>NC_037356.1:41688717-42938717 GCF_002263795.3 Bos taurus
CATTAAAACCCATTGATTCTGTTCCAATTAATGGCACAGTCATTGATGGAATAATTATTAGGGGAACAACTTGAAAAATAGTTACAAATTTATCTACAGGTTAATAATAGGCAAGATTCAAAAAATGAAGTTAATGGAGGGAAGGTGGTACAAGTATTTGGGGCAGTACAGGCTGAAATGAAATGCAAATGCATTTACAACTCAAAAGACATCCAGAATAGGCTTGTGGCATGTAGAACACTTGAAATTTGGAAACTGGAACAGCATAAATCACTGATGGAAATAAATGATTATGTAATATGTATCATTAACTAACTTTGGAAATAAATGACTAATAATTACCTCACTCCAGTATTCTTGCCTGGAAAATCCCATGGATGGAGGAGCTTGGTGGGCTGCAGTCCATGGGGTCGCGAAGAGTCAGACATGACTGAGCGCCTTCACTTTCACTTTTTACTTTCATGCATTGGAGAAGGAAATGGCAACCCACTCCAGTGTCCTTGCCTGGAGAATCCCAGGGACGGGGGAGCCTGGTGGGCTGTTGTCTATGTGGTCGCACAGGGTTGGACACGACTGAAGCGATGCAGCAGCAGCAGCAGCAATTTAAAAAAGTACTCCACATGTTTAAAATGATGAATGGAACAATTAAGTCACATTATTCAATAGAAAATGTGGGTACAATATCTCAGGATTAAGAAAATTTTCTGATTAGTAAAAACAAATACCAGCAGTTTAAATATAGGTATATTTGACTAAATACTCATTTAAAACCTCTATTGGACAAAACTCTAAAAACTTATGGGATAAATCTAGAAAAATATTAATATTCACCAAAATGATAAAGTACCTTTAGGATATTTTACTTTCTTTATCAGTTTCTGTATTCTAAGTTTTAAAAGGATAATGCAATATTTTAAAATATTGTACAGTCATCAAAAATAAACTGAAAAAAGACCAAATAACAATTTTCAAAATGATTACATATTAATATGTGGGATTCTAATAATCATGGAAAGAATATGTAATTCAATATTAGATGGTCAAAAGGCAAGAACATATACTTTTCAAAAGAAAAAAAACCCTATGAGTAATAAATTTATGAAAATGTACAAACCACTGGAATTTAAAGACATACAAACTAAATAAAATACCAACTTTTATTTTCCAAAAGAATGTAAATGAAAATTTGTAAATTGATGGTTGAATTAGAAAATAACATGTGCCATGCATTTGTGTAAAACAGAATGGTGTCATTATAAGTAGCTTTAAAAATGTTTCATTGATTCAGCAATAATTTATTCAGCATGTAAGTCATTAAACAGTGTGCTAAGAACCTTGGATACACAGAGGAAATTACAAAAAATTAGATATTAGCAGATATTAATCTACATGTGATAGATATTAGTCCATGTGTACTGGTGTGGCATCTTATTTTTATTTTATATGATCAAAAAAGATTTATTTTAAAGTCCTCATTCCCTCCAGGCTGGTGAAAAATTGCAAATCAGTTACTTTGGGAAGTTATTTCCATAAGTCTTCCACACCAGAGCTATCTAGCTTCTAGGAGTATATACAATGGCAAGGTGATAATGTGGTTACAAGGAGGACTGCACTGGTTATCAGTCGTCTATTCAAAGAAATTACCAGGTTACTACTGGCCCAAGGGACACTGGGGTGCAGCAACTTTACCATTCACACCATAATGAGATGTTGGAATCTGGAGCTTCTCATCTGACAGCATAGCTTCTTATACAGCTATAGACATAGGAGTCTTCTGTTTCCATGCAGTGTTGCCAGGGCTCAGGACTGGGTTCTTGCTCCCCCAAGATCTACTAACATTCCTTCATTCTCAGACTTCCCAGACACTCAACTTCTTTCTCTTATTAGCTCTTCTACATACACCCTCTAGTTACCTCATGGGCTTTAGCTTTTGAAACACACTCAATCAAATCAATCAGTCTTACAATCTTCTTTTATTTTTCTCCTGCCAATAACTTCCAAGAGACTGAGAAACAGAAATGACAACCTGCAAGAAGCGAGAGAGAAAGGAATGCCAGGGAACTATCAATGATGAATATCATTGGTTTATCCATTCTTCTTTCTAATGAAATGTTTGATATCCCATCATGAGAAAGACCAGACAGCATCTATTGTGCATCACCCCAAAGACTGAGTGCCAGCCCACAAAATATGATGTTTTGTGGCAGAGAAAGCCCCACAGGTCCTCATGGGTTTTTGTTTTTTTTTTTAATATTTACTTATTTATTTGGCTGCATCAGGTCTTAGTCGCAGCACATGGCATCTTCACTGCTGTGCACAGACTCTAGTTCTGGCATGGGGTTTCCTGAGTGTGTGGCCTCAGTAGTAACAGTGCACAGATTTTGTTCTGCAGCATGTGGGTATCTTAGTTTGCTGACCAGGGATTGAACCTGTGCCCCCTGCATTGCAAGGTGGATTCTTAACCACTGGACCACCAGGGAAATCCCCTTCATGGTCTTTGATGCTACCATCCACAGTTGTGGCCCAGCAAATGCTCCATAATACAAACAGTAGAGTGATGTGTGTTATGGTGGAGAAGTACGGTAAGCACAAGTATAGAAAATTGGAGTGACAGGGTTGGGCAAGTATCCTTTCAGTTTAACACAAACTTTCAGGCTGATTCTTCAAAAACCTCATCAGTGTTTCCAAATTGTCATTGTCTTACAGCAGGATTATCAGTGAACATGTTTCATTTACTCTGTATTTTGTCGTATTTATCAAAAGGCGTTTTATAAAAGGAAAAACAGAATTCAGAGAACTAGCTACATTTAAAATCAAGTGAGGAAATGCTGTATGGCAAATCCTTTCTCCTATTGTAATATTATATCTTCCTTGATATAGATACCAACTACCCCTTAATACAGACCCTTCAAACATACCCTTCTAAGCCATGAGTCTGTATATAATTTTTGACAATTTTTATATAAAACATGAGTCTATTAATTATTCAGAAATAGCATTATGAAGTCTAGTCAAACGTTTCTAAACGAGCATGGTACATAAAGCCAGTGCAGCTATAATAGGACAGCAGATGATTCATGTAAAGACATGGCATGGAAATCTCTGCTGAAAGAGGTTTCCACCAGTATCCTTGCTACCAAGTTATTGACTCTATATTTTCTCAAAGTTATTGAATGGAATATGGTCTTGTGATGGACCTGAGAAAAGAAAATGTGTGAAAACTAGAGAGCTTGTCTGTGTCACCACTCATGCAGTTTAGTAAAGCTGGGGTTGGTTGCTTGGTTGGTTGGTTGGTTGATTTTTCACCATCCCATGGACACATAATCTTTTCAGAAAACTCAGAGACATTAGTTGAGCCTTGTTCCCCAGAATCTATTTTGTTCAGAGTCCATGAGCTGCTGTTGATCACAAGACAGAGGTTAAGAGGCTAAGTCACCATTAGCCTCTTATAGCACAGCACGCTCTGTAGGAGCTAAAAACTCTTATATGAGGATATCTCAACTACAGAGCTGCCATTTGTCATCTATCAATATGTTTTACTTCCTAGATATAGTGTTTATTGTTCCATTTTAGATAACCTGTGGTAATAATAAAAGAAACATATCATGCCTCTGGAAAATACAGATAGATGTGCCACAACAAGAGTATGACTTAATGCATACATCTATTCTTTGGGTCCTTGGTTAAGGGGATGTACATCCTTCAGTGTTACACCTATTGGTAACATCCTTTACAACAACCAAAGTACTACACATATATAATATATCTAGTGTCACAACACATTCAGCAGTATCAATCACTACTACCTGATGGCCCAAAAGTTCCAACCCACAAAATTACATTAGCAACATCTTAGCAAGATGGCAGAAAAAGAAGCCCTAGACCTTCCTTCCCCACAGATTTAACAACAAAATTACAAAATACTTCTGTGAGAAATCCAGAATCCAATTAAAATATTCATGTACCCCAGATGAGCATGAAGCCAACATCACCAACCAGTAGGGAATTCCAAACACTCTCCACCCTCTCTAATCAGAGCCCATCTGTACACCTCACACTGAGGGGCATTTGACTAGAAATCACCGAATTCTATCTTCTTTCTGGAGAAGAAATTAAAATATTGTAAGTTCAACTGATTTACACCAGGTTTCTGGAGAGATTATCATCTATATAAATGAATAGATGCCAGGTTGAAGAGGGTGTCTCTGAAAATACAGACACAAACCTTGCACCAGGATATGCAATACCATAAACAGACACTAGAAGGAGACCCCGACAGTGATTTACCACAGTGCCTGCTAGCCTCAATACTACAGTGGGGAGAAGTCCTGAGTAAAAATCAGCCAGCTTCTTCAAACTGGAGATTAGACACAAAAGTCAGAGAGGACATATATCTAGAAAAGGCTTGAGAGGTCTCCAAAATCTCTAGCCAGGCTTTGTTAAAGTCCTCCCTGTATGAAGCCAGATTACAGAGTTTGGAAGAGCTAGCTGATTCTTCAAATGTTAAAAATCATATTGATGTATGGCAAAACCAATACAATATTGTAAAGTAATTAACCTCCAATTAAAATAAATAAATTTATATATATTTTAAAAATCTCAATAAGAAAAATAACAAAATATTCAATGAAACAGGCAATCATGACACTTTTAAATGAACCACTAAATCTCCAGAAACTGAACCTAAAAGAAATAGAAATACATGAATTGCCAAAAAATGTAAAATTACCATGATAAGAATGCTCAGTGACTTAAAGAGAGCACAGACAATGAAACAAAATTGGGAGTGAAGAAATGTGTGAACAAAATGACACTACCAACAGAGGTGTAAACTATGAATGAAAACCAGACAAATTCTGGAACCAAAAAATCAGATCAGATTAGATCAGTCACTCAGTCGTGTCCTACTCTTTGCGACCCCATGAATCGCAGCACACCAGGTCTCCCTGTCCATCATCAACTCCCAGAGTTCACCGAGAATCCCGTCCATCGAGTCAGTGATGCCATCCAGCCATCTCATCCTCTGTCATCCCCTTCTCCTCTTGCCCCCAATCCCTCCCAGCATCAGAGTCTTTTCCAATGAGTCAACTCTTCACGTGAGGTGGCCAAAGTACTGGAGTTTCAGCTTTAGCATCATTCCTTCCAAAGAAATCCCAGGGCTGATCTCCTTGAAAATGGACTGGTTGGATCTCCTTTCAGTCCAAGGGACTCTCAAGAGTCTTCTCCAACACCACAGTTCAAAAGCATCAAGGCTTTGGCACTCAGCCTTCTTCACAGTCCAACTCTCACATCCATACATGACCACAGGAAAAACCATAGCCTTGACTAGATGAACCTTTTTTGGCAAAGTAATGTCTCTGCTTTTGAATATGCTATCTAGGTTGGTCATAACTTTCCTTCCAAGGAGTAAGCGTCTTTTAATTTCATGGCTGCAGTCACCATCTGCAGTGATTTTGGAGCCCCGAAAAATAAAGTCTGACACTGTTTCCCCATCTATTTCCCATGAAGTGATGGAACCGGATGCCATGATCTTCGTTTTCTGAATGTTGAGCTTTAAGCCAACTTTTTCACTCTCCACTTTCACTTTCATCAAGAGGCTCTTTAGTTCCTTCTTCACTTTCTGCCATAAGGATGGTGTCATCTGCATATCTGAGGTTATTGATATTTCTCCCAGCAATCTTGATTCCAGCTTGTGTTTCTTCCAGTCCAGCATTTCTCATGATGTACTCTGCATATAAGTTGAATAAGCAGGGTGACAATATACAGCCTTGACGTACTCCTTTTCCTATTTGGAACCAGTCTGTTGTTCCATGTCCAGTTCTAACTGTTGCTTCCTGAACTGCATACAGATTTCTCAAGAGGCAGATCAGGTGGTCTTGTATTCCCATCTCTTTCAGAATTTTCCACAGTTTATTGTGATCCACACAGTCAAAGGCTTTGGCATAGTCAATAAAGCAGAAATAGATGCTTTTCTGAAACTCTCTTGCTTTTTCCATGATCCAGCAGATGTTGGCAATTTGATCTCTGGTTCCTCTGCCTTTTCTAAAACCAGCTTGAACATCAGGAAGTTCACGGTTCACATATTGCTGAAGCCTGGCTTGGAGAATTTTGAGCATTACTTTACTAGCATGTGAGATGAGTGCAATTGTGTGGTAGTTTGAGCATTCTTTGGCATTGCCTTTCTTTGGGATTGGAATGAAAACTGACCTTTTCCAGTCCTGTGGCCACTGCTGAGTTTTCCAAATTTGCTGGCATGTTGAATGCAGCACTTTCACAGCATCATCTTTCAGGATTTCGAATAACTCAACTGGAATTCCATCACCTCCACTAGCTTTGTTCGTAGTGATGCTTTCTAAGGCCCACTTGACTTCACATTCCAGGATGTCTGGCTCCAGGTCAGTGATCACACCATCGTGATTATCTGGGTCATGAAGATCTTTTTTGTACAGTTCTTCTGTGTATTCTTGCCATCTCTTCTTAATATCTTCTGCTTCTGTTAGAACCATACCTTTTCTGTCCTTTATCAAAATCAAAAAATAGAAAAACTAAATTGAGAATTTTATGGGAAGGACTAAACAACAGACTTGACCTGGCAGAAGACAGAATCAACCAACTTGAAGACCGAACTTTTGAAATTACCAGAGCAGAGGATCAAAAAGAAGAACCAATAAAGAAAAATGAAGAGAGCTAAAAAGGACTTATGGAACACATTCAAGTGGAACAACATGAACATTATGGGAGTCACAAAATAGGAGAGAAAGGAGCAGAGAAGCAATTTGAAGAAATAATAGCCAAAAATTCCCAAGTCTCCAAGGAGACAAATAGAAAATCAAGTTGGAACTCCAATTGAGATAGGTCTAAAGAGACCTATCCTGAGGTACATTATAATCATATCATCAAAAGCCACAACAAAGAGAGCATCTTGAAAGCAACAAGAGAGAAACAACTTGTTATGCACAAGAGAGTGCCTATTAGATTATCAGCAGGTTTTCAACAGAGATCTTGCAGTATAGAAGGAAGTGGAATAATAAAAATTAATGAAGGTATAATATCATATATGAAATGAGTCGCCAGTCCAGGTTCGATGCACGATACTGGATGCTTGGGGCTGGTGCACTGGGACAACCCAGAGGGGTGGTACGGGGAGGGAGGAGGGAGGAGGGTTCAGGATGGGGAACACGTGTATACCTGTGGTGGATTCATGTTGATATATGGCAAAACCAATACAATATTGTAAAGTTAAAAAATACAATTAAAAAAAAATAAAATAGAGGCAAAGAAAAGAAAAAAAATAAAAACATGATCAAAAAAATAATCAATGAAAAAAACACTGTGAATCAAGAAATCAAGAATACTATATCCAGCAAAACTATCCTTTTAAAAAAGAAGAAAGACTTTCCCAAACTAAAAATGAAGAAGTTTATCATCACTGGATCAGACCTATATGAAATGCTTAAAGGAGTCCTACAAGTTGAAGCAAAGGGACAATAAGCAGCAACACAAAACCACATAAAAGTCCAAAATCCCTGACAAAGGTAATTATAGAGACAAATATAGAATCTTGCGGCTTGTGTTGTAGATGAGTGTCTTTTCATTTGTTTGTATCTTCTTCAATTTCTTTCGCTGATGTCTTTATTGTTATCTAGTTGTTCAGTCATGTCCAACTCTTTGCGAACCCATAGACTGGCCCACCAGGTTTCTCTATCCATGAGATTTCCCAGGCAAGAATACTGGAATGGGTTGCCATTTCTTTTTCCAGGGGATCTTCCCAACCCTGGGATCGAACCCATGTCTTCTGCTTGACAGGCAGATTCTTTACCACTGAGCCACCTGGGAAGCCAGAGATTAGTATGATGTGATGTCTTATGTTTTCCAAATACAACTCTTTCACCTAGCTAAATTTTCTTCTGATGCAATGTTTAAGGTGATTGTTTTCTTAATTTTTCTTTCTAACAGATTTTTAATTTATAGAAATGCAACAGATTTCTGTATATTAATTTTGCATCCTACAACTTTACAAAATTAGTTTATCAGTTGTTACGTTTTATAAATCATCACCTCAGGATTTTGTATATAGTTTTATGTCATCTGCAAATAGTGACAGTTTTACCCTGTCCTTTTTGGTAAGGATCCTTTGAATTGTTTTCTGTTTTCTTTTTCTTTTTTTCTTCCATCTCCTGCATTGGCAGGCATGTTCTTTACCACTAGCACATCCTGGGAAGACCCCTATCAAGTACATGTCTCTTTAAAATTACCTTATAGTCATTATCCTAGAGTTAGTAATATACATTTTTTTTCTTTTTTTTCTGTGGCCAGGACTTCCAATACTATGTTTAATAAAAGTGGCAAAAGTGAGTATCCTTTCTTGATCCCAGTCTTAAAATGTTTTCAGTATTCACTAAGTATGATGACTTTATCATAAATGGATGTTGAATTTTGCCAAAAGCTTTTTCTGCATCTATGGACTTGATCATATGATTTGATTTTTTTTTCATTTTATTTATTTATTTTATTTTATTTTTTAACTTTACAATATTGTATTGGTTTTGCCACATATCAACATGAATCTGCCACAGGTATACACGTGTTCCCCATCCTGAACCCTCCTCCCTCCTCCCTCCTCCCTCCCCATACCATCCCTCTGGATCATGGAGTATTACTCAGCCATTACAAAGAATACATTTGAATCAGTTCTAATGAGATGGATGAAACTGGAGCCTATTATACAGAGTGAAGTAAGCCACAAAGAAAAACACCAATACAGTATACTAACGCATATATATGGAATTTAGAAAGATGATTTTTTTTATTCTTCAGTTTGTTAATGTGGCAGATCACATGGATTCATTTGTGACTATTGAACCATCCTTGTATCCTTGAGCTAAATCCCACTTGACATGGTGTATATTTATTTTGAAGTACTTTAAAATTTATTTTTCTAATATTTTGTTGATGATTTTTGGATCTATGTTCACCAGTGATATCAATTTGTATTTGTGTGTGTGTGTGAGTATCTTTGACAAATCTAGACAGCATATTAAAAAGCAGAGACATTACTTTGCCACCAAAGGTCCATATAGTCAAAGTTATGGTTTTTCCAGTAGTCTATGTGGATGTGAGAGTTGGACCATAAAGAAAGCTAAGTGCCAAAGAATTGATGCTTTTGAACTATGGTGTTGGAGAAATCTCTAGAGAGTCCCTTGGACTGCAAGGAGATCAAATCCATCAATCCTAAAGGAAATCAGTCCTGAATATTCATTGGAAGGACTGAAGCTGAAGCTCCAATACTTTGGCCACTTGATGCTGGGAAAGATTGAAGGCAGTAGGAGAAAGGGATGACAGGGGGTGACATGGTTGGATGGCATCACTGACTCCATGGACATGAGTTTGAGCAACCTTAGGGAGTTGATGATGGACAGGGAAGCTTGGCATGCTGTAGTCCATGGGGTTGCTAAGAATCAGACACAACTGAGTGAGTGAACTGAACTGAGTATCTTTGTCTGGTTTTGGTATCAGGGTGATGCTAGTTTTAATGAATAAGTTTGGGAGTTTTTCTTCTACTTCAATTTTTTTGGAAATTTTGAAAGGATAGCTATTGTCTTCTTCAAATGTTTGATAGAATTACCCTGTGAAGCTGTCTGATCCTGGACATTTGTTTTGTGGACATTTCTTCTTGATTCAATCTTGGAAAATAGTACCTTTCTAGGAATTTATCCATTTCTAAATGTTGTGCATTCATTGGCACATAATCTCCTATGATCCTTTGCTTCTGTGGTGTCTTTTATAATTTTTCTTCTTTCATTTCTGATTTTATTTATTTGAACTTTTTTTTTCTTGATGAATCCAGTTAAAGGTTTGTCCATTTTCTTCTATTTTCAAAACCATTTCCTAGTTTTATTGATCTATTCCATTGTTTGGGGATTTACTTATAAAAATGAAGTCTCTGCTTCATTTTTGCTGCTCTCATTTTTCTTCTTTCTTTCCTTCTACTTAACTTTGTGTTTTATTCATTCTTATTTCCCAGTTTTTTTTAGGTGTAAGGTTAGATTATTTATTTGAGATTTTTCTTGTTTCCTTAAGTAGACTTGTATTGTTATAAACTTCCTCTTAGAACTGCCTTTGTTGCATCCCATATATTTTTTTAGTTTATTTATTTTAATTGGAGGCTAATTACTTTACAATATTGTAGTGGGTTTTGCCATACGTTGACACGAATCAGCCATGCGTGTACAGGTGTACATGTGTTCCCCATCTTGAACCTCCCTCCCCCCCACCTCCCTCCCCATCCCATCCCTCAGGGTCATCCCAGTGCACCAGCCCTGAGCACCCTGTCTCATGAATCAAATCTGGACCCCATAGATTCTTTATCATTATGTCTCTATTTTTATTTGTCTCCAGGCACTTTTTTTTTATCTTTTAATTTTTAAAATTTATTTGGCTGTGCTGGGTCTTTTTTTAATATAAATTTATTTATTTTAATTGGAGGCTAATTACTTTACAATGTTGTATTGGTTTTCCCATACATCAACATAAATCCTCCACAGGTACACACCTGTTCCCCATCCTGAACCCTCCTCCCTCCTCCCTCCCTGTACCATCCCTCTGGGTCGTCTCAGTGCACCAGCCCCAAGCATCCAGTATTATGCATCGAATCTGGACTGGTGATTCATTTCATATATGATATTATACATGTTTCAATGCCATTATCCCAATTGATCCCACCCTCTCCCTCTCTCAGAGTCCAAAAGACTGTTCTATACATCTGTGTCTCTTTTGCTGTCTCCCATACAGGGTTATCGTTACCATCTTTCTAAATTCCATATATATGCATTAGTATACTGTATTGGTGTTTTTCTTTCTGGCTTACTTCACTCTGTATAATAGGCTCCAGTTTCATCCACCTCATTAGAACTGATTCAAATGTATTCTTTTTAATGGCTGAGTAATACTCCATTGTATATACGTACCATAGCTTTCTTATCCATTCATCTCCTGACGGACATCTAGGTTGCTTCCATGTCCTGGCTATTATAAATAGTGCTGTAATGAACATTGGGGTACACGTGTCTCTTTCCCTTCTGGTTTCCTCGGTGTGTATGCCCAGCAGTGGGATTGCTGGATCATAAGGCAGTTCTCATCTCACACGCTAGTAAAGTAATGCTCAAAATTCTCCAAGCCAGGCTTCAGCAATATGTGAATCGTGAACTTCCTGATGTTCAAGCTGGTTTTAGAAAAGGCAGAGGAACCAGAGATCAAATTGCCAACATCCACTGGATCATGGAAAAAACAAGAGTTCCAGAAAAACATCTATTTCTGCTTTATTGACTATGCCAAAGCCTTTGACTGTGTGGATCACAATAAACTGTGGAAAATTCTGAAAGACATGGGAATACAAGACCACCTGATCTGCTTCTTGAGAAATGTGTATGCAGGTCAGGAGGCAATAGTTAGAACTGGACATGGAACAACAGACTGGTTCCAAATAGGAAAAGGAGTACGTCAAGGCTGTATATTGTCACCCTGCTTATTCAACTTATATGCAGAGTACATCATGAGAAATGCTGGACTGGAAGAAACACAAGCTGGAATCAAGATTGCTGGGAGAAATATCAATAACCTCAGATATGCAGATGACACCATCCTTATGGCAGAAAGTGAAGAAGGAACTAAAGAGCCTCTTGATGAAAGTGAAAGTGGAGAGTGAAAAAGTTGGCTTAAAGCTCAACATTCAGAAAACGAAGATCATGGCATCCGGTCCCACCACTTCATGGGAAATAGATGGGGAAACTGTGGAAACAGTGTCAGACTTTATTTTTCGGGGCTCCAAAATCACTGCAGATGGTGACTGCAGCCATGAAATTAAAAGACGCTTACTCCTTGGAAGGAAAGTTATGACCAACCTAGATAGCATATTCAAAAGCAGAGACATTACTTTGCCAAAAAAGGTTCATCTAGTCAAGGCTATGGTTTTTCCTGTGGTCATGTATGGATGTGAGAGTTGGACTGTGAAGAAGGCTGAGTGCCAAAGCCTTGATGCTTTTGAACTGTGGTGTTGGAGAAGACTCTTGAGAGTCCCTTGGACTGAAAGGAGATCCAACCAGTCCATTTTCAAGGAGATCAGCCCTGGGATTTCTTTGGAAGGAATGGTGCTAAAGCTGAAACTCCAGTACTTTGGCCACCTCATGAGAAGAGTTGACTCATTGGAAAAGACTCTGATGCTGGGAGGGATTGGGGGCAGGAGGAGAAGGGGACGACAGAGGATGAGATGGCTGGATAGCATCACTGACTCGATGGACATGAGTCTGGGTGAACTCCGGGAGATGGTAATGGACAGGGAGGCCTGGCATGCTGCAATTCATGGGGTTGTAAAGAGTCGGACACAACTGAGTGACTGAACTGATCTGAACTGAACTGAAGGCAGTTCTATTTCCAGTTTTTTAAGAAATCTCCACACTGTTCTCCATAGTGGCTGTACTAGTTTGCATTCCCACCAACAGTGTAAGAGAGTTCCCTTTTCTCCACACCCTCTCCAGCATTTATTACTTGTAGACTTTTGGATCACAACTATTCTGACTGGCGGGAAATGATACCTCATTGTGGTTTTGATTTGCATTTCTCTGATAATGAGTGATGTTGAGCATCTTTTCATGTGTTTGTTAGCCATCTGTATATCATCTTTGGAGAAATGTCTATTTAGTTCTTTGGCCCATTTTTTGATTGGGTCATTTATTTTTCTGGAATTGAGCTGCAGGAATTGCTTGTATATTTTTGAGGCTAGTTGTTTGTCAGTTGCTTCATTTGCTATTACTTTCTCCCATTCTGAAGGCTGTCTTTTTACCTTGCTTGTAGTTTCCTTTGTTGTGCAGAAGCTTTTAAGTTTAATTAGGTCCCATTTGTTTATTTTTGCTTTTATTTCCAGTATTCTGAGAGGTGGGTCATAGAGGATCCTGCTCTGATGTATGTCAGAGAGTGTTTTTCCTATGTTCTCCTCTAGGAGTTTTATAGTTTCTGGTCTTACATTTAGATCTTTAATCCATTTAAAGTTTATTTTTGTGTATAGTTTAGAAAGTGTTCTAATTTCATTCTTTTACAGTGGCTGACCAGTTTTCCTAGCACCACTTGTTAAAGAGATTGTTTAAATCCATTATATATTCTTGCCTCCTTTGTCAAAGATAAGGTGTCCATAGGTGCGTGGATTTATCTATGGGCTTTCTATTTTGTTCCATTGACCTATATTTCTGTCTTTGTGCCAGTACCATACTGTCTTGATGACTGTGGCTTTGTAGTAGAGCCTGAAGTCAGGCAGGTTGATTCCTCCAGTTCCATTCTTCTTTCTCAAGATTGCTTTGGCTATTCGAGGTTTTTTGTATTTCCATACAAATTGTGAAATTATATGTTCTAGCTCTGTGAAAAATACCTTTGGGAGCTTGATAAGGATTGCATTGAATCTATAAATTGTTTTGGGTAGTATATTCATTTTCACTATATTGCTTCTTCTGATCCATGAACATGGTATATTTCTCCATCTATTAGTATCCTCTTTGATTTCTTTCACCAGTGTTTTATAGTTTTCTGTATAGGTCTTTAGTTTCTTTAGGTAGATATATTCCTAAGTATTTTATTCTTTTCATTGCAGTGGTGAATGGAATTGTTTCCTTAATTTCTCTTTCTGTTTTCTCATTATTAGTGTATAGGAATGCAAGGGATTCCTGTGTGTTGATTTTATATCCTGCAACTTTACTATATTCATTGATTAGTTCTAGTAATTTTCTGGTGGAGTCTTTAGGGTTTTCTTTTTTTTTTTTTTTTCGTGTTTTTCTTTTCTTTTTTTTTTAATTTTATTTTATTTTTAAACTTTACAATATTGTATTAGTTTTGCCAAATGTCGAAATGAATCTGCCACAGGTATACCTGTGTTCCCCATCCTGAACCCTCGTCCCTCCTCCCTCACCATACCCTCCCTCTGGGTCGTCCCAGTGCACCAGCCCCAAGCATCCGGTATCATGCATCGAACCTGGACTGGCGACTCGTTTCATACATGATATTATACATGTTTCAATGCCATTCTCCCAAATCTCCCCACCCTCTCCCTCTCCCACAGAGTCCATAAGACTGATCTATACATCAGTGTCTCTTTTGCTGTCTCGTACACAGGGTTATTGTCACCATCTTTCTAAATTCCATATATATGCATTAGTATACTGTATTGGTGTTTTTCTTTCTGGCTTACTTCACTCTGTATAATAGGTTCCAGTTTCATCCATCTCATTAGAACTGATTCAGATGTATTCTTTTTAATAGCTGAGTAATACTCCATTGTGTATATGTACCACTGCTTTCTTATCCATTCATCTGCTGATGGACATCTAGGTTGCTTCCATGTCCTGGCTATTATAAACAGTGCTGCGATGAACATTGGGGTACACGTGTCTCTTTCCCTTCTGGTTTCCTCAGTCTGTATGCCCAGCAGTGGGATTGCTGGATCATAAGGCAGTTCTATTTCCAGTTTTTTAAGGAATCTCCACACTGTTCTCCATAGTGGCTGAACTAGTTTGCATTCCCACCAACAGTGTAAGAGAGTTCCCTTTTCTCCACACCCTCTCCAGCATTTATTGCTTGTAGACTTTTGGATCACAGCCATTCTGACTGGTGTGAAATGGTACCTCATAGTGGTTTTGATTTGCATTTCTCTGATAATGAGTGATGTTGAGCATCTTTTCATGTGTTCTTTAGCCATCTGTATGTCTTATTTGGAGAAATGTCTATTTAATTCTTTGGCCCATTTTTTGATTGGGTCGTTTATTTTTCTGGAGTTGAGCTGTAGGAGTTGTTTGTATATTTTTGAGATTAGTTGTTTGTCAGTTGCTTCATTTGCTATTATTTTCTCCCATTCTGAAGGCTGCCTTTTCACCTTGCTAATAGTTTCCTTTGTTGTGCAGAAGCTTTTAAGTTTAATTAGGTCCCATTTGTTTATTTTTGCTTTTAATTTTTTTTAACACCCTCCCACATAAATGAATTCCTCCAGGTATTATCCTAGGGAGTGGTGGTCGCTGCTGCTGCTGCTTTGCTTTTATTTCCAATATTCTGGGAGATGGGTCATAGAGGATCCTGCTGTGATGTATGTCGGAGAGTGTTTTGCCTATGTTCTCCTCTAGGAGTTTTATAGTTTCTGGTCTTACGTTGAGATCTTTAATCCATTTTGAATTTATTTTTGTGTATGGTGTTAGAAAGTATTCTAGTTTCATTCTTTTACAAGTGGTTGACCAGTTTTCCCAGCACCACTTGTTAAAGAGATTGTCTTTAATCCATTGTATATTCTTGCTTCCTTTGTCAAAGATAAGGTGTCCATATGTGCGTGGATTTATCTCTGGGCTTTCTATTTTGTTCCATTGATCAATATTTCTGTCTTTGTGCCAGTACCATACTGTCTTGATGACTGTGGCTTTGTAGTAGAGCCTGAAGTCAGGCAGGTTGATTCCTCCAGTTCCATTCTTCTTTCTCAAGGTAGCTTTGGCTATTCGAGGTTTTTTGTATTTCCATGCAAATTGTGAAATTATTTGTTCTAGCTCTGTGAAGAATACCGTTGGTAGCTTGATAGGGATTGCGTTGAATCTATAAATTGCCTTGGGTAGTATATTCATTTTCACTATATTGATTCCTCCAATCCATGAACATGGTATATTTCTCCATCTATTAGTGTCCACTTTGATTTCTTTCACCAGTGTTTTATAGTTTTCTATATATAGGTCTTTAGTTTCTTTAGGTAGATATATTCCTAAGTATTTTATTCTTTTTGTTGCAATGGTGAATGGAATTGTTTCCTTAATTTCTCTTTCTGTTTTCTCATTATTAGTGTATAGGAATGCAAGGGATTTCTGTGTGTTGATTTTATATCCTGCAACTTTACTATAATCATTGATTAGTTCTAGTAATTTTCTGGTGGAGTCTTTAGGGTTTTTTATGTAGAGGATCATGTCATCTGCAAATAGTGAGCATTTTACTTCTTCTTTTCCAATTTGGATTCCTTTTATTTCTTTTTCTGCTCTGATTGCTGTGGCCAAAACTTCCAAAACTATGTTGAATAGTAATGGTGAAAGTGGGCACCCTTGTCTTGTTCCTGACTTTAGGGGAAATGCTTTCAATTTTTCACCATTAAGGATAATGTTTGCCGTGGGTTTGTCATATATAGCTTACCATAGCAAAAATCAACAAATCCAAAAGCTGGTTCTTTGAAAGGATAAATAAAAGTGACAAACCATTAGCCAAACTCATCAAGAAACAAAGGAAGAAAAATCAAATCAATAAAATTAGAAATGAAAATGGAGAGATCACAACAGACAATACAGAAATACAAAGGATCATAAGAGACAACTATCAGCAATAAAATGCCAATAAAATGGACAACGTGGAAGAAATGGAAAAATTCTTAGAAAAGTACAACTTTCCAAAACTGAACCAGGAAGAAATAGAAAATCTTAACAGACCCATCACAAGCATGGAAATTGAAACTGTAATCAGAAATCTTTCAGCAAACAAAAGCCCAGGTCCAGACGGCTTCACAGCTGAATTCTACCAAAAGTTTAGAGAAGAGCTAACACGTATCCTACTCAAACTCTTCCAGAAAATTACAGAGGAAGGTAAACTTCCAAACTAATGCTATGAGGCCACCATCACCCTAATACCAAAACCTGACAAAGATGCCACAAAAAAAGAAAACTACAGGCCAATGTCACTGATGAACATAGATGCAAAAATCCTTAACAAAATTCTAGCAGTCAGAATCCAACAATGCATTAAAAAGATCATACACCATGACCAAGTGGGCTTTATCCCAGGGATGCAAGGATTCTTCAATATCTGCAAATCAATCAACGTAATACACCACATTAACAAATTGAAAAGTAAAAGCCATATGATTATCTTAATAGATGCAGAGAAAGCCTTTGACAAAACTCAACATCCATTTATGATTAAAAACTCTCCAGAAAGCAGGAATAGAAGGAACATACCTCCAGGTGCTTTTTTATTTCCTCTTTGATTTCTTCAGTGACCCCTTGGCTGTTTAGTAATCACATCGCTAGCCCTCATATGTTTGTATATTGTACAGTTTCCTCTTTTAGTTGATTTTTTTATTCACATAGAACTGTGTTTGATATGACTTGAAATTTCTTAAATTTATCAAGATTTTTCTTGCAGCTTAGCATGTGATATGCTGAATATTCCCCATATACTTGAAAAGAATGTGTATTCTGCTGCTTTGGGATGAAATGTTCTGTGTACAGTGAATCCCCTACATACAAACCTTCAAGTTGAGAACTTGCAAAGATGCAAGTGTGCATTCGCATGTCCAACCACATAGTTTGTTCATGTGTCTGGCATACATTGTCAAATATGTACATCCTTTACAAGTGGTTGTGCTTTTGTGTACTTTACTGCACAGCAGTAAAATTGTGAAAGTGATGTCTCTACTTTTTAACGGACTAAGTTTGTCACAGCTTTCCTTCCAAGGAGCAAGCATCTTTCCTTTAAAGAAGCAAGAAATTTTATTTACAATCTTTTCATATTTACTTCTATGTATTTTGCTTGTTTTAACAATTATATTTAGACTTTAAAAAATATTTAATGCTATTCAAGGTGATATTTTATTCCACTTTATTCTCTTCAATTATTCCATAGCATTTTGTGCATCTGCCATATGTGTATCTTATGACATAAGAATATAATTAGTTATTTATTTCTCCTGTACTCACTGGATTATAAATGCCATGGAGTTATAGTTCCTTAAAACTAGCACAGAAAAGATCCTCACAAATGCTATCTGTATGAGTAAACAAGCTAAATAAATAAACCTCTATAAGAACTTGCCATTGTCATAGCCCTCTACCCTCCATCATTGCCCACTTTCCCCCCATTTCAAAAAAAAAACACTTTGCCAACAAAGGTTCATATAATCAAAGCTATGGTTTATCCAGTAATCATTTATGGACGTGAGAGCTGGATCATAAATGAAAGCCCAGAATTTATGCTTTTGAATCACGGTGCTGTAGAAGACTCTTGAAGTCCCTTGGACTACAAGGGGATCAAACCACCCAATCCTAAAGGAAATCAACCCTGAATATTCTTTTTTTTTTTTTTAATTTATTTGTTTATTTATTGGAGGCTAATTACTATCTGGTCCCATCACGTCATGGGAAATAGATGGGGAAACAGTGGAAACAGTGTCAGACTTTATTTTGGGGGGCTCCAAAATCTCTGTAGATGGTGATTGCAGCCATGAAATTAAAAGAAGCTTACTCCTTGGAAGAAAATTATGTATACCTGTGGCGGATTCATTTTGATATTTGGCAAAACTAATACAATTATGTAAAGTTTAAAAATAAAATAAAATTAGGAAAAAAAATAAAAAAAGAAAATTATGACCAATCTAGATAGCATATTGAAAAGCAGAGATATTACTTTACCAACAAAAGTCCGTCTAGTCAAGGCTGTGGTTTTTCCTGTGGTCATGTATGGATGTGAGAGTTGGACTGTGAAGAAGGCTGAGTGCCAAAGACTTGATGCTTTTGAACTGTGGTGTTGGAGAAGACTCTTGAGAGTCCCTTGGACTGCAAGGAGATCCAACCAGTCCATTCTGAAAGAGATCAGCCCTCGGATTTCTTTGGAAGGAATGATGTTAAAGCTGAAACTCCAATACTTTGGCCACCTCATGTGAAGAGTTGACTCACTGGAAAAGACTCTGATACTGGGAGGGATTGGGGGCAGGAGGAGAAAGGGACAACAGAAGATGAGATGGCTGGATGGCATCACTGACTCGATTGACGTGAGTCTGAACCCCGGGAATTGGTGATGGACAGGGAGGCCTGGCATGCTGCGATTCATGGGGTTGCAAAGAGTTGGACACGACTGAGTGACTGAACTGAACTGAACTGAATTACTTTACAATATTGTATTGGTTTTGCCATACACTGACATGAATCCGCCATGGGTGCACATGTGTTCCCTATCCTGAACCCCCCTCCCACTTCCCTCCCCATCCCATCCGTCTGGGTCGTCCCAGTACACCAGCCCCAAGCACCCTGTATCAAGGACTGATGCTAAAGCTCCAATACTTTGGCCACCTGATGTGACGAGCTGACTCATTGAAAAAGACTGTGATGCTGGGAAAGATTGAAGGCAAAAGGAGAAGAGGACAACAGGATAAGATGGTTGGATAGCATCACCAACTCAATAGACATGAATCTGAGCAAACTCTGGGAGATGGTGAAGGAAAGTGATGCCTGGTGTGCTGCAATCTGAGGGGTCTCAGTGTTGGACATGACTTAGGAACTGAACAACAACAATTTTCATTGTGTTGATTTTCATTGATCTGATTTGAACTGAAGCAGTTACTGGAAGAGAAGGATTTCATCATATTTTACTTGTTTTAATTTAACGCAGGATTATTTTCATTAACTCTTTTAATAAAGATTCAGTACTAACTGAGCAAAAATCTACTTTCACTTCTTTTCACACACAAAAAGTCATAAAGCACTTAACACTTGAGTCTCACATATTACACTTTGAAAAAGGACTGTGCAAGCAATATAGAAGGTTGTTTTAGTTTATTTACTAGAGAATCTACAAGTCAAAGTTCAGTGCTACTTTGGATCTTGCTGGAAGAATTTTTACAAAGTAAACATGTAACAGATGTGATCATCAACAGCTAGAGTTACTCAGCAATTATTGATCTCTAATAAATCGCTAATTACTTCCCTGACCTTAAAACAACAGAAAGAAACAGCTTCCACTATCCTGATGGAAGAGCCAGTTGAGAAGAAAGTTGGCCAGGATCAACACACACTTAGTGTGACATTGCAGCTGGAAATATTTTTTCCCTTGAGCTTTTCTAGATAGTCATTTTGCCTCCTTTTGAGGACCACCTGCTCAGCCTTGATGGCCTTTCAGGACCTTCTGGATCAAGTTGGAGGCCTGGGGAGATTCCAGATCCTTCAGATGGTTTTCTTTTGTATCTCTAGCCTCATAGTGTACCCTCACATCCTACTGGAGAACTTCACTGCAGCCATCCCTGATCATCGCTGCTGGGTCCACATCTTGGACAATGACACTGACTCGGCTAATGACACTGGGACCCTCAGTCAAGATGCCTTCCTGAGAATCTCCATTCCACTGGACTCAAACCTGAGGCCAGAGAAGTGTCGTCGCTTCAGCCACCCCCAGTGGCAGTTCCTTTACCTGAATGGGACCTTCCCCAACATGACTGACCTGGACACAGAGCCCTGTGTGGATGGCTGGATGTATGATCGAAGTTCCTTCTCCTCCACCATCGTAACTGAGGTAAGAGGCCCCATTTACCTCTTGTGAGTACATGATCTGGGTGTTTAGGGGTAACAGAATAATGAACATGCTTCTAGCCTTTAGTCACTAGGTAGGTGTTCATTCTTCATCCTTTCAGGAAATATTAATTGCCTCTCTATTAAATGCCAGGCACCTACATATTTAATGAGTCTGCTGCTGCTGCTGCTGCTAAGTCGCTTCAGTCGTGTCTGACTCTGTGTGACCCCATAGACAGCAGACCACCAGGCTCCACCGTCTAACAAACTCCAAAATAGAAATGAACCCTTCTATTATAGTACTTTTATTCTTGGGATGACCAAAGTCTAAACAAGTAATTTATGTAATGTGTTTAAAATGTTATACCAGGTCAGTAATGCTCATCATTTGATTGTATATTACAAATATTTACTGACTGATGAAAAACTCCATTCCAAGACTATATTCTGGAGCAGTCATACTACATCTACTATAAAGTTCTAATCAGTAAAATTTTATATCTCCTCAAATGAGTTCTCTCTGTGGCCAAGACTGAGAACTACTTAGTCTGATGTAAGCTGGAGATTACTAAAACCAACAGATTTAGAGTACACTTCCCTAAGGAAGCTTTGTTTAAATGAGACCTGAACTAATGCAGAAAAAAAGAAGCTGAAGAGGGTGATAAAGGCCCAAAATATTGAACTTTGCAAGTTATGTTAAGAAGTTTTGACCAGATTTCCACTGAGAGATTGTTTAAGTTTATTTTTTATCAGAGGATAATTGCTTTACAAAGTTGTGTTGGTTTCTGCCATACAACAATAGAATAAACCCTAAGTATACATATGCCACTCCCTCTTGAACTTCCCTCCCACCCCCACATCCTACCCCTTTAAGTTGTCACAGAGCACTGGTTTGAGCTCCTGGTGTTATATAGCTGCTTCCCACTAGCTATTTTACATATAGTAATGAGATTTTAAGCTGCTGTGAAGCTCTGCAGTGATGGTGTCCTTCTCTTTCAGTGGGACCTGGTATGTAAATCTGAGTCACTGATCTCAGTGGCTAAATTCCTAGTCATGAGTGGAATTCTGGTGGGAGGCATCGTATATGGTTATTTATCAGACAGGTGAGTATCTCTCAATCATAGCTTTCTTTATTCTCAAGTACTTTCAGCTTATGAATTATTCTTTCATTAAGAAATATATATATATTTCAACTTAGTTTTATGAAGCATCAATCATAACAATTGAGAAGTGTTTTATTTAACTTTGAATAATCATTGTGTCCATATAGTTAAATACTCAGAAAATTACAACAAAAAAAGAATACTTGTTACAATTACTTCAGTATTACAAATACTTCAGTATTCTTGCCTTGAGAACCCCATGAACAATATGAAAAGGCAAAAATATAGGACACTGAAAGATGAACTCCCCAGGTTGGTAGGTGCCCAATATGCTACTGGAGATCAGTGGAGAACTAACTGGAGAAAGAATGAAGAGATGGAGCTAAAGCAAAAACAATACACAGTTGTGGATGTAACTGGTGATAGAAGCAAGGTCCAATGCTATAAACAGCAATATTGCATAGGAACCTGGAATGTTAGGTCCATGAATCAAGGCAAATTGGAAGTGGTCAAACAGGAGATGGCAAGAGTAAACATTGACATTTTAGGAATCAGCAAACTAAAATGGACTGGAATGGGTGAATTTAACTCACATGACCATTATATCTGCTACTGTGGGCAAGAATCCCTTAGAAGAAATGGAGTAGCCATCATGGTCAACAAAAGAGTCCAAAATGCAGTACTTAGATGCAATCTCAAAAATGACAGAATGATCTCTGTTTTTTTCCAAGGCAAACCATTCAATATCACAGTAATCCAAGTCTATGCCCTGGCCAGTGATGCTGAAGATGCTGAAGTTGAACAGTTCTATGAAGACCTACAAGACCTTTTAGAACTAACATCCAAAAAAGATGTCCTTTTCATTACAGGGGACAGGAATGCAAAAGTAGGAAGTCAAGAAACACCTGGAGTAACAGGCAAATTTGGCCTTGGAGTACAGAATGAAGCAGGGCAAAGGCTAATAGAGTTCTGCCAAGAGAACGCACTGGTCATAGCAAACACCCTCTTCCAACAACACAAGAGAAGACTCTACACATGGACATCACCAGATGGCTAACGTCAAAGTCACATTGATTATATTTTTTGCAGTCAAAGATGGAGAAGCTCTACACAGTCAGCAAAAACAAGACTGGGAGCTGACTGTGGCTCAGATCATGACCTACTTATTGCCAAATTGAAGAAAGTCGGGAAAACCACTAGACATTCAGGTATGACCTAAGTCAAATCCCTTTTGATTATACATTGGAAGTGAGAAATAGATTTAAGGGACTAGATCTGATGGACAGAGTGCCTGATGAACTATGGATGGAGGTTTGTGACCTTCTACAGGAGACAGGGATCAAGACCATCCCCAAGAAAAAGAAAAGCAAAAAAGCGAAATGGCTGTCTGAGGAGGCCTTACAAATAGCTGTGAAAAGAAGAGAAGCGAAAAGCAAAGGAGAAAAGGAAAGATATACCCATTTGAATGCAGAGTTCTAAAAAAAAATAGCTAGGAGAGATAAGAAAGCCTTCCTCAGTGATCAATGCAAAAAAATAGAGGGAAACAACAGAATGGGAAAGACTAGAGATCTCTTCAAGACAATTAGAGATACCAAGTGAACATTTCATGCAAAGATAGGCTCAATAAAAGAACAGAAATGATATGGACCTAACAGAAGCAGAAGATATTAAGAAGGGGTGGCAAGAATACACAGAAGAACTATACAAAAAAAATCTTCATGACCCAGATAGCCACGATAGTGTGATCACTCACCTAGAGCAAGACATCATGGAATGTGAAGTCAAGTGGGCCTTAGAAAGTATCACTACAAACAAAGCTAGTGGAGGTGATGGAATTCCAGTTGAGCTATTTCAAACCCTAAAAGATGATGCTGTGAAAGTGCTGCACTCAATATGCCAGCAAATTTGGAAAACAGCAGTGGCCACAGGACTGGAAAAGGTCAGTTTCATTCCAATCCCAAAGAAAGGCAATGCCAAAGAATGCTCAAATTACCGCACAATTGCACTCATCTCACACGCTAGTAAAGTAATGCTCAAAATACTCCTGCTGAAGCCAGGCTTCAGCAATACATGAACTGTGAACTTCCACATGTTCAAGCTGGATTTAGAAAAGGCAGAGGAACCAGAGACCAAATTGCCAACATCTGCTGGATCATCAAAAAAGCAAGAGAGTTCCAGAAAAACATCTATTTCTGCTTTATTGACTATGCCAAAGCCTTTGACTGTGTGGATCACAATAAACTATGGAAAATTCTGAAAGAGATGGGAATACCAGACCACCTGACCTGCCTCTTGAGAAACCTGTATGCAGTTCAGGAAGCAACAGTTATAACTGGACATGGAACAATAGACTGGTTCCAAATAGGAAAAGGAGTATGTCAAGGCTGTATATTGCCACCCTGCTTATTTAACTTATATGCAGAGTACATCAAGAGAAACGCTGGGCTGGAGGAAGAACAAGCTGGAATCAAGATTGCTGGGAGAAATATCAGTAACCTCAGATATGTAGATGACACCACTCTTATGGTGGAAAGTGAAGAAGAACTAAAGAGCCTCTTAATGAAAGTGAAAGAGGAGAGTGAAAAAATGGGCTTAAAGCTCAACATTCAGAAAACTAAGATCATGGCATCCAGTCCCATCACTTCATGGCAAATAGATGGGGAAACAGTGGAAACAGTGGCTGCCTTTATTTTGGGGGGCTCCAAAATCACTGTAGATAGTGATTGCAGCCATGAAATTAAAAGACACTTACTCCTTGGAAGGAAAGTTATGACCAACCTAGATAAGGTACGTCCAGTCAAGGCTATGGTTTTTTCAGTGGTCATGTATGGATGTGAGAGTTGGACTGTGAAGAAAGCTGAATGCCAAAGAATTGATGCTTTTGAACTGTGGTGTTGGAGAAGACTCTTGAGAGTCCCTTGGACTGCAAGGAGATCCAACCAGTCCATCCTAAAGGAGATCAGTCTTGGGCGTTCATTGGAAGGACTGATGTTGAAGCTGAAACTGGAATACTTTGGCCACCTGATGCAAAGAGCTGACTCATTTGAAAAGACCCTGATGCTGGGAAAGGTTGAAGGCGTGAGGAGAAGGGGATGACAGAGGATGAGATAGTTGGATGGCATCACTGAGTCAGTGAACATGAATTTGGGTAATCTCTGGGAGTTGGTGATGGACAGGTAGGCTGGCATGCTGTGGTCCACAGGGTTGCAAAGAGTCGGACACAACTGAGCGACTGAACTGAACTGAAATGAATTACAATCACAATATTGTGGGACTTATGTAATCGCCCCAGGGATATAGATACACAAATGGAGAGAATTAACCAGTGTGATAAGGCCATTTTGTCAACACTAAGTTCTGCATACAAGATACAGAAGCAACATCTCCATCAGACCTGGAAGCATTTCTGGACAGAATTTAGAGAGGGAATGCCATAACATATTAATTTGGAAATTAACAGCTATCTATGGGAACAGAAAGAAGATGTTCCATGACATGGGATTCCACTTCTTTGCAGACATCATATGGCTAAACGTGTTTTTAGCCTTTGCCATGAGTATTGTATTGATCTATTCCTAAGCTCTGTTAGCTGAATGGTTATGGATGCTCAGAGAATGGTCATCACATCATAGCTGCCCATGTGTGATGGGTATAAATCCTATTAAACTAAACATATGGGCACACAGCAATGTGTCATTGGTGGTCTATTGAAAAAGTATGCCATAATTTTGATTTTAATTTTTGCAAAAGCAGTTCTCTAAAGATAAATTTGACAACCATACAATTAATCCAGTAACTGCTATTTCAACATCTTTAAGTCCTGTGACAATACTTCTGAAGTAGACAATCATTGCCACCACTGAAGTATGTCTCCCACAGACATATTGGAGAACTGAGGAGAGTCTTATCATCCATCTGCATAATGGTAACTTTTGCTCAGCTAAAAACTATGAAATTGGAATTAGTGAAGCTCAGTCGTGTCTGACTCTTGTGACCCCATAGACTATAGAGCCCATGGAATTCTCCAGGCCAGAATACTGGAGTGGGTAGCATTTCCCTTCTCCAGAGGATCTTCCCAACCCAGGGGTCTAACCCAGGTCTCCCACATTGCAGGCAGATTCTTTACCAGCTGAGCCACAAGGGGAGCCCAAGAATACTGAAGCCTATCCCTTCTCCAGAGGATCTTCCAGACCCAGGAATCAAACTGGGGTCTCCTGCATTGTAGGCAGATTCTTTACCAACTGAGCTTTAGGGAAGCCCCTATGAAATTGGAATATATCATAATAAATGTAAATTAGAAAACAGTTCAGAATCAGAGTATTCACTTTCAACAAACCTGTAACCCAGGCATCTGTGAAAATGTCATGAGAAAATGCAGAGATCAATATTCTTATTGAGTTATAATTGACAGATACAACTATATATATTTAAAGTATACAACATGATGTTTTGACATATGCATACAATATGAACTACATTATCTGTATCTATTGAATTGGTTATACTATTTTTATCCTTCTTTCTGTTAACGTGATGTATCACATTAATGATTGTGTATGTTGAACTGTTCTTGCATCCCAGGGATAAATCCCACTTTCCACTTTATCACTTCAGTTACTCAGTTGTATCCAGCTGTTTGCAACCCCATGGACTGCAGCATGCCAGGCTTACCTGTCCATCGCCAACTCCCAGAGCTTGCTCAAACTCATGTCCATTGAGTTAGTGATGGCATCCAACCATCTCATCTTCTGCATCCCCTTCTCCTCCTGCCTTCAATCTTTCCCAGCACCAGGGTCTTTTCCAACCAATCAGTTCTTCACATCAGGTGGCCAAAGTATTGGAGCTTCCGCTTCAGCATCAGTCCTTCCAATGAATATTCAGGACTGACTTCCTTTAAGATTGACAGGTTTGATATCCTCACTGTCCAAGGGATTCTCAAGATCTTCTCCAGTACCACAGTTCAAAAGCATCAATTCTTAGGTGCTCAGCTTTCTTTATGGTCCAGCTCTCACATCCATACTACTGGAAAAACCATAGCTTTGACTAGATGGACATTTGTCAGCAAAGTAATGTTTCTGCTTTTTAATATGCTGTCTAGGTTTGTCATAGCTTTTCTTCCAAGGAGCAAGCATCTTTTGATTTCATGGCTACAATCACCATCTGCAGTGATTTCAGAGCTCAAGAAAATAAAGTCTGCCACTGTTTCCATTGTTTCCCTATCTATTTGTCATGAAGTGATGGGACTAGATACATGATCTTAGTTTTTTGAATGTTCAATTTTAAGCCAGTTTTTTCACTTTCCTCTTTCACTTTCATCAAGAGGCTCTTTAGTCCCTCTCACTTTATCAGGGTGTATGATTCTTTAAGTGTATCATTAAATTAAGCTTGCTAATATTTTGTTGCTTCGTGATTGGTTCTTAGGAGGTTGTATGTTTCTGGAATTTATCCATTCCTTAAAGGCCATCCAATTTGTTAGCATATAATTATTTGCACTGCTGCTAGGTCGCTTCAGTCGTGTCCGACTCCGTGTGACCCCATAGACAGCAGCCCACCAGGCTCCCCCGTCCCTGGGATTCTCCAGGCAAGAACACTGGAGTGGGTTGCCATTTCCTTTTCCAATGCATGAAAGTGAAAAGTGAAAGTGAAGTCATTCAGTCGTGCCCGACTCTTAGCGACTCCATGGACTGCAGCCTTCCAGGCTCCTCCGTCCATGGGATTTTCCAGGCAAGAGTACTGGAGTGGGGTGCCATTGCCTTCTCTGTAATTATTTGTAGTACTTGCTTATAATCCTTCATATTTCTGTGGTATCAGTTTTAATGTTTCCTCTCATTTCTGATTTTATTCGTTTACGTCTTCTCAATGAAGAAGTCTAGTTTTTTGTCAGTCTAGCTAATAGTTTGTCAATTTTGTTAATTTAAAAAAAAACTCTGCTTCATTGATATTTTATATTTTCTAATCTCTATTTTATTTATCTCTGCTCTGATCTTTGTTATTTCCTTCCTCTGCTAGCTTTAGGTTTAGTTTCCTAGTTCCTTGAGGTGTAAAGTTGGGGTGCTAATTTGAGTTCTCTCTTTTTTTTTTAAATTTTATTTTATTTTTAAACTTTACAATATTGTATTAGTTTTGCCAAATATCGAAATGAATCTGCCACAGGTATACATGTGTTCCCCATCCTGAACCCTCTGCTTTATTGACTATGACAAAACCTTTGACTGTGTGGATCACAATAAACTGTGGAAAATTCTTCAAGAGATGGGCATACCAGACCACCTGACCTGCCTCTTGAGAAACCTATATGCAGGTCAGGAAGCAACAGTTAGAACTGGACATGGAACAATAGACTGGTTCCAAGTAGGAAAAGGAGTTCCTCAAGGCTGTATATTGTCACCCTGCTTGTTTAACTTTTATGCAGAGTACATCATGAGACATGCTGGGCTGCAGGAAGCACAAGCTAAAATCAATATTGCCAGGAGAAATATCAATAACCTTAGATATGCAGATGACACCACCCTAATGGCAGAAAGTGAAAAAGAACTAAAGGGCCCCTTGATGAAAATGAAAGAGGGGAGTGAAAAAGTGGGCTTAAAGTTCAACATTCAGAAAACTAAGATCATGGCATCGGTCCAATCACTTCAAGGCAAATAGATGGGGAAACAGTGGAAACAGTGTCAGACTTTATTTTGGGGGGCTCCAAAATCACTGCAGATGGTGATTGCAGCCATGAAATTAAAAAACACTTACTCCTTGGAAGGAAAGTTATGACCAACCTAGATAGCATATTCAAAAGCAGAGATATTACTTTGCCAGCAAAGGTCCATCTAGTCAAGGCTCTGTTTTTTCCAGTAGTCATGTATGGATGTAAGAGTTGGACTGTGAAGAAAGCTGAGCACTGAAGAATTGATGCTTTTGAACTGTGGAGTTGGAGAAGACTCTTGAGAGTCCCTTGGACTGCAAGGAGATCCAACCAGTCCATCCTAAAGGAGATCAGTCCTGGGTGTTCATTGGAAGGACTGATGCTGAGGGTGAACCTCCAATACTTTGGCCACCTCATGTGAAGAGTTGACTCATTGGAAAAGACCCTGATGGTGGGAGGGATTGGGGGCAGGTGGAGAAGGGGATGACAGAGGATGAGATGCCTGGATGGCATCACCAATTCGATGCACAAGAGTTTGGGTGAACTCTGGGAGTTGGTGATGGACAGGAAGGCCTGGCGTGCTGCGATTCATGGGGGTTGCAAAGAGTCAGACAAGACTGAGCGACTAAACTGAACTGAACATCTTTTTAAAAAAAATGATACAAATGAACTTATTCACTAAACATTGACTTAGAGAGTGAACTTATGGTTTCCAGTGGGGAAGTGTGGAAGGGAGGGATAGACTGGCAGAAAAAAAATATAGTTCAAATCATTATTTCCTATTGATTTTCCATTTCCATTTTCCACTGTTGAAAGTGGTATTGAAGTCCCCTGCTATTATTTCACTATTGTCTATTTCTGCCTTCAGATTGTTAATATTTGCTCAGTCTCTTATTTTGCCCTTCTCTTAATTTGTCTTTCTGTTTCTCTTCTTCTTTTGGGACTTCCACAATGAGAATAGTGTTTTATTTGTTGGTGTTCATAATCCAACAGACATTCTGTACTCTCTTTAATATTTTTTCTTTGTTCTTCTCTGATTGGAAATTTTCAAATGACTTGTCCTTGAGTTCATAGATTTTTCCTCCATTTTATACATCTTTTGTTGGTGCTCTGTATATTGTTTCACTTATTGTATTCTTCAGCTGTAGAATTTGGTTCATATTTATCATTTCTAGCTCTCTGTTCAACTTCTTATTTTGTTCATGTATTATTTTCTTAATGTCATTGAATTCCCAACCTGCATTCTCTTGTAGCTCATTGAGTTTCCTTAAGACAGTTTTCTTGAATTCTTCATGAAGCAGTTCAAAGACATCCACTTATTAGAGGTCAGTTGCTGCAAAACTATTCTGTTTCTTTGTTGGTGTCCTGTTTCCTTGATCTTTTATGTTTCTTATAGTGTTGTATTGATATATGCACATTTCACAGAACAATTACCTCTTCCAAACTTGATAGACTAGGTTTGTTGGAGAAAGACCTTCACTTGCGGTGGAGTGAGCAGGTACCAGCTGGGTGGGGTGTGCCAATTCCAGCTGTGAGGAAGGTCCAGGAGTGTAGTCTCCATGAAGCTCCACCAAGTGAAGGCTGCATTGGTAGCAGCCCTCTAATATTATTGGTGCAAGGGCTGTTTTGGGTACGGATGCCTACCACATCTTTCCTCAGAGTGTGCTGGTCATTTTGCCCTTGATAGGAGGTGTAATTGATGTTGCAAGGTTCACAGCCTGCACTGAATGTTGGGTAGATCCTCCTCTTTGCTCCGTGACCGTCATAGCCCTGTCAAGGGTGGGATCTGATCCCCAGTTGTTGGAATAGAAGCCCTAAGGGTCAGATTCCATAAGGCTCCATTGCCCTTAAGTGCAAGCTTTGTGCCAAAGGAAGTTAGTCCTATAGCAAGTGGGGCCTGTGTGATCACAGTGAACTTAGGTACCTCCCATGCAGGCATTCACAGTTCTGCCCAGTAGCAGCCCAAATTTTCATCCCTTCTCTTGTGTTCATCCTAACGCAGTACTATAGTGGCTCTGGGAGCTGGCGTGAGCAGCTGCAGGGATCAAGGTGGCTGCCCTGCTGCCTGGGACTTTGGGGGCTGCCTCTTTAAATCCCTCTTTTAAAATATTTGCTTCTGTGTTTCTTCCTTCTCCATCTTATCAAATTCCTCTCAGCATTTTCTAAGTCCCTCTGCTTCTGTCATGACTGTCTTCTATATTGTTTTAGAAGGAAACCTGTTGCCCAAAGCCAACAAACCCAAAGTCAGCAAGGAGGGTCTCGTATGCAACCCATCAGCCACTGTGATGGATTTATTCCACAGGCGTTGTTTTCAAATAAGTTCTGTTGTAAACTGTGAGCCTAAATTAGCAAGTACAACTTTAGATTCCCTGAGTGTAGGTTTTATACAGAATCCCTATGCTAAAGGCATGTGTTAGTAGAAGGGACAGTTATAATATTTTAAAATTCCAAAATTTGCAACCTGCCTATATGGTTTAAATTGGTGTCAACCCAATACTAGTAACAGAAGAGAGAAGAGGCTTTGATACATTCAGTTTCTGTTTACACACGGGAAGTTTGCTTCTCAGATCTGCCATTTATTGTTGATGCTTTAAGGATTCATTGCATCTGCCTGCAATAAGGGAGACCCGGGTTTGATCCCTGGGTTGGGAAGATCCCCTGGAGGGCAACCCACTCCAGTACTCTTGCCTGGAGAATCCCATGGACGGAGGAACCTGGTGGGCTACACTCCATGGGGTCGCAAAGAGTTGGACACGACTGAGCGACTTCACTTTCACTTTCTAAGGATTCAAAGTGCTTTCTTTTTGCTAGTTTTTACAAGAGGTTGTTATTGTTCCTATAGCCTAATTTGGTGCTTTCTTTCTCAGGTTTGGGAGGAAGTTTATAATCAGGTTGTGTTTCCTCCAGCTTGCCATTGTTGATACCTTTACAGTCATTGCCCCCAATTTCCTCATTTACTGCTCACTACGTTTCTTGGCTGGAATGTCTGCTACATGTCTCCTGACAAATAATGTTTTGCTCAGTAAGTCAATGCTTTGTATCTTCAGTGTTTTCCAAGTCTTAACTCTGACCTTGAAATTCCATGTTTATTTAAATAAAATTTCCGCTTGTGTTTTCTTTCAGCACTGGAATGGACAGAGCCCCGATTCCAAGCTATGGCAACAACACTGTTGATGGCTGCCACTAGTCTGGGACAGACAATCCTTGGAGGCCTGGCTTTTGCCATTCGAGACTGGCACACTCTCCAGCTAGTGATGTCTGCACCACTCTTTGTTTTGTTTCTGGCCTCAAGGTATGAACTTCTTTCCTCCTCTGTCTTGTGAGAGTCTGGGGTGAGAATGTACATGGAATCAAATACAAGAATTCTGTTTGGTCCTGGTCTATCCCTGAGTATTGAAGAAGGAAATGGCAACCCATTCCAGTATTCGTGCCTCGAAAATTCCACGGACAAGAGCCTAGTAGGCTACAGTCCATGGGGTCGGAAAGAGTCAGACATGACTGGGTGACTTCCACTTCACTTCATACCTGAGTATGTACTCTCCTTATATGTACCCCATGTACATTCGAGAAGCAAAACAGGTAGAGTTGCCAGATAAAATTAAAGACATTCAATGAAATTTGAATTTAAGATAGCCAGCTAATATTTTTGTGAAATTATATCCCAAATATTGTAAGATACATAATTATACTGAAAATTGTTCATGATTTATATGAAATTTCTAGCTGGGTTTTGTATTTTTGTTTGCTACTGAATAAAACACAATAAATCCCATTGTATTCAAATTTCAAACAAGCAACAAATAATTTTTTATCTAAAATATTGCATGGGGCATAGTTCTAATTAAAAGTTTACCTTTTTTACTTGAAGTCCAAATTTAACTAGGCACACTATTTTTACATGCTAAAACCAGCAACCCTAAAGACAGAGGACAGCAAAGAATCTTCTGGGAATTCTGAGTCTTTTGAGGTCTTTCCATCCTTACTAAAAAGACTTAACGAGTATGATGCAAACAGAATTGATACAAAAATATTATCCCTACAGAGAAAAACATCTGAAGGTGAGCTAGCCTCCATTACAATCTGTGATTATAGGTATGGCTTTGCAAAAAAATTATGTGATACAGAAGATATGGACATTTTTCATTTTTTTAACTGATATTGGAGAGAGGAATGGAAAGCAAATTCACCTCCACAACTTAGTAAAGAAAAAGCAGCGTGGTTCCTCTAGTTTAAATTAAGTCAGATTGGATCAGTTCACTTCAGTTCAGTCACTCAGTCATGTCCGACTTTTCACGACCCCAAAGATCACAGCACGCCAGGCCTCCATGTCCATCACCAACTCCTGGAGTCTGTCCATTGAGTTGGTGATGCTATCCAACCATCTCATCCTCTGTTGTCCCCTTCTCCTCCCACCCTCAATCTTTCCCAGCATCAGGGTCTTTTCACATGAGTCAGCTCTTTGCATCAGGTGACCAAAGTTTTGGAGTTTCAGCTTCAACATCAGTCCTTCCATTGAACACCCAGGACTGATCTCCTTTAGGATGAGCTGGTTGGATCTCCTTGCAGTCCAAGGGACTCTCAAGAGTCTTCTCCAACACCACAGTTCAAAAGCATCAATTCTTCGGCATTCAGCTTTCTTTATAGTCCAACTCTCACATCCATACATGACCACTGGAAAAACCATAGCCTTGACTAGATGGACCTTTTTTGGCAAAGTAATCTCTCTGCTTTTTAATATGCTGTCTAGTTTGGTCATAACTTTCCTTCCAAGGAGTAAGTCTCTTTTAATTTCAAGGCTGCAGTCACCTCTGCAGTGATTTTGGAGCTCCCAAAAATAACGGCAGCCACTGTTTTCACTGTTTCCCCATCTATTTGCCATGAAGTCCCTATTTGGGACTGGATGACATCATCTTAGTTTTCTGAATGCTGAGCTTTAAGCCAACTTTTTCACTCTCCTCTTTCACTTTCATCAAGAGGTTCTTTAGTTCTTCTTCACTTTCTGCCATAAGGGTGGTGTCATCTGCATATCTGAGGTTACTGATATTTCTCCCGGCAATATTGATTCCAGCTTGTGCTTCCTCCAGCCCAGTGTTTCTCATGATGTACCCTGCATATAAGTTAAATAAGCAGGGTAACAATATACAATAACCTAAGAAGGCTGTTCAGAAGAAGATTATTGTCTGAAAATGACTCTCCCTCAGAGAAATGATTACAGATATATTAATAATATAATGAGGTGAGTTCATTTAGACTGGAGGCTGTAGTCTCTGTCAGGCTCATCCTTTGTGTCACTACACCCTCATAACAGTTCTGCAGAGTCTGTGGGACTGCCTCCTTGCTACACAGATGATAAAATCAAGGCAGCTATAAGTAACTCGCTTATGTAGCCAGATTCCATCATAACTGGTAGGAGCGGGAGTGATTCCAATCTGTGTGAGCCTTTGGCATATATAAATCACTTAAGGGCCCTTATTTTAGAAAAATGACACATTATGAAGAGACATTTCTTATGCCCTTATAAGAACCTTGGCAAAGGCCTGTACAAGTACGGATCCCTCATGTTTCAGCTTCATGAGCTCCCTGGTAAATTTGCCTCTGGTTCAGAAGGGAGTCAATATGACTCCAGCCTGCAATCTCCATAGTGAAGGTAAACCACACAGAGAGGTCATCTCATTTTTCCCTAGTTATGGCACAAGAGAATGTAAGTTTATAAATTTTGGTATAATCCAACAAGTGGTAGGCATCAGACTGGAGGGGAAAGGCATCTCTGGAAAAAGGCTATGTGCAAAAAGGACAAGTGAGAGTTGACTACACTTTTGTCCTACTCTTCTATTTTAGGTGGTTGATAGAATCTGCTCGGTGGTTGATTACTATAGACAAACCCAAAAAGGGCTTAAAAGAACTTCAAAAAGCAGCCCACAGAAATGGAAGGAAGAATGCTGGAGATATCCTAACCATGGAGGTGAGGAGGCTGGGAGTTAGTTACAAAATGCAAGAAAAACATATATGTTATTCTTTATATTATTTATATTTCATATATATCATTCTTATCCATAAGAGGAAGGGAAAGCAAGATCACAGTTGTGGTTATGAGGCTTCTTACCTCACTGTCCTGTTTCTCAACAAGTATCAACATTGTTTGTGTTGGCATTGGCAGAGAACACGTTGCTGCTAAAAGTAGACACAGATATTTTACTTAACAGAGGAAAAGATCACTAATTATTAACAACTGGAAAGACTGAGCATTGGTCACACATTAACTTGGTAAGAGAAAGTAACCAAAACTAATTTTTTCTTTCCAGTTCAATGTTCTGATAGCCTTTTTTCAGGGCAACAAGACCATTAGGAAGGTTCCATGACTGTGCAGAATAGAGCATACAGAACTTCATATTTCTGTTCATTCACTCACAAACACTTTGATCCATGCAATCTACTGATGCTTACCTATGGCAAGTTTGGTTCTATCCCTGGAAATATGACAGTGAACAATACAAATCTCTGTTTTGTGAAAGTGACAGTCAGCTTACCACACGTCCCAAGGGTAAAACTGAAGAGGTATGCCTCAAAGAAGTGATTTTCTTTTTTATTTTTCTTCCTAGGTAGGTAAAACATTGTGGACCATTAAGTGACTCATTCATCATATCATGCACATACATAAAATACTTATCAAAAGATTACAGTGTGTGAGACATGTTACTTGGTCATGAATAACAGAATAAGCCAGGATTCCAGCCTTCTAGAATCTTTCATATAGATTTGAGGGGGAAAGTAACAGATATTTTTAAGTCTAAATGTTTGCAATGATAGGAGATAGAAAGATTTCTACTGAAGACCCTGAAAAAAAGAGTCTACCTTCATTTTATTGGAAAAAAAATAATAATTAGCTGGTTCAGGAAAAGAAATGCAATATTTTTGGAAGCATATTCAATGACATATCTAATGAAATTTTTATACTCCCAAAAGAAAGCAGAGGCTCTTTTTAAAAGAGATTTGAATAAGGAGAAGCAAAATGCTTCTGAGAGTTAAGATTCAATTGAAGATGGGGGAAAGGAATCAAAGCATGCTCAGTTGTGTCTGACTTTTTGCATCTCCATGGACTGCAGCCTGTCAGGTTCCTCTGTCCATGAGATATTCCTGGCAAGAATACCAGAGTGGGTTGCCATTTCCTTCTCCAGGGGATCTTCCTGACCCAGGGATTGAAGGTGTGTCTCTTACATCTCCTGCATTAGCAGCTGGGTTCTTTACCACTGAGCCACCTGGGAAGAAATCAGTTTCTCCCATAATGAAGCCATTACATGGGGATAATACCCCTGAGGGTCCTTGACATGATGGAGAATATGTTGATACATGCTTCTGAAATAAAAAAGAAAACCTCTAAATTGGTATTGACCTATGGTTCTTTTAAAACTGCATTGATATAACCCTATCTCATACAAAATTAAATTGTACTAACTTATTTCTGAGGAACTATCTTTATAGTCAAGCCCAAATCTAACATTTTGCCTACCAGTTTGGCCCAGTACAGAGAATGAAAGATTTGATCTTACAAGGGCCAGGCACATAACAAAAACAAGTGATACAAGCAGTAAGTAAGACAAGAATAAAGCATTATCAAAGTGAAAGGCAGCTGACGATCACCTCAGTGCCAGGGGAAGAAAGGGAGTTTTGCACAAGAGGAACAACTGAAACTTGGTTTACAAAATGGATTCACTGCATGAATGACTACTCAATATTGTTTAATTTGATTTTTTTATTTTGTAAAAATAATTTAGAAATTTGTGATCTTAATCTTGTTTTAACTTCATCTGATGAATTGCCTGACACACCCATTTCAATCATAACTTAAATTTGTTCCACTTATATCCACTCAAATATCATTTTGTCTTTTTTTTAAATTTTATTTTATTTTATAACTTTACATAACTGCATTAGTTTTGACAAACATCAAAATGAATCTGCCACAGGCACACATGTGCTCCCCATCCTGAATCCTCCTCCCCCCTCCCTCCCCACACCACCTGATGTATAGAACAGTCTTATGGACTCATTTTGTCTTTTAACAGGAGCGTAATTGTTTTACAATGTTGTGTTAGTTTCTGCTGTACAATGAAGTGAACCAGCTATATGTATAAATATATACCCTCCCTCTTGGACCTCGCTCCCACCTTCCATCCTTCCCACCCATCTAGATCATCACAGGCACCCTGTGCCACGCAGCTATATATTTTATACATGGTAGTGTATATATGTCAATCCTAATCTCCCAAGTCATCCACCCTCCCCTTCCTCTACTGAGTACATGTGTCTGTCTTCTACATCTGCATCTGTATTCCTGCCCTGCAACAATTTATCTGTACCATTTTTCTATATTTCACATATATGCATTATTGATTATTCCAGTCTTGAATGTCTGAGAGCCCAGTATATAACACATTTCTTTTCCCCAAAACACATACAACTTAGGTACAATTTTAAGTTTGCAGAAAGATGGAAAGCAAAATCTTTGTTTTTCACTCCAGTGAAAATTGGAATAATAGATGTGACTTTAAATATCTAGCAGCAGAGTATAATCAGCAGAATGAAGGGCTAGGATGGGCCAACACTTGTCTCTCCCGTAAAAACAATAAAAACAATAATTAAACAGCTTGTTGTTGTTTAGCCACTAAGTTGTGTACAAGTCTTTTGCAACCCCATGGACTATAGCCCACCAGGCCCCTCTGTCTGTCTGTAGGATTTCCCAGGAAAGAACACTGGAGTGGGTTGCCATTTCCTTCTCCAGGGGATCTTCCTGACCCACATCCCCTGCATTGACAGGCAGATTCTTTACACTGAGACACCAGGGAAGCCCAAAATAAACAACTACCAACTGACGATAACAGCTCTGGAAAAAGGCTGGACTACAAGGACAAAAGAGCAGAAACACAAAAGTCACAGGGATATCTGCATAGAAGAAGTGCAGGAAACATTTTACCTGCATCATCCTGTGCTCCAATCCAGAGTAGCTTGGTGACAGGAGGAGTCCCCATGCAGGGATCTTACCCTATGAGGAAATGGAGAGCAGGATACTTCTGCAAGTCTCAACCCTTATGGACTTTTACAGACTTTGCTTCTGAGGACTCAGATAGGCTTCACCTATGCTGATCAGATGTCAGAGATACTTGGAGTCCTAGATACTGTGTTTCTTCTCCAAGGCTGGCACTGTCACTGTGGTGAGACCTTTCCCAGCAACCACAGTCACTGTTGTGATCAAAATTCCACAGAATTAAATATCCTTTCATGACAAAAATTCTCAAAAAATCAGGTATAGAGGTAAGGTACCTAAATATAATAAAGGCCATATATGACAAGCCCATAGCTAACATCATACTCAATGGTGACAAGTTAAAAGCCTTTCTTTAAGATCAAGAACAAGACAAAGATGCCCACACTCATCATTTCTGTTCAACATAGTTTGAAATCCTTACCATAATAATTAGGCAAAAAATAAATAAATAAAGCCATCCAGGTCAGAAAGGAAGAAGTAAAATCAATTCTGCTTGCAGATGATACGATCTTATGTACAGTGTTGACATGAAACAAACAGACTGCTAGGTATCTCTCCAGTAAAGATGGGTTTATTCAGGATCAATAGAGAATTGCATTTCAGGGCTTGCAACCATGGTGAGCCATGTGCAAGTTCCTGCATGGCAAGGGAAAGAAAACACCTTTATAGGGAGGAAAAAGCAGTTAGGAGATCCTTTACAGCTAACAGAGAGTCCATGGCCTAATTGGTTTCTCCTTGCCAGGAAAGAAAAGGAGTGTTTCTTCTTCCTATTGGGCTCTACTACTATCACAAGACATGGAAGCTCCCCCTTCTAATCTCTTGATTCTATTTAATTGAAGTTTCTGTGTATTAAGTTTATACTATAGAAAATCCTAACGACTCCATGTAAAAAGCCTGTTAGAACCGATAAGCAAATTTAGTAAAGTTGAAGGATAAAAAAATCAATGTTAAAAATTAATTATATTTCTATACACTAACAACCAACTATATGAAACAGAAATTAGGAAAGCAAACCCATTTACAACAGTAAAAATATATATATATATTTAGGAATAATTTAAGCAAGGAGGTGAAAATTTTCTGTATACAGAAAACTATAAATATTAATGAAAGAAACTGAAGACACAAATAAATGGAAAGATATTCCATGTATTGGCCTGGAGTAATTAACATTGTGAAAGATCCGTATTACCCCCAAGTAATATACAATCTCTCCCCAAGCAATCTCTATCAAAATTCAAATGCATTTTTCTTTGAAGTAGAAAAAAACTATCCTAAAACTTGTACGGTACCACAAAAGACCCTGAATAGCCAAAGCAATCCTGAAAAAGAAGAACAAAGCTGGAGGTATCACACATCCTGATTTCAAACTATATCACAAAATTATAATAATCAAAACAATATGGTGCTGGCATAAAAACAGGCACAAAGAATGGTGGATCAGATAGAGAGCCCAGATACAAACCCATACATAAATGTTCAACAAGAATTTAATAAGGAACACACAATGAGGAAAGAATAATCTCTCCAATAAACAGTATTGGGGCAATTGGATAGTCATATGCAAAAGACTGAAACTGAGTCCCAGTCTCACACAACTCACAAAAATTAACTTCAAGTAGATTAGACTTAAAGGTAAATCCTAAAAGCATATTAGAGATACCAAGGAAACATTTCATGCAAAGATAGGCTCAATAAAGGACAGAAATGGGAGGGACTTAACAGAAGCAGAAGATATTAAGAACAGATGGCAAGAATACACAAGAACTATACAAAAAAAGATTTTCATGACCCAGATAATCATGATGGTGTGATCACTCACCTAGAGCCAGACATCCTGGAATGTGAAGTCAAGTGGGCCTTAGGAAGCACCACTATGAACAAGGCTAATGGAGGTGATGGAATTTCAGCTGAGCCATTTCAAATCCTGAAAGATGATGCTGTGAAAGTGTTGCACTCAATATGCCAGCAAATTGGAAAACTCATCAGTGGCCACAGGACTGGAAAAGGTCAGTTTTCATTCCAATCCAAAGAAAGGCAATGCCAAAGAATGCTCAAAGTACCACACAATTGCACGCATCTCACATACTAGTAAAGTAATGCTTAAAATTCTCCGAGCCAGGCTTCAGCAATACGTGAACCATCAACTTCCAGATGTTCAAGTTCGATTTAGAAAAGGCAGAGGAACCAGAGATCAAATTGCCAGCATCCACTGGATCATCGAAAAAGCAAGAGAGTTCCAGAAGAACATCTATTTCTGCTTTATTGATTATGCCAAAGCCTTTGACTGTGTAGATCACAATAAACTGTGGAAAATTATGAAAGAGATGGGAATACCAGACCACCTGAACTACCTCTTGAGAAACCTGTATGCAGGTCAGGAAGCAACAGTTAGAACTGGACATGGAATAACAAACCGGTTCCAAATAGGAAAAGGAGTACTTCAAGGCTGTATATTGTCACCCTGCTTATTTAACTTATATGCAGAGTACATCATGAGAAACGCTGGGCTGGAAGAAGCACAAGCTGGCATCAAGATTGCCGGGAGAAATATCAATAACCTGAGATATGCAGATGACACCACCCTTATGGCAGAAAGTGAAGAAGAACTAAAGAGCCTCTTGGTGAAAGTGAAAGAGGAGAGTGAAAAAAAAAAAAAAAGTGGGCTTAAAGCTCAACATTCAGAAAACTAAGATCATGGCATCTGGTCCAATCACTTCATGGCAAATAGATGGGGAAACAGTGGAAACTGTTGTGGCTGCCTTTCTTTTTCTGGGCTCCAAAATCACTGCAGATGGTGATTGCAGCCATGAAATTAAAAGACACTTGCTCCTTGGAAGGAAAGTTATGACCAACCTAGACAGCATATTAAAAAGCAGAGATATTACTTTGCCAACAAAGGTCCGTCTAGTCAAGGCTATGGTTTTTCCAGTCGTCATGTATGGATGTGAGAGTTGGACAATAAAGAAAGCTGAACGCTGAGGAATTGATGCTTTTGAACTGTGGTGTTGGAGAAGACTCTTGAGAGTCCCTTGAACTGCAAGGAGATCCAATCAGTCCATCCTAAAGGAGATCAGTCCTGGGTGTTCAATGGAAGGACTGATGTTGAAGCTGAAACTCCAGTACTTTGGCCACCTGATGTAAAGAGCTGACTCATTTGAAAAGACCCTGATGCTGGGAAAGATTGAGGGCAGGAGGAGAAGGGGATGACAGAGGATGAGATGGCTGGATGGCATCACCGACTCGATGGACATGGGTTTGGGTGGACTCTGAGAGTTGGTGATGGACAGGGAGGCCTGGCGTGCTGTGGTTTATGGGGTCATGAAGAGTCAGACAAGACTGAGCGACTGAACTGAGCTGAACTGAAAAGCATAAAACTCCTGAGGTGGGGAGGTGGGGGTGGGGGGTGGAAATAGGAAAAAAGCTTCTTGACATGAGTCTTGGTAATGTTTCCCGAATAAGACACCAAAAGCATAAGCAACAAAAGCAAAAATAAAAAGGTAGGACTGCATCAACTAAAGAGCCTCTCACAACTGAGAAAACGATGGTTTGAAAAGGCAATGTACAACTTGGGAGAAACTAATGTACGGCAAAACCACTACAATATTGTAAAGTAATTAGCCTCCAATTAAAATAAATAAATTTATATTTTAAAAAAGTGTCAAACCATATATCTGATTAGGGGTTAATATTCAAAAAATATAAAGAAACTATTAACTTTTATCAAAAAAGCAAATAATTCAATTTTAAATGAGCAAAGGATCTGAATAGACATTTTTCTAAAGAAGAAACAAATGGCCAATAGGTATGTAAAAAGTGCTCAGCATAATTTAGGGACATGCAAACTAAAAGCACAATGAAGTATTACCTCACACCTACAGTCAAAAAGATAAGAGATAACAAATGTTCACAAGGATGTTGAAAAAGGAAATCCTTACACACTTGTTGATGGGAATGTGAATTGGTATAGCCATTGTGGAAAATGCTATGGTAGTTTCTCAAAAAATTAAAAAATTGAACTACCATATGACCCAGCAATTCTACTTCTGGGTGTATATCCAAAGGAAATGAAATCAGTATCTTGAAGGGAAATCTGCACATCCATATTAATTTAGCAGTTTTCACAATAGACAAAATTTAGAAATAGTCTAGATGTCCTTCAAAAGTTAAATGAGTAAAGAAAGTGTGAGATACACAGACATATGCAATGGAATATTATTCTGACTTTTAAAAATATAAGGAAATCTTTCCATTTGCAGCAACATGGATTAACCTGGAGGGTATTATGCTAAGGGAAATAAGCAAGACAAATATTTTATGATATTACTTACATGTGCAATCTTAAAAAAAGAAAAAATCAGTTTCTTAGAAGCACAGAACAGAATAGTGGTTGCAAGGGGCTGGAGAAAAGGAGAAATGGGGAGACACAGGTCAAAATGTAAAAACCTTCAGATATAAGTCTGGGGATCTAATGTACAGCATGGTGACTACAGTTAATGATAATGGTATCCAATGAATGCTTCCCTGGTAGCTCAGACAGTAAATAATCTACCTGCAATGCAGGAGACCTGGGTTTGATCCCTGGGTTGGGAAGATCCCCAGGAGAAAGGAATGGCTACCCACTCCAGTATTCTTGCCTGGAGAATGCCATAGACAGAGAAGTACAGCCCATGGGATTGCAAAGAGTCAGACATAACTAGTGACTAATACACTTACAGCCTATGAATGAATAAAGAAGATGTGGTATACACACAATGGAATATTGGCATAAGAAATGAAACACTGTCATTTGTAGCAACATGTATGGACCCTGAAAATAGCATACTAAATGAAGTAACTCGGAGAAAGACAAACTACTTATCACTTATACATAAATTCTTTTTTAAAAAACATTTTTTATCTTTTTTAATTTAAATTTATTTATTTTAATTAGAGGCTAATTACAATATTGTATATATAATATAAATGAATCTATTTAGAAAACAGATTCACAGACATAGAAAACAAACTTATGGTTACCAAAGGGGAAAGGTGAGGTGGGGGAGTGTAAATTATGAGCATAGAATTAATAAATACACACTATTATATATGGGCTCCCCTGATGACTCAGGCAGTGAAAAATCTGCCTGCAATGCAGGAGACCTGGGTTAGATCTCTAGGTCGGGAAGATCTCCTGGAGAAGGGAATGGCAACCCACTCCAGTATTCTTGCCTAGAGAATCCCATGAGCAGAGGAGCCTGGTGGACTACAGTCCATGGGATTTCAAAGAGTCAGACACAAACTGAGCAACTAACACTAACACTAATATATATGAAATGGGTAGTCAGCAAGGGTTTACTGTATACTTTATAACAGGGAATAATATTAAGTGTTTTATAACACCCATTATAAAAATAACCTCAAATTTTTTATACATATGATTATATGCATTATATATATATGGATCACTTTGCTGTAAGCCCAAAACTAACATGATATTATAAATCAACTGTATTTCAATTAAAAATTAATAAATAAAAAATTTACTTAATAAGTTAATAAAGATCTCAGCTGTACTAGATGTAAACTGATATACACATTTGTGACTACAAATCTTTGTGAGAAAGGCATTATTTTTTATTCTCCTAATATCCTAATCCTGATTCTCTGATTTATTCATCTGCTAATTCTTCTTTTGAATGACAAAGACACTGAGGCTAAAAGATATTCAATTAACTTCCCAAGGTACATACCTGGCAAATGGCAGAGCCATTGTATAACACCAGGTAATAAAGTCTGGGTGTAAAATCTACTACTCCAAGATCTCCTCTGATTCTGTCCTTAGATTTAATGCCAGGCATTTCATTCATGAAGACACAACATGCTAGGATTTCCCTTAAAGAGGCTGACTCATGGACCAAAATTAAGGCTGTCAGGAGAATTAGTCTCCTTCCTGAAAAAAATATTTTTTCTACCAAGAGCAGCCAACTGAGAACCAAGCTCAGTTGCCAGACTTTCAGGCCCCTCTCATAAAAATGAAGCTTTGGACCTAAATTCAAGTAACTCTTCAATTAGTGCCTTCCTGACCTAAATCTACAATCTTGACGCCCCTTTTGATTCCCAGCGGGCAAATTGAGTGTCATGCCAAAATGCCATTGTCACTACACAATTTCCCTTTAACTCCACAACTCTCCATTCATAACACTGTACACCTGTCATTACATATTCAGTGTCTGTATTTTCCAGTAGAAACAAAGGGAAGTCATCTACCTGGTCCTCTGTTGGGAACCTCACAAAGCCTACAATTGTGCGACCACTGAACAGTTTGTTTTGTTGAAGGTCCTGAGATCCGCCATGCAGGAGGAGCTGGAGGCAGCAGAGACCAAACCTTCTGTGCTTGACTTGTTCCGCACACCCAACCTGCGTAAAAGGATCTGTCTCCTGTCCTTTGTGAGGTGGGCTTCACACAGTACATGAGGGATGTTAAAATAGTGGAGATGTGATTGTATTTGTTATTTCAACATCTATAACATGCTAGAGGGGCAGATTTGAGACAAAGTATGAAGAAGTTAAGAATATGGTTGCCATGTTTGGCTAAAAGTGAAAAGGTTATGAAAAGGCAAGCACAGAAGTAATCATACAATGAGGAGTTCTGTTTGTCACACCACCCTACCAGGCTCATCACTGCAGATGCTGAGAATGTCAATCATGGCACATGATTGGCTATGAGTATCTTGGCTATAAGTTTCTTCACTTGTTCTAATTTTAATTAAAGTAAAACTACAAATAGTAAAATGAACAAATATATGCTGTTCAATGAACAATTCCATATACAGATAGCCATCACCCAGATCAAGGTATAGAAAAAAAGCTAAAATTCTAGAAGGCTCCATCATATCTTCCCTATAGCAAAACTCTCTCCCCGGAAGTGTAATAACAATTGTGACTTCCATCATCATACAATCATTTTAGATAATTTTAAAGTGATAATCTTGCAAGGAATTATTTCACAAAATAGACCATTCCTTAATAGTTTATCGCCAACACTGCCTGTCTGGGCCAATATTATTGCAATTTGTAGGACCTATAGTCTAAACTTATGTGTTTTTCACCTTTGTTCACCACAGATTTGCAAATGTGCTGACCCATTTTGGCCTGACTCTCCACCTCCAGCACTTGGGGAGCAATATTTTCATGTTCCAGATTCTCTTTGGCATAGTCACCATCCCAGCTAATTACGCCGCTCTTTTGGCACTGAATCACCTGGGCCGTCGAATAACCCAGATGCTTTTCATATTTCTGCTGGCCGTCTCCACTCTAACCATCACATGTGTGTCTGAAGGTAAGAAAAGGCCAAATATTTAAGAAAGAAAATGTCTTCCCCGTCCTCATTTCTCATGAATTGTACTGGTCACACCTATTGCAAGCAAGAAGAAAATGGAGACTGGGTTCTAACAATTCCCCGAAACCAATCTGGAGTTTTAGTACATGTGCATGCTAAGTCACTTCAGTCTTGTCTGCCTCTTTGTGACCCTATGGACTGTACCCCACCAGGATCCTCTGTCTATGGGATTCTCTAGGCAAGAATACTGGAGTGGATTGCAATGCCCTCCTCTAGGGCATCTTTCTGATTCAGGGTTTGAACCTGCGTTTCTTGCCTCTCCTGCATTGACAGGTGGGTTCTTTACCACTAGCGCCACCTAGGAAGCCCCAGGTGTTTTTAGTACATATTCTGCTATTAAGTTGCTGGAAAAAGAGCCAAAGATCTGTCAAGGTTGGCTCTGATATCATGTCCAAGAAGTATCTGGAAATTGATGCCATGTATTACTGGCAGTTTCTCTAAGATAGCATTTGATCACTTGGCTTTGCCCAGTCACGCTTCATTTGGGCCTTTGCTTGCTTGCTTGTTTGGCCCCCTGCAGTGGAAGTGCGGAATCTTAACCCCTGGATGGCCAGGGAAGCCCTGCCTTTTTATAGTAAGTATGAAGGGTCTAGGAGCTTCCCTGGTGGCTCAGCAGTAAAGAATCTGCTTGCAGTGCAGGAGACATGGGTTCAATCCCTAGGTTGGGAAGATCTCCAGGAGAAGGAAACAGCAACCTACTCCAGTATTCTTGCCTGGAGACCCCCATGGAGCCTGGCGAGCTACTGTCCATGAGATCTCAAAGAGTTGGACACGACTTAGTGACTAAACAACCACAACCTGGAGGATCTAGACCTTGTGGCTGCATCTCGTGCAAGGACACAATACTGTCACTTCCTCTCTTCAGGCTCTCTCTTTTTTTTTTTTAATTAACTTATTTATCTTAATTGGAGGATAATTACTTGACAATATTGTGATGGTTTTTGCCATACATCGATATGAATCAGCCTCAGGTGTACATGTATCCCCATTCCAGAACCCCCCTCCCACCTCCCTCTCTACCCTATTCCTCTGGGTTGTCCCAGAGCACCAGCTTTGAGTGCCCTGCTTCATGCAGTGAACCATGACATTTTATTCCATGATTCTGTCTCCAGAATGTATATATATTCTCCAACTCTGGTTTAGGGGTGTGGTCTTGACCTCAAGAAAACAAAAATTTCTTATCTTCAGGCAGAGAAAAAATATCCATTAGGAACAAGTCACTGTAGTTAAGGGCCTCTCTTAGAATCAATTTCACTGAATTAAGCAATCATGTGTAATAAATAGGGGAACCCAGATGGTCACCATGCTTCACGTGACTCCCAGTGTGCAGTTACATATTTTACATGATACTTGAGTAGCAGGTTCCACTCCTCATCTTTTTATTATTATTATTATTGGAACATAACTGTTTTACAATGTTGTGTTAGTTTCTGCTGTATGAAAAAAGTGAATCAGCTATGTGTATACAGAGATCCCCTGCTTTTTGGAGCTCCCTCCTACCCACCCCCATCCCACCCATCTACCTCATCACAGGGCACTGAGCTGAGTTTCCTGTGCTATACAGCAATTTCTCACTAGCTAGCTATTTTACATGTGGTAGTATATATATATGTTAATCCTAGATTCCATCAGTTCAGTTCAGTCGCTCAGTCATGTCTGACTCTTTGTGAACCCATGAATTGCAGCACGCCAGGCCTCCCTGTCCATCACCAATTCCCGGAGTTCACTCAGACTCACGTCCATCGAGTCAGTGATGCATCCAGCCATCTCATCCTCTGTTGTCCCCTTTTCCTCCTGCCCCCAATTCCTCCCAGCATCAGAGTCTTTTCCAATGTGTCAACTCTTCGCATGAGGTGGCCAAAGTACTGGAGTTTCAGCTTTAGCATCATTCCTTCCAAAGAACACCCAGGGCTGATCTCCTTTAGAATGGACTGGTTGGATCTCCTTGCAGCCCAAGTGACTCTCAAGAGTCTTCTCCTAGATTCTATACATATGCATTAATATACAGTACTTGTTTTTCTCTTTCTGACTAACTTCACTCTGTATGACAGACTCCAGGATCAGCTACATCACTACAAAGGGTCCAACTTCATTCCTTTTTATGGCTGAATAATATTCCCTTGTATATATGTACCACCTCTTCTTTATCCATTCATTTGTCTGCTGATGGACATTCAGGTTGCTTTTATGTTCTAGCTATTGTTAACAGTGCTGCAATCAAATTGGAGTAGATGTGCTTTTATTTTTATTTTTTTATTATTATTTTTTTTAACTTTATAATATTATATTGGTTTTGCCATACATCAACATGCATCCACCATGGGTATACACGTGGTTTTCTCAGGATATATGCCCAGTAGTGGGATTTCTGGGCCATATGGTAGCTCTGTTTTTAGTCTTGCTCCTCTCTTCATCTTGAACAGCATCAGCAGAGCAAGTTTGCTGCCTTACAATCAACGTCACTCCAATGTTGCAATATTCTTGTGAGATTTTCTGTAACTGGGTGGAAACTGACTGAACCTTGCCTTCAGTGTTTCCCAAGGGCTAGCATTCTTTCCTTTGTGAAGGTCCTTACTCCTGATTTTCTAACATTATTCTAAATCTAGTTGCTCTTCAAATTGTTCATTAACATAGCAGCCCTGCCCTTTTATTATATTCTTCTGCAATATAAGTCCCTTGTAAATATTGCATATGCACCAATGTTTCAAATTCATGAAGATTTAAGTGATGATCACACCCCTCAGAAACTGCCAACAAGAGTTCTACATTCTACCTCAAGGCCAGAGGAGACACAGAACAGAATTAGTGCCAGAGAACACCTGCTGGTCTCACCTTCTTTTTCCTCTTCTGCAAATCTCAGACATTCAAGGAGAATTGATGAAATAACCCAGACCCTTTTATTCATCATGAGTCCTAAAAAGTAGATAAGTCACATTTCTCAGCCTATTAGACACTGCACATTTTCGACCCCTGTGCAGCTTCTCTGCAATGTATACTTGCAAACACCTCCATTCAGATCTTCATTTGTAATTACAGGAATGCAATTGCTTCAGCTCAGATTTCATGAGCCTCACTGGTCTTTCTCTCTCCAGAAATGCAGGCCGTGCGTATGGCTTTGGCAGCTTTAGCAACAGGAGTTTCTTTTGCCACATTTGCCAGTAATTTTTGCCATGGAAGTGAATTGATTCCTACTGTGCTCAGGTATACTGAAATCTCGTGGATACTCTTTCAGGATCAAAACAGACCTTTCTGAGTTAACTGACATTTATTGAAGGAAGAAAAGAAGATTGGTTAGTTATCAAAGCAATCAATTATAATTACAAAACACCAGCAATTTATAAGCAAATTTATTTAAAGCAGACTTTGTTGGGCACTGGGTGATGCCCTTAAATGCATCATCTTATATAGTCTTCTGAACCACACAAAGGATAGATGGCATGAGTAATGGTATCTTTTTTAAAGATCAAACTGTTTTTTAATGCACTTAATGTACTTGAATTTGAAAAAAATCGCTTATGATTAACAGAAAATTTCAAAAGCAAGCATATGTCATCAGCATATGTCTACTGCCATGCTATCTCCCATAATCAAAGCAAAATAATAAATCACAAATTATATTGTAGATTTGTACTTGACTTTCTTGTATTATTGTTTATACCCCAAGGGTAACATCTGTGGGAATCATGGGAATTGCTGCTAATACTGGGGCAGCCCTGGCTCCCCTCTTGATGATTCTAATGGTGTATTCCCCTCACCTGCCCTGGATCATCTACGGAGTCTTACCCATCCTCGCTGGTCTTGTTGTCCCACTCCTTCCTGAAACCAGGAATAAGCCTCTGCCTGATTCCATCCAGGATGTGGAAAATGAGTGAGTAAACCCTCTAAGTGTCCCTTGGGGGAGCTGTGCACTCAGGGTCTGTGACGAGGATGGCAAAACATGAGTTGAGACACTGTCCCCCAAACAAGCTAAGATCTAAGCTATTTCCAGGTGATCCATGCCTTTGGTTTAGCTAGAGTCTCATCCCTCCCCACAGTGACCTCAGACTCTCCCAAGCTTCCCTGGATCACCCAGACCAACATCAGTATGCACCAGTAGGTTCAGTGGTGAAGAAGCCAAAATTAGATGCTCTGGTGTGACATACACACTCCTAAAGGTGTTTCACAAACATGCACTGATCCAAACATGGGATTCTCATCCCTCAGACCCTGGCAGACCTCAGCCCAGAGAGGGCAGTAAGCTCTCTGAGATTGTTGGTGTCTGTAGGTCTGTGACCTGCCCAGGTCACTGAAGACCTGAGGGAGACCAAGGAGAAGACCAGAGCCCCTCCCCTCCCACAGATGGCAGTGTATCTCGGGGGAAAGAGTCCTACTGTGTTGCCTGTGAGATTTGGACCATCTGACTTTCCCTGGAAATGAAATGTTACAAAAAGAGAGAAGAAGAGTAGTAAATATTGGGATTTTAAAGTGATGACTGGGAAAGGATTCTATGACTTTCTGTGTTCCATTTGCCTTTTCCAAAAACTTTTGACCAATGCAATGGTGTCCAAAAGTAAAAGTAGAAACTATTGAAACTGCCTTCCCAAAGTTTGCTCTGGGAGGTTGGTCTTTTTCTTCACAAGATTCATTCCAACTCTCAGGGCTGAGGTCACAGTTTTCACCCAAGCTGGTGGACAAAAGATTAGCTTATTCTAAAAAAATAAACATGTAGGGCATATAGGCTTCTTCCATGTCTTTTTATTTTTGTGTGTTTGCTTACTGATTTATTTGTATTTGTCCTAGGGAAAAAAGCTCAAGAAAAACAAAGCAGGAAGATACTTTCATGAAAGTGACACAGTGTTAAGGGATTCCAGGAATGAACTGTTAATCAAAGAGGAAGAAAAAATTGGTGTCTTTCCTAAATATTAACAAAATGTGAAGAATAAATAAAACAAACTGTATGATAAAAACATAGATCCATTGACTATTGTTGTACTAATTGCTAAATATTCAATACCTACAACCAATCATTGTAAGAGGTATGAAAGGAAATAGAATTATAAAAATATTTATATTAAAATGTTTATGTAATGGTAGAAACCTAGTATCATTTTCAAATAAAAAGAAATCCAGAAACAGACCATAGTATTTTAACATTTAATATATCATAATTTGGGCATAAGTCACTAGAGGAAATAGAGTATTGTGCAAAAAAAAAAAAAAATAGCATTAACCATGTGGTTAGAAGTTGCTAATAATTTGATCACATAATAAACCAGAAAAATCTACCTGAATAAAGTTAAATGGAACAAATAAACAAAAGAGATGATTATACTGCTTTCTTTCTGTTTTGAATGACTTTTATCTCATTTTCTTACCTAATTACTCCAGCTGGGACTTCCAGTGCTATGTTGAATAGAAGTGTCAAGAGTGGACATTCTTGCCCTGTTCCTCGTATTAAAGGAAACACTTACAGTTTCCCCTGTTAAGTACAATGCTAGCTGTGGGCTTCTCACAGATAGCCTTTAGTATGTTCAGGCAATTTCCTTCTATTCCTGTCTATTAGTGTTTTATCACAAAAGGGTGTCATTTTTGTGAAATTCTTTTCTGCATTCATTGAGATGATCATTTGATTTTTATCCCTCATGCTGTTAATGTGGCATGTCACATTATTGACCTGATGTGTTGAACCATCCTTACATAACAGCGGTAAATCCCACATGGTCATGATGTATAACCCTTTTAACAAGCTGTCAAATTATTTTCTAACATTTTGTTGGGAATTTTTGTGTCTACATTCATCAGGAATACTGGCCTATAACATTCTTTTCTTGTATTAATAGTATCTTTAACTTTGGTATCAGGATAATGCTAGCCTCAAAATATTAATTTGGGAGTGTTCCCTCTTCTTCAATTTCTGAAAGAGTTTTGAGAACTTGTGTTAATTCTTTAAGTGTCTGGTAGAATGCATCTGTGAAACCATCTAGTCTCGAGCTTTTCTTTGTTATAACAAAGTGCGTATGTGCTCAGTCATGTCCAACTCTTAGCAACCCTTTGGCCTCTAGCCCTCCAGGCTCCTCTGTCCATGGGATTTTTCAGGCAAGAATGCTGGAGCGGGATCTCCTCCAAGGGATCTTCCTGACCCAGGGATCTGACCCATGTCTCCTGAGTCTTCCATGTTGACAAGTGGATTCTTTACCACTGAGCCATCCGAGAAGTCTGGCACCGAGGCTTGGGTGGTTCAGCTGATAAAGAACTTGCCTGTCAATACAGGAGATGCAAATTCAATCCCTGGGTCAGGAAAATTCCCTGGAGTGGAAAAGGGCAACCCGCTCCAGTATTCTTGCCTGGGAAATTCCATGGACAGAGGGGTCCATGGGGTTGCAAAGAGTTGGACACAACTGAGGGCACATGCACCATTTTCTTTGTTGGGAGATTTTAAATTAATGATTTAATTTACTTCCTCATTATTGGTCTGTTCAGAATTTTTTTATTTCTTCCAGATTCTAGGAATTTATATCTTATAGGTTACCCAATTAGTTGACGTATAATTGTTCATAGTAGTGTCCTATGATCTTTTTAATTTCTCTGGCATGAGTGGTAATGTCTCTTCTTTTTCACTTCTGATTTCATTTATTTGTCTCCTCTTTTTTGCATTAGTGAAAAAATATCGGTTTTATTTTATTTTTTCCAAAACATTACTTAGTTTTGGGTTTTTTAAATTGTGTCTGCTATTTCATTTATTTCTGCTCTAATCTTTAATGTTTCCTTCCTCCTGTTAATTTAGGCTCAGTTTCTTCTTTTTCTAGTTTCTTGAAGTGTAAAGTTACGATTTTTAATTTGAGATATTTCTTCTTTTTAGTGAAAGCACTTATTACTATAAATTTCCCTCTTAGTACTACTTTGCTGCATACCATAGTTTAGATACCTTGCACTTTCATTTTTGTTTGTCTCAAGATATTAACTAATTTCCTTTTTGATTTCTTTTTTGGCCCACTGGTTGTTCAAGAGTATTTGGTTAAATTTCCACATATTTATGAATTTTCCAATTTTCCTCATATTATTGATTTATAGTTCTATTTCACTGTGCTTGCAGAAAAAACTTAGTATGATTTCAATGACTATGATTTTATTTGTAGAAGACCCTAAAGACTTCACACACACACAAAAAAGAAACTGTGAGAACTAATGAACAAATGCAATAACATTGCTGGATACAAATTCAATAAGCAAAAATCAGTTGCATTTCAATACACTAATAATGAACTATCCAAGACAGAAATTAAGAAAACAATTTCATTTGTAATAGCAAAAAAAGAATACGACAGAATGAAGAAGTGAAAAACTTGTACTTTGCAAATTATATGAAGTAATGGGAATGGATGCCATGATCTTAGTTTTTTGAATGTTGATTTTTATGCCAGCTTTTTCACTCTCCTCTTTCATCTTCATCAAGAGGCTCTTTAATTCGTCTTCACTTTCTGCCATAAGTGTGGTGTCATCTGCATATCTGAGGTTATTGATACTTCTCCCGGCAATCTTGATTCCAGCTTGTACTTCATCCAGCCCGGTATTTCACATGATGTACTCTGCATATAAGTTAAATAAGCAGGATGACAATATACAGCCTTGATGTACTCCTTTTCCTATTTGGAACCAGTCTGTTGTTCCATGTCTGGTTCTACCTGTTGCTCCTTGACCTGCATACAGGTTTCTCAGGAGGCAGGTCAGGTGTCCTGATAGTCTCTTTAAGAATTACCAAAGCAATCTATAGATTCAATGCAATCCCTATCAAGATACCAATGATATTTGTCACAGAGCTAGAACAAATAATTTCACAATTTGTATGGAAATACAAAAAACCTCGAATAGCCAAAGCAATCTTGAGAAAGAAGAATGGAACTGGAGGAATCAACCTGCCTCACTTCAGGCTCTACTACAAAGCCACAGTCATCAAGACAGTATGGTACTGGCACAAAGACAGAAATATAGATCAATGGAACAAAAGAGAAAGCCCAGAGATAAATCCACGCACCTATGGACACCTTATCTTTGACAAAGGAAGCAAGAATACACAATGGATTAAAGACAATCTCTTTAACAAGTGGTGCTGGGGAAACTGGTCAACCACTTGTAAAAGAATGAAACTAGAACACTCTCTAACACCATACACAAAAATAAACTCAAAATGGATTAAAGATTTAAACATAAGACCAGAAACTATAAAACTCCTAGAGGAGAACATAGGAAAAACACTCTCCAACATACATCACAGCAGGATCCTCTATGACCCACCTCCCAGAATATTGGAAATAAAAGCAAAAATAAACAAATGGAACCTAATTAAACTTAAAAGCTTCTGAACAACAAAGGAAACTATAAACAAGGTGAAAAGACAGCCTTCAGAATGGGAGAAAATAATAGCAAATGAAGCAACTGACAAACAACTAATCTCAAAAATATACAAGCAACTCCTGCAGCTCAATTCCAGAAAAATAAACGACCCAATCAAAAAATGGGCCAAAGAACTAAATAAACATTTCTCCAAAGAAGACATACAGATGGCTAACAAACACATGAAAAGATGCTCAACATCACTCATTATCAGAGGAATCCACTAGCTTTGTTTGTAGTGATGCTTCCTAAGGCCCACTTGACTTCACATTCCAGATGTCTGGCTCTAGGTGAATGATCACACCATCGTGATTATCTGGGTCATAAAGATCTTTTTTGTGTAGTTCTTCTGTGTATTCTAGCCACCTCTTCTTAATATCTTCTGCTTCTGTTAGGTCCATATCATTTCTGTCCTTTATCAAGCCCATCTTTGCATGAAATATTCCCTTGGTATCTCTAATTTTCTTTTTCCTTTTTTTTTTTTTTTGCATTTTATTTTATTTTTTTATTTTTTCGCTTTTTTTAAATTACTTTACAATATTGTATTGGTTTTTCCATACATCAACATGAATCCACCACAGGTATACACGTGTTCCCCATCCTGAACCCCCCTCCCTCCTCCCTCCCCGTACCATCCCTCTTACTGCTGGGCATACACACTGAGGAAACCAGAATTGAAAGAGATACGTGTACCCCAATGTTCATCGCAGCACTGTTTATAATAGCCAGGACATGGAAGCAATCTAATTTTCTTGAAGAGATCTCTAGCCTTTCCCATTCCATTGTTTCCCTCTATTTCTTTGCATTGATCATTGAGGAAGGCTTTCTTATCTCTCCTTGCTATTCTTTGGAACTCTGCATTTAGATGTTTATATCTTTCCTTTTCTCCTTTGCTTTTAACTTCTCTTCTTTTCACAGCTATTTGTAAGGTCTCCTCAGACAGCCATTTTGCTTTTTTGCATTTCTTTTCCATGGGGATGGTCTTGATCCCTGTCTCCTGTACAATGTCACGAACCTCCATCCATAGTTCATCAGGCACTGTATCAGATCTAGTCCCTTAAATCTATTTCTCACTCCACTGTATAATCATATGGGATTTTATTTAGGTCATACCTGAATGGTCTAGTAGTTTTCCCCACTTTCTTCAATTTAAGTCTGAATGTGGCAATAAGGAGTTCATGATCTGAGCCACAGCCAGCTCCCTGTTTTGTTTTTGCTGACTGTATAGAGCTTCTCCATCTTTGTAACTCCATACTCTAAACCAGAAAAAGAGTCTAATAAACTTAAATGGAATCCATAAACCACAATTTTCAATAGAAAATGCTACAAAACTGTGGAATATTTTTTAAATAACAGAAGTATTTTTATTTTTTTACTTTACAATATTGTATTGGTTTTGCCATACATCAACATGAATCTTCCACGGGTGTACACATGCTCCCCATCCTGAACCTCCCTCCCACCTCCCTTCCCATACCATCCCTCTGGGTCACCCCAGTGCACCAACCCCAAGCATCCTGTATCCTGCATCAAACCTGGACTGGCGATTCGTTTCTTATATGATATTATACATGTTTCAATGCCATTCTCCATTGTGCTAGGTCTTCAATGCTGTGTGGGCTTTTCTCTAGTTAACGGCAAGCGGGGTCTACTCTCTAGCTGCTGTGCACAGGCTTCTCATTGCAATGGCTTCTCCTGTTTTGGAGCATGGGCTCTAGGGCACATGGGCTCAGTAGTTGCAGCTCTCAGGCTCTAGAGCACAGGCTCAATAGTTGTGGCGCACAGGCTTAGCTGCTCTGTGGCATGTGGGATCCTCCTGGATGAGGAATCAAACCTGTGTCTCCTGCACTGACAGGTGGATTCTTTACCCCTAGTCACCAGGGAAGTTTCATGAGTATTTTTTTTAAGTCTACAGTAGGAAGATACATTTCTATTTCTATTAGTTTGTTTGGCCATTCCTGATATCGTCTTTGCTGGCTCTATCTTCTCAATGCTCTACTTAAAATCAGAGTTCTAAAAGCTCATCCTTAGCCTTCTTCTCTTTTCATTTTATATGATCTTCTCTGGTGCTCCTGACACTGATAGGTACTTGGTCTGCAGCTATACCTGCTATATAAATGCAAACAGTGACAGATTTTATTATCTTGGTCTCCAAAATCACTGCAGGATGGTGGCTGCAGCCATGCTATTAAAAGACACCTGCCCCTTGCAAGAAAAGCTGTGATGAACCTAGACAGTGTATTAAAAAGCAGAGACATCACTTTGCCTACAAAGGTCCATATAGTCAAAGTTGTTTTTCCACTAGTCCTGTACCTATGTGAGAATTGGACCATAAAGAAGCCTGGTGTGCTGCAGTTCACAGGGTCACAAAAAGTCAGACATGACTGGGTGACTGAACAACAATTATACCTGCTATGTCTACAGCTTAGACTCACTATTTTGTCTAAAGAAGTGTTTCAAATCCCAAGTAGAAAACCCTACATAGATATCAAAAAAAAAAAAAAAAAGAAAGCAAAATTTTGCCTTTCCTTTATTCTGAATTTAGACAATGTCAGTCCAATGCACAAAAAAGAAACTGAGGAGTCGGTTTGATTTCTTCCCTTTTCCTATTCCTAAATCCAATATTCAATGATTTGGCAGGTGACCAAAATGGTGGAGGAGGAAGACCCAAAACTCACCTCCTACTACTACTAGAACAAATACCTATGAGAACACTCTGAAGACTAGCAGAAAAGACTGTCCAGAACTAAAGACATAAAGAAGGAACTACAGCGAGCCAGGAGGAGGAGGGACAGAGACATAATATTGTCAGGATGCAGACCCCCCAGATCAGTGAGGGCCTAGGGAAGACTGTCACAAATGGGAGGACTGTCATAACTGTAGAGGTCTTCCTCAAGGATTGAGGGATCCAACCCCCACATTAGGCTCCCTAGCCCAAGGGTCCTGCTCCAGGAAAACAAGACCCCAAAAACATCTCATTTGAAAACCAGCAGGATTATATTCAAAAGAATCAGAGAGCTGTAGGAGACACTCTGCTTTTAAATGGGGCATGCAACATCTCACAAGCCCCAAGTCCTATCACAGAAGCACAGAGGCAATAGTTTGAAAGGAGACTGGTTGATCTTGGAGAGCCTCCTGGAGAGGCAAAGGGAACTGGGACTACCCGCTGGAGACACTGGCAGCAGTCAGTTTGGGGAGCTTGTTCTATCTCAGTAACACTGGAACTGGTACAATCAAAGAATTCTGAAATCCTTCCTGTAGCCCACTGGGAACCTGGCCCCACTCTCCAGCAAGAAGAGGACCAGCAATGGGCAAAGAGGAGCCATATTTCTCCCACCCTACCTCCCTGAGCCCCAGGGCACTTAGAAAATCAAAAGAAGATTTGAAGAAGCAAGTCTCAGAAAGGCAGGGGTGGGGGTCCCTCTGGAGCCCCCAAAGCAGGAATTTGGGAATTTTTATGCTGAACCCATTAAAACGACTCAGACCAACAATTTACCTTCTGCGCATCTCTTCAGCCAAGTTTAAAATTCCCAGGAGACAAAGGTTTGCTTAGAATGATTCTCTGGCAACCTCATACATATTTCCCATCTGGTTGACCCTAGCTGTGAATGATAAATCCAAGGGCAGGGATACCCCCATTTAAGATAGGTCAGTTTAGTTCAAATTTATTCATCCATGGCCAGGAATACACAGCTCTTTTATAAATAGCCAGGGCATAAGCTCTTTTCTCTCTGAATAAATGTCCTTCCCTCAATTCCTCCTTTTGTTGTTGTTCAGTCACTATATCGTATCTGAATCTTTGCGACCTCATGGACTGCAGCACACCAGGCTCTTCTGTCCTCCACTATCTCCCAGAGTTTGCTCAAATTCCTGTCCATTGAGTCGGTGATGCTAACACATATCCTCTGCCACCTCCTTCTTTTTTTGCCTTCAATCTTTCCCAGCATCAGGGTTTTTTCCAATGAGTCAGCACTTTGCATCAAGTGGCCAAAATACTGGAGCTTCAACTTCAGCATCAGTCTTTCCAATGAATATTCAGGGTTCCTCGCAGTCCAAGGAACTCTCAAGAGTCTTCTCCAGCACCACAAATTGAAAGCATCAACTCTTTGGCACTTCCTCCTATTGGAAGGACTAATACATTTCTGGGTAGTTATTATGATGCTGTATTAACAGGGCAGGAACAGCTTCATTTTCCATGCATTTGGGTTTCATACAATCTTAATGTATTAGAACATTAAAATTCACCTTTGATAGGCTGCTCTTCATACACCAATGGTTAAGCATTTGGCTCTACTGAGCAACTATTATGAGATGAGATGGTTGGATAGCATCACCTACTCAGTGGACATGAACTTGGGCAAACTCTGGGAGATGGTGAGGGATAGGAAGGCCTGGCATACTGTAGTCCAAAGGGTGGACTTATAAGTGCACAAACTCTGCTGTATAGTCAAAGATGGTGGTACTGCTGCCAAAATGGGATTACTAGTCTGGTAGGCAATATAATAGTTGCTGTTGTTGTTCAGTCGCTGAGTTGTATCTGGCTCTTTGCCACCTCACTGGCAAACTCCAGCAGACAGTGAGGGACAGGAAGGCAGGGCATGCTGTAGTCCATAGGGTGGCAAAGATTGACTGGTATGATCTTCTTGCTGTCCAAGGGACTCTCAAGAGTCTTCTCCACAGTTCAAAAGCATCAATTCTTCAGCACTCAGCTTTCTTTATGGTCCAACTTTCACATCCATATATGATTAGTGGAAAAAACACAGCTTTGACTCTATGGACCTTTGTCAGCAAAGTGATGTCTCTGCTTTTTAATATGCTGTCTAGGTTGGTCAAAGCTTTTCTTCCAAGGCACAAGCATCTTTTAATTTCATGGCTGCAATCACCATCTGCAGTGATTTTGGAGTCCAAGAAGATAAAGTCTGTCACTGTTTCCATTGTTTCTCCGTCTATTTGCCATGAAGTGATGGGACCAAATGCCATGATCTTAGTTTTTCGAATGTTGAGTTTTAAGCCAGGTTTTTCACTCTCCTCTTTCGCCTTCATCATGAGGCTCTCTAGCTCCTCAGTCCTTTCTGCCATTAGGGTGGTATCATCTTCGTATCTGAGGTTATTGATATTTCTCCCTGCAATCTTCATCCCAGTTTGCACTTCATCCAGCCCAGCATTTCTCATGATTTACCCTGAATATAGGTTAAATAAGGAAGGTGACAATATACAGCCTTGACGTACTCCTATCCCAATTTGGAACAAGTCTGTTGTTCCATCTCCAGTTCTAACTGTTGCTTCTTGACCTGCATACAGATTTCTCAGGAGGCAGGTAAGATGATCTGGTATTCCCAACTCTTTAATAATTTTTCACAGTTTGTTGTGATCCACACAAAGGCTTTAGTGTAGTCAATGAAGCAGGTATTTTTCTGGAATTCTCTTGCTTTTTCTATGATCCAACAGATCTTGGCAATTTGATCTCTGGCTCCTTTGCCTTTTCTAAATCCAGCTTGTACATCTGGAAGTTCTCAGTTTAGGGGCTGTTGAAACCTAGCTTGAAGGATTTTGAACATTACCTTGCTAGCATGTAAAATGAATGCAAGTGTGTGGTAGTCTGAACATTCTTTGGTATTGCCCTTCTTTAGGATTGGAATGAAAACTGACCTTTTCCAGTCCTGTGGCCACACTGAGTTTTCAAATTTTGCTGGCATATTGAGTGCAGCACTTTCACAGCATCATCATTTAGGATTTGAAATAGCTCAGCTGGAATTCCATCACCTCCACTAGCTTTGTTTGTAGTAATGCTTCCTAAGGACCAGTTGACTTCACACTCCAGGATTACTTACCTGTGTTTGGAAGATGACGGCTCAACCACACAAAATATCCTTTCCATACTTTTCTTAATATTAATATCTGGCCAGGTCCTCCTGTTTGGCATCTGGGCAATGCTCTTAGACGAGGCTTGATTAGCTCCACCCCCGCCCCACCCTTCCAGAGACCAGCCTTGCCGATTAGAAATCCTGAGTGTAAGCCCCTAAAAGGTAATTTCTTCACTGTTAGAGCACTGTTTTCCTATTGCCCTGTGAAGTCCCAGGGCTGCCCTGGACAACCACCCACCGGGCACAGACATATGGAAGAACAGAACCCTCAGTGTCTGCATGTGAGCAAGACATACTGCAACTTCTTGCTTTATCCCTGAGCCTAGATGGTAGTGAAGCCTGCTTCTGATGCAGTGTGCCAGAATGGGCTCCCTGAGACTCCAGAGCACCCAGGCAAGCTCTGCCACAGCCACAGGAGGTCAGGCGAGGGGCAAGGGGCCGGGGGTGGGGGTGACATGTGACTCTGTGCAGCATCAATCCTGGATTTGCATCAAAGAGGTACAAAAAGAAAAGATTAACTTTTCTCCCACCACTTCCCAGTAGAGAGGACACACTTTGTTGCTTCAGCCCTGAGAGAGATACTGTCAGTGTCCGTATCCTGCAGGGACTTCCTGTCCAAAGGCATCATGCCTGTGTGCTTAGTCACTCAGTCATGTCCGACTCTTTGCGACCCTATAAACTGTAGCCTTCCAGGCTCCTCTGTCCATGGGATGCTCCAGGCAAGAATACTGGAATGGATAACCATTCCCTTCTCCAAGGCATCTTCCCAACCCAGGAATCTAACCTACGTCTCCTGCATTGCAGGTGGATTCTTTATGGGCTGAGCCACCAAGGAAGCCTAAAATTACAATAGATCAGCTCAAAAATTTATCCTACTCATGAGTATCTGTTAATATTCATCCAACAGCCAAAGTCTGATATAAAGATTATGCGCAATTGATTTTGCCTTCGCTGTGGGTGAGGAACCCTTTGTCCCTGCCCCACATAGGCCTCTTCATTATGCATCTTCTGGCCTTAATTACCTCTTCCCGCATTTCATTATACCACAGCTCTTGACCCCAAAGTCCTTATTTTGCCAAGTGGAGACATTACTGCTATAAACATTTATCCACTTAAAGGACTGGGCAAAGCTGGGTGAGTGGGTGCAACCTGTTCACAGTGGGCACAGAGTCTGCGACAGAGATAATGAACACATAGACCCACGGAGTCACTGATGGTCATCAGGAGGCTGGGATTGACAGATACACAGTACTATATATAAAATAACAAGTACTTACTATACAGCACAGGGAACTCTACTCAATATTCTGTAATAACCTATATGGGAAAAGAAGCTGAAAAAGAATATGTGTATTAAATCACATCAGTCGTGTCTGACTCTTTGCAACCCTATGGACGGTAACCTGCCAGGCTCCTCTGTCCATAGGATTCTCCAGGCAAGAATACTGGAGTGAATTGCCATGCCTTCCTCCAGGGGATCTTCCCAACCCAGGGATCGAACCCGAGTCTCATGTCGCCTGCATTGGCAGGCGGGTTCATTACCACTAGGGCCACCTGGGAAGCCCTGAAAAAGAATAGATACATGTATTTTATATAAGGGAATCACGTTGCTGTACACCTGAAATGCAACATTGGAAATCAACTATACCCCAAAATTAAATAAAAATTAAAATTAAATAAAATTCACTCTAATTTACAAAAAAAAAAAAAAAAAACCGTGCCTGGAACAGGGTTAGCACTCTGCTGTCACTGCTGTCCTTGGCATTATTACTTTACTCCCATGAACTGTTGGGAGCCTGTCCCTGAAGGCTTCGGGTCTAGCACACGCCCTCCCCCAAGGCTAGCCTGTCATGAAGTTTTGGACTCTGCTTCACCCACAGCTGCTCCACTTTTCCTGTTTCTGGCATTGAGCAGCTCCATGATATTCTGCCTGCAGGGAGGGTTCTGCTGCTCAGGCAAAGCTTGGAAAGCACTGCTCTGGAAAATCCCCTGAAGACAGATCTCCCTTGTTTTTCCAGCTCAGACTGTCTCTCCACCACCTTGGTCACAGCTCACAGGCTCATGCAAATGTCAGGCGAGCCCTCCTGCATCAAGATGGAAAGGCCAGGAAGCTGTGGCCTCAGTCAAATTTTTTTTTTCTCAGTCGATTGTCTTTTTCAAACACCCTTCTTTTGAAACACAACTGGAAGAATCCAAAATTACTCATTTACAAGGCCTTCCCCCTACATTGCTACAAACTCACATATGCTTTACCTTTTAAGTTGAAGCAATTTTTCTGAAAACAAAAATTCTTTTTTATATTTAACCTAGAAAACTAAATGCTTTTCAATATCCACCACCATAATTTAACAAATTTAACAACTTTCTCTGCACCAAGAAACATCACCGGCGCAGTCAACAATTAGCTGCCTTCTCATTAAAGCGTCTGCTCAGCTGGCTGACAACGGGCTGGCTGGCTTCAAAAGCACAGGGAACAGACCCTTCCGGAGAACAGAACTTTGAGTTTGAACTCAGCCTTCTTAGAGTTTGTTTAACCCTGTATTGTTCTGTTACAGCATTAACAGAAGTTTCACTAGGAACAGCCTGGGGTCAGACTGTATCCAGCACCCCCACTCCTTATGTTGCTCTTGACTATGTGTGATATAAAAATCCTAGTCCTGCAGAATTGAGTCAACTTTCCCTTTAAAATCTTTACTTTTTTGAATGAGCTCCCCTCCCATAGGCCTGCAGGAAATCCGGTTCTGTCCCACAGTATTCCAGAGGACCCCCCACGGAATCTCTGGTCAGCTTGCTTCTAATGCACTCCCTCTCAGGTGCTACAAACCATGCATACCAGCCCCTTCATGTGTCAAACACAGCAAACACAAGGCTTGTGGATAACAATAGGTGATTATAGGCATAAGACAAAAACTTAAAACCAGGAACCTGGGAGCAGCTTATCTCTATTCCCACTATCACTCCGGGGGTCCCCTCCATTTCTCCGCTCAGGCTCTGGCCTGCTGTCCCAGTGGTGGGGGTTCATTCCCATTGTGCCAGTTTGCACGTCTGACTGGCACAGTTCCCCTCCTATCTCCCAATGCCTGGCCAGCAAAACCAGATTCCTTTGTTGTCACAGTAATCTATGCACAGGTTATTCAGGGTTTCCCAAAGTCCGTCTCTCCTCCGTCATTAAGCAAAACATCTGGGTTGTGCCTAGGAGCTGCCAGCCCATGAGTCGCTTAGAATGGGTCTCCCCACCATTAACAACACAGCACATTGATGTTCTCTGCGCCACGTGATAGGCCAAGCGAACCAATGCCACCACCATCCCCACTTGCCCATGCGTGCCAAAGCAAAAAAGAACAGACACTAAAAAAAAAAAAAAAAAAAAACCACAAACCTATAGTTAACATCTCAGAAATATTTGCATTCATATGGCTTTCCCTTGGGATCTCCTCTCCAGTTGTGGGTATGTGTTTTATATCTACAAGACTAAACAGGCTCACCCAAGTGCTTTCCAGGTGGTACTAGTGGTAAGCAATCCACCTGCCAAGGCAGGAGACGCTAGAGATGCAGGTTCAATCTCTGGGTTGGGAAGATGCCTGGAGAAGGAAATGGCAACCCACTCCAGTATTCTTGCCTGGAGAATCCCATGGACAGAAGAGCCTAGCAAGCTATAGTCAAATGGGGTTGCAAAGAGTTGGACACAACGGAGTGCTCACACACACACACACACACACTCACACGGGGGTCCCATTCAAAGTAGAGTTCTTTTTACCTTAGAATGCAGCAACTGCTACAAGTTTTTAATGACACTTTAAGAAACTCTCCCCTCCTCATCTGCAAACTGTGAAGAGTGCCTCCTAGAGCTCACGACTTTATGGACAGCTTGGAAGCAGGGGGAGCCCACTGTCCAGTAGGTGGTCTCCAACCCATGCTCCACTGTGTCTTGCATCCCTCCAACCATCTCAGAACTACTCACTTCCATCCCAGACCACCACTCCTGGGTTCAGACAAAGGTGGGCAGAGCCAGGGCTTGACACAGGGCAGACATTCCAACATGCTTGTTGGGTGAACTGAGTGAACATAAGCCCTGAAGATACTTCTGAGGGTCTCCGCCCCATCTAGTACAAACCAGAAAGGACCCAGGGAAGTGTCTTTCTGTTCCGAACATAAGCAAGAAATAGATAAGTGCCTTATTTCAAAGTTACTAAATACATCCTGGCGCGAGAGAGTTGTTTGTTAATCAAACAACACCCTGTTCCCTTGATTAATGATTAATATGGTCTGTGAGTTCAAAGTGACCTTCAGAGCAAAAGGTTTACTAATCTATCACTGAGTTCATTCAAAGCTAAAATTTATACACTATAACCCTGGCACTTGGGTTCTCCTCTAAAGGAAGTCTCCAACCTCGACCTATCATGAATAAAGAGACTGAAGGGAGGGATAGTGGGAACTCCGATGATGTCGGGGAGTAGGGAGGAGGAGATGGCAGCAGGGGCAACGACTTTATCCTAGTCGTGATTCACAGAGATGGGGGCGAGCTCCACTCACCAGCACCTGAAACTGTTGTGCAAAGAGAGAGAGGCCCTTCACGCAGGGCAGAGGGGAATCAATCAAAGACACACATCCAGACTCCAAAATCTAGGAGACAGGAGGAGTGAGTCAAGCTTGGGTGGCTAAGAACAGAGCAGGGGAAACTGAATGGTTTTACCACAGGTCTATTTCTTCCAAACGGGAGAAAGACTCACGGAAGATCCTAACGGACCTGATCTGAGATGCTCTGGGGGCTCCATCCCCCTCTTCCAAACTCTCATGCTTCCTAGGCATTTTGAGTCCTTCTCTGGCTTTCTGGGGTGGCTTCAACTCTCTGCTAGCACTGACAATCTCCAGCCATCATTTTAGCTTTACTGTCATGGCCACATTCTTCAAAGCACAAAAATCACTCCTTTCTCTCCCTCATTCACACCAAAGTCCATTGATTAAATTATTTTAAATATTCCTCTGAAACTGGTGAAGATGGAAATTTCTAAATTTTCTAGTGCTTATGAGGCAGAAAATGCAAGATAACTGGTCTCGTCAATTAAACTTAACATTGGGACACTTTTTAGACAATAAAGAATAAAGCTGATGTATAATTTTTAAAAGAAAATATTTCTTGGGAAACCTGCTTCTGGATGAAGGCACAGTTGGCCCTGAGCAGTGAGGTTTACGGGTTTCCTTAAAGGCTTCCTCCCCTGAACCACTCTGGGAGGGGTCTGAAAAGGGCAGTAAAGAGAACTTCTGAAAAGAGTTCTTTGCTCCTGGGAACATTCAGCAGATCTTCCAGGATGTTAAAAAGCATCACAGACTAGGTTCATCCTAAGAAGTAAGTAAGGCCCCTTTCCTATTAAAACAAAAAAGTTAAGATGAAGTATGTGAAAAGCTTAGCACAGTGCCTGGTGCCTAATAGATACATAACAAATATTAGGTTCTTCCCACCCTGAGAGTCCAGGGGCCTATGAGCACATACATTGGATGTATTTCTGGAGGGGCAATTGGGTACATTCTAGATTCTTCCAGAAGCTCACAATTTTCTTACAAGGGGCCAGGGAAAGAGGAAGGCAGGGGAGGGAAGGAGGCCTGGGTTCTCTTTGCCAGCTCGGCCACTCTTCCTCTGCCTGGGGTTTTCAGCACCTTCAGGCTGTCTCTGGTTTGGGTCTTATGCTGTCCACCACGGCTGAGAGCACCGCCCCTGCCGCCTTTGCTCCCTCCATCAGCACGTGCTCCACCTGCAAAGGAGACCAGCTCACAGGACCCTCGGTGAGGCTCCTAGGACCCCGCCCCGCCCCACCCCTACCTCACCACTCTCTTCAGGAACTGGCCTGCCTAGGAGGAAGCATCCCAAAGATGCTAGAGCCGCGAGAGACCTGGACAAGCCAGGATTGCCTGAGATGGACATCAGAGGCAGGGGGAGCCCTTTCCTCCAGGAGGCAACCTGGGCTCCTAGTTCTCTTCCTCTCCCAGAGCCATTCAGCCCAGGATCTGCCTACAGTCAGAAGGGCACAGCCACTGAGTCCCTTATTCTACATACAGGGAGTCTGAGAGGTGGGGAGGGGAGCTCCCTTGGACACGGTCACACAGGGATCAGTTTCAAACAGACCTGGGCTTAGGTCTCCTGAATGCCCGGCCCAGGCTCCTTGGGAGGACCTCCTATCACCCCCTTGCTCCCTGGCATCTTCTTTTTTGCTCGTGAGACAGGAGACCCCTCACACCAGGGCCCACCGAGCCTGGAGCACTAGACCAAGGACTCCCAAGAGTGGAATGCCACACCTGCTGGCTCCTGGGCACGCCGTATCTCAGGTCATTGACAAAGTGCTCGCAGTTCCCCTCGATCAGGCTGTACTGCACAATCTTATTGATCATCTTTTTTGTCCGCTGGATGATCTTGTCCACAGGCAGGGGCAGGTACGTCCCATCCAGCTTGTTGTTGACCTTCCAGGAGCAGCCATGCAGCACATCCTCCAGATGACTGTATTTCACCACCGCCCGGTTGCTAAAGACAGAAGTGATGCTGCCAGCCTCAAAGTCCTCACCTGGCGGCCAAAGACAAGCCAAAGTTGGGAGCTGTAAGGGGCCATGGTACAGAGCCACCAGCTCACTCCAGGGGCTGGGTGAATGGCTTCTTTTAGGGCCCCAGTTTCACTGTCTCTAAAAGGCACAACAGAATGCAGAGTTGGGCTAAATGAAATGCAAAGGGCCAGCTTCCCCAAGAAAACTTCTGTCCTGTTTTCTGCACTCCCCACTTTCAGCCCTCACAGCAATCTCTTTCTCACCAAGCTCTGGAAACACCTTATGGTGTGGTCCCAGATTCCATTCTGTGTACTGATTCGACCAAGTCCTAGGACTGGAATCTTGCTTTCCTTACCAGAACCAGGGTGACAAGCACCCTTACATGTAAGAATCGTTGACTCCTGGGGGAAGGATTATGGCTTCCTGCCAGGCCTCCCCCTGCTGCCCCTGCAGGGGTGCAGGTGAAGCCAAGAGGCCACGCAGACAGGACTCTAGGTGGGACCCATTCCAACTAGCTTCCACCCAAAGCCATTCTCCCTTTCTCTCCACTCAAGTATTAGGATTCTCCTTGAGGGTTTATTTAAAATCAGGGTTCCACAGCTTTGAAAAAAGAAACATTTGAAGCTGCTGTATTATCATACTCAGTCCTTAGAGGAGAGCCTCAGAGAGGGTCAGAAACCTGCTCAAGGCCAGGTAAGTGGCAATTTAATACAGGACTGTTTTCCTGCTACAACCATATGGGTATGCAAACATGGGAACCCTCCCCCGCTGTAAGTTGTGTGAGTGCAAGAAATGTCCCATTTCCTTTGCGAAGCATTTGAAGTCTATCTGCTGATTTCACAAAAGCTGGCAGTAGGCAATTCAGTTTTAGGCAACAAAGATGGCAGAATTCATTTTTAGAGGAAGATCTGATGGGGAGGGTAGGGACATAACTGTTAATTTATCCCTATAACAACTCTGGTTATACCAGAAGAAGTTTCCTGGATTTAGCCTGGAAAGGAGAGGGGAGATGAATGCGATGTGAAATAACTTTTCATTTTTCACATAGGCATCCAGACAGGAAGTGGGACAGGCAGTCAGATGAGTGGGGAAGCAAAGCAGAAGAGAGGGACTCTACTTTACAGAAAGGTCCCAGCCAGGTGAGAGGCTGAGGCAACCGAAGGGGACAGGACACGGGCAGGAGAGCCATGACCAAGGTGTTCAGTTCAGTTCAGTCGCTCAGTCATGTCCGACTCTTTGCGACCCCATGGACTGCAGCATGCCAGAGCTCCCTGTCCATCCCAACTCCCAGAGTCCACTCAAACTCATGTCCATCGAGGCGGTGTGATCAAGGTGTGGCCACAGGCATTTGGTATCAGTGCCCTTTTGTAATCTCAACTTGAACAGGCAGTACTTGCACAGGAGGCAAAATTCCAGAGGCGTCCAAGATTACACAGTAGAGCCCCATGCCTCTCCATCTTCCAGCTCCCCCAGGTTCCATCTCCTGAGGATACCATGTGACCAGCGGTTCTAGATGTCCAGTTTTAAGCTGTTTCACATTCCATGCTGTTATCTTCTACTATCACCACTTCCACCCGCATCAAACCTCAACTAAAGTTTAATTAGTCACCTGTTTAATCTCAGCCCTGTGCTCATGCTGAAGTGAAAGGAGAACAGTGTCCACACTGAGGGTGAAGCCACCTGGGATGGGTTGGAAAAGCAGGGAGACCCAGGGAGGGTGGAGCTGCCAAAGGTAACCAGGAAGCCGGAAATAGCATTTGGGGACAACAGGAAGCAAGTGGGCAATCAGAATGTATAAACATATGCACCCCTCCCAGGGAATCCTCAGAAATAGAGGAAGATCTTGAACCAAGTTGTGTTCAAGACGGACTGGAAGCCCCCAGGCTTACCTGTCCATGAAATTTTTCAGGCAAGAATACTGGAGTGGGGTGCTATTTCCATCTCTGAGGGATCTTCCTAACCCAGGGATCAAACCTGTATCTCCTGCTTGGCATACAGGTTCTTTACTATTGAGCCACCTGACATTTCTATTTTAAAAGAAAGGGTGGTCTAGGCGGTCAGGGAACTGAGGGATGTTCTTCACACTTGCATCTGTCTTAGGGCTGGTCACTCAGTGGTTTTTGATGGACAGAGACCAAGCTCAATCACACAGTAAATTAAGGTCCAGTCATGCTTCTGGTGTTTTATTGCTGAAGTAAGGTAGCAGCTGAGGGACACAATAATTAACTGTCTCTTTTATGCTGCTAACTTCAATATCAATATTTCAATAGAGCAGTGGTCCCCAACCTTTTGGCACCAGGGACCATTCTCATGGAAGACAATTTTTCCATGGTTTCCATGGTCAGGACAGGATGGTTTTGGGATGATTCAAGGACATTAAATTTATTGTGCACTTTATTTCTGTTATTATCACATTGTGACAATTTGGAAATGTGAGCGATGGGGAGCCACTGCAAATACAGATGAAGCTTCAATCACTGGCCTGCCACTCACCTCCTACCGTACTGCCCAGTTCCTAACAGGCCAAGGACCTGAACTGGTCCATGACCCAGGGGATCACTGCAATAGAGTATCCACTCTTACTTGGGGGAGCCAGGTGAACCACACAGTCATCTTCCACATAGATGGCCCAGTGCTCATAGCCAATCCGAAAAATCTCAATCAGGTCTCCAGGTCTGGGTTTTGGTTTATCCTATGACGGAAAAACAAAATAAAATGAGACTTCATGTGCCCAAGGAACTCCAGAGATCCTGTTTGGGGAGCAGCTACAACTCAGTGTGAAGACACTGCCTTTCATCACATTTCAGAAACCCAGGCTGCAAAAGGATCTCTCCACACGAATGACTGAAGGACCCACCCATTCCTGCCACCACCCTCATTATTAAAGCCACAGAAGCGGACAGTGCCAGCTCCAAATGCACAGCTCCACATGCACATACGCCCTTCAGTAAGTGATGGAACTCCTGTACACTTTCTCCTTGACGCTGTTCAGTTCAGTTTAGTCGCTCAGTCGTGTCCGACTCTTTGCGACCCCATGAATTGCAGCATGCCAGGTTTCCCTGTCCATCACCAACTCCCAGAGTTAACTCAAACTCATGTCCATCGAGTCAGTGATGCCATCCAGCCATCTCATCCTCTGTCATCCCTTTCTCCTCCTGCCCCCAATCCCTCCCACCATCAGGGTCTTTTCCAGTGAGTCAACTCTTCGCATGAGGTGGCCAAAGTACTGGAGTTTCAGCTTCAGCACCAGTCCTTCCAATGAACACCCAGGACTGATCTCCTTTACAATGGATTGGTTGGATCTCCTTGCAGTCCAAGGGACTCTCAAGAGTCTTCTCCAACACCACAGTTCAAAAGCAACAATTCTTTGGCCCTCAGCTTTCTTCACAGTCCAACTCTCACATCCATACATGACTACTGGAAAAACCATAGCCTTGACTAGACGGACCTTTGTTGACAAAGTAATGTCTCTGCTTTTGAATATGCTATCTAGGTTGGTCATAACTTCCCTTCCAAGGAGTAAGTGTCTTTTAATTTCATGGCTGCAATCACCATCTGCAGTGATTTTGGAGCCTAAAAAATTAAAGTCTGACACTGTTTCCACTGTTTCCCCATCTATTTCCCATGAAGTGATGGGACCAGATGCCATGATCTTAGTTTTCTGAATATTGAGCCTTAAGTCAACTTTTTCACTCTCCTCTTTCACTTTCATCAAGAGGCTTTTTAGTTCCTCTTCACAATCTGCCATAAGAGTGGTGTCATCTGCATATCTGAGGTTACTGATATTTCTCCCGGAAATCTTGATTCCAGCTTGTGCTTTTTCCAGCCCAGAGTTTCTCATGATGCAATCTGCATATAAGTTAAATAAGCAGGGTGACAACATACAGCCTTGACAATATACTCCTTTTCCTATTTGGAATCAGTCTGTTGTTTCATGTCCAGTTCTAACTGTTGCTTCCTGACCTGCATATAAGTTTCTCATGAGGCAGGTCAGGTGGTGTGGTATTCCCACCTCCTTCAGAACTTTCCACAGTTTATTGTGATCCACACAGTCAAAGGCTTTGGCATAGTCAATAAAGCAGAAGTAGATGTTTTTCTGGAACTTTCTTGCTTTTTCAGTGATCCAGCGGATGCTGGCAATTTGATCTCTGATTCCTCTGCCTTTTCTAAAACCAGCTTGAACATCTGGAAGTTTGCAGTTCACGTATTGCTGAAGCCTGGCTTGGAGAATTTTGAGCATTGCTTTACTAGCGTGTGAGATGAGTGCAATTGTGCAGTAGTTTAAGCATTCTTTGGCATTGCCTTTCCTTGGGATTGGAATGAAAACTGACCTTTTTCAGTCCTGCGCCCACTGCTGAGTTTTCCAAATTTGCTGGCATATTGAGTGCAGCACTTTCACAGCATCATCTTTTAGGATTTGAAATAGCTCAACTGGGATTCCATCACCTCCACTAGCTTTGTTCGTAGTGATGCTTCCTATGGCCCACTTGACCTCACATTCCAGGATGTCTGGCTCTAGGTGAGTGATCACACCAACGTGATTATCTGGGTCGTGAAGATCTTTTTTGTACAGTATTTCTGTGTATTCTTGCCACCTCTTCTTCATATCTTCTGCTTCTGTTAGGTCCATACCATTTCTGTCCTTTATCAAGCCCATCTTTGCATGAAATGTTCCCTTGGTATCTATAATTTTCTTGAAGAGATCTCTAGTCTTTCCCATTCTGTTGTTTCCCTCTATTTCTTTGCATTGATCACTGAGGAAGGCTTTCTTATCTCTCCTTGCTATTCTTTGGAACTCTGCATTCAGATGCTTATATCTTTCCTTTTCTCCTTTGCTTTTCACTTCTCTTTTCACAGCTATTTGTAAGGCCTCTTCAGACAGCCATTTCGCTTTTTTGCATTTCTTTTTATTGGGGATGGTCTTGATCCCTGTCTCTTGTACAATGTCACGAACCTCAGTCCATAGTTCATCAGGCACTCTATCAGATCTAGTCCCTTAAATCTAGTTCTCACTTCCACTGTATAATCATAAGGAATTTGATTTAGGTCATACCTGAATGGTCTAGTGGTTTTCCCTACTTTCTTCAATTTAAGTCTGAATTTGACAATAACGAGTTCATGATCAGAGCCACAGTCAGCTTCCGGTCTTGTTTTTACTGATGGTATAGAGCTTCTCCATCTTTGGCTGCAGAGAATATAATCAATCTGATTTCAGTGTTGACCATCTGGTAATGTCCATGTGTAGAGTCTTCTCTTGCATTGTTGGAAGAGGGTGTGTGCTATGACCAGTGTGTTCTCTTGGCAAAACTCTATTAGCCTTTGCCCTGCTTCATTCTGTACTCCAAGGCCAAATTTGCCTGTTACTCCAGATGTTTCTTGACTTCCTACTTTTGCATTCCAGTCTCCTATAATGAAAAGGACATCTTTTTTGGGTGTTAGTTCTGAAAGGTCTTGTAGGTCTTCATAGAACCTTTCAACTTCAGCTTCTTCAGCATTACTGGTTGGGGCATAGGCTTGGACTACCGTGACATTGAATGGTTTGCCTTGGAAACGAACAGAGACCATTCTGTCATTTTTGAGATTGCATCCAAGTACTGCATTTCGGACTCTTTTGTTGACCATGATGGCTACTCCATTTCTCCTAAAGGACTCCTGCCCGCAGTAGTAGATATAATGGTCATCTGAGTTAAATTCACCCATTCCAGTCCATTTTAGTTCGCTGATTCCTAGAATGTCGACGTTCACTCTTGTTATCTCCTGTTTGACCACTTCCAATTTGCCTTGATTCATGGACCTGACATTCCAGGTTCCTATGCAATATTGCTGTTTACAGCATCAGACCTTGCTTCTATCACCAGTCACATCCACAGCTAGGTATTGTTTTTGCTTTGGCTCCATCCCTTCATTCTTTCTGGAGTTATTTCTCCACTGATCTCCAGTAGCATACTGGGCACTTACCAACCTGGGTAGTTCCTCTTTCAGTATCCTATCATTTTGCCTTTTCATATTGTTCATGGGGTTCTCAAGGCAAGAATACTGAAGTGGTTTGCCATTCTGTTCTCCAGTGGACCACATTCTGTCAGACCTCTCCACCATCACCCATCCGTCCTGAGTTAGGGTGAGCATCATGCAAACTTTTTCAATAGAGGGCTCTAGAGAGACATTGCAAGAGGAAGGGGATCTCCTGCAGGTTCTGGCTTTGTTACACCAAACTCTTAATTCTTGGGATAAATCTCACTTAGTAATGATGTATAATCCTTGGCATCACTGACTCAATGTACATGAGTTTGGGTGAACTCTGGGAGTTGGTGATGGACAGGGAGGTCTGGTGTGCTGAGATTCATGGGGTCACAAAGAGTCGGACATGACTGAGTGGCTGAACTGAACTGAACTGAAATTCAGTTTGCTAATATTTTGTGGAGGACTTTTACATCTATATTCATAAGGTCTGTAATTCTTTTCTTTGCCTAATTTTAATATCAGGGTACTTTATTATTGGGTAACACTGACCTCAGAATGATTTGAGAAGCATTCCCTCCTCTATTTTTTAGAGTTTATGAGGGATTGGTAACTTTTCTTTTTTAGAGATATAGTAGAATTCTCAAGTCAAGCCATCTGGTCCTGAGTTTTTCCTTGTGAAAAGATCTTTTATTTACAAATTCAATTTATTTGTTGTAGGTCTGTTCAAATTTTCAAATTATTCCTGAGCCAGTTTTGTAATCTGTGTCTTTCTAGGAGTTTGTTCATTTCATGTATGTTTTCTAATTTATTAGTATAAAGTTGTCCATAGTATTCCTTTACTATCCTTTTAATTTCTGCAAGATTGGTAACAAGCTCCCTCTTTCAGTGTTGATTTTGGTAATTTGAGTTTTCTCTCTTTTTCTCTTGGTCAATGAATGTAGCAAAAGTTTTGCCCATTTTGTTTATCATCTCAGAGAAACAACATATGGCTTCCTTCTACTTGCTTTGAGTTTAGCTTGCTTTCTTTTTTCCAGTTTATCAAGGTAAGAACTTGGATTCTTGATTTGAAATCTCTCTTCTTTTTTAATATAGGCATTTATAGATTATATAAAGCACTGCTTTAACTACATATAAAATTTGATGTGTTGCTTTCATTTTTATTCAACTGAAAATATCTTCTAATTTGTATATTTTTATTTCACCCATGGATTATTTAGAAGTATGTTTTTTAGTTTCCAAATACATATTTCCCAAATTTCATTGTTATTGATTTCTAGTTTAATTTCATGTGAACAAAGAAATATTTTGTATGATTTCAATCCCTTTAAATTTGCTGAGACTTGCTTTATGGCCTAGAATATGATCTATCTTGGGGAATATTCAAGTCTGCTTAAGAAGAATATGTGTTCTATTTTTGAGTAGACTACTCTGTAAAAGTCAGTTAAGTTGATTAATATCATTGTTCAAATCTTCTATATGCTCACTGATTTTCTGTCCAGTTTTTCTATCCAATATTGAGAGTAGAGTATTTAAGTCCTCGACTATTATTTCTGAATTGCCTATTTCTCTCTTCAATTCTGTCAGCTTTTCTTCCTGAATTCGGGGCTTATATTTTTAATACGTGTTTACAATTGTTATATCTTTCTGATGAATTAGCCTTTTATCATCAAAACTGTTCCTCTCCTTAATAAAATTCCTTCTCTTAAAAGTCTATTTTTTTTTAAATATTAGTATAACCACTCCAGCTGTGATTCTGCTTGCATCTTTCTACATCCAACCTATTTATGATCTTGAATCTAAAGAGTGCCTCCTGGGAATTCCCTGGTGGTCCACTGGTTAGGACTCAGCACTTTCACTGCCATGACCCAGGTTTAATTCCTGATCAGGGAACTAAGATCCTGTAAGCCATGCAGCCAAAATAATAAATAAATAGCTTGTCTCTTGTAGGTGGCCTGTAACTGGATCTTGTATTGGCAAGTCAGATGATCCTTTTTTGGACTGTTTGAGTCACAAACCGCTGTGAAACTGTGGATTCAAATTCCCATCTGGAGTCCTTGATCTAATACAAGCTCCATGACTTTAAAATTAGTTAGAATAAAAGCTAAAATATATATATATTTATATTCCTTTACAATAATAACCTATGTAATTACCTTTACTGGTGCTTTGTATTTCTTCATGTAGATTAGTTACTGTCTGGTGTGACTTCCTTTCAGCCTGAAGAACTTTCTTTGCTACTCCCTTTCAGGCAAGTCCTCTAGCAACACTTTCTTCCAGTCTTCACTTATCTGAGACTTCACTTTATTCCACCTTCATTTTTGAAAGATAGTTTACCAGACATAGGATTTCTGGTTGACAGCTTTTTTTTTTTTTTCCTTTTGTCACTTTTCATACCCCATCCCACTGCTTTCTGGCCTCCATCATTTCTGACCAAAAAAACAGCTATCAGGTTTTTTTTGTTTTTTTTTTTAACTTTACAATATTGTATTGGTTTTGCCATATATCAACATGAATCCGCCACAGGTATAAAATTGTGGTTCCTTTGTACGTGAGTCTTTTCTTTCTCTCTCTCTCTCTCTCTCTCTCTCTCTCGGCTTTCAAGATGTTTCAACTGTTTTGATTCTGATTCCCCCAGAGCTGGTGGTTGCTGCTATTTGTTTGTTTGTTTAAAGGGCTGCCTGGGTTAATTCTGCAATGTCTGTTTCCCTCACAGTATTCAACCCTGGTGTATCTGCTCCAGTTTTATTTTGTTTTCTTGCTTTTATTTTTAAGCCTGATGTGGGCAGTGACTGGTCAGAGGCTGACACACCTCTTGGGCCAATAAGGCATCACTTTTGTCCTATGGAGCTTGGTGTGGTTTGGAGAATTCATTCAAGGTTTTAAAGTTGAAAAGTCTGTGAGCTGTCATTTAATACTTTCTGCATTCACAAGGCCTCATGCTCCTCCAGGAATGGAAGGACAGGCCCCTCCAGTGTTTCCTGAATGTGTGTGCAGCCTATGCACCCCTTCCAGACCAGTACCTTTTCTAGGCCCTCTTTAACTGTCTCAGTACCTGCATTTCTGTATTAAATTTCTGGCTGGTCTGTTAATCTATCACTTGTCCCAACAAACACTGCAACCTCAAACTAGCTGCAATTTTGGCCTTCCATGATGTCTGTCACTTAGGTAACTATTATTTTCAACAACATCCATCCCTGGGCATGGAATTTTCCACATTCTGTTTCAAATAAAGTTTCCCTCTGTGGCCACTGCCAGTCCTCCTGGCATGTCCCACCCACTTTCCCACCACAGAGCTGGGGAAGGTAGGGGATGGAGGGCATACTAAGACACTACAGATCTCCATTGTTCTGAGATTCCAGGGTTAGACTTTCTTGATTTAATGCGTATCAATTTACTGTATGCTTTTGGTCAAATTCCAGAATTTTCTTTATTTATTGGTTGTGCTGGGTCTTTGTTGCTTCACAGGTTTTTCTCTAGTTGCAGCAAGCAGGGGCCACTCCTCCTTGTGGTGTGCAGGCTTCTTATTGTGGTGGCTTCTCTCGTTGCTGAGCATGGGTTCTAGGGAGGGTGGCTTCAGTAGTTGCTGTTCCCAGGCTCTGGAGCACAGGCTCAATAGTTGCAGCACACGGGCTTAGTTGCTCCACAGCATGTGGGATCCTCCTGGACCAGGGATTGAGCATGCGTCTCCTGCATTGGCAGGCAGGTTCTTTACTACTGGGCCACCAGGGAAGCCCCAGAGTGTTTAAATCATTGTATTTGACAGTTTCATCCAGCTTTATTTTTGCTATTTGGGGAGATTTTCTGAGATCCTCAGCCATTTCAGAAGTCCTGACCACTTGAGGGAATGAATTTTTATGGGCACAAAGCATACCACTGACTCAGCAATACTACATGGAAGAAATTGTGGCCAAGAAAGATGAAGTGCTTGCCAAAGTCCTTTGCAAGTCAGCTGGCAGAGCTAGGACCAAAACCAGGCTTCTACCCCCTGGCAAAACTAACTCCTGCCTGAAAGAGAAAGTACAATAGCAACTTAGTTCCCACTAGAGGGCGCCCCAAACCAGCCTTCCCATGTGGACCCTGAAATCGCTATCCTTGCTGAATTTTCCTGGAATAACTGCCATTAGGGAGACAGAACAATTTATTCTGATGTTAGTCTAAGCCAGAAAAAAAAAATGAAAATAAATCCAAATGCTGGCCATCAAGGATGTTTAACAAGCTTGGTACAAGAAACAGAAAGTTTCAGCACTGAGGGAAGTGGATTTTAGAATTGTAACCTACCTGCAACATTGCCACTGGATAAGGGTTGTTGCTGTTCAGTTGCTAATTCATGTCTGACTCTTTGCCACCCCATGGACTGCAGCACTCCAGGCTTACCTGTCCTTTACTATTTCCCTGAGTTTGCTCAAACTCATGTCCATTGAATTAGTGACGCCATTCAACTAATTCATCCTCTGTCATCCCCTTCATCTCCTGCCCTCAGTCTTCCCCAGGATCAGCACCTTGTCCCCAGCATCAGATGGCCAAAGGATTATATCAGATGGCCAAAGGATTGTAGTTTCAGCTTCAGCACCAGTCCTTCCAGTGAATAATCAAGGTTGAATATTCTGAATGAATTGACTGGTTTGATTTCCTTGCAGTCCAAGGGACTCTCAAGAGTCTTCTCCAGCACCACAATTCAAAAGCATCAATTCTTTGGCACTCAGCCTTCTTTACGGTTCAACTCTCATATCCATCCATGACTACTGGAAAAACTATAGCTTTGACTATACAGACCTTTGTTGGCAAAATGATGTCTCTGCTTCTTAATATGCTGTCTAGGTTTGTCATAGCTTTTCTTCCAAGGAGCAAGTGTCTTTTAATTTCATGGCTTTAGTCACTGTCCACAGTGATTTTGGAGCCCAAGAAAATTAAATCTGTCACTGTTTCCACATTTTCCCCATCTATTTGCCAGGAAGTGATGGGACTGTATGCCATAATCTTTGGTTTTTTGAATGTTGAGTTTTAACAGGGGTAGGAACGTGAAAACTTGAATGGAACTTACAACAGACTTAATAGTCACCTAGAGTCACCTGCTTAATAGTCATCTGCTCTCTTGCTGAAGTTTCTCCCACTATAAACTGATTGTACTGAGCTTTGGGTCTCAACTTTGGTTGCACATGGAAATCCCCTGCAGCGCTCTTAAAAATTAAGACTAATCTGGAGTATGGCCTGAGAACCAGAGTTTTAAGAGCTCCTTGGGTGATTCTAATGGCAGCCAAGGTTGTAGCCATACTGGAAGCTTTTCCAGTCTCATCCTTCCTTTATCCTTGACTTTACCTGGTCCCCAGCACTTCATGAACCTTAGGGAACCAGTCTATATTCTCCAGGTTGACCTCCAGTCCCAGCTGGTGCTCCAGTCTTCAAATCCAGATTAAGCTTTCTCTGCCCTTTTACTCTCTTTGAAATAAGATGTCACTTCAAAATCTTCCATCCATCTTGTTATTTATTTCCCTTTCACAGGCTGGCAGCCCAGCCCTGGCTCTTCTCCCAGAGATAGGCACCTGTTTAGAAAAACCAGTCTTTCATAAGGCCCCTAGATGATAAAAGTTTCTGAAAGTCTTATAACTCTGAGGGGTGATACAAGGAAGTGGGTGGAGGGCTTATTCCTGCCTACAGCAGAGGGGAGGGTTCCCTGAGGCAGGCCATTATGTATGGACAGTATCTTTTTAGTGACCAAAAGCAATGGGAAACACAAGGTAAAGTCAAAGGAACAGATTCAATATGGAGTCAAAATTGGCTCTTCCCTGTAACAATCTGTACACACGTGTTCATAAGAAGCTTTATTTGCAATAGCCAAACACTAGAAACAACCCAAATGCCCATCAATGGTGAGTGAATGAACAAATAGTGGTCTATCCATACAATGAATTACTACTTAGTAATAAAAAGAAATAAACTATTGATAACATGCAGCAACATAGATATAACTTGGAATAATTATATGAAATTATGTGAAAGGAGAGAGACACAAAAAAGCACATACAATATGATTCCATTTATGCAAGCCTCTAGAAAATGCAGACTAACACATAGCAACAGAAAGCACATCAGTTGTTGTATGGGGATGTGAGTGGAAGAGGGAGGGGTTTACAGAGGGGGACAAAGAAAGCTGTGGGAGTGATGCAGATGTGTGTGCCCCCACCAGGAATTGTACCTGCAGCCTTAGCAGTGAAAGCAGAGTCCTATCCATTGGCCTGCCAGGGAATTCCTGGTTATTCGTTATCTTGATGGTGGTGATGGTTTCATGGCTGAATACACACGTCAAATTATACCCAATTGTATACTCTGAATATATGCAGTTTATGGTATGTTGGTTATACCTCAATAACTGCTCAATAAACAGATCCATAAAGCTGTTTATAAACAATTTAAAAGGCATCATTTCAGTTCAGTCGCTCAGTCGGTCCAACTCTTTGTGACCCCATGAATCGCAGCACGCCAGGCCTCCCTGTCCATCACCAACTCCCAAAGTTCACCCAAACTCATGTGCATCAAGTTGGTGATGCCATCCAGCCATCTCATCCTCTGTCATCCCTTTCTCCTCCTGCCCCCAATCCCTCCCACCATCAGGGTCTTTTCCAATGAGTCAACTCTTCACATGAGGTGGCCAAAGTATTGGAGTTTCAGGCTCAGCATCAGTCCTTCCAATGAACATCCAGGACTGATCTCCTCTAGGATAGACTGGTTGGATCTCTTTGCAGTCCAAGGGACTCTCAAGAGTCCTCTCCAACACCACAGTTCAAAAGCATCAGTTCTTCGGCGCTCAGCTTTCTTCACAGTCCAACTCTCACATCCATACATGACCACTGTAAAAACCATAGCCTTGACTAGATGGACCTTTGTTGGCAAAGTAATATCTCTGCTTTTTAATATGCTATCTAGGTTGGTCATAACTTTCTTTCCAAAGAGTAAGTGTCTTTTAATTTCATGGCTGCAATCACCATCTGCAGTGATTTTGGAGCCTTAAAAAATAAAGTCTGACACTGTTTCCACTGTTTCCCCATCTATTTCCCATGAAGTGATGGGACCAAATACCATGATCTTAGTTTTCTGAATGCTGAGCTTTAAGCCAACTTTTTTTTTACTTTTGTTTTTTATTGATTTTAATTGAGGGATATTTGGTTTATGGTATTGTGTTGGTTTCTGCCATACATCAGCATGAGTCACAGGTATACATATACCCTCCCCCCCACCCCGCTCTTGAACATCCCTCCCACCTCCCACCCCATTCAATTTTACTTTTTTTTTTTTTTTGTATTGGTTTTGCCATATATCAACTTTTTCACTCCCCTCTTTCACTTTCATCAAGAGGCTCTTTAGTTCTTCTTCACTTTCTGCCATCAGGGTGGTGTCATCTGCATATCTGAGGTTATTGATATTTCTCCCGGCAATCCTGATTCCAGCTTGTGTTTCTTCCAGCCCAGCATTTCTCATGATGTACTCTGCATATAAGTTAAATAAGCACGGTGACAATATACAGCCTTGACGCACTCCTGTCCCGATTTGGAACCAGTCTGTTGTTCCATGTCCAGTTCTAACTGTTGCTTCCTGGTTTCTCAACATCTAATCACATGGACCACAGTCTAACTCAATGAAATACTAAACCATGTAGGGCCACCCAAGACAGACAGGTCACGCTGGAGAGTTCTGACAAAACATGGTCCACTGGAGAAGGGAATGGCAAACCACTTCAGTTTTCTTGCCTTGAGAACCCCAAGAACAGTATGAAAAGCTAAAAATATAGGACACTGAAAGATGAACTCCCCAGGTCAGTAGGTGCCCAATATACTACTGGATATCAGTGGAGCAATAACTCCAGAAAGAATGAAGAGATGGAGCTAAAGCAAAAACAACACCCAGTTGTGGATGTGACTGGTGATAGAAGCAAGGTCTGATGCTGTAAAGAGCAATATTGCATAGGAACCTGGAATATTAGGTCCATGAATCAAGGCACATTGGAAGTGGTCAAACAGGAGATGGCAAGAGTGACCATCAACATTTTAGGAATCAGAGAACTAAAATGGACTGGAATGGGTGAATTTAGCTCACACGACCTATCTACTACTGTGGGCAGGAATCCCTTAGAAGAATTGAAGTAGCCATCATAGTCAACAAAAGAGTCCAAAATGCATTACTTGGATACAATCTCAAAAACGACAGAATGACCTCTGTTCATTTCCAAGGCAAACCATTCAATATCATCTTAATCTAAGTCTATGCCCCAACCAGTAACACTGAAGAAGCTGAAGTTGAATGGTTCTATGAAGACCTACAAGACCTGTTAGAACTAAAACCCAAAAAAGGGCATCTTTTTGAATGTCCTTTTCATTACAGGGGACTAGAATGTCCCCTATAAGATGTCCTTTTCATTATAGGGGACTAGAATGCAAAAGTAGGAAGTCAAGAAACACCTGGAGTAATGGGCAAAATTGGCCCTGGAGTACGGAATGAAGCAGGGCAAAGGCAGGAGAACGCACTGGTAATAGCAAACACCCTCTTCCAACAACACAAGAGAAGACTCTACACATGGACATCACCAGATGGTCAACACCAAAATCAGATTGATTATATTCTTTGCAGCCAAAGATGGAGAAGGTCTATACAGTCGGTAAAAACAGTAGCTGACTGTGGCTCAGATCATGAACTCCTTATTGCCAAATTCAGACTTAAATTGAAGAAAATAGGGAAAACCACTAGACCATTCAGGTATGACCTAAATCAAATCCCTTATGATTGCATTGGAGAAGGAAATGGCAACCCACTCCAGTGTTCTTGCCTGGAGAATCCCAGGGACGGCGGAGCCTGGTGGGCTGCCATCTATGGGGTCGCACAGAGTCAGACACGACTGAAGTGACTTAGCAGCAGCAGCAGCAGCAGCATGATTATACAGTGGAAGTGAGAAATACATTTAAGGGACTAGATATGATGAACAGAGTGCCTGATGAACTATGGATGCTGGTTTATGACATTGTACAGGAGACAGGGATCAAGGCCATCCCCAAGAAATAGAAATGCAAAAAAACAAAATGGCTGTCTGAGGAGGCCTTATAAATAGCTGTGAAAAGAAGGGAAGCAAAAAGCAAAGGAGAAAAGGAAAGATATGCTCATTTGAATGCAGAGTTCCAAAGAATAGCAAGGAGAGATAAGAAAGCCTTCCTCAGTGATCAATGCAAAGAAATAGAGGAAAACAACAGAATGGGAAAGACTAGAGATCTCTTCAAGAAAATTATAGATACCAAGGGAACATTTTATGCAAAGATGGGCTCAATAAAGGACACAAATGGAATGAACCTAACAGAAGCAGAAGATATTAAGAAGAGGTGGCAAGAATACACAGAAGAACTATATAAAAAAGATCTTCATGACCCAGATAACTACAATGGTGTGATCACTCACATAGAGCCAGACATCTGGAATGTGAAGTCAAGTGGGCCATAGGAAGCATCACTACGAACAAAGCTAGTGGAGGTGATGGAATTCCAGTTGAGTTATTTCAAATCCTAAAAGATGATGCTGTGAAAGTGCTGCACTTGATGTGCTAACAAATTTGGAAAACTCAGCAGTGGCCACAGGACTGGAAAATGTCAGTTTTTATTTCAATCCCAAAGAAAGGTAATGCCAAAGAATGCTTAAACTACCAGACAATTGCACTCATCTCACACTCTAGTAAAGTAATGCTCAAAATTCTCCAAGCCAGGCTTCACAATACGTGAACCATGAACTTCCAGATGTTCAAGTTCGATTTAGAAAAGGCAGAGGAACCAAAGATCAAATTGCCAACATCTCCTGGATCGTTGAAAAAGCAAGAGAGTTCCAGAAAAACATCTACTTCTGCTTTATTGACCAGCCAAAGCCTTTGACTGTGTGGATCACAATAAACTGTGGAAAGTTCTGATAGAGATGGGAATACCAGACCACCTGACCTGCCTCTTGAGAAATCTGTATGTAGGTCAGGAAGCAACCGTTAGAACTGGACATGGAACAACAGACTGGTTCCAAACAGGAAAAGGAGTACGTCAGGCTGTATATTGTCACCCTGCTTATTTAACTTATACGCAGAGTACATCATGAGAAACGCTGGGCTGGAAGAAGCACAAGCTGGAATCAAGGTTGCCGGGAGAAAGTTCAATAACCTCAGATATGCAGATGACACCACCCTGATGGCAGAAAGTGAAGAAGAACTAAAGAACCTCTTGATGAAAGTGAAAGAGGAGAGTGAAAAAAGTTGATATATGGCAAAACCAATACAAAAAAAAAGTAAAATTGAATAGGGTGGAAGGTGGGAGGGATGTTCAAGAGCGGGGGGGGGGTATATGTATACCTGTGACTCATGCTGATGTATGGCAGAAACCAACACAATACCATAAACCAAATATCCCTCAATTAAAATCAATAAAAAACAAAAGTAAAAAAAAAGTTGGCTTAAAGCTCAGCATTCAGAAAACTAAGATCATGGCATTTGGTCCCATCACTTCATGGGAAATAGATGGGGAAACAGTGGCTGACTTTATCTTTTTGAGCTCCAAAATCACTGCAGATGGTGATTGCAGCCATAAAGTTAAAAGACGCTTGCTCCTTGGAAGAAAAATTATGACCAACCTAGACAGCATATCAAAAAGCAGAGACATTACTTTGCCAACACAGGTTCGTCTAGTCAAGGCTATGGTGTTTTTTAGTCATGTATAATGTGAGAGTTGGACTATAAAGAAAGCTGAGTGTTGAAGAATTGATGCTTTTGAACTGTGGTGTTGGAGAAGACTCTTGCAAGTCCCTTGGACTGAAAGGAGATGCAACCAGCCCATCCTAAAGGATATCAGTCCTGAGTGTTCATTGGAAGGACTGATGTTGAACCTGAAACTGCAATACTTTGGCCACCTGATGCGAAGAGCTGACTCATTTGAAAAGACCCTGATGCTGGGAAACATTGAAGGGGGGAGAAGAAGGGGATGACAGAGGATGCAATGACTGGATGGCATCACCGAATAAATGGACATGAGTTTGGGTGAACTCCGGGAGTTGGTTATGGACTGGCGTGCTGCAGTCCGTGAGGTTGCAAAGAATTGGACATGACTGAGAAACTGAACTGAACTAAGCTGAAAGCATCCTTAATCAGTGTGCAGTTCAACCTGCCATGGTATAAATCAAGTAAAATACAGTATAATGTAGAGAAGTCTCCAGGAATTAAAGATATGCCTCATCTGAGAATTCCCACAGTACCCACCTCCGCTGCTTGCTTCATTAACCTGCCCGCAGTCCCAGGCTTCGGGGTTGAATTCTGCTCTGCTCTCTTCTGGTTGGGTGTGGACTCCAGGCTGACTACGGGCTTCTCCCTAAATGAATTTTGTGATCGTATAGTTAACAGAAAAACCACTACTTCACAACTATTGGAAATTCTGTATTACTTTAGAGTTACAATTTTAAGGTATCTTTCAGTTTTGAGATTCTAGGAAACATTTTGCCTATGAAATTTGTTTCTGTGATGCCATTCTGTCCTGCAAAATAATGGCTGTTTTCTGCTTTTCAGACAATTGTTTAAAATGCTAATGACAGCAATGAGTAGCTTTCAGGGGTGTTTTCCTCCCTCTAATAATCTTTTTTTGATGTTTTTAAATATCTAGACATAGCTTTTTTTTTTTAACTTTACAATATTGTATTGGTTTTGCCATATATCAACATGCATCCACCACAGGTATACACGTGTTCCCTATCCTGAACCCTCCTCCCTCCGCATACCATTCCACATAGCTTTTTTAAAATAGTACACAATGCCTTCTAAGGAAATTCAACAAGCCTCTCCTCATCCCTTGCCCTCCCAGTCCTCCAGGCCAGAAGGGCCCCTCAACTGTTGGACTGTTTCTTCCAATAATTAGCTCCATATTTCTGAGAAAGCCTGTTGACAGCACTGTAACTGCCAGTAATGTGATAGAAATCAGTATATTTTGTCCCTTGAAGCAAAATGTTACAGGAGAGGACTGAAACTAAAGGCAAGGATATGATTTTGGGGTAGAAAAATAGAGTGAAATATATGGGGCCACAAAGACCTGAGTTTGAATCCTGGCTCTCATATTTGCTGTGCAACCTTGAGCTAGTAAACTAGTCTGTCTGAACCTCGGTTTGACTGTCTATAAACTAGAGATGCTAATATTGGTCTCACAGAGTTATCAAGAGGGTTAAATGGAAAAGCATATGTATACATCTGGCTTCTCTGGTGGCTCAAACGGTAAAGAGTCTGCCTGCAATGTAGGAGACCCAGGTTTGATCACTGGGTTCAGAATGACCACCCCCAAAATGGCTTTTTCCTGACCATCCCCAAATTTTAACTCTTCTCCAAAGGTATAGTGTATGGGAGTGATAGGGAGGAGGTGGGGCGTACTCCCCATTTTCAGTATTGTTCTTCTCCAAACTTTCAGCTCTCAGAATCTTAAACAGAGACAAATGTCATGTTTCTCAAGAAAGTCAACTGTAGAAACTGGAAGATGGTTGAATCATTCATTAGTTACTGAGACCAGCGGGCAATATTGCAAGCATTCTTGGGAAGCAGTTCAGTTCTCAGGGGTCTGCAGAATGGCTAGAAACTACGACAAGGTGGCCTCTGGCCTGGCCTGCAGGTTCCAGGACTGCCCTCCCGCTGTTATCACCAGGAGCACACCAGGCTCCGTTGCTGGCAGCCTGGTTCATGCAGACACCAGCTAAGGATTTGTATTACAGAACTGTTATCAAAGTCAGTTCTTGAAAACCACCCAAAGACCCAGTCCTTCCACACAAAGAAAGAATCTTACCCCTGCTGGACACTGCTTCTGCCCTGTTCTATCGTGCCCTGCTGTGGCTTCTTGGGCAAAAGCTGGTCCAACGCCTGAGATCCCACAGATTCTTCTAATTCAAAGGAAAAAAAAATCATGTTACTGAATATTTAAACCACAACCGCCTTCTATGGGGAGTGTAATCCATGAAAGGAGGGTTGGAGTCAGGCCTTGACAGTGATGCAAAGGTGGGAGCTCTAGTCTAGCACTGAGCCCAGCTCCCAGCTCAGTTCAGTTCAGTCACTCAGTCGTGTGCAACTCTTTGCGACCCCATGAATCACAGCACGCCAGGCCTCCTTGTCCATCACCAACTCCCAGAGTTTACCCAAACTCATGTCCATCGAGTCAGTGATGCCATCCAGCCATCTCATCCTCTGTCGTCCACTTCTCCTCCTGCCCCCCAATCCCTCCCACCATCAGGGTCTTTTCCAATGAGTCAACTCTTCACATGAGGTGGCCAAAGTATCAGAGTTTCAGGCTCAGCATCAGTCCTTCCAATGAACACCCAGGACTGATCTCCTTTAGGATGGACTGGTTGGATCTCCTTGCAGTCCAAGGGACTCTCAAGAGTCTTCTCCAACACCACAGTTCAAAAGCATCAATTCTTCGGCACTCAGCTTTCTTTATAGTTCAACTCTCACATCCATACGTGACCACTGGAAAAACCATAGCCTTGACTAGAAATACCTTTGTTAGCCAAGTAATATCTCTGCTTTTCAATATGCTATCTAGGTTGGTCATAACTTTCCTTCCAAGGAGTAAGGATCTTTTAATTTCATGGCTGCAATCACCATCTGCAGTAATTTCGCAGCCCCAAAAAATAAAGTCTGACACTGTTTCCACTGTTTCCCCATCTATTTCCCATGAAGTGATGGGACCAGATGCCATTTTTAGCCCTCAATAAATTTTGGGATAAAGGGGGCTGTGGGACCATCCTGAAAAGGGTTCCTCCTCCAGGAAAGAGAGATTTTGGAAATCCTGGGTATGGAATTGGGGAGCGGTTGCCTCTATCCCAGATGGCAGAAGACTTGGGGTTAAACCCAATGGCAGAAGCTTCTGTGGGGCTGGAGCCGTTCTGAACTCTACCTGCCGGGCAGCAGCCGCGTCTGTTTACTTGGTAAATACTCGCGAAGGTCGCTGGATGCCTGGCCCGCTTTGATTAAATTAGTAGCCAACGACCATTCCTAACTATTCACTTATTTCCGTTAGCAAGCATCTCTAACAACGAACAAATATCTACGAGGAGAAGTGAAGGAAACCACGGTGACCTTTCTGAAGGTCCGAGGGCCTGCTGGGACCTGGAGAACGACCCCGGAAGGCTCCAGGCCCGGACGTGGCGGCTCGGTGGGGAGAAGCCCCACGCCCGCCGCGGCCTGACCGGGGCCGGGTTGGAAGTCCAGGAGCGGGCTGGGTGCCATTCGGCCCAGTACTCGCGGTTCTCAAGGCGGGCCTGACGCGGGACCGTGGGAACCTAGGGAGGCGGCGCCCGCCCTCGCCCCGGGCGGCGGGGCTCAGGCCCATCCCGCTGCTGCCGCCCCGCCGGTCCCCGGGCCTCGCAGGGGGCGACGCGCCGGGCTGGTTCCCAGACGGCGCAGGCCCGGTCGGCGGCGCGCGGGGAGGGCGGAGGGGAACGGAGCCGGCATGCGGGCGCGCAGCAAACGGCGGGGGCGCGCGGCCGGAGCGCGAGGGCGCGGTGAGCACGTGCCCGAACAGAGCGGGCACCGATCGCGAGCTTGGAGGCCCAAGAACCTGGGGGCAGAGGGATGTTGAGAGGAAAGGCCGGGAAAAGCAGCGTAGGCTATTGGTAGGATGGAAAGCAACAATCCTTTGCATAGGACTCAGAGGTGGAATCTGATGTGGTTGGAGAAGCTGAAGGTCAACGGTGCAGACAGAGGAGCAACAAATGGAGACAGGAGTTCAGGCCTGGTTGGACTTCCCTGATGGCTCAGATGGTAAAGCGTCTGTCTACAATGCGGAAGACCTGGGTTTGATCCCTGGGTAGGGAAGATTCCCTGGAGAAGGAAATGGCAACCCACTCTAGTACTCTTGCCTAGAAAATCCTATGGATGGAGGAGCCTGGTGCAGGCTACTGTCCATGGGGTCGCAAAGAGTCGGACACGACTGAGCGACTTCACTTTCACTTCAGGAGGTCTTGGAGAAGCATCTTCTTGTTTAGGAGTTAAAATCTTGGGAGATTCAGACTAGGTAGATGGACAGATAATCTTTTACATGCTTTTAATTAAATGATATACATATGTGTTATATATATATGTACATATATGTATACACACACAAAAATAATAATAGGAAACATGTAGTTTTGAAATGAGGATAAAGTTACTACCCATGAATGCACCATCCAGGGTTTCCCAGCTGGCACCAGTGGTTAAAGAATCTGCCTGCCAATCCAGGAGATGCAAGAGACACGGGTTCAGTCCCTGGATTGGGAAGATCCCCTGGAGTAGGAAATGGCAACCTTCTCCAGTATTCTTGCCTGGAAAATTCTACGGACAGAGGAGCCTGGTGGGCTACAGTCCACGGGGCTGCAGAGAGTCAGACACTGCTGAGCGACTAAGCAGCAGCCACAATACACCACCGTTGGTAAGAACGCTGCAACACAGCAATACCTAGCACAGATGCTCCTCCTGCCTGTATGATCTTCCCTTATCCTGTCTCCCGGCCTTCTCTTCACCCCCCGCCCCCCGCCCCAGAGGTTACCTCTCTCCTGTCTATCATGCTTTTGTTTTATAAAACATTGTTTAAATCTCTTCTTTGATTTCCTAACACGCTGTTTCATTTTGCTTATTTGAAGATCATAGTGCAATTTAATCACGCTGTATCATCTGCACTCTGCTTCTTTTAAAGTTGTCTCTATAATGCATTCACATTGCTATACAAATCTGTAATTTGCTTCCCTTGATGAAAAATATTCCATTTTGTGACTAGACCACAATTTATTGATCTGATGATGAAACTACTTGGGGTTTTTAATTTCTATTTGGATTTAGAAAAATATTGAAAACAACCCAAACTGTGTCCTGGTGTATGCATGCAAGAGAATCTACAGGATTTAATAGCTAGCAAGATATGAAAATATTCAACTTTACAGTAGAACACTAAAACATCTTCCCAATTGGTGGTACCAGTTTCACTTCCACCAGCAGTGGGTAAGAATTCTTGTTGATTTACATCTTTGCCAACAACTTCCCTGGTGGCTCAGACGGTAAAGCGTCTGTCTACAATGCGGGACACCCGGGTTCAATCCCTGGGTTGGGAAGATCCCCTGGAGAAGGAAATGGCAATCCACTCCAGTACTATTGCCTGGAAAATTCCATGGACAGAGGAGCCTGGTAGGCTACAGTCCATGGGGTCGCAAAGAGTCGGACTCGACTGAGCGACTTCACTTTCACTTTAAGTACTATCTTAATTTTTCCAGGTGAGCAGATATAAAATAGTATTTCACTGAAGTTTTCATTTGCACATAACTGATCACTAATAGGGCTTCCCTGGTGGCTCAGACAGTAAAGCATCCGCCTGCAATGCAGGAGACCTGGGTTTGATCCCTGGGTTGGGAAGATCTCCTGGAAAAGGGAATGGCAACCCATTCCTGTGTTCTTGCCTGGGGAATCCCATGGACAGAGGAGCCTAGCAGGCTATAATCCTATGCTGTGTGTAGTCACCCAGTCATGTCTGACTCCTTATGACCCCATGGACCGTAGACTGCCAGACTCCTCTGTCCATGGACATTCTCTAGGAAAGAATACTGGAGTGGATTGCCATGCCCTCCTCCAGAGGATCTTCCCAACCTAGGGATCGAACATCAAGATCTTTACATATATTTATTAGCCATTTAGACTTTCTCTTTTAAATGTGCCTGTTCGTGTCTTCTGCCCATTTGCCTTTGGAGTTGTGCTCTTACTAATTTGTAGGTATTGTTTATATATTCTCGATATTCATCTTTAGCTAGTCATATTTGTTTGCACACATTTTCTTCCAGTTCCTGGCTTGTCTTTTCACTCTCTTTATGAAATCTTTTGAAGAGAAATTATGGACTTTAAGGAAGCAGAATTTACCAATTCTTTCTTTTGAGGCCAGCTCCCTATGTCTTTTCATGAAGTCTTACTTTGCCCTGAATTCAGGAAAATATTTTTCTACATCTCTTTTGTAAAAGTTTTAAAACGTTCTTTTTCATTCTGTCAATCTGGAATTGATTTTTGTGTGCATGTGAGGCAGAGATCCAATGTGTGTTTCCCTCATATGAATAATCATTTATCTCAGCATCACTTACTGGTAGTTTCTCCCTTCCCTTCCAACCCCACCCCCAAGCCCCACCCTCATGATGAGCAAGGCCACCTCTGTCACATGTCAGGTTTTCGTGAATGAGCAGGAATATTGTTGGCTCTTATTCTACTCCACAGGCAAATGTGTTTGTCTTTGTGCTACTACTGTTAAGGGAAACACACTGACTGAAACCTCCCACCCTGGCCAGCTGCTGCTAAGTCACTTCAGTCGTGTCCAACTCTGTGCGACCCCATAGACGGCAGCCCACCAGGCTCCCCTGTCCCTGGGATTCTCCAGGCAAGAGTACTGGAATGGGTTGCCATTGCCTTCTGCATAGTAAACATTTGTGTGAGTTATTTTATGACAGGAGGTCCTGGCAAGGAACACAGAACTAACAACCCATCACCAATGGGAGGAATCTGGGAAAGGTCAAAAGAAGACACCATGTGTCCTGCCACCTCCCAGAGTCCCTCTCACTGGCATCCATCTTGGCTAAGCAATGCCTGTGCCACCAGGAAGGACCCTGAGTCAGAGTGACTGGCCAGAGAAAACCCGGAAACGAATCCCATCACCATAAAGTTGGAAACTGTAAGCCACATGGCAGAGCACTTCTCCTGGGTTCCCTTACCCTACCTCTCTGCCTGGGAGCCCCTTCCCAATAAAGCTTCTTGCTTTGTCAGTATGTGTGTCTCCTTGGACAATTCATTTCTGAGTGTTAAACAAGAGCCCACTCACTCTTAGACCCTGGAAGGGATTCAACGATCTCATCATATGATCTTAATTACTGCACCTTTATGATAAATCTTAACATATGGATATCTTCAGATTCCCCTTATTCTTCCTCAGGAGTTTCTTGACTATTCTTGAGCTTTTGCCCTTCCATAAATATTTCAGAATCAGCTTGTCAGGTTGCTCAAAAGAGTGTGTCATCACTTTGATTGACATTACATTGAATCCATAAATCAATTTGGCAATTTTGAGATCTTTAAAAACTTGAGTCTTCCAATCTATTACATATTGTATCTCTCTTTTTGTTAGTACCTCTTTAATGTCTTTCAATGAAGTTTTATACTGTTCTTCATACAGATCTGATCTTAGGTGTGTATTACATTTTTTTTCTCTATTCATTTGAAAGTTTACACTCTATTCTTTTATTTATTGACCTCAAAATTTTAACATTTATGCTTAAAGGTTTAAAGTAATATCCTAAACACCCCTCTGAAGCAATGTGAGAATCTTGGGACACTTTCACTCCAATCTTACCCTTCCATGCTATTTTAGTTCTGCCCTTTTTTAAAACCCCCAATTCACATTATTAATGTTACCATTATTACATTATATATATATATATATATATATATATATATATATATATATGCTTAGATTTGCCTATACATTTGCCACTCCATTTGTTTATCATTCCTTCTCGCATTGCAAACCTTCCCTCTGAAGTCATCTTTCTTCTTCCTAAAATATAGCCTATACATTTATATATAGTTCCTATAGGAAACATCTGTGAGTGATTAACTCCTGGCTTGCTCCAGACGCTTGCTCCTTGGAACAAAAGCTATGACCAACCTAGACAGCATATTAAAAAGCAGAGACATTACTTTGCCAACAAAGGTCTGTTCAGTCAAAGCTGTGGTTTTTCCAGTAGTCATATATGGATGTGAGAGTTGGACCATTAAGAAGGCTGAGCACCGAAGAATTGATGATTTTGAACTGTGGTGTTGGAAAAGACTCTTGAGGGTCCCTTGGACTGCAAGCAGATCAAACCAGTCAATCCTATAGGAAATCAGTCCTGAATATTCATTGGAAGGACTGATGCTGAAGCTGAAACTCCAATACTTTGGCCACCTGATGCGAAGAACTGACTCATTGGAAAAGACCCTGATGCTGGGAAAGATTGAAGGCAGGAGGAGAAGGGGATGGCAGAGGATGAGATAGTTGGATTGCATCATCGACTCCATGGACATGAGTTTGAGCAAGCTCCGGGAGTTGGTGATGGACAGGGAGGCCTGGCGTGCTGCAGTCCATGGGGTCGCAGAGAGTCAGACACGACTAAGTGACTGAACTGAACTGAACTCTTGGTTCTCATGGTGCCCAGATGAGGACCTCAGAGGTTCCTGGGGCATCATATGGAGAAGCAAGAGCCACAGGGCTGTCCAGGCAGCCAGGCGGGTTTGGAGGTCTGCAGAAGGACAGGCTTCTGCCTCTGAAAGGGCCCAAGGGGAGACCCCGGTGCCTCTCTGAGGGGCTCCTCCTTGACAGAGAGTGCTGGAGTAAAAAAACTTTGTCTGTTCTATTTCTACACTATTTCTACTGAGGTCCCCAGCACTAGAACTGCTCAGAGCTGGGAGTGCCTCGTGGGCCCCCATGGCTCTGCTCCCCCACCCCCACATTCCCCAGCCGGAGGCATTTCCACCTCCCCTCCCATTCAGGGCACTGCGGTGGGAAGGTGCCCACAGGAGCAGACTGTGCTTCTGCTCCTCCAGGCCATTAAGCTTTGCATCTCTTCCCTAGAAAATAGAATAGGAGAGCAAAAGCTGTGCACTGATTGAGTTGTGGTTTGGGATTTTTGGATTCTTTGTTTGGTTGGTTCAGTAAGATACACATCAAAATATTAATAACAAGAAATGTCATGTTAGCCTACTGAGCCTATGAGTGTTGCTTGTCCTTTTCCCAATTTTATGATATTTCTATCCATCTCTTTGGGGGTGGGGGGAAGAGAAATAAAAACAGCTGGCTTTGTCCTTTGGTTCTCCCCTCCAAGTATATGTCTTCTCTCTCCAGTTAGACTGGGGGCACCCTGAGAGCAAGATTGATTGCTGATCCCTTTAATGAATGCAGCATCCAGTTATTTAAAAAATTGCTGCAGTCACTAAAACTCACTTACAGGGCAGCATAGAAATTGAAACTGTTTACTCAAGAGTATATGAACCTGCTTTCAGACAATAGCACCTTCATTCCTTCAAACACACTAATTGAACATCCCCTGTGTTCAGGCTCCACCTAAACTGATTCTTATACCCCCACCTCCTCCAAAATGATCTTGGCTAGAATTAACCAGCTTGCCACCCCCTCCAGATTATACCTCAGTCTTCCCTGTTTTTCCAGAATTTTCCCAATCATTTGATTCAAGATGTTGGAGTCCCTTTGGGGAGTCGTTTTTCCTTGTCTCCCTTATCCAGCCAGCTGTCAGGTTCTGCCAATTCTTCTTGCCTTGTCAATTCTTCTATCCTGCCACTATGTTTTAGGATGATGCAAAACTGGTTCTGAGAGAAAACAGATCCAGGAGCATTTTCAGTGACCTAGAAGGGAATCAGATAGAAGAAAGGGATGGAGACAAGACTGAAGTAGGTTAATCTATGCAGTAGTCCCTCCCTAGGCCCAGAGAGGTATACCTATTCAGGAGCAGTGAAAGAGGCTGCTAGATCAAAGAATGGGGTAAAGTGGGGCACATTGAGATCCCTGAGCATGGATTATGTTTCCCAAACTATTAATTGGTAACTGACAAATATTGATTTTTTTAAAAAATGCCTCAGTTACAATCTGTAGCTAGTTAGAAGAGTATGTGGGCTATTTTGCAGTTGGGCCATGATTCCACTCCTGCTAAGGGAGAGACAGAGAAGAAGGCAGAGACAGGACAGGAGTTATAAATCATCACCTCTCACAGTCACCCAGTCTATATTTTAAGCATTTTCCCTGTATCAGGCATTTGCTTGGTACTCAGGTTGTAAGAATAAATCTGCCCTCTTGGAACTTACAGGTGAGGAGTAGGGGGAATAAGAGACAGACATTAAACAATTCTTCAATACATAATGACAAGCTATGATAAATGCTCTGAGGAAAAGGTACAGGGTGGAGGGTATGGGGGTGGGGTGGGAGAGTGCCAGTCTGTGGCAGGGGAATCCCACCTGCCAGCGTCAGGTCACCCTCAGCCCTTTCCTGAACCTCTCCCACAAGTGCCCCCTCACTCTGGCTCAGGAAGAGAAATTTACTCCACTGCCCCATCCCACCCCTGGACAGACTAACTAAGACCTTCTCTTACTCTGGAGTCTCTCAGATCAGATCCAGCAAATCTGGATGTGTACTTTAAACCAACCAGGTCCCCATCTGCCACCAGCTGTCAAAAGCTGGAGTCATTGAAAAAGAGAAATGACATGCACCATCCCCCTTTCTTCAGCTGCCTCCCCCCTGCAGGCCCTCAGCAGCCTCCACTTATGACTGTTACAAAGAGAAACAGTTATAAACACCTGAGGTTTCAGAACCACTCTCCTGTTATTGGGTGAATTGTGTCCGCCACCCCCAAATCATCTGTTGAGTCCTGACCCCAAGTATGGCTTCCCTGGTGGCTCAGTGATAAAGAATCTGTCTACCAATGCAGGAGATGCAGCTTCAGTCCTGGGTTGGGAAGATCCCCTGGAGAAGGAAATGGCATCTCAATGGAAATCCCATGAACAGAGGAGCCCAGCAAGCTACAGTCCATGGGGTCACCAAGAGCCAGGCACAACTTAGCTACTAAACAACGAAACCACAGTATGTAGAATGTGAGGTGCGCTGTGTTTGGAGATAAGGCCTTTGGAAGGAAAAGGAAGGTAAAATGAGATCAAGTGGGTGGACCCTAATCCAATATGACTGGTCTCCCTACAAGAAAAGATGAGGGTGCAAACCAAGGAGAAAAACAACCCTGCGGACAGCTTGATCTGGGCCTCTAGCCTCCAGAACCGTGAGAAAATAAACACCTGTTGTTGCAGCCACCCAGCCCACAGTGTTTTCGTATGCTGCCCCTAGCTCCTCAATTCAGGGAGGAGGCTGGACAGGGTGTGGGCGCCGCCCTCGGGTGCAGGGCTCCCCATCCCTGCCCAGCTGGTTTCTCTACCTTTGTTTTTTCCCCCCCTGCTGTGTATATAGGTTATTCTTCCTGAACACACCTCAGATCCAATTTCCCCACACAGAACCTTCAGCCGCCCAGCTCCCCCTACCCAGCAGGGTCTGAGCAAACAGCCTGGTTCTGTACCTGGAGCCCTGTGGATTAGGATCTAAGTCAGTGTTTCTCAAACATTAAAATGTTGATTCCTGGGCTCTTTCACCCCAATATCTCTGGGGTGGGGCTCAAAAATTTATATGTCTAGATCTTCCAAACCCAGGGATTGAACCTGAGTCTCCTGCCTTGCAAGCAGATTCTTTGCCATCTGAGCCACCAGGGAAGCCCAATAAGTTCCCAGGAGGTACTGATGCAGCCTCTTTCCCCGGGACCCCCCCAAGGACTCACCCATCAGAGCAGCTGCTTCCTTTCCCCTCCCCACCCCGGGCCCTTGAGCCTTTGCCCAGCTTTGTCCTGCCAGGAATTCTCTGCTGCCAAGTGGACATGGTGGTCAGATCCTGGGGCTTCCCAACTCAGGATAAAGTTGAGAGGTTGTGCTGCTTTTTAAAGGAAAAGGCTTATTGGAATTTGAACCAGAACTGGAATGGTTTCAGTCCCAAGGATCATTTGCTGTTGTTGTTCAGTTGCTAAGTCGTGTTTGACTTCGTGACCCGGTGGACTATAGCCCACCAGGCTCCTCTGTCCATGGGATTCTCCAGGCAAAAATACTGGAGTGGGTTGCTATTTCCTTCTCCACCAAAGGAGAATAGGGTAGCTTAAAAAAAAAAACACAGAAATCTAGACCCACTCCCAGATACAGACCTCCCTTCAAGACAGGAGACACGCTACTGTGATCACCTTTTCTATATGTAAATGATCAAAAGGAGCCCCAGCGAGGGTAAGTGACTTGTCCTGGGAAACAGCACGTTATAGCACAGGCTGAGCAAGAACCCAGGTCTCCTTTGGTGTAGTTGTGTGCTCCCCTCTGCTCACCTGCCTTTTCCGAGCCAAAGAGGGTCTCCTCTCACCCTGCCTGTTCTTACCTCTCCCCATCCCACATACTTGTGACCCAGCTGGGCCCTGGCATTTCCAGCCATTGTGAAATGGAGCCTCAAAGGACTATAAAACTTGCCAAAAGGAGAAGAGTGGGGAAAGCGGCAGAAAAGGAGGGAGAGGTGGAAACCTTTTGTTGGGGGAGGGAAAGGGAAGCCCCCCATTGGTGTCCAGGAAGTTGGGGGCGGGGCTTCTCCTGGGACCTGCCCACATGTACCACCAACTCTGCCTCTGACCCCCGGAGGGCTCCGGCTGCCGCCCCGGAAACCACAACCCCCTGCTGGCCTCAAAGGAGCCAGCTTATGGCTTCCCTCTGCAACAGGCTGCGTGCTTCAGACCCTGAGGATTAGTTACTGCAAGCTTCGCACCCCTCGACCTGGACTTCTGCTGACACCCAGTCCAGCCGGTGGGGCTGGAGCTGGTGTGGGGCACTGGGGGTAGACAGCGGACCCTGCCTGGTGCAGGTGAGACTGACAGCTGGGAGAGCTGCCCCAGGCACCCCACGCCACCCCCATGGCACCTGGAGAGAAACTGGACCCGCTTCCTGACACTTTCATCCTGCAGCCGCCAGTCTTCCAGCCAGTGAGCAGCCGCTCAGGTCTGGAACCTCCTGGGTCTCAGGGCTCCCCCTTCCAGCTGGGCCCGGTCTCCCAGGTTGGCAGGGGGCTGAAGAGGCCTTGAGTCATGGACCCTGCTTCCCCAGCCCCTGCCCATGGCTCTTGGAAGGCCCTCCTGAGCTTAGAGTGACTGACAGCTCTTTCCCACTCGTCAATGAGCTCATGGGGTGATTGCATTTTAAAAACAGTAGAGCCTGAAGACAGTGCTGTCTCCTATTCCACAGTGGGTGGCTAAGAGGGCCTGGGCGGGGAGTGCGTAGTATCGCTGGGGGACCCTGATCACTGAGGAAGAACAGTCTCATCTCCAGCCTGGGAGTCGGGTCAGAACCTCCCAGTCAGACACAGGGTTGGGGTTTCCTGGACTCCTCCTTTGGCCCAGTGCCCTGCAGATTTCCTGAAGCCTGACAGTGCATTACAGAAGATCAAACTCCCAGGAGACCCACCCTCCCACTAATGAGCACTAATTATCACTTTCTCTTTACTTGGTCCTCTCCTCTCAGGAGAACAGCTTCAGCTCAGTTAATTACAGGCCAGGCCCAGAGCTTGGGAAGTGGGAGGGACTGACATGCTGAGCCCAGCTAAGCTGTGGGTGCTCTGATAGCTGGGGCCTCCTGATCCTCCCCAGGTGAGAGGGGCCCCTTGCTTTGCAAGCTGCAAGCTCCCACCTGGAGTGCAGAGCTGTCGGGTCTCAGCTCTTCTTGGCAGTTTGGGCTTCTGAAAGCTGCCGGGAGTTGGAGAACACTGGGTAAGGGCCCATCTTGTGACACTGCCCAGTGTGTACCTGGGCAAGTTCACGTTTATTCTGCAGACACCTCTTTAGAGCCCACTCTGTGCCAGGCCAGGCCCTGAGCCTGTAGAAGCTAAAGACAGGACTTTGGCTTTGAGGGGCTTGTGCCTTCCAGCCAGAGGGCTCCATCTAAGCCAGTCGGCCAAGGGCCAAACTAGCCACGGCAGCAGAGAGCACAGTGAGGGAAGGGATAATTCAGGCACCAAAATGGATGACGCTTGGAGAAGCAATCAGAGCCTGGGAAGTCAAGTCAGATTTCACAAGGTGGAGGTGGGGCTGAGGAAACAGTCCCAGAAAGGGCCAGAAGCGGTAAGAGTATGCGTCGTCTTTTAGGAATACCAGGGGGAAAGGTGAGCTGAGCAGGCAGACTGAGTCATTATCAGGCATCCAAGCCAGGATCTGTGCTCAGATCCCAACTTGTCCATCCCTCTGCCTCCCGGTTCCCAGGCTCTGGCCTATAAACAGTCCTCGGGGAGCCTGGACACTCACTGAAATGGAGCCCTGAAGGACACCCATTGGAGGCCAGGGTGGCAGCCAGGGGACTGTAAACCTCAGTGGGGTCACTACTGTGCCCTAGGAGCTGAGAGAGGGGCTGGGCTGGTGCTCCAAGGGGGCAATGGGGCTGGATCTGGCTTCCCCTGTGCTGTGTGGCCTGGGTGTTGTGAAGAAAGGAGAGTAGGCGAAAGAGAACATTTCAGAGAAAACTTATTTTTCCCCATCAAGACATTTTCTGTTTGGGGTGGGACAGTTATCTTGTTCCTCTTCCTTCCTCATCCCACCCCCAACACAGGGGTCCCTAGGCCCTTTCTCCAACCTGGTATGGATGAGTTTCTTCTTTGTTCAGGTGATTCCTTTTGTCACAACAATTTTTGGTGGCCTGCGAGCAGGCAAGATGGTCATGCTCCAGGGAGCGGTCCCTCTAAATGCACACAGGTAAGGGGAGTGCTCCATGGGGCTTCTTCTCTGCCTTCAGGGTCTCTGGGAGTCTCTGACCAGAGGTGCCCTTTGAGAGCCTCACCTCCCCCCAGGTTCCAGGTGGACTTCCAGTGCGGCTGCAGCCTGCACCCCCGGCCAGATATCGCCATCCACTTCAACCCTCGCTTCCACACCACCAAACCCCACGTCATCTGCAACTCCCTGTACCGTGGGCGCTGGCAAGTTGAGGCCCGGTGGCCCCACGTGGCCCTGCAGAGAGGGGCCAGCTTCCTCATCCTCTTTCTCTTTGGAAATGAGGAGATGAAGGTGAGCGGGAGGGGACACCAGGGCTTCCCAGGTGGTGTTCATGGTAAAGAACCTGTCTGCCAATGCAGGAGATGCAAGAGACGATCCCTGGGTCAGGAAGATCCCCTGGAGGACATGGCGACCCACTCCAGTATTCTTGCCTGGAGAATGCCATAGACAGGGGACCCTGGAGGGCTACAGTCCATAGGGTCGCAAAGAGTCGGACACGAATGAAGCGACTTAGCACGCACGGGAGGGGACATCATGGGGTCTAGAACTTGTGTCCTTCTGCTTCCCTTTCCTTCAGCCGCTCTCCTTGTCACTGTGTTAAGGGGTATTTGGAGGGATGGAGCACAGAGTCCAGTACTCAGAGAACCAATGAGCTGCCATGCCTGGTTCCAAGCTGCCCTGGGCTCACCTGGCCCGGTACACATGGTGGTATTCAGCAGACGCCATGGTGCTGCTGCTGTCACAGGGGGCGTCTAGAGAGCACTGCAGATGCCGGGCGGGTGCTGTTCTCAGCTCACTGACTCCTCACAACAACCCATGAGGAAGGAACTGTCATTCTCCCCATCACACAGAAGAGTGGGGACGGAAGGGAGAGAGAAACCTGGCCTCAAGGCTTTCACTGCTGATGCGAACTCCTGCCAGAAGGATCTTCAGACTTCTCCAGGGCAGAGGGAGCTGGTGCCAGCCAGCACTGCAGGGAGGGACAGGGGTCCCAGAGCCCCTGAGGCCCCTCACCTGTGGATGGGGTAGGCGGAGGGCTGCTGCGGCTGCTGGAAGGTCAGCTGAAAGACTAAAGTGGGGCAATGTGGTGTGTCAAGGGCCAGGCGGGGCATTGAAGGTGCTCTGCCTGCCAGTTCCACAACCTTGGGGAGGCTACTTAAGTTCCCCCAAGCCTTGGGCACCTGTCTTTATTATTTTTTTATTTTATTTTTTAACTTTACAATATTGTATTGGTTTTGCCATATATCAACATGAATCCGCCACAGGTATACACATGTTCCCCATCCTGAACCCTCCTCCCTCCTTCCTCCCTGTACCATCCCTCTGGGTCGTCCCAGTGCACCAGCCCCAAGCCTGTCTTTAAAACATACTTGCCTCCTAGAGTTGGTGTGAAGTTAAAAGAGGAAAATTCCAGTAAGAGACTCAATGGATGTCTGTCACGTCAGTGTGGTCTCAGCCTCGTCTGTCTCTCCAGGTGAGTGTAAATGGACAGCACTTCCTCCACTACCGCTACCGGCTCCCACTGTCTCGGGTAGACACCCTGGGCATATTTGGCGACATCTCGGTGACAGCCGTTGGATTCCTGAACATCAACGTAAGTTCCTCTGGGGCCAAGGCCTGGGTGGCAGCAGTCTCTGACTTCCCCTGATGCCTGGACAAGCCTGGGACCCCCTTCCATCCCAGACAAGTCCTGACACCAGTTATAGCCAAGGTGGAGGGCATCCATCCAGGTGTTGGACATGGCAGGGGTGAGGGAGGAGCTGACCACAGAAGAGGAGCCCAAGAGCCTGGGGCAGAAGTCTATCCTGGACGTGAAAGTGAAAGTCGCTCAGTTGTGTCTGACTGTTTGTGACCCCATGGACTGTAGTCTGCCAGGCTGTTCGGCCCATGGAATTCTCCAGGCAAGAAAACTGGAGTGGGAAACTGTTCCTTTATTAAGGGATCTTCCCAACCCAGGAATCAAACCCAGATCTTGCACATTGCAGGCAGGTTCTTTACCATCTGAGCCACCAGGGAAACCCATGAATACTGGAATGGAGAGCCTATCCATTCTCCAGGGGATCTTCCTGACCCAGGAATCAAACCAGGGTCCCTTGCATTGCAGGCAGATTCTTTACCAACTGAGCTGCCAGCTGAGCTATCCTGGGTGTGGAGTCTGGTCAATGTGGAGCAGTGGCCAGAAAGCAAATGACTTGGAGTCTTGGAGCTGTGGGACCCAAACATAGCACTGGCTGTATCATTCCCAGCTGAGGAGCTAATTTAAAAGTGCAGATTTCTGGGACCCACCACCAGAGATTCTGATTTAGTAAGTCAGAGGTAGGGCCCAGGAATCAGCATGATCAAATGCCAGGTTTGAGAAGCCCTGACAAGGCCTCTGGGGAGAGGAGGAGCTACCAAGGCCACAGCTGGCCTCTGCCCTCCTTCCCAGGCACAGCAGGGCAGGCAGGAGGCAAATCAAAACTCTAGACTTGCAGTGGTCCTGAATCCTGCCTGTTGCTTTTTCTCTCTCCCAACAGCCATTTGTGGAGGGTGGCAGCGAGTATCCGGTTGGACACGTGAGTCTTGGGAGCTGGGTTAGCCTTCGCTGTCCCAGCCGTCCCAGCTGAGCCGGTACCCCTCCCTCTGACCCCAGTGGGACCTGCCACTCGCTGGACTGATGCTCACATTGCACAAGGCCCAGCTGCCCCCTCCCTCACTGTGCAGTCACCATGGTTACAGCTGGCCCTGCCTCAGTCCATGGGAGCCTGGATTTGCCTCTCCCTGGTGCCAGGGCCAGCTAGGGAGGACAGATGGGGTGGGCTGATTTCCTGGAGTGGGCAGGGCCCAGCCTTTCTACCAGATCCATCTCAGATGGAGCTTCAGCAACCCTGCAAGGTAGCAGGTTGGCTTGCAGGGCAGAAGAGAGATGAGACCCAGGGACTTGCCCAGAGTCACACAGTGAGTGAATGACAGACCCTGCATCCAGTTCTTCCTGATTATTCCGGAGCCGGTGTCCACCTGAATTCAAGAGGGCCCCACTGGAGGGCCAATCATTTTCCCATATTATCTCTGAGAGAAGTAAACCCCCAGTATCCCCAACTTTTAAGGATCCCTTTCGTTGAGCGAGCACCACGTGGCCTCCATGTCCCCTCTTTCTTTCCTTGACAGCCCTTCCTGCTGAGGAGCCCGGGGCTGGTGAGTGACCTCTGCTCCTGCGTCTGGTGGAGGGACAGTCCCTCACCTGCTCTATCAGGGCTGGGAGGGCGCCCCACCTGGTGGGAAATGGCCCCCAGCACCAGGATTTGCCCTTGAATTGCAAGTTGTGGGTGAACGGGCAACTTCAGGCTGAAGCTCCAGCTTCATTTTACCTATTCTCCATTTATTCTGCACACAATTTTCTGATAGTCATCCCTGCTAGGCCAAGCACCAGGCTGTAGGGTGGAGGTACATATCAGTTCCACCTCTCCAGCTGCATACAGGCTGGTGGGGAGGCAGACCAAGGAATGAGCCATTACCATTTGGAGCACAGCATTAGGGGCTCACAGCACGGGGGGCAGGCGAAAAGAAGGGGAGGCCAGGGAGAGCAGAGTACAGGAGGCCGGCCTGCAGTAGGTGTATAATAACTAAGCAGAGCTGTTTCCTCCTGGCTGCAGAGCAGAGGCAGAGATTTACCTGCCTCAGGGCTCCCTGGCCCCTAAGGACAGTCCAGGAAGCAGCTCCTCCGGGCAGTAGCCCTCCCCAACCCCCTCTGTGAGATCCGCCTCACCCCCACCTCTCAGTCATCTCCTGTGTTCCTTCAGGAGGTGCCCTGCTTTCATGCCCTTCCCCGGGGTCTCTGGCCTGGACAGGTCATCATAGTGCGAGGACTGGTCTTACCGGAGCCAAAGGAGTAAGTATGCAGAGTTGGGGGTAGGGGTGGGGGACAGGACGCATCTCTGTGCCAGGCACAAGCTTTAGAAGCATCACCTCTTCAATCTCCAGCACTACTGTTTAGCCCCCACCTTCCAGGTGAGGAGACAGAGGAGCAGAGAGCAGAAGTAAGTTGCCCAAGGTCACAGAGCCTGTTAAAGTCTGACCTGGGGTTGGTTCCAGGGCTCAGGTGGCTTTGTGGCACCAGCAGCTCCAATTCCAGGAGTGTCTTCCCTGCCTGGACATGTGGTCAGGCCAGCCAGCCTCTCACCGCAGGTCCCAGCTGCAGCTTCAGGAAAGGTCCTTTAAAGACACAGGCTGGGACTTCCATGGCAGCCCAGTGGTTAGGACTCTGCACTTCCAGTGAGGGGCCATAGGTTTGCTCTCTGGTCAGGAAACTAAGATTCCCTCATGCCTCTCAGCCAAAAAAAAAAAAAAACAAAAAACTAGAGAATAAAAGTGTACAACTTGAAAATCGCAAACAGATGAGAGGAACTGATCTCCCACAGTGCCCTGGTTTAGGAAACTCCGCCAGGAGACCCCAAAAAGGAGGCCCCGCGCAGGGAGGTGGGGACTTGGAGGAACTCTAGTCAAGAGGATACTGCCTGAGTTCTCCCATAGGGGGCGCTACTACTTTATTCCTCAAACCTGCAGGCTCCAGTTAAGACAAGTATCTTTCTTTTCTTTCTTTCTTTATCCTTCTTTTCTTTCCTTCTTCCTCATCATCCTTCCTTCTCTCCTTCTTTCCTTCTTTCTGGAACTGCACTGGATCTCATGACGTTCCTGGACCCGATTTCCTGGGTTTGACTTCTGTTGCATGGGTGCGTGCTAAGTCGCTTCAGTTGTGTCCGATTCTGTGCGACCTTACGGACTGTAGCCCGCCAGGCTTCTCTGTCCATGGAATTCTCCAGGCAATAATACTGGAGTGGGTCATCATTTCTTTCTCCAGGGGATCTTCCCGACCCAGGGATCAAACCCATATCTCTTATGTCTCCTGCATTGGCAGGTGGGTTCTTTACCACTAGCGCCACCTGGGAAGCCCTTGACTTCTGTTGAGGACACTTCAAATCTGAGCAGCTTCACAGCAGTGACCTTTCCTTTCTGTGCCTTAGTTTCCTTGTCTGTAAAAGGGGGTAAAAATAGTGCCAGCTTTAGGGATTATGCCAGGCATATAGCAAGCAGTCCACAAATGTGGTGGAGAAGCAGGGGACTAAGGAAAATGCCATGTATTTTCCCTGGCCTATCCCCTTCTGTTTTGTTCTTTTTTAAGTCACTGACCTGACTAAACCCTTGCCCTGCATGCGCTTGACCAGGTCTGTGAATTCTAGGCAGGCTTGCAGCACAGGCCTCGGCTGCATGGGCCTCAAAAACCAGGCACTACTGGGTTGGATTCCTGGTTTTGCCTTTTATAAACTGTGGTCTTGGGCAAGCCACTCCAACCCTCTGAGCCCTGAGTTCCCCCAGTGGAAAAAAAGGAGAAAGATAACCCCACCTGAACAGGGAAGATGAAAAAGTTTCCAGTGGACGAAAGAACCCCCACTCCTTCCCAAACTTGGAGACAGGAAGCCAGATCTTAGCTCAGAGTCACATGGTTATTAGCAGTTGACACACAGATCATTTTACTGCTCTCTCTCAAGGGCCATGATTCACGTGTCCTCAGAGGCCAGGCAGGTCACATAAACAGTGAGGCACCAGGTTGGGAATGTGGTGAAGTGGAAAGAATATTTCTATAGATCTTCTGATGCCAGATCTTCTGAATTTCTTTTTAAAAAAGAAGCCAAAATTTTCGAAAACTTTCTCAGTTTTTGAAAATGGTAATACTTTAAAGTTGAACAATACTGGGGATCAGCCAGAACATTTCTATAGGTTAGGTCAGCCCTGGGCCACCTCAAGGCTTAGAACAACTGCTGCTGCTGCTGCTAAGTCGCTTCAGTCGTGTCCGACTCTGTGCAACCCCATAGACGGCAGCCCACTAGGCTCCCCCATCCCTGGGATTCTCCAGGCAAGAACACTGGAATGGGTTGCCATTTCCTTCTCCAATGCATGAAAGTGAAAAGTGAAAGTGAAGTCGCTCAGTCGTTTCCGACTCATAGTGACCCCGTGGACTGCAGCCTACCAGGCTCATCCGTCCATGGGGTTGTCCAGGCAAGAGTACTGGAGTGGGGTGCCATTGCCTTCTCCACTTAGCACAGGACCTGGTGTTTATTTAGCAAGCCCACAAGCACCTTCTCCCACCCATTCCTACAGTTTCACGCTCAGTCTGCGAGACGAGGCCGCCCACGTTCCAGTGACGCTCAGGGCGTCCTTTGCAGACAGAACTCTGGCCTGGGTCTCCCGCTGGGGCCGGAAGAAGCTGATCTTGGCCCCCTTCCTCTTCTACCCCCAGCGATTCTTTGAGGTGGGTCAGAATCCAGATCCCTGGTCCCTCTGGCATGGAGCACAGAGCTACACTCCCATCCAGGGGAGTGGGGGTACGTCCAGGAGTGGGGGCGCGGTTTGTGGAGCCAGTGCCACTAGAAGAGAGGAGATCAGTGGGGCTGATCTCACACCCTGAAACACCAATTTAATTAATCAAAGTGGGCCCTGGCCTCAGCATTATTAAAAAGCCCTGCTGCGATTCATGGGGTCGCAAAGAGTCGGACACGACTGAGCAACTGATCTGATCTGATCTGATCTGGTCTGAATGACTCCAATGTGCAGCTGAGGTTGAGACCACTTCTCCAGGGGAAGCAACCCCTGTTACAGATGGTGAAATGGAGGCCAAGTCCTGGGCAGATCCTTGTGGAAGGGCTGACGACAACCTGGGCCCCTCCATCATCCCGTCTTTTTCACCACTGTGTGCACCATGGGTTTATTCCTTGTGTCCTTTGATGGAAGGAGAAGCCACTGGGTGGGGCATCAGGCAGGCAAGGGAGGGTCTTGCTGCAGGCAAGGGAAGCCTGCAGCACCCCATGCCCTTCTGTACCAGGTGCTGCTCCTGTGCCAAGAGGGAGGCCTGAAGCTGGCGCTCAACGGGCAGGGCGTGGGGGCCACCAGCCTGGGCCAGCAAGTCCTGGAGCAGCTACGGGAGCTGCGAATCAGTGGTAGCGTCCAGCTCTACTGTGTCCACTACTGAGGAGGGAGCCAGAGGGCCCAGCCAGAGAAGAGGACCTGCCTATACCAAGGGCCCCACCAGCTGATCCCACTCTCCTCCCCTTGTTAAAAATGTCCCCACGATGTCAGGCCTGGCTCACCTCCGGAACCAGGAGCCTGAGTCTGCAGATGCTTTGGGCCCCACAGCAGAAGGTGGGCACAAGAATGTGAAGGCTCCAGAAACTCTGCAGCTCCCTCTTCTGAGAGCCTGGCATTTGGCTCTGCCATCTTTCAAGGGCCTCTAAAAGGAGGTAGACACTCCAAATAAAGCCTAGCAAAGGTACTAATGAAGGTACCCCAAAATACAGCAGCTTTGAAAATTGAGATGTTTATTTCCTTCTCACACAAACAGAAAATGGTTCAGGTCAGTGGGTAACTCTGCTCCCTGTGGACCTTCTGGCTCATCCCACCAACCCCAGAGAGTCAGCATCACCTGCATGGCTGAAGCATGGTCACCACTGTATCTAGGTTTCAACCACTGAGAAGGCAAATAGAGAATACGGACAAGGCCCACCTGATGTCGTAAGCCCAGGCCTGGGATTGGCACACGCTATTTGCACTCACATCTCATCAGCAAATACTCAGTCACATGACCACACTGTCTACAAGGGAGGCTGGAAATGTTCTCTGTGAGATGACCATGTGCCTGGTCACAGGTCCACAACTGTGATTCCTGGGATATTTGGTATTATTTGTATGATCTTATTTTGTGTTTTCTACTTACTGTTGCTATTTTGTCCTTATATTTTCAGCTTTCATACTTACTATTGGATTGATGAAATCTCCTTTATCACCCTCCCGTTTTTTTTCTTAAGCTAATTTGGAAGTTATGAATTCCATTTTATGGCAATGGCACCCCACTCCAGTACTCTTGCCCGGAAAATCCCATGGACGAAGGAGCCTGGTAGGCTGCAGTCCATGAGGTCACTAAGAGTCAGACACGACTGAGCGACTTCACTTTCACTTTTCACTTTTCACTTCATGCATTGGAGAAGGAAATGGCAACCCACTCCAGTGTTCTTGCGTGGAGAATCCCAGGGACAGGGGAGCCTGGTGGGCTGCCGTCTATGGGGTCGCACAGCATCAGACACGACTGAAGCGATTTAGCAGCAGCAGCAGCAGTGGTTATCCATACTTTTTATTTTATTTTTTAATTAACATATAACATTGACTTTTCAGGATGGGTAAAATTCTAGATTTGCGTGATGACCACCAATACAATCAGGATATATAACTCCATCATTCCAAAAAATTCCTTGGTGTTGCTTCTGTGTAATCATACCTTCTCCACCCCCTCCCTTAACCCCCAGCAACTCACTGATCTGCTCTCCATTACTGTATTTTGCATTTTGAGCATGTCCTATAAATGGAATCAGGTAGGATGTGAACCTTTGAAACTGGTTTGTTTCAATCAGCAGTACCTTTGGGTACTGATCTAAGTTGCTGTGTGGTAACACTTAGCCATTTCTATTTATTATTAACACTCAGTATGATTCTATTGTACCGTAATATATCTGTTGACCCAGTGAAGAACATGTGAGTGGTTTTCAGTTTTTGACAATTATGAATAGAGCTGCTAAAAACATTTGTATACAAGTCTTTGTATGAATGTAACTTTTCATTTCTCTTGGTTTAATACTTACCAGTGGGCTTGATGGATTATGTGGTAAATGCATGTTTAATTTTATAAGAAACTATCAAACTATTTTCCGGAGTTATTTCAGAGTAGCTTTGGCAATTTCACATTTCCACCAGCAATGTATTAAATTTCCAGTTGTTCTGCATGCTCATCAATACTTGTTATTGTCGGGATTTTTTTATGTTAGCCATTCTTGATGTATAGAGGTATCTCATTGTGGCATTAATTTGTATTTCCCTAGCAGCTAAAGATGTTGAGCATCTTTTCATGTGCTAATTTTCCATCTGTGTGTTCTCTCAGAAGTGCTGTCCCCTTCTCTATTTTATTGAATTTTGTAAAAACTGGGACTGTTTCTTTAAACTGTTCATGAAATTTGCTGGGGAAGCTGTCTAGACCTGGATATTTCCATTTGCAAGATTTTATAATTAAAAATTCAATTCCTTTAATAGGACATGGAAATAGACTGTGTATCTATTTTACCTTAGGTTGGTTTCATTAGTTTGTGTTTTTCAAGAAATTGGTCCATTTAATCTAGATTCCATATATATACATGACTATGCAATATTTGTTTTGCTCTTTCTGACTACTTTACTCTGTATAACAGGTTCTAGGTTCATCCACCTCACTACAACTGACTCAAATTCATTCCTTTTTATGGCTGAGTAATATTCCATTGTACATATGTACCATATCTTCTTTATCCATTCATCTATCAATGAATATCTAGGTTGCTTCCATGTCCTGGCCATTATAAATAGTGCTGCAATGAACACTGGGGTACATGTGTCTTTTTGAATTGTGGTTTTCTCAGAGCATATGCCCAGTAGTGGGGTTGTTGTGTCATATGGTAATTTTATTCCTAATTTGTTAAGGAATCTTCATACTGTTCTCCATAGTGGCTGTACCAATCTACATTTAATCTTAGTCATCAAATGTAATACATGCATAGAGTACATAATATGGTTTTCTTATCTTTTCAATGTCTGTGGGGTCTTTAGTGAAAACCCTTCTTTCATTTCTGATATTGGTAATTTGAATCTTTTTCCCTTTTTTTCTTTGTCAGTCTCACTAGAGTTTTACCAATTTAATTGGTATTTTCAGAAAAACAGCTTTGACCCTATTGATTTTCTCTACTGTTTTCTGTTTCCAACTTTATAAATTTCTGCCCTTATATTTTTTATTTTCTTCTTTTTACTTGCTTTGGTTTATTTTGCTCTTTTTTCCTAATTTCTTCCGTTGAAAGCTCAGAGTACTGATTTTAAACTTTTCTTCTTTTCTACTATAAGCATGTAAGATAATACATTTTTTCTCAGCACTTTACCTATACCACACAAATGTTGATATTTTGTGTTTGCATTTTTTTTTTCATTTTAAAATATTTGCTGGGGTGGTCCTAAGAGGGTGGAGGAATAGGACAGGGAGACCACTTTCTCCCCCACAAATTCATCAAAAGAACATTTGAATGATGAGAAAATTCCACAAAACAACTTCTGAATGCCGGCAGAGGACATTACGCACCCAGAAAAGCAGCCCATTTTCTTCGAAAGGAGGTAGGAAAAAATATAAAAGATAAAAAGAGACAAAAGAGGTAGGGAAGGAGCTCCATCCCAGGAAGGGAGTCTTAAAAAAGAGAGAAATTTCCAAACACCAGGAAACACTCTCACTGCAAAGTCTCTGTCAAGCCTTGGAAACACAGAGAGCAACATAACCCGGAGGAAGAATAAATAAATAATTAAAACCCACAGATTACATGCCCAACAGTAACTCCCCCAGCAGAGAAGCAGCACAGACACCTGCATTCACCAGTAGCAAGTGGGGGCTGGGCAGGGAAGCGCAGGCTGCATTGCTTAGAGTAAGGACCAGGCCTGAATGCTCTGAGGGCAATCTGAGGGAACTAACTTGGGATAGCAAACCAGACTGTGGGATAGCTACCACGTGAAAAGCCCTAACCTAAGACACCACCAGGCCCACTCACAGAACAAAGGACTGACTAGAGCTACGCAAAAAGCCCTAACCTAAGACACCATCTAGCCCGCTCACAGAATAAAGGACTGAGCAGAGCTAGCCAGCAGCAGGCCGGCCCATCCCCCTCCGGAGACAGGCAGGCAAGGGCAGCCAGAGCCAGAAGAGGGCAATCGCGGCCCCAGAGAGGCATTATCTACCAAACTGCTAGCAGGCTTCATTGCTAACCAAGACCTCTTGGGATTCTGGACGGTCAACATCCACCTGAGAAGGTGCGCCAGTTGTACACCCAGAAAACCAAGCAGCAGGGACGGGGGAGGCGATAAGTCGCAGTGACCGTGCTTGCCAGACACCTGGTCACCTGAGCTGCTCGGACCTGGGAAGGGCACAAACTCAGGCCCAGCTGAGTCTGTGCCTCTGAGAACTACCCGAATACCTGAAGCTGAGTAGCTTAGACCTGGGAAGTGCATACAACCCAGGGCCAGCCTCAGACAGTTCCCAGCAGAGCAACATAGAGCCTGAGCAGCATAGACAGGGAAAGCACACACGCTGTGAGCAGAGGCAGGCCCAGTGTGCCCAAGACACTGCGAGCACTCTCCACGTATGCCGGTGTTATTTGTTTGCAGCGTCCCTCCCTCCCCACAGCACTACTGAACAAGTAAGCCTAAAAAATTGTCCACCATCACCCTCTTGGATCAGGGCAGAAATTAGACACTGCAGAGACCAGGAAACAGAAGCTGAAACAGAGGAAACCGCCCTGGAAGTGACAGGTGCAATAGATTAAAACCCTGCAGTTAGCGTCAACTACATAGGAAGGAGACAATAGATCTTGAGAAGTATAAGCTGGATGAAGGAACTATCTGAAAGCGAACTGACCCCACACTGTTCACAATGACACCAGAGAAAGTCCTAGATATATTTTTACTATTTTCATTCTTTAATTTTTTTTTAATTTTTACGTCCTCTACTAATCCTTTAATTTTCCTTTTTATAACCTATTACTTTGACAAAAATAAGACCCTATTTCTTAAAGCAAACTTCATATATATATATATATAAAATAATTTTTGTGACTTTGTTTTTTTCCTTAAATATTGTATTTTTGAGAATCCAACCTCTACTCTAGATTTTCAATTTTTGCTTTTTGGTATTTGTTATCAATTTTGTACCTTTAAGAACTGAATCTTCAGTAACCATTTTTACTTAGGAGAGAGGTCACTGGCCTGCTTGCTCTCTCCCAATTTGGATCTCCTTTTTCTCCACCAGGTCGCCTCTACCTCCTCCCTCCCCCCTTCTCTTCTCTACCCAACTCTGTGAATCTCTGTGTGTTCTGGACTGTGGAGAACACTTAGGGAACTGGTTACTGGCTGGATCTGTCTCTCTCCTTTTGATTCCCACCTTTATCCCCCTGGCCACCTCTGTCTCCTTCTTCCCTCTTCTCTTCTCTGTGTAACTCTGTGAACATTTCTGAGGGATCCAGACTGTGAAGAGCACATCAGTTCAGTTCAGTCGCTCAGCCGTGTCTGACTCTTTGCAACCCCATGAATCGCAGCACGCCAGGCCTCCCTGTCCATCACCAACTCCCAGAGTTCACTCAAACTCATGTCCATCGAGTCAGTGATGCCATCCAGCCATCTAATCCTCTGTCGTCCCCTTCTCCTCCTGCCCCCAATCCCTCCCAGAATCAGAGTCTTTTCCAATGAGTCAACTCTTCGCATGAGGTGGCCAAAGTACTGGAGTTTCAGCTTTAGCATCATTCCTTCCAAAGAACACCCAGGACTGATCTCCTTTAGGATGGACTGGTTAGATCTTCTTGCAGTCCAAGGGACTCTCAAGAGTCTTCTCCAACATCACAGTTCAAAAGCATCAATCCTTCGGCACTCAGCTTTCTTCACAGTCCAACTACCTCATCCATACATGACCACAGGAAAAACCATAGCCTTGACTAGATGGACATTTGTTGGCAAAGTAATGTCTCTGCTTTTGAATATGCTGTCTAGGTTGGTCATAACTTTCCTTCCAAGGAGTAAGCATCTTTTAATTTCATGGCTGCAATCACCATCTGCAGTGATTTTGGAGCCCGAAAAAATAAAGTCTGACACTGTTTCCACTGTTTCCCCATCTATTTCCCATGAAGTGATGGGACCAGATACCAAGATCTTAGTTTTCTGAACGTTGAGATTTAAGCCAACTTTTTCCACTCTCCTCTATCACTTTCATCAAGAGGTTTTTGAGTTCCTCTTCACTTTCTGTCATAAGGGTGGTGTCATCTGCATATCTGAGGTTATTGATATTTCTCCCGGCAACCTTGATTCCAGCTTGGGATTCTTCCAGTCAGCATTTCTCATGATGTACTCTGCATATAAGTTAAATAAGCTGGGTGACAATAAACAGCCTTGACATACTCCTTTTTTAGGGAAGTGATTACTGGCTAGCTTGCTCTGCCCTCTTTTGATTCCCCCTCTACTCCTCCTGGTCACCGCTATCTCCATCCTCTCTCTTCTCTTCTCTGTGTAACTCTGTGAACATCTCTGAGGGATCCAGACTGTGGAGAGCACATAAGGAAGTGGTTACTGGCTAGCTTGCTCTTTTCTCTTTTGATTCTCCCTCTTCTACTCCTAGTCACCTCTGTCTCCCTCCTCCCTCTTCTCTTCTCCATGTAACTCTGTGAACCTCTTTGGGTGTCACTCACTGTGGAGAAACTTTTCATCTTTAACCTAGATGTTTTATCATTGGTGCTGTATAAATGGAGAAGTCTTGAGGCTACAGTAAGAATAAGACTGAAAACCAGAGGCAGGAGGCTTAAGTCCAAATCCTGAGAACACCAGAGAACTCCTGACTCCATGGAACATTAATCGATAGGAGCTTATCAAATGCCTCCATACCTACACTGAAATCAAGTACCACCCCAGGGCCAACAAGTTCCAGAGCAAGACACCACACAAATTCTCCAGCAACACAGGAACATAGCCCTGAGCTTCAATATACAGGCTGCCCAAAGTCACTCCAAACCCATTGACATCTCATAACTCATTACTGGACACTTCATTGCACTTCAGAGAGAAGAAATCCAGCCCCACACCCCAGAACACCAACACAAGCTTCTCTAACCAGGAAACCTTGACAAGCCACCCGTCCAACCCCACCCACAGTGAGGAAACTCCACAATAAAGAGAACTCCACAAACTGCCAGAATATGGAAAGGCGACCCCAAACACAGCAATATAAACAAGATGAAGAGGCAGAGAAATACCCAGCAGGCAAAGGAACAGGATAAATGTCCACCAAACCAAACAAAAGAGGAAGAGATAGGGAATCTACCTAATAAAAAATTCCGAATAATGATAGTGAAAATGATCCAAAATCTTGAAAACAAAAAGAATTACAGATAAATAGCCTGGAGACAAGAATTGAGAAGATGCAAGAAAGGTTTAACAAGGACATAGAAGAAATAAAAAAAGAGTCAATATATAACGAATAATGCAATAAATGAGATCAAAAACACGCTGGAGGGAGCCAAGAGTAGAATAACAGAGGCAGAAGATAGGATAAGTGAAGTAGATGATACAATGGGAGAAATCAATGAAACAGAGAGGGAAAAGAAAAAAGGAATTCAAAGAAATGAGGACAATCTCAGAGACCTCTGGGACAATGTTAAATGCCCCAACATTCGAATCATAGGAGTCCCAGAAGAAGAAGACAAAAAGAAAGACCATGAGAAAATACTTGAGATAATAGTTGAAAACTTCCCTAAATTGGGGAAGGAAATAATCACGCAAGTCCAAGAAACCCAGAGAGTCCCAAACAGGATAAACCCAAGGCAAAACACCCAAAGACACATATTAATCATATTAACAAAGATCAAACACAAAGAACAAATATTAAAAGCAGCAAGGGAAAAACAACAAATAGCACACAAGGGGATTCCCATAAGGATAACAGCTGATCTTTCAATAGAAACTCTTCAGGCCAAGAGGGAATGGCAGGGCATACTTAAAGTGATGAAATTAAAAAAAAAAAAAAAAAAACTACAGCCCAGATTACTGTACCCAGCAAGGATCTCATTCAAATATGAAGGAGAAATCAAAAGCTTTACAGACAAGCAAAAGCTGAGAGAATTCAGCACCACCAAACCAGGTCTCCAACATATACTAAAGGATCTTCTCTAGACAGGAAACAGAGGAAGGGTGTATAATCTTGAACCCAAAACAATAAAGTAAATGACAACGGGATCATGCATGCATGCTAAGTCACTTCAGTCGTGTCCTTCTCTGCGACCCCATAGATAGCAGCCGACTAGGCTCCTCTGTCCCTGGGATTCTCCAGGCAAGAATACTGGAGTGGGTTGCCATTTCCTTCTCCAATGCATGAAAGTGGAAAGTGAAAGTAAAGTCACTCAGTCGTTCCCGACTCTTAGCGACCCCATGGACTGCAGCCCACCAGGCTCCTCCATCCATGGGATTTTCCAGGCAAGAGTACTGGAGTGGGTTGCCATTGCCTTCTCTGCAACGGGATCATACTTATCAATAATTACCTTAAATGTAGATGGGTTGAATGCCCCAAACAAAAGACAAAGACTGGCTGAATGGATACAAAAACAAGACTCCTATATATGTTGTCTACAAGAGACCCACCTCGAAACAAGGATCACATTCAGACTGAAAGTGAAGGGCTGGAAAAAGTTATCTCATGCAAATAGAGACCAAAAAAAGCAGGAGTAGCAATACTCATATCAGATAAAATAGACTTTAAAACAAAGGCTGTGAAAAGAGACAAAGAAGGACACTACATAATGATCAAAATATCAATCCAAGAAGATATAACAATTATAAATATAAAGGCACCCAACATAAGAGCACGGCAATATGTAAGACAAATGCAATATACAAATGCAATATGTAAGACAAACAAAAGCCCAGGATCAGATGGCTTCACAGGTGAATTCTACCAAAAATTTAGAGAAGAGCTAACGCCTATCCCACTCAAACTCTTCCAGAAAATTGCAGAGGAAGGTAAACTTTCAAACTCATTCTATGAGGCCACCATCACCCTAATACCAACACCTGACAAAGATGCCACAAAAAAAGAAAACAACCGGCCAATATCACTGATGAACATAGATGCATAAATCCTTAACAAAATTCTAGCAATCAGAATCCAACAACACATTAAAAAGATGATACATCATGACCAAGTGGGCTTTATCCAAAGGATGCAAGGATTCTTCCATATGGGTAAATCAATCAATGTAATATACCACATTAAAAAATTGAAAAAATAAAAGCTATATGATTATCTCAATAGATGCAGAGAAAGCCTTTGACAAAATTCAATATCCATTTATGATAAAACCCTCCAGAAAGCAGGAATAGAAGGAACATACCTCAACATAATAAAAGCTATATATGATAAACCCACAGCAAACATTATCCTCAATGGTGGAAAATTGAAAGCATGTCCCCTAAGATCAGGAATAAGACAAGGGTACTCACTCTCACCACTACTATTCAACATAGTTTTGGAAGTATTGGCCACAGCAATCAGAACAGAAAAAGGAATAAAAGGAATCCAAATTGGAAAAGAAGACTAAAACTCTCACTGTTTGCAGATGACATGATCCTCTACATAGAAAACCTTAAAGACACCACCAGAAAATTACTAGAGCTAATCAATGAATATAGTAAAGTTGCAGGATATAAAATGAACACACAGAAATCCTTTGCATTCCCATAAACTAATAATGAGAAAATAGAAAGAGAAATTAAGGAAACAATTCCATTCACCAATGCAACAAAAAGAATAAAATACTTAGGACTATATCTACCTAAAGAAACTAAAGACCTATATATAGAAAACTATAAAAACACTGGTGAAAAAAATCAAAGAGGACACTAATAGATGGAGAAATATACCGTGTATGTGGGTCAAAAGAATCAATATAGTGAAAATGAGTATACTACCCAAAACAATCTATAGATTCAATGCAATCCCTATCAAGATACCAAGGTATTTTTCATAGAGCTAGAACAAATAATTTCAGAATTTGTATGGAAATACAAAAAACTTCAAATAGCCAAAGTAATCTTGAGAAAGAAGAATGAAACTGGAGGAATCAGCCTGCCTGACTTCAGGCTCTACAACAAAGCCACAGTCATCAAGACAGTATGGTACTGGCACAAAGACAGGAATATAATAAATGGAACAAAATAGAAAACCCAGAGTAAATTCCACACAACTATGGACAGCTTATTTTGACAAAGAAGGCAAGAATATACAATGGAGAAAAGACAATCTCTTTAGCAAGTATTTCTGGGAAAACTGGTCAACCACTTGTAAAAGAATGAAACTAGAACACTTTCTTACACCATACACAAAAATAAACTCAAAATGGATTAAAGATCTAAACGTACAACCAGAAACTATAAAACTCTTAGTGGAGAACTTGGACAAAAAAACTCTGCGACATAAATCACAGCAGTATCCTCTATGACCCACCTCCCAGAATATTGGAAATAAAACCAAAAAGGAAACAAATGGGACCTAATTAAAATTAAAAGCTTCTTTAAAACAAAGGAAACTATAAGCAAGGTGAAAAGACAGCCTTCAGAATGGGAGAAAATAATAGCAAATGAAGCAAGTGGCAAAGAATTAATCTCAAAAATATACAAGCAACTCCTGCAGCTCAATTCCAGAAAAATAAATGACCCAATCAAAAAAATGGGCCAAAGAACTAAACAGACATTTCTCCAAAGACATACAGATGGCTAACAAACACATGAAAAGATGCTCAACATCACTCATTATCAGAGAAATGCAAATCAAAACCACAATGAGGTACCATTTCACACCAGTCAGAATGGCTGCCATCCAAAAGTCTACAAAAGCAGTAAATGCTGAGGAGGGTGTGGAGAAAAGGGAACCCTCCAACACTGTTGGTGGGAATGCAAACTAGTACAGCCACTATGGAGAACAGTGTGGAGATTCCTTAAAAAACTGGAAATTGAACTGCCATATGACCCAAAAATCCCACTGCTGGACATTCACACCAAAGAAACCAGAACTGAAAGAGACACATGTACCCCAAAGTTCATCGCGGCACTGTTTATAAAAGCCAGGATATGGTAGCAACCTAGATCTCCATCAGCATATGAATGGATAAGAAAACTTTGGTACATATACATAATGGAGTATTACTCAGCCATTTAAAAGAACATATTTGAATCAGTTTTAATGAGGTGGATGAAACTGGAGCCTATTATACAGAGTGAAGTAAGCCACAAAGAAAACCACCAATATATATATATGGAATTTAGAAAGATGGTAATAATAACTCTGTATGAGAGACAGGAAAAGAGACACAGATGTATAGAACAGTCTTCTGGACTCTGGGAGAGGGTGACAGTGGGATGATTTGGGAGAATGGCATTGAAACATGCGTATTACCATATGTGAAACGAATCTCCAGTCCAGGTTTGATGCATGATACAGGATGCTCGGGGCTGGTGCACTGGGATGACCCAGAGGGATGGTATGGGGAAGGAGGTGGGAGAGGGACTCAGGATGGGGAACACGTGTACACCCGTGGCAGATTCAAGTCAATGTATGGCAAAACCAATACAATATTGTAAAGTAATTAGCCGCCAATTAAAATAAATAAATTTATATTTAAAAATGTGTAATTTCCACGCTGGTGGGTGGGGACACAATTAGACTTGGTGCAATTTGAAACTCAAGGATTGTTCCCTATAATTCAGACCAGTACTATCAAATCTCTGCTAAAAACTTGAAGGGTGTCACCTGTACCTTCCCACAGTTCTCTGTATGTAGCTCTCTCCTGTGAACTCTAACTATATAGAGTCATAAATCTCTCTTCTTGTGGAGACTGTTTGTCTCTGCCTAGGTACACCTTCCATGTATGTGTTGGAAACTATTTCTAGAGTTGGGGCAATTGTAGAACTCTCCTTGCTTGCTCCCTGCCTCAGGAATCCATTCTCTGCTGCCAGATGTTTGATGTAAAACAATGCTCTTTCATTTGTCTTTTCTACTTTGGGGTTATTTGAGACACGAGGATAAATGTGCCCTTTACTCCTTTATGTCGACTAAAATGGAGGTTCTCCTGCAATCAGAACTCACTGAATGCCTTGTGAATGCTAGGCACTGACTTCTGTGCATGGGTGCAAACTTGATTGGGGATATTTGTTGGGGCCTAGAGAGCCCCAGTATTGCTGGGAAAACATGCCAATTACAAATAGTATTTGCTATGTGGTATGTTCAGTTCAGTCGCTCAGTCATGTCAGACTCTTTGCAACCCCATGGACTGCAGCACACCAGGGTTCACTGTTCTTCACCAACTCCTGGAGCTTGAGCAACTCATGTCCATCGAGTTGGTGATTCCATCCAACCATCTCATCCTCTGTAATCCTCTTCTCCTCCTGCCTTCAATCTTTCCCAGTAACAGGGTCTTTTCTAATGAGTCAGTTCTTCACATCAGTTGGCCAAAGTATTGGAGGTTCAATTTCAGCATCAGTCCTTCCAATGAATATTCAGGATTGATTTCCTTTAGGATGACTGGGTGGATCTCCTTGCAGTCCAAGGGACTCTCAAGAATCTTGTCCAACACCACAGTTCAAAACCATCAATTGTTCATTGTTCACCATTCTTTATGGTGCAACTGTCATATCCATACATGACAACTGAAAAAATCATAGCTTTGATTATACTGAACTTTTTCAGCAAAGTAATGTCTCTATTTTTAAAAAATTTTTATAGGTTTGTCATAGTTTTTCTTCAAACAAGCAAGCATCTTTTAATTTCATGACTGTAGTCATCATCTGCAGTGATTTTGGAGTTCCCCAAAATAAAGTCTCTCACTGTTTCCATTGTTTCCCCATCTATTTGTCATGAAGTGATGGGACCAGATGCAATAATCTTCATTCTCTGAATGTGAAGTTTAAACCAGATGTTTCACTCTCCTATTTCACATTTATCAAGAGGCTCTTTAGTTCCTCTTCAATTTCTGCCATGAGAGTGGTGTCTTCAGCATATATAAGGCTATTGATACTTCTCCCAGCAATCTTAATTCCAGCTTGTGCTTCATCCAGTTGGGCATTTCACATGACGTTCTCTGCATATAAGTTAAATAAGCAAGGTGACAACATACAGCCTATATATACTCCTTTCCCGATTTGGAACCAGTCTGCTCTTCCATGTTCAGTTCTACCTGTTGCTTCTTGACCTCCATACAGATTTATCTGAAGGCAGGTAAGATAGTCTGGTATTCCCATCTCTGTAAGTTTTCCACAGTTTGCCGTGATCCACACAATCAAAGGCTTTTGCATGGTCAATAAAGCAGAAGTAGGTGTTTTCCTAGAATTCTCTCGCTTTTTCTATGATCCAACGAATGTTGACAATTTGGTCTCTGGTTCCTCTGCCTTTTCTAAATCTAGCTTGAACATATGGAATTTCAGTTTATGTACTGTTCAAGACTTGCTTGGAGAAATTACTTTGGTAGCATGTATTATGAGTGCAACTTTGTGGTAGTTGAACATTCTTTTAAATCACCTTTCTTGGGGATTGCAAGGAAAACGACCTTTCCAGTCCTGTGGCCACTGCTGAGTTTTCCACATGTGCTGGCATATCAAGTGCATCACTTTAACTGCATCATCTTTTAGGATCTGATATAGCTCTACTGAAATGCCATCACCTCCACTAGCTTTGCTCTTAGTGATGCTTCTGAAGACCCATTTGACTTCACATTTCAGGATTGTCTAGCTCTAGGTGAGTGATCACACCATCATGGCTATCTGGGTCATTAATATCTTTTTTTGTGCAGTTCTTCTATGTATTCTTTCAACCTCTTCTTAATATATTCTGCCTCTGTTAGGTCCATCCCATGTCTCTCTTTTATTGTGCCCATCTTTTCCTGAAACATTCCTTCCCTATCTCTAATTTTCTTGAAGAGATCTCTGGTCTTTACCACTCTAATGTTTTCCTCTTTTTCTTTGCACTGATCACTAGGAAAGCTTTTTAAAAATCTCTTCTTGCTATTCTTTGGAACTCTGCATTCAGATGGGTATGTCTTTCTATTCTCCGTTGGCTTTTGCTTCTCTTCTTTTCTAAGTTATTTGTAAGGCCTTCTTAGACAATGTTTTTGCATTTCTTTTTCTTAAGGATGGTCTTGATATGGTATGTACAGATCAAAAAAATGAAGATCATGGCATCCCTTTCCATTCAGTTCAGTTCAGTTCAGTTGCTCAGTCGTGTCCGACTCTTTGCAACCCCATGAATCGCAGCACGCCAAGCCTCCCTGTCCATCACCAACTCCCGAAGTTCACCCAGACTCAACGTCCATCGAGTCAGTGATGCCATCCAGCCATCTCATCCTCTGTTGTCCCCTTCTCCTCCTGCCCCCAATTCCTCCCAGCATCAGAGTCTTTTCCAATGAGTCAACTCTTAGCATGAGGTGGCCAAAGTACTGGAGTTTCAGCTTTAGCATCATTCCTTCCAAAGAAATCCCAGGGCTGATCTCCTTCAGAATGGACTGGTTGGATCTCCTTGCAGTCCAAGGGACTCTCAAGAGTCTTCTCCAACATCACAGTTCAAAAGCATCAATTCTTCGGTGCTCAGCCTTCTTCACAGTCCAACTCTCACATCCATACATGACCACAGGAAAAACCATAGCCTTGACTAGATGAAACTTTGTTGGCAAAGTAATGTCTCTGCTTTTGAATATGCTATCTCGGTTGGTCATAACTTTCCTTCCAAGGAGTAAGCATCTTTTAATTTCATGGCTGCAATCACCATCTGCAGTGATTTTGGAGCCCAAGAAAATTTAAAAAAATAAATAAATAAACAAGACCATTCCATTACTTCATGGCAAATACATGGAGAAACAATAAAACAGTGACAGGCTTTATTATCCGGGGCTCCAAAATCACTGGAGATAGTGAATACAGCTGTGAAAAAAGAGACCCTCATCCTTGGAAGATAAAGCTATGAAAAACCTAGACAGCATACTAAAAAGCAGAGACATTACTTTACAGCAAAAGTCTGTATAGTCAAAGCTATGGTTTTGCCACAAGTTGTGAGGGATGTGAGAGTTGGACCATAAATAAAGCTGAATACCAAAGAATTGATGCTTTTAAACTGTGGTGTTGGACAAGACTCTTGAGAGTCCCTTGGACTGCAAGGAGATCCAACCAGTCCATGCTAAAGGAAATAAGTCCTGAATATTCATTGGAAAGACTGATGCTGAAGCTGAACCTCCAATACTTTGGCCAATTGATGGGAAGAACTGACTCATTAGAAAAGACCCTTATGCAGGGAAAGATTAAAGGCAGAAAGTAAAAGGGAAGACAGAAGATGAAATTGTTGGGTAGCATCACTGACTTCATGAACATGAATTTGAGCAAGCTCCAGGAGTTGGTGATGGACAGGGAAACCTGGCAAGCTGCACCCCATGATATAGCAAAGAGTTGGACATGACTGAGAGAATGAACTGAACTGAACTGATGTACAGAGGACATCTGGGAGCAGGCAGAAGTCTTTGGGGTCCAGTCAAGCCTGTGGCCCTGGTGGGAGTGGTGAAAGATTTAGGTGGAAGGGGAGGCTTCCCATCCTCTGGTGCAGGTCCTTGAATCCAAGGCAAGGAGCACAAGATTTTGAATGTATTACCAAAATATTGTTTTCTAAAAAACAAAAAACTGTTTTCTGCAGGAGTGAGAACTTTGACTGAGTCTGTTCTCTAGATTTTACTGAGGGATGTGGAAGGGATCTGGAGTGGGCTGAGTCTGAAAAAATTAGGTGACCAGCTGCTGGAGGGCTAGGCTTATGGTAGCCATTCTGCACTAGATGGAAAACAAATCCAGAGAAAAAGTGTCCCTTCTGAAGTGTACATGCCAATGTATCACATTGTTTCAGCAGATCACTTCAGTGGTGTTTTGGGACAAGCAAGAAATGCATGATGGGTGGTTGGCTTTTGTCAATTCCTATGGGTTGTTCGATGACTAAATGTTTGGTTACTTAACTGCATGGTTGGAATTACGCTTGGGAAAGAAAACTAGATGAGGTCCACACACATTTAGACATTAAACAGCAAGCATAGGAACGTTACTAAGGCAAATATAGGTAATTTAAACATGAGGGGCCAAATGGGGAAAGATTCATTTAACAGGCTGAGATTGAACTCTACAGGTTGCCATAGTTGTTGCTATGACAAGTAGCCATAACAGCTACGTGTTGCTACTCTGGAGATGTGGGAAACTGACAAGAGGCCAAGAGCCTTTACAACTTTCCTTGCAGTGTGATTTCAGGGGAGAAGTAGTTGAAAAGGAAAGACTGACTGGTAAGGCTGAGAAAGTGAGTAATCATTAGCTCTTGTGGGAGCCCGGAAAACAGAAGCATCAGCTCAGTCAGAGTTCTGTGTCACAGTTCAGAAATAGATGTCATTTGGCTTGAATCAATATTTAGCCTTGGGAATGGCAGCCATAACCTCTAAACAGATTTCCTTCTCCCCAGGTGGCAGAATAATTCATATTTGTTCCAGACTCAGGAACCCAGAAAGCCCTCTCAGGTCTACTTGCTCTTTGCAGGCACACATGCAGTCTAGAAGGTGGAATTATCATCATGGGGCCCATTTTCCAGATGAGGAAACTGAGGTTAAGAGACTTGATCAAGCTCACACAGCTAAGCATGTGAAAAGCCAACCACAAACCCAGGGTAACAGTCCTCAAATTGTGTGTTTTTGTTCCACACCCACTGGGAGTGGTGGGTGATGATCTGGAAGCAATGCTTAGGCAGAAGCAAACAATATTCATGTTTAAATTGAAGAAAGTAAGGAAAACCACTAGAACATTCAACTATGACCTAAGTCAAATCCCTTATGATTATATAGTGGAGATGAAAAATAAATTCAAGGGATTCGGTCTGGTAGCCTGAAGAACTATGGATGGAGGGTTGCAACATTGTATGGGAGGTGGTCATCAAAACCATCCTCAAGAAAAACAAATGTGAGAAGGCAAAGTGGTTGCCTGAGGAGGCCTTAAAAATAGCTGAGAAAATAGAAGTGAAAGGCAAAGGAGAAAGGGAAAGATATACCCAATGGAATGCAGACTTCCAGAGAATAGCAAGGAGAGATAAGAAAGTCTTCATAAGTGAATAGTGCAAGAATTAGAGGAAAAGAACAGAATTGTAAAAAAGTATAGATCTCTTCAAGAAAAGTGGAGATACCAGAGGAACACTTCATGCAAAGATTGGCACAATAAAGGACAGAAAAGTCAAAAACCTAACAGAAGCAGATGAGATTAAGAAGAGGTGGCAAGAATGCACAGAAGAACTATACAAAAATGTTCATAATGACTGGGATAGGGATGATGCTGGGGTCACTCACATAAAGCCGGATATGCTGGAGTATGAAGCCAAGTGGGCTTTAGGAAGCATCACTACAAGAAAAGCTAGGGAAGGTGATGGAATTCCAGCTGAGCTGTTTAAAAATCCTAAGGAATGAGGTTGTCAAAGTGCTGCATTCAATGTGTCAGCAAATTTGAAAAGCTCAGCAGTGGCCACAGTGCTGGAAAAGGTCAGTTTTCATTCCAAACCAAACGAAAGGCAATTCCAAAGAATGTTCAACCTATCATGCCATTGTGCTCATCTCACTTGCTAGCAAGGTCATGCTCAAAATCCTTCAAGCTAAGCTTCAACAGTTCATGAACTGAGAATTTCCAGATATACAAACTGGTTTGAGGAAGCAGAGATCAAATTGCCAACATCCATTGGATCATAGAGAAAGCAAGGGAATCCCAGAAAAACATTTCCATCTGCTTCACTGACTATGCTGAAGCCTTTCACTGTGTGGACCACAACAAACTGTGGAAAATTCTTAAGGAAATGGGAGTTGTAGATCACCTTACCTTTCTCCTAACAAGTCTGTATATAGGTCAAAAAGCAGCAGTTAGAATTAGACACAGAATAACTGAAAGATTTAAAATCAGGAAAGGAGAATGACAAGGTATACATTGTCACTCTGGTTATTTAACTTATATATAGGATACATCTTTCAATGTACTGGTCTGGATAAATCCCAAGCTGGAATCAAGATTGCTGGGAGAAGTATCAACATCCACAGATATGAAGATGACACTACCCTGACAGCAGAAAGCAAAAAAAGAGCTAAAGAGCCTCTCGATGAGGAGAGGAGATGAAAAAACTAGCTTAAACTCAACATTCAAAAAACTATTCACAAAAGGATACTCAACATTCAGGGCATCTGGTCCCACCACATCATGGCATATAGATGAGGGAAAAGTGGAAACAGTAGCAGATTTTATTTTCTTGGACTCCAAATCACTATGCACCTTGACTGCAGCCACAAAATTAAAACACACTTGCTCCTTGGAAGGAAGAAAGGCTATGAAAAACTTGCACAGTGTATTAAAAAGCAGAGACTCACTTTGCTACAGAGGTCTGTAGTGTCAAAGCTATGGTTTTTCCAGTAATCAGGTACAGGTGTGCAATCTGGACTATAAGAAACGGTGAATGCCAAAGAATTGAGCTTTTGAACTGTGGTGCTTAAGAAGATTCTTGAGAGTCCCTTATACAACAAGGAGATCAAACCAGTCAATCTGAAAGGAAATCAACCTCTGACCCCTGCTGTCTCAGCTGAGGCATCTACTGAAGGCCTCCAGGTGGAAAGAATGGATGCTTCCACTGCAAAAGTGCCTAACCATGGCAGCTCCAAGCAAACAGTTCATAGCCCCACCCATGGAGAAGCTCAGAAAGGCTGAAGGCTCTGTGTACCCTGGATCTCTCAATACATGCGTTGCATTCTCCCCAGCAGCATTGGAGGCCAAGCAAGGGGCATTCTGGGCCCTGGAGGAGGGAGATGGCTTAGGGATTCACTGGGGCCACCATTTACCAAGTAGGACTGGAAAGGGAAAAGCAGGCATATGTGGCAGAGAGCTGGTGACTGGGGTGTGGGAACAAGAGGGAACCAGCTCTGTATGAAGTACCTCACCCAAACTCCCCTGGAGGACAAGCCCAGGGATAAGATCATCTGAGATGGGATGGAGAGAGTCTGTTTCATTACCCCTTATAATTCCTCTGAATGAGGAGGTGGTGCAGTTGGTGGGTCATCACAAACCCTTCCATGGCCTAGACTATCTCCAAGTCGCTTTCTTTGGGGCTGCCTCTCCCCAGCTTCAGTCTTGTAGTTCTGGAGGAAATTTACAATCATGTGTGCTGCTGGGTCAGGGCCACACGACCATGTAAAGCCAATCATAGGACCCCATGACCCTGCCAGGACGGCTGATCTAGGACTGTACATGTGATCTGAGGTGGGTCATTCAGAGAACACCCTCGAACTCGGATGTCTTCAATCTTTTCTTTCCTTATTGGAGATGGCTTCAGGATATATAACCCTAGGGCAGGTAGTCTGGACTCCCTCACTAGATGTAGAAGCCTTAATGAAGAAAGTTGTCAGGCTAAGACTATCAAAGAAGAGGGAATGAAACAGTGAGTGTGTGAAATAGAGAACTGATGACTTCTGATTTCTTGGGTCCAGTCACTGAGATCTTTGTATTTGCTCTGAGTCTTGTGTCCTGTATTCCCAAAATCATTTCCATGAGTCTCCCCTTTCCTTGAAGCCAGGTGGAGGTGGGCTCCTCTCAACTGTGATTCAGACTTGGTTCTAGATCCTTCCTGATCATTGTACACCTCCCAGACACAAACAGAGGCACCCGTTTGTTTCAGCACCATTACGAGTAAAACCCTTTATTCTTTATTGAGAATAGGGTGTGCACACCACCAAATACAGTTCACCAGCATCCTGGGCAAGAGTACCCTAAGTGTGATTTAGTGTTTGCTCGGAGTGGCCTTACTGATTCCTGAACCACTCCAAGCATTTATACTGCCTGTGCCAGGCCAATCCTGTCATTTCCTCGATCCAAGACTGAGAAATACAGCCTCAGGAAGATGTCACCCAGCATCCAGGTCTCTCTAGATGTCCTCACTGTGTTTTCTTTAAAGGTGGTATAGCAGTGGCCTCTAGAATCCTGGGGGAGCCAGAGACACACACCAGTCAGCCTGAGCCCTTACCTGCGACTCCCACAAATATCCAGACCCAGCACAATTCTTTGTTTTATGTCCCTCTTTTGGTAAGTATCAATGGATTTTCTCCTTAGCAGGGGATATGAGAGTTCATCCACAACCAAAAAGGGCCAAGACATGAGGTTGCCATGAGGAAGGGTGTGGGGGAGGGGAGGACTGGGAGTTGGGGATACAGAGGAATGATAAACAACAAAGTCCTACTGTAGAGCATAAGGAAATACATCAAATATATTAACTATCCAGTCATAAACCACATGAAAAAGAATAAGAAAAAGAATATATATTTCTGTATGTGTATAACTGAATCACATTGCTGTGCAGCAGAACTTAATGCAACACTGAAGATTAGCCACACTTCAATAAAATTTTTAGAAAAGAAAAAAGAGTGTCCATAGTTCTCCTCTCTCCCTGTTTCTTTCCTTCTGACTCCTGCTGCTTGTTTTTTCTGCAGAGAATGCTGGTTCTCCTCCTGCATCCCCAAAATACATACTTTATTAAAAAAATTTTTTTGTATTGGAGTATAGATTATTAAGAATATTCTGAGTTTCAGGTGGACAATAAATGGACTCAACCATATGTATCCATGTATCCTGGTCCCAAAAATACCCCTCCCATCCAGGCTGTCATATAACTGAGTGGAGTTCCCTGTGCTACACAGTAACTCGTTGTTGGTTATCCATCTTAAATAGAGCAGTACCCACAACATGTTCTTGAAGACTTAACTTAGGAACGCTGGGAAGCCTCCTTCAGCCCGCACTCTCCCTCTTTGGCCACTCCAGGCTTGGGTGGATAACGTACTCTGGTTCCTCATTCCCACCATTCAGTCCATAGCCCTCATACCCCGAGTAAGTCCCCAGTGCCCCAGTGCAGAGCACCTTGGGATGCCATTTGCATGGAATCCAGTGCAGTTTTGCCTAGAACCAAGCAACCCTCCACATGGCTCCATAAGTTTACAGTTTTAGAATTCCCGAAATTCCCTCCCTTCCTCAAAGCTTCTTTGAGCCCATCAGCCAGCTCTGAACTCCCACAGGGAGCTGACATGAAGCCTCCACCCTGTGCCGGGGCTGAGCAGTCACTGTGCACCCTTTATTCACATTAGCATCCAGCCTCCCCACAGAGGGGTCGGGTAGCCTGACTCACAAAGGGGGCACCCGGCCAGAGCTAGTGGATGATGCATCTGAGAACTAGGGTGACCATGTAATTTATCATCCAAATGAGGAAAACTGCGAGAAGGGAAGGGAGACTGTTAATCCTATGGTGGGACACTGGGAGTGTCCCCAGCCATTCTCCCTGTCACATGACTTATTTCAAGGACTGCTAGAGCTGACCTTCTGTGTTCATCCATCTGAGGGTTCAGATTGAACTGAAGCTCTTTGACACTGAGGACCTGAGTGTTCCCCTCTCCTTGTGACTCCCACCATACCAGCATGGCGTGATGTCGCCACATTTATTTCAAGATGATCAGTGTCCCAGATGGCCCTTTACTCTTTTCTTTTTTTTTTTTTCTTAAATAATTTTTTTGTATTCATCATTGTTTTATTATTGTAGAAATTTTATTTTTAAATTTTAGATATTTCTTTTTTTTTTTTACTTTATAATATTGTATTGGTTTTGCCATATATCAACATGAATCCGTCACGGGTATACACATGTTCCCCATCCTGAACCCCCTACCCACCTCCCTCCCCATATCATCTATCTGTGTCATCCCAGTGCACCAGCCCCAAGCATCCTGAATCCTGCATCGAACCTGGACTGGCGATTCTTTTCTTATATGATATTATACATGTTTCAATGCCATTCTCCCAAATCATCCCACCCTCTCCCTCTCCCTCAGAGTCCAAAAGACTTCTATACATCTGTGTCTCTTTTGCTGTCTCGCATACAAGGTTATCGTTACCATCTTTCTAAATTCCATATATATACGTTAGTGTACTGTATTGGTGTTTTTCTTTCTGGCTTACTTCACTCTGTATAATAGGCTCCAGTTTCATCCACCTCATTAGAACTGATTCAAATGTATTCTTTTTAATGGCTGAGTAATATTCCGGCCCTTTACTCTTAAGTGGTTCGTCTTGTGGGAGGTTCTGGCCAGCCCCAGGGCTCAGCAGCATCTGCAATAGTGTAAGTTGGCCTGCAGAGGGCGCCCTCCTCCCAGCAGCAGCCCAAGGGTTCCTGCAAGTTCCTATTTGAGAACCACCCCTCAGGGTTCTCCCCTCACCTTGAGGATGTAGGCTTGAGCTGGGACTGGGTAGTTGATACCATTGATGGTGAAGATAATAGAGGGCAGGGTATTGACCACAAAACATGAAACATAGTGCTGTTAGAGACAGAGGGAGAGAGGTTGGCCCTGGAGATCCTTCTTGTGTGTGGAGACTGGGAGTGACCCTGGGGCATGACACGTCACCTTGGAACCCCTTGGCGTGGCGCCGATGAGCTTCTGGATGTTATTGACCAGTCTTCTTGGGCCAAAGATCAGTGATGTCCCAGTATCCACAAAGGCCTCGCAGCTGCCAGAACAAATAATAACCTTTCTTTTCATGGAGATGCTGAGAGACAGTGTGACAAAGCAGGCATCAAGATCACTCTGAGTCTCCCCAGAGCTGCCTTCTTCCCGACTGTCTCCTAAACAGCTCTTTGTCTCTTGCCCTCATTACCTTTGCTCTCGACACGGCACCTTCCTTGACATTCTTGAATGCAGTACTTGAGTACACCAGGCTGTTTTGCACCTTGACACAAGCTGGTCTTCCTTCCTAGAGGAGCCCCCTCCCCTTTGACTAGCAAATTTCTTCTCATCTTCCAGATTCCAGCTTAATTGTCATGGTTTCAGGGAAGTCTTTCTCCCAGTGTTTATCAATCTCCTTTCTTGACAGTCTCTTTGTAGACACTTCCTCATGTCTAGCATGTACCAAAGTCACAATTCACTATGTGTGTGTCTCATTTCCTGTGCATCTGCCTTCTTAGATGTGAGGGCAAGTTTTATTCTCATTGCCTCCTTAAAGTGCCTGGCACACAGTGGATGCCCAAGGCTTGTCTGTTTAGTGAGTGAATGAAGACTGTGAAAATAATGAATGAGAAACATCCAGACAGCTGTATCTGGTGGGGAACAAATAACGGGTCAATTGCAGAGTGAAGATGGAGATTTGTGAGGGCAGCAGATTCTCACAGTGGTGGGAGAGAGGGGCTCCTCTAGGAGAGGGTGTCTGCCAGCACTGCTCCTACAACCAGCTCAGATGCTGAGACCCTGGCCAGGAATTACATGACTAGCCCACAGAAACTCCAAAGGACAGGTCAGCTTTTGTCTGAGGGTATCACACAGAATCCTATCAATTATGCCTCTTGTCCTCAGGTCACTCCTGGATTCCACTTTCCTGATTCTCTGTTATAGCCCCTGCCCCACTGTGTGCCCATGAACATGGGGTGTCTTTTTGTTAGTTGCTTTCACATCTTACGACTTCAGCAAATCTCTCTACACTGTTCAGTAGTTGCTCCCTTAGGAGACCAGTTCTCCCCATTTCCAGTACTTTCCCTGTTTTTAAACTGACATTTATCTGTACTGAGATCTTCCTATGTCCCCGGTAGCCCCGGACAGTTGGTCATCTTATATCTCTGTTCAGGCTGGATAAATTCTCCCTAATCCTCTGTTCACCACACTGTAGAATCCTCTAACCATGCTCCACACCTCACAACGCAGTGGGTGCAGCCCTCTCCCAGCTGCACAGACCTCTCTGGACCCTTTTAGGACCCTGGTCAGAGCCCTGGTCAGAAGGCCTGGGGATTATGAACCCATGGGTTGTTTGTGTATCTATGCGCTTGTGTGTTTGTTTGTATGTGTGTTTGTATGTGTCTCTGTGAGTGCTTGTGTGTCTCTGACTAGCTATGCATGTTTATATGTGTCTCTGTGTGTTTTTGTGTGCCTGCTTGTGTGTTTCTATGTGTCTGTGTGCCTGTCTGTGTTGTTGTGGGTGGTGTATATGTCTGTGTGACTGTGTGTCTGAGAATGCATTTGCATGTGTCTGCCTGTGTCCATGTACAGTAGCGGGAGCATCACTTGAGCTGACCCTCAGAGGGAGAGGCTTACCAGTCCACGTGTAACTCCAGTCTCCCATTTGGATCAATGGTACCCAATTGAGCGCTCCCTGGCAGTAGGATTTATCCACCCCACCAAACATCACCACACTGCCTTTCGCCCTGCATGTGTAGAGAGAAGAGAGGGGCTGATCCTTGGAGGACAGTAACAGCAGCACTGTCTGAGAGCTGTGCTGGTCCACCCATCAAGGCCCTAATAAGATCCCCATGTACAGATGCAGAAATCGAGGTTAGGAGAGATTGAGATCCAGACCGAGGTCGATTACTGGCTAATGAGTGGCACAGAGGAGGTTAGAAGCTGAGGCATCTGTCTGGGCTCCACCCACTATATCTTTTGAAGATGCCCTACCTCCAGCGACCTTAGTGCTCAGACAAAATCAGAGGACATGGTGCTGAAGCATAATGGCTTTCTCCTTGTACAGTTTGTCATTTTTCAGGAAACTCAAAGCCTGGGAGTTCTAAGGGTGTGGGTTCAGGGCACCCAGAGTTGGCTCTGCTGGCCTGTGACCTCTACTGTTCAAAGGGCCCCACACTCAGAAGGGACCCCATCTCTGCTCTCCCTGTCTTGAAATGCCTAATAGTTCTTGAACAAGGGGGTCCCACATGTTTGTTTTGTGTCCCACACTTTAATTTTCACTGGCTCCTGCAAATTGGGTAGCTGGTCCCGGGCTCCCAGTGGAATGCTAATGAGGAAGGAAAGATGTCCACCATCCTTCTCCTTTCTTACTTATCAAATTCATAAGCAAATTGTATTGATTTTTCCTCCAACTTGTTTCCCATTGCCTTCCATTAGTCTTCCTCCTCACTCAACCCCCTAGACTGAGGTACTGGTCTTGAGCCCAGGAGCGGGGTTGTGGTCCAATAAAACGTTATTTATAAAAGCCAGTGGTGAAGCCAGGTACAGCCCTGGGCTAGATTTATCCTGGGTTAGATTATCTCTCAGAATTCTTCTTTATCAAGTGTTCTATAAATTTTGTGCAACTAAAAGCATCTTAAAGCTAATTTGGAGAAAGTGATTTTCCATCTCAGACTTACTTGCTCAAGTAGAAGGCAAAACAGGCTCAGAAATGGCACCTTGATTCTTCAGGTTAGAAAAGATGGGGATAGCTCCAAAGACAGATATGTTGGGGTAGTTCAAGCCCAAGATGCCATCAAAAGGTGCACCCTCACACCCATATTCCACAAAGCTTAGACCGAACAGCTGGCCAGTACTTACAAGGTCCCCAAACTGTGGGAGAGAAGAGTGTTCCCACTTACAGATACGTGCAGTGGGGCTAGGACTGGGCTGGGGTGCATTGACATTAGATCCTCAGAGAAGAATTGAGGCTGTGCTCTGTCTTTGTTGGCCCACAGACGGTTAGACCAAGCTGGGAGGGGAATTTGGGTTCCATTTGTGAGAGGCTGTGAATTTTAAAACATCTGCCCCTCTGAAAAACACCACCTGAGTGAGTCAAATTGGCCTTGTGGCTTCTGTCCAGGTGGGGCAACCAAGTCAGGCCAGGACCCATTGGTGCCCCCTTGTGGACAAAATGAACGAGAGCAAGATGGCCTTCTCTGGCATCTCTGTGACCTAATGACAGGAATGGACTGAATTCTCTAAGGTACTGTGGATTCTGCATCTGTCTAGGAAGACGGAAGCCAAAAACACAGTCTTGCTTGCAGGGATCTATGAAACTACTGCCTCGGAAATTCACTTTTGGGGATATGTGTGTATTTGTGTGGGTGTGTATGAGAGAGAAAGAGAGCGGGGAACTACTCAAGTACTTTGGGGAGGCAGGACATACGTTTTATTAGACTCTCAAAGGCACCCTAGAGTGAGAATTCATTTATCAGGCCCCTTGACATCTCTGCCGTCCAGTTTCCAACTATGGATACCTGAAGCACTTGACTGCCCCCAGGGTCGCCAGATCAGTTTTATCCTGTCCCCAAACACCCTACAGCAACTTCAGTCCTGAAAAGGCAGCCTAACTCCACCGTTTACCACATGTGTGCCCTCAGCAAGGCCCTTGCTGTCTGCACCTCAGTTTCCTCATATGTCTCATGAGCTAATCAGACCACCTGCTGTGTGGTGTTGTTGCAGGATTAAACCAATTATTATCTGAAAGTGCCTGGAACAGTCTGTGAATATAAACGTGGGTGCTTTTTAACCCGTTTCTCACTCCCAGCAAAATGAACCTTGAACTTCTCATGGGCAGAGGAGCTACAAGTCAATCTCTGGGTTAGCTAATCCATTTGCTCGTGTGTCACCATGGGCACTGCCTCCTCAGGCACAGGATCCTGTGGGTAAGATGGTCAATATCTATGGGAGTTAGGCTAGGAAGGGTCCTGCCAGATGGTCCTGTACCTGTTTTGCAAGCAAGGGTCACTCCATAGCCAGTCCTGACTCAGCTTCTCTTTACACGTTACCCAAACAGTGTTATAAGCAAGAAATCCCTTCATGCTCCCAGATCCATAGGCGATCCTGAAGGTGTTTTGGGTAGGCCGGAAGGTGGAAGACTTGTAATGTCTGAACCTAACTTGTGTAGCTGCAGACACAAGAGATGAGTGTCATCAGGTGTCAAGGGTAGAAACAGGGTGGCAGGGCAAGTGAAGGATGGTCCAGGTAGGGTGTATCTGTACTCACAACAGGCTGGACTGGGGCAAAAGATGGAGGGCACCCACAAGTCAGATGAGCCTGTGTCAAAGATAACCTGGAATTCCTGAGGGTGTGCTCCAATGGTGACTTTACCCATGTAGAGCATCTACAGGGAAAAGCAGGGAGTGGGTTAGTGCAGAAGTGGCTACCCTCTATTCCCACACTGATGTCTCCCTTTGGGTGTCATATATCTCTTGAGATCACTTTCCAACCACTGTGAAGCTCAAAGCCTTTGATCACAGAGGTGCTTACATTTGATTTTTTTTTTCCTATGCTACACTGTGTGCAGGATATTGATTCTATCACCAGGCTTTGAAGTGGTACCTCCTGCATTGGAAGTGCAGAGGCATAACCACTGGACCTCCAGGACCGTTGGACACTCAGGGAAGTCCTGGTGCCTTCATTTGAGAAACTCTGTAGTCTCTTCAAACCCAGCCTTAGCACCCCCTTCTCCAGGAGGTCCTTCTTGATCAACCCCAGCCACTCCCTCTAAACTCAGACCACATCCAATCAACACCACACAAGTGACCCTTTTTTTTTTGACATGTATTTACTCTTTGCCTATCTCTCAGGCTGGCATGGGCTTTCTTGAAGACAAAATAAGCACTTTTTCTAATCTAAAAACAGTAACGACTGTGTTTGATTCTGATGGCCTTACACAGAATACGGGTTAGGTAACTTTTTACTGCTATGGTTCTTGCATCTGTGGAAACTGAATTCCTCTGCCTGGTTATTCACAATTGCTTTGCAATTGGGTCTACCTACTGATCAGAGATGGTTCACTCTTCATCTGTAACTAGTTGACTCCCTTAGTTCAGAAGGAACTGCTGCTGCTGCTGCTAAGTCACTTCAGTCATGTCCAATTCTGTGCAACCCCATAGACAGCAGTCCACCAGGCTCCACTGTCCCTGGAATTCTCCAGGCAAGAACACTGGAGTGGGTTGCAATTTCCTTCTCCAATTCAGGAAAGTGAAAAGTGAAAGTGAAGTCGCTCAGTCGTGTCCGCCTCTTAGCAACCCCATGGACTGCAGCCTACCAGGCCTCTCTGTCCTTGGGTTTTCCCAGGCAAGAGTACGGTAGTTGGTTGTCATTGCCTTCTACTCAGAAGGAACAATCTCCCTCAAACTAATGACACATCTTTGACACAGAAATGGATGTTTACCTGCCACCTGGTAATTTCTGGGCCCAATCACCAAGACAAGAGTTGAAGATGATAGTACCTTCTCCTCTGCGTGGGGCCCGTTTTGCCCAGTGTTTCTGCCTCCTGCAGGAACCATAGCCCCAACATCCCACATGGCATCTCCAGATGAGCCCCAGTGTTAGGTTAGAGCACCAGGGGGCGCTGTGGAGCGCCATCCTCCCAAAACACACATCCATGATGTTCCTCAGGGGGTGAATAGTTGTATTTGAGCCACGAGAAGAAATCTGAGACAGTCTGTAAGCATGTTCCTTGAGGAAATTGTTCAGCATGTTTTTTCACTGAGGGTATTTCTCATTGTCTTCACTTTCCTTAGAGGTATTCTTTTCACCAAACATTTGACAAAGAAAACAAAGAAGATGCTACATTTAGCTGTCAGTGTTAAGCTATAACTGTCATTGTAATGGCCCTGTGTATTTTCTCATCATTTTTATGAGTCACCTTATTATAAGAATTTTATGCATATTCCATGGCAAAGACATAGGTTTGAATAAAGATTCTGTTCTGTAATATTGGGTAAGCCATATGACTATGTGGGGTCTCAGTCTTCCCTTGGTAAAATGGTGGAATGTAATGATTCAAACCCTCCATATAGGACATCTTGGGGATAGTGAAGTGGTGGATATAAGGTGCCTGATAAATAGGAAGTCTCAACAATGACAGCCACTAGCACTGCTGTTGCCGTCCCACTGTATCCTTCTCATAGAAGCTCAGGGAAGGAGGTAGAAGGGGGATTCCTGTCCTCTTTTACAAGGGAGGAATTTGAAATTTAAGAGACTTGTGAATTGGCTGTGGTCACACTGCTTGTCAGATATAAAACAGTGTATAAGTAGCCTTCCCAATCTTTCTCAAAGTTGAAAGAGAAGAGAGAGTTTAAAGAAAAATCCAAAAGATAGGGAACAAGTTCAGGAAATGTAGAAAATTAAAAGAAAAGTTAAAAGAAAACACCACAGAGAGAAATACACTCACAGAGACTTCCAAAGGGATGGAGAGATACATGATAGTGATGCAGAGGTGCAGACATAGACATATACACACTGAAGTAGAGAGGGAACAAAGAACATGCTAAATAAAAGGGAGAAAAGTGCTTTCCACAGGACCACACCTACATCTGCACTGACTGTGCACTGAGCAATTGCAAGGAGTTCCAATTTCAATAGGTCATGACATGACTGGACCCCAGAGTTGTGGAACTATGCAAATCTACACCAAGAACCTTGGGTCCCACAGTTCCTATAGCAAGGTACTTATCAATATTTAAGGGTTGAACTTTAAGATTGTCAGGGAAATATTCCATTCTGTTCTAAACCTGATGAGTAGAAGAATAATCAGATGAAAATAAAAATCACAGAAAGGAAGATGATGTGGCTTACAGTCTCCATCCTTACATGACTCTGCAATCTGAGAAGGGCACCAGCCCGAGGAGCACAACCACTTCATGCTTCTTTCCTGGCTCCAAGTATTCAGAGCAGTCCTGGTTCTTAGCATGTGGTGGTGACCGGGAGCCCCTAGTTATATATGCTCTGGCATGCCCTAGTTTAGCCCTTTAGGCCAATAATAGGTCTGAAAAGAACACAAAGTTCTCGATAAAATCTTTACCTTCATCAGTGTCCTTGGCGAGTGGCCCTTGAAGCTTCACAGAATACAGAGAATTGAACTTAATCTCTTCCTTGAAGGTTGGTTGGAAAATCAAACTGATCTGCATGGACATCTAAGAAGATGGAGAACCTTGCCTACTTGGAGAAAAAAAAAACTGCTAAGAACATCATAAAAATGGATACTAAGGGCCATGCTCGACATTCGTGGTTTCGTGTCATCTTCCTAGCCACTTCATGAGATATGCATTGCTGTCTTCGTTGGAGAGGAGATTGCTAGGAGAATAAGTTGTCAAATGACAAAGTGAAGACCTCAGGGACAGCCCAGGGACATATAACTGGCTTTAGGTAGTGGGTTTAATGGCAGACATCAGGGGCACCTATGATGCCAGGCTGCATCAAAGATTTAGGGCAGAGCAGTACTTCAATTGCATGGTTTCAGTATTGGAAGAAATGTCATATGCATCCACAAGATATTTTATAGCATCCAACAAACATACAAGGAAGAACTGTGCTAGGGTCTGGGTTAAAGGCTTCAAAGTCAAAGTTGATGAAGACAAAAGTAGTCTTTATCTTAAGAGAGCTAGCAGTCTAGTTCTCACAAACTCATGGCCCCAGGAGGCAGGAGATATGATACTAGGATTAGGTGGGCATGTTGGACCCTCGGCAGCACAGGCCTTACCACTGGGACAAGCCTTTCCTCCACTTCACCCATGCTGGAAAGCAGGCCAGTTGGCCATGTTTTCAAGAGAATCGGAAGTTGGGATATTTATGTACAATCTACTGATTTTAATGTTAGCAATTAATTTTTTTCCCAAAAAACAGTGGGAATGAAATCTCCACAGCAATGTGCTAGAATCAGCCTTCAGTCTCTGCAGGTTTTTATTTCTCGTCTAGAGTTGGGAGTGCAGTGGGGACACAGAGGAATTTAATTCATGTAGGTTGATTTAAAAAGAGACTGAATGCGTGCTGAACATGTGTGTTTCCTTTCTACTTATAAAGAAAGATCATCAGGGACATACAAACCAACAAAATTTAAATGCTACCAATACAATATTATAAAGTAATTAGCTTCTAATTAAAATAAATAAATTTAATTAAAAAAATTAAAAATTAAAATTAAAAAAAGGAAATTATTCTCCAAAAAAAAAGAAAAATGGATATATTTCTGATATAATTTCCCCACAGGGTCTATGTCATGAAAAATTTTGTCTGCCAAACCAAACATACAAAAAAATAATTTTGAAATGTCTTCCCAATCAAAGAAGACAAAACAACTGTGGCAGCCAAAGTAAAGACAATCGTGTTTAATGACCCATCCAGGACACCCAGGGCCTATTTCTGCATGAGATATATCCATGCCTGTCCCTTGAATACAACAGGAGCCTCTCCTGTTGCCAGGTGTATTTAGATGTGGCACTGTGACTTAATGCTCATTTTTGCATGGTGTTTAAATTCAGTTCTGGTGGATAAATCCCAACAGGGGGAATATGATGTCACTGACAAATAACACACACATATGCCCTTTGAACTATGGTGTTGGAGAAGACTCTTGAGCATCCCTTGGACTGCAAGGAGATCAAACCAGTCCATCCTAAAAAAAAATCAGTCCTGAATATTCACTGGAAGGACTGATGCTGAAGCTGAAGCTCCAATTATTTGCCCACCTGATGGGAAGAACTGACTCATTGGAAATGACCCTGATATTAGGAAAGATTGAAGGCAGGAAGAGAAGGGGAAGACAGGATGAGATGGTTGGATAGCATCACCAAGTCGATGGGCATGAGCTTGGGTAAGCTTCAGGATTGGTGATGGATAGGGAAGCCTGGCATGCTGCAGTCCATGGCTCTGCAAAGAGACGGACATGACTGAAAGGAGTGAACTGAACTGAACAAATTGAGAACAAAGAGACTGATAAATCTAATTGCATCAAGCTGGTGACTAGCTGCCCATAACAACACATTACTTAAGTGGCTTTAAAATTCAGAATTATGACTGCATTCAGAGTGGACTATCTTCTAAGGAAAAACAAAAATACTGCCCATGCAAAACAAAACCAAAGAAAATCAAAAGAAAAACAGGAAATAAATCTGAAACTATATTCAACAACTTACTGTTCCTCATAACTTCTGTTATTGTGACAGAATCACACACATGTTAACAGGTAAAAGCAAGACAATAATTAATACTAATGTTCTGAAGTAAGCCTTTCAGTGGCTAGAAAAACAGTTTCACACATAACATAAAGAAGTTTAATTCAAACCCTGCTGTCTTAAATCTTGAACTGAAAGCACAAGTTTGTACCAACTAATTATATTCCTTTTTATTTTATTTTTTTTAAGAAAACATGTACTTCTTACTCTGACCACTATAAAGCCTAGAAGCAATGACAACTTAATAACAGTGACTATTCTGAGGTCTAACATGTAGCTTCTAAATATATTTCCCATCAGACAATGCATGGATTCTTAAAGAGATGGCTGATTTCAGGACTGGGTAAAGAAATGCAAAAAATAATCTTGGGAATCGTGAAGGACCAGAAAGCTAAGGGACTTCAAAGACCAATGGGGACTGGACAGAAAGTTTAGGAATCCAAATGAAAAGGCCAAACATCTACCAGTTTGTTGGGCAGAATGATGTTTCTGCTTCTCAACACACTGTTTATGTTTCTCATAGCTTTCCTGCCAAGAAACAAACATCCTCTGATTTCATGCTGCAGGCACCATCCACAGTGGTTTTAGAGGCTAAGATGAAGAAATCTGTCACTGCTTCCACCTTTTCTCCATCTATTTGCCATGAAGAATGGGGCTGGATCCCATGATCTTAGTTTTTTAATATTTAATTTTAAGCTGGCCGAATGTGTCCAAATGTTAATAGGGAACATCTAATTTGTCACTGTGATAGATTGCTAGGGCACCAACTCACCATTCTGAGCACTGAGAAAGGGAAATAATCATCAATATTTATGCTATTTTTGTTTCTATTAAGCATAGGTTATGTAACTACAAACAGTTCCAAGAAAACAAGCTGGACTGTCCCTTCTGGGGGTGATGAGAGAGTGATGGGGGCAGCTATAATACAGATGAAGCCTCACTCACTGGCCTGCAGCTCATCTCCTGCTGTGGAGGTCTGGTTCCTAATAGACCAAGGACTGGTACTGGTCCTGACCCACTGTGCTGGTACTGTGGACTCCTGCTCTAAACCCAAGAGTGGAACATTCTGTAAGACAAACCACCCTGCTTCTGCCCAGTTTCTGAACAAATAAATGGCATTAAAATTGGGAGAGGAACAGTTATTTACTCTTAAAGGAGAACAACCGAGTGCAACATATGACTACATTCTTTCAATAAACTGTGAAAACTGCTTTTTGAGAATCAGGGAAATTTGTACATGGACTGGATATTAGATGTTAATTTTATTGGGAACAAACGAGCATTTTTTTCACATCCTATCATTTTACCTCAAATACTCATTAAGTATATTTTGTGAAATGTTCATCTTGTCCCTAAAACACTTCAGGAAAAATGAATAAAGAGTAAAAGAGAGAATGAAATGACAGTCTGTCTTGATTTAAAAACAGATCTGCATAGCTGCTATGGATTGAATTGTGTCCACCCTTGATTCCCAATGTGATGGTATTAGGAAGTAGGGCCTTTGGGAGGTACACAAGTTGACATGGGGTTTTGATGGTGGTCCCTCATGATGGGATTATCCTCTCCCTCTTTTTCTCTCTTATTCTCCCTCTTCCTCCTTCCCTTCCCCCACCACAAATGAGAACATAGCAAGAAGAGAAAGATCTGATGCAAGTCAAGAATGTCTTCACCGGGAACTCAGTTGTCCACCACCTTGATGTTGCATAGTCTCCAGTCTATGACAACCTGTGGGACTAAGAGGCTAGTTTTGTAGTTACTGATGCCAAATGATGAAATATAGGGTTCATGACACTCTTCTTTCTTATATTTGTTATGTTTCAAATCGTTGTGTAGTAAGAAGTTTTTAGAATGAAGCTTCTATCTTAGTGATACCCTGAGGGGCCCAAGATAGCAGATTCAGGCAGGTCCCCAATGAGTGAGTGTTTGGAGGACCACATGCTCCTTACTCCAACTCTTCTCTTGCCATCTGAAAACCATCCCCCCATACCTGACAATCTTACCTCCAACCCTATTTGCATCTCCACTCCCCTTCTAAGCTACTGAGTCATCTAGTTGGAGATCTTGATGATTCCGGACAGGGTCTGGAAGGAGATGGAATGCAAATATTTTTTTAAAAAATGATCTGGGCAGACCCCTCCTTGGTTTTCCCTTCTTTATTGCCATCTGCAGGTGAGGGATAGGGCCTGGGTAGAGAGGAAGCAACAAGTGAGACTGCATGTATATTTGCAAGAGAAGGGATGAGGAATTCACAACCCAGTAACCAGGAGGTGGGCAGCTTGTACAGGGCCCAGGAGGGAAGGAAGAAGCACTGGGAAAAGAATAGTGGCTACCTGAGAGCCAGACCTACCTGAGTCTTCCTGTTAAACTTGGAGGTTGTGTCCTTCCTGCTTGAATTTCTGCTCCAGATTTGGAGGGGATAGAGCTGTACTCACTGCTAATGAGTCACAGGGAAAGGAACAGCCTCCAACAGGAGCCCTTTGATTCCACTCTAACTGTGGGTTTCATCCCAAGCCAGAGAGCAAATGGCAGGTCATCCAAAAGATGACCTACTTTAAATAGTATTTAAAATACTACAAAATTTGTCTAAGAGTCCTGGCATATCTTGTTCCCAGAGTTTTTTAGGAGAGATGATTCATTAGCTTAATTTGGGTTCTGCTGAGGAATCTACAAGCTTCCCATTGGTAACTTCTGACTTATAACTACCTGATCTCATCCCACAGAACCCAAATGATGGAAAGTTCCAGTGGGCAAGGCCTCTAAGGTCCTCGGTGTCACAGCAGCTGTGTGCCAAGTGGTCTACCACTCCCAGTCCTGAGCCCAGGACCCATGAACATCACCAGACAGTTACAGCCCCCTGCCCACCAGAGGCGGCCTCAGCATCCTCAGCAACACCCACCTCTGAGCCCCTTGTCCACTGATTGGCACTGAGCTTCAGTCTGAAACAAGTGTTCTGCGGCAAGTCCAGTCTCCCTCATCCAAGAGATGGGAAACTGAACCCTGGGGTGTATGACTCACCTTAAGGCTGAAGGTAAGTTAGTGAAGACTTCTGACCCAGGAACTCTGGTTCCCAGGCTACGAACTTCCAGGAAGGGAAAAATGAGAGAAAACTCAATTGCACCCACTGCTGGGTAGCTCTCAGATGTCTGCAAGCACCAGAGTGGAAGTTCCTTTCCCTTTGCCCCTCAAGTCTGGTTCTGATTTTATCAGCAGACCTGCCTCCATGTAGCAGCAGGAAAGCAATATTCAGGGCTGTTTCTTCTGGGTTCCAGACACAGTGGGGGAGCCCCAGCTGTAGTCACCCCAGGAGGCAGTCCTGCAGGTGGTGACTGAATCACTCCCAACTCAGAATCCAAAGAGCTCCTGCTCCTCATTCACACAACACAGACCCTGGGTGACTGGATAACATGCACCTGCATTCAAGCGAGAAGCATTCCTTTCTCAGCCTTCTGGTAACTTAGATAAGTGTCTTATGTTTCCTCAGGGAATCACTGGCTGAGCGAGGCTGGGGTCTTAGACTACCCTGGATGAAACGGATGTGTTCCCTCCCTCTTTGATGCTCAAAATAGACCTTGGAGCTTCAAAGGCCTTGAGAGAGTTACAATCACACTTATGTTTTTTCAGGACTTTGCTTTATGAATCTGGTTGGAGAAAAAGGACAGAAACACAGGACAAGGCTGGACATCTCTGGGTCCCAGGTGACTGTGAGTTGAGTTCCATCCACCAGGCTTTAGAGTCAGGTGCTGATGTTATTCACAAGGTACCTTTGAAGAAGGAATAGAGGAAAGAGTTTTTGGGCAGAGAGGAGTGTGGTCAAAGGGCCATGGGAATCACACAGGGCAAGATGAAACAAGAGTCATTACTTGCTTCTTTGCTCTATCAGTTCCTTGGCATTTCTACTCCTGAGAACAAGTACATGGAGATAGTCAGAGGCATTGGTGCTTCCCCTGGCACCTGATGCTCCTGGTGATAACCAGTTTGTGTACACATCCCTGAGTCCAGAGCATATTCAGCCTCGTGAGAGCCCCAGGTCTTCCCTTCTTGGGAAGGCTGACATGCCTCATTGCTGCTAACTCACAGCTGAAGCATGGGATGAGGTCATGGTGGTTGACCTGTAGGCCAAGTTCCAAGCATGGAAGGAAGATTGGCAGTGGAAGGGTAGCCGTTAATTAAACTTGGTTACCTTGGTCCTTAGCAGGGGCTACTTCCCACAACTACAATGTTTTCTCCCAAGCTTTTTGCATGGCCAGGTCCTTCTCAACATTTACCATCATCTCAAATGAGTCTCTCTCAGGCTTGCTTTCCCTGGCCACAGCACTCTCACAAGCACAGACCCTCATCCAAAAAGTGCCTAGACACTTCCCTCCATCAAAACAATAATTATAGTTACCAAAGTGGAAAGGTGGGAGAGGGATAAATTGAGAGTTTGAGATTAATATCTGTATACTACTTTATTTAATAGATAATCAACAAAGACCAACTGTACAGCACAGGAATTCTGCTCAATAGTCTGTAATAACCTGTATGGGAAAAGAACCTAAGAAAGAATGGATACATGTGTATGTATAAGGAATTAATTTCTCATACAAATAATATTAATACAATAATGTAAATTGACTATACTCCTATATAAATTAAAAGCTGAATTTTGAAAAATTCTTATATCTAGAGATTCATGGAGTTCTTTAGACTCGCAGGATTCCAGATACGATGCTGGAGATGGCAGAGTGGGTGCAGGAATCGAGACATTATCTGAGGTTGCATTTTCCTGAGCTTTGTTGTCTTCTTGCTTCTAGTGTCACCTTTGATTTGTCTTGGAGGATCTAATATAAAGGTTCCGAGACACCAGTTCAGTGTTAGTTGAAGGATGAGAGGCAGGTGCTAGTGGGAGAGTGAAATCTCAGCTCCCTAGTCTTGGGTTGGGACACGTTTGAGGCACAACTTATGTCCCAAGTTCTCTATGAAAACAAGCTGTAGCTTCCCTCTCCATGACTTGCATGATATCAGACCCAGACTGGTTCATCCTTTTTCATGTCCTGCTTCCCCTGAGACCTCACTGATTTCTCTATGAGAATATTTTTTAAATGTAAATTGATTTACTTTAATTGGAGGCTAGTTACTTTACAATATGGAAGTGGTTTTGCCATACATTGACATGAATCTGCCCCAAGTGTACATGTGTTCCCCATCCTTAACCCCCCTCCCACCCCTCTCCCCATCACATCCCTCTGGGTCATCCCAGTGCACCATCCCCAAGCACCCTGTCTCATTCATTAAACCTGGACTGGCGATCCATTTCACATATGATAATATACATGTTTCAATGCCATTCTCCGAAATCATCCCACCCTCACCCTCTCCCACAGAGTCCAAAAGACTGTTCTATACATCTGTGTCGCTTTTGCTGTCTTGTGTATAGGGTTATCGTTACCATCTTTCTAAATTCCATATATATGTGTTAGTATACTGTATTGGTGTTTTTCTTTCTGGCTTACTTCACTCTGTATAATCGGCTGCAGTTTCACCCACCTCATTAGAACTGACTCAAATGTATTCTTTTTAATGGATGAGTAATACTCCATTGTGTATATGTACTACAGCTTTCTTATCCATTCGTCTACTGATGGACATCTAGGTTACTTCCATGTCCTGGCTATTATAAACAGTGCTGCAGTGAACTTTGGGATATACATGTCTCTTTCAATTCTGGTTTCCTCAGTATGTATGCCCAGCAGTGGGATTGCTGGGTCATATGGCAGTTCTAGTTCCAGTTTTTTAAAGAATCTCCACACTGTTCTCCAGAGTGGCTGTACTACTGTGCATTCCCACCAACAGTGTAAGAGGGTTCCCTTTTCTCCACACCCTCTCCAGTGTTTATTATTTGTAGACTTTTGGATAGCTTCCACTGCAAAAGTACCTAACCATGGAAGCTCCAAGCAAATAGTTTGTAGCTCCACCCCCGAAAGAAGCTCAGAAATGCTGAAGGCTCTGTGTACCCTGGGTCCCCCGATACATGAATTGCATTCTCCCCAGCAGCATTGGAGGCGAGGAAGGGGCATTCTGAGCCCTGGAGGAGGGGGATGGCTCTGGGATCCACTGGGGCCACCACTTACCAAGTAGGACTGGAAAGGACAGAGCAGGCATATGTGGCAGAGACCTGGTGACTGGGTGTGGGGCAAAAGGGAACAAGCTCTCCATAAAGTACCTCACCCAAAATCCCCTGGAGGAGAAGCTCAGTGATAAGAATATCTGAGATGGGACAAAGAGAGTCTATTTCATTATCCCTTATAATTCCTCTGAATGAGGAGGTGGTTGAGTTGGTGGGTCATCACAAGTTCTTCCATGGCTTTGACCATCTGCCAGTCGCTATCCTTGGGGCTGCCTCTCCCCAGCTTCAGTCATGTAGTTCTAGACAAAATTGACAATCATGTCCTGAGGGTTCAGGGCCAAAGACCATATAAAGCCAGTCATAAGACCCCATGTCCCTGCCAGGATGGCTAATCTAGGGCTCTGTGTTTGATCTGAGGTGGGTCATTCAGAGAACACCCTTGAACTCTGATGTCTGCAATCTTCTTTCCTTACTAGGTGATGCCTTCGGGATTTAAAACCCTAGGGCAGGTAGCTTGAACTCCCTCACTAGGTGTAGAAGCCTTAAGGAAGAAAGTTGCCAGGCTAAGACCATCAAAGAAGACCAAACAGAAAGAGCGAGGGTGAGAGTGAATTGATGACTTCTGGTTTCTTGGGTCCATTCACTGAGATCTTTGTATTTGCTCTGATTCTTGTGTCCTGGATTCCCAGAATCATTTCAATGAGTCTCCCTTTTCCTTGAAGCCAGTTGGAGTAGGGCTCCTCTCAATTTTGATTCAGACTTGGTTCTAGATCCTTCACTCCCAGACACAGAGGCACCATTTGTTTCAGCATCATTAAGAGTGAAACCCTTTATTCTTTACTGAGAATAGGGTGTACAGACCACCAAATACAGTTCACCAGCATCCTGGGCAGCAGTGCCCAAAGTGTGAGTGACTGTGTGTTAGGAGCGGCCTTACTGGTTCCTGAACCACTCCAAGCATTTACACTGCTTGTGCCAGGCCAATCCTGTCATTTCCTCGATCATAAACTGAGAAATACTGCCTCAGGAAGACATCACCCAGGATCCAGGTCTCTGTAGATGGACTCAGTTTGCTCTCCTTAAAGGTGGTATAGCAGTGGCCTCTAGAATCCTGGGGGAGTCAGAGACACACACCAGTCAGCATGAGCCCTTACCGGTGACTCCCCTCAGTATCCAGACCCAGCTCAATTCTTTGTTTTATTTCCCTCTTTTGGTAAGTATCAAGGGGGTTTCTCAGCAGCAGGGGATATGAGAGTTCATCCAAAACCAAAGAGGGCCAAGACATGAGGTTGCTATGAGGAAGGGTGTGGTGAGTGGAGGACTGGGAGTTGGGGAAACAGAGGAATGAAAAACAACAAAGTCCTACTGTAGAGAGTAAGGAACTATATTCAATATTCAGTGATAAACCACATGAAAAAGAATAAGAAAAAAAAATATTTTATGTGTATAACTGAGTCACATTGCTGTGCAGCAGAACTTAATGCAACACTATAGATTAGCCACACTTCAATATAATTATTTAGAAAAGAACAAGCGTGTCCATAGTTCCCCTCACTCCCTGTTTCTTTCCTTCTGACTCCTACTCCTTATTTTCTCTCCAGAGAATGCTGGTTCTCCTCCTGCATCCCCACAATCTGTACTTTATTATCAAACTTTATTTTGTATTGAAGTATAGCTGATTAACAATATTCTGAGTTTCAGGTGGACAGTAAAGGGACTCAGCCGTATGTATCCAGGTATCCTGGTCCCAAGGACACCCCTCCCATCCAGGCTGTCATATAACTAAGCAGAGTTCCCTGTGCCACAAAGTAACTCGTTGTTGGTTATCCCTCTTAAATAGAGCAGTGCCCAAACACGTTCTTGAAGACTTAACTCAGGAACTCTGAGAAGCCTCCTTCAGCCCACACTCACCCTCTTTGGCCACTCCAGGCTTGGGTGGGTAACATACTCTGGTTCCCCATCCGCACTAGTCAGTCCACAGCCCTCATCACCCCTAGTAAGTCCCCAGTGCCCCAGTGCAGACCACCTTGAGATGCCATTTGCATAGAATCCAGGGCAGTTTTGCCCAGAACCCAGCAACCTTCAGATGGTTCAATGAGTTTGTGGTTTTAGAATTCCTGAAATTCCCTCTCTTCCTCAAAGCCTTCTTTGAGCCCATCAGCCTGCTTTGAACTCCCACAGGGAGCTGACATGAAGCCTCCACCCTGTGCCGGGCCTGAGCAGTCACTGTTCACCCTTTATTCACATTAGCATTCAGCCTCCCCACAGATGGGTTGGGTGCCCCAACTCACAAAGGGGGCACCTGGCCAGAGCAAGGGGAAGATGTAGGCGAGAACTAGGCTGACCATGTAATTTATCATCCACACCAGGAAAACTTTGAGAAGGGAAGGGAGACTGTTAACTTATGCTGGGACATCACACTGGGACTGTCCCCAGCCATTCTCCTTGTAACATGGCCTATTTCAGGGACCGCTAGAGCTGAATATCATGTTCATGCACCTCTGGGTTCAGATAGAATTGAAGCTCTTTAAGGACTGAGGACCTTAGTGTTCCCCTCTGCCTGACTCCCACTATGCCATATGGTGTAGTATCTCCACATTTATTTCAGGAAGATCAGTGTCCCACACAGCCCTTTACTGTCAAGTGATTGGTTTTGTGGGAGTCACCCGCCCAGCCACAGGGCTCAGCAGCATCTGCAGTGGTGTGACATGGCCTCCAGAGGACGCCCTCCTCCCAGCAGCAGCCCAAGGGTTCCTACAAGCTCCGGTTTGAGAACCAACCCTCAATGTTGTTCCCTCACCTTGAGGATGAGGGCTCGAGCTGGCACTGGGTAGTTGACGCCGTTGATGGTGAAGGTAATAGAGGGAAGGGTATTGACCACAGAACAATAAACTTAGTGCAGTTAGAGAGAGAGGGTGAGAGGTTGGCCCTGGAGTTCCTTGTTGTGTTTGGAGACTGGAAGTAACCCTGGGGCATGACCCTTCACCTTGGAACCCCGTAGTCTGGCACCAATGAGCTTCTGTATGTTACTGACCAGTCTTCCTGGGCCTTCGATATGTGTTGTCCCAGTGTCCACAAGGGCCTCACAGCCATCAGAACAAGCAATAACCTTTCTTTTTATGGTGATGCTGAGAGACAATGGAAGAAAGAGGGCATCAAGGTCACTCAGATTCTCCCCAGAGTTGCTCCCTTCCCGACTGTCTCCTAAACAGCCCTTCGTCTCTTGCCCTCTTTTCCTTGGCTCTCGACACAGCACCTTTCTTGACATCCTCGAATGCAGTACTTGAATGCACCAGGATATATTGTACCTTGACACAAGCTGGTCTTCCTTCCTAAAAGACTCCACTCCACTTTGACTAGCAAATTTCTTCTCATCTTCCAGATTCCACCTTAATTGTATTGTTTTCTTTCTCCCGGTGTTTATCAGTCTCCTGTCTTGGTCTCTCTCTGTAGACCCTTCCTCATGTCTGCTGCTGCTGCTGCTGCTGACTCACTTCAGTCGTGTCCGACTCTGGGAGAACTCATAGAGGGCAGCCCGCCAGGCTCCGCCATCACTGGGATTTCCCAGTCAAAGTACTGGAGTGGGTTGCCATTGCCTTCTCCTCCTCATGTCTAGCATATACCAAAGTCACAATTCACTATGTGGGCGAGTCACTTCATGTACATCTGCCTACTTAGATGTGAGGGCGAGTTTTATTCTCCTTGCCTCCCTAAAGTGCCTGGCACACAGTGGATGCCCAATGCTTGTCTGTTCAATGAGTGAATGAAGACTGAGAAAACAATAGAAACCTCCAGAGAGCTGTATCTGGTGGGGAACAAATAGCGGGTTGCACACAGAGTGAAGATGGAGATTCGCAGGGGCAGCAGATTCTCATACTGGGGGAGAGAGGGGCTCCTCTGGGATAGTGTGTCTCCCAGCACTGCTCCTACAACCAGCTCAGACCCTGAGACCCTGGCCAGGAAATACATTACTAGCCCACAGAAACTCCAAAGGACAGGTCAGCTTTTGTCTGAGGGTATCACACAGAATCCTATCAATTATGCCTCTTGTCCTCAGGTCACTCCTGGATCCCACCTTCCTGATTCTCTGTTACAGCCCCTGTCCCACTGTGTGCCCAAGAACATGGAATGTCTGTTTTATTAGTCGCTTTCACGTCTTAAGACTGCAGCCAGCCTCTCTCCACTGCTGGGTAGCTGCTCCCTAAGAAGACTAGTTTTCCCCATTTTCTCAGGACTGTCCCTGTTTTTTAACTGACATTTATCTGTACTGAGAACTTCCTATGTCCTAGGTAGCCCTGGACAGTCGGTCATCTTATCATAACTCTGTTCAGGCTGGTGAAATTCTCCCTGATCGTCTGTTCACCACACTGTAGAGTCCTCTAACCATGCTCCCCACCTCAAAGGGCAGTGGGTGCAGCCCTCTCCCAGCTGCACAGACCTCTCAAGACCCTTTTAGGACCCTGGTCAGAGCCCTGGTCAGAAGGCCTGGGGATTATGAACCCATGGGTTGTTTGTGTATCTATGTGCTTGTGTGTTTGTTTGTATGTGTGTTTGTATGTGTCTCTGTGAGTGCTTGTGTGTCTCTGACTAGCTATGCATGTTTTTATGTGTCTCTGTGTATGTTTATATGTGTCTGCTTGTGTCTTTCCATGTGTCTGTGTGTCTGTCTGTGTCATTGTGGGTGGTGTATATGTCTGTGTGACTGTGTGTCTGAGAATGCATTTGTGTGTGTCTGCCTGTGTCCATGTACAGTAGCGGGAGCATCACTTGGGCTGATCCTCAGAGGGAGAGGCTTACCTGTGCATGTGTACAATCCAGTCACCCGCTTGGATCAATGGTACCCAGTTGAGCTCTCCCTTGTAGTAGCGGTGGTCCACCCCACCAAACATCACCACACTGCCCTCCCGCTTGTCTCTGTAGAGATAAGAGGGGCGGGGATCCTTGGAGGACAGTAACAACAGCACTGACTGAGAGCTGTGCTTGTCCACCCATCAAGGCCCTAATAAGGTCCCATGTACAGATGCAGAAATCGAGTCTAGGAGAGATTGAGATCCAGAACAAGGTCGGTTACTGGTTAGTGAGTGGCACAGAGGAGGCTAGAAGCTGAATCACTTGGCTGGGCCCCACCCACTATGTCTTCTGAAGACGCCCTGGATCTCCTGTGACCTGAGTGCTCAGACACCCTCAGAGGACATGGTGCTGAAGTGTTTTGGCTTTCCCCTTGTCCACCTTGTCATTTTTAAGAAAAATCAAGGCCTGGGAGTTCTAAGGGTATGGGTTCAGGTCACCCAGAGTTGGCTCCACTGGCCTGTGACCTCTACTGTCAAAGGGCCCCACACTCAGAAGGGACCCCACCTCTGCTCTCCCTGTCTTGAAATGCCTAATATTTCTTGAACAAGGGGTCCCACACTTTTGTGTCCCACACTTTCATTTCTCACTGGCTCCACAAATTGGGTAGCTGGTCCTGGGCTCCCAGTGAAATGCTAATGAGGAGGGAAAGATATCCAGCATCCTTCTCCTTCCTTCCTTATCAGATTCATAAGCAAATCCTAGTGCCTTTTCCTTCAACTTGTTTCCTGTTGCCTTCCATTAGCCTTCCTCCTCGCTCACCCCCCTAGACCAAGTTACTGGTCTTGAGCCCAGCAGTAGGGCTGTGTTCCAATGAAATTTTATTTATAAAAGCCAGTAGTGAAGCCAGGTAGGGCCCAGGGGCCATAGTTATCCTGGGTTAGATTATCTCTCAGGATATTTCTTTACCAAGTGTTCTATAATTTTCATGCAACTGAAAGCATCTTACAGCTAAGTTATAGAAAGGGATTGTCCATCTCAGACTTACTTGCTCAAGTAGAAGGCAAAAACAGGCTCAGAAATGGCACCTTGATTCTTCAGCTTGTCAAAGATGGGGATGGCTCCAGAGAAGGATACGTTGGGGTAGTTCAAGCCCAAGATGCCATCATAAGCTCTGCCTTCAAACCCGTATTCCTTCACGCTTAGACCAAACGGCTGGTCAGTACTTACAAGGTTCCCAATCTGTGGGAGAGAAGAGTGTTCCCACTTACAGATACGTGAAGTGGGGCTAGGACTGGGCTGGGTGCATTGACATTAGATCCTCAAGGAAGAATTGAGGCTGGGCTCTGTCTTTGGTGGACCTCAGACGGCTAGACCAAGCTGGGAGGGGAATTTGGGTTCCATTTGTGAGAGGCTGTGAATTTTAAAACATCTACCCCTCTGAAAAACACCACCTGAGTGAGTCAAATTGCCCTCTTAGCTTCTGTCCAGGTGGGGCAACCAAGAGTCAGGCCAGGTCCCATTGGTGCCACCTTATGGACAAAATGAACGAGAGCATTTGGCATCACTGTGACCTAATGACAGGAATGGACTGCGTTCTCTGTAATGTACTGTGCATTCTGCATCTGTCCAGGAAGACAGAAGCTGAAAACACAATCTTGCTTCCAGGGTCTATGAAATTACTGCCTGAGGAATTCACTTTTGGGGATATGTGTATATTTCTGTGAGTGTGTATGAGAGAGAAAGAGAGAGGGGGGGAACTACTTAGGTATTTTGGGGGGGGGCAGGCCATAGGTTTATTAGACTCTCAAGGGTCCTCTAGAGTGAGCACTCAATTATCAGGCCCCTTGACTTCTCAGGCCCCCAGTTTCCCACTCTGGATACCTGAAGCCCTTGACTGCCCCCAGGGTCCCCAGATCAGTTTTATCCTGTCTTCAAACACCCCACAGCAACTTCAGCCCTGAAAAGCCAGCTTAACTCCACCGTTTACCACATGTGTGCCCTCAGCAAGGCCCTTGCTGTCTGCACCTCAGTTTCCTCATATGTCTCATGAGCTATCAGAGTAACTGCTGTATGGGGTTGTTGCAGGATTAAACCAGTTACCACCTGAAAGTGCCTAGAACAGTCCGAATATAAAAGTGTGTGCTTTTATCCCTTCTTCTTGCTCCCAGCAAAATGAACCTTGAACTTCTCATGGGCAGAGGAGCTGCAAGTCCACACCTCAAGCCACTCTCTGGGTTAGCTAATTTGTTTGCTCGTGTGTCACCACGGGCACTGCCTCCCCAGAGACATATCCTGTGGATAAGATGGCCAATATCTATGGGAGTTAGGCTAGGAAGGGTCCTGCCAGATGGTCCTGCATCTGTTTTGCAAGCAGTGGTCACTCCATAGTCAGTCCTGACTCAGCATTTGTTACACTGTTACCCGAACTGTGTCATAAACAACAACTCCTTTCATTCTCCCAGATCCATAGGTGATCCTGAAGGTCTTATTGGTAAGCCAGAAGGTGGAAGACTGAAGATGTCTGAACCTAACATGTGTAGCTGCAGACACAAGAGATGAGTGTCATCAGGTGCCAAGGGTGGAAACATGGTGGCAGGGCAAGTGAAGGATGGTCCGGGTAGAGGGTGTCTGTACTCACAACAGGCTGGACTGGTGCAAAAGATGGAGGGCACCCACAAGTCAGATGAAGCTGTGTCAAAGATAACCTGGAATTCCTGAGGGGGTGTTCCAATGGTGATGTTACCCACGTAGACCAGCTACAGGGAGAAGGAGGGAGTGGGTTAGTGCAGAACTGGCTTCCCTCTATTCCCACACTGATGCCTCCCTCTGGGTGTCACATATCTCTTGAGATCACTTTCTAACCACTGTGCAGCTCACAGACTTTGGTCACAGATGTATCTGCATTTGATATATTTTTTCTGTGCTACATTTTATGTAGGATATTGACTCTATGACCAAGTGTTGAAGTGGTACCTCCTGCATGGGAAGCCCAGAGGCATAACCACTGGGCCTCTAGGACTGCTGGACACCCAGGGAGGTCCTGGTGCCTTCATCTGAGAAGCTCTGTAGCCTCTTCAAACCCAGCCTTAGCAGCCCCTTCTCCAGGAGGTCCTTCTTGATCAACCCCAGCTACTCCCTCTAAACTCAGACCACATCCAATCAACACCACACAGGTGATGCTTTCATTTGACATGTATTTACCCTTTGCCTATCTCTCAGACTGGCATGGGCAGTCTGTAACAGAGTTCAATTGTCTTTTTTTTTTTTTTTTTTACTGCATCGAGTCTTAGTTGCAGCATACAAAATCTTTTGTTGCAGCACATGGACTCTCTTGTTGGGCTTTCCTTTGTGCTCGGCTGGTAAAGAATCTGCCTTAGAAAGATGGTAACAATAACCCTGTATATGAGACAGCAAAAGAGACACTGATGTATAGAACAGTCTTTTGGACTCTGTGGGAGAGTGACCGGGTGGGATGATTTGGGAGAACGGCATTGAAACATGTATGATATCATATATGAAATGAGTCACCAGTCCAGGTTTAATGCACGATACTGGATGCTTGGGGCTGGTGCACTGGGACGACCCAGAGGGATGGTACAGAGAGGGAGGAGGGAGGAGGGTTCAGGATGGGGAACATGTGTATACCTGTGGCAGATTCATGTTGATATATGGCAAAAACAATACAATATTGTAAAATTAAAAAATAAAACAAAATAAAAATTTTTAAAAAAGAATCTGCCTGCAATGTGGGAGACTTGGGTTCGATCCCTGGGTTGGGAAGATCCCCTGGAGAACGGAAAGGCTACCCACTCCAGTACTCTGGCCTGGAGAATTCCTGTACAGTCCTGGGATCACAAAAGTGATCCAGTCCTGTACAGTCCATGGGATCATAAAAGTCGGACACAACTGAGCAACTTTCACTTTCACTATGGACTCTCCAGTTGCAGCATTCGAGCTCCAGAGGGCCTGGACTCAGTAGTTGCCCCACTCAGATTTATTGCCCCGAGACATGTGGGATCTTAGCTCCCCAACTAGGAACTGAACATGTGCCCCTTGCTTTGGAAGGCAAATTTTTAACCACTGGACCACCAGGGAAGCCCTCAACTGTGTCTTTAATAGAATCATGCTAGTCTGCATTTCCCCAAATAAAATCTTCCTGTGCTTTTATTGAGTTCCATTAAAATAAGCCTAAATGATCACAAAACAGGGAAATCGATAAACTAAACTCCATGCCTGCTAGCTAAGCAAGATTTCCCAACTGGCTGCCTTCATGACAATTCCTCGAACTTATTGCTTTTCCCTCTTGCTTCTGCAGGATCGCAGTGAGGCAGAGGCCAGGCCCACTTCTACGATGACACCTGCTGTCACACCTGCAGTCATGAGCACATCAGTGACTTGCAGCAAGAAGAGAAGTGGGGTAACGCTCAATACCAGGGGTCTGACCACGGATGCATAGAACACCAAGAACCTTCAGCTCAGGGAAGACCCATTTGGTCTGGTCCTCTTCAAGGCAACCCCAGCAGGAATAAATACGGCCATGAAAGGGGACATCCGGAGAAAGCCAGCCACCCAGGAAGGAGGGGAGAAAGTGGCCGGCCAGAGGGGAAAGAGTAAGTGGGAGGAGGGGCCGCAGGTGTGAAATGCAGGGAAGGGAGGGGTCAAGGGAGGGAAACTCAATGGCCCTGTGGGTGTATTACCCCCAGAGGGCATGGGTGCCCAGATGACGTAGGTCAGGGCTGACCAACTGGGAGCCTGGAAGCCGGTGTAAAGGGGAGGAAACCACCCCGTGACCTCTCACTGCCCAGAGTGTGTGGGCAGGAAGCTCGCCTGGACTGCTCTGTATCCCAGGTGCCCGACCACCTCCAGGCGCATAGCAGGCTTGTGACTGACCAGCTGAACAAGTGACTGAACGCTGGGTAGCACAGAGGTTCTGCTTTTATGAGATAATATTGTCTCATTTGTGTGCTGTTGGGGAGAGGAAATTTCCCCCTCTGTGCCTCTTGTGTTATTGTGGCTGAACTAAAGATAAAACTAATGATAAAATGACAAAACAATGGAAACAGTGACAGACTTTATTTGCTTGGGCTCCAAAATCACTGCAGATGGTGACTACAGCCATGAAATTAAAAGATGCTTGCTCCTTGGAAGAAAAGCTATGACCAACCTAGACACCATAGTGAAAAGCAGGCACATTACTTTGCGGACAAAGGTCTGTCTAGTCAAGGCTGTGGTTTTACCAGTAGTCATGTATGGATGTGAGAGTTGGACTACAAAGAAAGCTGAGCACCGAAGAATTGATGCTTTTGAACTATGGTGCTGGAGAAGACTGTTGAGAGTCCCTTGGACTGCAAGGAGATCAAATCAGTCAATCCTAAAGGAAATGAGTCCTGAATGTTCATTGGAAGGACTGATGCTGAAGTTGAAACTCCAATATTTTGGCAACCTAATGTGAGGAACCAACTCATTGGAAAAGACCTTGATGCTGAGAAAGATTGAAGGCGGGAGGAGAAGGGCATGACAGAGGATGAGATGGTTGGATGGCATCACTGATGCATGGACATGAGTTTGAGTAGGGTCCGGGAGTTGGTGATGGACAGGGAAGGCTGGCATGCAACAGTCCATGGGGTCACGTAGAGTCGGACATGACTGACCGACTGAACCGAACTGAATGATAAAATCGACTCAAGATAGACTCATAGAGAAAAAGAAAAACATTTTAATGCATACACAGAGCCTCATGGAAACGGTCCCTCAGAAGTAGCCAAAGCAGGCAGCTTTTAGACATTTTAGACAAAGAAACAATACATTTGTGAGAAATTGACAGGACAAAGAAACTGCTGTGTTCTGAGTATTGGGTGGTTTGTGTTGTTGTTATTGTTGCTGTTTGTTTGTTTGGCTGCCCTGTGTCTTTGTTGCAGCACAAGGGCTCCTGGTTGTAGTGCACAGATTTCTCTAGCTGAAGGCTTGCTCTGGTTGCAGGCTTCCTTCCGTTGCACTGCACAGGTTTAGTTGCTCTGAGGCATGTGGGATCTTAGTATCCTGACCAGGGATCGAACCCAAATCCCCCACATTGGAAGACGGATTCTTAACCACTGGACCACCAGAGAAGTCCCAAAACTTAGGTATTGTGTGTTCATTAGTGAGGAATCTAAGCAGAGTTTGCGCTTGTGGTGGTAAAACTAAAGAAGTAACGAGGCGTTTATCCAGGCTTCTTCCCCCGGATTCCCCGTCCCTGGCAATAAGGATGTCCTTCTACGTCCAGATGCAGTGAGGGCACCTTTCACATGAGGGGTGTATTTCCTGCTTTCAGGGGATCATAAAGGAGAGTCAGAGCATCCCTCTTGCCTTGGCCATTTCTTAACTTTAATTCAAAATAAGCAATGTTCCATTGTAATATATTTGGGAGTAGTCCACCCCAAGTCCCAACAGCACTGGTCAGAAAACGGTTCTAGATAAAGACATGGATACTCAAAAAAACAAAAGGATGCAGTAGCTATGTGAGGATGATCCCTAAAGACCAGTGCACTCAGCCCAGCTCCACTGAGTTCACTGACACAGTAACATGGACAGGGGTGGGCCAGCTGGTAAGATTGGAAGCTGGGCTTCTATACCCAACAGAGACTTGGAGACAGTGGCCCCATCCTTCCTGGGGATGACGTTCAAAGGGATGGCTTCAGGTCCTGGCAGCATTGAGCTTTTTCAGGCAGGCATCTGAGGGGTCATCCTGCAGACATGGCCTCATGTTGCCAGAAGCCCTGCTGGAGTTTGACGGTCCCTTGGTGCAAAAGTCTGGATGCATTTGTTCTGTGGCTCGAGTTCCACTGTTCTCACAGGCCCACAGTCTTACCTAGAGAGAAGGAGAGAGAGGAGAATCTTTCTAGAGAAACAGTGTGATGAAAAGGAAGGGGTGAGGGAGAGAAAGAAAGGCAAGTTAGTGAGTTACCTTCAGTGGAAAGAGTTCAGAAATAGAGGTGCCAGGGCCAGGGAAAATGAACAGATGAACATACACACCCCCGAGCGCTTCCTGCAATCTTGAGGGCCTCTTCTCTCCCCAGTAGAGAGCGTGCGCTCCTGCAGTGCTGTGAGGTACTTGGACAACAACTGAGTCATTTTTTCTAATAAACATTCACTTACCGTTGCTCTTGTTCAGTATCTAAGTACTGTCCAACTCTTTGTGACCCCATGGATGGCAGCATGCCAGGCTTCCTTGTCCTTCACCACCTCCTGCAGTTTGTCCAGATTCATGTCCATTGAGTCAGTGATGCTATCTAAACATCTCATTCTCTGCCACCCTCTTCTCCTTTTGCCCTCAATCTTCCCCAGCATTAGTCTTTTCCAATGAATTGGCTCTTCGCATCAGGTGGCCAAAGTATTGGAGCTTCTGCTTCAGCATCAGCCCTTCCAATGAATATTCATTGGAATGTTCATTGATTTCCTTTAGAATTGACTGGTTTGATCCCCTTTGCAGTCCAAGGGACCTTCAAGTGTCTTCTCCAGCACCACAGTTAGAAAGCATCAATTCTTCGGCACTCAGCCTTCTTTATGGTCTGACTCTCACATCCATACCTGACTACTGGAAAAACCATAGCCTTGACCATATGGACCTTGGTCGGCAAAGTGATGTCTTTGCTTATTAATATATATATTGTCTAGGTTGGTCATAGCTTTCCACCCAAGGAGCAAGTGACTTTTAATTTCATGGATGCAGTCACAGTCTGCAGGGATTTTGGAGCCCAAGAAAATAAAACCTTCTGCTGCTTCCACTTTTTCACCTTCTGTTTGCCATGAGGTGATGAGACTGGATGCCATAATCTTAGTTTATGATTCTTCAATCCTACACCTAGTGCTTACCCAAAAGAAATTAAAATCCATGTTCATGCACACAAACAAACCTATATGGGAATATCTATAGTGGCTGTAATAATTATTGTCAAATATCAAAAACTACACAAATGTCCTTCAGCTGGTGAATAAAGAAAGGCTGGCCCATGCATGCAGCAGGATACCACTCAGCAGAAACAAGGAACAAAGCATGTCACATGCTACAACAAAAATGAACGTCAGACGCATTCTGCTAAGTTAAAGAACCCAGACACAAAAAGCAAGCTTCTATATGATTCCATTTGTACGACATTCTAGAAAAGGCAAAGCTATAGGGAGAGAAAAGAGATTGCAGGAGCTGAGGTGTGGAGCTGGGGTGAGGGGCTGGCTGATGACAAATGGGCCTGGGGAGCTTTAGGGGCGAGTGAATCTCCTGTGATCTGTGTTCTCCTGACAGTCACATGGATACATGAGAGTGTCAACAGTCAAAGAACTATATACAAAAATGGTCAATTTACTCTAACATTTATACTTATTTTGAATATAAACATATATATATATATATAAACACATATGCCTACATGTGTATATGCTCACGTGCTGTCCATCTGTTTTAATGGTTAAATAACACGCCATTAAATGCAGGTGTCTATTTTATTTGGCCAGTTCCTTTAGTGGTTTCCAGGGATTGGACATTCCGTTTAATGCTGCGATGCTATGGAAGGCAGTAAGGAGTTGGTCCAGGACTTGCCCAAGCCTGCCCCAGTGCCTTCCCACGCAGGCTTTCACTCCATCCCTACACAGCCTAGAGGTAGGGATTATTATCTGCTCTGCAGAGGGTGCAGCTGAACTTAGCAGGGGGGGTGGGGGAAGTCACACGTGCAAGTTGCACAGTCAGGGAGCAGGAGACCGAGGACCCCAACTGCTTCTGACCAGTTGGGAGGCCCATGCTCCTTTCCTTACACTGTGCACCCAGTTGTTAACTATTGAAAGGAAGTAACTGTGTCTTATTTCTGTTCATCACTCCAAAACAACTAATATATAGGAGACTGGACCCAAGATGTGATGCTTTCCAAGAACCAGGGGTTGCCTTGAACTGAACCCCTCTCCAATGGAATAAAGTCAACAGTCTGCCCATGAACTCACTTCTAATGAAGATGAGCCCTTGGTACACTGTGAGGGTGGGAGCATGATGAATTCAGCAAATGGCCCTTGAGTGCCTGTTGTGCCAGGCACTGAAGGGAGAACCAGTGCATGATGGTGCAACTGTTCCCCTTCTCCATCTCAACCCTGGGACTTAAACAGAGAACCCATCCTTGCTTGAGGGAGACAGATGGCTCACACAGCCCCTGTTTACAGAGAAGGCCAGTGTTCATAGCCAGAGGCAGAAATCTCAGTCAGGTCTCCAAGTCTCAGTTTTGGCTTGGCCTGAGACAGGAAAACCAGAGACAGGCAGAGGGGAGCCCTGGCAGGGAACATTCTAGAACCTGACCCTCAAGGAGCCCCAGTCAAGCCTGCAGGCTCCCTCTGTAAATCAACTGCAGTCAACAGTTGGGAGCCCTTCTTGCACTGGTGAGAAGTCCCTCTCTTTACTGGGATGACTGGGCTGGAAAGGTGCTCTTTAGAGGACAAAGGCGAGATGGAGAGGGATCCAGAAGGCAGTGTGGGTGGACATGCAGCAGGGGAGTGAGTCCGAGTGATGTACACAGGTTGGGTGTGAGTGCACTGTATGTGCAGAGTGTGTGTGTGTCAGAAAATGAGTCTTGACTCCCAGGAGGTCTGAAATGCCTCCTAAAGGGCCTCCTGCCTCCTACCCAGGCATGGTCAGTTTTCATAAGCATTCCCTTGTGTGTGGTCAGAAAGAATCTGTATTTCACAGTTCACTCTATGTGCTCATTGAATCAGCTTGTCAGTATCTTTTGCGAAGTTTCTGTATCTTAACTGATTTTTGTGTCCCCTTGATTTATCAGATCCTGATAGAGGAATAGGTAGATCTCCCACTATGGTGAACTAGTCATTTTCTCCTTACAACAGACCAAAAATTTTAATATCTCTTTTAGGACTTTTATTAGATGCAAACAATTTTAGAATTATTAATATCATACCTTCCTAGGGAATTGAAAGTTTTTTCAGAATCTTTATGGAGCGTTTCTTGACACCAGCAGTTAATTCTCTGAGTTTCGAGACAGCAACTGGGTGCTCACTGAATCGGTTCGATTTTGACACTAAACACAGACTTCACAGCCTAAGTGCTCAGTCCCCTAAGACTGTCTTCCTTCACATCAGATGTCTTTCACCACTCACCTGTATTTTTGTCAAAACCCCTCCTACATTTCAGCAGTTTTCCAGAAAGGCTCACAGAACTCAGAAAGGCAGCTTAAATGTTTACCAATTTATTAGGATGGATACAATTCAGTTCAGTTCAGTTCAGTCGCTCAGTTGTGTCCGACTCTTTGCAACCCCATGGACTGCAGCACGCCAGGGCTCCCTGTCCATCTACAACTCCCTGAGTTCACCCAGACTCAAGTTCATCGAGTCAGTGATGCCATCCAGCCATCTCATGCTCGGTCATCCCCTTCTCCTCCTGCCCCCAATCCCTCCTAGAATCAGAGTCTTTTCCAATGAGTCAACTCTTCGCATAAGGGAGCCAAAGTACTGAAGTTTCAGCTTTAGCATCATTCCTTCCAAAGAACACCCAGGGCTGATCTCCTTCAGAATGGACTGGTTGGATCTCCTTGCAGTCTAAGGGACTCTCAAGAGTCTTCTCCAACACCACAGTTCAAAAGCATCAATTCTTCGGCACTCAGGTTCTTCACAGTCCAACTCTCACAACCATACGTGACCACAGGAAAACCATAGCCTTGACTAGACGGACATTTGTTGGCAAAGTAATGTCTCTGCTTTTGAATATGCTATCTAGGTTGGTCATAACTTTCCTTCCAAGGAGTAAGCGTCTTTTAATTTCATGGCTGCAGTCACCATCTGCAGTGATTTTGGAGCCCAGAAAAAAAGTCTGACACTGTTTCCACTTTTTCCCCATCTATTTCCCATGAAGTGATGGGACCAGATGCCACGCTCTTCGTTTTCTGAATGTTGAGCTTTAAGCCAACTTTTTCACTCTCCACTTTCACTTTCATCAAGCAACCAAATGGAAGAGAGGTGGAGGGCAAGGCGTGGGGGCAGAAGATGCAAGGAGCTTCCCTCTCCTCTTCAGGTAGCCACTCTACGGATACCTTGGTATGTTCACCACCAGGAAGTTCATCAAGTCTCCTCGCTGAACAGTTTTTATAGAGCTTAACCTTTAGCACCCACTCCCACATTCCCTTCTTAGAGATCAGTAGCCTGAAATTTCCAACTCTCTGATCACTGGGTCTTTCTGATGACCAGCCCCATCCTAAGGCTATCTTAGCGTCAAAGTCAGCCCATTAGCACAAACTCAGGTTGATCAAAGGGGTTCCTTAGAAATAGCAAAAGATAAAGCCTATCAACAAGGAAATTCTGAGGGTTTTAAGCGCTCTGTCCAAGAACCAAGGACAAAGACCAAATGTATTTCTTATTATGCCACACTTTTCATCCTTTCTGTCTAATAGTCATTTTTGGTTTAAAGCTTATATTTTCTGATATCAATATACCTATGCCAGCTTTCAGTTAATTAATATCAACTAATGAACCAGTTTTTAGCTAGTAATTGCCTAGTATATCTTCTATTAAAAATATTACTATAAAATTTATTGAAATAATTTGGAAAGTTTTCTTTTGTTTAAATTTTCAAGTTTCAACTATTTATAAGGTATATAGCATGTAAATGTTTTAATATACAAAGATAGCAGTAAAATTGCCACCCATATACCTAAGGCATGGGTTAAAATCTGACTTTTGGTCATTTTGCTTTATCTGCATCTATTTTTTATGCCATGTGTTTTACATAAGCCTCATAACTTTATCACACTTAATAAGATACATGATTCCTTAATATTCTTCATTATCCAATTCACATTCAAATTTCCCCAGGAAACCCAAATTGCTTTTAGAGTCCTTTCTCACATTTACTTACTTTGTCTCCAACATGTCTTTCAGTCTAGGACACTTTATACACACCCTCAATATTTTTCCTTGATAACATTAATGTTTTATTTTTGTTTGTTTGTTTTATTTTTTAACTTTACAATATTGTATTGATTTTGCCATATATCGAAAAGAATCCGCCACAGGTATACATGTGTTCCCCATCCTGAACCCTCCTCCCTCCTTCCTCCCCATACCATCCCTCTGGGTTGTCCCAGTGCACCAGCCCCAAGCATCCAGTATCGTGCATCGAACTTGGACTGGCGACTCGTTTCATATATGATATTATACATATTTCAATGCCATTCTCCCAAATCATCCCACCCTCTCCCTAGCATTAATGTTTTCAAGATGTCAAATAACTTGTCACGTAACCTTCAGTCTTTATGTCCTTATATTTCAATTGTATCTGCTGTAAACAGTATTCCCTGGATTCGTTTTCTAATCCAGTATAATGTTTGTCTTTTACTTGGCAAGTTTAGTTCATTTATATTTATGGTCTCTATCAATATATTTGGAATTAGTTCTTCCATTTTATCTGATTATTTGCACAAATCTCACTTTTTATAGGTAATGTTTCATTATTTTTTAATTGAACAGGGGGCTTCTGTTTTGCTTTCTTGTGTTTAGTCTACCTCATTCCTTTTTATTCCATAATTAATTTGGAGATCTATACTCCATGGGTCCATATCATATTCTCCCGAGTGTGAGAGAAGAGCCTTCAAGAGACTCCCCTTTAATTTTGGCCTGTGTCCCTTGAGCTTGGCACACTTGAAAACAGGCATGAGATGTTATATCAATAGAGCTAAGATAAAACGAAAAGAAACTAACTGGGAGAAAACTATGCTTATGTCAACACTGGGGAAAGAATGAGCATAAGCTTTTCCTAGACCAGGTATGGTCCAAGCAGGAGCAAACTAGAAAGGAGCCATTTATAAGTCCTGTCCGGGATTTCACACACAGATGGTCCCCAGACAACCAAGGCTGCCAAGGGAAACATTGGCAACCAGATGGAGGAGATGACTTGCCTTGTGGAGGGAAGGACAATTGGCCCCAGAAGGGTGCTTCCGAGAGCCCACAAAAGCCCCTTGCAGGAATCTGGTCACTTTGAACATCTGCCAAGCCCAACTAGTAACAGAGCCAAACCTCAAGGGACAAATCACGAATGGTCACACCTCCTTCCCTAACCCCTCCCCAGAGGCCTCAGCAGCAGGCAGGTCAGGGATAAGACCATCCACACCCACGCTCCATGAGGTCTGAGGCAGCTTTGTACACGTGACCTGCTCCACTGGGCAGAGCTGATTGGTCTAGTGGGCCACCTGACCCAATGGCTGTCAACCAATCAGTAGACAGCTCAGTGTGGTGAGGGAGCCAATCTGATTCTCTCTCAGGAGCTTGTGCTAGGATGCCTTGGAGGCCACAGGGAGGGATGAAGATGAGCGGATATGGGAAGAGAAGCCACAGGAGTGAGTGTGGGATCAGAGACTTGGGGGCCGTGACAAGCCCCAAGAGGAGAGGATGCAGGATCATTGCGGGGTGGAAGTAATAAGGCAGAGAAAAGCTGTGGAGATCAGGGGAGATTTTAAACAAGATTGGCCAGAGCATATAATTTTCATTATGGCTGTGGTTGGGTTTGGTTTGAGCCCCACTGACATCTACAGACTCCAGCTGCTGACTCCTGGAAGCCGGCCTGGGTCTAGTTCCAGGTCAAGGGTCCTGGTTTCCCTTGATTTGTGTTCTTGCATATCAGTCAGGTTTGTCTATCTCTCTTGCTGCTGACCTGTTCCTACACAACTGGAAACACCCATTACGTGAGATAACCAGAGCTGGAGTTTGTTTCGTGCAGGTAAACTAAAAAGCCTCTTGATGAAAGTGACAGTGGAGAGTGAAAAAGTCGGCTTAAAGCTCAACATTCAGAAAACGAAGATCATGACATCTGGTCCTATCACTTCCTGGGAAATACATGGGGAAACAGTGGAAACAGTGTCAGACTTTATTTTGGGGGGCTCCAAAATCACTGCAGATGGTGACTGCAGCCATGAAATTAAAAGACGCTTACTCCTTGGAAGGAAAGTTATGACCAACCTAGATAGCATATTCAAAAGCAGAGTCATTACGTTGCCAACAAAGGTCCATCTAGTCAAGGGTATGGTTTTTCCTGTGGTCATGTATGGAAGTGAGAGTTGGACTGTGAAGAAGGCTGAGCACTGAAGAATTGATGCTTTTGAACTGTGGTGTTGGATAAAACTCTTGAGAGTCCCTTAGACTGCAAGGAGATCCAACCAGTACATTCTGAAGGAGATCAGCCCTGGGATTTCTTTGGAAGGAATGATGCTAAAGCTGAAACTCCAGTACTTTGGCCACCTTATGCGAAGAGTTGACTCATTAGAAAAGACTCGGACACTGGGAGGTATTGGGGGCAGGAGGAGAAGGGGACGACCGAGGATGAGATGGCTGGATGGCATCACTGACTCGATGGACGTTGAGTCTGGGTGAACTCCGGGAGTTGGTGATAGACAGGGAGGCCTGGAATGCTGCGATTCATGGGGTCCCAAAGAGTCAGACACGACTGAGTGACTGAACTAAACTGAACTGAACTGAAAGAACACAGTCCACAAATAGAAAATGAGAGAGAATCACCAAAGAGCCAGAGCACAGCCTGGCATCAGCAGGAGCAGAGCCTCGCTGCAACCTCAACAGACTCCAGCCAGGCAGTTATTGATGCATGTCCCCCAATAAAATCCTCCCTTACTGGGTTTTGTTTTTATTATTGTAAGAAAAAATGAAATCCACAAACCAAACCAGAAACTGATAGCCTATGGTGTTTGGTGTCGAATTTGTGGTCTCCAAAGGAGAAGATTTAACTCCAGGACCAAAGATGCAGTCTCCATCATTCAGAGTTTTGTGCAGCAAAGATTTTTATTTAAAGTAAAAGGATAGAGAAAGCTTCTGACATAGATATCAGAAGGGGGTATAAAGAGTGCCCACCTCACTAGTTTAAGCAAGGCATTATATACTTTTCAACTGGCTGCTGAGAATAGATAAAAAGAATGCCTCAAGACTGAGAAAGTTTTATCCAGACCCTCTTCCACAGCATACATCTTGAGATCACAGTGGCCCAAGACTAGTCTGGTAAAATGGATTTCAAGCACTCTGTCCCTGGCAGAGATGTGTTATGGCTGTGTAGGCAGTGAGGAAACAGGTTCCCAGGCAACATTTGTTACAGTTATAATGACTAACAGAGACACAGAGTCTGAGAAAAGCATACCCAGCAGTAAGATATATTATGCTTAAAAGGCCAGTTTTCAAAAGAAATAGACTGTTGCAAAGTTAACACAGAGCTTTTCAAATTAGCCCATCCTTGGAAAGATATATCATAGCTTTCAGAGCCTAAGAGACTAAGGCAAAAGGATATGAAAAAGAAAGAAAGTTTACTTCCTCCTAAAAGGGGCCTTGGACTCCCTATCAACCTGCCTGTTAACTCTCTCAAAACTGTATAGCAAAACAAGACTCCCCTCAATGTATAATGTCACTGCTGACAAGACACTCCCTTCAGGTCATTGACTTTGCTTCTGGTTTCTTGAGAACATGACTCAGGCAGATAGGGCTATCAGGCCCACTCCTGAGATGGTAGCTGCTGTGACAGCATCTCTGACCTGCAAGAGACAGGAGAGTGAGTCAGACTCTGTGTCAGTAAGCTGAGTACACACTGTACATTCAACAAGGATGTCCAGCTCAGGGAGCTTCATGTGCCTCATAGCCTCCTTGACAAACTCAGGAGTCAACAAATATTGACAGGGAAATGCAGAGAGGAGGGCAGCATGAGGAAGGAATTTGTGAATGGGGCAGCTGGCCAATGACATACACAGACCTGAAGAGGGAAATTCCCTTCAGCCTGAGGGTTTTTAAAGCAGACAGATCCCCAGAGGGTAACTGTGGAAAGGACAGGGAGATGAAGCCAGATGGTTGAAATCCTGGCTGATGAACAGTGAGCTCTTGAGATACATATAAAGTTGAAGAGGAATTGCTATTGAACCTCAATGAACTCTGACCTGGGTCCTAGCAGAGCCCTCACTTGTCCTCATCTTGGCTGTATCCCCAGCGCCCAGACCTGCCAGGCGCCAAGTGCTCTCTGCACATTCTTCAATAAATGACTCAACTATGAAAAAGAGTGGTGATGTTATACTTTAAATTATTAAGATATCTTACTTATATTGCTTGTAGTAGGAAAAAAAAACAGCAAAAGTAAGAGTAAGTTTCAGGGTAAAAACAGAACATGTATCAAATTTCACTCCTTCCTGAACTCCAAATAAAAATAAAGTAAGACATTAGTTTTAGGCATAATTCTACTAGGACTCAGAGAAGACTAAAGGCTAAGGCAGCTGTGGAAAAAGCCGAATATTAATCCTAAATAGAGTAAGTCCCTTACATACTAACCTGGTCAGTTCTGAGAGCATGTTCTTAACACTAATTTGTTCATAGGTTCAACAAAGTTAACTTAGGTACCCAAGTAACACAATCAACTATACAGTACTGTACTGTAAAAGATTTATAATACTTTTCACACAAAAAATACATAAAACAAAAACAAAGAATAAAGAACACATTTTTTTTACTTCAACTTAAATTCTTCATTAGCACACTCAAAGATACTTATTGAAAGTGAAAGCATTAGCTGCTCAGTTGTGTCTGATTCTTTGCAACCTCATGGACTGCAGCCTGCCAGGCTCCTCTGTCCATGGAATTCTCCAGGCAAGAATACTGGAGTAGGTTGCCACTCCATTCTCAAGGGAGACTTCCTAACCCAGGGATTGAACCCCAGTGTCATACATTGAATGCAGATTCTTTACCATCTGAGCCATCCTTTTAATAGGGTTCTCATACATTACAAAAAAAAAAAAGATTTATTCATTGATTTTTGGCTGCACTGGGTCTTCATTGCTGTGTTCAGACTTTCTTGAGTTGCAGGAAGTGGGGACTCCTCTTTGTCGTGGAGCATAGACTCTAGAACTTGGGCTCAGTAGTTTCAGGCTCAGTAGAGGTGGCACAAGGGCTTAGTTATCTCACCTTATATGGGATCCTCTTGACCAGGGATCGAACCTATGTCCCCCGCATTGGCAGGTGAATTCTTTACCGCTGAGACCACCAGGGATGGCCATCTCATATTTTTAATCTTACAGTATCAGATCAGATCAGTTGCTCAGTCGTGTCCGACTCTTTGTGACCCCATGAATAGCAGCAAGCCAGGCCTCCCTGTCCATCACCAACTCCCGGGTTCACTCAAACTCATGTCCATCGAGTCAGTGATGCCATCCAGCCATCTCATCCTCTGTTGTCCCCTTCTCCTCTTGCCCCCAATCTCTCCCAGCATCAGAGTCTTTTCCAATGAGTCAACTCTTCGCATGAGGTGGCCAAAGTACTGGAGTTTCAGCTTTAGCATCATTCCCTCCAAAGAAATCCCAGGATTTCTGATCTCCTTCAGAATGGACTGGTTGGATCTCCTTGCAGTCCAAGGGACTCTCAAGAGTCTTCTCCAACACCACAGTTCAAAAGCATCAATTCTTCAGTGCTCAGCCTTCTTCACAGTCCAACTCTCACATCCATACATGACCACAGGAAAAACCATACCCTTGACTAGACGAACCTGTGTTGGCAAAGTAATGTCTCTTCTTTTGAATATGCTATCTAGGTTGGTCATAACTTTCCTTCCAAGGAGTAAGTGTCTTTTAATTTCATGGCTGCAGTCCCCATCTGCAGTGATTTTGGAGCCCAGAAAAATAAAGTCTGACACTGTTTCCATTGTTTCCCCATCTATTTCCTGTAAAGTGATGGGACTGGATACCATGATCTTCGTTTTCTGAATGTTGAGCTTTAAGCCAACTTTTTCACTCTCCACTTTCACCTTCATCAAGAGGATTTTTAGTTCCTCTTCATTTTCTGCCATAAGGGTGGTGTCGTCTGCATATCTGAGATTATTGATATTTCTCCCGGAAATCTTGATTCCAGCTTGTGTTTCTTCCAGTCCAGCGTTTCTCATGATGTACTCTGCATATAAGTTAAATAAATAGGGTGACAATATACAGCCTTGATGTACTCCTTTTCCTATTTGGAACCAGTCTGTTGTTCCATGTCCAGTTCTAACTGTTGCTTCCTGACCTGCATACAAATTTCTCAAGAGGCAGATCAGGTGGTCTGGTATTCCCATCTCTTTCTGAATTTTCCACAGTTTATTGTGATCCACACAGTCAAAGGCTTTGGCATAATCAATCAAGCAGAAGTAGATGTTTTTCTGGACCTCTCTTGCTTTTTCCATGATCCAGCAGATGTTGGCAATTTGATCTCTGGTTCCTCTGCCTTTTCTAAAGCCAGCTTGAACATCTGGAAGTTCATGGTTCACATATTGCTGAAGCCTGCTTGGAGAATTTAAGCATTACTTTACTACCGTGTGAGATGAGTGCAATTGTGCGGTAGTTGGAGCATTCTTTGGCATTGCCTTTCTTTGGGATTGGAATGAAAACTGAACTTTTCCAGTTCTGTGGCCACTGCTGAGTTTTCCAAATTTGCTGACATATTGGGTGCAGCATTTTCACATCATCATCTTTCAGGATTTGGAATAGCTCAACTGGAATTCCATCACCTCCACTAGCTTTGTTCGTAGTGATGCTTTCTAAGGCCAACTGACTTCACATTCCAGGATGTCTGGCTCTAGGTCAGTGATCACACCGTCATGATTATCTTGGTCTTGAAGATCTTTTTTGTACAGTTCTTCTGTGTATTCTTGCCATCTCTTCTTAATATCTTCTGCTTCTGTTAGGTCCATACCATCTCTGTCCTTTATCGAGCCCATCTTTGCATGAAATGTTCCTTTGGTATCCCTGATTTTCTTGAAGAGATCTCTAGTCTTTCCCATTCTGTTGTTTTCCTCTATTTTTTTTGCATTGATCACTGAAGAAGGCTTTCTTATCTCTCCTTGCTATTCTTTGGAACTCTGCATTCAAATGCTTATATCTTTCCTTTTCCCCTTTGCTTTTCGCTTCTCTTCTTTTCACAGCTATTTGTAAGGCCTCCCCAGATAGCCATTTTGCTTTTTTGCATTTCTTTTTATTGGGGATGACCTTGATCCCTGTGTCCTGTACAATATCACGAACCTCATTCCATAGCTCATCAGGCACTCTCTCAGATCTAGGCCCTTAAATCTATTTCTCACTTCCACTGTATAATCATAAGGGATTTGATTTAGATCATATTTGAGTGGTTAGATCATACCTGAATGGTCTAGTGGTTTTCCCTACTTTCTTCAATTTAAGTCTGAATTTGGCAATAAGGAGTTCATGATCTGAGCCACAGTCAGCTCCTGGTCTTGTTTTTGCTGACTGTATAGAGCTCCTCCATCTTTGGCTGCAAAGAATATAATCAATCTGATTTCGGTGTTGACCATCTGGTGATATCCATGTATAGAGTCTTCTCTTGTGTTGTTGGAAGAGGGTGCTTGTTATGACCAGTGCATTTTCTTGGCAAAACTCTATTAGTCTTTGCCCTGCTTCATTCCGTATTCCAAGGCCAAATTGGCCTGTTACTTCAGGTATTTCTTACTTCCTACTTTTGCATTCCAGTTTCCTATAATGAAAAGGACATCTTTTTTGGATGTTAGTTCTAAAAGTCTTGTAGGTCTTCATAGAACCGTTCAACTTCAGCTTCTTCAGCGTTTGCCTTGGAAACGAACAGAGTTCATTCTGTCCTTTTTAAGATTGCATCCAAGTACTGCATTTCGGACTCTTTTGTTGACCATGATGGCTACTCCATTTCTTCTGAGGGATTCCTGCCTGCATTAGTAGATATAATGGTCATCTGAGTTAAATTCACCCATTCCAGTCCATTTCAGTTCGCTGATTCCTAGAATGTCAACATTCACTCTTGCCATCTCTTGTTTGACTACTTCCAATATGCCTTGATTCATGGACCTGACATTCCAGGTTCCTATGCAATATTGCTCTTTACAGCATCGGACCTTGCTTCTATCACCAGTCACATCCACAGCTAGGTATTCTTTTTGCTTTGGCTCCATCCCTTCATTCTTTCTGGGGTTATTTCTCCACTGATCCCCAGTAGCATATTGGGCACCTACTGACCTGGGGAGTTTCTATATAGTACGTTGAAAAGTACAGTAGTGAAGAACAACAGCTGGCATCCAGGGGCTGGTGTCACGTGAACAAGCAAGAAGAGTTACTGACTGGAGGAGGGAGAGGAGGTGGAGATGGAGGAACTGAAGGATCATCAGCAATAGGAGATGGAGGGCACGCTTCAATGTCACTCAGTCCTGACTTTGCTGGGACACAAGTTGGCATCTTTGAAAGTTCAAAACTTGAATGTTTGTATGTCAGGGGCTAACTGTGTACATCACTTCATGGGAAATAGATGGGGAAACAGTGGAAACAGTGTCAGACTTTATTTTGGGGGGCTCCAAAATCACTGCAGATGGTGATTGCAGCCATGAAATTAAAAGACATTTACTCCTTGGAAGGAAAGTTATGACCAACCTAGATACCATATTCAAAAGCAGAGACATTACATTGCCAACAAGGGTCCAGATGTCTAGTCAAGGCTATGATTTTTCCAGTGGTCATGTATGGATGTGAGAGTTGGACTGTGAAGAAAGCTGAGTGCCAAACAATTGATGCTTTTGAACTGTGGTGTTGGAGAAGACTCTTGAGAGTCCCTTGGACTGCAAGGAGATCCAACCAGTCCATTCTAAAGGAGATCAGCTCTGGTTGTACTTTGACAGGAATGATGCTAAAGCTGAAACTCCAGTACTTTGGCCACCTCATGCGAAGAGCTGACTCATTGGAAAAGACTCTGATGCTGGGAGGGGTTGGGGGAAGGAGGAGAAGGGGACAACCGAGGATGAGATGGCTGGATGGCATCACGGAGTCGATGGACATGAGTTTGAGTGAACCCCGGGAGTTGGTGAGTGACAGGGAGGCCTGCGGAGCTGCGATTCATGGGGTTGGCAAGAGTCGGACACGACTGAGTGACTAAAATGAACTGAACTGAATTGTGTACAACAGAATCCCTAAAAAAGATCACATATTGACATCACCAGGTATTTCTGGAAGTGGGTGAAAGAGAGAGAGAGCTGAGGTCCCTCCTTAACCACAATGAAAATCAGAAGATTTGGGGGTCTGAAAACAGAAGCACATGTGAGGGTGTGGGTATCATACCTCCAAAAAGGAATTGTGAGGCCATAAATATGCGAAATGGAGACTCTTGGCCTTCCCATCCCCTCTGCTCCCAGTACTTTACCCTTTAAATAAGAGTCAGGAAAACTCTTCCAGGGAATCGCACTGGCCCAAGTGGAAACATGAAAGGTACCAATATGAGGGTTCCCAGTCTACTCTGAAGTGAACCTCAAAGTCAACAAGCCACTGCCCTCTGAGCTCACTCCTCAACCCCCCTATTCTTAATCATGAGCCCACAATGCAGATGTACCAGACATATAGCTGCTGCTGCTGCTACTGCTAAGTCACTTAGTCATGTCCGACTCTGTGCAACCCCATAGACGGCAGCCCACCAGGCTTCCCTGTCCCTGGGATTCTCCAGGCAAGAACACTGGAGGGGGTTGCCATTTCCTTCTCCAAGGCATGAAAGTGAAAATGAAACTGAAGTCATTCAGTCATGTCCAACACTTTGCGACCCTATGGACTGCAGCCTAGCCAGCTGTTCCATTCATCAGGTTTTGCAGGCAAGAGTACTGGAGTAGGGTGCCGTTGTCTTCTCCAAGACATCTAGCAGGACCTCTGCAATAGAAGACAGAGAGCAAAACAAAAAGGAAACAGCAACCTGGAGAAAGAAAAGAAAACATATTTTAAAAAACTGTCTTTAGAGAATAGAATGTTTACAGTAAAGTAGAGGGATTTCCTGGTGGCTGAGTGGTGAAGAATCCACCTGGCAATTCAGGATCCCCAGGTTGGGAAAATCCCCTGCAGAAGGCACTCCACGATTCTTCTCCCACGGACAGAGGCACTGGTGGGCTATAGCCCATGGGGCAGCAAAAGAATCAAATATGACTTAGAGACTAAACAACAACAACAATAAAGAAGAACACAGTGCTATTAAAAATAACGGAATGTTGAGAGAAAAAAAGCAATTCTCAGAAAGTAAAAATATGATGCAAATTACAAACTCAATAGACATTTTAGAGATAAAGTTGGGAAATCTCTCACAAAGAACAGCAGAAAAGATGAAGCTATAGAAAACAGCTTCCAAAGGTAAAAATGAAGGAAAATCCAGTCAGTATAACATTTGAATAATAAACTTTCCAGAAAGAGGGACTAGAGGAAACTCAGAGGCGGGGAAGCAAGAGTGAACTAACTCATGAAAATTTACTAGGACCAAAGGATATATGTTTTCAGATTGAAATGGTGCTTTGAGGATAAAAGCAGACCTATGTCAAGGCACATTAGTGTGAGATTTTAGAACACTGGGTAAAGACAAGACATTACATCTTCTAGAGCAGGAGAGAAAAACAGGAAACTGAGAAAAGATCAGGAATCAGAATTACTTTAGCTTTCATCATAGGAATGCTGGAAGCAAGAAGACAGTGGAAGAATGCCTTCAAAATCTTGAAGTAAAACAATTTCTAACCTAGAATTATATACCTATGTGATTAGTTGCTCAGTCGTGTCCGACTCTTTGTGACCCTATGGACGATAGCCCACCAGGCTCCTCTGTCCATGGAGAATCTCCAAGCAAGAATACTAGAGTGGGTTGCCAGGCCCTCCTCCTCCAGGGGGTCTTCCCAACCCAGGGATTGAACCCAGGTTTCCCACATTGCAGGCAGACTCCTTCCTGTCTGAGCCACCAGGGAAGCCCAAGAATACTGCAGTAGGTAGTCTATCCCTTTTCCAGGGGATCTTCCTGACCCAGGAATCAAACCAGGGTCTCCTGCAATTCAGGAGGATTCTTTACCAGTTGATCTACCAGAGAAGCCCTGGAATTCTATACCTATACAGACTATTAAATCAAGTGGGAGGGTAGATTGAAAAATAATTCAGACATGCAGGATATCAAACAAATTCTTCCATTCATCCTTTTTTAGGAAGCTGCTGAAGGAGTTTCCACCACAAGAACTGTGTAAACCAAGACAGGGCTTCCCAGGTGACTCATTGGTAAAGCATCCACCTGCCAAAGCAGGAGACATGGGTTTGGTCCCTGGATTGGGAAGATCCTCTAGAGAAGGAAATGGAACCCCCTCCAGTATTCTTGCCTGGGAAGTCCCATGGGCAGAGGAGTCTGGAGGGCTAAAGTCCAAGGTGTCAGAAAAGAGTCAGACACAATTTAGCTATTGAACACTAACAACAAACCAAGAAAGAGGACATGAGATATGGAAGATGGTGCTCTGGTGCAAGAGACAAGAGAGGGAAATCTTTCTAGAATAACAGCAAGAGGAACTCCCAGAACAATAACTGTACCCAGTGTAAAGAGTAACTGGTAGGCAGAAAAATAGCCCCCAAAGATGTCTAGGTCTTAGTTCCATGATATGTCCTCATTCCTAATATTGGTAAATACATTATGCTACATGGAGAGAGAGAATTAAGATTGCACATAGAATTAAGGTTGCTAATCAGTTTACCTTAGAGTAGGAAGATTATTCTGGATTTCCAGGTAAGCCCAATGTAATCACAAAGTTTCTGATGGAAGGGGGAAGGAGTAGAGTCAGCATAGTGATGCAATTGAGAGAGACTCAACCAGCCATTTCTAACTTTGAAGACGAAAGGGAGCCACAAGCCAAGAAATGCAGGCAGCCTCTTGAAGCTGGAAAAGACTACAAAACAGGTTCTCTGTGAAAGCCTCTAGAAAATAACACACCCTTGCTGACACCTAGATTCTACCCCGTGAGACCTGTTTCAGACTTCTGACCTCCAGAACTATAAGACCATACATTTGTGTTGTGTTAAGCCACTGAATTTCTGGCCATTTGTTACAGCAGCCACAGGAACTCATACAACAACTAATTCAAGTTTGAGCCTGGCATGTAGAGCTAACTGTTGTCACCATTATCCTCTATATCTTAAGGCAACTTCTGGGGCATGTGGCCTACCTGAGTCAAAGAAGCAGCAGAGAAATAAGAAACTAAGAAACCATGGAGCTAGGGACACACTGAGGACCCACCTGGTGGCTGCAGGAGACCCTGTAGTACAGCTCATTAACAAAATGGTCACAGTTGTTGCTGATCAGACTGTAGCAGAACTCCTGGCCCACCAACTCCTCCGCCCACTGGACGATTTTCCTGGGAGGGAATGGGTTGTACTTGTCACCATGCTTGTTGTTGACCCTGTACAAATCTCTCCCAACCACGTCACACAGCCGCTCCTTCTTTACTATGGCCCTGTTGGCCACTGAAGACATGATACTGGACCCACCAGCTCCCGAGATTCCGCCTGTGGATTCAGGATGAGGAACACAATTGGTCCTGGGCTGGCCCCCAGCCCAGCACCCACCACATCCACAAGGGGATGAGCAGATGAGTCAGGGTCAGAGCTGTGTGGCTTTGGATAAGACCCTTGTGGTCTCTGGTCCCTGGTCTCCTTATCTGAAATGAGGAATGAAGTTCCATAATTTGTTGGGATTTTTTTAACCTACAGCAGCTGGCCTTGCACACCCTGTGACACCCCAGTGGCCCTCTTGATTGTGCAAATACAGGCTCTGAGCACACCCACCTCCCTGGGAGAATAGAGTGTGAATTTGTTGTGATCCTGCCAAGACTCCACTTCCCTGACACACACAAAGCTGATTACTGCACAAAAGGTGTATGGATTTGGGGAACAGATCCATTCTTAATGTGTAGAGGTATCTCGTGGCTTTAATTTGTATTTCCCTAGCAGCTAAAGATGTTGAGCATCTTTTCATGTGCTAATTTTCCATCTGTGTGTTCTCTCAGAAGTGCTGTCCCCTTCTCTACTTCCTGAAATTTTGTAAAAATTGGGACTGTTTCCTTAAACTGTTCATGAAATTTGCTGGGGAAGCTATCTAGACCTGGATATTTCCTTTGGAAGATTTTTTAATTAAAAAAACACTGATGTATAGAACAGTCTTATGGACTCTATGGGAGAGGGAGAGGGTGGGAAGATTTGGGAGAATGGCATTGAAACATGTAAAATATCATGTATGAAACGAGATGCCAGTCCAGGTTCGATGCACGATACTGGATGCTTGGGGCTAGTGCACTGGGATGACCCAGAGGGATGGTATGGGGAGGGAGGAGGGAGGAGGGTTCAGGATGGGGAACACATGTATACCTGTGGCGGATTCATTTTGATATTTGGCAAAACTAATACAATTATGTAAAGTTTAAAAATAAAATAAAATTTAAAAAAAATTCAATTCCTTTAATAGGACATAGAAATAGACTGTGTATCTATTTTATCTTGGGTTGCTTTTGATAGTTTCTGTTTTTCAAGAAATTGATCCATTTAATGCAGATTCCATATATATACATGACTATGCAATATTTGTTTTGCTCTTTCTGACTACTTTACTCCGTAAAACAGGTTCTAGGTTCATCCACCTCACTACAACAGATTCAAATTCATTCCTTTTTATGGCTGATTAATATTCCATTGTACTGATGTACGCTATCTTCTTTATCCATTCATCTATCGATGAATATCTAGGTTGCTTCCATGTCCTGGCTATTATAAATAGTGCTGCAACGCACACTGGGGTACATGTGTCTTTTTGAATTGTGCTTTTCTCAGAGCATATGCCCAGTAGTGGGGTTGTTGGTCATATGGTAATTTTATTCCTAATTTGTTAAGGAATCTTCATACTGTTCTCCATAGTGGCTGTACCAATCTACATTTAATCTTAGTCATCAAATGTAATACATACACTCAGTGCATAAGATTTTCTTATCTTTTCAATGTCTGTGGGGTCTTTAGTGAAAATCCTTCTTTCATTTCTGATGATGGTAATTTGAATCTTTCCCCCTTTTTTTCTTTGTCAGTCTCACTAGAGTTTTACCAATTTCATGGTATTTTCAGAAAAACAGCTTTGACCCTATTGATTTTCTCTACTGGTTCCTGTTTCCAACTTTATAGATGTCTGCCCTTATCTTTTCTATTTCCTTCTTTTTACTTGCTTTGGTTTATTTTGCTCTCTTTTTCTAATTTCTTCAGTTGAAAGCTCAGAGTACTGATTTTAAACTTTTCTTCTTTTCTACTATAAGCATTTAAGATAATACATTTTTTCTCAGCACTTTATCTATAGCACACAAATTTTGATATTTTGTGTTTGCTTTTTTGTTCATTTTACAATGTTTGCTAACATCCATTGAGACTTCCTGCCTGAAGAGTCTGGCAGGCTATAGGTCCTGGGATCATAAAGAGTCGGACATGACTGAGAGTCAGACAGGACTGACATTTAGACAGAAAATCCTTCCTTGCTTTCAGGGACCAGATGGACCACGTTCTTGTCTAATAGCCACTTTGAAAACATCTCAGCCAGATCTCCAGGTAGAGCGTTTGGCCTGCCTGCTCTAGAAAAACCAGATGTACATGAACCTAAGCCATCACAGAGAGTGGCTTCTTTGGGGAGAAGGGGTGATGTTTAGTCTTCATCACGTGATGGGCAACCAGGACGGTGCAAGCACTTGTCTTGGGCACCAGCCCCCACCCCTGCTGAGACATGGGAAAGGAGGGAGGGTCCTGGGACTGTGTTGGCTGAGTCCGTGTCCACTCAGGTGTACCTTCACATGCCCGGGGCTGTGCAGATGTGTTTCTGCACGTGTGTACTCAAGACACAGCATGCACAGCATTTTCCCAACATGTCCCAGCACCAGGCCCACCCAGGGCAATGCTGGGCAGTCAGTCTGTGGACAGACCCCCAAGCCCACCACCCTGTGCTCATGGTGTCCATGGCCTCCTTCAGCCCCATCTTTAGGTCCCCTCCTGCTCTCAGGATGCCCGTCTCTCATACCTTATGTCTTGAGAGATGCAAGTTGGAGAGATCTTAATGTGACCCAACGTGCAGTTCAGGGACCAGAACCTTGTGGGATCACACAGCAGTCAGCAATGGGGTGGACACCTGCCACGTGGCCCTTCCACCCACACAACCTGACAAGAAGCATCATCCCATTGTGGAGGCACAGGAACCAGGGTTCCCAGAGGGCGATGCCCTGCTCAAGGTCACTTGTGCCAAGAGCCCAAGCCGGGCCTTTGTCCACATCACCCACTAGGCACCCCACAGTCCTGCCTGATTCCCTTTCCTCACCCCATTCCTCATGGTCTGTGTTCCACCCCAGGGCACCTCAGCTGCAAAAACTGATCATTTTTCTGTTCCCGCTACATTCCTGATCTGGGGAATGATGTTCCCTGTTCCAACCCCTCTTCCAGGTTTCCTAGTCCCCAGAGAGGGCCATCCGAAGTCCTCCAGCTCCCTTACACATCCTTTCCTTCTTCCCCACACTCACACCCACCCCTGCCACCTGCATCCAACCACAAAGTCCAGTCAGTGCCCACCCTGGAAGTTTATCCTGAATTCACTGCCTTGTCCATCTCCCATCCACTGACTTGGTCCAGGCCAGCCCCTACCCTGCCTCTGTGACCCCCTCTACCCTCTGACTGCCCCCGAGACCTCCTATCTCCATCATTCAATCCCCAAATGTCCCCAGTTGTCTAAGACCACAGCTGGGATGGTAACAACAGCTAACAACAGCTAACAATAGCAGATACTAACAAAGGCAGTCAGCTGTGTCTCTACTTAGACAGGAAATGGACAGGATGAAGGTGCAGAGCACCACAGAGCAAAGCCACACAGGCCCGCCTTTCTGAGAAATATGATACCTTTTCCAGGAATTGACTGAGTTTCAGTAACTCGGGGGCTCTCAACATATCCACAAGCCTGCTTTGCATCCTCCTCCCATTCCCAGTGAGTCAATCGCCCCTGATTTTCCATCCAGATGCTGTCTGATTGTTGGAGAACTGGTTCCTGTCTGTTTGTAGCCTTGAAATAAGTTGGTTTTCACCCAGATGAGAAGCAGGTGAGTGCATCCCATATGTTGATTGGATAGTCAGTAGCCATCCCTCCCCGTGATGCACGCACACACCACAGTCACTCACCTTCTCCCAGGCTCACAATCCTGCTGTTCATCAGGCAGCAGGCAACCCTCCAGCTCCAGTTGTTGCACCGTGAGTGGTCTGAAGCTGCTCTGGAAGCCCCTTTCTCTTTGCCCACGATTCGTTTGGAAGGGGAAGCATGACTCAGTTCTGGCCAGTGAAGAGGAAGAGCAGGCCAGCCAGGGGGTTATAGGAAAGATGTATTCCCTGGAGGAAAAGAAAAAAAAAAAAAAAAAAGACAAGTGATGAGAAAGATCTTCCTTTAGTGCATTTGGACATCGCCAGGAAAAAATGTGCCCCTTGAAGCTGCTGCAGCCATGGTGACCAGGCAGGGTGTCACTGGGGACACAGCACCAGCATGATGGAAAAGCCTAGGTCCTTAGTGGCCTTGATGAGCTACTGAAATGGATCTGAGTCACCAGCTTCTGTCTTCCTATTACAGAGTCAGTGACTGCCCAGGCTGTCAAAACCTGTTTTAGTTAAGTTCTGCTTCTTGCAGCCAAATGCATCCTACAGGGGCATCGAGGTCCTGGGTCCCACATGCCACGAGGCACCCACCTCCTGAAGGCTTGTCCCGTGGAGTGCAACACCCCATCTGGCCCACCCCATGGCTTCTGCCCCAGTATTTCCTAGAGTCGTTACAATGGCCTAGAAGGTGTACTAGGGGGTTGGCACCTCTGAGCCTCTAAATGCCCCTCTTCCTGGAGTAGGAACAGTCATCCAGGATTTTGTTGAAAGAGACCTTGGGTTTCTCAAGCAAGGCCAGATGATAGCACCAGCCTCCTACTCTACTTCCAGGGGGCTTTAAAGTCCCAGCAACTTTATGTTTTGAGGTAGGTAATCATTGACCTTTCCACTTACAGCAAACCATAGTCTCCCTTTAAAAAAAGAAGAAAAAAAGTTTACAGCTTTGTAGTTTTTAAGAAGAGAAGAAAAGCGAAAGTGAAATTCTTAGCTTTAACACAAAAGCTGGTGTGAGAGCAGAAAGATTGCAGTACTGCTCTGGCTTGTGATGGCTTCGGTAAGTCCCCTGAAATTCCCCACCACTGACTCTAAATGAGAGGGCAGCTCCCCTCCTGTAAAGGCCGGATCTTACTCTTCCTAGAGCCTGTCTGGAGACGGCTTTCATAGGAAAATATATTGGTTGTTTAAAACTCCCTTTTCCTGCTGGAACCGCGAGGTCTTGGGGCATAGTGAGCTTCCTGTCTGCACCCAGTGCAGTGGGGGGTAGGGACTTCCATGGGGAGGAGTGGTGGGTGCTCTGGGGGCTGCAGGGAGGAAGCTGGCGTGGCAGCAGAGGGGGCAACCCTGGGACAAGGGAGATGAATGCGGCCCACCTGCTCTGCCTCCTCCATCACCCAAGGCATCAGTCCTGCTGCAGAGAATGCACTTGCATTTCAGCGTTCTGTTCCTGAAAAGCTCTCTCCCAAGCAGCCAGTGTTTCTGAATGAGAGAAGTTTCCATCGGGGGGCAGGCTCCTTACCTAGTGTGCAGCTGGAAAGGAACAAGCCAGATTCCTGCCATTACTGAAAATCAACCAATTCTGGGAAGAGGTGTCATATTTCTAAAGAAAGGAGGCATCAAGCCTCGCTCTGAGCTACTTCGTGCCTGGTTACTGCCCCATTTCCTTTCCAAGTAGAAACACAGCTGATGTTCTGCCTTTTCCCTGTCTGCTGTTGCCAGTGCCCTGGCCATGGTCTTAGACATCTGGGATTACTTAGGGATGGAGTGAACAGTCCATCTATATGTTCTCCAGATGGAGACAGGAAGTGGGGTGGGGGTGGGGGGTTCAGGGTTCAGAGGGAGTCACAGGGGCTGCCCCGGACCAAGTCAGTGGACAGGAGATGAGGAGACAGTGAATTCAGGGACAACTTTTAGGGTCAGCCTTCTCAGTTGGACATGAACTTAATAAAGAAAGGGGAGGTGAGATGAGTCCAAGTTTCTCTGTAGATAATTTTGCTGCTGGGTGTATATATATATATATATATACACACACACACACACATATATCTATATATTTGCAAGCTTGTTTCTCTGCATAGCTCTCCTTTCATTGGTATTTCCTGGGACACAGTGAACTCCTTGAGTCTGTGTACCTACTGGCAGCTTATTACTTGACCCCATAGTACTCATGTCCAAAATGTCTTTTTCTAATCTATAAACTCCTTGAGGGCTGGGTCTCTGCCTTGCCTTTAAGTCCTGGATTATTCATAGAAAAGCTCATTTAAATTCCCCTTTGGGGAGCCCTGTGCTCAGTCGCTCAGTCGTGTCTGACTCTTTGCAACCCCATGAGAGGTAGCCTGCCAGACTCCTCTGTCCATAGGATTCTGCAGGCAAAAATACTGGAGTGAGTTGCCATTTCCTTGTCCACTGAGATCCCTGACAACCTCCTAACTCTCACCCAACAATTAATGTACTTTTTTTTTCTTCTGTTCTGGAAAACAAATGAGGTTCATAAATTGTGACCATTGTCCAGTGTTCTGAAATCGGTTCTCAGTAAGGTCTGGGTGACTTCTTCTAGGAAGATAAATTATAGTTACTGCAATAAGATAGCATGACTTGTCTGTAAAATTGCAGCAAAAAGATATTTTTCCTGCCACATGGGATGCTTCTTGGCAGTTTTAGTGCTTCTATAAATAGAAATGAACTGCCCTTGACCCTGCTTCACAGCCACTAGAGACTGGTGATGAGCTATTCCCACTGCCCATCATTGCTATCCTAGGGGAGGCCATACATGGGGGAGTCCACACTCCCTACTCATCTTTGATGGAGTCTCTCAGTCAGGCCAGAGTTTGGAGGTGGGATGTGGGCAGGCCCCTATGGGTCTGTCCCCTAAGAGCAAGGGGTGAGTGGAAAAGGACAGAGGGCTGGAACAACCTCTGAGGAGCTCTGTCTCCAGGTGTCCCAAAAGGATTTATGGTTGGTTTAGACGAGGGAAGTCCAGATCGGAGTGCCCCTACCTGCAGCTCTTAGCACAGTGTCTGGTATTGGGACCTCAGTACATTGAATGACAATGATCTTGAAAATCTCCTGACTGTTCTCAGGCTCTGGGCCACTGCTCCTATCACAGGGCGGGGCTCTGATGAGCGTTTCAGCATCCTTCCCACCTTCCCCTGCAAACGCACGCAAACCCTCACTCCCACACATGCCCCCTGTGATGTAATGAGACATGTATATTTAGTCTTGGTCCTGGGTTCCCGCCACAGAGCTTCCAAAACCCGAGTAATTTCCTGAGCAGTAGGGTAGAGAGGCAGAGAAGGCAATGGTAACCCACTCCAATACTCTTGCTTGGAAAATCCCATGGATGGAGGAGCCTGGTAGGCTTCAGTCCATGGGGTCGCTGAGTCAGACATGACTGAGCGACTTCACTTTCACTTTTCACCTTCATGCATTGGAGAAGGAAATGGCAACCCACTCCAGTGTTCTTGCCTGGAGAATCCCTGGGAGGGCGGAGCCTGGTAGGCTGCCGTCTGTGGGGTGGCACAGAGTCAAACACGACTGACGTGACTTAGCAGCAGCAGCAGGGGAGAGAGGAATCCGTTTCATCATTCAGAAGAAGCCCCTTTCAACTGACCAAGTGATCAAAGAGCTGGAAGTAGCATTAATCACCAATGGCCAATGATCTCATCAACCGAGCCTACATAATAAAGCCTCCATAAAACTGCTAAGCTGGGGTGTTGGTGAGAGCGTGGAGGTGCTGGAGAGCAGAGTTCCTTGGAGTGGGCAAGGATGCTCTGAATCCCCCTCTGCCCCACAGCTTGCCCTCTGCATTCCTGAGTTGCATATTTTCTAGTAAATGGGTCATCTAGCAAGTAAACTGTTCTCCTGAGTTCTATGAGCTGTTCCACCAAACCACTGAACCCAAGGGAGGGGACTGTGGGAACCATCAATTTACAGCCAGTTATTGAGAGAGCAGGAAACAACTTCAACTTGCACCTGGCATCTGAAGCTCAGTCTCCTGGGACTAAGCCTGTAGGGTCTGCGCTGACTCTGAGCCGTGAGTGTCAGAACTGAGTTAAACAGTGGGACACCCAGTCAGTGTGCACCGAGGATTGAACTGCTTAGTGTGGGAAACCCACACATCCGGTGTCAGAAGTAGAGGAGTGAGCACAGTGCAGAGAGAGTTTTCCTTTGCTTGTCACACGCTCATGCACGCACTCTCACCTTTAGGAGGAGCAGCCAGGGGGACATTACTGCCAGAGGCAGACTCCACCTGTCTGCCAGGCTCTGGGTCAGGTAGGGGGAGTGTCTGTGGAATACCATTGCCCCTAGATTTGGCAGCCTCTGCAGGGCCCCCAGGTGGGCAGCTCTAGTCAGATAACCCGTGTGCTTGCCTGACAGTCACTGTGGTGGTCAAGACGATGGCCTGGGAATCAGGCGGCCTAGAGCTGAGTCCTGCTCACATCACTCAGGGGCTGGGTGGTGTTACAAAATCTCCTCTCCATCTCTGAGCCTTGATTTCCTCTTTCATCACACGGGGTTCACAACAGTGCCCACCTCATAGGCAGGTTGTGTGAATTTATTGACTATTCCTGTAAAACTGGTCAACAGAGTCTTTGGCTCAGAGTAAGTGTTCAGTAAATAATATACTAGAAAGAGAAACAATAAGGTAGAAGTCCCAGCGAGGTGTGCACTTTGCAAGTAGTAATGACAGGTGGGCAGGCCCATAGTCCCTGGCAGACATGTGAAGTGGGCCGGGCACCAGCATGGCCGGGCAAACTCGGGAGGACATCCTGGAGAGCTGTGAGATGAAGGCCACTGAGTTGCTCCCTCTGGGCTGAGCCCCACCCTTGGTTCCCAGCTCTCCCATAACCTCTAACAGCCTTCTTCTTGGTTTTGCAGCCTGAACCCCAGCCCGGAGACCTGATTGAAATCTTCCGCCCTTTCTACAGACACTGGGCTGTCTACGTTGGCGGTGGATATGTGGTCCACCTGGCACCCTCAAGTAAGGGCACCCAGGGCCTCCACCGTGCTGAGGCTGAAAGCAGAGGGGATGGAGGAGCTGTGGGTAACAGGGGACCCCAATATTCCTCTTGCTCCCCAACTGGCAGTTGGTTCCTGAGTGCTACAAGAAGACATCTTGGGGTAGGGCCATGGTTTTCAAACTCTGTCCTTGGAACCCAAGGGGTGTGCAGAGAGATTGTGGTGGGATTTCAAGGGGTCAGTTCTACTATAATGCATTGTATATATTATGACCTTGTATAAAATATATTCAACCTTTAACTTTAATCTTAATTAAATAAATCACTTGGAAAGAGCACAGGTGTTTGGGCAGCAGAGGTGACTGTGGATCCAGTTTCATTCTCCACCCTCAGTTTCCTCATCTGTAAACTGAGGTTGAGAATTCTTAACTTGGGGTTTTGTTCTGAGGATTCCCCCACTCCCTTTTCCTAAATTACTTAAATGTGGACAAACCTAAATGCAGTAAAATGCACAATATAGTCAAGTGTATAGTCAATGAATTTTTAAAAATATATCCATCCATGTGACGATGAACAGATCAAAGCCTAGAACATCTCCACGGCCCTTAAAAGCCCCTCATACCTCTTCAGGACCCTCTCTCCCTCCTGAGAGGCAGCCACTCCTCTAGATCCCCATGCTTTTTTTGCCTGTTCTAGAACTTCAGGGCAACTCTTGTGTCCAGCTCTTTCACTGGCCCCATGAAGTCACCCATGCTGTTCTTACTTCTCCATTGCTGTGTATCCTCGGACAATGGGAATCCCTCACTTTGTTAACCACTCTTCTGCTGATTGGCATTGGATGTTTCCAGTTGTAGGCTGCTCTGCGTGCGGATGCTGTGGACATTCTTGGGTGTGTCTTCTGCTGACCTAGACTGGTAGCAAAATCAGTGACCTCATGCAGCATTTACAGAGAAATCAAAGTAACCAGGGTAGAATCACTGTCCCACCCTGATCAACCAAACCACCAATCTCGACATCCACAGAATGTGCCTTTGCCCTTATTTATAAAGACAGCCCCTGGGGTGGACTAGCGCCCTGGACTCCTCCTCTTACTTTCATAAGCATTTTGCCCTCAAATTCCCTCCTGCCTTCTGTGTTGTTCCTCTTGCCTTTGAAACTACTGGAGTATCTCCCACTGGTAAACAAAGACCCCCTTGACCACACATTCTAACTAACTTCCCATGGGGTAGATCTCTTGTCTGCCATGGCCATTGCTGGCTCCTCACTTCCCATCCTCTCTTCTGTTCTGAGAGGTATTTACGCCCCTCCTGGAACAGCTCTTATCAAGGCTTCATCAATATGCTGGTTCCACGTCTTCTTGCTTCTCTGCAGCATTTAGTATGAGTGACCTCTTTCTATGCTCCCTGGCACTGCCTTTCTTCCTTTCCCTCTAGGCCCTTCCTTGTGGCCTCCTGTGGGAGGGGCGTGGGGTGGGTTCCTCCTCCTCTCCCTTATCTCTCATTTTTACTCCTCCCTCATCTGTGCCCTGGATTCTAATACCTTCTATTTGTTGATGTCTCCCTAACACCACAACCTTAACTTAGGCTTCATCCTGCTCAGCTTCAGACTTGTATAACCTCTTGACTACTTGGCATCTTCACTTAGGTGTCTAACTGGCATGTTGAACTTGACACACACCAGATGGAGGGCTCCAGACGACAACATCATTCAGTTACTTAGACCAAAAGTCTACACATCATTCTTGATCCTTTTCACCCTGTATCTAATCCATCAGGAAATCCTATTGGCTTTATCTCTAAAGCAGACCCTCAATCTGTTCACTTCTCAGCATCTCCACTGATGTGCCTGGGGTAAGATACCATGCTCTCTCATCTGATGCTACTGCAGTTCTGCTTGGTCTCTCTGCCTCTTGTCCACGATTGTCAGTCCTTCCTTCACTGGGCAGCCAGCATGATCATTGTAAAATATAAATCTTATTATGTCACTCCTCTCCCTAAAATTTCAGCTGGCATTTCTGTCACGTATAGAAAAAATTTCAAATCTGTGCTGTGGCCTCTGAGCCTAGCATGGTCTGGGCCAGGCTGCCTATCTTATCTGCCTCTTCTTCTTCTCTCCTCTTGGGTCTCCAGACTTCACTGGCCTCCTGGCAGCCTTCCTTCCTGAGGTCCTTGCTTTTGCTCTCCCTTCTGCTTGTGATGCTCTTTCCTGGCTCTCACCACAGCTGCCTCCCTTTCATCATTCAAGTCTCAACTCACATGGCCATTCCTGGGCGTGGCACTCCCCAGCCTGAGCGAGGGCAGCCTCCCCTGGTCATCCTCTCCTGTGTGACTTCACTTAATCTTCCCCACAGCCTTTTCAAAACCTGAAAGTATTTTCTTTGTTCTATTTGTTCACTGTCCGTGTCCTTTCACTAGAGTGTATACTAGTTGAGGGAAGGTACGCTGTCAAGTTCATGGAAGGCTTCAGCACCTTGGACAAGACCTGGCACATAGTAGGGCCTCAGTATTGACTGACTGTGCTGAGTGGGTGTAACTGCTGGACAGGAGACAGGAAAGGCATGACAGGGATCTGGGTAGACAGTGTGATACCCGTCACTGGGTGAGAAATGCTCCTTAAAGGGAAAAGATGCTTCTATATACATCTTCACTTTGGAGCTTCACAGGAATCTTGTGAAATAGGTGAGGCAGCGGGATTGACCTCATACTACTGAGCAAATGGTGGAAGTCAGAGCTGGAAGGAAACTTAGAGAACAGCCCAGTACTAATGAGAGCCAACACTTGCTGGGCACTAACCCTATGCCAGGCACTGGTGGAGGCACCTTACCTAATCTGTTTCTTCAATCCTTGCAGCTCCTCATCCACAGCTGTAGGCACGGGTAGGACTTATTGGACCTGTTCAACAAGGAACTGGGGACTCAGAGAAGTTAAGCAACTTGTCCACAGTCATATAGCAGAGTGTCGCAGTGGTGGGACTCAAACCCTGGCTCTTACTCTGTCTCCTGCCTTTAAACCTGATGCTCTGCTATGAAGTCTGAGGTTCCCCAAATTTCATTCATTGATTATTGGCCATATTCATGTGACCTTTCTCCAATTGTTTAATTGGTATTTTCTTTAATGTTGTTGTTCACTTTCTCAGTCGTGTCCGACTCATTGTGACCCCATGGACTGCAGCATATAAGACTTTCCTGTCCTTCACCATCTCCCAGAGTTTGCTCAAACTCATGTCCATTGAGTCACTGATACCATCCATCTATCTCATCCTCTGTCATCCCCTTCTCCTGCCTTCAGTCTTCCCCATCATCAGGGTCTTTTCCAATGAGTCAGATCTTTGAGCCAGGGGGCCAAAATGTTGGAGCTTCAGCTTTAACATCAGTCCTTCCAGTGAATATTCAGGATTGATTTCCTTTAGGATTGACTGGTTTCATCTCCTTGCAGCCCAAGGAACTCTCAAGAGTCTTCTCCAACACCAAGTGCAAAAGCACCAATTCTTTAGCACTCAGCCTTTTTTATTGTCCAGCTCTCACATCCATACATGACTACATGGACCTTTGTCAGTGAAGTAATGTCTCTGCTTTTTAAGATGCTGTCTAGGTTTGTCATAGCTTTTCTTCCAAAGAGCAACCGTCCTTTAATTTCATGGCTGCAGTCACCATCCACAGTGATTTTCGAGCCCAAGAAAATAGTCTCTCATGACTAACTTTAAAAAGGAAAATAATTCTTTTAAAAGGAGCCTTAAATTCATAAATTGATGTGTGTTCATTAATCCATCTTAGCTTGTATTTGTGGATTCCCAGCACTGGCTCAGCTAAGTAACGTGATGTGTCTAGACCATGCAGTGATGGAACCAGAATCAGCACCCATTGCTTCTGCCTCTGAGCCTGCGCACACTCTCACCAGGGTGGCACCCAGCACGTGGAGTGTAAGGAAGCCCTCACTGTTGGGTGTTGACTCTGAACTTGCACCTCTGGAGCAGGAATCTCCTGAAATTCTGTGCCCCAGGCACCTTGCTTGCCTCTCCCCAGTCCCAGGATCTTATCTGCCCGCCAAAGGGCTGAAGGTGGATGGGTCTCCAGAGCTCCCCTGACCCAGTTCCCACGCTGACCCTTTCAATAGACTCGGGGCTCAAACACAGAATCTTCTTCTATTTACCTCACTGAATCTATTAAGCACCTCCTGCCCTACTAGGAGAAAATCTGAATTCCTTGATTTTCTAAACCTCAGAGTTGTTCTCAGGGCAGAGGGGTTCAGCCCTCTCTGGAAAGCTGAGCAGAACAGGACCTGGACTCTGATCAGACCCTCTGGCCATTGCTTGTTGCTGTCACATGGCGTCACAGTGCAACATGGGTCCTGCCACATGTAATGGGATGCTTCCCCTCCTGGGAGAGACCAGGGGTTCCCAATCATGGCAGGGCCACAGAGGCTCTCTGAGGGACATGAGTCTCAGCTGTGATGTTCCCTGGGGTACACCTCTTTAATGCAAGCCCAGTTTTCAGTCTTCATACCCTCCCTACATGATATAAGCTGGTGACCTCAACAGGAATCTCTGTGCAGGCACCAGCTTTTGCTCCACACCATCCTGGCCCCTGTATTGACCCCAAATCCCTTTCTTCAAGGCAGCTTTATTTCTGGAAATCTGTTGCACCTTCCAGGCCCTCAGCATTGACCAGGGCTGTGCGAATGTACCCCTCCTTGACTTCCCTGGTGTCACTCCCCTGGGAGCAGCTGCAGGGTTTTGGTCCCTTTATTCCCAGAAGGATGGAATCCCCTTCTGCAAAACCATTCAAGTTTTCCGCAGTAATCAGCTTTGTGTGTGTCAGAAAAGTGGAGCCTTTGCAGGGTCACAAACAATTCACACTCTCTTCCCCCAGGGAAGTGGGTGTGCTCAGGGCCCATACTGCACAATCAAGAGGGCCACTGAAGTGTCACAGGGTGTACAAGGCCAGCTTCTCTATGTTAAAAAAAAAAATCACAGCAAATCATAGGATTTTACTCCTCCTTATTTCAGATAAGAAAACCAGGGACCAGAGACCACAAGGGTTTTATCCAAGGCCACACCACTCTGACCCTGACTCATCTGCTCATCCCATTGTGGATGTGGTGGATGCTAGGCTCCCACCAGCCCAAGACCAATCGTGTTCCTCATCCTGAATCCACAGGTGAAATCGCGGGAGCTGGTGGGGCCAGTATCATGTCTGCAGTGGCCGACAGGGCCATAGTAAAGAAGGAACGGCTGTGTGACGTGGTTGGGAGAGATCCGTACAGGGTCAACAACAAGCACGATGACAAGTACAACCCATTCCCTCCCAGCAAAATCGTCCAGTGGGCAGAGGAGCTGGTGGGCCGGGAGTTGTGCTACAGTCTGACCAGTAAGAACTGCGAGCATTTCGTCAATGAGCTGCGCTACGGGGTCTCCCGCAGCGACCAGGTGGGTCCTCAGTGTGTCCCTAGCTCCATGGTCTCTTAGTTTCTTCTTTCTCTGCTGCTTCTCTCACTCAGGTAGGCCACATGCCCCAGACGTTGCCTTAAGATATAGAGGATAATGGTGACAACAGTTAATTCTACATGCCAGGATCGAACTTGAATTGGTTGCTGTATGAGTTCCTGTGGCTGCTGTAACAAATGGCCAGAAATTCAGTGGCTTAACACAACACAAATGTATTGTCTTATAGTTCTGGAGGTCAGAAGTCTGAAACAGGTCTCACGGGGCTAACATCAAGGTGTCAGCAAGGCTGTGTTATTTTATAGAGGCTCTCACAGACAACCTGTTTTGTAGTCTTTTCCAGCTTCAAGAGGCTGCCTGTATTTCTTGGCTTGTGGCTCCCTTTCGTCTTCAAAGTTAGAAATGGCTGGTTGAGTCTCTCTCAATTGCATCACTATGATACTGACTCTACTCCTTCCCCCTTCCATCAGAAACTTTGTGATTACATTGGGCTTATCTGGAAATCCAGAATAATCTTCCTATTCTAAGGTAAATTGATTAGCAACCTTAATTCTATCTGCAATATTAATTCTCTCTCTCCATGTAGCATAATGTATTTACAAGTATTCGGAATGAGGACATATTATGGAATTAAGACCTAGACATCTTTGGGGGATATTTTTCTGCCTACCAGTTACTCTTTACACTGGGTACGGTTATTGTCCTGGGAGCTCCTCTTGCTGTTATTCTAGAAAGATTTCCCTCTCTTGTCTCCTGCAGCAGAGCACCATCTTCCATTTCTCATGTCCTCTTTCTTGGTTTGTTGTTATTGTTGAATAGCTAAATTGTGTCTGACTCTTTTCTGACACCATGGACTTTAGCCCTCCAGGCTCTTCTGTCCATGGGACTTTCCAGGCAAGAATACTGGAGGGGGTTCCATTTCCTTCTCCAGAGGATCTTCCCAATCCAGGGACCAAACCCATGTCTCCTGCTTTGGCAGGTTGATGCTTTACCAATGAGTCACCTGGGAAGCCCTGTCTTGCTTTACACATTTCTTGTGGTGGAAACTCCTTCAGCAGCTTCCTAAAAAAGGATGCATGGAAGGAGAATTTTTTTGATATCCTGCATGTCTGAATTATTTTTCAATTTACCCTCCCACTTGATTTAATAGTCTGTATAGGTATAGAATTCCAGGGCTTCTCTGGTAGCTCAACTGGTAGAGAATCCTCCTGAAATGCAGGAGACCCTGGTTTGATTCCTGGGTCAGGAAGATCCCCTGGAAAAGGGATAGACTACCTACTGCAGTATTCTTGGGCTTCCCTGGTGGCTCAGACAGGAAAAAATCTGCCTGCAATGTGGGAAACCTGGGTTCAATCCCTGGGTTGGGAAGACCCCCTGGAGGAGGAGGGCCTGGCAACCCACTCTAGTATTCTTGCTTGGAGATTCTCCATGGACAGAGAAGCCTGGTGGGCTATCGTCCATAGGGTCACAAAGAGTTGGACACGACTGAGCAACTAATCACATAGGTATATAATTCTAGGTTAGAAATTGTTTTACTTTAAGATTTTGAAGGCATTCTTCCATTGTCTTCTTGATTCCAGCATTGCTATGATGAAAGCTAAAGTAATTCTGATTCCTGATCATTTCTCGGTTTCCTGTTTTTCTCTCCTGCTCTAGAAGATGTAATGTCTTGTCTTTACCCAGTGTTCTAAAATCTCACACTAAGGTGCCTTGGCATAGGTCCTCTTTTATCTTCAAAGCACCATTTCAATCTGAAAACATATATCCTTTTGGTCCTAGTAAATTTTCATGAGTTAGTTCACTCTTGCTTCCCCGCCTCTGAGTTTCCGCTAGTCCCTCTTTTTGGAAAGTTTATTATTCAAAGGTCATACTGACTGGATTATTCCTTCATTTTTACCTTGGAAGCTGTTTTCTATACCTTCATCTTTTCTGCTGTTCCTTCTGAGAGATTTCCCCAAATTTATTTCTAAAATGTCTATTGAGTTTGTAATTTCCATCATATTTTTATTTTCTGAGAATTGCTTTTATTCTCTAAATATTCCATTATTTTTAATAGCACTGTGTTCTTCTTTATTGTTGACGTTGTTTAGTCACTAAGTCATATTTTATTCTTTTGCAGCCCCATGGGCCATAGTCCACCAGGTGCCTCTGTCCATGGGATTTCCCAGGCAAGAATCCTGGAGTGCCTCCTCCAGGGGATCTTCCCAACCTTCGGTTCAGTTCAGTCGCTTAGTCATGTCCGACTCTTTGCGACCCCATGAATCTCAGCACACCAGACCTCCCTGTCCATCACCAACTCCCGGAGTTCACTCAAATTCATGTCCATCGAGTCAGTGATGCCATCCAGCCATCTCATCCTCTGTTGTCCCCTTCTTCTCTTGCCCCCAATCGCTCCCAGCATCAGGGTCTTTTCCAATGAGTCAGCTCTTCACATCAGATGGCCAAAGTATTGGAGTTTCAGCTTTATCATCAGTCCTTCCAATGAACACCTAGGACTGATCTCCTTTAGGATGGACTTGTTGGATCTCCTTGCAGTCCAAGGCACTCGCAAGAGTCTTCTCCAACACCACAGTTCAAAAGCATCAATTCTTTGGCGCTCAGCTTTCTTCACAGTCCATGTCTCACATGCATATATGATGACTGGAAAAAACCATAGCCTTGACTAGACGGACCTTTGTTGGCAAAGTAATATCTCTGCTTTTTAATAGGTATCTAGGTTGGTCATAACTTTCCTTCCAAGGAGTAAGCGTCTTTTAATTTCATGGCTGCAGTCACCATCTGCAGTGATTTTGGAGCCCAAAAAAATAAAGTCTGACACTGTTTCCAGTGTTTCCCCATCTATTTCTAATGAAGTGATGGGACCAGATGCCACAATCTTCGTTTTCTGAATGTTGAGTTTTAAGCCAACTTTTTCACTCTCCTCTTTCACTTTCATCAAGAGGCTTTTTAGTTCTCTTCACTTTCTGCCATAAGGGTGGTCTCATCTGCATATCTGAGGTTATTGAAATTTCTCCCGGCAATCTTGATTCCAGCTTGTGCTTCTTCCAGCCCAATGTTTGTCATGATGTACTCTGCATATAAGTTAAATAAGCAGGTGACAGTACACAGCTTTGACGTACTCCTTTTCCTATTTGGAAGCAGTCTGTTGTTCCATGTCCAGTTCTAACTGCTGCTTCCTGACCTACATATAGGTTTCTCAAGAGGCAGATCAGGTGGTCTGGTATTCCCATCTCTTTCAGAATTTTCCACAGTTTATTGTGATCCACACAGTCAAAGCCTTTGGCATAGTCAATCAAGCAGAAATAGATGTTTTTCTGGAACTCTCTTGCTTTTTCAATGCTCCAGCAGATGTTGGCAGTTTGATCTCTGGTTCCTCTGGCTTTTCTAAAGCCAGCTTGAACATCTGGAAGTTCACAGTTCACATATTGCTGAAGCCTAGCTGGAGAATTTTGAGCATTACTTTACTAGCGTGTGAGATGAGTGCAATTGTGTGGTAGTTTGAGCATTCTTTAGTATTGCCTTTCTTTGGGATTGGAATGAAAACTGACCTTTTGCAGTCCTGTGGCCACTGCTGAGTTTTCCAAATTTGCTGGCACATTGAGTGCAGCACTTTCACAGCCTCATCTTTCAGGATTTGAAATAGCTCAACTGGAATTCCATCACCTCCACTAGCTTTGTTCATAGTGATGGTTTCTAAGGCCCACTTGACTTCACATTCCAGGATGTCTGGATCTAGGTCACTTTCACACCATCATGATTATCTGGGTCGTGAAGATCTTTTTTGTTGCCCTGCTTCATTCTGTACTCCAAGGCCAAATACAGTTCTGTGTATTCCTGCCACCTCTTCTTAATATCTTCTGCTTCTGTTAGGTCCATACCATTTCTGTCCTTTATCGAGCCCATCTTTGCATGAAATGTTCCCTTGGTATCTCTGATTTTCTTGAAGAGATCTCTCGTCTTTCCCATTATGTTGTTTTCCTCTATTTCTTTGCACTGATTGCTGAGAAAGGCTTTCTTATCTCTCTTTGCTATTCTTTGGAACTCTGCATTCAGATGTTTATATCTTTCCTTTTCTCCTTTGCTTTTCACTTGTCTTCTTTTTACAACTATTTGTAAGGCCTCTCAGACAGCCATCTTGCTTTTTTGCATTTCTTTTCCATGGGGATGGTCTTGATCCCTGTCTCCTGTACAATGTCACAAACCTCCATCCATAGTTCATCAGGGACTCTATCTATCAGATCTAGTCCCTTAAATCTATTTCTCGCTTCCACTGTATAATCATAAGGGATTTGGTTTAGGTCATACTTGAATGGTCTAGTGGTTTTCCCCACTGTCTTCTATTTGATTCTAAATTTGGCAAAGAGGAGTCATGATCTGAGCCACAGTCAGCTCCCAGTCTTGTTTTTGCTGACTGTATAGAGCTTCTCCATCTTTGGCTGCAAAGAATATAATCAATCTGATTTCAGTGTTGACCATCTGGTGATGTCCATGTGTAGAGTCTTCTCTTGTGTTGTTGGAAGAGGGTGTTTGTTTTGACCAGTGCGTTCTCTTAGTAAAACTCTATTAACCTTTGCCCTGCTTCATTCCATACTCCGAGGCCAAATTTGCCTGTTACTCCAGCTGTTTCATGACTTCCTACTTTTGCATTCCCGTCACCTATAATGAAAAGGACATCTTTTTTGGGTGTTAGTTCTAAAAGGTCTTGTAGGTTTTCATAGAACCGTTCAACTTCAGCTTCTTCAACGTTACTGGTTGGGGCATAGGCTTGAATTACTGTGATATTGAATGGTTCGCCTTGGAAACAAACAGAGATCATTCTGTCGTTTTTGAGATTGCATCCAAGTACTGCATTTCAGAATCTTTGGTTGACCATGATGGCTACTCCATTTCTGCTAAGGGATTCCTGCCCACAGTAGTAGATATAATGGTCATCTGAGTTAAACTCACCCATTCCAGTCCATTTTAGTTCACTGATTCCTAGAATGTCGACATTCACTCTTGCCATCTCCTGTTTGGCCACTTCCAATTTGCCTTGATTCATGGACCTGACATTCCAGGTTCCTGTGCAATATTGCTCTTTACAGCATCGAACCTTACTTCTATCACCAGTCACATCCACAACTGGGTATTGTTTTTGCTTTGGCTCCATCCCTTCATTCTTTCTGGAGTTATTTCTCCACTGATCTCCAGTAGCATATTGGGCACCTACCGACCCAGGGAGTCCCCCTTTCAGTATCCTATCATTTTGCCTTTCATACTGTTCATATTTCCCAACCTAGGGATCCTGAATTGCCAGGTGGATTCTTTACCACTGAGCCACCAGGAAGTCCCTCTTCTTTACTGTATACATTCCATTGTCTAAAGACAGTTTTTTTAAGATGTTATCTTTTCTTTCTCCAGATTGCATTTTCCTTCTTGTTTTGCTCTCTGTCTTCTATTTCAGTGGTCCTGCTAGATGTCTGGTACATCTGGATTGTGGGCTCATGATTAAGAGTAGGGGACTTGCGGAGTGAGATCAGAGGGCACAGTGGCTTGTTGACTTTGACTTTCACTTCAGAGTAGACTGGGAACCCTCATATTGGTACCTTTCATTGTTTTCACTTGGGCCAGTCCAATTCCCCAGAAAAGTTTTCCTGACTCTTATGTAGAGGGTAAAGTACTGGGAGCAGAGGGGATGGGAAGTCCAAGAGTCTCCATTTAGCACATTTATGGCCTCTCAATCCCTTTTTGGAAGTATGATACCCACACCCTCACATGTGCTTCTGTTTTCAGACCCCCAAATCTTCTGATTTTCATTGTGGTTAAGGAGGGGCCTCAGTTCTCTCTCTCTTTCATCCACTTCCAGAAGTACCTGGTGATGTCAATATGTGATCTTCTTCAGGGATTCTGTTGTATACAGTTAGCCCCTGACATATAAACATTCAAGTTTTGAACTTTCAAAGATGCTAACTTGTGTTCCAGCAAAGTCAGGAATGAGTGACATTGAAGCTTGCCCTCCATCTCCTATTCCTGACAGTTCAACCATCTCCACCTCCTCTCCCTCCTCCAGTCAGTAACTCTTCTTGTTGTTCACGTGACACCAGCCCCTGGATGCCAGCTGTCGTTCTTCACTACTGTCCTTTTCAACGTACTATACTGTAAGATTAAAAATATATCAGAGGTTTTGCCATATTGTAAAGTTAAAAAATAAAATAAAAAATATATATCAGAGGGACATCCCTGGTGATTCCAGTGGTACAGAATTCACCTGCAAATGTAGGGGACACAGGTTTGATCCCTGGTCCAGGAGGATCCCCTGTGCCACAACTGCTGAGCCCAAAACTACTGAGCCCAAGTTTAGAGCCTATGCTCCACAACAGAAAGGAGTCCCCACTTCCTGCAACTCAAGAAAGTCTGAACACAGCAATGAAGACCAGTGCAGCCAAAAATAAATGAATAAATATTGTTTTTAAATGTATGAGAACTCTATTTAAAGGATGGCTCAGATGGTAAAGAATCTGCGTTCAATGCAGGACACTGGGGTTCGATTCCTAGGTTAGGAAGTCTCCCTTGAGAAGGGAGTGGCAATCTACTCCAGTATTCTTGCCTGGAGAATTCCATGGACACAGGAGCCTGGCAGGCTGCAGTCCATGAGGTTGCAAAGAAACAGACACAACTGAGCAGCTAAAGCTTGCACTTTCAATAAGTATCTTTGAGTGTGATAATAAAGAATTTAAAGTAAAATTTTTGAAGTAAAAAAAAATGTGTTCTTTATTCTTTGTTTTTGTTTTTTATGTATTTTTTGTGTGAAAAGTATTATAAATCTTTTACAGTACAGTACTGTATAGTTCATTGTGTTACTTGGGTACCTAAGCTAACTTTGTTGAACTTATAAACAAATTGGACTTAAGAACGTGCTCTCAGAACTGACCAGGTTAGTGTGTAGGGGACTTATTGTATTTAGGATTAATATTCAGCTTTTTCCACAGCTGCCTTAGCTTTTAGTGTTCTCTGAGTCCTAGTGGAATTGTGCCTAAAATTAATGTCTTACTTTATTTTTATTTGGAATTCAGGAAGGAGTGAAATTTGATACATGTTCTGTTTTTACCCTGAAACTTTCTCTTATTTTTGCTGTTTTTTTTTTCTACTACAGGCAATATAAGTAAGGTATCTTAATAATTTAAAGTATAACATCACCACTCTTTTTCATAGTTGAGTCATTTATTGAAGAACGTGCAGAGAGCACTTGGCGTCTGGCAGGTCTGGGCACTGGGGATACACCAAAGATGAAGACAAGGGAGGGCTCTGTTAGGACCCAGGTCAGAGTTCATTGAGGAGGATTCAATAGCAATTCCTCTTCAACTTTATACGTATCTCAAGAGCTCCCTGTTGATCAGCCAGGATTTCAACCATCTGGCTTCATCTCACTGTCCTTTCCATAGTCACCCTCTGGGGATCTGTCTGCTTTAAAAACCCACAGGCTGAAGGGAATTTCCTTCTTCAGGCCTGTGTATGTCATTGGCCAGCTGCCCCATTCACAAATTCCTTCCTCATGCTGCCCTCCTCTCTGCACTTCCCAGCCAATACTTGTTGACTCCTGAGTTTGTCAAGGAGGCTATGAGGCACATGAAGCTCCCTGAGCTGGACATCCTTGTTGAATGTACAGTCTGTACTCAGCTTACTGACACAGAGTCTGACTCACTCTCCTGTCTCTTGCAGGTCAGAGATGCTGTCACAGCAGCTACCATCTCGGGAGTGGGCCTGATAGCCCTATCCGCTGGAGTCATGTTCTCAAGAAACAAGAAGCAAAGTCAGTGACCTGAAGGGAGTGTCTTGTCAGCAGTGACATTATACATTGAGGGGAGTCTTGTTTCGCTATACAGTTTTGAGAGAGTTAACAGGCAGGTTCATAGGGAGTTCAAGGCCCCTTTAAGGAGGAAGTAAACTTTCTTTCTTTTTCATATTCTTTTGCCTTAGTCTCGTAGGCTCTGTAAGCTATGATATATCTTTCCAAGGATGGGCTAATTTGAAAAGCTCTGTGTTAATTTTGCAACAGTCTATTTCATTTGAAAACTGGCCTTTTAAGCATAATATATCTTACTGCTGGGTATGCTTTTCTCAGACTCTATGTTAGTCATTATATGTCTCTATGTTAGTCATTATAACTGTAACAAATGTTGCCTGGGAGCCTGTTTCCTCACTGCTTACACAGCCATAACACATCTCTCTCAGGGACAGAGTACTTGAAACCCGTTATTCCAGACTAGTTTTGGGCCAACGCTATCTCAAGATGTATGCTGTGGAGAGGGTCTGGATAAAACTTTCTCAGTCTTGAGGCATTCTTTTTATCTAGTCTCAGCAACCAGTTGAAAAGTATATAATGCCCTGCTTAAACTACTGAGGTGGGTGCTCTTTCTACCCCCTTTTGATACCTATGTCAGAAGCTTTCTCTGTCCTTTTACATTAAACAAAAATCTTTGCTGCACAAAGCTCTGAGTGACTGAGACTGCATCTTTGGTCCCAGAGTTAAATCTCCTTTGGAGACCACAAATTCGACACCAAACACCATAAGCTATCAGATTCTGGTCTGGTTTGTGGATTTCATTTTTTCTTACAATAATAAAAGTTCAGTTCAGTTCAATCACTCAGTCGTGTCCGACTCTTTGTGACCCCATGAATCACAGCACACCAGGCCTCCCTGTCCATCACCAACTCCTGGAGTTCACTCAGACTCACATCCATCGAGTCAGTGATGCCATCCAGCCATCTCATCCTCTGTCATCCCCTTCTCCTCCTGCCCCCAATCCCTCCCAGCATCAGAGTCTTTTTCAATGAGTCAACTCTTCGCATGAGGTGGCCAAAGTACTGGAGTTTCAGCTTCAGCATCATTCTTTCCAAAGAAATCCCAGGGCTGATCTCCTTCAGAATGGACTGGTTGATCTCCTTGCAGTCCAAGGGACTCTCAAGAGTCTTCTCCAACACCACAGGTCCGTGTGAGATGAGTGCAATTGTGCAGTAGTTTGAGCATTCTTTGGCATTGCCTTTCTTTGGGATTGGAATGAAAACTGACCTTTTCCAGTTCTGTGGCCACTGCTGAGGTTTCCAAATTTGCTGGCACATTGAGTGCAGCACTTTCACAGCATCATCTTTCAGGATTTGAAATAGCTCAACTGGAATTCCATCACCTCCACTAGCTTTGTTCGTAGTGATGCTTCCTAAGGCCCACTTGACTTCACATTCCAGGATGTCTGGCTCTAGGTCAGTGATCACACCATCATGATTATCTTGGTCTTGAAGATCTTTTTTGTACAGTTCTTCTGTGTATTCTTGCCACCTCTTCTTAATATCTTCTGCTTCTGTTAGGTCCATACCATTTCTGTCCTTTATCGAGCCCATCTTTGCATGAAATGTTCCCTTGGTATCTCTAATTTTCTTGAAGAGATCTCTAGTCTTTCCCTACCAGGGTCCAGCCCCGGTGGATCCAGGGAATTCGAAGGGGAGACAGCATCGGCGATCAGGATATGACAGAATGAAAGATATAAAGAATGGTTAAATAAGGATAGCTCAGTGAGAAAATTCAGTGGAGAAAAGAGGCTGAATAACTTGGTTTATGTGGAAAGCTAATAAAATTCCAAAATAAGGAATTTACATCACCTACCTAGGCCGCAGGCATCCTCTTGTTCTCCCGAAGGAGAGGAGATACTAAGGCCTCCCCGGTCAGATCTTAGAAGCCCAGGCAAAATTAGTAGGCTTGACGAGCCTCCATGCCCCAGATGGGAATTCAGCAAGAAGGTGAGAGAAAGAATGACATGGGGAGACCAAGTTTTGGTGAACAAGGCCCACACTTTATTTTCCAAAGTAGTTTTTATACCTTAAGTTGTGCATGGAGGATAATGGGGGAAGGGGTAGAGTTAGCAGTAAGCCAGGCTTTCTTCCTGAAAACTTATCATATGCAAAAGTTTAGGTGAATTACATCGTCTTCTGGCCAAGAGGCCTGTTAACATTTTAAGATCCTTTCTTCAGAAAACTTATTTTTCTCTAAAGGTGATTATTCTAAAGTCAGGTGCCACCCTCCAAAAGCATTAGATAGAGTTGCATTCCTATAGGGCAAAGGTGTGGTGGGCTATAACAAGAAAAGAATTAACTCAAGGGTCCAAGGTTACAAACATTAAAGGTACTACTTACATTCCTATACACCAATTATATTCATCAATACACTCACAGAGACACAGTAAGTAATGGATATGGAAACTTAGCAGCAAACATTGACCCAGCAAGTGAAAAACCCTTCACCAATACAATTTCTAATCAATCTTTTAACTGCTCAAAGGAATGTGTATTTAGACAGTTTAGAACATCTCATGCATCTCATGGTTGGGAGGCTGTGAACAATCACATGTGGCCGGAATACCTTCAGAGGAGTTTGTAGGTTGAAACACTCTTGTCACGCCCAGAAACTTTATCAACTAGAGCTGTAAGTTAACTCCTTTTCAGAGAGAGGTGGTGGGGGACAGCCCCCCGTAAAGTCACAGGTGTAGGTGAGAGCACAAAGCAGTAAAGTAGGCAGGCTCTGGTTTTGGGGGTAGATGTTCGAGAATTTCCAGGGGGACTCCTGAGGCTCGATCCCGCCTTTGCATGTGCCCAGCCTCCTTCCTCATGACCTTTGCCACGGGCGGAGTTCCTCATGCTGGCTCCCGGCATTTCCCATTCTGTTGTTTTCCTCTATTTCTTTGCATTGATGGCTAAGGAAGGCTTTCTTATCTCTTTTTTCTATTCTTTGAAATTCTGCAAATAATAAAACAAAACCCAATAAGGGAGGATTTTATTGGGGGACATGCATCGAGAACTGCCTGGCATGAAGTCTGTTGAGGTTGCAGTGAGGCTCTGTTCCTGCTGATGCCAGGCTGTGCTCTGGCTCTTTGGTGATTTTCTCTCACTTTCGATTTGTGGGCTGTGTTCTTTACCTGTAGGAAACAAAGTCCAGCTCTGGATATTTCAAGTAATGGGTGTTTCCAGTTGTGTAGGAACAGGTCAGCAGCAAGACAGACAGACAAACCTGACTGATATGCAAGAACAGGAACCAAGGGAAACCAGACTCTTGACCTGGAACTAGACCCAGGCCGGCTTCCAGGAGTCAGCAGCTGGAGTCTGTAGATGTCCAATGGGGCTCAAACCAAACCAAACCACAGCCATAATGAAAATTATATGCTGTGGCCAATCTTGTTTAAAACCTCCCCTGCTCTCCACAGCTTTTCTCTGCCTTATCACTTCAACCCTCTAGTGATCCTGCATCCTCTCTTCTTGGGGCTTTCATGGCCCCCAAGTCTCTGATCCCACACCCACTCCTGTGGCTTCTCTTCCCACATCCGTTTAGCTCCATCCCTACCCTGGCCTGAGAGGAGCTCCTAGCACAAGCTCCTGAGAAAGAATCTGATTGGCTCACTCACCACACTGAGCTGTCTACCAATTGGTTGACTGCCATTGGGTCAGGTGGCCCCACTAGACCGATCAGCTCTGCCCAGTGGAGCCAGGTCACATGGTACAAGGCTGTCTCAGACCTTATGGAGTATGGTTGTGGATGGTCCTATACCTGACCTGCCTGCTGCTGAGGCCTCTGGAGAGGGCTTAGTGAAGGAGGTACGACCATTCCTGGTTGGACCTTTGAGATTTGCTGCTATCACTCACTGGGCTTGGCAAATGCTCAAAGTGACCATTTTCCTGAAAAGAGCTTTCATGCATTCCTCAGAAGCACCCTGATGGGGCCAATTTGTCCTTCAGTCCACAGAACAAGTCTTCTCCTCCATCTAGTTGCCAGTGTTTCCTTGATCAGCTCTGCTTGTATAGGGACCATCTGTCTGTGGAATCCTGGACAGATCTTATAAATGGCCCCTTGCCAGCTCCCTCCTGCTTGGACCATATCTGGCCTAGGATAAGCTTGTGCCTTTTTATGCCCCAGTGTTGATAAAGAATAATTTTCACCCAGTGTAGTTTTTCTTTTTCTTTTTTAGTTCAGCCCTATTGATGTAACATGTCATGCCAGCTCTCAAGCTCCCCAAACCCAAGAGACACAGGCCAAACATAAAAGGGTGGGTATCTTAGAGCCCCTTCTCTCACATGGGGCAGAATGTGATGTGGACACATAGATATAAACCTCCAAACTAGCTATGTAGGAAAAGAGGAATGAGGAAAACTAAACACAAGAAAGCAAGTCAGAATGGCTGTGATCCAAAAATCTACAAGCAATAAATGCTGGAGAGGGTGTAGAGAAAAGGGAACCCTCTTATACTGTTGGTGGGAATGCAAACTAGTACAGCCACTATGGAGAACAGTGTGGAGATTCCTTTAAAAACTGGAAATAGAACTGCCTTATGATCCAGCAATCCCACTGCTGGGCATACACACTGAGGAAACCAGAAGGGAAAGAGACACGTGTACCCCAATGTTCATCGCAGCACTGTTTATAATAGCCAGGACATGGAAGCAACCTAGATGTCCATCAGCAGATGAATGGATAAGAAAGCTGTGGTACATATACACAATGGAGTATTACTCAGCCATTAAAAAGAATACATTTGAATCAGTTCTGATGAGGTGGATGAAACTGGAGCCTATTATACAGAGTGAAGTAAGCCAGAAAGAAAATCACCAATACAGTATACTAACGCATATATATGGAATTTAGAAAGATGGTAACAATAACCCTGTGTACGAGACAGCAAAAGAGACACTGATGTATAGATCAGTCTTATGGACTCTGTTGGAGAGGGAGAGGGTGGGAAGATTTGGGAGAATGGCATTTAAACATGTATAATATCATGTATGAAATGAGTTGCCAGTCCAGGTTCGATGCACGATACTGGATGCTTGGGGCTTGTGCACTAGGACGACCCAGAGGAATGGTATGGGGAGGGAGGAGGGAGGAGGGTTCAGGATGGGGAGCGCATGTAGACCTGTGGAGGATTCATTTTGATGTTTGGCAAAACTAATACAATATTGTAAAGTTTAAAAATAAAATAAAATTTAAAAAAAAAAGAAAGCAAATCAAAACACCCAGTTCAATTTAAAAATAAATAAAACACAAAAACTGTGGTGGGTAGAAAGAACCAGATAAGATGGAAGAACCAATTCCGAATGTATTAGTCATGACCATAAATAGAAATGGATTAAACTTGACAAACTTGCAAAGTAAAAGCAAACATTACACTGGATTAGAAAACTAATGCAGGGAACACTGTTTACAGCAGATAAAATGAAATATAAGAAGGCAAATTAAAATGATGGACATTTTACATGGCAACTCATCTGATGTCTTTAAAATGTTAATCTTATCAAGAAGAAAAATTGAGGGTGTGTATAAATTGTCCTAGACGGAAAAACATGTTGGAGGCAAAACAATTAAATATGAAAAATGATGATAAAACAATCTGGAATAACTCGGGAAATTTAAATATGGAATGAGTATTTTACAATATTAAAAATTATGAATTTTATTAAATGTGATAGGCATGAAATTTTATGTAAAGCACATGATCCAGTTTAAAAATAGATGCAGATAAAGCGAATTATGACAAAAAATAAATTTTTAATCCATGCACTGGATATATGAATAGTCATTGTACTAGTCTTTCTAGTATTTTGTGTATATTAAAATTTTCACATAAAACATCTTAAAATTTTCGAAATTTGTACTTGAAAATTTATATAAAACTTTCAAAATGGCTTCAATAAATTATATAATTATTTTTAATTACAAGATATGCTAGGCCAGTACTAACTAAAAATTGGTTGATTAGTAATACTAATTAGCTAAAAGCTTGTATAGCACTTTCATATCTTATATATCAGCTTTAAAGCAAAAATGATTACTAGACAGAAAGAGGATAAAAAGTGTGGCATAATAAGAGATACACTTGGTCCTTGTCCTTGGTTCTGGGCCAGAGCTCCTAAAACCCTCAGAATTTCCCGAGTGATAGGCTTGTCTTTTGCTATTTCTAAGGAACCCCTTTGATCAACCTGAGTTTGTGCTAATGGGGTGACTTACACCCTAAGATAGCCTTACGATGGGGCTGGTCATCGGAAAGACCCAGTGATTAGAGGGTTGGAAATTTCAGGCTACAGATCTCTAAGAAGGGAACATGGGAGGGGGTGCTGAAGATTAAGCTCTGTAAAAACTGTTCAGTGAGGAGACTTGAACTTCCTGGTGGTGAACATACCAAGGTATCTGGAGAGTGGCTGCCTGAAGAGGACAGGGAAGCTGCTTGCCTCCTCTGCCCCCACGCCTTTTTCTATGCATCTTTCCACTTAGTGGTTCCTGAGTTGTATCCATTACAATAAATCACTAAACATAATTAAAGTGCTTTCCTGAGTTCTGTGAGCTTCTCTAGTAAATTACTGAACCATCGGAGGGGTTGTGGGAACCTGTGATTTTTAATCCATTGTCAGAAATACATGTGGCCTGGGACTTGCAAGTGGTGAACAGCATCTGAAGGTGAAGGAGGGCAGTTAGGGTGCTGAGTACTGACACTGTGAGGTCTGTGGTTAGTGGCAAAATCAAACTGACTTGTTGAGCAACCAGTTGGTGTCTGGAATTCAGAGAATTAGTGACTGGTGTTAAAAAATACTCCACAACAATTCTGATAAAAGTTGCAACTCGGTAGGAAAGTACGATAATTCTAAAATTGTTTGCATCTCATAAAAGTCCGCAAATAGGTATTGAAATGTTAGCCTGTTGCAAGGGGAAAATAACATATTCACCATGACAGTGAGAGATCTACAGACACCTCTCTCAGGAACTGATAAATTAAGGGTACACAAAAATCAGTAAAGATAAAGGAGCTTTGAAGAAGTTACCTACACGCTGGTTTAATGAACATATACAGTACAATTGTGCAACACAGATTCCTTTTGACCACACACAAAGGAATGCTTATGAAACTGACCATGTCCTTGACCTTGAAGCAAGTCTGAACAAATTTCAAGGGACCGGTAAGACAAAGATCATTTTTTCTAACCCTAAGGCAATTAAGTTAGATATCAATAACAAAGAGATAGCTAGAAAAATCCTATACTTTAAGACATTTCAGAACACACTGTTCGATAAATTATGAGTCAGAGAAGGAAACACGATGGAAACTAGACAATATTTAGAACTAGATGATAACAAAAATATTAAGATATCAGTACTTGGGTTATTGCACTAAGGAGATACCTAGAAAGGAATTTATACCATGAATTCTAACATTAAGAAAGAAAAAGGTGCAAATTAATGAGTTAATCAATGCAAAGAAATAGAGGGAAACAATAGAACAGGAAAGACTAGAGATCTCTTCAAGAAAATTAGAGATACCAAGGAAACATTTCATGCAAAGATGGGCTCGATAAAGGACAGAAATGGTATGGACCTAACAGAAGCAGAAGATATTAAGAAGAGGTGGCAAGAATACACAGAAGAACTGTACAAAAAAGATCTTCACAATCCAGATAATCACGATGGTGTGATCATTGACCTAGAGCCAGACATCCTGAAATGTGAAGTCAAGTGGGCCTTAGGAAGCATCACTACAAACAAAGCTAGTAGAGGTGAAAGATTCCAGTTGAGCTATTTCAAATCCTGAAAGATGATGCTGTGAAAGTGCTGCACTCAATATGCCAGCAAATTTGGAAACCTCAGCAGTGGCCACAGGACTGGAAAAGGTCAGTTTTCATTCCAATCCCAAAGAAAGGCAATGCCAAAGAATGCTCAAACTACTGCACAATTGCACTCATGTCACATTCTAGTAAAGTAATGCTCAAACTTCTCCAAGCCAGGCTTCAGCAATATGTGAACCGTGAACTTCCAGATGTTCAAGTTGAAAGTTAGAGAAGGCAGAGGAACCAGAGATCAAACTGCCAACATCCGTTGGATCATAGAAAAAGCAAGAGAATAACAGAAAAATATCTATTTCTGCTTTACTGACTATGTCAAAGCCTTTGACTGTGTGGATCACAATAAACTGTGGGAAATTCTGAAAGAGATGGGAATACCAGACCACCTGACCTGCCTCTTGAGAAATCTGTATGCAGGTCAGGAAGCAACAGTTAGAACTGGATACAGAACAACAGACTTGTTCCAAATAGGAAAAGGAGTACGTCAAGGCTGTATACTGTCACCCTGCTTATTTAACTTATCTTCAGAGTACATCATGAGAAATGCTGGACTGGAGGAAGTATAAGCTGGAATCAAGATTGCCGGGAGAAACATCAATAACCTCAGATATGCAGATGACACCACCCTTATGGCAGAAAGTGAAGAACTAAAGAGCCTCTTGATGAAAGTGAAAGAAGAGAGTGAAAAAGTTGGCTTAAAGCTCAACATTCAGAAAACTAAGATCATGGCATCCAGTCCCATCACTTCATGGGAAATAGATGGGGAATCAGTGGAAACAGTGGCTGACTGTATCTTTCTGGGCTGCAAAATCACTGCAGATGATGACTGCGGCCATGAAATTAAAAGACACTTACTCCTTGGAAGGAAAGTTATGACCAACCTAGACAGCATATTAAAAAGCAGAGACATTACTTTGTCAACAACGGTCCATCTAGTCAAGGCTATGGTTTTTCCAGTGGTCATGTATGGATGTGAGAGTTGGATTATAAAGAAAACTGAGCACTGAAGAATTGATGCTTTTGAACTGTGGTGTTGGAGAAGACTCTTGCGAGTCCCTTGGACTGCAAGGAGATCAAACCAGTCAATCCTAAAGGAAATCAGTCCTGGGTGTTCTTTGGAAGAACTGATGCTGAAGCTGAAACTCCAATACTTTGTCCACCTGATGCAAAGAGCTGACTCATTGGAAAAGACTCTGATGCTGGGAGGGATTGGGGGGCAGAAGGAGAAGGGGATGACAGGATGAAATGGCTGGATGGCATCACTGACTCGATGGACATGGGTTTGGGTGGACTCTGGGAGTTGGTGATGCACAAGGAGGCCTGGCGTGCTGTGGTTCATGGGGTGGCAAAGAGTCGGACACGACTGAGTGACTGAACTGAATGAATTAATCATCCAATTTAAGAAGATACTAACAGAAAGAATCATATAGATGGCCAATGAAGTAAAGGGAGGTGAAAGTCGTTCAGTCATGTCCAACTCTTTGAGACCCTATGGACTACACAGTCCAAGGAATTCTGCAGGCCAGAATACTGGAGTGGATAGCTTTTCCCTTCTCCAGGGGATCTTCCCAACCCAGGGATCTAACCCAGGTCTCCCTCATTGCAGGCAGATTCTTTACCAGCTGAGCCACAAGGGAAGCCCACATGGCCAATAGGTAAATGAAGAAATGTTTAACAGCAATAATCATCAGGGAAATGCAAATCAAATCGACAACGAGATAACAGTTCATGGCTATTAACATAAAGGCAAGAAATAACAAATGTTCGTGAGAATGTGGAGAAAAGACAAACCCTGTCCCCTGTTGGTGGGAATGTATATTGGTGGAACCACTATGGAAAACAGTAAGAAGGTTCTTCAAAAAATTAAAAATAGAACTACCATATGATCCAGCAATCCCCCTTCCAGGTATTTATCCAAAGAAAAGAAAAAATTAATTTGAAAATATATGTGCACTCCCATGTTTGTCACAGCATTATTCACAACATCCAAGATACGGAAACAACCCAAGTATCCATCAATCAATAAATGGATGAAGAAATTGTGGTATACAAAATGTTTTTGGTGGTTAAAAAAATGTTTTTTTAATTTTAAAAAGGTGTTGATTCACTGCAAACTAAAAAATGAAAAAATTTGTGGTATATATATATGGAACAGGACAGTATTCAGTCATAAGAAAGAAGAAATCTTGCCATTTGTAACAGTATAAATTGACCTTGAGGGCATTATGCTAAGTGAATAAGTCATATAAATGCAAATACTGTATGACCTTACTTATATACTGGATCTTTAAGAAGACTCATGCTTATTGACACAAAGAACAGATGGTGGTTGGCAGAGGTGGGGCTTGGGGGTGGGCAAAATGGATGAAAGAGATCAAAAGGTACAAACTTAAAGTTATATATAAATAAGTTATGAGGATGTAATGTTCCACGTGGTGACTATAGCTAAAATACTGCATTGCATATTTGAAAGTTTCTAGGAGTAGATCTTAAAAGTGCTCATCAAAAGAAAAAGAAAAGTTTGTAACTATGTATGATGACAGATGTTAACCAGATTTGTTGTAGCAATGATTTGCAATATATCCAAATATCAAGTCATTATGTTGTGCTCCTGAAACTAAGATAAAATAAGACAATGTTGTATGTTATTTATACCTTTAAAAGACTGAAAAAAAAAAGAAGCTAGAAAGAAGCAGAAGGGAAAAAATAGGAAGAAAGTAAAAAGATATGAACCAAGAGAAATGAATCAAAATAAGCAACAAAAGAGAATGCACAAGTTAATGTTTTAGAAAATGGAGATATAACTACAGATGCTAAGATCAAACAACAAGAAATCAATAAATAACTTGAAGACAATAAATTAGTAAATTTGGATGTAATTAATATATTCTAAGGAAAACATGTAATCAAAATTGAATCCAGGATGAATCAAAAAACTCTAAGCAGCACTATTACCATTAAAGGAATTAAAAACAAACTCTGTTGGTGGTGATTTCCTTGTTGGTCTGCAGCTCTGGCTCAGAGGGGCACAGGTACAAGCTGAGACCTGAGGGTCCAGGTTGGGTGGGGAGAATTCCTACGGGCAGTCCTGAGAAGGCAGGAATGGTGGGCTCGGGGAGCCCAGCCCCACCTCCTCGGTCACGCTGTCTGTATCAGTGGGACCAGGAGCGTGGTTCACAACGTTGGGCCTGGGTGGGCTGTCAGAAGGCGTCCTTGTCCCCGCTCATCTGCCATCGCAGCAGCCCCTCTGCTCTCCCTCCATCCCTTTATCCTCCTCCACGTGGTCCTTCTCCCTTCTGGCTCAAAAATATCCACATTCCCTGAGTGCTCACCACAGCCTGCAGTGTGAGAAAGGCTTTTATTTAGCTTTTGAAACAACCCTGTGATGTACGAATGTGTGCGTGCACGCTCAGTTGCTCAGTCGTGATATCTCTTTGCAACCTGAGGGATTGTAGCCCACCAGACTCCTCTGTACATGGGATTCTCCAGGCAAGAATACTGGAATGGGTATACATTTCCTCCTCCAAGGGATCTTCCCAACCCAGGGATTGCACCCACGTCTCTTGTGTCTCCTGCATTGCAGGCAGATTCTTTACCGCCGAGCCATCAGGGAAGCTGAAGAATTGGTGCTTTTGAACTGTGGTGTTGGAGAAGACTCTTGAGAGTCCGTTGAACTGCAAGGAGATCAAACCAGTCAATCCTAAAGGAAATCAGTCCTGAATATTCAATGGAAGGACTGATGTTGAAGCTGAAACTCCAATACTTTGGCCACCTGATGTAAAAATCTGACTCACTGGAAAAGACCCTGATGCTGGGAAAGATTGAAGGCGAGAGGAGAGGGGGACGACAGAGGATGAAATGGTTGCATGGCATCACCGACACGATGGACGTGAGTTTGAGTAGGCTCCAGGGAAGCCTGGGGTGCTGCAATCCATGGGGTCACAGAGTCAGACACAACTGAGCGACTGAACTGAACTGAAGTGAACTGATGGACGTTACTATATCGGTTTGTTTGCATGCATGAACGTATTTTTTCATTTCTTTTGGGTAAACACAAGTAGGGTTGTGGACTTACCGGTAAGTAAATAGTTAATCTTAAGAAACTGCCTACTCACCCCCTCAAAAAAAGAAAACAAAATGCTATTGTTCAAGTTCCCCTCAGCAACCTAGGAGAGGGCGCCCTCTACTGGGGAAAGGAAGAAGCCCATCGCGGAGATGCGGAGTCTGGGAGGCAGAAAAAGGAAAATGAACCCAGGAGAGACTCGAGGTTGGGGGATTCTCGGGGGTAGAGACAGAGGAGACAACGTGCTTTTCTCATGGGAAAGAATCAGTTCTTGACGACGTATACCCATGCCTATATTAACCTTGTTACCTCCACCTTCCCCTTCTCGTTGGGATCGGCAACCCTGGCAAAACTTAAGCGCTGCCCCTCCTGGTACTGACTCAGCAGTCTCTTTCTCTACCTCCATCCCTGCTCCTATAGCTGGAGCAAGCTGGGGCAGGGACTTTTTTTAAATGGCTTTTTGAAAGAAAATAAAACAGGTGAGCTAAAGGGGAAACACACACGAGTGCATTTAGAAGTTGGTCGTTCGATAACTCGGCTGTTCAGAGACGGACATTCGTCCGCCGCCTTCCTGTGAGCTCCGCTGTGTCCTGAGTGTCCAGCGGCCCCTCCCTGACAGTTCCAGGCGCATCACCAGGCGGTCATTCCAACTTTCCAACAGGCATATGCATATCCTGCCACCGCAGCTGAGCCTTTAATGCCAACAGGATATTCTCAAGAGGACTTTAGAAGTATATGTAAATGTCTGATTTTCATACTTGCTCTTCACATTGTGTGCAGTCAGACAATAGTTACTTAAGAAACATGGGGAATGCAGAAATGACTGCAGGGCAGCAGGAAGTATGCTGCACTTTTTCTGCAATTTAAGTTAGATATTTCTTTTCATGCCTGAAACAATTTGTAAAGCTTTTTTGTACTAGAAAATGCAGGCATGTTTCACCAAAGTAGACGTACTGTGATTTGAAATCCAATAAATGAAGGCAACGCGTGGCCTTCCAATAAAAATATATTTGAAGACTGAAAAAAACTGGGTGAGGCAAGCAGCCAGCCTTTAGAGGTGAATCAGAGAATTTAAAGTTGGGAGAATGTGGACAACACCAGGTCCAGTGCTTTCCATTGACATGTGATAAAAGCAGGTGAGGGCTTCCCTGGTGCTGATTGGTAAAGAATTTGCCTACCAGTGCAGGAGACATGGGTTCAATCCCTGGTCTGGGTAGATCCCACATGCTGTGGAGCAAATAAGCCCGGGCACCACAACTACTGAGTCTGTGCTATAAAGCCCAGGAGCTGCAGCTACTCACCCGCGTCCTGCAACCAAAAAAAGCCACCACGATGAGAACCGTGTGCACCACAACTAGAGAGTAATCCCCACTTTCCGCAACCAAAAAAAGGCCTGTGTAGCAACGAAGACCCAGCACAGCCAAAACTAAATACATTTTTAAAAATAAATAAATAAAAGCAGTGAGAAGAGGAGGACTTATATAGAACCACAGAGCAAATGAGCCAGGAACCTCAATGACAGTGGCTGGCATGGAGAGAGAGGCATAAACAAGACAAAATAGCAGTCCGTTGCTGCTGCTAAGTCACTTCAGTCGAGTCCAACTCTGTGCGACCCCATACGGCAGCCCATCAGGCTCCCCTGTCCCTGGGATTCTCCAAGCAAGAACACTGGAGTGGGTTGCCATTTCCTTCTCCAATGCATGAAAGTGAAGAGTGAAAGTGAAGTCGCTCATTTGTGTCCGACTCTTAGCGAACCCATGGACTGCAGCCTACCAGGCTCCTCCGTCCATGGGATTTTCCAGGCAAGAGTACTGGAGTGGGGTGCCATTGCCTTCTCCGATAGCAGTCCGTAACAGAGTTAAATTGTCTTTTTTTTTTGTTTTTCACTGCATCGCATCTTAGTTGCAGCATACAAAATCTTTTGTTGCAGCGCATGGACTCTCTTGTTGGGCTTCCCTTGTGTGCTCGGCTGGTAAAGAATCTGCCTGCAATGTGGGAGACCTGGGCTCGATCCCTGGGTTGGGAAGATCCTCTGGAGAACGGAAAGGCTACCCACTCCAGTACTCTGGCCTGGAGAATTCCTGTACAGTCCTGGGATCACAAAAGTGATCCAGGCCTGTACAGTCCATGGGATCACAAAAGTCGGACACAACTGAGTGACTTTCACTTTCACTATGGACTCTCCAGTTGCAGCATGTGGACTCCAGAGGGCATGGGCTCAGTAGTTGCCCCACTTAGATTTACTTGCCCTGAGGCATGTGGGATCTTAGTTCCCCAGCTAGGGACTGAACATGTGCCCCCTGCTTTGGAAGGCAAATTTTTCACCACTGGACCACCAGGGAAGCCCTCAACTGTGTCTTTAATAGAATCATGCTAGTCTGCATTTCCCCAAATAAAATCTTCCTGTGCTTTTATTGAGTTCCATTAAAATAAGCCTAAATGATCACAAAACAGGGAAATCGATAAACTAAACTCCATGCCTGCTAGCTAAGCAAGATTTCCCTATAGTAACTGGCTGCCTTCATGACAACTCCTCAAACTTATTGCTTTTCCCTCTTGCTTCTGCAGGATCGCAGTGAGGCAGGGACCAGGCCCACTTGTACAATGACACCTGCGATCACACCTACACTCATGAGCACATCAGTGACCTGCAGCAAGAAGAGAAGCGGGGTAACACTCAATACCAGGGGTCTGACCACAGATACATAGAACACCAAGAACCTTCAGCTCAGGGAAGACCATCTGATCTGGTCCTCTTCAAAGCAATTCCAGCAGGAATAAATACAGCCATGAAAGGGGACATCCGGAGAAAGCCGGACACCCAGGAAGGAGGGCAGAAACTGGCTGGCCAGAGGGGAAAGAATAAGTGGGAGGAGGAGCCGAGATATGAAATTCAGGGAAGGGAGGGATCAAAGGAGGGAAACTCAATGGCCCTGTGGGTGTAATACCCCTGGAGGGCATGGGTGCCCAGATGACGTAGGTCAGGGCTGACCAACTGGGATCCTGGGAGCCGGTGTAAAGGGGAGAAAACCACCCCGTGCCCTCTTGCTGCCCAGAGTTTGTGGGCAGGAAGCTTGCCTGGACCGCCCTGTGTCCCAGGTGCCCGACCACCTCCAGGCGCATAGCAGGCTCGTGACTGACCTGCTGAACAAGTGACTGAACTCGGGGTAGCACTGAGGTTCTGCTTTTATGAGATAATATTGTCTCACTTGTGTGCTGTTGGGGAGAGGAAATTTCCCCTCTCTGCCTCTTGCGTTATTGTGGCTGAACTAAAGATAAAACTAATGATAAAATCAAAAAACAGTGGAAACCATGACAGACTTTATTTGCTTGGGCGCCAAAATCACTGCAGGTAGTGACTGCAGCCATGAAATTAAAAGACGCTTGCTCCATGGAAGAAAAGCTATGACCAACCTAGACAACATATTACAAAGCAGACACATTACTTTGCGGACAAAGCTCTGTCTACTCAAGGCTATGGTTTTACCAGTAGTCATGTATGGATGTGAGTGTTGGACTACAAAGAAAGCTGAGCACTGAAGAATTGATGCTTTTGAACTGTGGTACTGGAGAAGAGTCTTAAGAGTCCCTTGGACTACAAGGAGATCAAATCAGTCAATCCTAAAGGAAATCAGTCCTGAATGTTCCTTGGAAGGACTGATGCTGAAGCTGAAACTCCAATACTTTGGCCAATTGATATGAAGAACCAGCTCATTGGAAAAGACTCTGATGCTGAGAAAGATTGAAGGTGGGAAGAGAAGGGCATGACAGAGGATGAGATGGTTGGATGGCATCACTGACTTGTGGACATGAGTTTGAGTAGGGTCCGGGAGTTGGTGATGGACAGGGAAGGCTGGCATGCTGCAGTCCATGAGGTCGCGAAGAGTCGGACATGACTGAGTGACTGAACTGAACTGAATGATAAAATCGACTCAAGATAGACTCATAGAAAAAAAGAAAAACATTTTAATGCATACACAGAGCCTCGTGGAAACGGTCCCTAAGAAGTAGCCAAAGCAGACAGCTTTTAGACATTTTAGACAAAGAAACAATACATTTGTGAGAAACTGACAGGGCAAAGAAACTACTGTGTTCTGAGTATTGGGTGGTTTGTGTTGTCGTTATTGTTGCCGTTTGTTTGTTTGGCTGCCCTTCGTCTTTGTTGCAGCACAAGGGCTCCTGGTTGTAGTGCACAGGTTTCTCTAGCTGAAGGCTTGCTCTGGTTGCAGGCTTCCGTCCATTGCACTGCGCAGGTTTAGTTGCCCTGAGGCATGTGGGATCTTAGTATCCTGACCAGGGATCGAACCCGAGTCCCCTGCATTGGAAGATGGATTCTTTTTTTTTTTTAACTTTACATAATTGTATTAGTTTTGCCAAATATCAAAATGAATCCGTCACAGGTATACATGTGTTCCCCATCCTGAACTGGACCACCAGGGAAGTCCCAAAACTTAGGTATTGCATGTTCAATTAGTGAGGAATCTAAGCAGAGTTTGCGCTTGGGGTGGTAAACTAAAGAAGTAACGAGGCGTTTATCCAGGCTTCTTCCCCCGGATTCCCTGTCCCTGGCAATAAGGATGTCCTTCTACGTCCAGGGGCAGCGGGGGCACCTTTCACGAGGGGTGTATTTCCTGCTTTCAGGGCATCAGAAAGGAGAGTCAGAGCATCCCTCTTGCCTTGGCCATTTCATAACTTTAATTCAAAATAAGCAATGTTCCATTGTAATATATTTGGGAGTAGTCCACCCCAAGTCCCAACAGCACTGGTCAGAAAATGAATCTAGATAAAGACATGGATACTCAGAAAAACAAAAGGATGCAGTAGCTATGTGAGGATGACCCCGGAGACCAGTGTACTCAGCCCAGCTCTGCTGTACTCACGGACACAGTGACATGGACGGGGTGGGCCAGCTGGTAAGATTGGAAGCTGGGCTTCTATACCCAACAGAGACTTGGAGACAGTGGCCCCATCCTTCCTGGGGATGACGTTCAAAGAGATGGCTTCAGGTCCTGGCAGTATTGAGCTTTTTCAGGCAGGCATCTGAGGGGTCATCCTGCAGATATGGCCTTATGTTGCCAGAAGCCCTGCTGGAGTTTGACGGTCCCTTGGTGCAAAAGTCTGGATGCGTTTGTTCTGTGACTCGAGTTCCACGGCTCTCACAGGCCCACGTTCTCACCTACAGAGAATGAGACAGAGGAGAGTCTTTCTAGAGAAACAGGTGATGAGAAGGAAGGGGTGAGGGAGAGAAAGAAAGGCAAGTTAGTGAGTTACCTTCAGTGGGAAGAGTTCAGAAATAGAGATGCCAGGGCCAGGGAAAACGAACAGATGAAGGGACTACACACACCCCCAAGCGCCTCCTGCATTCTCGAGGGCCTCTTCTTTCCCCAATAGAGGGCGTGTGCTCCTGCAGTGCTGTGAGGTACTTGGACAACAACTGAGTCATTTCTTATAATAAACATTCACTTACCGTTGTTGTTGTTCAGTATCTAAGTACTGTCCAACTCTTTGTGACCCCATGGACAGCAGCATGCCAGGCTTCCTTGTCCTTCACCACCTCCTGCAGTTTGGCCAAATTCATGTCCATTGAGTTGGTGATGCTATGTAAACATCTCATTCTCTGCCACCCTCTTCTCCTTTTGCCCTCAATCTTCCCCAACATCAGAGTCTTTTCCAATGAGTTGGCTCTTCGCATCAGGTGGCCAAAGTATTGGAGCTTCTGCTTCAGCATCAGCCCTTCCAATGAATATTCATTGGAATGTTCATTGATTTCCTTTAGGATTGACTAGTTTGATCTCCTTTGCAGTCCAAGGGACTCTCAAGTGTCTTCTCCAGCACCACAGTTAGAAAGCATCAATTCTTCAGCACTCAGCCTTCTTTATGCTCTGACTCTCACATCTGCACATGACTATTGGAAAAACCATAGCCTTGACTATATGGACCTTGGTCGGCAAAGTGATGTCTTTGCTTTTTAATATATATATTGTCTGGGTTGGTTATAGCTTTCCGTCCAAGGAGCAAGCGACTTTTAATTTCATGGATGCAGTCACAGTCCGCAGGGATTTTGGAGCCCAAGAAAATAAAATCTGCCACTGCTTCCACTTTTTCACCCTCTGTTTGCCATGAAGTGATGGGACTTCACTAATCTTAGTTTATGATTCTGCAATCCTACACCTAGTGTTTACCCAAAAGAAATTAGAATCCACGTTCATGCACACAAACAAACCTGTATGGGAATATCTAGAGTGGCTGTAATAATTATTGTCAAATATCAAAAACTACACAAATGTCCTTCAGCTGGTGAATAAAGAAAGGCTGGCCCATGCATGCAGCAGGATACCACTCAGCAGTAACAAGGAACAAAGTGCGCCACGTGCTACAACAAAAATGAACGTCAGACGCATTCTGCTAAGTTAAAGAACCCAGACACAAAAAGCAAGCTTCTGTATGATTCCATTTGTATGACATTCTAGAAAAGGCAAAGCTATAGGGAGAGAAAAGAGATCGCAGGAGCTGAGGTGTGGAGCTGGGGTGAGGGGCTGGCTGAAGACAAAGGGGCCTGGGGAGCTTTAGGGGCGAGTGACTCTCCTGTGATCTGCGTTCTCCTGATGGTCACATGGATATGTGAGAGTGTCAACAGGCAAAGAACTATATACAAAAAGGGTCAATTTATAACTACTAAATGTTTTTCAATAAGTCTAAATTTATACTTATTTTGAATATAAACATATATATAAACACATATGCCTACATGTGTACACACACACACGTGCTGTCCATCTGTTTTAATGGTTGAATAACACGCCATTAAATGCAGACATCTATTTTATTTGGCCAGTTTCTTGCTATTGAGTGGTTCCCAGGGTTTGGACATTCTCTTTAATGCTGCGATGCTATGGAAGGCAGTAAGGAGTTGGTCCAGGACTTGGCCAAGCCTGCCCCAGTGCCTCCCCACGCAGGCTTTCACTCCATCCCTACACAGCCCGCAGGTAGGGATTATTATCTGCTCTGCACGAAGTGCAGCTGAACTTAGCAGGGGGGTGGGGGAAGTCACATGTGCAAGTTGCACATTCAGGGAGCAGGAGACTGAGGATCCCCAACTGCTTCTGTCCAGTTGGGAGGCCCACGCTCCTTTCCTTACACTGTGCAGCCAGTTGTAAACTATTGAAAGGAAGTAACTGTGTCTTATTTCTGTTCGTCACTCCAAAACAACTAATATAAAGGAGACTGGACCCAAGATGAGATGCTTCCCAAGAACCGGGGTTGGCTTGAACTGAACCCCACTCTCTAATGGAATAAAGTCAACAGTCTGCCCATGAACTCACTTCTAATGACGACGAGCCCTTGGTACACTGTGGGGGTGGGGAGCATGATGAAGTCAGCAAATGGCCCTTGAGTGCCTGTTGTGCCAGGCACTGAAGGGAGAACCAGTGCATGATGGTGCAACTGTTCCCCCTCTCCACCTCAACCCTGGGGCTTAAACAGAGAACCTGTCCTTGCTTGAGGGAGCCAGATGGCTCACACAGACCCTGCTCATACAGAAGGCCCAGTGTTCATAGCCAGAGGCAGAAATCTCAGTCAGGTCTCCAAGTCTCGGTTTTCGCTTGGCCTGAGACAGGAAAACCAGAGACAGGCAGAGGGGAGCCCTGGCAGGGAACATTCTAGAACCTGACCCTCAAGGAGCTCCAGTCCAGCCTGCAGGCTCCCTCTGTTCATTACCTGCAGTCAACAGTTGGGAGCCCTTCTTGCACTGGTGAGAAGTCCCTCCCTTAACTGGGGTGACTGGGCTGGAAAGCTGTTTGGGGGACAAAGAAGAGAAGGTGAGGGGGTCCAGAAGGCAGTGTGGGTGGACATGCAGCAGGGGAGTGAGTCCGAGTGATGTACACAGGTTGGGTGTGAGCGCACTGTATGTGCAGAGTGTGTGTGTGTCAGAGAGTGAGTCCTGACTCCCAGTAGGTCTGAAATGCCTCCTAAAGGGCCGTCTGCCTCCTACCCTGGCATGGTCAGTTTTCATAAGCATTCCCTTGTGTGCAGTCAGAAAGAATCTGTATTTCCTAGTTCACTCTACGTGCTCATTGAATCAGCTTGTCAGTATGTTTTGCGAAGTTTCTGTATCTTAACTGATTTTTGTGTCCCCTTGATTTATCAGATCCTGACAGAGGCATAGGTAGATCTCCCACTATGGTGAACTGGTCATTTTCTCCTTACAACAGACCAAAATTTTTAATATCTCTTTTAGGATTTTTATTAGATGCAAACAATTTTAGAAGTATTAATATCATACCTTCCTAGGGAATTGAAAGTGTTTTCAGGATCTTTGTGGAACGTTTCTCGACACCAGCAGTTAATTCTGAGTTTCCAGACACCAACTGGGTGCTCACTGAATCGGTTCGATTTTGACACTAAACACAGACTTCATAGCCTAAGTGCTCAGTCCCCTAAGACTGTCTTCCTTCACATCAGATGTCCTTCACCACTCACCTGTACTTTTGTCAAAACCCCTCCTACATTTCAGCAGTTTTCCAGAAAGGCTCACAGAACTCAGAAAGTCACCTTAAATGTTTACCAATTTATTAGGATGGATACAATTCAGAAGCAACCAAATGGAAGAGAGGTGGAGGGCAAGGCGTGGGGGCAGAAGATGCAAGGAGCTTCCCTCTCCTCTTCAGGCAGCCACTCTCTGGACACCTTGGTGTGTTCACCACCAGGAAGTTCATCAAGTCTCCTCGCTGAACAGTTTTTATAGAGCTTAATCTTCAGCAACCCCTCCCACGTTCCCTTCTTAGAGATCAGCAGCCTGAAATGTCCAACCCTCTAATCACTGGGTCTTCCTGATGACCAGCCCCATCCTAAGGTTATCTTAGGGTCCACGTCACCCCATTAGCACAAACTCAGGTTGATCAAAGGGGTCTCCTTAGAAATAGCAAAAGATAAAGCCTATCAACAAGGAAATTCTGAGGGTTTTAGGAGCTCTGGCCCAGAACCAAGGACAAGGACCAAGGGTATTTCTTATTATGCCACACTTTTCACACTTTCTGTCTACTACTCATTTTTGGTTTAAAGCTTATATTTTCTGATATCAATATAGCTATGCCAGCTTTCAGTTAATTAATATCAATGAATTAACCAGTTTTTAGTTAGTAGTTGCCTAGTATATCTTCTTTTATTAAAAATATTACTATAAAATTTATTAAAATAATTTTGAAAGTTTTATTTTGTTTAAATTTTCAAGTTTCAGCTATTTATAAAGTATTTACTATGTAAATGTTTTAGTATACAAAAGTAGCAGTAAAATGGTCACCCATATACCTAAGGCGTGGGTCAAAAGCTGATTTTTGGTCATTTTGCTTTATCTGCATCTATTTTTTATGCCATGTGTTTTACGTAAACCTCATACCTTTATCACACTTAATAAGATTCATGATTCCTTAATATTCATTATCCAGTTCACATTCAAATTTCCCCAGTAAACCCAAATTGCTTTTAGAATCCTTTCTCATATTTAGTAACTTTGTCCTCAACATGTCTTTCAGTCTAGGACACTTTATACACACCCTCAATTTTTTTCCTTGATAACATTAATGTTTTCAGGATGTCAAATGACTTGTCACATAAACTGTCCATCTTATTAACTTCAGTCTTTATGTCCTTATATTTCAATTGTATCTGCTGTAGACAGTATTCCCTGGATTCATTTTCTAATCCAGTATGTTTGTCTTTTACTTGGCAAGTTTATATTTATGGTCACTATCAATATATTTGGAATGAGTTCTTCCATCTTATCTGATTATTTCCACAAATCTCACTTTTTATAGGTAATGTTTCATTATTTTTTAATTGAACAGGCTGCTTTTGTTTTGCTTTCTTGTGTTTAGTCTACCTCATTCCTTTTTATTCCATAATTAATTTGGAAATCAATACTCCATGGGTCCACATCACATTCTGCCCATGGTGAGAGAAGGGCCTTCAAGAGACTCCCCTTTAATTTTGGCCTGTGTCCCTTGAGCTTGGCACACTTGAAAACAGGCATGAGATGTTATATCAATAGAGCTAAGATAAAACGAAAAGAAACTAACTGGGAGAAAACTATGCTTATGTCAACACTGGGGAAAGAATGCGCATAAGCTTTTCCTAGACCAGGTATGGTCCAAGCAGGAGCAAACTAGAAAGGAGCCATTTATAAGTCCTGTCCGGGATTTCACACACAGATGGTCCCCAGACAACCAAGGCTGCCAAGGGAAACATTGGCAACCAGATGGAGGAGATGACTTGCCTTGTGGAGGGAAGGACAATTGGCCCCAGAAGGGTGCTTCCGAGAGCCCACAAAAGCCCCTTGCAGGAATCGGGTCACTTTGAACATCTGCCAAGCCCAACTAGTAACAGAGCCAAACCTCAAGGAACCAATCACGAATGGTCATAAGTTCTTCCCTAACCCCTCCCCAGAGGCCTCAGCAGCAGGCAGGTCAAGGATAAGACCATCCACACCCACACTCCGTAGGGTCTGAGGCAGCCTTTGTACCACATGACCTGGCTCCGCTGGGCAGAGCTGATTGGTCTAGTGGGCCACATGACCCAATGGCTGTCAGCCAATCAGTAGACAGCTCAGTGTGGTGAGGGAGCCAATCAGGTTCTCTCTCAGGAGCTTCTGTTAGGAGGCCTCGCAGGCCACAGGGAGGGATGAAGCTGAGCGCATATGGGAAAAGAAGCCACAGGAGTGAGTGTGGGTTCAGAGACTTGGGCATCATAACAAGCCCCAAGAGGAGAGGATGCAGGATCATTGCGGGGTGGAAGTGATCAGGCAGAGAAAACTGTGGAGAGCAAGGAGGTTTTAAACAAGATTGGGCAGAGCATATAATTTTCATTATGGCTGTGGTTTGGTTTGGTTTCAGTCCCACCTGACATACAGACTCCAGCTGCTGACTCCTGGAAGCCAGCCTGGGTCTAGTTCCAGGTCAAGGGTCCTGGTTTCCCTTGATTCCTGTTCTTGCATATCACTCACGTTTGTCTGTCTCTCTTGCTGCTGACCTGTTCCTACACAACTGGAAACACCCATTACTTGAGATAACCAGAGCTGGACTTTGTTTCCTGCAGGCAAAGAACACCGCCCACAAATCGAAAAGTAAGAGAAAATCACCAAAGAGCCAGAGTACAGCCTGCAGCAGGAACAGAGCCTCGCTGCAACCTCAACAGACTCCAGCCAGGCAGTTCTCGATGCATGTCCCCCAATAAAATCCTCCCTTATTGGGTTTTGTTTTTATTATTGTAAGAAAAAATGAAATCCACAAACCAAACCAGAAACTGATAGCTTATGGTGTTTGGTGTCGAATTTGTGGTCTCCAAAGGAGAAGATTTAACTCCAGGACCAAAGATGCAGTCTCACTCACTCAGAGTTTTGTGCAGCAAAGATTTTTATTTAAAGTAAAAGGATAGAGAAAGCTTCTGACATAGATATCAGAAGGGGGTAGAAAGAGTGCCCACCTACCTCACTAGTTTAAGCAAGGCATTATATACTTTTCAACTGGCTGCTGAGAATAGATAAAAGAATGCCTCAAGACTGAGAAAGTTTTATCCAGACCCTCTCCCCCAGCATACATCTTGAGATAACATTGGCCCAAGACTAGTCTGGTAGAATGGGTTTCAAGCACTCTGACCCTGGGAGAGATGTGTTATGGCTGTGTAAGCGGTGAGGAAACAGGCTCCCAGGCAACATTTGTTACAGTTATAATGACTAACATAGAGACCTAGAGTCTGAGAAAAGCATATCCAGGAGTAAGATACATTATGCTTAAAGGGCCAGTTTTCAAATGAAATAGACTGTTGCAAAATTAACACAGAGCTTTTAAAATTAGCCCATCCTTGGAAAGATATATCATAGCTTACAGAGCCTAAGAGACTAAGGCAAAAGAATATGAAAAAAAAAGGAAGTTTACTTCCTCCTTAAAGGGGCCTTGGACTCCCTATCAACTTGCCTGTTAACTCTCTCAAAACTGTATAGCAAAACAAGACTCCCCTCAATGTATAATGTCACTGCTGACAAGACACTCCCTTCGGGTCATTGATTTTGCTTCTTGTTTATTGAGAACATGATTCCAGAGGATAGGGCTATCAGGCCCACTCCCAAGATGGTAGCTGCTGTGACAGCATCTCTGACCTGCAAGAGAGAGGAGAGTGAGTCAGACTCTGTGTCCGTAAGCTGAGTACACACTGTACATTCAACAAGGATGTCCAGCTCAGGGAGCTTCATGTGCCTCATAGCCTCCTTGACAAACTCAGGAGTCAACAAATATTGGCAGGGAAATGCAGAGAGGAGGGCAGCATGAGGAAGGAATTGGTGAATGGGGCAGCTGGCCAATGACATACACAGGCCTGAAGAGGGAAATTTCCCTTCAGCCTGCTGGTTTTTAAAGCAGACAGATCCCCAGAGGGTGCCTGTGGAAAGGACAGGGAGATGAAGTCAGATGGTTGAAATCCTGGCTGATCAACAGGGAGCTCTTGAGGTACGTATAAAGTTGAAGAGGAATTGCTATTGAACCTTAGTGAACTCTGACCTGAATCCTAGCAGAGCCCTCCCTTGTCTTCATCTTTGCTGTATCCCCAGCGCCCAGACCTGCCAGGCACCAAGTGCTCTCTGCACGTTCTTCAATAAATGACTCAACTATGAAAAAGAGTGGTGATGTTATACTTTAAATTATTAAGATATCTTACTTATATTGCTTGTAGTAGAAAAAAACAACAAAAGAAGAGTAAGTTTCAGGGTAAAAACAGAACATGTATCAAATTTCACTCCTTCCTGAACTCCAAATAAAAATAAAGTAAGACATTAGTTTTAGGCATAATTCCACTAAGACTCAGAGAACACTAAAGGCTAAGGCAGCTGTGGAAAAAGCTGAATATTAATCCTAAATAGAGTAAGTCCCTTACATACTAACCTGATCAGTTCTGAGAGGACGTTCTTAAGTCCAATTTCTTCGTAGGTTCAACAAAGTTAGCTTAGGTACCCAAGTAACACAATCAACTATACAGTACTGTACTGTAAAAGATTTATAGTACTTTTCACACAAAAAAATACATAAAAAAAAAAACAAAACTGAACAAATTAATAAAGGTCAAAGAGTAACACAGTTTTTGCTTTTACCTTATTATCAGACAGGAAAAAACTTGACTTCTCAAGCTAGGGGCCACAAAGCATTTGGATCTAGTGATCTAGCCTTTTGGGTGCAGGAAATTACAGCTCCAAGGCCTTTAAAACATCTCTTAATTCCAGGGAATAAAATGTCAGGCCTGAGTTACGAGCAGTTATTTAGGCTCTTCAACATTTAAGAGACCACACCTTCAATCTTTTGACTGACTCCAGATATATTGTAGGGTTGTTTCCTCATATAGAGACTGCTAATATTCCAGAAAATAAAACTACTATTTTATCCTTGTTATCTGATTTACAGAAAGAGATTAAACACACACACACACAAATATTTTGTGGGACATATTGGAGCCCATTCCGGCTTGCCTGGCCCTTTACATGAAAGAAATGCTTTGGCAGATACATTGACTAAACTAATCACTTTAAACTTACATAAAAAGATTGATAAGGCCAAAAATTCTCACAAAATTCACCATCAAAATGCAGCTGGTTTAAGGTATGAATTTCATATCCCGGCCAGATATGTTGCTAACTTGTGGGAGAGGGTATGCTTGTATTCTTCCTCAGGACACAGATTCTCCGATTTGAATTCCGGACACACTAATTCGTCATGTCACAGCCCCCCAGAGACCAGATCTGCAGTTCGCGCACTCGTTCGCCCCACCCGGCAGCCAGCTCTTGCCTCTGCGCCTCCAGCCGTACCCTGCACCCTCCTTGCCCGGCAACATAGAACAAAGAAGTTTGTGTGGCGAGTGAGGGCCAGAGAGGAAAGCAAGCCCGCGGAGTGCTGTCCAGACCAGCACGGCCCGCCAGCCAGAGGGGAACGCCACGAGCCCAGGCATCGGCTAGCCCGAGTCCGCGAACCCTGCCCCTCCGCCCGCCATAGGCATGGCGGCCCACAGCCTGGGGCTCGAGTTCTGCCTCCTGCTGCTGGGGACACTGCTACCCCCCACCGGCAGAGGCCTGCAGCTATTCCCCGGTGCACCCACAACAGACGTTTTGCAATGCAGACATAGTGATCAGGGCTAAAGCAGTCAGTAAAAAAGAGGTGGAACTAATATAGTAACTTGTGAACAATGTATGCTCTCATCTTGTTTAAACCCTCAATATAATGTTTGCTCCTTTGTGGTGTTACAACGTCCACCTTATCTTATGATGTAACCACTTATTGGTATGATAATTATGGACTTGCTGTATTACAACAACTGTAGGATTTAATGCGATCGCTATGGTTTGTGGGTTTACTTATTTTAGGAATATTAGCTTTAATAGCAGCAATTACTTCTGTTACTGTGGCAGCAATATCATTTACTCAACAAGTGCATACTGCCCAATATGTTGATACCATGTCTAAAAATGTTTCTCTAAATCTAGCAACATAGGAAGCTATAGATAGAAAGTTGGAGATGAGGGTAGATGCCTTGGAGGAGGCAATAATGCATATTGGGACTCAGTTACAGGCTTTAAAAGTGAAAATGGCTCTGTCATGCCACGCTGATTATCGGTGGATATGCGTGACATCTTTGAAGGTAAATGAGACAGATTATGAATGGGAGAAAATTAAAAATCATATTTCAGGTGTTTGGAACAGCTCTGACATTGGCCTGGACTTAGGGAAACTTCATAATCAAATACAGACCTTGGAACACTCTCGACTGGATTTTACCGCCGCTGGAGCAGCTAATGATTTTTCTCACACTTTCTCTAACTTCATTTCAGGCAAAAACATTCTGTCTAATATCTTTAGTTATGCTGCTGTTGGTGCTCTAATTTTGCTTCTCATAATCATTCTTCCTTGTATTGTCAGGATTCTTCAGCAGAACATTCAGAAGCTCGCAACTGAGTTGCATCTGGCTATTTTAAGAAATAAGAAAGGGGGAGGTGCCGGGAGCCAGCATCTGTGAGGAACTCTGCCGGTGGCAAAGGTCATGAGGAAAGAGGCTCGGCATACGCAAAGGCGGGATCGAGCCTCAGGAGTCCACCTGGAAATTCTCGAGCATCTACCCCCAAAGCGAGAGTCTGCCTACTTTACTGCTTTGTGCTCTCACCTACACCTCTGACTTTACAGGGGGCTGTCCCCCACCACCTGTCTCTGAAAAAGAGTTACCTTACAGCTCCAGTTAATAAAGTTCCTGGACGTGACAAGAGTGTTTCAACTCACAAAATCCTTTGGAAGTTCTCTAGCCTGCCTGAACAGGTTCTTCCAGCCACATGTGATTGTTCACGGCCTCCCAACCATGAGAGACATGAGATGTTCTAAACTGTCTAAATACAGATTCCTTTGAGCAGTTAAAAGATTGATTAGAAATTGTATTGGTGAAGGGTTTTTCACTTGTTGGGCCAATGTTTGCTGCTAAGTTTCCATATCCCTTATCTACTGTGTCCCTGGGAGTGTATTGATTAATATAATTGGTGAACAGGAATGTAAGTAATAGCTTTAATGTTTTTAACCTTGGACCCTTGAGTTAATTCTTTTCTTGTTATAGCCCTCCACACTTTTGCCCTATAGAAATGCAACTTTATCTAATGCTTTTGGTGGGTGGCGCCTGACTTTAGAATAATCACCTTTAGAGAAAAATAAGTTTTCTGAAGAAAGGGTCATAAAATGTTAACAGGCCTCCTGGCCAGAAGATGATGTAAATCACCTAAACTTTTGCATATGATAAGTTTGAAAGCCTGGCTTCTATAGGGATCAAGGACTGCTGTCCTTGCATGACTCTACCCCTTCCCCCATTATCCTCTATGCACAACTTAAGGTATAAAAACTACTTTGGAAAATAAACTGTGGGTCTTGTTCACTGAAGCTTGGTCTCCCCATGTCGTTCTTTCTCTCACCTTCTGGCTGAATTCCCATGAAGAACGTGGAGGCTCATCAAGCGTAATTTTGCCTGGGCTTCTAAGATCTGAACAGGGAGGCCTTAGTGTCTCCTCTCCTTCGGGAGAACAGGAGGACGCCTGTGGCCTACGTAGGTGATGCAAACTCCTTGAATTGGAGTTTTATTGGCTTTCCACATAAAACAAGTTATTCAGCCTCTTTTCTTCAATGAATTTCTTCGCTGAGCTATCCTTATTTAACCACTCTTTATTTTTTTTTAATTTTATTTTATTTTTAAACTTTACAATATTGTATTAGTTTTGCCAAATATCAAAATGAATCTGCCACGGGTATACCTGTGTTCCCCCACTCTTTATATCTTCAATTCTATCGTATCCTGATTGCCAAAGCCGTCTCCCCTTCAAATTCCCTGGATCCACCGGGGCTGGAACCTGGCAAAAGAACACATTTTTTTTACTTCAACTTAAATTCTTTATTATCATACTCAAAGATACTTATTGAAAGTGAAAGCATTAGCTGCTCAGTTGTGTCTGATTCTTTGCAACCTCATGACTGCAGCCTGCCAGGCTTCTCTGTCCATGGAATTCTCCAGGCAAGAATACTGGAGTAGGTTGCCACTCCCTTCTCAAGGGAGACTTCCTAACCTAGGAATCGAACCCCAGTGTCCTGCATTGAACGCAGATTCTTCACAATCTGAGCCATCCTTTTAATAGCTTTCTCATACATTATTTAAAAAAAGATTTATTCATTGATTTTTGGCTGCAGTGGGTCTTCATGGCTGTGTTCAGACTTTCTGGAGTTTCAGGAAGTGGGGACTCCTCTTTGTTGTGGAGCATAGTCTCTAGAACTTGGGCTCAGTAGTTTTTGGCTCAGTAGTTGTGGCACACGGGTTTACTTACCTCACCTCACATGGGATCCTCCTGGACCAGGGATCGAACCTGTGTCCACTGCATTGACAGGTGAATTCTTTACCACTGGGACTACCAGGGATGTCCCTCTGATATATTTTTAATCTTACAGTATATTACGATGAAAAGTACAGTAGAGAAGAACAACAGCTGGCATTCAAGGGCTGGTGTCACATGAACAAGCAAGAAGAGTTACTGACTGGAGGAGGGAGAGGAGGTGGAGATGGTGGAACTGAAGGATCATCAGCAATAGGAGATGGAGGGTACGCTTCAATGTCACTCATTCCTGACTTTGCTGGGACACAAATTCGCATCTTTGAAAGTTCAAAACTTGAATGTTTATACCTCAGGGGCTAACCGTGTACATCACTTCATGGGAAATAGATAGGGAAACAGTGGAAATAGTGTCAGATTTTATTTCTGGGGGCTCCAAAATCACTGCAGATGGTGATTGCAGCCATGAAATTAAAAGACATTTGCTCCTTGGAAGGAAAGTTGTGACCAACCTAGGTAGCATATTCAAAAGCAGAGACATCACTTTGCTAACAAAGGTCCGTCTAGTCAAGGCTATGGTTTTTCCAGTAGTCATGTATGGATGAGAGAGTTGGACTGTGAAAAAGCTGAGTGCCGAAGAATTGATGCTTTTGAACTGTGGTGTTGGAGAAGACTCTTGAGAGCCCCTTGGACTACAAGGAGATCCAACCAGTCCATTCTGAAGGAGATCAGCCCTGGGTGTTCTTTGGAAGGAATGATGCTAAAGCAGAAACTCCAGTACTTTGGCCGCCTCATGCGAAGAGTTGACTCATTGGAAAAGACTCTGATGCTGGGAGGGACTGCGGGCAGGAGGAAAGGGGGACGACCGAGGATGAGATGGCTGGATGGCATCATCATGGACGTGAGTTTGAGTAAACCCCGGGAGTTGGTGATGGACAGGGAGGCCTGAGGTGCTGCGATTCATGGGGTCGCCAAGAGTCGGAAACAACTGAGTGACTGAAGTGAACTGAACCGAACTGTGTACAACAGAATCCCTAAAAAAGATCACATGTTGACATCACCAAGTACTTCTGGAAGTGGGTGAAAGAGAGAGAGAGCTGAGGCCCTTCCTTAACCACAATGAAAATCAGAAGACTTGGGGGTCTGAAAACAGAAGCACATGTGAGGGTGTGGGTATCATACCTCCAAAAAGGGATTGAGAGGCCATAAATATGCTAAATGGAGACTCTTGGACTTCCCGTCCCTTCTGCTCCCAGTACCTCACCCTCTACATAAGAATCAGGAAAACTTTTCTGGGGAATCGGACTGGCCCAAGTGAAAACAATGAAAGGTACCAATATGACGGTTCCCAGTCTACTGTGAAGTGAACCTCAAAGTCAACAAGACACTGCCCTCTCTGAGCTCACTCCTCAAGCCCCCTATTCTTAATCATGAGCCCACAATCCAGATGTACCAGACATATAGCTGCTGCTGCTGCTGCTACTGCTAAGTCACTTCAGAAGTGTCCAACTCTGTGCAACCCGATAGACAGCAGCCCACCAGGCTCCCCTGTCCCTGGGATTCTCCTGGCAAGAACACTGGAGGAGGTTGCCATTTCCTTCTCCAAGGCATGAAAGTGAAAATGAAACTGAAGTCGCTCAGTCGAGTCCAACACTTTGCGACTCCATGGACTGCAGCCACCAGGCTGCTCCAACCATGGTATTTTCGAGGCAAGAGTACTGGAGTGGGGTGCGATTGCCTTCTCCAAGACATCTAACAGGACCTCTGAAATAGAAGACAGAGGGAAAAACAAAAAGGAAACAGCAACCTGGAGAAAGAAAAGATAACATATTTTTTAAAACTGTCTTTAGGGAAGAGAATGTATACAGTAAAGAAGAGGGATTTCCTGGTGGCTCAGTGCTGAAGAATCCACCTGGCAATTCAGGATCCCTAGGTTGGGACGATCCCCTGGAGAAGGCACTCCAGGATTCTTCTCCCACGGAGAGAGGCACTGGTGGGCTATGGCCCTTGGAGCTGCAAAAGAATCAAATATGACTTAGAGACTAAACAACATCAACAATAAAGAAGAACACAGTGCTATTAAAAATAACAGAATGTTGAGAGAGAAAAAAGCAATTCTCAGAAAATAAAAATATGATGGAAATTACAAACTCAATAGACATTTTAGAGATAAAGGTGGAGAAATCTCTCAGAAGGAATAGCAGAAAAGATGTAGCTATAGAAAACAGCTTCTAAAGGTAAAAATGAAGGAAAATCTGGTCAGTATAACATTTGAATAATAAACTTTCCAGAAAGAGGGACTAGAGGAAACACAGAAGAGGGGAAGCAAGAGTGAAAATTTACTAGGACCAAAGGATATATGTTTTCAGATTGAAATGGTGCTTTGAGGATAAAAGCAGACCTATGCCAAGACACATTAGTGTGAGATTTTAGAACACTGGGTAAAGACAAGACATTACATCTTCTAGAGCAGGAGAGAAAAACAGGAAACCGAGAAAAGATCAGGAATCAGAATTACTTTAGATTTCTACATAGCAATACTGGAAGCAAGAAGACAATGGAAGAATGCCTTCAAAATCTTAAAGTAAAACAATTTCTAACCTAGAATTACATACCTATGTGCTTAGTTGCTCAGTCGTGTCCGAATCTTTGCAACCCTATGGACGATAGCCCACCAGGCTCCTCTGTCCATGGAGAATCTCCAAGCAAGAATACTAGAGTGGGTTGCCATGCCCTCCTCCTCCAGGGGATCTTCCCAACCCGGGGACTGAACCCAGGTTTCCCACATTGCAGGCAGGGAAGCCCAAGAATACTGCAGTAGGTAGTCTATCCCTTTTCCAGGGGATCTTCCTGACCCAGAAATCAAACCAGAGTCTCCTGCATTTCAGGATGATTCTTTACCAGTTGAGCTACCAGAGAAGCCCTGGAATTCTATACCTATACACACTATTAAATCAAGTGGGAGGGTAAATTGAAAAATAATTCAGACATACAGGATCTCAAAAAAAATTCTTCCATGCATCCTTTTTTAGGAAGCTGCTGAAGGAGTTTCCACCACAAGAACTGTGTAAACCAAGACAGGGCTTCCCAGGTGACTCATTGGTAAAGCATCCACCTGCCAAAGCAGGAGACATGGGTTTGGCCCCTGGATTGGGAAGATCCTCTGGAGAAGGAAATGGAACCCCCTCCAGTATTCTTGCCTGGGAAATCCCATGGGCAGAGGAGCCTAGAGGGCTAAAGTCCTTGGTGTCGGAAAAGAGTCAGACACAATTTAGCTATTCAACACTAAAAACAAACCAAGAAAGAGGACATGAGAAATGGAAGATGGTGCTCTGGTGCAGGAGATAATAGAGGGAAACCTTTCTATAATAACAGCAAGAGGATCTCCCAGGACAATAACTGTACCCAGTGTAAAGAGTAACTGGTAGGCAGAAAAATAGCCCCCAAACAGGTCTTAATTCCATAATATGTCCTCATTCTGAATACTTGTAAATACATTATGCTACATAGAGAGAGAGAGTTAAGATTGCAGATAAAATTAAGGTTGCTAATCAGTTTACCTTAGGGTAGAAAGATTATTCTGGATTTCCAGGTAAGCCCAATGTAATCACAAAGTTTCTGATGGAAATGGGAAGGAGTAGAGTCAGCATCATAGTGATGCAATTGAGAGAGACTCAACCAGCCATTTCTAACTTTGAAGACGAAAGGGAGCCAAAAGCCAAGAAATGCAGGCATCCCCTTGAAGCTGGAAAAGACTACAAAACAGGTTCTTTGTGAGATCCTCTAGAAAATAACACAGCCTTGCTGACACCTTGATTTTAGCCTCGTGAGACCTATTTCAGATTTCTGACCTCCAGTACTATAAGACATTACATTTGTGTTGTGTTAAGCCACTGAATTTCTGGCCATTTGTTACGGCAGCCACAGGAACTCATACAGCAATCAATTCAAGTTCGATCCTGGCATGTAGAGTTAACTGTTGTCACCATTATCCTATATATCTTACTGCAACTTCTGGGGGATGCGTCCTACCTGAGTAAGAGAAACAGCAGTGAAATGAAAAAATAAGAGACCATGGAGCTAGGGACACACTGAGGACCCACCTGGTCGCTGCGGGAGACCCCGTAGCGCAGCTCATTGACGAAATGCTCGCAGTTGGTGTGGAGCAGATGGTAGCAAAACTCGCGACCCACCAGCTTCTCCACCAGCTGAACGATTTTGCTGGGAGGGAATGGGTTGTACTTGTCATCGTGCTTGTTGTTGACCCTATACGGATCTTTGCCAACCACATCACACAGCCGCTCCTTCTTTACTCTGGCCCTGTCGGCCAAGGAAGACATGATACTGGACCAACCAGTTCCAGAGATTTTGCCTGTGGATTCAGGATGAGGACCACGATTGGTCCTGGGCCAGCCCCCAGCCTAGCGTCCACCACATCCACAAGGGGATGAGCAGATGAGTCAGGGTCAGAGCTGTGTGGCTTTGGATAAGACCCTTGTGGTCTCTGGTCCCTGGTCTCCTTATCTGAAAGGAGGAATGAAGTTCCATAATTTGTTGTGATTTTTTTAATCTACAGAAGCTGACCTTGCACACCCTGTGACACCCCAGTGGCCCTCTTGATTGTGCAAATATAGGCTCTGAGCACACCCACCTCCCTGGGAGAATAGAGTGTGAATTTGTTGTGATCCTGCCAAGACTCCACTTCCCTGACACACACAAAGCTGATTGCTGCAGAAAAGGTGGATGGATTTGGGGAACAGATCCCATTCTTGATGTGTAGAGGTAGCTCGTGGCTTTAATTTGTATTTCCCTAGCAGCTAAAGATGTTGAGCGTCTTTTCATGTGCTAATTTTCCATCTGTGTGTTCTCTCAGAAGTACTGTCCCCTTCTCTATTTCCTGGAATTTTGTAAAAATTGGGACTGTTTCTTTAAACTGTTTATGAAATTTACTGGGGAAGCTATCTAGACCTGGATATTTCCATTTGGAAGATTTTTTAATTAAAAATTCAATTCCTTTAATAGGACGTAGAAATAGACTGTGTATCTATTTTATCTTGGGTTGCTTTTGATAGTTTGTGTTTTTCAAGAAATTGGTCCATTTAATCTAGATTCCATATATATGCATGACTATGCAATATTAGTTTTACTCTTTCTGACTACTTTACTCTGTATAACAGGTTCTAGGTTCATCCACCTCACTAAAACTGACTCAAATTCGTTCCTTTATATGGCTGACTAATATTCCATTGTACGTATGTACCCTATTTTCTTTATCCACTCATCTATTGATGAATATCTAGGTTGCCTCCATGTCCTGGCTATAATAAATAGTGCTGCAATGCACACTGGGGTACATGTGTCTTTTTGAATTGTGGTTTTCTCACAGCATCGACAGACGAACCTGGTGGGCTGCAGTCCATGGGGTCGCTAAGATTCGGACACGACTGAGCGACTTCATTTTCACTTTTTCACTTTCATGCATTGGACAAGGAAATGGCAACCCACTCCAGTGTTCTTCCCTGGAGAATCCCAGGGGTAGGGGAGCCTGGTGGGCTGCCATCTATGGGGTCGCACAGACTCAGACATGACTGAAGTGACTTAGCAGCAGCAGCAGAACATATGCCCAGTAGTGGGTTTGTTGGGTCATATGGTAATTTTATTCCTAATTTGTTAAGGAATCTTCATACTGTTCTCCATAGTGGCTGTACCAATCTACATTTAATCTTAGTCATCAAATGTAATACATACATAAAGTACATAATATGATTTTCTTATCTTTTCAATGTCTGTGGGGTCTTTAGTGAAAATCCTTCTTTCATTTCTGATGATGGTAATTTGAATCTTTTCCCCTTCTTTTCTTTGTCAGTCTCACTAGAGTTTTACCAATTTAATTGGTATTTTCAGAAAAACTGCTTTGACCCTATTGATTTTCTCTACTGTTTCCTGTCTCCAACTTCATAGATGTCTGCCCTTATCTTTTCTATTTCCTTCTTTTTACTTGCTTTGGTTTATTTTGCTCTTTTTTTCTAATTTCTTCAGTTGAAAACTCAGAGTACTGATTTTAAACTTTTCTTCCTTGCTAGTATAAGCATTTAAGATAATACATTTTTTCTCAGCACACTATCTATACCACACTAATATTGATATTTTGGGTTTGCTTTTTTGTTCATTTTAAAATGTTTGCTAACATCCATTGAGACTTCCTGCCTGAGGAGTCTGGCAGGCTATAGGTCATGGGATCATAAAGAGTCGGACATGACTGAGAGTCAGACAGGACTGACATTTAGACAGAAAATCCTTCCTTGCTTTCAGGGACCAGATGGACCACGTTGTTGTCTAATAGCCACTTTGAAAACATCTCAGCCAGATCTCCAGGTAGAGCGTTTGGCCTGCCTGCCCTAGAAAAACCAGATGAACATGAACCTAAGCCATCCATCTCCCAGAGAGTGGCTTCTTTGGGGAGAAGGGGTGATGCCTAATCTTCATCACGTGATGGGCAACCAGGACGGTGCAAGCACTTGTCTTGGGCACCAGCCCCCACCCCTGCTGAGACATGGGAAAGGAGGGAGGGTCCTGGGACTGTGTTGGCTGAGTCTGTGTTCACTCAGGTGTACCTTCATACGCCCGAGACTGTGTGGATGTGTTTCTGCACATGTGTACTTATTACACAGCATGCACAGCATCTTCCCAATATGTCCCAGCATGAGGCCCACCCAGGGCAATGCTGGGCAGTCAGTCTGTGGACAGACCCCCAAGCCCATCACCCTATGCTCATGGTGCCCATGGCCTCATTGAACCCCATCTTTAGGCCACCTCCTGCCCTCAGGATGCCCGTTTCTCATACCTGATGTCTTGAGAGATGCAAGTTGGAGAGATCTTAATGTGACCCAATGCGCAGTTCAGTCAGGAACCAGAACCTTGTGGGATCACACAGCTGTCAGCTATGGGGTGGACACATGCCACAGGGCCCTTCCACCCACAAAACAACCTGACAAGGGAGCATCATCCCATTGTGGAGGCACAGGAACCAGGGTCCCTGAGACGATGCCCTGCTCAAGGTCACTTGTGCCAAGAGCCCAAGCCGGGCCTTTGCCCACATCTCCCACTAGGCACCCCACAGACATGCCTGACTCCCTTTCCTCACCCCATTCTTCATGGTCTGTGTTCCACCTCAGGGCACCCCAGCTGCAAAAATGAATCATTTTTCTGTTCTTGCTACATTCCTAACTGGGGAATGACGTCCCCTGTTCCAACCCCTCTTCCAGCTTTCCTAGTCCCCAGAGAGGGCTATCCTAAGTCCTCCAGCTCCCTAACACATCCTTTCCTTCTGCCCCACACTCACCCCCACCCCTGCCACCTGCATCCAACCACAAAGTCCAGTCAGTGCCCACCCTGGAAGTTTATCCTGAATTCACTGCCTTGTCCATCTCCCATCCACTGACTTGGTCCAGGCCAGCGCCGTCCCTGCCTCTGTGACCCCCTCTACTCTCTGACTGCCCCTCCACCTCCTATCTCCATCACTCAATCCCCAAATGTCCCCAATTCTCTAAGACCACAGCTGGGATGCTAACAACAGCAGACGGTGGAAAGGCAGTCAGCTATGTCTCTACTTAGAAAGGATATGGGGAAGGATATAGGTGCCTAGCACAGAACAAAGCCACACAGCCCCGCCCTTCCTGAGAAATATGATACCTTTTCCAGGAATTGACTGAGTTTCAGTAATTCTGGGGCTCTCTACATATCCACAAGCCTGCTGTGCATCCTCCTCCCATTCCCAGTGAGTCAATCGCCCCTGACTTTCCTGCCAGATGCTGTCTGATTGTTGGAGAACTGGTTCCTGTCTATTTGTAGCCTTGAAATAAGTTGGTTTTCACCCAGATGAGAAGCAGGTGAGTGCATCCCATATGTTGATTGGATAGTCAGTAGCCATCTCTCCCCATTATGCACGCACACACCACAGTCACTCACCTTCTCCCAGGCTCACAATCCTGCTGTTCATCAGGCAGCAGGCGACCCTCCAGCTACAGTTGATGCACCGTGAGTGGTCTGAAGCTGCTCTGGAAGCCCCTTTCTCTTTGCCCACGATTGGTTTGGAAGGGGAAGCATGACTTAGTTCTGGCCAGTGAAGAGGGAGAGCAGGCCAGCCAGGGGGTTATAGGAAAGACTATTCCCTGGAGGAAAAAAAAAAGACAAGTGATGGGAAAGATCTTCCTTTAGTGCATTTGGACATCGCCAGGAAAAAATGTGCCCCTTGAGGCTGCTGCAGCCATGGTGACCAGGCAGGGTATCACTGGGGACACAGCACCAGCATGATGGAAAAGCCTAGGTCCTTAGTGGCCTCAACGAGCTACTGAAATGGATCTGAGTCACCAGCCTCTGTCTTCCTGTTAGAGTCGTGACAGCCCAGGCTGTCAAAACGCAGCCCAGGCTGCGTTTGTCTGCTTCTTGCAGCCAAACGCATCCTACAGGGGCATCGAGGTCTTGGGTCCCACATGCCATGAGGCACCCACCTCCTGAAGGCTTGTCCCATGGAGTGCAACACCCCATCTGGCCCACCACATGGCTTCTGACCCAGTATTTCCTAGAGTCGTTACAATGGCCTAGAAGGTGTACTAGGGGGTTGGCACCTCTGAGCCTCTAAATGCCCCTCTTCCTGGAGTAGGAACAGTCGTCCAGGATTTTGTTGAAAGAGACCTTGGGTTTCTCAAGCAAGGCCAGATGATAGCAGTGGCCTCCTACTCTACTTCCAGGGGGCTTTAAAGTCCCAGCGACTTTATGTTTTGAGGTAGGTAATCATTGACCTTTCCACTTAAAGCAAATCATGCTGCTGCTGCTGGTGCTAAGTCACTTCAGTCGTGTCCAACTCTGTGTGACCCCTTAGACGGCAGCCCACCAGTCTCCCCGTCCCTGGGATTCTCCAGGCAAGAACAATGGAGTGGGTTGCCATTTCCTTCTCCATTGCATGAAAATGAAAAGTGAAAGTGAAGTCACTCAGTTGTGTTCGACTCTTAGAGACCCCATGGACTGCAGCCAGGCTCCTCCTTCCATGGGATTTTCCAGGCAAGAGTACTGGAGTGGGGTGCCATTGCCCTTCCAGTCTCCCTTTAAAAAACAAAAAGTTTACAGCTTTGTAATTTTTTAGAAGAGAAGAAAAGGGAAAGCAAAATTCTTAGCATTGACACAAAAGCTGGTGTGAGAGCAGAAAGATTGCAGTACTACTCTGGCTTGCGATGGCTTCGGTAAGTCCCCTAAAACTCCCCACCACTGACTCTAAACACGAGGACAGCTCCCCTCCTGTAAAGGCCGGGTCTTGCTCTTCCCAGAGCCTGTCTGGAGTAGGCTTTCATAGAAAAATATATTGGTTGTTTAAAGCTCCCTTTTCCTGCTGGAACAGCGAGGTCTTGGGGCAGAGTGAGCTTGCTGTCTGTACCCAGCACAGTCTGGGGTAGGGGCTTCCATGGGGAGGAGTGGTGGGTGTTCTGGGGGCTGTGGGGAGGAAGCTGGGGTGGCAGCGGAGAGGGAAACCCTGGGACAAGGGAGATGAGTGTATCCCACCTCCTCTGCCTCCTCCATCACCCAAGGCATCGGCCCTGCTGCAGAGAATGCACTTGTATTTCAGCGTTCTGTTCCTGAAACACTCTCTGCCAAGCAGCCAGTGTTTCTGAATGAGAGAAGTTTCAGTGGGGGGGGCAGGCTCCATTCCTAGTGTGCAGCTGGAAAGGAACAAGCCAGATTCCTGCCATTACTGAAAATCAACCAATTCTGGGAAGAGGTGTCATATTTCTCAAGAAAGGCAGCATCAAGCCTCGTTCTGAGGTACCCCCTGCCTGGTTCCTGCCCCATTTCCTTTCCAAGTAGAGACACAGCTGATATCCTCCATTTCCCTGTCTGCTGTTGCCAGTACCCTGGCCATGGTCTTAGACATCTGGGATTACTTAGGGATGGAGTGGACAGTCCATCTATATGTTCTCCAGATGGAGACAGGAAGTGGGGTGGGGGTGGGGGGCTCAGGGGTCAGAGGGAGTCACAGAGGCAGGGACAGGGCTGCCCCGGACCAAGTCAGTGGATGGGAGATGAGGAGGCAGTGAATTCAGGGACAACTTTTAGGGTCAGCCTTCTCAGTTGGACATGAACTTAAGAAAGAAAGGGGGGGTGAGATGAGTCCAAGGTTCTCTGTAGATAATTTTGCTGCTGGGTATGTATATATATACAAGCTTGTTTCTCTGTACAGCTCTCCTTTCATTGGTATTTGCCTAGGACACAGTGAATTCCTTGAGTCTGTGTACCTACTGGCTGCTTATTACTTGACCCCATAGTATTCATGTCCAAAATATCTCTTTTTCTAATCCATAAACTCCTTGAGGGCTGGGTCTCTGCCTTGCCTTTACATCCTGGATTATTCATGGAAAAGCCCAGTTAAATTCCCCTTTGGGGATCGCTGTATTCAGTCACGCAGTCATGTCTGACTCTTTGCAACCCCATGAACAGTAGCCTGTCAAACTCTTCTGCCCATAGGATTCTCCAGGCAAAAATACTGGAGTGAGTTGCTATTTCCTTCTCCACTGGGGATCCCTGATGACCTCTTAACTCTCAACCAACAATTAATGTACATTTTTTTTTTACTTCTTTTCTGGAAAACAAATGAGATTCATAAATTGTGACCATTGTCCAGTGTTCTGAAATCGGTTCTCAGTAATGTCTGCGTGACTTCTTCTAGGAAGATAAATGTTATAGTTACTGCAATAAGACAGCATGATCTGTCTGTAAAATTGCAGCAAAAAAGATATTTTTCCTGCCAATGGGATGCTTCTTGGCATTTTTAGTGCTTCTATAAATAGAAATGAACTGCCCTTGACCCTGCCTCACAGCCACTATAGACTGGTGATGACCTATTCCCACTGCGCATCATTACTATCCTAGGGGAAGCCATACATGGGGAGTCCACACTCCCTCCTCATCTTTGATGGAGTCTCTCAGTCAGGCCAGAGTTTGGAGGTAGGACGTGGGCAGGCCCCTATGTGTCTGTCCCCTAAGAGCAAGGGATGAGTGGGAAAGGACAGAGGGCTGGAACAACCTCTGAGGGGCTGTCTCCAAGTGTCCCAAAGAGATTTATGGTTGGTTTAGACGAGGGAAGTCCAGATCGGAGTGCCCCTACCTGCAGCTCTTAGCATAGTGTCTGGTATTGGGACCTCAGTACATTGAATGACAGTGATCTTGAAGATCTCCTGACTGTTCTCAGGCTCTGGGCCACTGCTCCCATCACAGGGCGGGGCTCTGATGAGCGTTTCAGCATCCTTCCCACCTTCCCCTGCAAACGCATGCAAACCCTCACTCCCACACATGCCCACTGTGATGTAATGAGAAATGTATATTTAGTTTTGGTCCTGGGTTCCTGCCACAGAGCTTCTAAAACCCGAGTAATTTCCTGAGCAGTTGGGGAGAGAGGAATCCGTCTCATCATTCAGAAGAAGCCACTTTCAACCAACCAGTGATCAAAGAGCTGGAAGTAACATTAATCACCAATGGCCAATGATCTCATCAACCAAGCCTACATAATAAAGCCTCCATAAAACCGCTAAGCTGGGGTGTTGGTGAGAGCGTGGAGGTGCTGGAGAGCAGAGTTCCTTGGAGTGGGCAAGGATGCTCTGAATCCTCCCCTGCCCCACAGCTTGCCCTCTGCATTCCCGAGTTGCATATTTTCTAGTAAACGGGTTGTCTAGCAAGTAAACTGTTTTCCTGAGTTCTATGAGCTGTTCCAGAAAACCACTGAACCCAAGGGAGGGGGCTGTGGGAACCATCAATTTATAGCCAGTTGTTCAGAGCACAGGTAACAACTTCAACTTGCACCTGGCACCTGAAGCTCAGTCTCCCGGGACTAAGCCTGTGGGGTCTGCACTGACTCTGGGCCATCAGTGTCAGAACTGAGTTAAACTGTGGGACACCCACTCAGTGTGCACTGAGGATTGAACTGCTTAGTGCGGGAAACCCACACATCCGGTGTCAGAAGTAGAGGAGTGAGCACAGTGCACAGAGAGTTTTCCTTTGCTTATCACACACACATGCACGCACTCTCACCCTCAGGAGGAGCAGCCAGGGGGACGTTACTGCCAGAGGCAGACTCCACCTGTCTGCCAGGCTCTGGGTCAGGTAGGGGAGTGTCTGTGGAATGCCGCCCCCCCCCCAGATTTGGTAGCCTCTGCAGGGCCCCCAGGTGGGCAGTAGTCAGATAACCCATGTGCTTGCATATTGGTCACTATGGTGGTCAAGACGATGGCCTGGGAATCAGGCGGCATAGCGCTGAGTCCTGCTCACATCACTCAGGGGTGGGTGGTTTTGCAAAATCTCCTCTCCATCTCTGACCCTTGATTTCCTCTTTCATCACACGGGGTTCACAACAGAGCCTACCTCATAGGCGGGTTGTGTAAATTTATTGAACTATTCCTGTAAAACTGGTCAGCAGAGTCCTTGGCTCAGAGTAAGCGTTCAGTAAATAATATACTAGAAAGAGTAACAATAAGGTAGAAGTCCCAGCAAGGTGTACACTTTGCAAGTAGTAATGACAGGTGGGCAGGCCCATAGTCCCTGGCAGACATGTGAAGTGGGCCGGGCACCAGCGTGGCTGGGAGGGCTCGGAAGGACGTCCTGGAGAGCTGTGAGATGAAGGCCGCTCAGCTGCTCCCTCGGGTCTGAGCCCACCCTGGTTCCCAGCTCTCCCATCACCTCTAACAGCCTTCTTCTTGGTTTTGCAGCCCGAACCCCAGCTTGGAGACCTGATTGAGATTGTCCACGGTCCCTACTCACACTGGGCTGTCTACGTTGGCGGCGGATATGTGGTCCACCTGGCACCCTTAAGTAAGGGCACCCAGGGCCTCCACCATGCTGAAGCTGGAAGCAGAGGGGATAGGGGAGCTGTGGGTAACCAGGGACCCCAACATTCCTCTTGCTCCCCAAATGGCAGTTGGTTCCTGAATGCTACAAGAAGACATCTTGGTGTAGGGCCATGGTTTTCAAACTCTGCTCCTTGGAACCCAAGGGGTGTGCAGAGAAATTGAGGTGGGATTCCAAGGGTGCATTTCTACTGTAATGCATTTTATATGTTATGACTTTGTATAAAACACATTCAACTTTTAACTTTAATCTTAATTAAATAAATCACTTGGAAAGAGCACAGGTGTTTGGGCAGCAGAGGTGACTGTGGATCCAGTTTCATTCTCCACCCTCTGTTTCCTCATCTGTAAACTGAGGTTGAAAATTCTTAACTTGGGGTATTGTTGTAAGGATTCCCCCACTCCCTTTTCCTAAACTATTTAACTGTGGACAAATCTAAATGCAGTAAAATGAACAATATAGTCAAGTATATAGTCAATGAATTTTTAAAAATATATCCATCCATGTGACGATGAACAGATCAAAGCCTAGAACATCTCCACGGCCCTTAAAAGCCCCTCATAGCTCTTCAGGACCCTCTCTCCCTCCTGAGAGGCAGCCACTCCCCTAGATCCTCCTGCTTTTTTTGCCTGTTCTAGAACTTCAGGGCAACTCTTGTGTCCAGCTCTTTCACTGGCCCCATAAAGTCACCCATGCTGTTCTTACTTCTCCATTGCTGTGTATCCTCAGACAATGGGAATCCCTCAATTTGTTAACCACTCTTCTGCTGATTGGCATTGGATGTTTCCAGTTGTAGGCTGCTCCGCATGTGGCTGCTGTGAACATTCTTGGGTGTGTCTTCTGCTGACTTAGGGTGGTAGCAAAATCAGTGACCTCATGCTGTATTTATAGAGAAATCAAAGTAACCACAGTAGAAGTCACCATCCCCACCCTGATCAACCAAACCACCAATCTCAACATCCACAGAATCTGCCTTTGCCCTTATTTGTAAAGCCAGCCCTGGGTTGGACTAGGGCCCTGGACTCCTCCTCTTACTTTCATAGGCATTTGCCCTCAAATTCCCCCCTGCCTTCTGTGTTGTTCCTCTTGCCTTTGAAACCACTGGAATATCTCCCACTGGTAAACAAAGACCCCCTTGACCACACATTCTCTCTACCTAACTTCCCATGGGGTAGATCTCTTGTCTGCCGTGGCCATTGCTGGCTCCTCACTTCCCATCCTCTCTTCTGTTCCACCAGGGGGTATTTATGCCCCTCCTGGAACATCTTTTATCAAGGCTTCATCAATATCCTGGTTCCACGTCTTCTTGCTTCTCTGCAGCATTTAGTACGAGTGACCTCTCTCTATGCTTCCCCTGGCACTGCCTTTCTTCCTTTCCCACTAGGCCCTTCCTTGTGGCCTCCTGTGGGAGGCGGGTAGGGTGGGTTCCTCTTGCTCTCCCATATCTCTCATTTTTACTCCTCCTTCATCTGTGTCCTGAATTCTAATACCTTCTATTTGTTGATATCTCCGTAAGACCACAACCTTAACTTAGGCTTCATCCTGCTCAGCTTCAGACTTGTATAACCTCTTGACTACTTGGCATCTTCACTTAGGTGTCTAACTGGCATGTTGAACTTGACACACCTCAGATGGAGGGCTCCAGATGACAACACCATTCAGTTGCTTAGACCAAAGTCTACACATCATCCTTGATCCTTTTCACCTGTACCTAATCCATCAGGAAATCCCATTGGCTTTATCTCCAAAGCAGACCCGCAATCTGATCATTTCTCAGCATCTCCACTGATGTGCCTGGGGTAAGATACCATGCTCTCTCACCTGATGCTACTGCAGTTCTGCTTGGTCTCTCTGCCTCTTGTCCACGATTGTCAGTCCTTCCTTTACTGGGCAGCCAGCATGATCATTGAAAAATATAAATCTGATTATGTCACTCCTCTCCCTAAAATTTCAACTGGCATTTCTGTCACATATAGAAAAAGTTTCAAATCTGTGCTGTGGCCTCTGAGCCTGGCATGGTCTGGCCCAGGCTGCCTATCTGATCTTCCTCTTCTTCTCTCTTCTTGGGTCTCCAGACTTCACTGGCCTCCTGGCAGCCTTCCTTCCTGAGGTCCTTGCTTTTGTTCTCCCTTCTGCTTGTGATGCTCTTTCCTGGCTCTCACCAAGGCTGCCTCCCTTTCATCATTCAAGTCTCAACTCACATGGCCATTCCTGGGCATGGCCCTCCCCAGCCTGAGCGAGGGCAGCCTCCCCTGGTCATCCTCTCCTGTGTGACTTCACTTAATCTTCCCCACAGCCTTTTCAAAACCTGAAAGTGTTTTCTTTGTTCTATTTGTTCACTGTCAGTGTCCTTTCACTAGAGTGTATACTAGTTGAGGGCAGGTACGCTGTCAAGTTCATGGAAGGCTTCAGCACCTTGGACAAGGCCTGGCACATAGTAGGGCCTCAGTATTGACTGACTGTGCTGAGTGGGTGTAAATGCTGGACAGGAGACAGGAAAAGCATGACAGAGGTCTTGGTGGACAGTGTGACACCCATCATGGGTGAGCAATGCTCCTTAAAGGGAAAAGATGCTTCTGTCTGCATCTCCTCATTGGAGCTTCACAGGAATCTTGTGAAATAGGTGAGGCAGGGGAATTGACCTCATACTACTGAGAAAATGGTGGAAGTCAGAGCTGGAAGGAAACTTAGAGAACGGCCCAGTTCTAATGAGAGCCAACACTTGCTGGGCACTAACCCTATGCCAGGCACTGGTGGGGGCACATTACCTAATCTGTTTCTTCAATCCTTGCAGCTCCTCATCCACAGCTGTAGGCACAGGTGGGACTTGTTGGACCTGTTCGACAAGGAACTGGGGACTCAGAGAAGTTAAGCAACTTGTCCACAGTCATATAGCAGAGTGTCGCAGTGGTGGGACTGAAACCCTGGCCCTGACTCTATCTCCTGCCTTTAAACCTGATGCTCTGCTATGAAATCTGAGGTTCCCCAAATTTCATTCATTGATTATTTGCCATATTCATGTGCTCTTTCTCCAATTGTTTAATTGGTATTTTCTTTAATGTTGTGTTCACTTCCTCAGTAGTGTCCGACTCACTGTGACCCCATGGACTGCAGCATACCAGGCTTCTCTGTGCTTTACCATCTCCCAGAGTTTGCTCAAACTCATGTCCAATGAGTCAGTGATACCAACCATCCATCTCATCCTCTGACATGCCCCTCTCCTGCCTTCAGTCTTCCCCAGCATCAGGGTCTTTTCCAATGAGTCAGATCTTTGAGCCAGGGGGCCAAAATGTTGGAGCTTCAGCTTTAACATCAGTCCTTCCAGTGAATATTCAGGATTGATTTCCTTTAAGATTGACTGGTTTCATCTCCTTGCAGTCCAAGGAACTCTCAAGAGTCTTCTCCAACACCAGCTGCAAAAGCATCAATTCTTTGGCACTCAGCCTTTTTTATTGTCCTGCTCTCACATCCATACATGACTACATGGACCTTTGTCAGTGAAGTAATGTCTCTGCTTTTTAATATGCTGTATAGGTTTGTCATAACTTTTCTTCCAAAGAGCAACCGTCCTTTAATTTCATGGCTGCAGTCACCATCCACAGTGATTTTGGAGCCCAAGAAAACAGTCTCTCATGACTAACTTTAAAAAGGAAAATAATTCTTTTAAAAGGAGCCTTAAATTCCTAAATTGATGTGTTTTAATGATTCCATCTTAGCTTGTATTTGTGAATTCCCAGCGGTGGCTCAGCTAAGTTAAGTGACATGTCAAGACCGTGCAGTGATGGAACCAGAATCAGCACCCATTGCTTCTGCCTCTGAGCCTGCACACACTCTCACCAGGGTGGCACCCAGCGTGTGGAGTGTAAGGAAGCCCTCACTGTTGGGTGTTGACTCTGAACTTGCACCTCTGAAGCTGGAACCTCCTGAAATTCTGTGCCCCAGGCACCTTGCTTGCCTCTCCCCTTGTCCCAGCCTCCTACCTGCTTGCCGAGGGGCTGAAGTTGGATGCGTCTCCAGAGTTCCCCTGATCCAGTCCCCACGCTGACCCTTTCAATAGACTCGGGGCTCAAACACAGCATCATCTTCTATTTACCTCACTGAATCCATTAAGCACCTCCTGCCCTACTAGGAGGAAATCTGAATTCCTCTGATTTTCCAAATCTCATGGTTGTTCTCTGGGCAGAGGGGTTCAGTCCTCTCTGGAAAGCTGAGCAGAACAGGACCTGCACTCTGATCAGACCCTCTGGCCGTTGCTTGTTGCTGTCACGTGGTGTCACAGTGCAACATGTGTCCTGCCCCGTCTCATGGGATTCTTCCCCTCCTGGGAGAGACCAGGGGTTCCCGATCATGGCAGGGCCACAGAGGCTCTCTGAGGGACATGAGTCTCTGCTGCGATGTTCCCTGGGGTCCACCTCTTTAATGCAAGCCCAGTTTTCAGTCATCATACCCTCCCTACATGATATAAGCCGGTGACCTCAACAGGGATCTCTGTGCAGGCACCAGCTTTCGCTCCACAGCATTCTGGCCCCTGTTTTGACCCCAGATCCCTTTCTTCAAGGCAGCTTTATTTCTGGAAATCTGTTGCACCTTCCAGGCCCTCAGCATTGACCAGGGCTGTGCGAATGTACCCCTCCTTGACCTCCCTGGTGTCACTCCACTGGGAGCAGCTGTGGGGTTTTGGTCCCTTTATTCCCAGAAGGATGGAATCCCCTTCTGCAAACCCATTCAAGTTTTCTGCAGTAATCAGCTTTGTGTGTGTCAGAAAAGTGGAGCCTTGGCAGGGTCACAAAAAATTCACACTCTCTTCCCCCAGGGAAGTGGGTGTACTCAGGGCCCATACTGCACAATCAAGAGGGCCTCTGAAGTGTCACAGGGTGTACAAGACCAGCTTCTCTATGTTTAAAAAAAAAAATCACAACAAATCACAGGATTTTACTCCTCTTTATTTCAGATAAGAAAACCAGGGACCAGAGACCACAATGGTCTTATCCAAAGCCACATAGCTCTGACCCTGACTCATCTGCTCATACCATTGTGGATGTGGTGGATGCTAGGCTCCTGCTGGCCCAAGACCAATCGTGTTCCTCACCCTGAATCCAAAGGCAAAATCTCTGGAATTCGTTGGTCCACTATCGGGTCTTCCTTGGCCGACAGGGCCATAGTAAAGAAGGAGCGGCTGTGTGACGTGGTTGGCAAAGATCCGTACGAGGTCAACAACAAGCACGATGACAAGTACAACCCATTCCCTCCCAGCAAAATCGTCCAGCTGGCGGAGAAGCTGGTGGGCCGCGAGTTTTGCTACCGTGTGCTCCGCGCCAACTGCGAGCATTTCGTCAATGAGCTGCGCTACAGGGTCTCCCGCAGCGACCAGGTGGGTCCTCAGTGTGTCCCTAGATCCATGGTCTCTTATTTTTTAATTTCTCTTCTGTTTCTCTTACTCAGGTAGGACGCATCCCCCAGAAGTTGCAGTAAGATATATAGGATAATGGTGACAACAGTTAACTCTACATGCCAGGATCGAACTTGAATTGATTGCTGTATGAGTTCCTGTGGCTGCCGTAACAAATGGCCAGAAATTCAGTGGCTTAACACAACACAAATGTATTGTCTTATACTTCTGGAGGTCAGAAATCTGAAACAGGTCTCACGGGGCTAAAATCAAGGTGTCAGCAAGGCTGTGTTATTTTATAGAGGCTCTCACAGAGAACCTGTTTTCTAGTCTTTTCCAGCTTCAAGAGGCTGCTTGCATTTCTTGCCTTGTGGCTCTCTTTTGTCTTCAAAGTTAGAAATGGCTGGTTGAGTCTCTCTCCCATTGCATCACTATGATACTGACTCTACTCCTTCCCACATCCATCAGAAACTTTGTGATCACATTAGGCTTACTGGAAATCCAGAATAATCTTCCTATTCTAAGGTAAATTGATTAGCAAGTTTAATTCTATCTGCAATCTTAATTCTCTCTCTCCATGTAGCATAATGTATTTACAAGTATTAGGAATGAGGACATATTATGGAATTAAGACCTAGACATCTTTGGGGGATATTTTTCCTGCCTACCAGTTACTCTTTACACTGGGTACAGTTATTGTCCTGGGAGATCCTCTTGCTGTTATTCTAGAAAGATTTCCCTCTCTTGTCTCCTGCACCAGAGCACCATCTTCCAATCTCATGTCCTCTTTCTTGGTTTGTTGTTATTGTTGAATAGCTAAACTGTGTCTGACTCTTTTCCGACACCAAGGACTTTAGCCCTCTAGGCTCCTCTGCCCATGGGATTTCCCAGGCAAGAATACTGGAGGGGGTTCCATTTCCTTCTCCAGAGGATCTTCCCAATCCAGGGGCCAAACCCATGTCTCCTGCTTTGGCAGGTGGATGCTTTACCAATGAGTCACCTGGGAAGCCCTGTCTTGGTTTACACAGTTCTTGTGGTGGAAACTCCTTCAGCAGCTTCCTAAAAAAGGATGCATGGAAGAATTTTTTTTGAGATCCTGTATGTCTGAATTATTTTTCAATTTACCCTCCCACTTGATTTAATAGTCTGTATAGGTATAGAATGCCAAGGCTTCCCTGGTAGCTCAACTGGTAAACAATCCTCCTGAAATGCAGGAGACCCTGGTTTGATTCCTGGGTCAGGAAGATCCCCTAGAAAAGGGATAGACTACCTACTGCAGTATTCTTGGGCTTCCCTGGTGGCTCAGACAGGAAAGAATCTGCCTGCAATGTGGGAAACCTGGGTTCAAACTCTGGGTTGGGAAGATCCCCTGGAGGAGGAGGGCGTGGCAACCCACTCTAGTATTCTTGCTTGGAGATTCTCCATGGACAGAGGAGCCTGGTGGGCTATCGTCCATAGGGTTGCAAAGATTCGGACACGACTGAGCAACTAAGCACATAGGTATGTAATTCTAGGTTAGAAATTGTTTTACTTTAAGATTTTGAAGGCATTCTTCCATTGTCTTCTTGCTTCCAGCATTGCTATGTAGAAATCTAAAGTAATTCTGATTCCTGATCTTTTCTCGGTTTCCTGTTTTTCTCTCCTGCTCTAGAAGATGTAATGTCTTGTCTTTACCCAGTGTTCTAAAATCTCACTTTAATGTGTCTTGGCATAGGTCTGCTTTTATCCTCAAAGCACCATTTCAATCTGAAAACATATATCCTTTGGTCCTAGTAAATTTTCATGAGTTATTTCACTCTTGCTTCCCCTCCTCTGAGTTTCCTCTAGTGCCTCTTTTTGGAAAGTTTGTTATTCAAATGTTATACTGACCGCATTATTTCTTTATTTTTGCCTTTGGTAGCTGTTTTCTATAGCTTCATCTTTTCTGCTGTTCCTTCTGAGAGATTTCCCCAACTTTATCTCTAAAATGGAGTTTGTAATTTCCATCATATTTTTATTTTCTGAGAATTGCCTTTTTTCTCTCAACATTCCCTTATTTTTAATAGCACTGTGTCCTTCTTTATTATTGTTGTTGTTTAGTCTCTAGTCATATTTGATTCTTTTGCAGCCCCATGAGCCATAGCCCACCAGGTGCCTCTGTTCGTGGGATTTCCCAGGCAAGAATCCTGGAGTGCCTTTTCCAGGGGATCTTCCCAACCTAGGGATGCTGAATTGCCAGGTGGATTCTTTATCACTGAGCCACCAGGAAGTCCCTCTTCTTTACTGTATACATTCTGTTCTCTAAAGACAGTTTTTTTTTTTTTAAATGTTGTCTTTTCTTTCTCCAGATTGCCTTTTCCTTTTGTTTTGCTGTCTGTCTTCTATTTCAGAGGTCCTGCTAGATGTCTCGGAGAAGGCAATGGCACCCCATTCCAGTACTCTTACTTGGAAAATCCCATGGACAGAGGAGCCTGGTAGGCCGCACTCCACGGGGTCGCAAAGAGTTGGACATGACTGAGTGACTTCACTTTCACTTTCATGCCTTGGAGAAGGAAATGGCACCCCATTCCAGTGTTCTTGCCTGGAGAATCCCAGGGACAGGGGAGCCTGGTGGGCTTCCGTCTATGGGGAAGACACGCTGAAGTGACAGTAGCAGCAGCTAGATGTCTGCTACATCTAGATTGTGCACTCATGATTAAGAGTAGGGGGCTTGCAGAGTGAGCTCAGAGGGGACAGTGACTTGTTGACTTTGAGGTTCACTTCAGAGTAGACTGGGAACCCTCATATTGGTACCTTTCATTGTTTCCACTTGGGCCAGTCCGATTCCCCAGAACAGTTTTCCTGACTCTTATGTAGAGGGTAAAGTACTGGAAGCAGAGGGGACGGGAAGGCCAAGAGTCTCCATTTAGCATATTTATGGCCTTTCAATCCCTTTTTGGAGGTATGATACCCACACCCTCACATGTGCTTCAGACCCCAAATCTTCTGATTTTCATTGAGGTTAGGGAGTGGCCTCAACTCTCTCTTTCTTTCACCCGCTTCCAGAAGTACCTGGTGATGTTAATATGTGATCTTTTTCTGGGATTCTGTTGTACACAGTTAGCCCCCGACATATAAACAGTCAAGTTTTGAACTTTCAAAGATTCGAACTTGGGTCCCAGCAAAGTCAGGAATGAGTGGCATTGAAGCGTGCCCTCCGTCTCCTATTGCTGACAATCCTTCAGTTCCACCATCTCCCACCTCCTTCCCTCCTCCAGTCAGTAACTCTTCTTGCTTGTTCACGTGACACCAGCCCCTGGATGCCAGCTGTTGTTCTTCACTACTGTCCTTTTCAACGTACTATACTGTAAGATTAAAAATACATCAGAGGGCCACCCCTGGTGGTCCCAGCAGTAAAGAATTCACCTGCCAATGCAGGGGACACAGGTTCGATCCCTGGTCCAGGAGGATCCCGTGTGCCACAACTGCTGAGCCCAAAACTACCGAGCCCAAGTTTAGAGCCTATGCTCCATGACAAAGAGGAGTCCCCACTTCCTGCAACTGGAGAAAGTCTGAGCATAGCAATGAAGACCCAGTGCAGCCAAAAATAAGTGAATAATTTTTTTTAATGTATGAGAACCCTTTTAAGAGGATGACTCAGATGGTAAAGAATCCGTGTTCAATGCAGGAGACTGGGGTTCGATCCCTGGGTTAGGAAGTCTGCCTTGAGAAGGGAGTGGCAACCTACTCCAGTATTCTTGCCTGGAGAATTCCATTGACAGAGGAGCCTGGCAGGCTGCAGTCCATGAGTTCCCAAAGAACCTACTGAGCAGCTAAAGCTTTCACTTTCAATAACTATCTTTGAGTGTGATAATAAAGAATTTAAGTTGAATTTTTTAAAAAAAAGTATTCTTTATTCTTTGTTTTTGTTTTTTATGTATTTTTTGTGTGAAAAGTATTATAAATCTTTTACAGTACAGTACTGTATAGTTCATTGTGTTACTTGGGTACCTAAGCTAACTTTGTTGAACTTATGAACAAATTGGACGTAAGAACGTGCTCTCAGAACTGACCAGGTTACTATGTAGGGGACTTAATGTATTTAGGATTAATATTCAGCTTTTTTCACAGCTGCCTTAGCCTTTAGTGTTCTCTGAGTCCTAGTGGAATTATGCCTAAAACTAATGTCTTATTTTGTTTTTATTTGGAGTTCAGGAAGGAGTGAAATTTGATACATGTTCTGTTTTTACCCTGAAACTTACTCTTACTTTTCTGGGGTTTTTTTCTAATACAAGCAATATAAGTAAGATATCTTAATAATTTAAAGTATAACATCACCACTCTTTTTCATAGGTGAGTCATGTATGGAAGAAAGTGCAGACAGCACTTGCAGCCTTAACAGGTCTGGGCGCTGGGGATACAGCAAAGCTGAAGACAAGTGAGGGCTCTGCTAGGACCCAGGTCAGAGTTCACTGAGGTTCAATAGCAATTCCTGTTCAACTTTATGTGTATCTCAAGAGCTCCCTGTTGATCAGCCAGGATTTCAACCGTCTGGCTTCATCTCCCTGTCCTTTCCACAGTCACCCTCTGGGGATCTGTCTGCTTTAAAAACCCGCAGGCTGAAGGGAATTTCCCTCTTCAGGCCTGTGTATGTCATTGGCCAGCTGCCCCATTCACCAATTCCTTCCTCATGCTGCCCTCCTCTCTGCACTTCCCAGCCAATACTTGTTGACTCCTGAGTTTGTCAAGGAGGCTATGAGGCACATGAAGCTCCCTGAGCTGGACATCCTTGTTGAATGTACAGTGGGTACTCAGCTTACTGACACAGAGTCTGACTCACTCTCCTCTCACTTGCAGGTCATAGATGCTGTCCCAGCAGCTATCATCATGAAACTGAACCTGTTATACAAAATCACTCCAAAATCTGGGTCTTGAGGCATTTTTTTAATCTATTCTTAGCAGCCAGTAGAAAAGTATATAATGCCTTGCTTAAACTAGTGAAGTGGGCACTCTTTCTACTTTACTTCTGATATCTATGTCAGAAGCTTTCTCTCTCCTTTTACTTTAAATAAATATCTTTGCTGTGCAAAACTCTGAGTGACTGAAACTGCATCTTTGGTTCTGGAGTTAAATCTTCTCCTTTGGAGACCACAAATTCGACACCAAACACCATAAGCTATCAGTTTCTGGTTTGCTTTGTGGATTTCATTTTTTCTTACAATAATAAAAACAAAACCCAGTAAGGGAGGATTTTATTGGAGGACATGCATCAAGAACTGCCTGGCATGAAGTCTGTTGAGGGTGCAGCAAGGCTGTGTTCCTGCTGATGCCAGGCTCTGCTCTGGCTCTTTGATGATTTTTTCTCACTTTCGATTTGTGGGCTGTGTTCTTTGCCTGCAGAAAACAAGGTCCAGCTCTGGTTATCTCAAGTAATGGGTGTTTCCAGTTGTATAGGAAGAGGTCGGCAGCAAGAGAGATAGGCAAACCTGACTGATATGCAAGAACAGGAAACAAGGGAAACCAGGACCCTTGACCTGGAACTAGACCCAGGCTGGCTTCCAGGAGTCAGCAGCCGGAGTCTGTAGATGTCCAGTGGGGCTCAAACCAAACCAAACCACAGCCATAATGAAAATTATATGCTCTGGCCAATTCTGTTTAAAACCTCCCCTGCTCTCCACAGCTTTTCTCTGCCTTACCACTTGCAGCCCGCAGTGATCCTGTGTCCTCTCCTCTTGGGGCTTGTCAAGGCCCCCAAGTCTCTGATCCCACACCCACTCCTGTGGCTTCTCTTCCCATATCCGCTCAGCGCCATCTCTACCCCTGGCCTGAGAAGAGCTCCTAGCACAATCTCCTAAGACAGAATCAGATTGGCTCCCTCACCACACTGAGCTGTCTACTGATTTGTTGACTGCCATTGGGTCAAGTGGCCCCACTAGACCAAACAGCTCTGCCCAGTGGAGCCAGGTCACATGGTACAAGGCTGCCTCAGACCTTATGGAGTGTGGGTGTGGATGGTCTTATACCTGACCTGCTGGTGCTGAGGCCTCTGGGGAGGGGTTAGGGCAGGAGTTATGACCATTCCCGGTTGGACCCTTGAGATTTGCTATCACTCACTGGGCTTGGCAAATGTTCAAAGTGACCATTTTCCTGAAAAGAGCTTTCATGTGTTCCTCAAAAGCACCCTGATGGGACCAATTTGTCCTTCAGTCCACAGGAAAAGTCTTCTCCTCCATCTAGTTGACAGTGTTTCCTTGATCAGCTCCGCTCTATGGGGACCATCTGTCTGTGGAATCCTGGACAGAACTTATAAACGGCCCCTTGCCAGCTTCCTCCTGCTTGGACCATATCTGGCCTAGGATAAGCTTGTGCCCTTTTATGCCCAGTGTTGATATACGAATAATTTTCTCCTGATGTAGCTTTTTTTTTCTTTTTTGGTTCAGCCCTATTGATGTAACATGTCATGCCAGCTCTCAAGCTCCCCAAACCCAAGAGACACAGGCCAAACATAAAAGGGTGGGTATCTTAGAGCCCCTTCTCTCACATGGGGCAGAATGTGATGTGGACACATAGATATAAACCTCCAAACTAGCTATGTAGGAAAAGAGGAATGAGGAAAACTAAACACAAGAAAGCAAGTCAGAATGCCCAGTTCAAGTTAAAAATAAAGAAAACTCAAAAACTGTGGTGGGTAGAAATAACCAGATAAGATGGAAGAACTAATTCCAAATGTATTAGTCATGACCATAAATAGAAATGGATTAAAGTTGCCAAACTTGCCAAGCAAAAGCAAACATTACACTGGATTACAAAACTAACCAGGGAATACTGTGTACAGCAGATAAAATGAAATATAAGAACACAAATTAAAATGATGGACATTTTACATGACAACTCATCTGATGACTTTAAAATGTTAATGTTATCAAAAAGAAAAATTGAGAGTGTGTATAAATTGTCCTAGATGGAAAAATATGTTGGAGGCAAAACAATTAAATGTGAAAAATGATGATAAAACAATCTGGAATAACTGGGGAAATTTAAATATGGAATGAGTATTTTACAATATTAAGAAATTATGAATTTTATTAAATGTGATAGGCATGAAATTTTATGTAAAGCACATGATCCAGTTTAAAAATAGATGCAGATAAAGCAAATTATGACAAAAAACAAATTTTTAATCTATGCAATGGGTATATAAATAGTCATTGTACTAGTCTTTCTAGTACTTTGTGTATATTAAAATTTTCACATAAAACATCTTTAAAATTTCTGAAATTTGAACTTGAAAATTTAATTGTTCAATTGAAAATTGAAATTATTTCAATATATTATATAATTATTTTTAATTAAAAGATATGCTAGGCAAGTACTAACTAAAAATTGGTTAATTACTAATTAGTAATACTAATTAGCTAAAAGCTTGTATAGCACTTTCATATCTTATATATCAGCTTTAAAGCAAAAAATGATTACTAGACAGAAAGAGGATAAAAAGTGTGGCATAATAAGAACTACACTTGGCCTTTGTCCTTGGTTCTGGCCAGAGTGCTTAAAACCCTCAGACTTTCCCAAGTGATAGGCTTGTCTTTTGCTATTTCTAAGGAACCCCTTTGATCAACCTGAGTTTGTGCTAATGGGGTGACTTAGACCCTAAGATAGCCTTACGATGGGGCTGGTCATCGGAAAGACCCAGTGATTAGAGGGTTGGACATTTCAGGCTACAGATCTCTAAGAAGGGAACGTGGGAGGGGGTGCTGAAGATTAAGCTCTATAAAAACTGTTCAGTAAGGAGACTTGAACTTCCTGGTGGTGAACATACCAAGGTATCTGGGGAGTGGCTGCCTGAAGAGGACAGGGAAGCTGCTTGCCTCCTCTGCCCCCACGCCTTGCTCTATGCATCCCTTCCACTTAGTGGTTCCTGAGTTGTATCCATTACAATAAATCACTAAACATAATTAAAGTGCTTTCCTGAGTTCTGTGAGCGTCTCTAGCAAATTATTGAACCATCAGAGGGGTTGTGGGAACCTGTGATTTTTAATCCATTGTCAGAAATACATGTGGCCTGGGACTTGCAAGTGGTGAACAGCATCTGAAGGTGAAGGAGGGCAGTCAGGGTGCTGACCACTGACACTGCAAGGTCTGTGGTTAGTGTCAAAATCGAACTGACTTGTTGAGCAACCAGTTGGTGTCTGGAACTCGGAGAATTAGTGGCTGGTGTTAAAAAGTACTCCACAACAATTCTGATAACAGTTGCAACTTGGTAGGAAAGTACGATAATTCTAAAATTGTTTGCATCTCATAACAGTCCTCAAATAGGTATTGAAATGTTAGCCTGTTGCAAGGAGAAAATAACAAATTCACCATGACAGTGGGAGATCTACAGATGCCTCTCTCAGGAACTGATAAATTAAGGGTACACAAAAATCAGTAAAGATACAGAAGCTTTGAAGAAGTTACCTACACGCTGGTTTAATGAACACATACAGTACAATTGTGGAATACAGATTCTTTTTGACCACACACAAAGGAATGCTTATGAAACTGACCATGTCCTTGACCTTGAAGCAAGTCTGAACAAATTTCAAGGGACCGGTAAGACAAAGATCGTTTTTTCTAACCATAAGACAATTAAGTTAGAAATCAATAACAAAGAGATAGCTAGAAAAACCCTATACTTTAAGACATTTTAGAACACACTGTTCGATAAATTATGAGTCAGAGAAAGAAACACGAGGGAAACTAGACAATATTTAGAACTATGCTATGCTATGCTAAGTCACTTCAGTCGTGTCCGACTCTGTGTGACCCCATAGACGGCAGCCCCCCAGGCTTCCCCATCCCTGGGATTCTCCGGGCAAGAACAATGGAGTGGGTTGCCATTTCCTTCTCCAGTGCATGAAAATGAAATGTGAAAGTGATGTCGCTCAGTTGTGTCCGACTCTTAGCGACCCCATGGACTGCAGCCTACCAGGCTCCTCCATCCATGGGATTTCCCAGGCAAGAGTGCTGGAGTGGGGTGCCATTGCCTTCTCCACATTTAGAACTAGATGATAACAAAAATATAAAGATATTAGTATTTCGGTTACTCCACTAAAGAGACACCTAGAAAGAAATTTATACCATGAATTCTAACATTAAGAAAGAAAAAGATGTAAAAAAAGAAAGAAAGAAAAAGGTGTAAATTAATGAGTTAATCAATGCAAAGAAATAGAGGGAAACAAAAGAACAGGAAAGACTGGAGATCTCTTCAAGAAAATTAGAGATACCAAGGAAACATTTCATGCAAAGATGAGCTCAATAAAGAACAGAAATGGTATGGACCTAACAGGAGCAAAAGATATTAAGAAGAGGTGGCAAGAATACACAGAAGAACTATACAAAAAAGATCTTCACAATCCAGATAATCATGCTGGTGTGATCACTGACCTAGAGCCAGACATCCTAGAATGTGAAGTCGAGTGGGCTTTAGGAAGCATCACTGTGAACAAAGCTGGTGGAGGTGATGGAATTCCAGTTGAGCTATTTCAAATCCTGAAAGATGATGCTGTGAAAGTGCTGCACTCAATATGTCAGCAAATTTGGGAAATTCAGCAGTGGCCACAAGACTGGAAAAGGTCAGTTTTCATTCCAATCCCAAAGAAAGGCAATGCCAAAGAATGCTCAAACTACTGCACAATTGCACTCATCTCACATTCTAGTAAAGTATTGCTCAAAATTCTCCAAGTCGGGCTTCAGCAATATGTGAACCGTGAACTTCCAGATGTTCAAGCTGAAAGTTAAAGAAGGCAGAGGAACCAGAGATCAAATTGCCAATATCCGTTGGATCATAGAAAAAGCAAGAGAATAACAGAAAAATATCTATTTCTGCTTTATTGACTATGTCAAAGCCTTTGACTGTGTGGATCACAATAAACTGTGGAAAATTCTTCAAGAGATGGGAATACCAGACCACCTGACCTGCCTCTTGAAAAAATCTGTATGCAGATCAGGAAGCAACAGTTAGAACTGAACACAGAACAACAGACTTGTTCCAAATAGGAAAAGGAGTACATCAAGGCCGTATATTGTCACCCAGCTTATTTAACTTATATGCAGAGTACATCATGAGAAATGCTGGACTGGAGGAAGCACAAGCTGCAATCAAGATTGCCAGGAGAAATATCAATAACCTCAGATATGCAGATGACACCACCCTTATGGCAGAAAGTGAAGAACAAAAGAGCCTCTTGATGAAAATGAAAGAAGAGAGTGAAAAGGTTGGCTTAAAACTCAACATTCAGAAAACTAAGATCATGGCATCCAGTCCCATCACTTCATGGCAAATAGATGGGGAATCAGTGGAGACAGTGGCTGATTTATCTTTCTGGGCTGCAAAATCACTGCAGATGATGACTGCAGCCATGAAATTAAAAAACACTCCTTGGAAGGAAAGTTATGACCAACCTGCTGCTGCTGCTGCTAAGTCCCATCAGTCATGTCCGACCCTGTGTGACCCCATAGACGGCAACCCATCAGGCTCCCCCAGTCCTTGGGATTCTCCAGGCAAGAACACTGGAGTGGGTTGCCATTTCCTTCTACAATACATGAAAGTGAAAAGGGAAAGTGAAGTCGCTCAGTCGTGTCCGACTCTTTGCGACCCCATGGACTATAGCCACCAGCCTCCTCCGTCCATGGGATTTTCCAGGCAAGAGTACTGGAGTGGGGTGCCGTTGCCTTCTCCAATGACCAACATTGACAGCATATTAAAAAGCAGAGACATTACTTTGTCAACAAAGGTCCGTCTAGTCAAGGCTGTGGTTTTTCCAGTGGTCAAGTATGGATGTGAGAGTTGGACTATAAAGAAAGCTGAGCACCAAAGAATTGATGCTTTTGAACTGTGGTGTTGGAGAAGACCCTTGCGAGTCCCTTGGACTGCAAGGAGATCCAACCAGTCCATCCTAAAGGATTTCAGTTCTGGGTATCTTTGGAAGGATTGATGTTGAAGCTGAAACTCCACTACTTTGGCCACCAGACGTGAAGAGCTGACTCATTGGAAAAGACCCTGATGCTGGGAGGGATTGGGGGCAGGAGGAGGGGGGATGACAGGATGAGATGGCTGGATGGCATCACTGACTCAATGGACATGGGTTTGGGTGGACTCTGGGATTTGGTGATGGACAGGGAGGCCTGGTGTGCTACGGTTCATGGGGTGGCAAAGAGTCGGACACGACTGACCAAATGAACTGAACTGAATGAATTAATCATCCAATTTAAGAAGATATTAACAGAAAGAATCATATAGATGGCCAATGAAGTGAAGGGAAGTGAAAGTCGTTCAGCCATGTCCGACTCTTTGAGACCCTATGGATTATACAGTTCAAGGATTTCTCCAGGCCAGAATACTGGAGTAGATAGCTTTCCCTTCTCCAGGGGATCTTCCCAACCCAGGGATCTAAGCCAGGTCTCCCACATTACAGGCAGATTCTTTACCAGCTGAGCCACAAGGGAAGCCCAGACGGCCAATAGGTGGTAAATGAAAAAATACTTAACAGTAATAATCATCACAGAAATGCAAATCAAATCTACAATAAGATATCAGTTCATGGCTATTATCATAAAGGCAAGAAATAACAGATGTTGGTGAGAACGTGCAGAAAAGACAACCCCTGTCCCCTGTTGGAGGGAATGTAAATTGGTGGAACCACTATGGAAAACAGTAAGAAGGTTCTTCAAAAAATTAAAAATAGAACTACCATATGAGCCAGCAATCCCCCTTCCAGGTATTTATCCAAGGAAAAGAAAAAATTAATTTGAAAAGATATGTGCATGCCCATGTTTGTCACAGCATTATTCACAACATCCAAGATACGGAAACAACCCAAGTGTCCATCAATCGATAAATGGATGAAGAAATTGTGGTATACAAAATGTTTTTGGCGGTTAAAAAAATTTTTTTTTAATTTTAAAAAGGTGCTGATTCACTGCAAAACAAAAAATGAAAAAAATTGTGGTATATATATGTGTATATGTATATATATATACATATATATATATATACACACACACACACACACACATATGGAACAGGACAGTATTCAGTCATAGGAAAGAATGAAATCTTGCCATTTCTAACAGTATAAATTGACCTTGAGGGCATTATGCTAAGTGAAATAAGTCAGGTAAATACAAATACTGTATGATCTTACTTATATATTGGATCTTTAAAAAGACTCATGCTTATTGACACAAAGAACAGATGGTGGTTGGCAGAGGTGGGGCTTGAGGGGTGGGCAAAATGGGTGAAGGAGGTCAAAGGTACAAACTTACAGTTATAAGATAAATAAGTTATGAGGACGTAACGTACCACATGGCTCAGCTCAGTTCAGTTCAGTCGCTCAATCATGTCCGACTCTTGGTGACCCCATGAATCGCAGCACACCAGGCCTCCCTGTCCATCACCAACTTCCGGAGTTCATTCAAACTCATGTCCATCGAGTCAGTGATGCCATCCAGCCATCTCATCCTCTGTCGTCCCCTTTTCCTCCTGCCCCCAACCCCTCCCAGCATCAGAGTCTTTCCAATGAGTCAACTCTTTGCATGAGGTGGCCAAAGTACTGGAGCTTCAGCTTTAGCATCATTCTTTCCAAAGAACACCCAGGGCTGATCTCCTTTAGAGTGAACTGGTTGGATCTCCTTGCAGTCCAAGTGACTCTCAAGACTCTTCTCCAACACCACAGTGGTGACTATAGCTAAAATACTGCATTGCATATTTGAAAGTTTCTAGGAGAGATCTTAAAAGTGCTCATCACAAGAAAAAGAAAAGTTTGTAACTATGTATAATGACAGATGTTAACCAGATTTATTGTAGTGATCATTTGCAATATATGCAAATATCAAATCATTATGTTGTGCTCCTGAAACTAAGATAAACTAAGACAATGGTGTATGTTAATTACACCTTTAAAAGACTGAAGAAAAAAAAAAGGAGACAGAAAGAGGCAGAAGGGGGAAATAGGAAGAAAGTAAAAAGATAGGAACCAAAAGAAATGAATCAAAATAAGCAACAAAAGAGAATGCACAAGTTAATGTTTTAGGGGAAAATGGAGATACAACTACAGAGGCTAAGGAGATCAAACAAGAAGAAATCAATAAATAACTTGAAGACAATAAATTAGTAAATTTGGATGTAATTAATACAGTCTAAGGAAAAGGAAAGGAAAGTGAAGTCACTCAGTCATGTCCAACTCTTTGCGACCCCATGGACTGTAGCCTACCAGGTTTCTCCATCCAAGGGATTTTCCAGGCAAGAATACTGGAGTGGGTTGCCATTTCCTTCTCCAGATCTTCCCCACCCAGGGATTGAAACTGGCTCTCCTGCATTGTAGGCAGATGATTTACCATTTGGGCCACCATTCTAAGGAAAACATGTTATCAAAATTGAATTCAGGATGAGTCAAAAAAATCTAAGCAGCTCTATTACCCTTAAAGGAATTAAATCAGTAGTTAAAAATTGTCCTGCAAAAAAAGGCAGGCCTGGATTGTTTTACAGATGAGTCTTACCAAACATTCAAGCAATATATGGATGACATCTCTGTGGAAAAAGTATTTAAGGACATCCAAGGAAATCTGTGATTGGAGAGAGATACAGTATTCATGGATAAGAAACCTCAATATCATAAATGTCAGTTTCTTTCCAAGTTTCATCTCTAGATTCAATGCAATTCCAAACCAAATTCCAACAGGGTCTTTGCTGAAATTTGCTGCCAGATTCTCAAGTGGACCTCCAAAAAGTAAAGAGGCAAGATTAGCTTTTTCATTGCCAAGAAGAAATACCAGACAGGAAGACTTGCACTATCAAATATCAAGATTTATTATAAATTATTATTGTGATCAAAACAAGGGGCAGGGATAGATAGATAGATAGATGCAAGAAGAGGCTCATTATAGGAATTGGTTCACGTGGCTAAAGAGACTGAGAAGTCCCATGATCCACCATCTTCAAGCAGAGAACAGAAAGCTAGTGTTATAACTGAATCCAAGCCCAAAGGCCTGAGAACCAAGGGAGCTGATGGTCTAAGTCCCAGTTCCTGGCCTGAGAACTTGCAGCGTGGGGTACTAGGGTAAGCTCTAGAGTCTAAAGGTCAGAGAACCAGGAAAACTGATATCAGATCAGATCAGATTAGTCTCTCAGTCGTGTCCGACTTTTTTCGACCCCATGAACCGCAGCATGCCAGGCCTCCCTGTCCATCACCAATCCCGGAGTTCACCCAGACTCATGTCCATTGAGTCAGTGATGCCATCCAGCCATCTCATCCTCTGTTGTCCCCTTCTCCTCCTGCTCCCAATCCATCCCAGCATCAGAGTCTTTTCCAATGAGTCAATTCTTCGCATGAGGTGGCCAAAGTACTGGAGTTTCAGCTTTAGCATCATTCCCTCCAAAGAAATCCCAGGGCCGATCTCCTTCAGAATGGACTGGTTGGATCTCCTTGCAGTCCAAGGGACTCTCAAGAGTCTTCTCCAACACCACAGTTCAAAAGCATCAACTCTTCATCGCTCACCCTTCTTCACAGTCCAACTCTCACATCCATACACGACCACAGGAAAAACCATAGCCTTGACTAGACGGACCTTTGTTGGCAAAGTAATGTCTCTGCTTTTGAATATGCTATCTAGGTTGGTCATAACTTTCCTTCCAAGGAGTAAGCGTCTTTTAATTTCATGGCTGCAATCACCATCTGCAGTGCTTTTGGAGCCCAGAAAAATAAAGTCTGACACTGTTTCCACTGTTTCCCCATCTATTTCCCATGAAGTGGTGGGACCGGATGCCATGATCTTCATTTTCTGAATGTTGAGCTTTAAGCCAACTGTTTCACTCTCCACTTTCACTTTCATCAAGAGGCTCTTTTGTTCTTCACTTTCTGCCATAAGGGTGGTGTCATCTGCATATCTGAGGTTATTGATATTTCTCCCAGCACTCTTGATTCCAGTTTGTGTTTCCTCCAGTCCAGCATTTCTCATGATGTACTCTGCATATAAGTTAAATAAGCAGGGTGACAATATACAGCCTTGATGAACTCCTTTTCCCATTTGGAACCAGTCGGTTGTTCCATGTCCAGTTCTAACTGTTGCTTCCTGACCTGCATACAAATTTCTCAAGAGGCAGATCAGGTGGCCTGGTATTCCCATCTCTTGAAGAATTTTCCACAGTTTATTGTGATCCACACAGTCAAAGGCTTCGGCATAGTCAATAAAGCAGAAATAGATGTTTTTCTGGAACTCTCTTGCTTTTTCTATGATTCAGCGGATGTTGGCAATTTGATCTCTGGTTCCTCTGCCTTTTCTAAAACCAGCTTGAACATCAGGAAGTTCACGGTTCACATATTGCTGAAGCCTGGCTTGGAGAATTTTGAGCATCACTTTACTAGCGTGTGAGATGAGTGCAATTGTGTGGTAGTTTGAGCATTCTTTGGCATTGCCTTTCTTTGGGATTGGAATGAAAACTGACCTTTTCCAGTCCTGTGGCCACTGCTGAATTTTCCAAATTTGCTGGCATATTGAGTGCAGCACTTTCACAGCATCATCTTTCAGGATTTGGAATAGCTCAACTGGAATTCCATTACCTCCACTAGCTTTGTTCATAGTGATGCTTCCTAAGGCCCACTTGACTTCACATTCCAGGATGTCTGGCTCTAGGTCAGTGATCACACCATCATGATTATCTGGGTCGTGAAGATCTTTTTTGTACAGTTCTTCGGTGTATTCTTGCCATCTCTTCTTAATATCTTCTGCTTCTGTTAGGTCCATACCATTTCTGTCCTTTATCGAGCCCATCTTTGCATGAAATGTTCCTTTGGTATCTCTGATTTTCTTGAAGAGATCCCTAGTCTTTCCCATTCTGTTGTTTTCCTCTATTTCTTTGCATTGATGGCTGAGAAAGCTGGAAAAGATGGACCTCCCAGCTCAAGAAGAGAGAGAGTTCTTCCTTCACCTTCTTTATTCTATTTGGGCCATCAGTAGATGGGATGATGCTCATTGTCAACCTAAATAAACCTGAGTGAGTGACTGATAGTCAGTCAGTCATGTCCGACTCTTTGCGACCCCATGGACTGTAGCCTGCCAGACTCCTCTGTCCATAGAATTTCCAGGGAAAAATACTGGAGTGGGTTGCCATTTCCTTCTCTAGGGGATCTTCCCAGCTCAGGGATCGAACACAGGTCTCCTGCATTGCAGGCAGATTCTTTACCATCTGAGCCACCATGGAAGCCTAGAAGGCGATAATGAGGTAGAAAGCTGTTATTTGGGATCAAAAAACTACAAAGCAGAGCGCACAGATGTGAGTAGCAACCTAAACTGTGTCCTACTAAGGAGTAATAGTCATGGGCTTCTAAAGACAAAGAAGGGAGGCTTGTACGGCAAAGAATTTTAATTGGTGCCGGATGCAGAAACTAGTCCTGGCTGAACAGGATTACTAAAGCTATGACTAGAGCAAGGTGAAATCCTGTTTTGGGGATTACCCAGGTGGCACAGTGGTAAAGAATAGGCTTGCCAGTACAGGAGACTCAAGAGACATGGGTTCAGTCCCTGGGTAAGGAAGAGCCTCTGGAGAAGGAAATGGCAACCCACTCCAGTATTCTTGCCTGGAGAACTGAGCACACACACACAACAAGTTTTAGGAATTTTTGCAGAGTCCTTGGGATTTGTGGTTTCATGCAGTTCAAAAGTTGAGGTTCCATCCAAGTAGCATGTGGGAAAGGTCCACCTACTTAATGGCCTTCTGGTTCCACTAAAAAAAAACTTGACCTTCGTGATTCCATTTTGTTTCACATTTCTCATTGCCCACACGTGAGAGCAGACCTTTACTTAGTCTACTAATTCAAACACTTCATCTCACCTGGAAACACCCTTACAGATACACCCAGAAATAATGTTTTATCAGCTGTCTGAGCATCCCTTGGCCCAGTCATGTTGACTCAAAATTAACCATCACAGGCAAATGTATAAAATTTTTAGAAGAAAATGCAGAAGAACATCTTTATGACCTTTCTGTAATTCTGTAGCACAAAATAATACAGAAAAAAATAATAAAGCACAAAAAGGTAAATTTGATTCCATCAAATAAGAATAATTAAGTAAATGAAAAGGCAAGCACCATCTGGGAGAAGATATTTGTAACACAAAAACTGACAAAGGATTAGTATTCAGTATGCATAAAGAAATCAATAAGAGAAAGACAACCCAACAGAAAAGTGGACAAATACGTTAATGGGCTTTTCACAGAGCAGTGAATACAAATGTCTCACAAACACATGACAAAATGAAGCACTTCATAAGCAATTATAGAAAGACCCTGGATGCTGCAGCTACCATGCTGGCAAATATTCAAATACTGAGCATTCACACCTCTGGTATTCTGCCAGTGAAAAGCAGAATTTTCCATTCTTTTTCTAACAAAGCCAAAGGTCATACCCTACAATCCAGCAACTCTGGTTTGTGACCCTTTAGCAAGTGATAACTTTTATTTAGTGGGTCACAGTCAGTATTTTAAAAATCATTCAATAAAGCAGAATGTTCAGTTCAGTTCATTCAGTCGCTCAGTCGTGTCCAACTCTTTGCGACCGCATGGACCGCAACAGGCCTCCCTGTCCATCACCAACTCTTCCCCTCTCCTCTCTGCCCTGAAACTTGGTGAGTGTTGACCATGACCTTGACCAGACCAGCTCCTTCTGAATCTACATCTCCAACTCTGAGGGCTCTTCTTCAGGGCCTGCTTGTCTACCCAGCACATAGCCTGGGTCCGCTTAAACACAGAGCAGTTCTCATGTGAACTCTAACTCACGTTTCTAAAGATTTGTATGCCCGGAGCATCAGAGGAAAAACCAAACTCTTAAAACAATAAAGGCTGGACGTCCAGGCAACAAAACAGACAGACATCATCTTGACAGAAAGATGGCCTTGGTCAGTCTAAACTGCAGATAAGCTTTTATTTAAAAAAAACAAAAACAAAAACTCTGCTGTGGTGATTTCCTTGTTGGTCTGCAGCTTTGGCTCAGAGGAGCGCAGGTACAAGCTGAGACCTGAGGGTCCAGGTTGGGTGGGGAGCATTCCTACGGGCAGTCCTGAGAAGGCAGGAATGGTGGGCTCGGGGAGCCCAGCCCCACGTCCTCAGTCACGCTGTCTGTATCAGTGGGACCAGGAGCGTGGTTCACAGCAGGGGCCCTGGGTGGGCTGTCAGAAGGCGTCCTTGTCCCCCCTCATCTTCCATCGCAGCAGCCCCTCTGCTCTCCCTCCATCCCTTTATCCTCCTCCACGTGTTCCTTCTCCCTTCTGGATCAAAAATATCCACACTCCCTGAGTGCTCACCACAGCCTGCAGTGTGAGAAAGGCTTTTATTTAGCTTTTGAAACAACCCTGTGATGTAGGATTGTGTGCATACATGCTCAGTTGCTCAGTCGTGACAACTCTTTGCAACCTGAGGGATTGTAGCCCACCAGACTCCTCTGTACATGGGATTCTCCAGGCAAGAATACTGGAATGGGTATACATTTCCTCCTCCAATGGGTCTTCCCGACCCAGGGATCGCACCCACGTCTCTTGATCTCCTGCATTGCAGGCAGATTCTTTACCACAGAGCCACCAGGGAAGCTGTGAAGTAGGACTAATTACCCCCAAGTTCACACTCGAGGGCACGAAGGCTGTGGTAAAGGAACTTCAAGAGGGAGAGCGGGAATCTGACCCTAGGAGACTCTGACTCCAAAGCCCAAACCTAAAAAACAATTAATTAATTTCTTTAATTTAACAAGTAACATGTAAATACATTTTCTTTGTTAACAATAACAACACCACAACAAAACAAAACCAAAGCCCAATCAAAACTGTCAGCATTAAGGCTGAAATCCCTTTCCACCATCATCTCCTATATGGACAGTTTCTCCTTTAGACAGCTGGGTGTGTGCCCTTCCAGAGAACTTTTCTACTCATTTGCATACATAAGTATGGCTACCTTTGCAGTGTTGTGTTATGACTTTAGATTTTGCTGCAGTTTTTCGTCTGGTTCCCTGAGTATAGCTCATTTAAGAAATGATCGATTGGATCTTTTCCTTTGTTTATCAGTTTTTCAAATGATATGGTGAGTCTTTCATATCCTCCAAAGGTGACAAATACATTTAAAAATATCATTATGAGCACATAGATTTAAATATACTGGATACATTTCAATCTATGTGTAGTTATTCTTTTTAATGTGTAAACTGTCGCATCTTTGGCCAAGTTGAGTCTTGACTCCTATAATCAAAGGCTTTGCTCTCAGCCATGTCTCCCCACTAGTCAGCTGGCATCCTCTGCCCACAGCAGTCACTCAGCCCCCTGGTCAGGGTGTGGCTGGCTCAGCCAGGTCACAGGGAGCTGTGGTGCTGGCTGACCTCAGAGCGTTCCTGAAATAAAACTCCTGCGGGAAGGGCGTATCTTGCATTCTGAGTGTGACCAGGGCAACATACCTCCTGTTCCTGCAAACTCCAAAAAGGCACTGACCACCGCCAACCCCAACCACACTCTGTGATCCCCAGCCGGCTCAAGGCCTGGAGCCCAGACTTGAGCTGTCCCAGGATGGCCTGGGATGTTCCGGGTTCGTGAAGGGCATAACATTGGAAACATTCAGAACTAGCTTTTGATCTTGCTCTTCTACTTACAGGTGAGAAAGGCCATCTAACCTCCTTGAGCCTCAGTCTTCCCATCTGTAAAGTGGGATAGTGACAGGTCTTACTGGCAGGAATGATGATAATGCGGCTCCATGCTGAGCACCATGTCTGGCATGTAGGGCTTTGCAGGTTGGAGCTCCATCACTCATATCACTTGCCCAGGGAACAGGGCAGGTGGCCCTTTAGAACGCATATCAGACCTCCTGGGAGTCAGGACTCACTCTCTGACACACACACACTCTGCACATACAGTGCACTCACACCCAACCTGTGTACATCACTCTGACTCACTCCCCTGCTGCATGTCCACCCACACTGCCTTCTGGATCCCTCTCCATCTCGCCTTTGTCCTCTAAAGAGCACCTTTCAGCGCAGTCATCCCAGTAAAAAGAGGGACTTCTCAGCAGTGCAAGAAAGGCTCCCAACTGCAGGTGATGAACAGAGGGAGCCTGCAGACTGGACTGGAGCTCCTTGAGGGTCAGGTTCTAGAATGTTCCCTGCCAGGGCTCCCCTCTGCCTGTCTCTGGTTTTCCTGTCTCAGGCCAAGCCAAGACCGAGACTTGGAGATCTGACTGAGATTTCTGCCTCTGGCTATGAACACTGGGCCTTCTGTGTGAGCAGGGGCTGTGTGAGCCATCTGGCTCCCTCAAGCAAGGACAGGTTCTCTGTTTAAGCCCCAGAGTTGAGGTGGAGAGGGGGAACTGTTGCACCATCATGCACTGGTTCTCCCTTCAGTGCCTGGCACAACAGGCACTCAAGGGCCATTTGCTGAATTCGTCGTGCTCCCCACCCCCACAGTGTACCAAGGGCTTGTCTTCATTAGAAGTGAGTTAATGGGCAGACTGTTGACTTTATTCCATTGGAAAATGGGATTCAGTTCCAACCAACCCCCGGTTCTTGGGAAGCATCCCTTCCTGGGTCCAGTCTCCTATATATTAGTTGTTCTGGAGGGAGGAACAAGAGTAAGAAATAGCTATTTCCTCCCGATCGTTAACAACTGGCTGCACAGTGTAAGGCGAGGAGCGTGCGCCTCCCAACTGGACAGAAGCAGTTGGGGATCCTCAGTCTCCTGCTCCCTGACTGTGCAACTTGCACATGTGACTTTGGCCACCCCCCTGCTAAGTTCAGCTGCACTTCCTGCAGAGCAGATAATAATCCCTACCTCCGGGCTGTGTAGGGATGGAGTGAAGGCGGGTGTGGGGAGGCGCTGGGGCAGGCTTGGATAGGTCCTGGACCAAATCCCTGCTTCCTTCCACAGCATCACAGCATCAAAGAGAATGCCCAAACCCTGGAAATAGCAGGGAATTGGCCAAATAAAATAGATACCTGCATGGAATGGCATGTTAAGTGAAAGTGAAAGTTGTTCAGTCATGTACAACTCTTCCAAACCCCATAGATATACAGTCCATGGAATTCTCCAGGCAAGAATACTGGAGTGGGTAGTCATTCATTCCCTTCTCCAAGGTGTCTTCCCAACCCACGGATTGAACCCAAGTCTCCTACATTGCAGTCGGATTCTTCATCAGCTGAGCCAACAGGGAAACCCAAGAATACTGGAGTGGGTAGCCTATCCCTTCTCCAGCAGATCTTTCCTACCCAAGAATAGAACCGGGGTCTCCTGCATTGCAGGTGGATTCTTTACCAGCTGAGCTACAAGGGAAGCCCTTGCATGAATGGCATGTTATGCAACCATTAAAACAGCTTTACAGCACATATGCATATACATATGTGTGTATGTATTTGTATATATATATGTTTATATTCAAAATAAATATATAAAGTAGACTTATTGAAGAACATTTACTAATAGTAAATTGACCCCTTTTGTATATAGTTCTTTGACTGTTGACAAACTCGCATATCCATGTGACCATCAGCAGAACGCATCATAGGAGAGTCACTCACCCCTAAAGTTCGCCCACGCCCCACTGTTGTCAGCCAGCCCCTCACCCCCAGCTCCACACCTCCACTCATGTGATCTCTTTTCTCTCCCTATAGCTTTGCCTTTTCTAGAACGTCATAGAAATGGAATCATACAGAATCTTGCTTGTTGTGTCTGGTTTCTTTAACTTAGCAGAATGCTGAGTTAACAAATGTCTGGTGTTCATTTATGTTGTAGCAAATGAACTTTATTCCTTGTTACTGCTGAGTGGTATATTGTTTTATGCATGTCCCAGCGTTTGTTTGTTCACCAGCAGAAGGACATTTTTGTGACTTTTGATATTTGATTTCCAGGAGAAATATCAATAACCTCATATGCAGGTGACACCACCCTTATGACAGAAAGTGAAGAAGAACTGAAGAGGCTCTTGATGAAAGTGAAAGAGGAGAGTGAAAAAGTTGGCTTAAACTCAACATTCAGATAACTAAGATCATAGCATCTGGTCCCATCACTTCATGGCAAATAGATGGGGAAACAGTGAAAGCAGTGGCAGATTTTATTTTGGGGGGCTCTAAAATGAAGGGATGGAGCCAAAGCAAAAACCATACCCAGTTGTGGATGTGACTGGTGATAGAAGCAAGGTCCGATGCTGTAAAGAGCAATATTGCATAGGAACCTGGAATGTCAGGTCCATGAATCAAGGCAAATAGGAAGTGGTCAAACAAGAGATGGCAAGACTGAACGTCGACATTCTAGGAATCAGAAAACTAAAATGGACTGGAATGGGTGAATTTAACTCAGATGACCATTATATCTACTACTGTGGGCAGAAATACCTCAGAAGAAATGGAGTAGCCATCATGGTCAACAAAAGAGTTCAAAATGCAGTACTTGAATACAATCTCAAAAACGACAGAATGATCTCTGTTCGTTTCCAAGGCAAACCATTCCATATCACAGTAATCCAAGTCTGTGCCCCAACCAGTAACACTGAAGAAGCTGAAGTTGAACGGTTCTCTGAAGAGCTACAAGACCTTTTAGGACTAACACCCAAAAAAGATGTCCTTTTCATTATAGGGGACTGGAATGCAAAAGTAGGAAGTCAAGAAACAGCTGGAGTAACAGGTAAATTTGGCCTTGGAATATGGCATGAAGCAGGGCAAAGACTAATAGAGTTTTGCCAAGAGAACGCACTGGTCATAGCAAACACCCTCTTCCAACAACACAAGAGAAGACTCTACACATGGACATCACCAGATGGTCAACATCAAAATCAGATTGATTATATTCTTTGCACCCAAAGATGGAGAAGCTTTATACAGTCAGCAAAAACAAGACCAGGAGCTGACTGTGGCTCAGATCATGAACTCCTTATTGCCAAATTCACACTTAATTTGAAGAAAGTAGGAAAAACCACTAGACCATTCAGGTATGACCTTAATCAAATCTCTTATGATTATATAGTGGAAGGGAGAAATAGATTTAAGGGACTAGACCTGATAGATAGAGTGCCTGATGAACTATGGACGGAGGTTCGTGACATTGTACAGGAGACAGGGATCAAGAACATCCCCATGGAAAAGAAATGCAAAAAAGAAAAATGGCTGTCTGAAGAGGCCTTACAAATAGCTGTGAAAAGAAGACAAGCAAAAAGCAAAGGAGAAAAGGAAAGATATAAGCATGAATGCAGAGTTCCAAAGAATAGCAAGAAGAGATAAGAAAGCCTTCCTCAGTGATCAATGCAAAGAAATAGAGGAAAACAACAGAATGGGAAAGACTAGAGATCTCTTCAAGAAAATTAGAGATACCAAGGGAACATTTCATGCAAAGATGGGCTCGATAAAGGACAGAAATGGAATGGACCTAACAGAAACAGAAGATATTAAGAAGAGGTGGCAAGAATATACAGAAGAACTGTACAAAAAAGATCTTCATGACCCAGATAATCACGATGGTGTGATCACTCACCTAAAGCCAGGCATCAAGGAATGTGAAGCCAAGTGGGCCTTAGAAAGCATCACAATGAATAAAGCTAGTGGAGGTGATAGAATTCCAGTTGAGCTCTTTCAAATCCTGAAAGATGATGCTGTGAAAGTGCTGCACTCAATATGCCAGCAAATTTGGAAAACTCAGCAGTGGCCACAGGACTGGAAAAGGTCAGTTTTCATTCCAATCCCAAAGAAAGGCAATGCCAAAGAATGCTCAAACTACCACACAATTGCATTCACCTCACACACTAGCAAAGTAATGCTCAAAATTCTCCAAGCCAGGCTTCAACAATACATGAACCGTGAACTTCCAGATGTTCAAGCTTGTTTTAGAAAAGGCAGAGGAACCAGAGACCAAATTGCCAACATCCACTGCATCATCAAGAAAGCAAGAGAGTACCAGAAAAACATCTGTTACTGCTTTATTGGCTATGCCAAAGCCTTTGACTGTGTGGATCACAATAAACTGTGGAAAATTCTTCAAGAGATGGGAATACCAGACCACCTGACCTGCTTCTTGAGAAATCTGTATGCAGGTCAGGAAGCAACAGTTAGAACTGGACATGGAACAACAGACTGGCTCCAGAAAGGAAAAGGAGTACGTCAAGGCTGTATATTGTCACCCTGCTTATTTAACTTCTATGCAGAGGACATGATGAGAAACGCTGGGCTGAAAGAAGCAGAAGTTGGAATCAAGATTGCCAGGAGAAATATCAATAACCTCAGATACGCAGATGACACCACCCATATGGCAGAAAGTGAAGAGGAACTAAAACGCCTCTTGATGAAAGTGAAAGAGGAGAGTGAAAAAGTTGGCTTAAAACTCAAGATTCAGAAAATGAAGATCATGGCATCCGGTCCCATCACTTCATGGGAAATAGATGGGGAAACAGTGGAAACAGTGTCAGACTTTATTTTGGGGGGCTCCAAAATCACTGCAGATGGTGACTGCAGCCATGAAATTAAAAGACACTTACTCCTTGGAAGAAAAGTTATGACCAACCTAGATAGCATATTGAAAAGCAGAGACATTACTTTGCCAACAAAGGTCCGTCTAGTCAAGGCTATGGTTTTTCCAGTGGTCATGTGTGGATGTGAGAGTTGGACTGTGAAGAAAGCTGAGCACTGAAGAATTGATGCTTTTGAACTGTGGTGTTGGAGAAGACTCTTGAGAGTCCCTTGGACTGCAAGGAGATCCAACCAGTCCATTCTGAAGGAGATCAGCCCTGGGTGTTCTTTGGAAGGAATGATGTTAAAGCTGAAACTCCAGTACTTTGGCCACCTCATGCGAATAGTTAACTCATTGGAAAAGACTCTGATGCTGGGAGGGATTGGGGGCAGGAGAAGAAGGGGACGACAGAGGATGAGATGGCTGGATGGCATCACTGACTCGATGGATGTGAGTCTGAGTGAACTCCAGGAGTTGGTGATGGACAGGGAGGCCTGGCGTGCTGTGATTCATGGGGTCTCAAAGAGTCGGACACGACTGAGCGACTGAACTGAACTGAACTGAACTGAAAATCACTGCAGATGGGGACTGCAGCCATGAAATTAAAAGATGCCTGCTCCTTGGAAGCAAAGCAATGACCAAGGTAAAGACCATATTAAAAAGCAAAGACATGACTTTGCCAACAAAGGTCTGCCTAGTCAAAGCTGTGGTTTTTCCAGTGGTCATGTATGGATGTGAGAGTTGGACTGTGAAGAAAGCTGAGCACCAAAGAATTGGTGCTTTTGAACTGTGGTGTTGGAGAAGACTCTTGAGAGTCCGTTGAACTACAAGGAGATCAAACCAGTCAATCCTAAAGGAAATCAGGCCTGAATATTCAATGGAAGGACTGATGTTGAATCTGAAACTCCAATACTTTGGCCACCTGAGGCAAAAAAACTGACTCACTGGAAAAGACCCTGATGCTGGGAAAGATTGAAGGCGAGAGGAGAGGGGGACGACAGAGGATGAGATGGTTGCATGGCATCCTCGACACGATGGTCGTGAGTTTGAGTAGGCTCCAGGGAAGTCTGGGGTGCTGCAATCCATGCGGTCGCAGAGTCGGACACGACTAAGCGACTGAACTGAACTGAAGTGAACTGATGGACGTTACTATACCGGTTTGTTTGCATGCATGAACGTATGTTTTCATTTCTTTTGGGTAAACACAAGTAAGGTTGTGGAGTTACCGGTAAGTGAATGGTTAATCTTAAGAAACTGCCTACCCACCCCCTCAAAAAAAGGAAACAAAATGCTGTTGTTCAAGTTCCCCTCAGCAACATAGGAGAGGGCGCCCTCTACTGGGGAAAGGAAGAAGCCCATCGCGGAGATGCGGAGTCTGGGAGGCAGAAAAAGGAAAATGAACCCAGGAGAGACTCGAGGTTGGGAGATTCTCGGGGGTAGAGACAGAGGAGACAATGTGCTTTTCTCATGAAAAAGAATCAGTTCTTGGCGACGTATACCCATGCCTTTATTAACCTTGTTTCCTCCACCTTCCCCTTCTCGTCGGGATCGGCAACCCTGGCAAGACTTAAGCGCTGTCCCTCCTGGTACTGACTCAGCAGTCTCTTTCTCTACCTCCATCCCTGCTCCTATAGCTGGAGCGAGCTGGGGCAGGGACTTTTTTTAAATGGAGTTTTGAAAGAAAATAAAACAGGTGAGCTAAAGGGGAAACACGCACGAGTGCATTTAGAAGCTGGTCATTCGATAACTCGGCTGTTCAGAGACGGACATTCGTCAGCAGGCTTCCTGTGAGCCCGGCTGCGTCCTGCAGGTCCAGCGGCCCCTCCCTGACGGTTCCAGGCGCACCACCGGGCGGTCATTCCAGCTTTCCAACAGGCATATGCGTATCCTGCCACCGCAGCTGAGCCTTTAATGCCAACAGGATATTCTCAAGAGGACTTTAGAAGTATGTGTAAATGTCTCATTTTCATACTTGCTCTTCACATTGTGTGCAATCAGACAATACTTACTTAAGAAACAGGGGGAATGCAGAAATGCCTGCAGGGCAGCAGGAAGTATGCTGCACTTTTTCACAAGCCCGTGCTCCACAACTACTGAGTCTGTGATATAAAGCCCAGGAGCCGCAGCTACTGAGCCCAGGCGCCCTAGAGCCCGTGTTCTGCAACCAAAAACAGCCACCATGATGAGACCATGTGCACCACAACTAGAGAGTAATCCCCACTTTCCTCAACGAGAGACAGGCCTGTGCAGCAATGAAGACCCAGCAGAGCCAAAACTAAATAAATACATTTTAAAAAAATAAATAAATAAAAGCAGTGAGAAGAGGAGGACTTATCTGGAACCACACAGCAAATGAGCCAGGAACCTCAACTGACAGTGGCTAGCATGGAGAGAGGGTCATAAACAAGACAAAATAGCAGTCCGTAACAGAGTTAAATTGTCTTTTTTTTTGTTTTTCACTGCATCGCGTCTTAGTCGCAGCATACAGAAGCTTCTGTTGCAGCCCATGGACTCTCTTGTTGGGCTTCCCTTGTGTGCTCGGCTGGTAAAGAATCTGCCTGCAATGTGGGAGACCTGGGTTCGATCCCTGGGTTGGGAAGATCCCCTGGAGAATGGAAAGGCCACCCACTCCAGTATTCTGGCCTGGAGAATTCCTGTACAGTCCTGGGATCACAAAAGTGATCCAGTCCTGTACAGTCCATGGGATCACAAAAGTCGGACACAACTGAGCAACTTTCACTTTCACTGTGGACTCCCCAGTTGCAGCATGTGGACACCAGAGGGCATGGGCTCAGTAGTTGCCCCGTTCAGATTTACTTGCCCCGAGGTATATGGGATCTTAGTTCCCCACCTACGGACTGAACCTGTGCCTCCTGCTTTGGAAGGCAAATTTTTAACCACTGGACCACTAGGGAAGCCCTCAACTGTGTCTTTAATAGAATCATGCTAGTCTGCATTTCCCCAAATAAATCTTCCTGTGCTTTTATTGAGTTCCATTAAAATAAGCCTAAATGATCACAAAACGGAAATCAATAAACTAAACTCCATGCCTGCTAGCTAACAAGATTTCCCAACTGGCTGCCTTCATGACAATTCCTTGAACTTACTGCTTTTCCCTCTTGCTTCTGCAGCATCACAGTGAGGCAGGGGCCAGGCCCACTTCTACGATGACACCTGCCATCACACCTACAGTCATGAGCACATCAGTGACTTGCAGCAAGAAGAGAAGTGGGGTAACGCTCAATACCAGGGGTCTGACCACGGATGCATAGAATACCAAGAACCCTCAGCTCAGGGAAGACCCTTTTGGTCTGGTCCTCTTCAAAGCAACCCCAGCAGGAATAAATACAGCCATTAAGGGGACATCCAGAGAAAGCCAGCCACCCAGGAAGGAGGGGAGAAAGTGGCCGGCCAGAGGGGAAAGAGTAAGTGGGAGGAGGGGCCGCAGGTATGAAATGCAGGGAAGGGAGGGATCAAAGAAGGGAAACTCAATGGCCCTGTGGGTGTAATACCCCCGGAGGGTGTGGGTGCCCGGATGACGTAGGGCTGACCAACTGGGAGCCTGGAAGCCGGTGTAAAGGGGAGGAAACCACCCCGTGCCCTCTCGCTGCCCAGAGTTTGTGGGCAAGAAGCTCGCCTGGACCACCCTGTGTCCTAGGTGCCCGGCCACCTCCAGGCGCATAGCAGGCTTGTGACTGACCTGCTGAACAAATGACTGAACTCTGGGTAGCACTGAGGTTCTGCTTTTATGAAATAATACTGTCTCACTTGTGTGCTGTTGGGGAGAGGAAATTTCCCCTCTGTGCCTCTTGCGTTATTGTGGCTGAACTAAAGATAAAACAAATGATAAAATGAAAAAATAATGGAAACCGTATTTGCTTGGGCTCCAAAATCACTTCAGATGGTGACTGCAGCCATGAAATTAAAAGACGCTTGCTCCTTGGAAGAAAAGCTATGACCAACCTAGATAGTATATTACAAAGCAGATACATTACTTTGTGGACAAAGGTCTGCCTACTCAAGGCTATGGTTTTGCCAGTAGTCATGTATGGATGTGAGAGTTGGACTAAAAAGAAAGCTGAGCACTGAAGAATTGATGCTTTTGAACTGTGTGCTGGAGAAATCTCTTGAGAGTCCCTTGGACTGCAAGGAGATCAAATCAGTCAATCCTAAAGGAGATCAGTCCTGAATGTTCATTGGAAGGACTGATGCTGAAGCTGAAACTCCAATACTTTGGCCACCTCATGGGAAGAAACAGCTCATTGGAAAAGACCCTGATGCTGAGAAAGATTGAAGGTGGGAGAAGGGCATGACAGAGGATGAGATGGTTGGATGGCATCACTGACTCGTGGACATGAGTTTGAGTAGGGTCCGGGAGTTGGTGATGGACAGGGAAGGCTGGCAGGCAACAGTCCATGGGGTCACGTAGAGTCGGACATGACTGACCGACTGAACCGAACTGAATGATAAAATCAACTCAAGATAGACTCATAGAGAAAAAGAAAAACATTTTAATACATACACAGAGCCTCATGGAAAGGGTCCCTAAGAAGTAGCCAAGTAGGCAGCTTTCAGACATTTTAGACAAAGAAACAATACATTTGTGAGAAATTGACAGGACAAAGAAACTACTGTGTTCTGAGTATTGGGTGGTTTGTGTTGTTGTTATTGTTGCTGTTTGTTTGTTTGGCTGCCCTGCGTCTTTGTTGCAGCACAAGGGCTCCTGGTTGTAGTGCACAGGTTTTCTCTGGCTGAAGGCTGGCTCTGGTTGCAGGCTTCCTTCCGTTGCACTGCGCAGGTTTAGTTGCCCTGAGGCATGTGGGATCTTAGTATCCTGACCAGGGATCAAACCCGAGTCCCCTGCATTGGAAGACGGATTCTTAACCACTGGACCACCAGGGAAGTCCCCAAACTTAGGTATTTCGTGTTCAATTAGTGAGGAATCTAAGCAGAGTTCGCGCTTGGGGTGGTAAACTAAAGAAGTAACGAGGCGTTTATCCAGGCTTCTTTCCCCGGATTCCCTGTCCCTGGCAATAAGGATGTCCTTCTATGTCCAGATGCAGCGGGGGCACCTTTCACATGAGGGGTGTATTTCCTGCTATCAGGAGATCAGAAAGGAGAGTCAGAGCATCCCTCTTGCCTTGGCCATTTCTTAACTTTAATTCAAAATAAGCAATGTTCCATTGTAATATATTTGGGAGTAGTCCACCCCAAGTCCCAACAGCACTGGTCAGAAAACGAATCTAGATAAAGACATGGATACTCAGAAAACACAAAAGGATACAGTAGATATGTGAGGATGATCCCTGAAGACCAGTGTACTCAGCCCAGCTCCGCTGTACTCACCGACACGGTGACATGGACGGGGGTGGGCCAGCTGGTAAGATTGGAAGCTGGGCTTCTATACCCAACAGAGACTTGGAGACAGTGGCCCCATCCTTCCTGGGGATGACATTCAAAGAGATGGCTTCAGGTCCTGGCAGCACTGAGCTTTTTCAGGCAGGCATCTGAGGGGTCATCCTGCAGATATGGCCTCATGTTGCCAGAAGCCCTGCTGGAGTTTGACGGTCCCTTGGTGCAAAAGTCTGGATGCGTTTGTTCTGTGGCTCGAGTTCCACTGTTCTCACAGGCCCACATTCTTACCTAAAGAGAATGAGACAGAGGAGAGTCTTTCTAGAGAAACAGTGTGATAAGAAGGAAGGGGTGAGGGGGAGATAGAAAGGCAAGTTAGTGAGTTACCTTCAGTGGAAAGAGTTCAGAAATAGAGGTGCAAGGGCCAGGAAAACGAACAGATGAAGGGACTACACACACCCCCAAGCGCCCCCTGCAATCTCGAGGGCCTCTTCTTTCCCCAGTAGAGGGCGCGCGCTACTGCAGTGCTGTGAGGTACTTGGACAACAACTGGGTCGTTTCTTATAATAAACGTTCACTTACTGTTGTTGTTGTTCAGTATCTAAGTACTGTCCAACTCTTTGTGACCCCATGGACAGCAGCATGCCAGGCTTCCTTGTCCTCCACCACCTCCTGGAGCTTGTCCAGATTCATGTCCATTGAGTCGGTGATGCTATCTAAACATCTCATTCTCTGCCACCCTCTTCTCCTTTTGCCCTCAATCTTCCCCAGCATCAGAGTCTTTTCCAATGTGTTGGCTCTTCGCATCAGGTGGCCAAAGTATTGGAGCTTCTGCTTCAGCATCAGTCCTTCCAGTGTTCATTGATTTCCTTTAGGATTGACTGGTTTGATCTCCTTTGCAGTCCAAGGGACTCTCAAGTGTCTTCTCCAGCACCACAGTTAGAAAGCATCAATTCTTCGGCACTCAGCCTTCTTTATGGTCTGAGTCTCACATCTGCACATGACTACTGGAAAAACCATAGCCTTGACTATATGGACCTTGGTCAGCAAAGTGATGTCTTTGCTTTTTAATATATATATTGTCTAGGTTGGTCATAGCTTTCTGTCCAAGGAGCAAGCGACTTTTAATTTCATGGATGCAGTCACAGTCCACAGGGATTTTGGAGCCAAAAAAAAAAAAAAAAATCTGCCACTGCTTCCACTTTTTCACCCTCTGTTTGCCATGAAGTGATGGGACTTCACTAATCTTAGTTTATGATTCTGCAATCCTACACCTAGTGCTTACCCAAAAGAAATTAGAATCCATGTTCATGCACACAAACAAACCTATATGGGAATATCTATAGTGGCTGTAATAATTATTGTCAAATATCATAAACTTTACAAATGTCCTTCAGCTGGTGAATAAAGAAAGGCTGGCCCATGCATGCAGCAGGATACCACTCAGCAGTAACAAGGAACAAAGCATGTCACATGCTACAACAAAAATGAACGTCAGACGCATTCTGCTAAGTTAAAGAACCCAGACACAAAAAGCAAGCTTCTATATGATTCCATTTGTACGACATTCTAGAAAAGGCAAAGCTATAGGGAGAGAAAAGAGATCACAGGAGCTGAGGTGTGGAGCTGGGGTGAGGGGCTGGCTGATGACAAAGGGCCTGGGGAGCTTCAGGGGTGAGTGACTTTCCTGTGACCTTTGTTCTCCTGATGGTCACATGGATATGTGAGAGTTTCAGCAGTCAAAGAACTATATACAAAAAGCGTCAGTTTACTATTACTAAATGTTCTTCAGTAAGTCTAACAGTTACACTTATTTTGAATATAAACATATATATAAACACATATGCCTACATGTGTATACACACACGTGCTGTCCATCTGTTTTAATGGTTGAATAACACGCCATTAAATGCAGACATCTATTTTATTTGGCCAGTTTCTTGCTATTGAGTGGTTCCCGGGGTTTGGACATTCTCTTTAATGCTGTGATGCTATGGAAGGCAGTAAGGAGTTGGTCCAGGACTTGGCCAAGCCTGCCCCAGTGCCTCCCCACGCAGGCTTTCACTCCATCCCTACACAGCCCGCAGGTAAGGATTATTATCTGCTCTGCACAAAGTGCAGCTGAACTTAGAAGGGGGGTGGGGGAAGTCACGTGTGAAAGTTGCACATTCAGGGAGCAGGAGACCAAGGATCCCCAACTGCTTCTGTCCAGTTGGGAGGCCCACGCTCCTTTCCTTACACTGTGCAGCCAGTTGTAAACTATTGAAAGGAAGTAACTGTGTCTTATTTCTGTTCGTCACTCCAAAACAACTAATATATAGGAGACTGGACCCAAGATGAGATGCTTCCCAAGAACCGGGGTTGGCTTGAACTGAACCCCACTCTCTAATGGAATAAAGTCAACAGTCTGCCCATGAACTCAGTTCTGATGACAACGAGCCCTTGGTATACTGTGGGGGTGGGGAGCATGATGAAGTCAGCAAATGGCCCTTGAGTGCCTGTTGTGCCAGGCACTGAAGGGAGAACCAGTGCATGATAGTGCAACTGTTCCCCCTCTCCACCTCAACCCTGGGGCTTAAACAGAGAACCTGTCCTTGCTTGAGGGAGCCAGATGGCTCACACAGACCTGCTCATACAGAAGGCCCAGTGTTCATAGCCAGAGGCAGAAATCTCAGTCAGGTCTCCAAGTCTCGGTTTTCGCTTGGCCTGAGACAGGAAAACCAGAGACAGGCAGAGGGGAGCCCTGGCAGGGAACATTCTAGAACCTGACCCTCAAGGAGCCCCAGTCCAGCCTGCAGGCTCCCTCTGTTCATCACCTGCAGTCAACAGTTGGGAGCCCTTCTTGCACTGGTGAGAAGTCCCTCCCTTAACTGGGGTGACTGGGCTGGAAAGCTCTTTGGGGGACAAAGAAGAGAAGGTGAGGGGGTCCAGAAGGCAGTGTGGGTGGACATGCAGCAGGGGAGTGAGTCCAAGTGATGGACACAGGTTGGGAGTGAGCGCACTGTATGTGCAGAGTGTGTGTGTGTCAGATAGTGAGTCCTGACTCCCAGGAGGTCTGAAATGCCTCCTAAAGGGCCGTCTGCCTCCTACCCTGGCATGGTCAGTTTTCGTAAGCATTCCCTTGTGTGCAGTCAGAAAGAATCTGTATTTCCTAGTTCACTCTACGTGCTCGTTGAATCAGCTTGTCAGTATGTTTTGCGAAGTTTCTGTATCTTAACTGATTTTTGTGTCCCCTTGATTTATCAGATCCTGACAGAGGCATAGGTAGATCTCCCACTATGGTGAACTGGTCATTTTCTCCTTACAACAGACCAAAATTTTTAATATCTCTTTTAGGATTTTTATTAGATGCAAACAATTTTAGAAGTATTAATATCATACCTTCCTAGGGAATTGAAAGTGTTTTCAGGATCTTTGTGGAACGTTTCTCGACACCAGCAGTTAATTCTCTGAGTTTCCAGACACCAACTGGGTGCTCACTGAATCGGTTTGATTTTGACACTAAACACAGACGTCACAGCCTAAGTGCTCAGTCCCCTAAGACTGTCTTCCTTCACATCAGATGTCCTTCACCACTCACCTGTACTTTTGTCAAAACCCCTCCTACATTTTAGCAGTTTTCCAGAAAGGCTCACAGAACTCAGAAAGGCACCTTAAATGTTTACCAATTTATTAGGATGGATACAATTCAGAAGCAACCAAATGGAAGAGAGGTGGAGGGCAAGGCGTGGGGGCAGAAGATGCAAGGAGCTTCCCTCTCCTCTTCAGGCAGCCACTCTCTGGACACCTTGGTGTGTTCACCACCAGGAAGTTCATCAAGTCTCCTCGCTGAACAGTTTTTATAGAGCTTAATCTTCAGCAACCCCTCCCACGTTCCCTTCTTAGAGATCAGCAGCCTGAAATGTCCAACCCTCTAATCACTGGGTCTTTCTGATGACCAGCCCCATCCTAAGGTTATCTTAGGGTCCACGTCACCCCATTAGCACAAACTCAGGTTGATCAAAGGGGTTCCTTAGAAATAGCAAAAGATAAAGCCTATCAACAAGGAAATTCTGAGGGTTTTAGGAGCTCTGGCCCAGAACCAAGGACAAGGACCAAGTGTATTTCTTATTATGATACACTTTTCACACTTTCTGTCTAGTACTCATTTTTGGTTTGAAGCTTATATTTTCTGATATCAATATAGCTATGCCAGCTTTCAGTTAATTAATATCAATGAATTAACCAGTTTTTAGTTAGTAGTTGCCTAGTATATCTTCTTTTATTAAAAATATTACTATAAAATTTATTAAAATAATTTTGAAAGTTTTCTTTTGTTTAAATTTTCAAGTTTCAGCTATTTATAAGGTATTTACTATGTAAATGTTTTAATATACAAAAGTAGCAGTAAAATGGCCACCCATATACCTAAGGCGTGGGTCAAAATCTGATTTTTGGTCATTTTGCTTTATCTGCATCTATTTTTTATGCCATGTGTTTTACGTAAACCTCATAAGACGTTACGTAAACTTAATAAGATTCATGATTCCTTAATATTCTTCATTATCCAGTTCACATTCAAATTTCCCCAGTAAACCCAAATTGCTTTTAGAGTCCTTTCTCATATTTAGTTACTTTGTCCTCAACATGTCTTTCAGTCTAGAACACTTTATTCACACCCTCAATTTTTTTCCTTGATAACATTAATGTTTTCAGGATGTCAAATGACTTGTCACATAAACTATCCATCTTATTAACTTCAGTCTTTATGTCCTTATATTTCAATTGTATCTGCTGTAAACAGTATTCCCTGGATTCGTTTTCTAATCCAGTAAAATGTTTGTCTTTTACTTGGCAAGTTTAGTTCATTTATATTTATGGTCACTATCAATATATTTGGAATGAGTTCTTCCATCTTATCTGATTATTTCCACAAATCTCACTTTTTATAGGTAATGTTTCAGTATGTTTTAATTGAATGGGCTGCTTTTGTTTTGCTTTCTTGTGTTTAGTCTACCTCATTCCTTTTTATTCCATAATTAATTTGGAAATCTATACTCCATGGGTCCATATCATAATCTCCCCAGTGTGAGAGAAAGGCCTTCAAGAGACTCCCCTTTAATTTTGGCCTGTGTCCCTTGAGCTTGGCACACTTGAAAACAGGCATGAGATGTTACATCAATAGAGCTAAGATAAAACGAAAAGAAACTAACTGGGAGAAAACTATGCTTATGTCAACACTGGGGAAAGAATGCGCATAAGCTTTTCCTAGACCAGGTATGGTCCAAGCAGTAGTAAACTAGAAACGAGCCATTTTATAAGTCCTGTCCGGGATTCCACACACACATGGTCCCCAGACAACCAAGGCTGCCAAGGGAAACATTGGCAACCAGATAGAGAAGATGACTTGCCTTGTGGAGGGAAGGACAATTGGCTCCAGAAGGGTGCTTCCGAGGAGCCCACAAAAGCCCGTTTCAGGAAACTGGTCACTTTGAACATCTGCCAAGCCCAGCTAGTAACAGAGGCAAACGGGACCAATCACAAATGGTCACACCTCCTTCCCTAACCCCTCCCCAGAGGCCTCAGCACCAGGCACATCACATATAAGACCATCCACACCCACACTCCATAAGGTCCGAGGCAGCCTTTGTACCACGTGACCTGGCTCCACTGGGCAGAGCTGATTGATCTAGTGGGCCACCTGATCCAATGGCTGTCAACCAATCAGTAGACAGCCCAGTGTGGTGAGGGAGCCAATGAGATTCTCTCTCAGGAGCTTGTGTTAGGAGCGTCTCGCAGGCCACAGGGAGGGATGAAGCTGAACGGGTATGGGAAGAGAAGCCACAGGAGCGGGTGTGGGATCAGAGACTTGGGGGCCGTGACAAGCCCAAGAGGAGAGGATGCAGGATCACTGTGGGGTGGAAGTGATGAGGCAGAGAAAAGCTGTGGAGAGCAGGGGAGGTTTTAAACAAGATTGGGCAGAGCATGTAATTTTCATTATGGCTGTGGTTTGGTTTGGTTTGAGCCCCACTGGACATCTACAGACTCCGGCTGCTGACTCCTGGAAGCCGGCCTGGATCTAGTTCCAGGTCAAGGGTCCTGGTTTCCCTTGGTTCCTGTTCTTGCATATCAGTCAGGTTTGTCTGTCTCTCTTGGTGCCCACCTGTACCTACACAACTGGAAACACCCATTACTTGAGATAACCAGAGCTGGACTTTGTTTCCTGCAGGTAAAGAACACAGCCCACAGTTTGAAAGTGAGAGAAAATCACCAAAGACCCAGAGCACAGCCTGGAATCAGCAGGAACAGAGCCTCGCTGCAACCTCAACAGACTTCATGCCAGACAGTTTTTGATGCATGTCCCCCAATAAAATCTTTCCTTACTGGGCTTTATTTTATTCTTGTGAAAATAAACCTTATTGTAAAATAGAATGAAAATTACAAACCAAAGCAGAAACCCTCTAGGCAAACAAGACCCCCTCAATGTATAAAGTCACTGCAGACTGGACTGTATAAAGTCACTGCTTCTATTTCTTGTTTCTTGAGAACATGACTCCGATGAGGCCCATGGCTGCAAGGCCCACTCCCGCGATGCCAACTGCCATGATGGCATCTCTGACCTGCAAGAGAGAGGACAGTGAGTCAGACTCTGTGTCAGGAAGCTGAGAACAGACTGTACATTCAACAAGGACATCCAGCTCAGGGAGCTGGACATGCCCCTTAGCTTCCTTGACAAACTCAGGAGTCAACAAATATTGGCAGGGAAATGGGGAGAGAAGGGCAGGATGGGAAAGGAATTGGTGGATGGGGCCAGCTGCCAACAAAGTACACAGGCATAAAGAGGGAAACTCCTTTGACCCTGTGAGTTTTTAAAGCAGACAGAGCCCCAGAGGGTGGCTGTAGAAAAGACAGGGAGACGAAGCCAGATGGTTGAAATCCTGGCGGGCCAACAGGGAGCTCTTGAAGTAAGTGTAAAGTTGAAGAGGAATTGCTATTGAATCCTTAATAAACTCTGACCTCTGTCCTACAAATCCCTCACTTATCTTCACCCTTGCTGAATCCCCAGAGCACAGTCCAGCCAACCATTGACTTCTGCATGTTCTTAAATATATGACTCAACTATGAAAAAGAGTAGTGAGGTTATACTTTAAACTATTAAGATATCTGACTTGTATTGCTTATAATAGGAAAAAAAAAACCACTGGGACAAAAGTAAGAGGAAGTTTCATGGTAAAAATTGAACATATGTCAAATTTCACTCTTTCCTGAACTCCAACTAAAAATAAAGTAAGTCATTAGTTTTAGGCATAATTTCACTAGGACTCAGAGAATACTCACTGCAATGAAGGCACAATGCCCCAGTCGGCAAAACTCTACTTCTCCCAACTAAAAGAGTATCATGAACATGGATCAAGAAATCTCCCCTGAAACCAAACCAGGCATTTAAGCAGAATCAAGATTCAAAAAGGAAAAGATTTTCTTAATGGTTTGATGCCAAGAAATCCAAGGAGACAATATATCAGAAATCTCAATAATATAAAGGGTGAAAATGTGGACCTGAAACCCAAAATCCACATCCTTACATGACCCGCCAACTCTGCCCTTGGTACCCTAAGCACAGAGCTTGTCTAGGTTGTATATTTTGTGGCTGCAGAACTCACACATGCCCAACATAAAGAACAATTTGGAAAGCTTCAGCGGTTAAAAAATATGTATCTTGGCGCTGCCCAGGCTTATCTGAGCCATAAATGTGTCCAGCAAAGCTATATGAAATTCCAGGAAATATACCAGTGTAACTAAGATCACAAGGTACGCAGAACTGGTATCCTCGGCAGCAGAACACGTGAGGACAGAAGTTCGAATGAGGAAACTGACCTAAGTTCCACTGTCGGTCAGTCTTGAGAGCTTCCTGTGACAGGTAATTCGGAGAAGGCGATGGCACCCCACTCCAGTACTTTTGCCTGGAAAATCCATGAACGGAGAGGCCTGGGAAGGCTGCAGTCCATGGGGTCGCTACAGTCGGACACGACTGAGCAACTTCACTTTCACTTTTCACTTTCATGCATTGGAGGAGAAAATAGCAACCCACTCCAGTGTTCTTGACTGGACAATCTCATGGACAGAGAACCCTGGTAGGCTGCAGTCCACGGGGTTGCACAGAGTCGGACTCGACTGAAGCGACTTAGCAGCAGCAGCAGCAGTGAAAGGTAATTAGGCTGGCTTTATGGCACCCGTGGCTCTGTTTCGGTCTTGCTAGGGAACCTGCATATAACCACTTGTATCCAGTGTTTTCCTTGCTAAGCTAGGTGTTAGGGTGGGAGAAATGGTTTGCAGATAATGGAGTAGGAACAATAAGCCCCCAGTTCTTTACAGAACCTCATAGTGTGAGAAGAAATGCTGATGGAGCCAGTTCATACAAAAGATACTTGGTCAAGGAAAACAACAGTAGCCTCATTGTTTGTGCTCATGCTTTGTACAAAGTATGTAATTCAATACAAAAGTAGTATATAGTTAGTTCTGAGGGTGCAAATTTTACAGAAAGAATGATCTTCCTGGGAGAGACAGTGCTCCCTTCAGATGTCATTGATGATTTTCTTGTTGCAAGGCTGCTGGGTCCAGCCCAGCCACTGTGCTGAAATTGCAGGAGTTCTGATCATGAAAATAGGCTACATGGTGTGCATCAGAGGTCTTCAATCAGAATATTACGAAGGAGAAAAATTGTCCTTCGTTATCTTTTTTTTCAAAGTGGGCAAACTGTAATTCTGTCAAGGCACCCTACTTCCAGTACTCTTGCCTGGAAAATTCCATGGACAGAGGAGCCTGGGGTTGCTAAGAGTCGGACATGAGTGAGCGATTTCACTTTCACTTTTCACTTTCATGCATTGGAGGAGGAAATGGCAACCCACTCCAGTGTTCTTGCCTGGAGGATCCCAGGGACGGCGGGGCCTGGTGGGCTGCCGTCTATGGGGTTGCACAGAGTCAGACACGACTGAAGCGACTTCGCAGCAGCAGCAGCTGCTTATGCTAAAATGTCCACTCTGAGTTAAGCCCTGGAATTGTTTCTAGGAAAAAGACAGCTTGAATGTGCTTTCTTTACTTTCAGCAATGTTGTAAGTGGATATAAGAAGAGGAATATTACTCAGAGAGCAACTGAGCAATTCAGACTATGAGGGGTTACAAACTAAGAATGTTTATAAAGTATTTGACAGCAAGTTGGCTTTAATATTTACAGTAATTTTTAAATAACACCCTGCAATTTATCCAGGTTTATGAAATATACACATTACCATTGGCCAAATCTTCAATTTCTACTTATCTTAAAACTTTATCTGACACAGAATAGACTTCAGCCTGAGTGTGTAGCTCCTAGCTGCTTTTTTTAAAAAGTACTATTCAATGTGAAGGCTTATTTACAAAAGCTTACTAAGGATACATTTCTTGAAACCTGAGTATTTTTAGGTAGGTAGATGGAAAATAGGAGAATCTGTTTTAGAATACTCAGGCATGGAAAGCACAAACTACATTTTGGTTTTAATCCATTGCTTCCCTTTCTAACTGGAAAGTTACGAGTCACATGTAGTCTGTTGAAGGAAAATCTAGTCTGCTTTAAAGAGCTGAACACAAATAAACATAATGACTAATCAGATTCTTTTAACACAAACACAAATGTCCTCATGAGTTAAATGAAAGAGAGTTGCTGCTTTGACAGCGATTACAAAGAAAACTACTGCTGGACATTGTCCAGCACCCGCTACTTCCACCCTCTCTGGTGAGACGGGACAAGTGCGGAAGCTGCATTTTAATTTGGCCACACCGTGTATTATGATCATTGCTTGCCTTGGCCAGTGATTCTCAAGGAGAGGAGAGGCTTGGCCTCTGGGAGATATTTGTCAATATCTATAGACATTCTGGTGAAGGCCATGGCAACCCACTCCAGTACTCTCGCGTGGAAAATCCCATGGAAGGAGGAGCCTGGTAGGCTTCAGTCCATGGGGTCCCGAAGAGTCAGACAAGACTGAGCGACTTCACTTTCACTTTTCACTTTCATGCATTGGAGAAGGAAGTGGCAACCCACTCCAGTGGGTTGCCTGGAGAATCCCAGGGACAGGGGAGCCTGGTGGGCTGCCGTCTATGGGGTCGCACAGAGTCGGACACGACTGAAGTGACTTAGCAGCTTAGCATAGACATTCTGGCTCTTACACCTGGGGATGGGAAGGCTACTGGCATCTAGAGGGTAGAAGCCACAGACGCTGCTAAATATCCTTCAATGCACAGAGCAAGTCAGGACAACGAAGGCTTAACTTCATTGTCGATGGCCCAAAACGTTAACAGTGCTGAGGCTGAGAAACCCTCATCTAGGCCAAGAAGTGAAGGGAAATCTTGGGGAACAGTTTACACGGCGCCTCCCCTTGCTCCGCAGTCTACCCTGCTTTCGTGTTCTCTGGAGGGGGTCCAGGAGGACTGCTGACGCTGTTTCGCCTTTTTCAGATGTATGAGTGGTGCATCGGGCTAAAGGCTCAGGAAGACAAATGGCAGGTGTCTGGTTAGTGTTGCTTCACTTTTCACAAAGATGTTTGTAGAAAGAATGAACAATAAACAAATATTTCTTGGTTCTTTTACTATCTCAAGATTTGCAATTGTATTTAAACACTCTAAATATTACGTTTGTGTACTGACAAATGTGTTTTACTAGATTATGTAACAACACTGTGTTGAAATAAAATGTTCTACTTATATGAACTTCTGAATTTGTTCTTCAGTCTATTAATAACCACTAAAGGAGAACTAAAAATGACACAATTAAGAGATATTTTATAAATCTTCCTAATACAACACCCTAAATTTATTACTTCCCAAATGTGCACAGTAATCTCTTTTTTTATTTTATTGCTGCATAGGAGGGTGGACATTTACCTGAAGTTGAAGCCAGGTCTAACTGGGACCTCAACTGTTACCTAGTACCACAAATTATGAAATCAGATTTATTTAGCATAAGTTTCTCTTTATTCTGACATCATCACTGCTACTTTTAAAATATACCAGTAAATGTTAGTTTTCTCATTTAAAAAGATAAATAATTGGAAAACAGGAGAGAGAAGATAAGGAAATCAGAAGAGGGCTTCCCTGGTGGCTCAGTAACAAAGAATCTGCATGCCAATACAGGAGATCTGGGTCCCATTCCTGACCTGGGAAGATCCCACCTGCCACAGAGCAACTAAGCCCGTGCACCACAACTATTGAGCCTGTGCTGCGAGCCTGGGAGCCGCAACTGCTGAGCCTCCGTGATGCAGCTACTCAAGTCCATGTGCCTGAGAGCCATGCTCCACGACAAGAGAAGCCATCACAATCAGAAGCCCGCACAGCAACAAAGACCCAGCAGAGTCAGAAATGAATAAATAAAAATTTTTTAAAAAGAAAATCAGAGGCGCAGTCTAGGGATACAACCTCCAGAATAAAAAAAAAAAAAAAGAGAGAGAGAGAAAATGGAAAACTTCCCAGAACTGAAGAATTGGGGTTTCCATACTGAAAAGAGTCATCAAGTTCCCAATACAATTCATAAAAACAGATCTGTGCAAGGTTTATCATAGATAAATTTCAGAAAACTGAAGATAAGGAGAAGACTCTATAAACTTCCAGAAAGATAAAATTGGTCATATACAGAGGCTTGAAAATCAGAACGAATTCAGACTTCTCAGCAAGAATAGCTTAAATAACATAACAATGGAGCAATACCTTCAAATTTGGGGCAAAATTTTTTTCAGCCTAAAATTCCATCCCCAGTCAAACCATCAATCAAATAGGATAAAATGAAGATATTTTCAGGCACACCCAGTCTTTTTAAAATGCACCTTTTCTCAGAACCTATTCAAGGTGGTATTCCACCAAAACTAGAGAATGGGAAAGATGTGAGCTTCAGAGGGTAAAAGCATTAACACAGGAGAAAACTGAAGGGTGTCTCTAAGGGCTGCTAGTAAAGACAGATACTAGGATGACAGGATGCATCTAATGTGACTCAGGACAAAGCTTTCGAAGGTCATTTTCCCCAGTAGGCACGTGTGCTGATGCCCAAATCCCCCAGATTCCTTCTGTTTGCATCACCTTTGTAAGCTAATGAGGTTCCTCTCATGGACCTGGCCAATGACTTTCCCAGAAGGAGGCTCTTATAAACTGTCAGAGAAGTTGAAACCAGACTGTGACCCAGAGATTCTGGAACTCTTCACCAAACATTGGCAGTATTACCCTGTCCATAACCTAGGTAGGGGTGGACTTGATATTCCTCGATTTTTATATTAATCGCCCTTCACATTCACATATACATACTTATATATTTATTGCATATATGTACATATATATGGATGAACTAATCAGCATGCAGGTCAGTGTAGTAAACACTGCTGGTTATCAGCAGTATGAGGAAGAAGGCTGAGCATGATCCTTGCTGATGAATGCCTCCCCAGGATGTCACTGTGGCCCAGACAGGCCAGTGGACAAGACACTGGGTGAACCAAGAGAAAGAATGAAAATGAGGACCATTATGACCACTTCAACTCCCACGATTTATTAACAGAATTTTCTTAGTTGCCACTATGCTAAGCATAAGGATGCTCTTATCTAATTCACACAGTAACCTTCCGAGATCAATATCATCACTTGTACTTTACCCAATGGCAACCCACTCCAGTATTCTTGCCTGGAAAATCCCATCGACACAGGAGCCTAGTGGGCTACTTGACCACCACACTGACCAAGGGAGAGACCAAATCGCAAAAAGTTAAAAAGTAATGAAAATCAACAACCTGATGGATCTTAACCTCACCTCTCATCAAAAGAAAAAGAAAAGGCATATTCCTTTGCATCAACTGGTATCTAAGAACTTTTAAAAATAATGCTGTCACACACACACACACAAAAGGAGGGGGAGGGCCAGAAAAGGAGGGGAGGAAGTGAGAGAAAATGAGGAGGAAGTTAGTTTCCCAGGAGAAGTGATTCAAAAAAGAGAGTGGCCATGGCTAAAGTCAACTAAGTAAATAAACATCCCCTGGGGGCCCCTGGACTGCCCCTTGGGTTACAGCAGGACCGGGCACAATGCTTTTTATAAGCAGGAAAAGCTGTGTCAAAAAGACCTGGGATTCAAATCTCACCTCTGCTACTTATCAGCACAGCTGGAGACAGCTCTCAGGAAAAGAGATAACACAGATTTGTTTGATGACAAGAAAGGCCACCAACAAGTGCTCTGGGGCTCCATTTCTGCATCTGTTAAGCAGGACAATGAAACCTGCCTCTGGGGCTGTGGGAAGGGTCCGTGTCAGGGCCAGGCGGCCAGGGAGGGCTGGACAACCGGGCTGACAGTGATGCCTGTGCTCAAGCCTTCAGCCAGCATCCCCTACTCCCAATTGTCTGTGGTGCCCATCACCTCACCCCTGTCCCCACCCTGACTGTGATGTTCTTGAGGAGAGTTCTGTCTCTGCTCTCCTGTCTTGTTTGTGTGCCTGTCTCCACCCCAGCCAAGTCCACACTGATGCCCGTGTCAGCTGAGAAGGTGGAGATGGGGGCACACTGAGGACCCACCTGGTCACTGCGGGGGACCCCGTAGCGCAGCTCATTGACGAAGTGCTCACAGTTCTCGCTGGTCAGCTTGTAGAGAACCTCCTGGCCCACCAGCTCCTCCGCCCGCTGGATGATTTTGCTGGGAGGCAATGGCGAGTATCTGCCATCGTGCTTGTTGTTGACGTGGTACCTGTCTCTCCCAACCACGTCACACAGCCGCTCCTTCTTCACTAAGGCCTTGTCAGTCAGTGCAGACATGAGACTGGCCGCACCAGCTCCTGGGATTTCGCCTGTGGATTCAGGAAGAGGAACACAATTGGTCCTGGGCCGGCCCCCAGCCTAGCATCCACCACACCAACAAGGGGATGAGCAGATGAGTCAGGGTCAGAGCTGTGTGGCTTTGGATAAGACCCTTGTGGTCTCTGGTCCCTGGTCTCCTTATCTGAAACAAGGAGTGAAGTTCCATAATTTGTTGTGATTTTTTTAACCTACAGAAGCTGGCCTTACACACCCTGTGACACCCCAGTGGCCCTCTTGATTGTGCAAATACAGGCTCTGAGCACACCCACCTCCCTGGGAGAATAGAGTGTTAATTTTTTGTGATCCCGCCAAGACTCCACTTCCCTGACACACACAAAGCTGATCACTGCAGAAAAGGTGGATGGACCTGGGGAACGGATCCCATTCCCCTTGGAGCAAAGGGACCAAAATCCCACGGCTGCTCCTAGAGGTATGACACCAGGGAGATTCAAGGGGTACACAGGCACAACCCTGGCCAATGCTGAGGGGCTGGAAGGTGCAACAGGTTTCCAGAAGTGAAACTGCCTTGAAGAAAGGGATTTGGGGTCAATACAGGGACCAGGATGGTGTGGAGCAAAAGCTGGTGCCCACACAGAGATCCCTCTTGAGGTCACCAGCTAATATCATGTAGGGAGGGTATGATGACTGAAAACTGGGCTTGCCTTTAAAGAGGTGGGCCCCAGGGAACATCACAGAGGAGACTCATGTCCTTCAGAGAGCCTCTGTGGCCCTGCCATGATTGGGAACCCTCGGTCTCTGCCAGGAGGGGAAGCATCCCATTACACAGGGCAGGACCCATCTTGCGCTGTGATGCCACGTGACAGCAACAAGCAACGGCCAGAGGGTCTGATCAGAGTGCAGGTCCTGTTCTGCTCAGCTTTCCAGAGAGGACTGAACCCCTCTGCCCAGAGAACAACTGTAAGGTTTGGAAAATCAGAGGAATTCAGATTACCTCCTAGTAGGGCAGGAGGTGCTTAAAGGATTCAGTGAAATAAATAAAAAGGTGCTGTGTTTGAGCCCTGAGTCTGTGCAGAGGGTCAGCGTGGGGACTGGATCAGGGAAGCTCCAGAGGCCCATCCACCTTCAGCCCCTCAGCGGGCAGGTAGGGGCCTGGGACTGGGGAGAGGCAAGCTAGGTGCCTGGGGCACAGAATTTCAGGAGGTTCCAGCTCCAGAGGTGCAAGTTCAGAGTCAACACCCAACAGTGAGGGCTTCCTTACACTCCACACGCTGGGTGCCACCCTGGTGAGAGTGTGCACAGGCTCAGAGGCAGAAGCAATGGGTGCTGATTCTGGTTCCATCACTGCACGGTCTTGACATGTCACTTAACTTAGCTGAGCCAACACTGGGAATCCACAAAGACAAGCTAAGATGGATTCATGAACACACATCAATTTAGGAATTTAAAAGTTCCTTTTAAAAGAATTGTTTTACTTTTTAAAGTTAGTCTATTAAACAAAATACTAATTAAACAATTGGAGAAAGGGCACCTGGATGAGGCAAACACTCAATGACTGAATTTGGGGGAACCTCAGACTTCACAGCAGAGCATCAGGTTTAAAGGCAGGAAATAGAGAGTTAGCCAGGGTTTGAGTCCCACCTCCAGGACTTTCCTGCTATGTGACCTTGGACAAGTGGCTTAGTTCTCTGCACCCCATTCCCTATAGAAAAGGCCCAATAAATTCCACCTGTGCCTATAGCGGTGGACAGGGAGCTGCAAGCATTTAAGAAACTGACTCAGTAAGGTGCCTCCCCCAGTGCCTGGAACAGGGTTGGTGCCCAGCAAGTGTTGGCTCTCCTTAGTACTGGGCTGTTCTCTAAGTTTCCTTCCAGCTCTGACTTCCACCATTTTCTCAGTAGTATGAGGTCAGTCCCCCTGCCTCGCCTATTTCACAAGATTCCCGTGAAGCTCCAATGAGAAGATGCAGATAGAAGCATCTTTTCCCTTTAAGGAGCATTGCTCACCCAGTGATGGGTGTCACATTGTCCACCCAGATCCCTGTCATGCCTTTCCTGTCTCCTGTCCAGCAGTTACACCCACTCAGCACAGTCAGTCAATACTGAGGCCCTACTATGTGCCAGGCCTTGTCCAAGGTGTTGAAGAGAAACATGAACTAGACACCCCACCGGCCCTCAACTAGTTTATGCTCTGGTGAAAGGACACTCACAATGAACAAACAGAAAAAAATAAGATACTTTTAGGTTTTGAAAAGGCTGTGGGGAAGATTAAGTAAAGTCACACAGGAAAGGATGACCAGGGGAAACTGCCCTCGCTCAGGCTGGGGAGGGCCACGCTCAGGAATGGCCATTTGAGTTGAGACTTGAATGATGAAGGGGAAGCAGCTGTGCTGAGAGCCAGTAAAGAGCATCACAAGCAGAAGGGAGAGCAAAAGCAAGGACCTCAGGAAGGAAGGCTGCAAGGAGACCAGTGTGGCTGAAGTCTTGTTGGGGAGGAAGAAGAATGTTGGGGTCCCCGGTTACCCACAGCTCCCCCCGTCCCCTCTGCTCCAGCCTCAGCACAGTGGAGGCCCTGGGTGCCCTTACTTGGTGGGGCCAGGTGGACCACATATCCGTTGCCAATGTAGACAGCCCAGTGTCTGTAGAAAGGGCGGAAAATCTCAATCAGGTCTCCAGGCTGGGGTTCAGGCTGCAAAACCAAGAAGAAGGCCGTTAGAAGTGATGGAAGACCTGGGAACCAGGGCGGGGCTGAGCCTAGAGGGAGCAGCTCAGCGGCCTTCATCTCACAGCTCTCCAGGACGTCCTCCGGAGCCCGCCCGGCCCACTTCACACACTTGTGTCCCAGAATTGCAGGGACTACGGGCCTGCCCATCTGTCTTTATGACTTGCAAAGTGCACACCTGAAGGGTTTCTTCATTTGCTGGGGCTTCTACCTTCTTGTTACTCTTAATATTATTGACTGAACTCGAGCTCCGAGTCAAGCACTCTGCTAAGCGTTTCACAGGTGCAGCTCAATAAGTTCACACAACGCGCCTATGAGGTGGGCACTGTTGTGATCCCTGTGTGATGAAAGAGGAAATCAAGGCTCAGAGATGGAAGGGAGATTTTGCAAAACCACCCAGCCCCTGAGTGATGTGAGCAGGACTCAGTGCTAGGCCGCGTGATTCCCAGGCCATCGTCTTGACCACCACAGTGACCGTCAGGCAAGCACACGGGTTATCTGACTACTACCCACCTGGGGGCCCTGCAGACGCTGTCAAATCTGGGGGGCACGGTATTCCACAGACACTCCCCCTACCTGACCCAGAGCCTGGCAGACAGGTGGTGTCAGCCTCTGGCAGTAATGTCCCCCTGGCTGCTCCTCCTGAGAGTGAAAGTGCGTGCATGCGTGACAAGCAAAGGAAAACTCTCTGTGCACTGTGCTCACTCCTCTACTTCTGACACCAGATGTGTGTGTTTCCCACACTAAGAAATTCAATCCTTGGTGCACACTGAGTGGGTGTCCCACAGTTTAACTCAGTTCTGACACTCACGGCCCAGAGTCAGTGCAGACCCCGCAGGCTTAGTCCCAGGAGACTTCGCTTCAGATGCCAGGTGCAAGCTGAAGTTGTCACCTGCACTCTGAACAACTGGCTGTAAATTGATGGTTCCCACAGCCCCCTCCCTTGGGTTCAGTGGTTTGCTGGAACAGCTCATAGAACTCAGGGCAACAGTTTACTTGCTAGATGACCCGTTTACTAGAAAATATGCAACTGAAGAATAGCCAGGAATGCAGAGGGCAAGCTGTAGGGGGAGGGATTCAGAGCTTCCTCGCCCCCTCTGGGGACCACTGCTCTCCAGCACCTCCACGCTCTCACCAACACCCCATGTTAGGGGTTTTGTGGAGGCTTCATTATGTAGGCTCAGTTGATGAGATCATTGCCCACTGGTGATTAATGCTACTTCCAGCTCTTTGATCACCTGGTCAGTTGAAAGGGGCTTCTTCTGAATGACGAAACGCATTCCTCTCAACCCCACCGCTCAGGAAGTTACTCGGGTTTTAGAAGCTCTGTGGCAGGAACCCAGGACCAAGACTAAATATATATTTCTCATTACATCACAGTGGGCATGTGTGGGAGTGAGGATTTGTGTGCGTCTGCAGGGGAAGGTGGGGAAGGATGCTAAAACGCTCCTCAGAGCCCCGCCCTGTGATGAGGGCAGTGGCCCAGAGCCTGAGAACAGTCAGGAGATCTTCAAGATCACTGTCATTCAATGTACAGAGGTCCCAATACCAGACACTGTGCTAAGAGCTGCAGGTAGGGGCACTCGATCTGGACTTCCCTTGTCTAAACCAACCATAAATCTCTTTGGGACACCTGGAGACAGAGCTCCTCAGAGGTTGTTCCAGCCCTCTGTCCTTCCCCCCTCACCCCTTGCTCTGGGGGGCTGTCCACATCCCACCTCCAAATTCTGGCCTGACTGAGAGATTCCATCAAAGATGAGTAGGGAGTGTGGACTCCCCTGGGACAGCAATGATGAGCAGTGGGAATAGCCCATCACCACTCTACAGTGGCTGTGAAGCAGGGTCAAGGGCAGTTCATTTCTATTTATAGAAGCACTAAAACTGCCAAGAAGCATCCTGTGTGGCAGGAAGTATACAGACAAATCATGTTGTCTTATTGCAGCAACTATAATTTATCTTCCCAGAAAAAGGCACCCAGACCTTACTGAGAATCTATTTCAGAACACTGGACAATGGTTACAACTTACAAATCCCATTTGTTTTCCAAAACAAAAGAGGAAAATGTATATTAATTGTTGAGGAAGAGTTAGGAGGTTTTCAAGGATCCCCAGAAGGGAACTTAACTGGCATTTCCATGAATAAGCCAGGACATAAAGGCAAGGCAGAGACCCAGCCCTCAGGGAGCCTAAAGATTAGAAAAGGAGACATTTTGGACTTGAGTAATATGAGGGCTTCCCTGATGGCTCATACGTTAAAGAGTCTGCCTGCAGTGCAGGAGACACAGGTTTGATCCCTCGGTACCGAGGTCCCAATACCAGACACTGTGCTAAGAGCTGCAGGTAGGGGCACTCGATCTGGACTTCCCTCGTCTAAACCAACCATAAATCTCTTTGGGACACCTGGAGACAGAGCTCCTCAGAGGTTGTTCCAGCCCTCTGTCCTTCCCCCCTCACCCCTTGCTCTGGGGGGCTGTCCACATCCCACCTCCAAATTCTGGGGTCAGGAAGATCCCCTGGAGAAGGGAACGGCAGCCCACTCAAGTATTCTTGCCTGAGATTTCCATGGACTGAGGAGCCTGGTGGGCTACAGTCCATGGTGTCGCAAAAAGCCAGACACAACTGAGCGACTAACATTTTCACTTAATATGCTGTCGAGCAATAAGCAGCCAGTAGATACGCAGACCCAAGGAGCTCACTGTATCCCAAGCAAATCACAATGAAAGAAGACCTATGCAGAGAAACATGTTTACTATACACACACACACACACACACACACACAGAGCAACAAAAATATCTACGAAGAAACTCAGACTCTGTAACACTGAATACTGATGCTAAGTGAAAAAAGCCGTACCAAAAATCCACATACAGTAAAAATTTACATACTGTGTGATTCCACTTATATGTCATTCCATAATAGCCATCACTATGGGACAGGAAAGTAATCCATGATTGCCAGGGCTACAAGGGGTGGACAAGAAAGGGGTATGAGGGAATTTTGGAGCAATGAAAGTTTCTGTACTATTCTGTATTTGATCATGGTGAATGGTTACTCAATTGTATGTGTTTATCAAAACCCATTGAACTGAACACCAAAGGGAGTAAATTCGACCTTAATTTTTTAATTAATAAAATTTTTTAACTTTGAAAAATGGATATCTACAATTTGAAAGCAAAAAGGCTGTGATTTTTTTAATAATCATATTGCCTTTCTCTTATAAAAGGCAAAAGGCACATATTTCCAAATACTCACTAACTTCAAACATGCCACCACTCAAAGAAACTTCTTTTTAAAAATGATCTAAAAGGTGATGGATTCACCCACGGGACCCTGTGCACCAGTGAGAAGCAAGGATTCGATGTTCACTTCACGACACAGACAATCTTAACTACAGTGCTGAGTGGAAAAATGAAGACTGAGCTCTGCAAAATACCACTTATATAAATTAAAGACAATCACACACAAACCAATAATACATGTCTTATCAGAACCATACCCAAAAAATTATTTTTAAAAAGCAACAACAAAAGAATCTCAAAAACACACACATCATTTTAAAAATTAAAGAGCACATATTAAACATATTAGGATGCTAGCTAACCATTCGGAAGATGGAGAGAAAAATTATGATACAATGGAACTTAAAAGTCAACAGAAGACAAGGGGTCTTGCAAGGACCAGTGAGGACAGGTTGCCATGATCACAAGACATGAATAATTCACACTCTTTCACTAAACTCTAACTGGAGAAACAACTGCTTAATGATACACACAGCCAACTGTGCTGAATCAAAATTTAAAACTCAAGAAATCGTGTTATATATTTGAAATATGAGAACTACAGTCCTTGGGCCCGTTGTGTGCCTCTGCTTATTTTCGTCTGCTGGCAAAGAATAATGTTTACATTTTTTAATGGTTGGGGGAAAAGTCAAAAGAAGAATATATTGTGACACAAGAAATTATATGAAATTCAAACTCCAGCGTCTATAAAGTTTTATTGGCACACAGCCATCCCCATCATTTACGTTGTGGCCAATGCTGTTTTCTCTCTATGGCAACAGAGACCAGACATAATAAAATGTTCCCTCTCTGGTCCTTAAGTTTGGATCAAAAGTGATCCATTCCTCACTTGGCTTGATCCCCAGCTCTAAAATCTAGTGGTATGCTATGCCAGGTGGTTCTTCCCCCAGGAACAGGTGAGCCAGCAGGAAGCCAGCAGTTCTCCCGAGTGCAGTAACCCGGGCTCTCCCACACGACACAGGCAATGACAATGGCAAAGCTGAGACTCTGTGCCCACGGGATTTCAGAACAAAAAGTCTTTATCCTCTCCACAAAAGCACAGCTTATAATGAGCTGTGTAACAGCCATTTTCCTTAGCAAGCAAATGGGGAACAATGTCTGGCCTCTGCAATTCATATTGGAAAAACAACCTAGATGACCATTAACAAGGACCAGCGAAATAAATTATCTTATATGTGTATGTATTTATAGCCAATAGAGAGAACAGGTTGGTTTTACATGAGCAGACATAGAAGCAATCGAAAAGATAAGTTGGAAAACATTATCCCATTTTTGTTTAAAAAACATCATTGTGACATATGATATTGCTTTTATGTGAAATCTAAAACTAGGCTACAAATAAACTTATCTACAAAACAGAAATAGAGTTACAGATGTAGGAAATAAACTTATGGCTCTGGGGGGAGGGGAGTATGGAGAGAGAAACTGGAAGATTGCGACTGACACATACACAGCACTGTATATAAAATAGATAACTAATAAGAACCTACTGTATAGCACAGGGAATTCTACTCAGTACTCTGTAATGGCTTATATGGGAAAAGAATCTAAAAGAGTGGGTATATGTATACGTATAACACATTCACTTTGCTGTATACCTGAACTAACAAAACACTGTGAGTCAACTATACACCTATAAAAATTATTTTTTTTAAAAAATTGTACACTTATAAGCAAAACATATTATACACTATGTATGAGCTACAGAAAATACATCAAACTGTTATATACTATATGCAGGGGGGATTGGGATTCAGAGACTTTTACATTTTATATTATTTTATTATTTTTAATCAATGTGAATTACTTTTATGATAAAAAAATTTTTAATAATTTTAGATGGGAAAAAATCCTTCATACTGATGACCTTGCAGTTTTTTAATTGGAAAAGGTGAATATTCTCTGTCACCAAAACCTCTTAAAACCATCTTGCATTTGAAGCCTGTAAATATTCCCATGTTAATAATGCTTAAAAATCATTAACATTTGAATGTATCAATAACACTTAAAACCACAAAATAAAACCTAAAATAATACGGTAGATATATCTCAGATCTTAGAATAGAGAAAGACATTCTAAAGATAAAGTCCAAAGAAAAAGGCATAAAGTAAAAGATTGAAAGTTTTTATAGGTTTCCGTGGTGGCTCAGTGGTGAAGAATCCACCTACCAATGCAGGAGACACAAGTTTGATCCCTGATTCAGGAAGATCCCACATGCCTTGGAACAATTAAACCTGTGTGCCAACACTATTGAGCCTGTACTCTAGAGCCCAGGCACCACAACTACTGAAGCCCACGCACCCTAGAGCCCAGGCTCGGCAACAAGAGAAGCCTGTGCAACTAGAGTAGACCTCGCTCATCGCAACTAGAGGAAAACCCTCGCAGCAATGAAAACCCAGCACAGTCAAAAATAAATAAATAAATAATAAATATTTGGGGAAAAAGTTTTTATGATTGAAAAAAATGTTAAAGTTCTTATTTAAACTTTCTATCATTGCCTATTATGTTCACACTCCCTCTTAAGAGAAAATGACCACCCACAATCCCGACGGCCCCCGCAGCCATATTTTATACCACGTGACCACTGCAGACCAGCCTCCACCAGCTGGACTAGAAAAAGGCACGGATCCCAAGCAGGTCAGTGCCCTGTGATCCTCCATGGTCCTCTCTCTCTCACTCAAAAATTTGAATCAAGTAATTTTAAAAACTAGCTTTTGACACAAGAGCCAAAATTGAAAAATCATGACATGGAGCAGACAAGAGAGACCCCAGTGAAGCACAGGCCAAACCAAGGGTTGGAGTTCTCACACCCACTCTGACCAAGCAGAAGACCCCTGTGGACAGTGGGAGAGAAAGAAGCAGGCACATCATGAACAGCTAGCCGGGTCTCGCCATGGATGGAGCACTGAAAGTAACAATGAAGTCGTGCCCGACTCTTTGCAACCCCATGGACAGTAGCCTGCACCAGGCTCCTCCGTCCATGGGATTTTCAAGGCAAGAGTACTGGAGTGGGTTGCCATTTCCTTCTCCAGGGAATCTTCCCAACCCAGGGATCAAACCCAGGTCTCTCACATTGTAGACAGACGCTTTACCGTCTGAGCCACCAGGGAAGTAGAGATGCACAAATTTCAGCTGTGGAGGGCCTGGAATCACCGTGATCCTGAACTGCCTCCCAGCCCCTGGGAGGCCCAGCTTTATTATAGCTCCTGTACTTAGGTTTTCCCCTTACCCCTCTCCATGTGCCTTTAGAATAAAGCTTCTTTACTTGAGCTAGCTTAAGTGGGCTGCTTGTAATCAAAACAGCCAGACCAGAAAATTCTGTGCATTAAAAAAACCACAGACAAACTACCAGTGACTAACTGGAAGAAAATGACAGCCTTAATATATAAAGAATTTTCATGAATCAAGAAAAAATTTAAACACTGAAAAAAAAAATGGAGACAGGGTATAATAAATAATTTTTAAAAGAGAAATATATATTACCACTAACATAAGAAAACTTATTCTATCTCAACAGTAATCAAATAAAAGTAAATTAAAAATGATTCAGGGAGCCTATTATACAGAGTGAAGTAAGCCAGAAGGAAAAGCATAAATACAGTATACTAACGCATATATATGGAATTTAGAAAGATGGTAACAATAACCTGGTGTACGAGACAGCAAAAGAGACACTGATGTATAGAACAGTCTTATGGACTCTGTGGGAGAGGGAGAGGGTGGGAAGATTTGGGAGAATGACATTGAAACATGTAAAATATCATGTAAGAAACGAGTTGCCAGTCCAGGTTTGACGCACGATACTGGATGCTTGGGGCTAGTGCACTGGGACGACCCAGAGGGATGGTATGGGGAGGGAGGAGGGAGGAGGGTTCAGGATGGGGAACACATGTATACCTGTGGCAGATTCATTTTGATATTTGACAAAACTAATACAATTATGTAAAGTTTAAAAATAAAATAAAATTTTAAAAAAATGATTCAGGGGTAATACTAAATATAAGAAAAGATGCAGGTAAACAGGTACCCTCAGTCACTGTTGATAGGCGTATAAATCAATACAACTTTTCTGAAGGTCAATTTGGCAATTTATATCACTAACCTTAAAAATGGGCTTCCAGGCGGCGCTAGTGGTAAAGAACCTGCCTGCCAGTGCTGGAGACGTAAGAGACATGGGTTGGATCCCTAGGTCAGGAAGATCCCCTGGAGGAGGGCATGGCAACCCACTCCAGTACTTTGGCCCAGAGAATCCCTTGGACAGAGGAGTCTGGCAGCCTACGGTCCATAGGGTCGCAAAGAGTCGGACACAACTGAAGCAACTTAGTATGCACGCTTGCACACAACCTCAAATATATTCATATTCTCTGACTCACATCTTTATAGACCAGCTCTTAATACTAATCTGAAATGCCTACAAAAGATGTAACAAACTCACATCTAATGATAAAACATTAGAAACCTAAATATTCTACATAAAGATACTAGCTAAATTCTGCCATATTTATATAGTATACTGTACAGTTATGTTTTAAAAGAATACTTAAGGACAAGAAATATCCATAATATAATGGTTAATAAAAAAGCTTTACAATCAAGGATAACTTAATTTTTTAAGTTTAAAAAAAAAACCTTTATGGAGAAGGAAATGGCAACCCACTCCAGTATTCTTGCCTAGAGAATCCTGTGGACAGAGGAGCCTGGTGGGCTGCTGTCCATAGTGTCGCATAGAATCGGACACAACGGAAGTGACTTAGCATGCATGCCTTGGAGAAGGTAATAGCAACCCATTCCGGTATTCTTGCCTGGAGAATCCCAGGGACAGAGGAGCCTGGTGGGCTGCCATCTCTGGGGTCGCACAGAGTCAGACACGACTGAAGCAGCTTAGCTGTGGCAACAGCAGTGCCACAAAGTGAAAATATAGGTCACTAACTACAAACCACCAAATGGTTCCATTTCCACTTAAACCAAGGTCGTACACTTTATGTCTGAACTTTTTTTATTTTTTGTCTTCATTCATATCTTGGTAGTTTTCCCTGCTTTCCAATAAAGTTTTTCTATGAGGGCAAAAAAAAAAAAAAACCTTTACACAAAATGGTATTTTTTAAACTTTGTTTCAAAAGGAAAACCAACACATTAAAAAAAAAAATTGTGGAAATACACCAAAATGTAAACAGTGTTTATTACTAGGTGGTGGAATTTGGGATATTAATTTCCTTTTTAATTCTTTTCTAGTTTTCCAAAAGTGTAAATACATATATATTTGCTTTAGAATCAGAAAACAATGTAAGATTTGATAAACATCAGTGTGCTCAATCTGGGGTAATCCCTACAATTACTATTATGTAACAAAATAAATACACAAAAGACTAGAAAGATGTATACCAACATCCTAACAGATTCCCTCCAGGTGCTCGAGCTAAGGGTGGTTGTTGTGATTATTTTGTTTCCTTCTATTTTTCTGCATTTTCCAGCTTTTCTGCAATGAGCATTTTTAAGTTTATAGCATACTTTCCAACTTTATAATTTCTCCACTTTATTATGAAGATTTTTCAAGTGCTCAAAATTGAAAGCAGTTTTTAGTGAACATATACCCACCACCTAGATTCTACCACTGTGTTACTGTATGTATTTTATCACAAATATGTCCACCTATTCATTCCAACTGCATATATCTTTACACTCCTGAAAGGCAGACATAAAGCACTGGGGCGTCCAGGACAATGGCAACAGTGCCAGCAGCAGTAAAACAAGCATGTGACGTGCTCTCACGCTGACGGGCTCCAGAACTCACTGGGTTCCTGACTCCAAGCCTCCAGCCTTTATCCCGAGCTGTGGTCTCAGACCCGAGCCTTGCCCAAATTACAGGAGAGGAGGCTGCCAGCATGCGTGCAGAATCACCCTGCCCTTAACAAACACCCTCTCCCACCTCAGGGAAGTGATGTAACTGGTCAATGATACCCTTTGAGAATTCTTTCCCCTTGGGGATGCTCACCTCTGCCTGGGAGGGTCAAAGGACTCATTCATTTGCTCATTCACTTAACACAGGCTCAAAGAGCCGGGTACCTGGACTATGCCCATGAACAAAGCCAAGATAGCCATCTTCACAGAGCTCTTGTTCAGTATCAGAGAGAGAGAGAAATTCTTCAAATGCATTTAAAGCCTCAGTGTGGGTGCGCTTAGTTGCTCAGTTGTGTGCGACCCTTTGTGACCCTGTAGACTGTAGCCCGCCAGCCTCCTCTGTCCGTGGGATTCTCCAGGCAAGAATACTGGAGTGGGTGGCTATTCCCTTCTCCAAGGGATCTTCCTGATCCAGGGATCAAACTCGGATCTCCTGCATTGCAGGAGGATTCTTTATCGTTTGAACCACCAAGGAAGCCCCAGTAAATGATGATATCTAATAGAAGAGATATCAAATAAAAACAAAAAGAAAGAAAGAAAAGGTAAGACAGGATTAAGTGGTCTGGATTGCAATGTGGTGGGCGGGGGTGGGGGGGGGAGGACGCAGGCTGCAACAGTCTAAGGGTGTCAGGGAAGGCAGAGAGTGGGCCCCGCAGATGCCAGGAACATCCAGGCCAAGGGGACAGCCTGAGCAAAGGCCCCAGGTAGGCGTGTGTTTGAGGAACTTCCGGGAGGCCAGAGTGGCTGGAGTGCAGCGGGAAGGAGGAGAGGGTAGGATGGAAGATGGAGAGAGAAGCTGATGCCTCAGCCAAGATGGGGACAGCAGGGCATGAGAAATAATGGATTCTAGACTTCTTTGAAGGTAGACTCAACAGGATTTGCAGTTGCGATGAGGGAGGGTTTGAAGGAAAGAGGAGTGAAACGTTACTTCAAGGTTTCCAGGAGGCTGAATGGGCAGGCTGCTGGCGGGGAGGGTACCCTGGGGTGAAATGTCCACCTGGAGCCGGGCAGCTGCATGTGTGAGTCTGGAGGTCAAAGGAGCGGTCTGGGGTGAAGGTCACTGCCGATCTTTAGAACAGCTCCTATTGGGAGTTGGAGGCAAAAACCTGGCTGAAATGGGTATAACAGAGACCAGAAGGAGAGGACATCCTCCTGGGAAAGGCAGCACCTGAGATTTTTGTTGAAGTCTTGAAAAATGAGGGGGAGCATGTATTTAAACCCAAATCCTGCACTTTTTTTTTTTTGGCACACCATGTGGCAAATGGGATTTCCTGACCAGGGATCAAACCTGTGCCCTCTGCTGTGGAAGTGCTGAGTCTTAACCACTGGACTGCCAGAGAAGTCCCCCAAATCCTTCACTCTTAACCCTCAGACTCTGCTGCAATCAGAGGAGGCAGAAAAGCAGATAGATGGAAAGCAGACAGAAGGAGACAGGTGAACAGGGGTGGGGGCAGACAGGAGCAAAAGCACAGCGGTGTGGGCATCTCAGGGCAACCTTAGGGTTGGGTCAGAAGCAGGATGGACCCCAGGCCTGGCGTTTTTTTTTTTTTTTAAGCCTCCAGGTGATTCTACTGTGCAGCCCAGAGGGAGAACCACAGGAGAGGGTGTCCGTAGGGCAGAGAAGGCTAGACAGAGAGGGGCAGTCGTACCTCATTTTGCAGTTGGGGAAACTGAGACTAAGGTCACTTACCCAGGGTCAGCCCTTAAGTAGCCAATCAGGAACCTGAACCGCCACCTCGTCCCCACCACAAGGAAGAGGGACACCGCCCAGCCCTCTAGCAGAATTCGTCATCTGCCCCTGCATGATAATCCACATTCACTCCTGAAACTCAGAGCCAGTGTGAGACCCTCAGGTGCGGGCACTGCACAGGACCAGAGGGGAAAGGAAAGGCACTTCCAGAAGAATTCTCAACCCAAGGGTTGAAACAAAGCAAAAGGAATATTTTTCTTTCATTCAAGACCACTATATGCCTTCCAGTCCACCCACACTCAGCCCCATTTAGCCCCCTTGTCAGAAGTTTGCAGTCTGTTTTTTTTTAATTAATTTTTTTATTGAAGGATAATTGCTTTACAGAATTTTGCTCTTTTCTGTCAAACCTCAACATGAATCAGCCATAGGTATACATATATCCCCTCCCTTTCGAAACTCCCTCCCGTCTCCCTCCCCATCCCACCCCTCAAGGTTGACACAGAGCCCCTGTTTGAGTTTCCTGAGCCACACAGCAAATTCCTGTTGGCTATCTATTTTACATATGGTAGTGTAAGTTTCCATGTTACTCTTTTCATACATCTCACCCTCTCCTCCCCTCTCCCCATGTCCATAAGTCTATTCTCTATGTCTGTTTCTTCATTGTCACCCTGTAAATAAATTCTTCAGTACCACTTCTCTAGATTCCATATATATGTGTTAGAATACAGTATTTATCTTTCTCTTTCTGACTTACTTCACTCTATATAATAGGTTCTAAGTTCATCCACCTCACCAGAACTGACTCAAATGTGTTCTATGGCTGAGTAATATTCCATTGTGTATATGTACCACAATTTCTTTATCCATTCATCTGTCGATGGACATCTAGGTTGCTTCCATGTTCTAGCTATTGTAAATAGTGCTGCAATGAACAATGGGATACATGTGTCTCTTTCAATTTTGGTTTCTTCAGGGTATATGCCTAGGAGTGGGATTGCTGGGTCATATGGTGGTTTTATTCCTAGTTTTTTAAGGAATCTCCATACCATCTTCCATAGTGGCTGTATCAATTTACATTCCCACCAACAGTGCATGAGCGTTCCCTTCTTTCCACATCCTCTCCAGCATTTATTGTTTGTAGACTTTTTGGTGAGGGTCATTCTGACCAGTGTGAGGTGATATCTCATTGTAGTTTTGATTTGCATTTCTCTAATAATGAGTGATGTTGAGCATTTTTCATGTGTTTTTCATGTGTTAGCCATCTGTATGTCTTCTTTGGAGAAATGTCTGTTTAAATCTTTTTCCCACTTTTTGATTGGGTTGTTTGTTTTTCTGGTATTGAGTTGTATGAGCTGTTTGTATAATTTGGAAGTTAATCCTTTGTCAGTTGTTTCATTTGCTATTATTTTCTCCCATTCTGAGGGTTGTCTTTTCACCTTGCTTATAGTTTCCTTTGCTGTGCAAAAGCTTTTAAGTTTAATTAGGTCCCACCTGTTTACTTTTGTTTTTATTTTCATTACTCTAGGAGGTGGGTCATAGAGGATCTTGCTTTGATTTATGTCATCGAGTGTTCTGCCTATGTTTTCCTCCAAGAGTTTACATATGGTAGTGTAAGTTTCCATGTTACTCTTTTCATACATCTCACCCTCTCCTCCCCTCTCCCCATGTCCATAAGTCTGTTCTCTATGTCTGTTTCTTCATTGTCGCCCTGTAAATAATTGTGTATATGTACCACAATTTCTTTATCCATTCATCTGTTTATAGTTTCTGATCTTACATTTAGGTCTTTAATCCATTTTGAGTTTATCTTTGTGTATGGTGTTAGGAAGTGTTCTAATTTCATTCTTTTACATGTAGCTGTCCAATCTTCCCAGCACCATTTATTGAAGAGGCTGTCAATGTTGGGTTTTTTTTAATGAAATATTTCAGGAGTACAAACAAATACAGAAAGTAGGCTAGTGAGCTTGACTTCTGTGTTTAAATCAGGATGCATTTGGTTTTTAGAAACTGCATACTGATTACAGCCTTGGGGCTCTGAAGCCATACAGCCAGGGTTCAAGTTCCAGTTGTACTTCTTATTAGCTGAGTAGCCTTGGGCACCGTTACCTAACTCCCAGCCTCAGTTCCCTCAGCTCTAAGAGAAGGGTAGTTAGGGCACATGATTCAGGAGACTGTCCTGAGGATCACATGAGTTAGTATCTGTAAAGCAAACACCACCTGGTACACAGGCATGTGCTCAGTCGCTGCAGTCGAGTCTGACTCTTTGCGACCCCACGGACTGTACCCCACCAGGCTCCTCTGTCCATGGGATTCTCCAGGCAAGAATACTGGAGTTGGAATTGAAAGAGACACGTGTACCCCAATGTTCATCACAGCACTGTTTACAATAGCTAGGACATGGAAGCAACCTAGATGTCCATCAGCAGATGAATGGATAAGAAAGCTGTGGTACATATACACAATGGAGTATTACTCAGCTAATAAAAAGAATGCATTTGAGTCAGTTCTAATGAGGTGGATGAAAGTGAAGCCTATTATACAGAGTGAAGTAAGTCAGAAAGAAAAACAGCAATACAGTATATTAACGCATATATATGAAATTTAGAAAGATGGTAACAATGATCCTATATGCAAGACAGCAAAAGAGACACAGATATAAAGGACAAACTTTTCAACTCTGTGGGAGAAGGCGAGGGTGGGATGATTAGAGAGAATAGCATTGAAACATGTATATTATCATATGTGAAATAGATGACCAGTCCAAGTTTGATGCATGAAACAGGGCACTCAAAACCAGTACACTGGGACAACCCTGAGGGATGGGATGGGGAAGGAGGTGGGAAGGGGGGGGGTTCCAGATGTACACCCATGACTGATTCATGTCAATGTATGGCAAAAAACACCACAATATTGTAAAGGAACTAGCCTCCAATTAAAATTTAAAAATTAATTTAAAAAAAAATACTGGAGTGGGTTGCAATGCCCTCCTCCAGGGGATCTCCTGACTCGGGGATAGAACATGTGTCTCCTACATTGGCAGGTGGGTTCTTTACCACTAGCGCCACCTGGGAAGCCCTGGGAAATAGGTAGTGTTCTGTAAATGGCAGTTTTTGCTGCCACTGTTCTTGGGGGTGTTTTTATTATTCTTGATTTGGAAGGTTCATAGACAGCTCCAGGACCAACTGGAGACATTCTGGAGGTTGTGAAACCCAGCCAGAGAGCAAGTTCTCTTTGTTCCCAAATCACATGCTGTGGTGAGTGTGGAAATCCCTCATCTCACCCACTCCATTTCTGATACTCTGGGGAAACCCTCGAGAGGCACATAATTCAAAACAAAAGTAAAATCCTGAAGTCTGGAGAGGGTGCTGAGAATGGATTTTGCTGGCAGAGAGTTGGGAGTTTTAATGCAAAGACTTTAGGAAGAAAAGAAACCCCGGAGGAGCCCACCCTCAACACTGTCTGTCTGAGACTGCATTTTCAGAAGCAGAACCCAGTCCACCTGAGACTGAGGCCCCTTTGCTCTATTGCGGTGTGACCTTCAGGAATCACTTAACCTCTCTGAGCTTCTACAGCAGATTTTGTGTCAGGAATAATGAGATAATGGGGGTGAGAACTCTAAAAACCACTTAATACCTGTTAGAGAGTCCCAAACTCATGCCCCAGGCTGGGTGGGTGCAAGGAACTGGGTGAAGGGGGAGGCCAGACTCCCCAGCTTCAGGCCCAGCAAGAAGATAGAGGAGGGGCTGGGTTGACTCATAACCTGTTCCCTCCCAGCCTCTGGGAGAGGGACAGTGGCAGCTTCAATCAGGCACCAGTCCAGCCCCAGCAGCCCAAAGGTCATGGGTATTCCGAAAAGGAGGCAAAACTCATTTGCCTTCCCAGGCTCTTGAGCCCCACAAGCCCCAGACCTGTTCCACATGTTGAACTTCAGCCCACGGGAAACGACTTCCCCTGAACTCATCTGGGAACCACCACGGCTGCCACCAGGCACCCCTCAGGGTTTTCACAAGTTACTTGGAATCCTTACAGCAGCCCCATTTTAACCACCAGAAAACAGCTCAGAGATAGAAAGTAACTTGCCCAAGAGAACTCCTGAGAAGTGGTGCCAGGGGCCTTCACTGCTGGCTCAATGGTAAAGAATCCACCTGCCAATGCAGGAGTCACGGGTTCAATCCCTGATCCGGAAAGATCCTACATGCCATAGAGCAACTAAGCCCATGCCCCACAGCTACGGAGCCTGTGCTCTAGAGCCCAGGGGGGCCTCAACTACTGAAGCCCACCTGCCCTAGAGTCTGTGCTCCGCAACAAGAGAAGCCGCAGCAACAAGGAGCCCACAAACTGCAACTGGAGACCAGGCCCCACTCGCCACAACTAGAGAAAAGCCCACGCGGCAACGAAGACCCAGCACAGCCAAAAATAAATTCATTAACTAAATTATTTTTAAAAAGAAGTGATGCCAGGATTACACTACAGGTCTTCCTGAACCCAAAGGCCAAGTTCTTTTCGCTGCACCCAGTAATTCACATGAAGCTTCTGACATCTGCTCACCACCCCCACGGTGAGTTTTGCCCACTGCTTCACTGTGTTCTAGGCCTACAAGGCCCTTGACTGTTTGCTAGCAAATTCCTATTCATCCCTCATGTCTCCGCCTCCTCAGCGCCTCCCCTGACTTCCCTGCGGAGAGCGTTTATCAGCCACAGCCCGGTTTGTCTATAATGATGACTATAATTGTCTGGCTGAGCCCCGGGGAAAGGAGAAATCAGTTTCCCTGCCCAGCCCACCAGCTGCACTGGGCAGCCAGCCAGGCACATACAACGTTCTCAGCAGAAGTTTGTGGGCTAGAGGAACACTCTGCTTCCTGCTCAAGCCCCTCCACGGTGCAGATGAACCCCTGCCCTGCCTGAAGCATCTGCTTCTCCCTCCTCCCCTTTGCACCTTAACTAGCTCCACAGAGATCTGTTAGGATGTCAGGCAAACCTCGAGGGTGGTGAAGAGGTCCATAAGAGAGTCTCAAGTCAGAGCCCAGAGCAAGCCCATCAATTTCTGCATATCTGCAGGCAGGAATAGAGATGCAGATGTGGAAAACAGACTTGTGGGCACAGGAGGGGCAGGAGAGGGTGGGACGAATTGAGAGAGTAGCACTGACATGCATATACTGCCATGTGTAAAATAGAAAGCTAGCGGGAAGCAGTTTGTAGTGCGTGAAACTCAGCTCAGGGCTCTGTGATGACCTAGAAGGTGGGATGGGAGTAGGGGTGGGAGAGAGGTTCCAGAGGGAGGGGATGTGTGTATACTTACAGCTGATTCATGTTGTTGTACAGCAGAAACCAACACAACACTGTAAAGCAATTATCCTCCAGCTTGAAATAAATTTTTTTTTAAATTTCTGCATGTCTGGAGCCTCAGATGCCCTCTGGATCTTCACGTACCCAGCAGCAGCTGCTCAACAAGCCACGGGTTTAAGGACAAGGTGCATGGAGAAGGGAAGGCAAAGCTCTTGGACCACGCCTCCTAAGCAAATGTATTAATAGAACACAGTGGCACTGACCTGGAGGCCTCAGGACTGGACTGAAGGGCTTGGAGAAACGTGGGCCATATGGTAGACATGCAGCCTCTCCAACCCAGGGAGATCCAGGGATCTTCTATTGGAATAACTAACAATTGTCAAGTCCTAAGAGCCAGGCTTCCCAGGTGGCTCAGTGGCAAAGAATCTGCCTGCCATACAGGAGATGTGGGTTTGATCCCTGGGTTGGGAAGATCCCCTGGAGAAGAGAATAGCAACCCACTCCAGTATTCTTGCCTGGGAAATCCCATGGACAGAGGAGCCTGGCAGTCTATAATCCATGGAGTTGCAAAGAGTCGGACACGACAAAGCACACACACACACACATACACACACACACACACATACACACACACACACACACACACACACAAGAGCCAGGCAGTGGCACACATAGAGTAGGAAAGTGCACCCATCCTCTGGGTGCAGACAAATAGGTGAGAGTTGTCCATAGAGAATTTTAAAACAACAAGACATACCAAGAATCAGTCTGCTGTTTATTATCGCCATATGGCGACACTTTTAAACAGTATCAGTGATAATGGTCTAAGTTCTAATTCATCCAATTCCTGCGGAGGAGCCTGGTAGGTTTCAGTCCATGGGGTCGCTAAGAGTCGGACACAACTAAGTGACTTCATTTTCACTTTTCACTTTCCTGCATTGGAGAAGGTAATGGCAAACCCACTCCAGTGTTCTTGCCTGGAGAATCCCAAGGATGGCAGAGCCTGGTGGGCTGCTGTCTATGGGGTCACACAGAGTCGGACACGACTGAAGCAACTTAGCAGCAGCAGCAGCATGCGAGCTTTAAGTAAGCACACATTCCTATTCTTTGAAAAGTTTAGTTTTCTATGTGGAAGTCTAATCAGAGAACACCTAGCTATACAGTGAACCTCCAACACACACAGACTCAGTTCCATGTGTCTGCTCCTACAGTAAGTTCTGAATGGCTCAGAATGGTTCAAGTTCGCTTTCAGGACAGTTTGGGCTACCAATCCCTCCCTACATTTTCCTGTGTTTAAACAGAAGACAAGCATCTGCGCTCCCAGCACCAGAAGAAAAGAGACTAAAAGAGAAGTATCTGAAAGTCTAAATCAATTTCGCTGGGAACTAAACTCTCATTCTAAAGCAATGGATTAAATAAGTGTCAAAGTTCACCATCATTCAGTCATTCTCTCTGATTTTTGCCAAAGAAGAAAATCTTGGGAGAATTTTACCAAATAAAATAAAAACTTATGATGGATTTTCTGGTGAAGATGTTTTAGTCAAAATGTTTTAAATGTGGATATATTTAAAAGCCACTAGAATGGATAAACAACGAAGTCCTACTGTACAGCACAGGGAACTATAGTTAATATCCTGTGATAAGTTATAATGGAAAAGAACATTAAAAAGAATATATGTGTGTGTGTGTGTATATATATATATATAACTGAATCACTGTGTTGTAGAGCAGAAATTAACACATTATAAATCAACTATACCCCAATAAAATAAATTTTAAAAATAAAAATAAAAAATCAGAAATTCCCTAGTAGTCCAGTGCTTAGGACTCTCTGATCTTATCTCACTGCCTAGAGCCTGAGTTGTACCCCTGGTCAGGGAACTAAATCCCACAAGCTGAACGGCACAGACAAAAAACAAAACAAACAAAAAACCTAGAGATCAACAAACATAAATAAAATTTAAAATAAAAGCCACTAGAATTAATTTTTTAAGACATAGGCAGCATTGCAGTTTCTGGAATTTATTACAAAATGGGATTTTTATGAATCTCTGACAAACCGATTCTAATGTTTAAGGCTATTCCTATTTGTATATCTGTTGTTTCATATGAGAGAAACTTTTGAAATTAATAAAAAGTGTTCTTTGATCAACTGTGAGCCAAGATAGATTGACAAGTCTGCCTCTACTGAGAGTTGCATATGCAAAGAAGATCAGTTTTGTCAAAGTCAAGGACAACTTTTCAGAAAAAGTTCCAAAACAGAAACTATAATGTTGTCATTATTCATGACTATAACCAACCTAACTATAAGAACAAGTTTTCTTCTAAATTACATTAATGCAACTAAAAACTATTAACCCATTACTTCTATTTTTCTCTATAACATCTACCCTACTTTTCAATTTTTATTTTTTCACTGGCATGATTTCAAATGCAAAGCTCAACAGAAGCAACTTTACTGTGTTTCTTTTCCAGCCATTACTAATATTTATTTCATGATTATTACTGAAAATAATGTTGTTAGATAAGGAAGAGGGATGTTTTTAAATGACCACTCCCGGCATCAAATATGCCAGGTACACCCTAATACCATGGGCTGCCTTAAGCTCTTTACACGGATTAAACCATAATCATAATCAGAACAACGAATTACAGGTGAGCACTTAATATGTGTGCAAAGCACTGTTGTGAGCACTTCAGAAGTATTAAGTCACATAATCGTCACTCTGGGATTGGAAATGTGATCAAAGTGCCACAGCTAGGGAACAGGATGGTGAACATGACCCTAGGGGTGTCTTCCTCAAAAGCCGGGCTCAGAACCTCTCTGCAGTGGGTCCTGATAGGTTGAAAGGAAGCATGTACTAAGCCCCTTTATGATTTCTGAACCACATCACAGATTAGAAATAGGGAGAGTGAAAGTTGGGAAACTCCCGGCAGGGCGCCATGAAGTGTCTCAGCTGAGGCCAGGAAAACGCCCCTGTGGTCAAACCCAGGCGGTGGGGGCGGGGTGGGCTGCAGCAGGTGCAGCCCAGACATCGTGCTCCAGGAGCCCTTCCAGGTGCTCTGGTCTGACTCAGGAAGGCAGACAGGACCTTGGCGGAGCAAGCCTCTCCTTGCTGCCTCCCAGCTCCGCTTGGCCCTGCCTTCCCCGGCTCCTGTTTCAGGCAAACAGGACCTGCCTACACAAGTACTCATTAAGACAACTCTAACCACTGACCGTCTCACGCCTGGTGCCCACCCCACCGGCCAATGGAGGTGTGGCCCGCACATCCTCAAGGGCCCGTTCTCTGATGACTCAGACCGACCCAAACACGGCCCCCACCGCCAGCCCAGGCACGCCTGCCTTACTTACAAAGGGTGCGCGCATCTTCTTGGGTGATGGCGGCCCTCGATTTCAGGCTGGAGTTGACTTTATCAGCTGTGTAAATGCCTGAAGCAGGAAGGAGCGGGGAGTCACCGTCAGTAACAAGAAACCGCGTCCCCAAGACCCCAGGGCCCAGTGGCTTCTGGCGGAGGAGACCGTGCCCAGTTGATCTCCAAATTCTCCGGCCACGACCGGCTCACTCCATTCTAGTTCCTTGCCGGTCCCCTCCCAGCCCCTGCACCTGGCCATGAACCCTGGCAGGGCGGGTAGGAAGGTTCACCTGATACCGCAGAGGCTGGCGGTGCAGCGGCGGGGAGCGCGATCGGTGTCACCTGCCCGGGCGGCCGTGCCCCAGAAAGTCCGCGGCGCCGCGCGCGCGCGGCCCTTCCTCCCCGGCCGCTGCGCTCAGCTAAACCGAACTAATTTGTTTACTCCAGTCTCACCCAAGTTCTCCATCCCCCACACAGCCTGGGACACCGGGAGAGCCACCCCAAGCGTCTCACCCTCCTTAAGAGCTGGCAAGTACCGCTCCACCCACCTCGCGAACTTGGAAGGCAGTAGCGGCCTCCACCAGGAAAGGAACCGGTTAAATGGCCGCAGAGTTCAGGCCAGCGTGAGGTCACTCGGCCCCTCCCCGTGTGACTAATTAGAGCCTCGCAGAGCTCACGCCCCAGGGCGACAGGGACAGCCTGCCCCGGCCTCTGGGGCAGACAGGCCAGGATGCTTTCCACTCACCGCGAACCCTCTCTGCACACACTGCCCTGAGAAGAGGAGACCCCGGAACTCAGCTCGGGGCCACCCCCGCTCAATATTTTAAGATCTCATATACCTATCTATAGAGAAGGCGATGGCACCCCACTCCAGTACTCTTGCCTGGAGAATCCCATGGACGGAGGAGCCTGGTAGGCTGCAGTCCGTGGGGTCGCTAAGGGTCGGACACGACTGAGCGACTTCACTTTCACTTTTCACTTTCATGCATTGGAGAAGGAAATGGCAACCCACTCCAGTGTTCTTGCCTGGAGAATCCCAGGGACAGGGGAGCCTGGTGGGCTGCCGTCTATGGAGTCGCACAGAGTCGGACAGGACTGAAGCGACTTAGCAGCAGCAGCAGCAGCAGCAGACCTATCTATACATATCGCCCTGCAGAGTAATCAGTTTGCTCATCCCCTCAAGTGGGCTTATCCTGTAGTTTAAAACGACCGTAGACCTCCGATATCCACGAGTTCTCTATCTGCCCTCTGCTGGGTAAAAAAATAAGGAGAGACAGAACTATGGATAAGCTGAGATTATTTTAGGGTTCTGGACTTCCTGTTTGGGGCATTCCCTGGGAATCTTGGAACACATCCTCTTAGGATAAGGGGGAACTGTATATTAAATTTTAAGGCCATTTAAAGGCAAGGGCCTAGCAGAGAGAAAGTATTTTTAACTATTGGTTCCCAAGCCATCAGATGTCCCCCAAATCTGGCACCAACCTGGCACATGGTAGGCCTTTCATGAGAAGGAAAGACCAAACACAGGCCCTTCTTATGCACTGGGCTGTGACCCTGCAGGGGTAAAAGTAGTTCTGGTCTATCACTATTTCCTGACCCTTCACTGCTGGCACTGAGCTTGGAATCAGGACTGTTGGCCAAATCCTGAACCTGGCTACCTACAGAGTCAAGAGCACCCTTCCCTCTCTGAGCCTCAGTTTGTTCATCTGCAAACTGGAGTGGTGATGATATTGTACAATATGTAAGATAATGTATAAAAATATACACAGCTTTGCTGTCAGATAGGCTTCTCAGGTGGCTCAAGTAGTAAAGAATCCACCTGCCGATGCAGGAGATACGGGTTTCATACCTGGGTCCCCTGGAGTAGAGAATGGCTACCAACTCCAATATTCTTACCCAGAAAATTCCATGGACAGAGGAGCCTGGTGAGCTACAGTCCACGGGGTTGCAGAGAGTCTGACAGGACTGAGCATGTACACAATGTAACAATAAAAATAGGTTCCCCAAAGGGAGAGCAACAGATGAAGCCAGGAATATAAAGTGGGAGCCTGATGTCTGGCCTGGGGCAAGTCCTCACTGGGGACCTGTTGGCTGTTGTTAACAGGAGTAAAGGTTATCCACAAACTAGCTTCCCAGCACGGAGGTCAAAGTTTTAGTGCATACTACTCACCCAACAAATCGCATTATGTGTATTGAGCAAGAGATTATCTGTAAGACCGTCCAAACCCAGAATGTAAAGTTTTGGTTTTGAGGAAACCACACCTATTCCTGCCTCTCCTTAATCTATGCTTTCAATCAGCCCAGACGTCACTTTTTTCAGTTTTTTCTCCTCCACCCCCCCCCACCCCCCGCCACCCCGACTGTGCCAGGAAAAACAACATCCCTACTGAGGAGCAGGGAGGTCAGGAAGTGTAGTTTCACCTTTCACACAGCTCTTAAACGTGGAGCTCTCTAGCAAAGGCCCCAAGAGAGGTTACCACGTGTTGCCACCACCATCAGCAGCAAAGCAGTCCATCCTTAAGCCCCATTCCAAGTCCATCACCATGATGTGGGTGGACGGCCAAGTTCAAAACAGCCGGGACCAAACTGCTATCTGCCTATGAAGCCTCTTTCAGTCTTTTCTGCAGCCACAGCTATGGAGGCCCATCGTTCTTGTGACAGGTAGAAAATATTAATTTTTCATTATTTGCCATCTCTCCATTCTCTGCCTTCTGAGGGTTCTCCTCCAGGAGAATCCATTGTTGCGCTGTCTCTGAGGAAGGAGTAACTGAGAAAATGGCACAAGGTTACATGCCAAGAGGGCTTCCCTGGTGACTCAGCGATCAAAAATCCACCTGCAAAGCAGGAGATGCACGTTCAGTCCCTGGGTGGGGAAGATCCCCTGGAGGAGGAAATGGCAACCCACTCCAGTATTCTTGCCCGGGAAATCCCAAGGACAGAGGAGCCTAGTGGGGTACAGTCCATAGGGTCACAGAGTCGGACACAATTTGGCAACTACAGAACAACACGCAGAGCAGACCTAAAAGACTGCAGGGCTTCTGAGCAGGTGGGGCAGGTATGAGAAGCAAGGCCAGGGCAAGAGGAGAGCAGGAGGGGAAGAAGTGTGGGCAGACAAACCGCACTTAAGGGAGCAGAATCCACAGAGCATTACGTGACTTGAAAGCTCTGATGCGGAACAGCAACTCCAAACCAGATCACTCCTCAGGGAAAGGTACCCCACCAGCCAAGTGAATAGGCTTTTGATCTGTATCCAGGGCACTCGGGGCAGGCGATGTAAGTACACTGACTCTTGACAGTTCGCTTTGACCAGAAAAATCAGGCTTTTAGGCAAGGAAGGTGAAGTGTAACTTCCTCATGAATTGCCTAGGTCTGCAACCCCTCAAGCCCTACTTTAGAGGTGAAAACAAACCCCTATTGAGAGGCCCTGAAGAGCTTCCACTAGTCAATGTGCAGCATAACCACCTCTATTTCCCCTTAAAAGCACATTCCCGAGAAGTTCCAGGCTCTCATTCCACTAAATGGCCAGTCTGGGGAACTGACAACTGCAGAGAACGTTTGCTTTTGTCCAACATTCTCTCATTTGGTGACTCTGCTTGGTTCTGGTGGAGCCACAAGTCACAGTACCCCCCATCACCCTGAGTAGGGACACACGTGACCTACATCTGGCTCATTATCATGCCCCAGCCCTCAAGGCAGCCAGGGACCCTGGAAGGAGCATATGACCCAAGGCAGACCAGTCAGAATCTTCCTCTAGGATGGAGGTTTGTATGTATATAAAATACACACAAACCTTGTAATAGGTAATGGGTCAAAGAGCCTCTTTCCTCTGGGGACAGTAAAGTGGAATGATGTAAGCCTGGAACCATATGTTCCTGCCCTCCCCAGCAGCATGGAAGAAATCTACAAGAGCAAATGATGCAGCCACTGCAAACAGGAAATAATAGTCCTGTTGACATTTGAATTCATGCCAGTTTAACTTCTAGACATCCAATTACAAGCAAATGCTTCCTCATTTAAAAAATTCTTCTAATTATTAAGTTAATTAGCATTGGACTTATCTTTGGCAAACTGTTATAGTAATCAAAGGCAAAAGTGTCCATCAATGCACCAAAGAGAGGTCATACTTTGCTTGACTTCTCCTTACCCACATGGCCACTTTCCCCACCCTGCTCCTTTCTTCCCCCAGCTCACACTGACGGAGGGCCAACACTCCCAATACTCTCCATATTACATTAACTTGTGAGTTTGCCCCTTTCCTACTAAACTGTGAACTCAGTGCAACACCCAGCCTGGTATGATCAGGGATGGCTGGCTACTGACCCCACCCAGTGTGTTTCAAACTAGGAAAGAAATCTTTTTATTGTAGGGCTGAATGGGGTTTGTAAAGTGATCAGTCAATATTTGAGTTCCAACAACTTCTTCACTGCCTCCAAGGTCGCCAGTAAAAGGGCAAGCTTTCAGTAGAGCTTTATTTACCTCACCCCACTCCCAGAGACGAACCATTTAACCAGTTGGCTCCAGATCGGGCAACTAAATGAAAGTCCTCCAAATTCCAAGGTCCTCACAAGTCCATGTAACTATAAAATCTGTGCTCCATTTTATGCAATACTGTCAACAGCACAGCTTTCTCTGGCATTATGCTAGAGATTACGATTCTAGTGCGGTATTATTTTTCAGGAGAGAGAAAGCCGACTCATTCAAACCACATTACCACTGCCACCTTTGACACCAAGTTTTCATTCCCTTAGAGATCCTATTCACTTTACCAAGCCTAAATCTACTTAACACATCTTCCCATATTAAAGAGAAAGGAAAAACACAAGGAACACGGTGCTGTGATCTTTATTCCATTAAATGACCTTAAAACTAAGAAACAGAAACATGCTTTTATACTAATAGCATAATCTAATCCATTGCACTTTTTAAAAAGTATATTAAATTTTAAAGCCATTCAAAAAGTCTAGAAGGAAGAAAGTGCTTTTAACAAATCATTTTTTTGAAAGAGAAGAGAAATCAGAGAAGAAAATTTGTATACGCTCAAAATTAGTATTCACTCCTTTAAGGCTTAAGTCCATGACAGCATTTACGTATCTAAACTGGAGCACTTTGGGAATCAGATGCATCTTCCCCTGGTCATAAGAACACTACATTTATAATTTGAGTTCTGGCATGTGAGACTCCTTTCTCAAGAAGAAACATTTCTTCTAAAATCTTTCTGTCCTTAATCTTGAAGGCCCCTGGTAAGGGGTACTCTGTCACTAATTTTCAAAATTATGATCCTCTCTGTCCTTTTTGTTCATTTTTACTTATGGCTTACGGTTTTCTGTGCATGAAAAGATTCAGAGGTTCAAGTCACAGTGCTAAATTTTTGCTTTTTCAAAGAAAAACAACTTTCAAACTAGTTTTTTAATCCTAAGTACACCTGTTGGTAAACAGGATACCTGTACATTCATTTTTCAGAGAAGGCACGAGGACTTTCTAATTTAGAGAAACATTTTCATAGAGCTTGGGTAATCCTCTGGACTAAATGCATCCTTGTTACTCCTAACTCTCAGTGATTGTATCTGGCAGGAGACCACCCATTCTGAATCTCAGGCAAAAGGTGTCCACTTGCCTCCAGGCAACACTGAATTGCACTTTCCCATCCCTCAGAGCAGCCTCTCCCACTGTGCTCTCTGAACCACCTGTGATGCTGTTTTTAAAAGTGGTGATTCCAGGGCCACAACCCAGACCCAGATCCACTGAGACAATCCCTCGGTATAAAGCTAGCAATTTGAATTTTTTTAAACATCCCTCCCAGGGCTGTTTTATGCAGGTCAAGATAGAAGAGAGCCACCATTCAAAACACAGCAACAATATGACTTCACAGAAGGAAAACTACTCAACTGCAAATGGTCTCTTCACAAATGGGCTTCGGAATATCATTTTAAAACACCACCTTCACAAATAGTTGGTATGTTAGTAACTGAAGCTTTTCTTCACTATGCCCCTATTCCTTGATTAAAATTGTGATGGATCTAAACATTAAGCCAAATGATGCAACCTGTGTTGGCTACCTTAGATGGCAGCCATCCTAAATAATCCTAAATTACATTTCAATAGTTCCATGGGGAAAAAAATAGCTCTATTAAGATATCCATATAAGTTACATTATTTTGTTTAAAAAACCAGGGAAAAATAAAACTATTTGTTTTTTAATCACTTTTGCCTGGACTTAAATCAACCACGTAATTTTTCTGTAACTCATACATACTTATCAAGACACCATTTTCATAAGCCAGGTGGAACGCTGGGTATGATCTGTTAAATGCACTGCCAGTATGAGGCAGTTTGTCTGTTTGTTCACCTAAAGCATTTTACTTCACAAAAGAGAAAAAAAGCAAAGACCAGGTAAAACAAAAACAATACTCATAAGCAACTCTACCAAGCGTGAAACTACAGAGACCTCCACACGACAGCTTTCTTGATATACTGCTAAAATAAGGTATGACTCTGAGGCTGTTTTCATCATCTTACATGAGTTTTCCCTCTTTCTGTCTATACATCAATCTAGAAAGAGTTCTCAGTGAAAGAATTGAAATTTTGATTCTGTTATTTTTACTTAGAAGCTGGAAGTATTAAAAAAAAAAAAAAATTTAACCTCTTCTAAGTGGTCATGTATGGATGTGAAATTTGGACTGTGAAGAAAGCTGAGTGCTGAAGAATTGATGCTTTTGAACTGTGGTGTTGGAGAAGACTCTTGAGAGTCCCTTGGACTGCAAGGAGATCCAACCAGTCCATTCTAAAGGAGATCAGTCCTGGGTGTTCTTTGGAAGGAATGATGCTAAAGGTGAAACTCCAGTACTTTGGCCACCTCATGCGAAGAGCTGACTCATTGGAAAAGACTCTGATGCTGGGAGGGATTGGGGGCAGGAGGAGAAGGGGACGACAGAGGATGAGATGGCTGGGTGGCATCACCGACTCGATCAACTTGAGTTTGAGTTAACTCCGGGAGTTGGTGATGGACAGGGAGGCCTGGCGTGCTGCGATGCATGGGGTTGCAAAGAGTCAGACACAACTGAGCAACTGAACTGAACTGAAAATGAATTCTTTTCATAGAAAATACTGAAAACCTTTTATATGTTAGTAGGAATGTGCCAACTAAAAATGCTTGCATGGGAAGGCAAGAGTGGCAGAGAAACAAACACCAGGAAAACCTTACAGTCCTAAGTCAAGTCCCTGACCCACACACCAACAGCTGAGGGGAGGTCAGAGGAAAAAGGCATTCTTTGCAACCCGGTCATAAACCTCCCCAGGACTACTTACAGCCAGCAATGAGAATGCACCTTTTACTGGAAAAGTTGATACAAAGTCATCAATTCTCTTTAAAAAAAAAAAGGAAACTCATAGAAATCCTCACTGAGAAAACTATAAACAATCTCCAGAGGCAGAATAAGACCAAAAACAAACAAAAAAAGGCTTCCCCAGGGTAATTACACGTTATTCCTTTATGATCAAAACAGAAATTTGGTGAATTTAAACAGTAACTAAATTCTAAGGTTTCATTAAATCATACATGATTGCATGTTTTTTTATTTTTTAAAAATCTAGTATTTTAGTATTCAAGTTTTAAACATAGCATCCTTTTCTCATCATTAAAAGTAGGATAATTCTAGACAACTCTTCTGAAATCTATAAACATGCTTATACAGTGCATTAAAAGCTAAGTATGTCAACATCTGTAAGGCCTTTAGCAAATAAGTATCAATCTTCAGGAATATGATAGGCCACCTGAAAATGCACCAACATTTCAAAACTAAAGTTTTAATTTAATAAAGCTAAGTATTACTGATACGCAAGTAAACAGTTTTTAGAACAAGTTGGAATTTTTCTAAAATTTAACCATGACTGAATAAAATAGCAAGAACTTCAGGGCAAGATGGTATGTAAATGTGAAAAATACATTAAGCATTTAGAATTAATTCAAAACTTACAAAAATACTTGAGTGGTAAAGTGTTAAAATAGTCAAGAAAAATACTCTTTGATAAAGAGATGACAGACTAGAAAAGACTTTTTTCCACCATCCATTCATACTTCACGTATATAGAACTTACACTTGGAATCTGCCTGTAACTCCCTACCTCCCTCCCACAACAAAAGAAATTATCTTAAGAATTAAGGCTCATATACCTGAATGCTTATATAAATACTTGCAGGCAAGTTGTATGAAGTTTTAGAATCCACAACAATTCACCATGATAAACAAAGGAAAAGGCAACTGGTAGACAAAAATTTTTATCACACAATCAAGGTAAATAAAGAATTTAGATACTTTCTAGATATTATATATCCATACTTGGGTGGGACTCGGTCCTTACTAAGCCAAAGATATTTTAGAGCTACCAGACTAGTCACGTATAAAGTTAAATAAAGGATGGTTCACTAAATAAAACTGACAGTTCTAGCTTCATTATTAAAAACATCAGACCGTGAACAGGAGACTGCAAATAAACGCTGTGGATGAAGACCTGATGCGCTGCCAAGCCGCATGAGACGGGACATCGATTAAAGGCAGCGTGTTTGGTAAAAATCCTTCCTCTAGTCCTTGATAAAGTTCTGTTCTCATGAATGACGACTGTGTGAGTTATGTACAATACACATACGTGTTATAAACCTACAATCAGCGAGTCTGACCAAGGCACAAGTTCAGATGACTTATCAGAGGTCACATGGTTCATTTAAACTCAAGTTTTTTCCTTAAAGTATTACACTCATTCCTTTTATTATGAGCAGCTCTGGTTTTTCAAGGCATGTCTGCCTCTTTTCTAGAAAGAAGCTATAGGAATGAATGAAGGCAAAAAAAAACAAAACAAAAACAAACCAGAATATGTTCTAACAAAACTGCCAGCCTGCCAGGAAACAGACCTTAAATTTCAGTGTATGGTTGATTTAAATACAATTTTTCCATATTATGTGGCAAACACAATTCTCTAATATCGTAAGATTTAAAAACCGTAATAGCATCATTTTTAGTCAGTCTTTAGTTCTGAAGCTTTTGCCAAGTTTTGTAAACTTTTAAAAAAAGGAATCCTTCTCAAAAGAGTACGGTACAAACTGACAGTTCATCCCAAAACAGCATCTTTCATGTGAATGTCCTCAATTTCCTCCCGATCAAGTCCTCGAAAGCATGGGTTCAATCTTAAAAGGCACTAAGCGGCACATGAAGGACTTAAAACCGCATTTCCATTGTTCTTTTAGCTTTCTCCCCCATAAAGTGCACAAAGCAGAGAGTAATGAGAAAACAGACACAAGCTTGGATCTACACCAGCAAGGAAAAGAAACGCTTCCAAGGGAAACGGAAGTGTGTTTAAGAATTTGAAACCACAGGAAAGGTCTGTTCATTTATTAGTGCCGTGTTTCGGCTCTTCCCAGATGGTCCCGGGTCTGCGTTCCTGGAGACCTGGGCCTGCGGCCGTAGCAGACGCCCAGAAATCAGAGGGAGCTAGAAGGGTTCTTGTCTGATCCTCTCATTAGGATGCTACTGAGCTTTTTTATCCGAGGGCGGTCTCCCAGCAACTGCATCCCTTACAGCAGCCTGAGTGGAATTACCGATGTGAGAAGTGGCCTGCAAAAGTCCATTTATTCAACATGTCAGTTAATAAAATTACAGCACAGTGTCAAAACAGCAAGCCATTACAGACAAACTTTCAAAAATCTCTGTCTACACTGAGACAGAAAATTAGGGAATGAAAATGCAGGGGTCAGGGAGTCTGTGGTGGCTGCTAATGCCCCAGAAAGTAGGTCAGCTGAATCTTTAGTGGATAGGCAGCTCGCCAGCCTTCACTGCAAGCTTCTAACTGATCTGTTCCTGCTACTCAGAAAAACAAAGCAGAGTCTCAAATCTGTATACCTGGAGATCATGTCAATGTCAAGAGCCACTGGTTTGATGAAGCGATTTAAGTGAAAGAGATGCCATCTACTGGCAGATCTCAAAATAGAACATTTCGCTAAATTCATATTTTTCAAAGCTCATGACTTTCAGCGAAGCAAACTAACCTTGGATGTAGGAGATAATCAATCAGGAATTATGTCTGATGAACACGTATTTAAAAGTTTCCCGTGAAGAACACAATGTATGTTAACTTGTAAAGTTTTTTGCATTAATGAGCAGGTTTTAAGCATGGAAACAAAATATTAGGTAGGAATAAACATTAACATCTTAAAGAACAATAATAAAACATAAGACCTATCAAAAAAAAAAAAAAAAGGCATATTTCTCATGCCTTCTATCACTATTGAACTCTTCCAAATGGAGATATTTTACAATAGAAGCACGCATATCTATCTGTTATCGACCGTCAGCCTCCTGGGCTGGCACCACTTACCTGCTCTAATACATACGCTGCACCAGAATCAATAGCACCGCCCAGCTCACGATACTGACCAGAGTACCTGATGTACCCCCAGGTGAGAAGCGCTATTAACAGCAGCCCAACCATACAGTTGAACAGCTGGGCCACCACCTCAAGACCAATAAAGCCAGTGAGGCCAGAGGCGATGTACAGAGCCACGATGCCCGTGAAGAGCACTGCGGGGGTTCGGAAGGTGCTGAAGACGTTCTTGCTACTGTTGTGCTTGCAGAAGTTCTCGTAGAGTTCCTTGATCTCCTCCTCCAGCTCCTGCTGGTAACGAAGGCTAAAATCCTTCCCACCCATCTTTTTCGTCTTCTTAAAATGGTCCAGAGCAAGCTGTTTGAATTCGCAGTGCTTCTCCTCTAGAATGTCTGGAGACAGATAAGGTTTGTCTCCCCCACAAACCTAACGAGAATAAAGACAGAACGCAGTAAAGAATCCTTCAGAAACAAGTGCCAAATAAAACAAGTGAAAACGCTGAAAAGCTTAGAAAATTTTAAGATACTAGAAACGAACTTTAAAATGATGACTAAGATCAATAAAGTCTGGGTTCAATTCTTCTGAAAAGCACACTTACTAACCAGGGTGATACTGATCAGTGAGAGCAGTGCCGCTGTAAGAAAGTCTTGCTTAGAAAGGGTCGTAATTAAAAGGCCCCAATAACCAGGATAACCTGAATGTTGCCTCATCATCATAAGCTATACTAAGCAGGATCAAGCTTGGACTTCTCAAGTTAAAAATATTGCCCAGGTTAGATATTTCAGAATAAGACTTACGTCCAACATACCTCTTCCATGTTGTTGTAATAAACATCCTTGGCAGAGGCTGCAGCTGCTAAATTGTTGGCTTCAGCAGTGGCCTTTGAAGAAAGGAAACCACAAATTATAAATTCTTTCTCTTTTAATATTCTTCCACAAATAACCAAACAGAAGTTCTGTTTCACTCTATTCCCCATTCTTCTTCCTTTATGATTCTTCTGTTATTTTTCAGGTTTCCACAAAGTCCAACTGATTAAATAAAATACACCTTTTCTGCTAGATTTTCTGCCAAAAAATATTCTCATACATAAGAATCTGTCATAAAACTAAACCTCTGAAAATATGTCCTTTGCTTCAATTTTGTATGTTAAGGAATAGATGTAACTCAGAAGAGAAAAAATTTATCTTTACAATACCAATCTCACACGCTAACTCCCTTTGTGAAAATGTTTATCTACTAAAGAAATAAACATTTGGCAATAAACAACCTTATCTTCAGTATGTGTAAGTCAGAAATCATATGTATTCACAAAATGACATCTTGAAAACATCAAAATGTTGATAATAAAACTGGCTGAAAATGAAAAACCTGATTAGTAAATAGATAAGTCAGGACATGTTTTACGAAAATAGACAACAGGAAATAGGAGAACAATTTGTCTAACGGAATGGGGTATGTTTAACCTGCGTACAATACTTTTGGGGGGACTCTGTTCTGTTCTAACTCCACCACCATGAATACAGACAAAAAAGTCTGAAGGTAGTCACACTGCTGAAAACATGCTAAACATGAACAGACCTCAGCATAATGAAAAAGGGGGCCCTTCCCTGGTGGCTCAGTGGTAAAGAATCTGTCTGCCAATGCAGGGGACACAGATTCGATCCCTGGTCCAGGACGATTCTACACACCAGGAGGCAACTAAGCCTGTGTGCTACAACTACTGAGCCCATGCTCTAGACCCTGTGAGCCAAAACTACTGAACTAACTCGCACGCCCCAGAGCCCAGGCTCTGCAACAAGGGAAGCCACCGTAGTAAGAAGCCCAGTGCACTGCAACGGAGAGTAGCCCCCACTCCAGAAAGCCCTCGCGCAGCAACAAAGACCCAGCACAGCCAAAAATAAATTAAAGCTTTTTTAAAAAAAGAAAAGGGGAAAACTACCAGGACTGTCAAAGAACTGCTTACCTGAAGCATGGATTTGGGGTGAGGCAGATCTTCTCCTTGGTAAATTTTAATATATGCCTTAGAATATAAACAGAAAACAATTATGAAAAACGCCACTCGTCATATTTAACTGCAGCTTACCTTTCAGAAACAGTGACCGTACAATTGCATTTTCCTAGAGACCTAGATCCACACCCAGGAATTAGCAAAAACACAGCACGCCTCCGAGTGCATGTTAGCATTTTTTTAGTTAACTAGAAATGTTCTCAAAGCAGCACACGCCTACCAAGGCTATGGCTCCCGCCAGACTCCCCATGCACGCTGGCCTCACCACTGCCTGTGGGCAGAGTGACCATCCGCCGTGAGGTAGTCGTGTCACATCTAGGTGCCGTCTCCTACTCACAGCAACTTCCTAACCACCTCCTCTCCACACCATCTTCCTTGAGGAACAGTCTTCCTTTAGCCACAGTAATCACTCCTCTAAGAGAGCGCAGAAAACAGCCATTTGGTGCCTAGACCAATACTGCCACCCAGTGGCCCACTCCTGGAAGGACGATGGAATCTGAAAAGGCTTTTCCTTCCAACTTCCCCCAAGCTTTAAAATACCTGAACTGAGTTAATAACCTATATCAGTTTCACCAAAAGTCAAATATTTTAATAATGAAAACCCCATATTTACCTTAAAATACTCCAGCAGTCCCCGACAGGTGACTTTTGAGCCATTGATCTCCTTTTCCATTAAGTTGGCTGGGTTTAATACATGCAGTATCAGTGTCTGTAACTGCTCTTTGAATTCACTGGCAATGTCTGTCCACAGGACCAAGAACAAGGAAACAATAAGCCAAAGAGATTTATTCAGCCAAGGGGAGCATAAAGCACAATCTTCGGTCCATCTGGTTGTTCTAACATCTCTAGCTGAAAGGGAGCGGCAGGAGTCCCAGACTGTGAGCCGGGCCCTCTCTGGCAATGACCAGGCTGCTGACGGTCTCTATTCTCACGTGACTGTGCGGTCTCCTTCCCTTCTGCAGGATTAAGTCCTCTCTAGTCCAGAACAGAATACGCAGGATATCGCTACCCTGGTTTTCACTCTGCGAGATTCACGTCTACTCCCTACACGTCCAGGAAATTTTACTTTTTATTTTACGGGACTTCCCTGGCAGTTCAGTGGTAAGGACTTCACCTTCCAATCAGGAGGTGGGGGTTCAATCCCTGGTCGGGGAACTAAGATTCTACATGCCTTGTGGCCAAAAAGCCAAAACATAAAACAGAAGTAGTGTTGTAACAAATTCAATAAAGACTTCAAAAATGGTCCACATCAAAAAAAAAAAAATTTTTTTAAAATAATAATTTCATTAACATATCTTCAGGAAAATCCTTATCAACCCTTCAGGTTCTCCCAGACCAGGCCTTTGCCACACCCTCACTCTTCCCCTTAAAAGCATTATAAATCGCTATTTATCCATTTGCTTTACTTTTGTTCGTTTTTTTAACATTAAAGGAAGTAGAAGCACCTGAATCTCATGATATTTATTTTCTATCCTCTCCTCAGAGAGGTTCTCTGGGCCACCCCAAAGGGAAAAGACTACTATTTCAGGAGACATGACAGCTGCTTTCCAGCTTCTGTAGAGTTCCCACAGAAGGAAGGGTCAGGAAGCTATTAAACAGAGCTCTTTCCTCAAAGTGAGAACTAGCTGGCCCAAGTATGAAAATGCAAGGAATCTGATTTATATGATCCAGCATCTTCATAATTCAAGTTATTGAATTCAACTAATTCAAACTATCAGCTAAAAATAAAGTAGACAGGAACCCACATAAAGGTAGGAACTCCTTAACACTGCATAGCCCAAATTTACAAAATGGAGACAGTCTTATGTATTCATTTAACAGATTGTGACCACCTTTTTGTGGCAGGCATTGTTGTACGAGTTGGGGATACAGCAGTGAATAAAACAAAAGTGGTTTACTAAATTTTTTCCAGCTACAAGGATCACCATAAAAATCTCCACAGGAAAAAACTTCAGGTCATTTTATCTCTGAAGATTATAAGGTCTTCTAAGAGGAATTACTAGGTATGTGAGGAAATATAAATTTCTGGAAAATATTCAAAACTATTTAAAAAATAACCATCCATAAAACCCACCATCAGACAATCAAAATTCACATTTAAAATACTCTCCCCTTCCTTTTTAAGGCTCTTATATATTGCTAAACTGCTTTTGTAGAAGATTGTACCAACTTATATTCCTATCACCAACATGTGAGAAGGCTTGTTCATTACTATGAACTCACGAGATTTTTATTGTTTTTAAAACCTTTACTGACTTGACTGGCGAAAAATCGTATCTTGCGGTTTCTGCTTCTGACCGTACTAAACATCAGAGAATCGGAAGGGATCTTCTTCCTAACAAGATCCTGCAAAAGATACATTCTATTCCATTGTAGACTTGGAAGTCTACAAAGAGAGTCTACAAAGTCTACAAAGAGAGCTGCAAGGAACTGAGTAGGTAGGGGGTGAGCTGAAACCAGAGCACTGAGCTAAGTACATGTGAAGCTGTGGCTCGTTTGAGGCCATTCACTATAATGGGGTAACAAACTTTGTGCAAAAATAATTGCTGAATTAAGTTGGATCCTGAAACGGCACTGCAATGGTCCTGGGCTGGTAAGCCCCCGGCTCCTCGAAGAAGCAAACACAGATCAAATCTCCTCTGGAGAAAAAAAAAGATCTGAATAATATAACAAAGAACAGCACAGAGAGATCGGATGATGCAAAATAAGGAAGAAAACTAAGATACGGAAGACAGAATACAAGGTTCACAACTTAAAACAGACATATAGAATCTTGACATTGCAGAGAAAGAACACCCAATCGAAAACTAGACAAGAAGAATTTCAGAGGAAAGGAAACATGAATGGAAATAAATACATGAAAAGATATTCAACCCCATTAGTAATCAGAGAAATGCAATTTAAGATCACAATGAGATACTATTTTATAATCACTAATTTAACAAAACTAAGATGGCTGTTAATATCAAATGTTGCCAAGGATATGGATCAATGGGAATTTTTATAACACTGATGCTGCTGCTGCTACTGCTAAGTCACTTCAGTCGTGTCCGACTCTGTGTGACCCCACAGACGGAAGCCCACCAGGCTCCCCCGTCCCTGGGATTCTCCAGGCAAGAACACTGGAGTGGGTTGCCATTTCTTTCCCCAATGCATGAAAGTGAAAAGTGAAAGCTAAGTTGCTCAGTCGTGTCCGACCCTCAGCGACCCCATGGACTGCAGCCTTCCAGGCTCCTCCATCCATGGGATTTTCCAGGCAGGAGTACTGGAGTGGGGTGCCATGGGAGTGTAAATTGGAATAAGAACTTTGGAAAACAATTTGGCATTACCTAAGGTGAAAATATATGTATTTCAATTATCCATCAATCCCGCTTTTAAGCACATAACCTGGGAAACTCCCATATATCCACATCCACAAGAATGTTCATAGCAGTGCTATTCATAATGGCAAAAAAACTGGAGAAGCCCAAGCTTCCACTGAGAATAAACTGTTATATTCACAGAAGGCTCTGTTATCCTACAATGAAGCTGAATGAATTACAATCCCATGCAATAATACAGATAGCCTTAAAAATAAAGCACACAAAGACGGTAACGACAACCCTATATGCGAGACAGCAAAAGAGACACAGACGTGAAGAACAGACTTTTGGACTCTGTGGGAGATGAGGGTGGGATGATTTGAGAGAACAGCATTGAAACATGTATATTACTATATGTAAAACAGATGACCAGTGCCAAGTTCGATGCATGAAGCAGAGCACCCAAAGTTGGTGCTCTGGGATGACCCAGAGGGATGGGGAGGTGGGAAGGGGGTTCAGGATGGGGGGACACATGTACACACGTGATTGATTCATGTTGATGTACGGCAAAAAACACCACAATATTGTAATTAGCCTCCAATTAAAATATATAAATTAAAAGAAAACAAAAATAAAAAATAAAGATCACCGTGAAAATGCAAATTGGCCACATACTATATTTTTATAAAGTTCAAAAAAAAAAATTGAAGAAACTTAGCAAAAGACTGTTAAGTGAATCAAACACAAGGGCTTCCCTGGTGGCTCAGCTGGTAAAGAATCTGCCTGCAATGCGGGAGACCTGGGTTTGATCCCTGGGTGGGAAAGATCCCCTGGAAAAGGGAGCAGCTATCCACTCCGATATTCTGGCCTGGAGAATTCCATGGATAGAGGGCCAGGTGGACTATAGTCCATGGGGCCCCAAAGAGTTGGACACGACTGAGCGACTTTCACTTCACTTCACTTCACATACAAGTAATAACTTTTTTAATTCAAAGACAAGACAGCATAAGCAAAATTTAGAACAGTAGTTATTTCTGTGGAGAGGCAGGGAGAAGGAAAGAAGCGTACAAATATAGAAAACAGCACTGATAATGTTCTTGGTAAGACTAGAAAACTACAGCCCTTGGGCCAAATATGACAGCTAACTATATTTATAAATAAAGTTTTACTGAAATAGAACCATGTACAATCATTAATACAATTGTCTATGGCTGCTTTCTTGCTACAAAGTAGATCTAAGTAATTGTATGGCCCACAAAGTCTAAAACATTTAGTTTAGTCCATTACAGAAAGTGTGCCAATTCTAGCTCCAGATATTAATAGTAAGTTGGGCAGTGGGTTGATGATACTCATTACACTTCATACCTTACATATATACATTATATATATTCTTTCTTATATGTAATACTGATGCATTCTTTTGGATATCAAATAGCATATTTAAAAATTTAATGGTAGATCATTCTTTTAATTTGCTTTTATTTATTTTATTACTTGTTAGGCCAAACTCTCTCCCATATTTGTTCATTAGCTGATTACCTTTTCAGTGAACTTTTAGGGCCTTTATCTTAGTCACTCTTCAGCAAGTAAATAAATATATTGTTCTTTATGTATACTATAACTGAAATTTTTCTCCATTTTATTTGCCTTTTTATAAACATGCATAAGATTATTACGTATTCAAAACTATAGCACTTTTTCTTGATAATTTCTTTTATTCCTTCTAATTTTAAAGAGTCCTTCCCCAATTCCAGAGGTCAAATAAAATTAATTTTTCCCCATGCTTTCAATTTTATAATTAGAGTTCACTTATGGCTCATAAATTGAAATCTGCATGAGATTTTTTTTCTAAATAGTAACATATACTTCTAATCACTCATTTCTACACCATCTTAAATAATCAATCATAAGATCTCTTGACATCAAAAAATATGTTTTTTAATGAGATACCTAAATAAACAGATACCGATCTCCATCTAAATACCCTTAATTTCATAGTCCTCTCAGGATGGAACCAAAATATAGCCCTATACCAACTTTAAAAAGGTGTTGATCCCTACATTTAACATTTGATAAAGGTGACATTTCAACCAGTGAGGACAAGTCGGACTCTTCGACAGTGTTGAGACGCATAGGCAGTCATTCGGAAAATAAGCTGGATCCAAACTGGATCATTGGGAAAGACCCTGACCCTGGGAAAGACTGACGGGAGGAGAAGGGGATGACAGAGGAGGACATGGTTGGATGGCATAACCGACTCAATGGACATGAGTTTGAGCAAGCTCTGGAGGTTGGTGATGGACAGAGAAGCCTGGTGTGCTGCAGTCCCTGGGGTCACAAAGAGTCGGACATGACTGAGTGACTGAACTGAATTGAACTGTAACTGGATCATAAATTATAATGTGAAAAAATGGGACCCCAAAATTTCAAGAAAGAAAAAGTGGGACAAATTCTTTAAAACCCCAAAGTGAAACACAAATAAGTGTACATATTAATAACATGCTATCCTATGTATATTTATATTTGCTTTGCATATACTAAAGAAACTCTGGAAGCCTACAAAAAAGAGACTTTTCACTGAATACATTTTAATCCTTTTTGGGATTTAAAACATGTGACTGCATTATCCACTCGGAAAAATCTTAAAGGTTTCAATGGTCATCACACTGAAAGACTGAGAGCCTCAGAAATATTTCACACAAGAAACAGCAGGATCTATAGACACCACAAATGGTATTGTCTATGGTTTTACCCAGATTTAATAGACCCTCAGCAATTAATGTTTCTATGAAGGCTGTACCAAAATATGAGTTTTAGACTTAAGAGCAGATAAGAACTACTGTCACATGACTTAGACAATTTCAACATATCATGGCGTCCAAGAAGATTGCTCCCTACAATGTCTTCTGTTTAATTTCTAGCTAAATATCTCAGTAGTTACTGTATTAGGTCTCTCTGCTCTAGTAAAAAAGGAAGACAGTTTTCTTTATGGTGATGACAGTCATCCTGTGTCTGTTGAAAAGGAGTCTCAAAAATGAGCTAATCTCCTAGCTAACTACTATAGGAAGCAGCAGCTTAGCACTGATTATACCATAAATAAGATTGTGTCTGGCAGGTGTTCACCTCTGAATAAATGGTTATTCTTTTAAAAAATAAAGTAAGACCAGTAAAACAATCCCTGAAGTAATTAGGGGAACATTTGCAGAAACAGCTTCAGAATGCAGTTCTTAATAAATTTAAATGTTCTACAAAAACTACATGAAGGTCTTTTTCTGGATTACCGCTAAACATTCTCAGGCTAATGTCTTATCCAAGTTATACAGAGCAGAGCTGCAGGATCTCAACCAAGTCAATGTACAAGTATATGCTTGAGAAAATACAATGTCTAGGTAATTTTTTTAACTCCGAGAAATGTTATCAACTCTACTTAAAGGTCCCCCACAACGAAGTTTATGTGGTTCTCAGCCAAGCACTTGCCAAATATTCACAAGTCTCACACTATTTGCAATGTAACATCCTCAATTTGCTCTTCACTCAAAACCCTTCAATATCTTGTTTTAAAGGCTCCCTAAAATTATAAATACCCACAAACCTTTGCAGAGCTAACAAGAATTCTTCATCAACAACCCTCCTAATGACTATAGTTTCCTTAACAGACACACAGGGGCAAACTATTAACATATTTTTAAAGTGAAACAATAAAGGAAATTTTTATTTCTCAAATCCTTCCTTTTTTAAAAACAACCTCATAAATATTCAGTTTTAAATAATTAGGATCATACAATATATGCTACTACTCTGCACTTTCCACATTTAACAACATATCATGAACATCTTTCTATGTAAATACAGATGGAGCCATCTATCTATTTTTTCCTTTTAAATGATTTATTTTCATTCCTTTGTGAGATATACCGTAATTGAACCAACTCTTCAGAAATATATATTTGGGTTGCTTCCAATAATTCACTGTTATAATAATGCATTAGGGGCACTATTCTTGTCCACGTATTTTTATCTATTTATATATGCATAATTCCTTAGGAAAATTTCCTAAAAGTGAAATACTGGATCAAAAGTTGTGAACATTTACAATGCTGCTACTGTGGTACAGACTATACAAATTGGTACCGACACATTTGCACTTTCTTGATTATTGCTAGGCAACACATATTTTCATTAATTATGCCTTGACCATCTGTATTTCTTCCTTTGGGACTTGCCTTTCCATGTAGTAAAAAAGAATTTTAACCCTAAAAATGTGTTTTATAGTTTTATCACTCATAGTGAATAAATTATAAGACCAAAGGTTGCTTATATAGAATTTGTTCCCTATTTTATAATATGAAGCTTAGCACCCTGAATGTTTAGTGACAAACCCTTCATACCTGTAAATCTGTGTACTCTGGAGTGTCCCCCACTAAAATGCATGTCTATCTGGAATCTCAGAATGTGATCTCATTTAAAAATAGAGGCTTTACAGATGTGATAAGCTGAGATCATACTGGATGAAAGTGGGACCTAAATTCAAAGACCAGTGTCCTTGTAAGAAGAGAGAACACAGAGAAGGTGGCCAGTGACCACAGAGGCAGAGAGTAGAGTGATGAAACTAAAAGCCAAGTTATTCCAAGGACTGCCAGCAACCAAGAGGACAGGACAGCTTCCCCTCAAGAGCCTCCAGGAAGAGCCTCACCTGACAACATCCTGATTTCGGAATTCTGGTCTCCTGAACTGTTAGTGGATGAATTTCTTAAGAAATCTAGTTTATGGTGTTTTTTTACAGCAGTTCCTAGGAAACTAACATAAAATACATACCCAAGGGTGATAGAAAATTTCAAAAGTCAAGGTTACAGAACTTTAAAAAGCTCTTCCTGTTTCCTAGAATAACATGATGAAAATTAATTTTAAAACAGAATATTCTGAAATATTTAGATGTTGAATAATACGGAGGAATGTCATGTTTATATATTATGTATGTTACTCGCAAGGAGATCCAATATGTCCATCCTAAAGGAGACCAGTCCTGGGTGTTCACTGGAAGGACTGATGCTGAGGCTAAAACTCCAATACTTTGGCCACCTCGTGCGAAGAGCTGACTCACTGGAAAAGACCCTGATATTGGAAGGGATTGGGGGCAGGAGGAGAAGGGGATGACAGAGGATGAGATGGCTGGATGGCATCACCAACTCGATGGACATGAGTTTGGGTGAACTCCGGGAGTCGGTGATGGACAGGGAGGCCTGGCATGCTGCAATTCATGGGGTTGCAAAGTCGGACACGACTGAGCAACTGAACTGAACTGAACTGATGCCCAATAACCTGAAACCACCCTAAAGCAAGACCAAAGGTATGAGGAGTCACTTCCACCCATCCTCTCTTAAACACCGTCAGTTAAGATTTCACTGGATAGCTTCCCTACCAGTGATGAATATACCAGAGCTCAGATTTGGTAAAGTCATGTCTAATAATGGAGCGTTAAAATCCTAAAGAACACCTTACCTACAAACTCAACTTTCTCACCTACTCAACTCAGAGAATTCACTCACAACTGCTTTTGTTTCAGCACCAGTGTTGCCTAAGCAGATTTCTCTCCAAAGACAGGCCCCAACCTTGGGTTTCCGAACTGCCAACCTACAGGCTGTGAAAGTTTCCCCTTCAGGAAAGCGGCCAACCACATGAAATGTCACACAGGTGGCAAACAGAAGGTAAAGGTAAGCCTTTCAGACTCATAAGACCAGCTGGAATGTAAATCTTAAGCTGAATGAGCATATTAACTTTCTTGAATCCACTGAGTTACATAAATTGAAAATTATGCATTTTATGTTTAATACGAAGTAATAAAAAACTGCCACTTCACAAGACAAGTTCTAGTAACTAAGCAGTGTAAATGCTCTAGGTGACTTGCCCAGTACGGCAGAACTTCCGTTCTAGCACACTACAGCTTTGAGCAAGGATCTGGACGTGGATCTCTGCCCCACCACCTACTAGCTGAGTACTCTAAGCAAGTTATGTAACTTTTCTAAGCCGGTTTCTTCACTTGTAAGATAAAGGAAAAAATATCAGTTCCATGGAATTACTGGGAACATTAAGTATAAAAGTAACTAGCACAGGGGTGGTGCTCAGTCGCTCTAGTTGTGTCTGACTCTTTGCGACCCCGTGGACTGCAGCCTGCTAGTCCTTGGGATTCTCCAGGCAAGAATACTGGAGTGGACTGCCATTTCCTACTCCACATAGTGCTGCTGCTATGGTCTGAATGTCCGTGTCCTTCCAAAACCCACATGTTGAAATTCTAACCCCAAAGGTGATAGTATCAGTAGGCGGGGCCTTTGGGAAGTGATCAGGTCGTGGGAGTGAAGCCAGGTGGGATCAGTGCTCCTATGAAAGAGATCCTACCATGCTCTCCAGCCCATTCCCCCCAAAAGGATACAACCAGAAGTTTTAAGGCCAGAAAGACAACCTCACCGGATCATGCTGGCACTCAGATCTGGGAAATCCAGCCTCCAGAACTATGAGAAATTAATTTCTATTTTTTATAAACTACCCAGTCTATGGTATTTTGTCACAGCAGCCTGGAGAGACTGACAAATGGCCTCTAAAAATGGCAGCTATTATTATTTCAATTTTACTAAGAACCTAAGAAGCTCAAATGGGCTTCCCTGGTGGCTCAGTGATAAAGAATCCACCTGCCAATGCAGGAGACATGGGTTCAATCTCAGGGGATCAGAAATATCCCCTAGAGAAGGAAATGACAACCCTCTCCAGTATTCTTGCTGGGAAATCCCCTGAACAGAAGAGTCTGGTGGGCTACAGTCCATGGGGCTGCAAAAATAGTCAGACTGGACTTAGTGACTGTATAACAAAAAAAGAAGCTCAGATTAATTTATAAACAAAAGTGCTTGGTTAAACCCATGTGTAAACTGAAGACTAGCCATTAAATGACCCAAGGTTTTAGTGAGGAAGGATCAAAAATAAGACAATGGAACCCAAGAGTCCCACCTCTGATTCCTCTAAGCTACTGTCAGGTTAGCACTCCCTGATAGTAACTCATGACCCAGCATCAAGTTTGCTATAATCACAAATAAGATGAAAACAGTAGCCACGCCATGCATCATACCACCTTTGCTTGGGACTTTAGTTTTACTTCATAAAAATGAGCTGACTAATGTTAAGTCTTCCTTTATCTAGCATTTTTATCTCTTGTAAACCAGGAATCACAACATCATTCTTAGAAAGATCATTAATGGGTACTACCACAACCATTTCAGATGGAGAAACTAAGATAATATAATTCTGATGGTCACACTAAGGCAGGAAGAAAAAACTGAACTAGACTCTAAACACTATCCTTTCTGAAAGAACACAGTATTTCTGTCAAGGACTTACTATTCACAACCGATATTTTCTGGTCACTCTTTTTAATTCCAAAGATAAAAATCACATGTATAAATAACATCATTTGCAACACACCTTTCAATTTGCCATCAAAGTCAGGGCTTGTGGCCACCTGGAGTCCCGGATGTGGTAGCAGAAAACAGGAGACGCTGGAGAAACATGAATGGATGTGATTCCGGACATTCTGAATTTCTTCATGCTGGTGTTCTTTTACCTGCCAATAGAGGCCAACAATTTACAAACAACCACATGTTTCTCCTAACCAGCACTCACTCGTATAGGACAAAGGGAAGAAGACTTTCTGACTCTAAAAGATCACAGTGGCCCAGGTGCTGTCCAATAAGAAAACTCAGAACCCTGAGAAGCAATAAATGCATAAATTTGATTAACTATGGCTTGGCTCTTAGAGCTATCAAAGAACAGGTACTAAAGAGTTTTCTTAAAAGAGTATTGCACAAGACTTAGGAAGAATAAGGAAAGATTTGTGGGCATGAAGGACAAGGAAAGGCTTGTGGGCATGAACCAGTGAGCAGTAATTGACAAAGGACCCCTGTGTTTTAATTTTGGAAAACAGGCTAAGCCTGTTTGTATCCACACCAGAAACCAAAAGCACATATAGACTCACATGTGAATTGTGAAATGGAAATTGCAATCAAAGCTTGGGTTTTTGCCTGGGGTTTTTCTCTCCAATCCCTGTGAGTTATATACACGGGTTCTTTAACCTTACCATGAATAATATCAGTTTGTGCTAATTAATATTCCTAAGTATTTAACACACAATGTAATTTTCCATAATCTGCTTTAAATACAGTGGTGGAGAGTGGTTTAGTCGCTAGGTCGTGTCTGACTCCTGTGACCCCACGGATTGTAGCCAGCCAGACTCCTCTGTCCATGGGATTTCCCAGGCAAGAATACTGGAATAGGTTGACATTTCTTTGTCCAGAGGATCTTCCTGATCCAGGAATTGAACCCAGGTCTCCTGCACTGCAGGCAGATTCTTTACCAACTGAGCTAAGAGGAAATCCCTTAAAATACTTTGCTAAAGTATTAAAATATTTTAATATTTTAATACCTTAAATATTTAAAGTAAAGTATTTAAATATTTGCTAAAGGCAAATGAGAAAGTTATCACTACTTTTAGGTAATTCATCAGAAGACTGTATTTCTATTTACCTGTAGACGCTTTTCCAAAAATGACATTCCTCCCTGTAATCCATAGTTGTATTCATAAGGGAAACTCCAGTCTCGAACCAGGAACATCAGTGTCTATTTAGATAAAGAGCAGAACGCATTATAAAACTGCATAAATGCATTTTCAAAATAACCACTGAAACACTTCGCAAAATGCCACCTTCTTCAAAAGGGGCAAGAGAATGTGCTAAATGAATTATCTACCCAATCCTACCCTGTAATGTCTTAGAAACTCTATAAAGACTAGAAGGACATGTATAAGCCATTTGTGAGGTCAGTATATCCTATCTGATATTTTTGTCCTCATGGGTTAAGAGGAAGAGATTGATGAAAATAGACTGATGAGAAAATGCTACATTCACGGGTCTGCTCAAAAGGCAAGTATGAAGAATATGGTGAAGGACAAGAAAAAAAAGAGCACTAGCTAATCATAAAATGAGACCTGTTAATGTCAGACAGGAAAAAAAAACTAAAATAAAAAATAATGCTTAGAGATCCTTTAATCTTACTGAGGTTACTGTGCATTCTCATCCTCATAAAGCAATTAGCTAAAGCTGGGGTCAGCAAAGGTTTTCTGTAAAGGGCCAGAGAGTAAATATTTCAGACTGTTGTAGCAAAAAGCATCCATGGACAATACAAATAAGTGTAGCTAAGTTCCAATAAAGCCTTCACTATGGCCAACTGACATTTAAATTTCAGATTATTTCCACATACCATGAAATATTATTCCTCTTTTGATTTTTTTTCAACCATTTACAAATGTAAAAAAAAAACCATTCCTAACTCCCAGGTCATATAAAAACAGGCAGCTGGCTGTATTTGGCCTATGGATTATAGTTTGCCCATCTATGAACTAAAACAAAGATGTGACTTATATTTACAGTTAACAGCCTACCTGGAAGGGTTTTTGGAAAATTTCATCCATCGCCAGACGACCATATTCTGTGAAGAGCTTTAAAAAAGAAGAGTTATGGTTTGTAAGGCAATATTACATAAAATATTTTAATGGCTATTCTTTAGCAAATAATTCTTTTAACAGACTGAATACTACTTATATGAGACCAAAATTCTACACTCCCACAGGAGTCACAAATCTTAAAATAATCTAGACTATTTCTCTCTCAGAAATTCCTCATTCCAATTCATTAGCAAACCCAAAATCCAACCATGTGCAACTTCCACATGGCTTAGAATATTGCGATAGCTTCTCACTGTGTCAGCCCCACAGACTCTGCTCAATACAGTGGCCACGGTGGCTCTGTTATACAGAAGGTTAGTCAGACCACATGATGCCTCTGCTCAAAACCCTTCAACCTCACTGTGCATAAAAGCCAGACCCTACAGTGTGATCTGGCCACATTGGCCCTCCTTGATGTTCCTCAAACTTGCTGCATGCACTGCCATCCTAGGGCCTTTGTTCTGATGCCTCCTTCTGCCTGCAATGTCCTTCCCCCCAAACACCTGAACAGCTACAACCCTCCTTCAGGCATTTACTCCAATGACTCCTTCCTAATGAAGGCTCCCATGGCCATCTACCTAAAAACATTACACCTCTCCACCCAGTACTTCCTGTCCCATGTCCTTTCAAATTTTTCTCCTCACTTGTCTATCTAACACACTATACCTTTACTTATCTTGATTAGTATCTGTCTTCACTACTAGAATTTAAAGTCCATGAGGGCAGGGACGCTCTGTGCACTATGGGACCTCCAGCACCGAGGACAGCATGTACCAGACCTGTAGGATGCACGCTGTTCGAATGACCCAATGAAGGAATTCTTTAAAGTTAGGGTTTACACATTTACCTCTATTTCTTCATGAAGCTGCACCAAAAAGTACAGCAAAATGAAGTGCAAAAGTTATAAACTCACAGGACAGAGAGGAAGAGAAAGGGTATGAAAAAGAAGAGTTGTCACAAACACTCTGGAAGGAGAACAAACAAGAACTGTCTTGGGTTTTGGCTTTCTCCACCCCTCTAAGAATAAGAGATCTATGAGGCAGGGGCCAAAAAGTAACAAGCAGAGTCTCAGCAGAATACCTGAAAGGCTCAGAAATTAAAGCACCAGTTACCCTGAAACAGGAGGTGAGGGAGGATGACTGATGACTGACGACATTTCCTGATGACTAAGGAAATGGGTAGAAGTCTTTATATATATTACATACACATATGACTTCCAGCTTCCCCAACTGTGAGATGACACATTTCTACGTTTTAAGCCACCCAGGTTGTGGCACTCTGTGAGGTGTGTGCAGTAGTCCTGACACATCACTCATGCCCAGTCATTTCTGCACCCTCCCACTGACTGGACTACAAAATCCATCAAGAATCAAGTCTACCTCACACACTAGTGCATCTGCAGCACTTGGTCCACTGCCTCACACTAATTGCTGTTGCTGCTGTTTAGTTGCTCAGTCAAGTCCGACTCTCTGGGACCCCATAGACTGTGGCCTGCCAGGCTCCTCTGTCTGTGGGATTTCCCAGGCAAGAATATTGGACTGGGTTGCCATTTCCTTTTCCAGGGGATCTTCCTGACCCAGGGATCGAACTCACGTCTCCTACACTGGCAGGTGGATTCTTTCCCACCGATCTACCAGGGAAGCCCTCACACAAATTAGGTATTCCAAAAAATGTGTGAAAGAAAGGAGCTTAGAAAGGGGTCAGTTTCAGGTGAAAAGGTATCAAAGTCAAGTTTTGATGGATACGTATCACGGAGCAACAGCTCTCAACCACTGAATGATGGCACTGGTGTAGAACCACCAATTATGAAGTACAAGTAACTGGTAATAGTAACATCAAGAGCCAAAATTTTGGAATTATTTTTTTTAAGGAATATAAATTAAAACTAATTCAAGGTAATCTCTATAATAAATGACACCCCCAAGACTCTCACATTCTGATATATTTCCTGGATGTCAGTGGGAAGAGTAGAATTTGAGAAGCATGCCAGACTGCATCCAACTCTGGGATATCCAATGAAGAGGATTTTACAGGAAACATGTGTAAGAACTGCTGCTATGGAGTGAGGACAATGACTAATAACAGTAACAGGTTTAATAGGTAACAGATAGCACATATTAAGCACATACTGTTTTCCAGGCAATGACCCTATGCCTTTTATGAATACTAGTTTATTTAGCCTCACTTGAATTACTGCAGTAGGTTCATAAGCAGTCTCACTGAATGCATCATTGCACCTCTAAAAATATACTCTAAACACAACAGTCACCATGATCCTTTTATCACATGTCAAGCAATATCCTCTGATCAAAACCTGGCTCCCATCTCATGCAGAGGAAAAGCCCAAGTCCTTACAAAGCAGGGCATCACTGGAAGCTGAGCGCCCGCCTCTCTGACGTCATCACTCACCCTTCTCCTACTCATCCTCCAGCCTCACCCACTGGCCTCCACGCTGTTCCTGGACCCACCAAGGACACTCCACATCAAGGTCTGTTTTCCCGCTGTTTCCTTCCCTGCATCACTTTCCCCCCAAAATATCTGCAGGATTTACCCTCTCACTTTTTTCGGTCCCCTGCTTAACTCAATAAGAGCATCCCTGACCACTCCAATCATAGATGCACAGAGTGAAGGACTACCATGAGCCCACACCTTCCTCCACATTTCAATCTTTTGCTGAAACTACTCAGTTGTAAAATGCACCTTGGCCTTAAAACTTTTAAATGACATTATTAACATTTTTATGAGGAATACATACCTGCAGCTGTTGAAGATCATCTTCTTGAATGTTCTGGGACAAATTATAAATCTAGAAAACAAAAATTCAGATTGATACTACTCTACTCTACTTCATAAATCTGGCAGGTGGATTTCTACGTTTTAAGCCACCCAGGTGGCTTAAATACCAAGTAAGTCTAAAGCAGTGACCAGAAGCTTGTACAGTTAAAGGTCTGCATATAAAAATACGAGGTCTGTTTAAACAGTAATATTATCTGTCTTTTTGGAGAACTATGCATATAAGGTTGAAATAGCATAATTCTTCCTTTATAGTTTAAAATACAGTTTTCTTACTTTTTTATACCAAAAAAGTAAGAAATTTTCCCATATAATGCAATTGATTTAACTTCAATTTCCATTTTTCAGACTTTTCCTGGAATATACTATATTATGACCAAAATGGGAAAATATTAGTAATTTAGGCTGCTTCTTGAGCTTGTAAGAGCTTCACTGATACCCGTAGTATAAAAAAAACATTACTTATACTTATCACCATAGGAATTCTGATAACAGAACAATAGCTGAAACTTGATGTGTCCTCTTTATCCTATTTCTTCTACAAAATGTTTTCCTAGTCAAGTGGTTTTACCTGCACAGAGCTAGTCATGGTGCTCAGAGCAAAGATGGTTGCACAGTCTTTCACTGTGGACTGGCTGTCAAATGCCCCCTGGGTGTCCATCAGAACAACTGCAACCTATAAAACACACACACACACACACACAGAATAGGTTCAAGTGAGAAGGGGGAAGCACATGCTTGCAGGTTCTATCAGAAAAGCACAATTACAGCTAACCCTTGAACAACATGGGTGTGAACCACATGGGTCCACTTACATGCAGATTTTTTTCAATAAAGGTAAGTATTTAGATGCCTTGGTTTTTTCTGATCAAAGAACTTTGCCGGAAAAGATTATCTGCTCTGACAGACAGTACAGAACAGAGGTGTTTACAGAGCAATATGAAAAGAGAGGAAAATCACCCTAATAATTAAGACAGCCAAATGTTGAAGCCAATTAGCTCACTTTTCAAGCCAGTCCTGTGGATGTTTTTGTTGTTGAAAAACAAATTTAAAATATTGACTTAGTTTAAACTCAGGCATTATTCAATAAAAATAAAACATATGGCCTTGTTGGCATTCACCTGCAAAGCTGAATACTTCTCTTTAAGTTATAGGATTTTCTGGTCATTTGACAAAAGAAAAACCAACATTTATTTCAATCTTTACGAAAGAGACCACACCACAGATGCCAAATGAAAGTAACAGAATCAAAGCCATCGTTCTCTCTGTGTAACTAGGTCTCATGAAGCCTCATTCTTTCCAAAAAGAACTTAATGACCCAGTCCCACCTTAAAAGTGAGATTTATGTAAAAATGTTAAAAAAAAAAAAAAGATGCAGTACCTACCATCCTTGCATAACTTCCGATAATTGAAAAGGTATCTGCACTCCCACATTCACTGCAGCATTATTCACAATAACCAAGGTACAGAAACAGGCTAAATGTTGTTTGACTGACGAATGGATAAACAAAAAGGAGTACATATCCATACACTGGATTATTTTACCATGGAAATGAGTCAAGTCTCAATACATGTTACATCATGGTAGGGCCTTGAGGGCACTGGGCTGGCTGGAAGAGGTCATACAAAATACCCATATTTTATATGATTCCATTTGTATGAAACAGCAAACATGGAAGAGGAAAGGAGATCGGGTGTGGCCAGGGGCTGGAAGAAGAGGGAAATGGGACGTGACTGAGTTTCTTTTGGGGGGTGATAAAAATGTTCTAGCATTACATGGTAATACTTGCACAGTCTTATAAGTGTACTAAAAATACCTGAATTACACACTTTGAAAGGATGAATTTTATTGTAGGCAAATTATCTCTCAATGAAAAAGAAAATCATAACATCTGCTAATAAGAAAAATGAGGCTAACTAGAGGGAAAAAGAAGAAATACTAAAGAGAAGCTCTTTGAGGAGTGGGAGTCCTATGTACACTTAAAGTACTGGATATTTGGAGGGAAATGGTATTCATATATCATGTAGTGGAACAGTAAAATGCCCTAACGACCTTCAAGAACAGTTTGGCAACAGTGAGAAATAGAGGAAATGGGTATTCTCAGACCCAGTAATTTTACTTTTAAGAGACTTTCCAATGTTTTTCACTAGAACCCACAGTAAGAAATATATTTTATATTACAATCAAATATGCACATGCATTAAGCTGAAATTTAATTTTTATCTGCACTATATATACTCTAATACTTCCTAGTTCTTATTTTTAAAAAACTGGTCATAACAGTCAAAGTTCGATGCATTAGACAGGGCACTCAAAGCTGGTGCACTGGGACAACCCAGAGGGATGGGATGGGGAGGAGAGAGGTGGGAGGGGGGCCCGGGATGGGGGACACATGTACACCCGTGTACATGAACACCCGTGTTCAAAATTCTCCAAGCCAGGTTTCAACAGTATGTGAACTGTGACTTCCAGATGTTCAAGCTGGTTTTAGAAAAGGCAGAGGAACCAGGGATGAAATTGCCAACATCCGCTGGATCATGGAAAAAGTAAGAGAGTTCCAGAAAAACATCTATTTCTGCTTTATTGACTATGCCAAAGCCTTTGACTGTGTGGATCACAACAAACTGTGGGAAATTCTTAGCGATGTGAATACCAGACCATCTGACCTGCCTCTTGAGAAATCTGTATGCAGGTCAGGAAGCAACAGTTAGAACTGGACATGGAACAACAGACTGGTTCCAAATAGGAAAAGGAATACGTCAAGGCTGCATATTGTCACCCTGCTTATTTAACTTATGTGCAGAGTACATCATGAGAAACGCTGGACTGGAAGAAACACAAGCTGGAATCAAGATTGCTGGGAGAAATACCAATAACCTCAGATACGCAGATGACACCACCCTTATGGCAGAAAGCGAAGAAGAACTAAAGAGTCTCTTGATAAAAGTGAAAGAGGAGAGTGAAAAAGTTGGCTTAAAGCTCAACATTCAGAAAACGAAGATCATGGCATCTGGTCTCATCACTTCATGGCAAATAGATGGGGAAACAGTGGAAACAGTGACAGACTTTATTTTGGGGGGCTCCAAAATCACTGCAGATGGTGACTGCAACCATGAAATTAAAAGACACTCTTTGGAAGAAAAGTTATGACCAACCTAGACAGCATGTTAAAAAGCAGAGACATTACTTTGCCAACAAAGGTCTGTCTCATCAAGGCTATGGTTTTTCCAGTAGTCATGTATAGATGTGAGAGTTGGACTATAAAGAAAGCTGAGTGCCAAAGAATTGATGCTTTTAACTGTGGTGTTGGAGAAGACTCTTGAGAGTCCCTTGGACTGCAAGAAGATCTAACCAGTCCATCCTAAAGGAGATCAGCCCTGAATATTCATTGGAAGGACTGATGTTAAAGCTGAAACTCTAAAACTTTGGCCACCTGATGCAAAGAACTGACTCACCTGAAAAGATCCTGATGCTGGGAAAGACTGAAGGCGGGAGAAGGGGACGACAGAGGGTAAGATGGCTGGATGGCATCACCGACTCAATGGACATGAGTTTGAGTAAATTCCGGGAGTTGGTGATGGACAGGGAGGCCTGGCGTGCTGCTGTCCATGGGGTTGTAAAGAGTTGGACACGACTGACCGACTGAACTGAACTGAACTGTACACCCATGGCTGATTTATATCAATGTATGGCAAAACCACAATATTGTAAAGCAATTAGCCTCCAATTAAAATTAATTAATTTAAAAAAATAAAATGAATAATTAATCTGAAAAAACGAAACTGGTCATAAGCAATAAATTGATTTCTCTACACTTTATTGGGTCATGGACACAGTTCAAAAAACTGTGGCCTGGAGACATGCTTGCACACTACTCGCAAAAACATTTTTCGGGTTGTTCACTATAGCAGGGATTACAAAATGAAAAAAAAACAATCTAAATGCCCACCAATAGGGAAATAGGTAAATAAAATAAGACATATTCATCTGATGACTACTGTCCCTGGTGGCTCAGACAATAAAGAATCTGCCTGAGGAGAAGGCAATAACAACCCACTCCAGTGTTCTTGCCTGGAGAATCCGAGGGACGGGGGAGCCTGGTGGGCTGCCATCTATGGGGTCACACAGAGTCGGAAATGACTGAAGTGACTTAGCAGCAGCAGCAGCAGGAGTGGGATTGGTGGACAACTCTCTTTTTAGTTTTCTGAGAACTGTTTATAATGTTCTGTATAGGGGCTGTACCAGTTTATATTCCCACAACAGTGTGGGTGTCTTCCCTTTTCTCTCCACCCTCTCCAGCATTCGTTATTTCCAGAATTTTTAATGATGGCCATTCTGACCAGTGTGAGGTGGTACCAAGTGTAGTTCTGATTTACATTTCTCAGAGCCATCTATTTTTAACCAGTTTCGTTTGTACTCTCTTGGTGGTTATTTTCCTATTTAAAATATACTTGTATTGCTGTTTCTTGATTTATCAAATTTAGAAATTATTTCTTCATGCTCTAAATTCAAGAAAGCATTGTTGACACCTGTCTTTTCCTCCCTTTATAATTTTTTGAATAATTATAAAACCCTTTTACTTCCTCTGTTGCTTAACTCTGTTACTTTAATATAAACAACTATTTCCTACTCATCAGGTTCTCTTTTTGTGTGTGTATCAATATTCCTTTTCATACCTTTTTTCTTCCAGTTTTCTTGAGGTATAATTGACAGATAGCACTACATAAGTTTAAGGTTTATACCATAATGATTTGACTTACATCATGAAATGTTTATTACAATAAGTTTAGGGAATATCAATCAACTTCACATAGATACTAAATTAAAGAAATTTTTTTCCTTGTGGTGAGAACTCTTAGGATTTACTCTCTTAACAGCTTTCATATATAACATACAGCATGTTAATTATATTATGTTGTACATTAATTACATCCCTTGTGCTTATTTATCTTATAAACAGACATTTGTACCTTTTGACTGAATACATCTAATTCTCCCCATCTTTCATCACTAGCCCCTGGTAGCCACAAAACTCTCTTTTTCTATGAGTTTGTTTATTGGTTAGTTTGTTTTTAAAGTATAACTGACCTATGCCATTGTCTTAGTTTGTGGTACATAGTGATTGGATTTTTTCTGTATGTTCAAAAAAATCGCCATGCTAAGTCCAGTTTTCATCTGTCACCATACAAAGATTATATTGACTATCTTCTCTATAATGTATATGTCATGCCCATTACTCATTTATTTTGTATCTGGAAGTTTGTACCTCTTAATCTCCCTCACCTATTTTTTTCCTCCTCCAACTTCAATCCCCTCTAGCAACCATCTGCTTGCTCTCCAGATCTAGAACTCATTTTCATTTTGTTACATTTGTTCACCTTGTTTCAATTTTTAGATTCCACATATAAGCAAAATTGTGCAGAATTTGAAAAAAAAAAAAAGAATCTGTCTGAATTCAGGAGACTCGGGGTTCAATCTCTGGGTTGGAAAGATCCCCTGGAGAAGGAAATGGCAACCTACTCTGGTACTGTGGTCTGGAGAATCACATGGACAGAGGAGCCTGGTGGGCTACAGTCCAGGGGGTCACAATGAGTCAGACATGACTGAGCAACTAACACTTTATGAAACAGAGGCAAAACACTGGGCATCAGGTAACAAAGGATAATGATCCTTGAGAGAAAGGAAACAGATGAGGTCAGCCCTGCAGGTGACACAGCTAACTGGCTAAGGAGGGGGAACCCAGGCAGAGCCAACAGAGTCCCAGAGTTGAGAAAATACAGCTGAGAGTCAGGGAGACCAAGGCAACGGGACTCTTAGGCAGAGCGCCTGAGAGGAGAGGGCTACAGAGGCAAAGAACACCATGGATCGCAGAGTCCCCATCAAGTGTTCAGCTGAGTCTCGACAAGCTCATGTGAATAAGGAAATTACCTGATGCTGGAGAAAGAGCCATTCAAAAGGCTTAGAGGGAAGATTACCCACTGCTCACAGGGGGGCAAGAATAGCACCTCTTCCCTCCAGTCAGACTACAAAAGCCCTGTAATTCTAAAGTCTTGCCTCAGTAGTAAAGAACAAATAGCTCTAGATTAAATACAGCTGTCTCATTTAACAAACCCTAAAATTCAAAAGCAAGACCAAAAAGAATCCATCAGCTTCCAAATTTCTTAAATGCATCCTACATAACAAGCTAAGTATTTTATGGGAATTCAAAACTATCCAGCATTCAACTAGTTAAAATTCACACTAGTTAAAATTCTGGCATCCAACCAAAAGTTTGCAGGCATGCAAAGATATGACTCAAATGAGCACGCAAAGATACCACCCAAATGAGAAAAAAAATCACTGTCACAGACATAAAACTAACAGAAAATGACTCTAAAACAGTATTCTGTATACCTGTACTTCACACATTCAAAAAGTTAAGTGCCATAAAAAACATTTTAAAAAAAGACCTAAAATAAACTGAAGATGAAAATCTCAATGTCTGAAATGAAAAATACACTAGATGAGGGACATCTCTGATGGTCCAGTGGGTAAGACTCCATACTCCCAATGCAGGGGGCCTGGGTTCAATCCGTGGTCAGAGAACTAGACACCACATGTATGCCGCAACTAAGAAGCCCCCTTGCCATGACAAAGATCCTGTGAGCCACAATTAAGACTCAGTACAGGTTCCATATAGGAAAAGGAGTACGTCAAGGCTGTATGTTGTCACCCTGCTTTATTTAACTTATATGCAGAGTACATCATGAGAAACGCTGGACTGGAAGAAACACAAGCTGGAATCAAGATTGCCGGGAGAAATATCAATAACCTCAGATATGCAGATGATACCACCCTTATGGCAGAAAGTGAAGAGGAACTAAAAAGCCTCTGGATGAAGGTCAAAGAGGAGAGTGAAAAAGTTGGCTTAAAACTCAACATTCAGAAAACTAAGATCATGGCATCTGGTCCCATCACTTCATGGGAAACAGATGGGGAAACAGTGGAAACAGTGTCAGACTTTATTTTGGGGGGCTCCAAAATCACTGCAGATGGTGACTGCAGCCATGAAATTAAAAGATGCTTATTCCTTGGAAGAAAAGTTATGACCAACCTAGATAGCATATTGAAAAGCAGAGACATTACTTTGCCAACAAAGGTCAGTCTGGTCAAGGCTATGGTTTTTCCAGTGGTCATGTATGGATGTGAGAGCTGGACTGTGAAGAAGGCTGAGCGCCGAAGAATTGATGCTTTTGAACTGGGTGTTGGAGAAGACTCTTGAGAAACCCTTGGACTGCAAGGAGATCCAACCAGTCCATTCTGAAGGAGATCAGCCCTGGGATTTCTTTGGAAGGAATGATGCTAAAGCTGAAACTCCAGTACTTTGGCCACCTCATGCGAAGAGCTGACTCATTGGAAAAGACTCTGATGCTGGAGGGGATTGGGGGCAGGAGAAGAAGGGGACGACAGAGGATGAGATGGCTGGATGGCATTACTGACTCGATGGACGTGAGTCTGAGTGAACTCTGGGAGTTGGTGATGGACAGGGAGGCCTGGCATGTTGCGATTCATGGGGTCGCAAAGAGTCGGACACGACTGAGCAACTGAACTGAACTGAACTGACAGTGAAAATAAATAATAAAGAAAAAATGTTTAAAGAAAAAAATACACTAGATGGGATTAACAACAGATTTAAAAGACTCGTGAACTAGAAGACTTAGCAACAGAAACTATCTGAAAGGAAACAGAGAAATAAAATTTTTTAAGTGAATGGAGCACCAGTGAGCTATGGGACAGCTTCAAGCAGCCTGGCATGCATGTAATAGGGACAAAACAATATTTGGAGAAGCAATGGCCCCCCAAATGTTTGAATTTTATAAAAATTATAAGCCTGCAGATTCAAAAAGCTCAAAAAAATTCAAACACAAGAAACATAAATACACAAAGACATGTCATAATCAAATTCCTAAAAAAAAAAAAAAAATGATAAAGAAAAAAAATTTTAAAGCAACCAGACAAAAAAAGACACATTAAACACAGAGACAAACAAAAATAAGTATAACAATAGATTTCTCAGCAGAAACAATGTCAGCAAAAAGGCAGGGGACTGACATCTCTGAAGCACTGAAAGATAAAACTCCCATCGTAGAATTCTATACCCAGCATAACTATTTTCAAAACAAAGGTGAAATACTTTTCAGACACAGAACAAAAGCTCAAAGAATTCCGCAACAGAAGAGTAGCACTACAAGAACTATTTAAGGAAGTCCTTCAAGCGGGAGGAAAAAATGAACACAAAAAATAGATAGAAATCTGGACACAGAAATCTGGACTTCAAAGTGAAGTACAGTTAATGGTAACTACATGTGTAAGTACATGGCTTTTTTCTTATTATTTAAATATCTTTAAAAGATAACTGAATATTTAAACATAAATAAAAATAAAAACAATGTTGTTATAGTAAAATATATGACAAAAGCACAAAACTTGGGAGGGGAGAAATGGAATATCAATTGTATCTTAATAAAGCTGTTTAAAAAATTAAAGAATGGATAAAATAATATCTAAAGATCCTTCCAAGCTAAAGTTTCTAACCTTATATTTCAAAAAATCCTCATTCTCCTCCAGTCTCTTCCTACCCACCTCCTCGCCCCCATAGCTTATGGGATCTTAGTACTCTGACCAGGAATCAAACATGTACACTTGGCAGTGATCAGAGCCCCAGTCACTGGACTGCCAGGGAATTCTCTACATTCTCTTCCTTGAAAAAAAAAAGTGCAAAAATCTCCCTATTTTGCTACACATTTTTTTGTATGCATATCTAAGCATTTAAAAAAAAATTAGAGGGTTTTCTAATATACCTTTCTTCTGAAACTTTACTAAAACAGAAACAAAATATTTAAAGAAATAATAAGGAAATTCATAAAACAGAAGCTGTGGAAACAGTGATCAAGAGTCATGCATCAATTCTGCATCTCTCAAAATATTTAATAACTTAACATCAAGGAAAAGGCTGAAACTGAACAACGTGAAGGGGAGATAGGAAATCTCAAGCCTTGGAAAGACAAAAAATGAGAGGCACAAACAACCATGGAAAGATGCTTTAGGGTGAGACTAAAAACAGAAGGAAGGGTTAAAGTCTATTTAAGAAACAGTTGTAACCCCAGATTCTCTCTTTCCACTGGAGCAGACATATACCTTGCCCCAGCTGACCCTTACAAAGAAATCTGGGAGCTGCTCTACAACTGAAGATTATGAGGCTCATGAGAGGAGCCGCTGACAGCCGGAGGGGTGGGTAGAGTGAACGCTGACAGAAGTAGGAGCGTAAAGGAACTTCTGAACAGTTGAGAGCATTAGCCTCTGGGAGTGAAAATGAGCAGACGGAGGGCTAGGTCATCTCAGAAGCCTTCTGCTACCACTGACCTTTTAAACTGCATTCGTGCATTATTTTTAAATCTTGAACTCATATCATTTTGATAAAAATCATTTTAACTGGATTATCTGAAAATTACATTTTCAGATTAACTGAAAACTACATTAAAGTTTTCATTTCACTGTATTTGGTAGCTTGTAAGTCTTTTTCTTCCTTACCTTCTTTCCACCTGGCTTCTCCACAGTGAAAACCTCACTCCAGATCTGAATTCCGGTGGTTTCTGGGTCAGAGCCCCCTCGCCATGAAAACCCTGTCAACGGTTCTTCTGGGTCACCTAACCAGTTTGAATGGCCACCTTCCTTCTATAGGAGAAATAAGAAATTTCCATTAAAACTTATTCAAGTAACTTTGCACATCAAGGATTAACTTATGAGGTGAGTTTGCTCTTTTGGACACAAAAGTCTCCACTTTCTAATTTGAAATAAAATAACTCTACCTCACCTGGAAATATAAGTAGCGTAGCATGAAGTCCAGAAAGAAGGACTTGCCCTTTCGGAAGGCACCAGCCACCGACACCACCACCACATCGAGCTCTCGGATGTGGTCCTGTAAGAGGATGCTGGCCAAGGCTTTCTCTTCTAGCTCAAAGGAATGTTGGTCTTTCTGAACCAAAACAACCTGCACTGGACCAGGCTTTCCACTCTCCATAGCATCACCTATGTTGTTATAGAGATTAAAAAAAAAAGTTTCAAATATATGTATCTTTAGCATGGAAGAGTAAAAACTTTTTAAACAGAGCACAAAAGCACCCAACCATAAAAGAAAAGAAAAAAGACAAATTAATTAGACTTCATTAACATTAAGAATTTTGTTCATTAAAAGACATCATTAAGGGAGTAAAAATGCAAGTTACAGGCTAAAAGAAAATATTGTAACACCTAACTCCAAAGGACTCATATCCAGAATCATTATAGAAATCCCAAAGAAAAAGACAACTATTCCATCTTTAACAAGAGTAATAAGCAAAAGATTATGAACAGGCATTTCATTTAAAAAGGATATCCAAATGGTCAATAATCGTATGAAAAGTTTCTGTACCATTACTTAACAAAGAAATGTAAATCCAAACCGCACGGAGATACCACTGCTTGCCCGTCAGAATGGTGCAAGTGTAATTCTCAGACACTCTGATGGGGATGGAACCACTCTGAAAAACTGCTGGGCAGGATCTACTAAAACTAAACGTAACTATGACCCAGCCAACTCCACTCCTAGGTATATACCTACGAGAAATAAATGTGTAGATCCATCAAAAAACATATACGCAAGAATGTTCACATGAGCTTCATTCAAAATGGTCCCAAACTGAAAATAAACCAGAAGTCCACCAAGAGTAGAAAGGGTACCTGCCACGGCCAAGCCTTTCACATACATCATTTTACTTAATCCTTAGAACTCTACGAAGTAAATAATACGGCTCCATTTTAAAAATAAAGAAACTAAGGCCTACGAAAGTTAAGTAACAGGTCCCAAGTCCTGGAGAAAACTTGAAAAGATCTGTAGGTCACTATGCTTTGCAGATCACTCTTAAAAACCTAGTCAAGGTTTTAGAGGCAAGCAATTCTTTAGCTCAAAATTAACACTAACTCATAGTTTCTCTTCTAGAGTTAAAAGCACAAAGATATTCTTTGAAATTCAGAGCCACTTAGCTATGTGGATTTACAGAAAGTTTACAAAAAAAAAAAACACAAAGCAGCAGTGGAATCTATGAAACGAAGCAAAGCACCACTTCCTGTACTAAAGGAGAGGTTCTCAAGCAGTTAAAAGGACACCTGTTGCTGTTGTTTAGTTGCTAAGTCACATCCCATTCTCTGTGATCCCATGGATTAGATGGAATTCTCCTGGAGTGGATTGCCATTTCCTTGTCTAGGAGACCTTCCCAACCCAGGGATCAAACCCATGTTTCCTGCATTAGCAAGCAGATTCTAATAATTGGGTATTTAATGAATATTAGGAAATTATGAATGAGTAAGGCAATGCCAAAGAATGCTCAAACTACCGCACAATTGCACTCATCTCACACGCAAGTAAAGTAATGCTCAAAATTCTCCAAGCCAGGCTTCAGCAATACATGAACCGTGAACTTCCAGATGTTCAAGCTGGTTTTAGAAAAGGCACAGGAACCAGAGATCAAATTGCCAACATCTGCTGGATCATCGAAAAACCAAGAGAGTTCCAGAAACACATCTATTTCTGCTTTATTAACTATGCCAAAGCCTTTGACTGTGTGGATCACAATAAACTATGGAAAATTCTGAAAGAGATGGGAATACCAACCACCTGACCTGCTTCTTGAGAAACCTGTATGCAGGTCAGGAAGCAACAGTTAGAACTGGACATGGAACAACAGACTGGTTCCAAATAGGAAAAAGAGTACGTCAAGGCTGTATATTGTCACCCTGCTTATCTAACTTATATGCAGAGTACATCATGAGAAACGCTGGACTGGAAGAAACACAAGCTGGAATCAAGATTGCCGGGAGAAATATCAATAACCTCAGATATGCAGATGACACCACCCTTATGGCAGAAAGTGAAGAGGAACTAAAAAGCCTCTGGATGAAAGTAAAGAGGAGAGTGAAAAAGTTGGCTTAAAGCTCAACATTCAGAAAACGAAGATCATGGCATCTGGTCCCATCACTTCATGGCAAATAGATGGGGAAACAGTGGAAACAGTGTCAGACTTTATTTTGGGGGGCTCCAAAATCACTGCAGATGGTGACTGCAGCCATGAAATTAAAAGACGCTTATTCCTTGGAAGGAAAGTTATGACCAACCTAGATAGCATATTCCAAAGCAGAGACATTACTTTGCCAACAAAGGTCCGTCTGGTCAAGGCTATGGTTTTTCCAGTGGTCATGTATGGATGTGAGAGTTGGACTGTGAAGAAAGCTGAGTGCCGAAGAACTAATGCTTTTGAACTGTGGTGTTGGAGAAGACTCTTGAGAGTCCCTTGGACTGCAAGGATATCCAACCAGTCCATTCTAAAGGAGATCAGTCCTGGGTGTTCATTGGAAGGACCGATGCTAAAGCAAATTCCAATACTTTGGCCACCTCATGCGAAGAATTGACTCATTGGGAAAGACCCTGATGTTGGGAGGGGTTGGGGGCAGGAGGAGAAGGGGACGACAGAGGATGAGAGGGCTGGATGGCATCACTGACTCGATGGACATGAGTTTGAGTGAACTCCGGGAGTTGGTGATGGACAGCGAGGCCTGGCGTGCTGTGATTCATGGGGTCACAGAGTCGGACACGACTAAGCGACTGAACTGAACTGAATTAGGAAACAAAACCATGTTTTAGTGGATTATTGCTTAGAAGGAGGCTAAGTTAAAAAAAAAAAAAAAAAACTAATGAATTTAAAGCAAATTGAAGAACAAATATTAAGTTGAGCATAGTAGAGGTAGGTAGATATGGCCAAAATCATACATATGGTCCCAGAAACCCTTTTGTCTGGGAAGCACTGAAGGCTGAATGATGATAGCAGGCAAAGCAGACACAGCAGTCTGACTGCCAGACTCTACCCTTTAAGTATGCACTGCTGCTCATTTTTTAAACTTACAGTATCAGATAGCAACAAAAGGCTTGCCATTTTTTACTTTTTTTGCAAACTACTGGAAAACAACCTATAACTATAGATTAAATGTCATGCTGGCACTATAATACACAGATACTAACACTTTTCTTTCCCATTATTTCCCATTACAAAAAGGAAACATTTTTGTGAATAATCTTTTGGAGTTCTTACTGACATAACAGCAGGTGAATCCGGGGCGTGAAGACCTTCAATCTTTCATATAAAAGAACAAATGAGAACAATTTATTCACACCTTATGGATAAGGCACGGGGTTAAGTGCTGTGCAATACTCAAAGCAGTACCAAAGTCCCTGAGATGGCTGGTTGCTCCCCCAACATCCATTTTTCTCCTGCTGCTATGGTAATATTTTTAGCTAGGCATATAAATACTCAGAAGAAACACATTTCCAAACCAACCCTGTATGCAGGGTATCACTAGTGCCTAAGTTCTGACTGGAAATGACACAGCAACTTTCAGATCATGCATCTTCCCCCTTCTTGCTGGTTAGATGCAAAAGTAGGAGCAAGTCACCCTGGACCAGGCGTGTGAGGGTAACACCTCAGGAACATTAGAGCAACGAGACAGGTAGGGCTGAGGACTTAAGTGTCGCAAAACTGCCACTGCTGGCTCAGTTTCACAGGAAAGGAAAATGTCTACCTTGTTTAAATCACTTACTTGGAGGGTCTGTGCTGCTGCTGCTAAGTCGCTTCAGTCGTGTCCGACTCTGTGCGACCCCAGAGACGGCAGCCCACCCAGCTCTGCCGTCCCTGGGATTCTCCAGACAAGAACACTGGAGTGGGTTGCCATTTCCTTCTCCGGAGGGTCTATGAGAGACAGCCAAACCGAGTAACCAATACAGTAGTCCTCCGGACTCCACAATTAACTTCCTGGCACTGGTTCTTTCCACTTCATCTATTAGTTCACTGAGCAATTTCCAACAGAAAGCAGGCACACAACAAACAACTGTTAATAAGAATGAACATGTATGTAATATAGTCGAAAGCCACCACCCTAAGGATGCAGGTGGTACTGTCAGGGCAACAGGCATGGAAGATAACTTGGACTACAAACAAGATAGAAAAATTCCGTGACACAAATATACACAGTTGTACGCAATGACTTGCACTTCAAGAAAAGATGAAGACCACTAAGGACAGTTTAAAAAAAAAAAGATAAAACCTTTCCTCATCTCTTCCTCTTTCTGCCTATAGTAAAGTGAAAAGGAAGAGAACCGGGCTATATTTAGTTGAGGGAGCTGGGGAGATCCTGCATTTCTAACAGTATAGTAGGCACAAAGGACTTTAAAAGATCTCGGTTTGGGTCCACATAAAGGAAAAATCATTTTGAACTACACACATCAATAATTCAAACAGAGGTGCTCACTTTTCACCATACTATCTTTATCTCTCACTTCCTAAGACAATAAAACTATATTATTGATCATACAAGCAAAAATCTTATTTTTAGGTATCATGTAAATGTCCTTTGCGCATTTATCTTTGCATCTCAGATCCCCCCAACCCCTTAAAGCCCTTAATCAAAACCTCAGGGCCCTCTCCTTTAGCCAGGCCAGCTTCCAATATTTCCTGCCTATCAGGTTGATCATTCAAGTCAACATCTCCAGAGCGTTGCTTTCAATTGTCACCTCATTCCCTAGGGCTGAACACCTTCATTATAGTACATAAACATACCATGACAGCAACTATGTATCAAAACTATCAAAAACATTTTATGGATTGATGGCTCAAAGCTAAAATCTTAATTCTGTAAGTCAAAGCCTTTCACCATTCACCCTGTTGCCTTGCTGCTGCTGCGTCGCTTCAGTCGTGTCCAACTCTGTGCAACCCCATAGACGGCAGCCCACCAGGTTCCCCCATCCCTGGGATTCTCCAGGAAGAACACTACAGTGGGTTGCCATTTCCTTCTCCAATGCATGAAAGTGAAAAGTCAAAGTGAAGTCGCTCAGTCGTGTCCGACTCTTAGCGACCCCATGGACTACAGACTACCAGGCTCCTCCATCCATGGGATTTTCCAGGCAAGAGTACTGGAGCGGGGTGCCATTGTCTTCTCCACCCTGTTGCCTTAGTTTCTCTAATTCTTTATTCTCCTCATCTTCCCAGGTAAATTTATACTGCTCCTAGGAGAAAGTTAGGATCCAAGTGCTATTCTAATTTCAAAATTTCAAACATACAGCCTATTCATCTATTTGTTTCCACGGCCTGAAATGTGCCTTCCGCTTGCCTCCAGCAAACACTTGCTCATCCTTTATCACTCACCTGCACCCTCCCTCAGGCCTGACCCACCCAGTCCTCAGTCCACAGGACTTGAATCCTTACTCTCTCACCTCCAGAATGTAAGATCTATGAGGACAGAGAATTATGTCTCTTTTGTTCAATGCTCTGTCCCCCAAGAACCAGAACAGTGCCCACAGAGACGAGACATCCAGGAAACATTTGCATAATAAACAAGTAAACCCCACCTCTTAGTCACAATGTGACTGTGGGTAAACATCCAACCATTTGTAGTTCCATTTATTTATAAAACTAATACCATCTCAAAGCAACAGTGTCTGACACAAACTCCGAGCGTGTTCAGTCACATTCGACTCTTTGCAACCCCACGAACAGTAGCCTGCCAGGCTCCTCTCTCTGTCCATGGGATTTCCCAGGTAAGAATACTGGAGTGGGTTGCCATTTCCTTCTCCAGGGGATCTTCCCAACCCAGGGATCAAAACCAGGTCTCCTGTGGCTCCTGCATTAGCAGGTCAATTCTTTAACACTGAGCCACCTGTGAAGCCCATGACACATATTATGGACTCAATCAAATGAACCTGTTTTCCTATTTCCCCTACCAGTAAATACTATTGGGAGGTGGTGGGGTAGGTTGAAGAGGGAGGGCACATATGTATACCTATGGCTGATTCCTGCTGATGTATGGCAGAAACCAACACACTATTGCAAACCTATTATCCTTCAACTTAAAATAAATTAAAAAAAGAATACTAGCACATACTATTATTCTACTTGGGGCTTCCCTTGTAGCTCAGCTGGTAAAGAATCTACCCGCAATGCGGGAGACCCAGGTTCGATCCCTGGGTCAGGAATGATCCCCCTGGAGAAGGGAAAGGCTGCCCATTCCAGTATTCTGGCCTGGAGAATTCCATGGACTATATATAGCCCATGGGGTGGCAAAGAGTCGGACACCACTGAGCGACCTTCACTGATTATTCCACTCATTACAACTGTATATTGTAATGAGCTCCTGGGGAGTAAGGAAACTGTCACGTTCAGGCCCCGTAAATACCATAGAATAATAGCTTCTAGTACCATGAACACTGAACCTAACAGTACACGTAAAGAACTGTGGTAAAGTCAGTTTCTTCCCTTCCTCCTCCCAGTCTCCTTTCTGTCACTGTCAGCCTCCTTCAAGTCTGTCTTCATGCACTCATCTACCCATTCCCTTCTCATCACCTTGCCATCTGACTTTCCTCTCAGTCTGTTGAAACCATTATCTAGTTCATCAGTGACCTCACCTGCCAAATGCAATAGGCCTTTCTTGATTCTCATTCAACCCTACACCTGTGATAAAACACAATGGCCCACGACTTCTAACACTTCTTAAAACCTTTGGACTCTACAACAATGCCCACTCCTCCTTCCCTTCCAGCCTCTTTATCAACCTCTTTTCAGCCTGTGATGCCCACCAGTGCCCTGCTTTAGCCTTGTACAGATCTCATCCTCTCCCTGATTGAGCTCTCTGCTCATTAATTTCACTGAAACTCGCTCAGTCGTGTCTGACTCTTTGTGACCCCATGGACTACACAGTCCATGGAATTCTCCAGGCCAGAATACTGGAGTGGTTAGTCTTTCCCTTCTTCAGGGGATCTTCCCAACCCAGGGATCGAACCCAGGTCTCCTGCATTGCAGGTGGATTCTTTACCAGGTGAGCCACAAGGGAAGCCCATTAATTAATTAATTTCACTGCACCCTCTATTTTGGTGATGCAACTTCATTAACTTCTAACCTGCACTTGGGTCCAAGTGTGCAACTGCCTGTGGCATACATTCACCTGGATATTCCACCATCAGCCTACTCTCGCAGTCTCGGTGGAGTATTACACAGAAATAAATGGGTATAAGAGTCAGAGGACAAGTTCCTGTTCCAGTTCTCCCACTAACAACCTGTGTGATTCTGGGCATGTCCAGCCTTCAATCTCAACAGTAAAATGAGGCAAGATTAAACCTCTGCATATAGTATCATTAGTCATTTAGTATCATCAAAGTGAATCCTGCCAGCTACTCCACTCTCAAATCTCTGCCTTTCAGCCTCCACATCTTTCCTGCCTCATAGGCAATGTACCACCAAACCCTATCATTTCTTCCTTCTGTAACTTCAGCTCCTGGTTTGGCAAAGATTGTTATGCAAGTGAAAGAGTATGTAGAGGAGAGAGGCCTTCCCTAACAATCAGGGAAGCCCAGACTTCAGGGCCCAGTTTCGTACTAACTGTTAACAGCATGAGTAAATCATTTTACTTACCTATGTCTCAGTTTCTTCTACAAAATTAGGCAGTTAGATAAAGCCATTTTCCAGCTCTAAAATTCAATGCCAGTTGCACAACCGAAAATTTCCTGAATATCTAAATTGGCCAAACTTGTTACGGAACCTATTCATGCTTTGGTTTAACTTAAACTGTATAGGCCTGGCTAAAGAACAGACCAAAATTCATGATAAAAAAAGCAACTTGCACAGCAAGGACTCCACAAAAGACTTGAGGGTTTTTTTAAGGGAAAGAGACACCCTATTTGCAGTGAAATTACTTCCATTTCTCAGGAATCATACTGGAGATCTAACCTCCAGGGATGGTGCTAGAAAAACCTTTAAGTGGTAACCTTATATGCCTTCTCCCTTAGCAAAGTAATTATTTTCTAAGTTGACATTTTCTGAGTAACACTCACTTATATGAACAATTAATATTTGTTTAGTATATGAAGAGTTCATGAACAACAGATGTGACATTTTATACACATACAAAAGATATGGCCTGACCAGTCATATCTATCCTCAGTATACACTTTTTTTGGGGGGGACGCACCACAGAGCTTGTGAGATCCCAGTTCCCAGACCATCCGTTTACATTTAAGTAAACTTATAAACCTACGTTTAGGAAAAACTGAAGTTTAGTGAACTTAAAACCTACCTTAAAAAAAAAGGTGAGTGGTAAAACTATTATACTGCCAATTATTAGTGCTGTAAATAGCTCAAAGTAATACTGTATCAGTCATCATTTCAAAGTATGTAGAAATATTGAAAATATTTGGTAATTATAAAGGATTCCAATAATTGACATGGAAGTTTTTTCTAAGTACTTTTAAAACACTGACTTAGCCTCTCCTTTTTAATACACATCTTAATCCAGATTAATCACTAGGTTTAAATATGCTTATTTAATCGATGTATAACTGGACTCAGTGGACGTGAGTTTGAGAAAACTCTAGGAAATGGTGAAGGACAGGGAAGCCTGGCATGCCGCAGTCCGTGGGATTGCAAAGAGTCGAACACAACTTAGCAACTGAACAACTTCACCAAAACAACTTCACATCCAGAATGGCCGAAAGACTAACAAGTGAAATTAATTATTATTAGGAAAGATTTGTAGAGACTATGCAAATTACAACACTAATTCTTTCCAGATTTCTGAATTTTTAAAGGGCAGAAAAAAACAACGTAGCAGCACAGGCTAAATAAATGCAGATGAGACAACTGAATTGTAAGTGGCCTTTCTGACCCTACGGAAAACATACATCTTAAGAAACAAGTTCTATCAGAAAAAGCATTATGGGGGAAAGAAGTTTAAATGCTCCTCAAATATTTGAAAACATTGATAAACTCAACGAAACCAGTTATTTGGAAGCAATCACAATTGCTATTTCAGGGAATTCAGACAGAAGTTAGTAGATCAATTGAACGGTTTAGACCAGGGTTTCTCAGCCTCAGCACCACTGGTATTGTGGGTGAATAGCTCTGTTATGGGGAACTATCCCACTTTAGGATATTCAGCAGCATCTCTCACCTCTTCTCACCAGGTATCAATCGCGCTCCCTCTTGACTGGGAGACCCATACATGTCTCCAGGCATTGCCAAGTGTCCCAACCAGGCAAAACCACCCTGGGTTGAAAACCATTGGGGCAGAGCAAGCCTCAGTTCTCATCCTTACTGTCCAGAGAGTTCTGAAAAGCAAATCCTAACTATACTTAAAGAAACAGTTCACTGAGCAGTGTGCATGACTCAGGGTAAAGTTATGACCTGAGTTTTCCATTCTCCTTTTGAAATACCACATTTTCTAAAGAGCAAAAGCAACACACCCAAAAACAGAAGCATACCATTTTCATGCCTTGTTTTTGCTGGCAGTCTTTTAAAGTTCCCAGGTCACAGAGAACGCCAAAGAAAACACATCATCATATACAAAGGTACATGGAAACTCTCAGCCAACTCTAGAACTGCTGGGTGTGGCTCCTTTTTGCTGATGGTGGGAGTGCCTTTTGTCTCAAGGTAGTATATTGGTAGAGACACATATATTTCTAAGGTTGTTTCCGTGAAAATACTATTTAAACACAACTCAATAGAATACTAGGGGAAATTTACATTCTAATTAATTAAAAGGTTTACGAGGAAGATTATTTTCATCTGTCGTAGAAAATTTTTGTATTTTAGCACAGGTAGTGGTTTGGTCACTAAGTCATGTCCAACTCTTGCAAGTCCATGGACTGTAGCCTGCCGGGCTCCTCTGTCCATGGACTTCTCTTGGCAAGAATACTGGAGTGGGTTGCCATTTCCCTCTCCAGGGGATCTTCCCAATCCAGGAATGGAACCCAGGTCTCCTGCATTGCAGGCAGATTCTTTACCTACTGAGCTATGAGGGAAGCCTCCACAGAATGCTTAGCGCACACAATGCTGAACAAAAGCACTTTTTCTTAGTCAATTAAGAATTTTGCAGTGCTTCATGGACTTATGAAAATAAATTATGTCAGAAATGCAGAGACTGAATCTAAAAACGAGAAAAAAATCTTTTTAACAGAAAGAATTCAATATTCACCTTATTTGACTTTACCCTAAAAGTAAGAACACCACCAAAATCAACCTGGTTAGCTGAAGGTTTTAATTATCTGTATTCCATTTGAATAAGACTTTCTTAACTGGCAATATTTGATTTGGATTCCTCATCATTTCAAAACATAAAGAATTAATCTACTTCTCTCCTTTTTCACCTACTCTGTCTGTAAAATCTACTTTCTAATTTGTAATATACTTTAGCCTCCCTATGGACTGTAGGCTCTTCTTTTCATGGGATTTTTCAGGCAAGAATACTGGAGTAGGTTGCCATTTCCTCCTCCAGAGAATCTTCCCAGCTCAGGGATGGAACCCGTCTCCTGTCTCCTGCATTGCAGGTGGATTCTTTACCCGCCAAGCCATTGGGGAAGCCCAGAAGAGTACCAACTCAATACAAAAATACTGACATTACAAATCATACTTCCTATAATGCAATAAATCAAATTAAGCAACCACCTATAGGGAAATTTGATTATTAATATAAAAATTAAATTGCTTGGGTTTTAGGAGCTTTTTCACTAGTGCCTGGCCCCTCAATGAGTTAAATCGGAATCTGTGAGTTAGCTCCAAGCATTGGCAGGTTTTAAAAACCCCATTATTCTAAAGTCCCTGCAGAGCTGGGAACCACAGCTCTACAGCAACTAAAAGACTTATTTTTTCCTTTTAACTAAAAGCTTTCCCATCATGTTTCCCCCTTGATATTTTTTAGAGAATATGCTCTTAGAATCTCAAAGTCAGGAAAATGTTTTAAAATTCAGACTAACTTTAAACTATAGTTGTGTTGTTTAAACAATTTCTCAATATGAAACACAAGGCCACAGAAATTTTAAAGGCATGCCTAGTCATGAGAGGTAAATTTTAAACCAATTCTCAAACAAGTTCACACGCCCTAGGGTGCCCTAATATTTCAAAGAAATATTAGACTATATGACCAAATTGTTAGTAATGGCTACCACTGAGGAACTGGGGAGGCAGAGAAGACATTACATTTCTTCTTACAAGTCTCCATTATTTCATTTTAAATAATTAGTGAGTATATCTTTTATGACTTAGGAATCATGAAAATGAAAAAATGCATGTGCTACATCTTAGAAAACCAATTCTACAAAAGCCTATTATAAACAGGGAAGCCTGGTGTGCTGCAATCTATGGGGTCTCAAAGGATGGGACACAACTGAGCGACTGAACAAGCCCTGTTTAGTGAAAACTAAAACAATTATGCTAGCTCACATCATCACATTTCTTCTCTACTACTACTTTTCTTAACTTTATGACTCCAGTAAGACAGTAAACAATAGCTAATAAAACAACCTGCGCTGCGAACCTAATGCCTCATTTGGTAGAGATCTTCAGTTAAGCGTTTCCTTGACAGGTGTTAAAGCAGCAAGAGAGATTTCTACACTATGAGCTACTTTCTGTGGGGACTGAAAAAAAAGCACTCATTTGAAACTCAACACTGCAATGCTGACTACGTATCTTGGCTTAAAACTTAAAACTACGTAGGTTTTGATTCCCCAAAAGCCAGCCAGAATGTGAAACCACGTTTTTGGTCCGTTAGTTCTTTTCTCTCCTTCCCAAAACATTCTACCCAACTTCGTGTTCAAATTTCAGGGCTGGGATTTATTGAAGAGTCTTCAATGTTCTGTTGTTGCCTTTAGATTTCGCAAAAAAACGTTTGGCCTTTTCAACAGAACACGCAGCAAACAAAAAAAAACTCAGGTAAAACGACAGATGAAATCAAAACCCACGAATTTATGGTGACCATTTGTTTTTAATACTTTCACTCACTATTCTTTATGTCTTCAAGAAAGCAAAAGAACGTATTGTACCACACGTACTAAAAGACCTTCTTAAAAATCAGTTTAGGCCACATTCTATTATCTCCTTTAGGGAGATAAGTGGGGGTTGAAAATCAGTCTTCCTAATACTTCTTGTAACTCAAGGTCGTTAGGATAAAAATAAAGTTTCCAACTCAAAGACACTTCGCAGCCCTCCACAGCTTTTTGAAAGGTTGAATACGGCATCTGTAATATTTTCTCAGCTCCCTGGGCCCGTTGACAAGGCCAGAGCCACTCGGCCCGCGAGTGTGCGAAGCGCCCAGGCAGGAAGGGGACCGCAGCCAAGAGCACACAGCTCTGCCAGGGCGGGGCCGGCGGGGCGAAGCCTCGGAACGACGCCCCGGGACCACCGACCCTCGGGGCCGCCCCAGGCGGGGAGGGGAGGCGCCAGGCGGGCGGCAGCAGCCCCAAGGGGCACTAACAGTCTCCCCCGAGCGCAGGGCCCGACCTCCGAAGGTGGCCGAGGAAGGCGCCGCCCGTGCCCTACCGTCCCGACCCCGCGAGCAGCCCCTGGACCAGAATAAGCCGGCCAAGGAACACCAAGGAGGGGCACGCGGTCCCAACCCCGGGACGAGGAAGGGCGGCGGCGCGGGCGTGCGGTCTCCTCGGAGCTACAGCAGCGAGGGCGGTGGAGGTGGCCACGGAGCGGGCTCGGGGGAAATCGGGCGCCTCACCTGCTCCTCCCGATGCAGCCGCTACCGCTCGCTGAGGGGACAACATGGAGCCTCCGCCTCCAGCAGAAGCAGCAGGGGCGCAAAAAGGGCAGGGCTGGGGCGGGAACGAACCAGGCCCTGGAGGCGGGAAACGGGCGTGGCCTGGGCTCTAACAGAAACTAGCGAGGAGGGGCGCGCGAAGCCGCGAGAGAGCGAGAACACAGAGGGTTGGCATAGGTCGACCGAGGCGCAGCGAGCGCCTAGCCGACTGGGGCGGGAAAGCGCACGCGGCAAAATCCCGCCACCGCCCGACGCGTGTGCGCGTGCGCTGGAGTCAGACACTCGGTCTTGAATACCTGGGGCTGCGCACTGGGAGCAACGGTCCCTTGGGAATTGTAGCCCCTCGTTCTCTGGTTGCCCGCCAGCGGTTCTCTTTTGGCGAACTCATCCGGGGCGGGGAGGAAGCGGAAGAGAGGGACCAGGATTGTCGCGGCTCTTCGACCACTGAACTACAACTCCCAGCAGGCCATGCGGGGAGAACCGAGCCGGCCAGTGGTCCCCGCCCAGCTTAGTCTTGAGGCCAGGCCCAGGTCCGAGGCCTTTGGTGGAACCGGCCTCGGACCCCTACCGGCGGCGTTTGGGAGGGTTTCGATGTTTAACGCTAGCCGGAGCCATAGGTAGGCGGCACTCTACCGTAAGGACCGAAGGGAGGCCTCAACCACGGATGACGTGAGCATCACTGGTTTTTTAAATGATTTTGACTTCACAAGGAGAGGAGGGCGTGACTTCATTATCACCATTACAGCTACTCCGGATATTCCTGTCTCTGCCCAAGCCTGATGGCCCACCATCGCTACTCTTAACAGCTAACATAAGAACTTCCAGGGAAAGTCCTTCCACTGGCTTTGTTCTTTCTAAGCTATGGCTGTATTTTGTAAACAAACCTCTGGCTTCCTGGAGCTTGTCTTGAAGTTGCTTTGGCAATGACACTCTTACTTAAACTGTATGGTAGATCAGTACAAAACACGGTTCTCCAAAAATGCTTTTATTCACACTCACATGTGATTGCAAAACTGGCAGTCGTCACAATTGAAGAATATTGTTATTTTGGATTTGTTGGGGTAGGGACAGTTGTCTTGGGGGTAAGTAGCTGATGAGAGGCTAAAGTGTCTGTCGCCACCACCGCTACCACCTCTTGCATCACCCTTGCTTCATTCATTTGACACATTATTCCACTTTCTTCTGTCTTACCTTTTATAACCTACCCAGAACCTCCTTCCAGCCATGTCTAGTCTGTGCGATGCCCTTGATCTGGGTTTCATTCCCAGAGTGATTAGGCCAGCAGTAAAGAAGTAAAGATAATTCAACCTAAACTTACCTAAAGAGGTCCTGTTTTGCTTTCTTTTCCCCTGCCCCTTCTGATTCTCTGCAAACTCTCAAGGTTATTTGAATACCTCCTCCAGGCATTATATGTGAATCTAGATTCAAGCTAAACTAACTGACCAACAAGAAACTAGATGTGACTATCAGGACAAGTGGTTATTGGGGTTTCACATTGTCTGCGCAGAAAGCAAGATGTTACACAAATCCAAGGCATTTGCGGCACGCTCAGAGAAAGGGGCCAGAGACTAATGACTTGTCACGATTGCCAGAAACAATTGAAAAAGTTAAATTGAACATGGTGGTGATGAACATATAGTGTTAGTCATTCAGTCACATCCAACTCTTTGCAACCCCATGGACTCCTCCATCCAGGAGGCTCCTCCGTCCATGGGATTTTCTTCTCCAGGGGAATCCTCCCGACCCAGGGATCGAACCTGAGTCTCCTGCATTGCAGGCAGACTCTTTACCATCTGAGCTATCAGGGAAACCCCTATATTCCCCTTCCCCATCCTTCTCTATAAGACTGCTCAACATCCAACTTCTGTTTTACTTTTCGTTTGTGTCTTCCCATTAGAACATAAGTTACAAACAGACAGGAATTTGTGTTCACTGCTTGTATCTCCAGTGCCCCCAAACAGTGCCAGGCAGAAAGTAGGAACTCAAGTACTTAAAGGATGAATAAAGAAAGTACACGTTACACGTAACACTACCCACTCTCTTTTTTTGTTCCTTTAATACTAAATATCTAATTTTTGCTTTTAAACAACATACCCTGTTCTAATTTGTGTTAGTCACTCAGTCATGTCCAACTCTTTATGACTCCATGGGCTATAGCCTGCCAGGCTCCTCTGTCCATGGGATTCGCCAGGCAAGAATACTGGAGTGGTTTGCCATTTCCTTCTCCACTATTCTATTTTAAGGCTTCCCAATAGAGATACATTGAAATGCACCCTGTCAGGAAGTGACAGCAAATAGTGACATTACATCTTTCTCAGTATAACATCATCAAGGTCAATGTCAGCACCTCAGCCTTCTGCATATATTGTAGAAGTTTTTGGCACTCGGAACAACACAATACAAATGATAAGTAGACTTTAGGATTAGTCCCAACTCAGAAAAAAACTCCTGTAAACAAGAAGCCTATTTTGTTATTACTGTTTCCTTCTCAAGTATTCATGGTTATCAAAACCCTGGAGATAAACAATATAGTATGACCAGAGGCTGAGCTTTCCTTGTGGTTTTCAAGAAGTAGATGACATATAGATATGTTTGAATGGTCAAGGCCACTGGCTTTGTGGTCAGACTGACCTGGTTCTGAATTCTAGCTCACTAGCTGTACAGTTGGGTTAGTTTACCTCTTTGAACTCATTTCATCATCATCTGCCAAATGATTTGAATACTCAAGCCACAGAGTCATCATAGTTAGTTAAATGAGATGTGTTTGGTAATTATGACTGGTGCATGATTAGTGCTCAAAAATTGGTAATTATATTCATTCTGGAAAAGCAAAACAAAGTCATAAATATTCAACATACTAAAGTATGTTACAAAGGACAAAAATAGAAAAATTGTTTTCTGCAATAATATCCACTGTGAATCAGGTTCCAAAGCTTTCCAAAAACAGAGTGTTTGTTATGTACCAGGCACAGTGCTAGGCAGTAAGGCTGCCACAATACATAAGGCACATTCTTGTCCTCCAGAGACTCGCAGCCTTGTGGGGTAAACAGGCAAATAAATAACCTTCACTCACTGTGCTGGGACACACTTCAGACTCCTCTCCTACCACCTACTTGCAGGATCCACATTTAAGCAACAGTCTAGGCACTCATAGGGACAGACTGGACAACTGGCATTCCCGGGTGTCATTTAAATACCTTACTTTGCTTGTGTATAAAATGAGGGAATAACCTGGTGTCCTAGTTTGTCAAAAGAAAAGTCAATCCTAACTCTTAGGCTGTTATAAGTTGAATATCAGGCCCTCAATATAGTAACAGAATAAAACGTCTAAATCTATCAGCTGCTTCGTTATTGTTAACTGCAATCAACAGCACAACTGTCTTAATGCCTCAAAAAGACACTGGAAAAGATCACTAGAATTTGCTGTTAAGGAAAGGAAGCACTATCATTTGTGTTAAAAAGGGTGTGTGTGTGTGTGCGCGTGCTCAGTCGTGTACTGACTCTGTGACTCCATGGACTGTACCCCGCAAAGGCTCCTCTGTCCATGGGATTTTCCAGGCAAGAATACTGGAATGGGTTGCCATTTCCTTCTCTAGGGGATCTTTCCAACTCAGGCATTGAACCTGCATCTCTTGCAGCTCCTGCATTGGCAGGCAGATTCTTTACCAATACACTACCTGGGAAGCATTAAAAAGGCAGATAAGAATATAGATTTGGTATATTCACCTTTGCATTTGCCACAAAAAAGCTCCTAAAAGCAGTTACCACTGTGAGTGTAGAGGGGGAGACCAGTGGGTACAGAGAGGTTAGTGATAGATTAAAACTTTATAGTATATACACCTTTGAGTATAAACATATATGGCGTGTGAGTATATTAAATTTTTAATTAATTTTTTCCCCTAAAAGTCAGGAAAAAAAAAAACTGATAATAAAATGACCTAGAAGACGAGATGGGAAATTAACTTTGTAAATACTGTCCTATAAAAACAGGACCAAGAAAGATTTCCCAGCTCAGTGCCTCGGCCGTAAAAATTGCTCAGCAGAACTCCTGAGAAATGGATGTACTCCAGTGAGCACTCTAACAATTCCATCTGAGCCCTTCCCTGCCTGAAAAATTATACTGAATCCTCATAAGCCTTCATTCTTTAGGGCTCTGCTTCTATTTCTCCATACTCTGGCCCTGAAACATCTCCATTTTCTCTCCCTTTTGCCCCAATTCAAGCCCTTGGCTCTAGCCAACCTGGGCTAACTACACCCAAAACATCTCACATTTCTAAGCCTCCAGTCACCTCAGAAGGCTGTGTGGTCTTGTGTTGCATTAATGCAGCCTGTGGAAGGGAAGGGCAAGAAGGGATCAAATCTAGGCCAAGTGCTGCCAGACAAGCCAGCACTGAAGTGCATCATGGACTGGGCTGGGAGAAAAGCGTGCTTTTTTGTGTGATTGGTCTGCCTGGAAGGAGGTCTTATAGTATACCTGCAAAAAAGCACCCCATGGATTTACTTTGCACCATTCTCTCTTGCCTTTAAGGACCTCCTTACCACTCCAAGCTCCTATGTGACTTAATTTCTTCATAAAACCTCCCCAAATCACTATAACTCCATAGTGATTCCATCTACTCCTAAATTCATACAATCACTTGTCATCTAATCACAGTGTTATAGTTTTGTGTTGTTTGGGAGTTGTTTTGGCTGCTATTTAATTTGTATTTTGTTTTAACTTTATGTGATTATGTTCTAAGTCTCACCTAGCTTGTAAACTCAGGACAAACATATTTTTTGGATCCCTCCAGATTTCCCAGAATAGTGTCAAACACACAGCAAATGACCAGTAAACATCTGTACAACGGATCAGGTACACAAATAACATCCCAACCAAGAGTCAGTCTCAGGAAAACATACCGGTACAGCAGATGGAGCAGGAAGGAAAGGCAGCTTCAGGAACTGGACCAAGCACAAAGGCCTTTTTTTAAAACATATTTATTTGGCTTCACTGGGTCTTAGTTGAGGTACATGAAATCTTTAGTTGCAGCATGTGGGATCTAGTTTCCTGACCAAGGATCAAACCCAGGCCACCTGTACTGGGAACACAGACTCTTAGCCACTGGACACCAGGGAAGTCCCCGCACAAAGGCCTCGTGTGAAAAACCTGAAGGGTCTAAAGAGACCACCAAGACCACATCAGTGTCTCGATTTTTATCTTCTTTTCTCTCTTTCTAGATATGGAAATAGGGTTCCTTTCCAGGCAGGATCTGCAGATCCTACAACTGCTGTCAGAGTTAAGGACTAGCATCATTCATTTCCTTATCCAGCACCTAATAATATAAATGCTTAAAATTTATATATTTATCAGAATGGTGGCTAACTGGTTTGATTATCATATTGGCTTGCATTTCTCTCTGTCATCCAAAGGACAAGCTGCTGCAGTATCAACTGATGCTTTAAATGCTAGAGTAAGATATTTGCCACAAAGTTATTTTGGGAAATATTCTTCTGTGCCTTTTTTTAAGAGTGTTTCAATGGCCAGAAGTTTTTTTGTTTGTTTTTTTTTTTTTTTCTCCTGTCTCGGCTTTACCTGACCTTAAAATCGTCAAGGGCAGATGTAGTTCACCGCCTGTTCTAGAAGATTTCCACTGGTCAGATTGCTTTCCCTGTCGCTGCTTGGCTGACTACCTCCCTCTTCATGAGGTTGCATCTTTACAGGATCTGCTGATCCTGCAATTGCCCTTGGGGTCACTGATTGCTGCTTTAGCAATAACAAGGCGTATAGCCTTGATTTTTATTACTCCTAGTCTACATTTCCCTTTTTAAAAGAATCATGCACATTGCAAATCATTTGGCCAGTTGTAGGTAGAAGGCTTTGAATTTTGCAAGCCAACCAGAGAAGCCAAAAGAGTAAAATCCAGTATAAATTAGATAGTATCTGGTTTCAAATACAGTTTCCACTAAGGACCCCTTTTAGGCGACGAATAAATTCAATTATATGTCTTTTGTGCCATATTCTCAATTTTTAACCCTTAATTTTACCATCCCATAACCACAGTCAGGCTGTTATCTTCTGGCTCATCTTTCTCATTAGTTTTGCTTTTTTTTTTTTTTTCGTTCATGTCTTCTCTGTTAGTTATTCGACAGGGAACTGGCAACCTTGGGACCCAAGGTAGACCCCTTCTGGGGAAGAGTAACGATAAGAACGTGAAGCAGGTTCTGCGGCTGCATTGCAATGTTATTGGAATAGTTTTTCATTCTGTATAGCATCTTTCTCCACCTACCAAATGGGAGATAGTACCATCTGTCCCTCATGGTGATGGGGTATTAGGATATATCCAGAAAAATCCATAAATCACCTTGCACAGTGGGCCTACACTGTGGTTGTCACCATCGGAGTCACGAGTAGGAACGCCTCAGACAAAAAACATCGGCTCTGGAATCTGTAGGAAAGACATGCTTCACTAATGGAAGCAAAAAGAAATTTCTATCGTTAAAACACATAATCAGCCTAAGCTAAAACAACGCCTCAGACAAAAAACATCGGCTCTGGAATCTGTAGGAAAGACATGCTTCACTAATGGAAGCAAAAAGAAATTTCTATCGTTAAAACACATAATCAGCCTAAGCTAAAACAATCACAGAAAAATCCGTGGAGAAACACTAAGCCGCAGGGCCCACCTCAACTTCGGCCGCAGTGGTGGGAGGAGCTTGGTGTTTGACCACGCCCCCTGCGCCAGGTCCCCGAGGGGCGCCGCCCACCTCTCCAAGGGCCTTGGCGCTGCGCGAAGCAGGTTTTGGCCCTCCTTCCCTGGAGGAGCGCCGAGGGACAGTTCTTGCGCCTGCGCCCTGCGTCAGTGGGCGCAAGGCGACCGTCTCGCCCCCGCCCGAGGGCCCTTGTGCGCCTGCGCGGTCGCTCTCCCGCCCTCTCGCGGCGCTCGGCTGAGTCAGTCAGTCCGTCGGAGTCTGTCCTCGGAGTAGGAGAGGCGAGGCGAATTTGGAGAGCCAGCTGCAGAATTATTTTCTCTCCCCTCCCTGTCTCCCGTCCCACATCTCTCTTCACCCCTCTCCCGCCTTTGCTCGTGCAGCCATGGCGGAGCCGTCGGCAGCCACTCAGTCCCCGTCCGTCTCTTCGTCGTCCTCCGGGGCCGAGTCATCTGCGCCCGGTGGTGGCAGCGGGAGCCCGGGAGCCTGCCCCGCCCTGGGGACGAAGAGCTGCGGCTCCTCCTGTGCGGGTGAGGCGCGCCGGGGGACCCCGACCTCGGGAGGGGGGCCCTAGGGGGTCAGGGACGGCACACCATCCTCGCGTCCTGGAGGCTTCAGCCCCCGGGAAGGAGCGTCTGGAAAATGGGCTAAGGGGGAGGGGGGTGACAGGTCTTGCAGGCGGTGAGGAAATAACGGGGTGTGGGGAAGACTGGGGGAGGGGAGATATTCCCGGGGGCGTTAACGCCGAGACTGGGCAGGTGGGCGCAAGATACCAGTGTAGAGGCGGGGGGGCGAATCCGTCCTCTGAACCGGGGTGATTTAGTGGAGGATTAGAGAGACTGAGAGGATCGGGGCAGGTTGGTGGTAGGAGAAATGCCCTGTTAGGATTTTGAGGGGATGGCGGTGAAAGGGTTGGGCTGCACTGCAGGTTTGCAGACAGGTGTTGACAGAACCAACCGTTCATGGTTGTCTTCCAGAAAATATGGTTGTTGTTTTTTTTTCGGTTGCCCGTGGGGAGAATGAGGAAGTTTAATGGAAACACTGAAGCCGTTTTCTGTACTGTTTTCATCCGCCTTTAATAATTTTTTTGTGGCCACACTCGGAATGCCCGGTTTTTCAGAGGCTCGGAGGTAGAAGGAGGGTGATGAGAATAGCTCAGGGAAGATTTGGGAGGGAGCTGCTGACGGTCCAAGATGGATCCGTGGCTGCATCTGCAACACAGCCTGCTCTTCACTGGCGCGGCGTGGGGGTGGGGACACGAGGTTAGCAGCTTATATTTTAGAAGAGAATAGATAGAGTCATGCCAAGCAGTCGACATGTTTTAATTCCATGCTTTTTGTCGGCTATTATTGATCGACGTATAACAAAAGGGGGTGTTTCCCGCAGAAAGGGGGGAGGGGGAGAAAATTCAGACAAAGCAGGGGCTGATGGAACCCCCTTCTCCTCGCATCTCTATGAAAGACTAGGAGGGAAGCTGCAGGCCGCTTTTAGTTTCCATTGTATACGCTTCTGCCTGCTGGTGGGAGCTGGCTGGCAAGCTCCCCTTGAGCAGAGATCTGCAGTGCAGATGCCGTCTTGAGGGGGAAAAAAAAAGCACCATGAGCAGGTGGTGGTGGTTCTTAAAGGAACTCAGTCTTTGAAGAAGAAGAAAAGCTTTTTGTCGAAGGACCATAAGCTCGGGGGAGTAGAGATAATTTTGCTCTTTATTTAGCTACCTTAAAGAATTTTGAGACGTTTTAAAATGCTTCATTGTCTCCTTTGCGAGAATCTTGCATTGATTCTCTAAAGAACAAAATTTATCTTAGCTTTCAATATAGTCTCTAGGTGTTTTTCAAACAGTGGATTTCCACGTAAATGCTTTGGTACCCGTTCGGATTTTCCAGTGTGGTTATGGACATTTCAGTAGAAACAGTTATCAGAGGAAGCTTCTGCAAGGCCAAGATGAGCTGTCCAGATAAAGGAATGAGGCAGCAAATTTAGAACCCCTGTCCCCTTTAAACCACTACCATTTCTCCTCCAAATTTCTGTGTTCTGGGCAAAGGTCCAGATGAACAGCAGCTTCCTTATATACTTAGCAACTTGATGTTTTGGCTTTAATCACTTGTTATTGGTTACTCTTAGGTTCTTGGCCCTTTTGTGCATACCTTTGATTTTCTTGATTTTAAATTTTTGATACACTTGAAAAATAGATACTTTAGCCACCTTGAACTCTGATCCACTGCAAATATGTATTAATATTGTATAAAAATCATTAATACAGTTTTAGTGAGTTCAGTGCAAGATCCTCATTTGTCAGGTCACTACTTGAAAAGTTTAGCTTAAGACACTGTAGTGCATAGTCAGAATTTCATTGCCAAAGCTCTTCCTCCTTGCTACATGTTTTCTCCATCTCTCAGAGGAAATGTCTTAGGCTTTTGCACCATGAAAATAAGATGAAGTTTGTTATTACAAAATTTGACTCATAAAATGGATTCTTTAAAAATTTACCTTGATTGTTTTCAAATCTGTAAGTGTTAATGTCAACCTTTAGCTTCATTTTCGTTCACCAAGCTTCTCTTGGTTTTAGAAACTTTCAAAAAATAAGAGTTTAAAAAAAAAGAAGAGTAGGTGGTCACTTGATGCCTGCAGGAAACAAATTGTGTCTTGACCTACCTGTTTAGTAACAAATTTTAAGATTTAGTTTCTAATTAAAAGTGATCAGTGATAGCGCTCCCCCCATCCAGCGCATTCAGTGTTAGCGCAGCTGGCAGTGACGTATAGAGAAGGTCAGGAGCCAGGATTGCCTTCCCAGATTTCTGCCTTTGAAGAACAACAAAGATTTCAAAGGCAGAAATTTGAGGTTGAGGTGAAAGATACATAAATAATTAGTATTCTTTTTAGGATGAGGGTTGCCTTATTAGATATCAAGTATAGATACCTGTCTATTGCCTGAACTTAAAAAGTGGTTTAATAGTTTACTGTCTATAGCCTTTGAAATTCTTTAACTTGCTAGAGACTGTTCTTTATTATTGCTCTGAAAATCATGGTGCCAAAATAAAGCTACATTTCTTGTATCTCTTCATGAAAGTTAGCTCAAAGCAAAAAACAGCTTGGACAACTAAAAAAACACACACACACAAGTTTTTGTTTTAATTACTTCTTTCCTCACTCGTGAAACTGAGTTGTTCCATGTACTTTTTATGGCTTCATTTTTACACTTTGTTCTAACATATCAGTCAATCACATGATTATGTAATATGTATTTTCAGTCTTAACTCTTAAGTAAAAAAAAAACTCTGACTACCTACCTGTTCAGCACTGCAGTCTGTATTGTACACATCAGATTAGCAGTGAGTGTGTAATATGGTGATAAACACACAGACTTGAGTCCCAGAGATACCTATGTTTCAGTCCTGTCTGTGCTTATTGACCATATGACCTTGTGCACATGCTAAGTCTCAGGAATGTGACCTAGACAAATTTGCTGCCCTTAACTCCTAACTTTTTTCGAATAACAATACCTAGTATTTGATACATCTATTTGTAGGTTTAAAATATATAGATACAAAGAACAATTGAATAAGAAGTGAGAAATCATGAATCTTCCTCACAGTAAAGGATGCTCTTATACTTTGTTCTTCTTTATAAAAGTGAATTGGTTTTTTCAGCTTTTGACCCCTTGTATTTATAAGAGCTGCCACTCCTTTCACTCAACTGACCTGTTAAAGAAGTTGGGGGTGCAGTCAGGATGTTTCATAGGTCGCTTGGCATCAGTATGCTAAGATATTTTCTGCAGCATGCTGACCATAAGTATAGTTATGATACATTATAAAACTCCTGTCAATGGAAGCAAGAGGACAGGAAAGGGCAAGAACGGTCATGTAGTATGGTTCACAAATGCTTGTTGATTTGAATGGTTTTTATTCCCTGGTAATAGAAGGTATCTTTTAATGCTATTTTCTTTTAGAGTCAGATTCACAAATAATTTAACCACTCTGATCAAACAAACCAGTCCACATATATTTAACACTTACACCTTCCTTAAATTGAAATCTCTAAGGAGTTGTTTATGTAGTAGCTGGTAAGAGCATCGGTGCTTTTATTTTTATTATTTTAGAGATGGTCTGTAAACAAAATGAAACTAATATTATCGCTTTTATTGTATTCTGTGATGGTGGTGTTGTCCAGTCCCTCATTCGTGTCCCACTGTTTTCTGTGATGAGGAAATTATGTATCCTTACTGATACAGTAGTCACCTGTTTAATCCTGTGCAGTTTATAAGCATCTGTAAATGAAGCTTGGTAGTGAAGGAATTGGTGACGTGTCATTGAAGGGCAGAAGGAACATTAAGGTTTCCAGTTTTGTGTGAGCCAAGACATTGTTCTGTAGAAGGGCACTTCTCTTTAGACTAGCCATAAACCTAGAACTACCGTTTTTGTAATTCTGAGCAGAATTATAAAAGCTCCAAATAAATGATTAACTATGTGTATTTGTTGTATGTACATACCTTATAGTCTGTGTCCAACTTTATTGTTAATGATGAATTTATAGCTGCCTCCTTAATTGTACAGACTTATGAAATAAATATGAATTTTGTAATATAACTTTTTAGATGAAAATTACCAAGTTGATACTATGTTCATATGACTTAAGTCATTCAGGAGTTGCACAGGAGACCGACTGAAGTTTTATCCCATTTATTTGTAACAGCTCTTCTAGAATTATTTTGGATCGTTGGGTATGTTATAGGTGTTTTTGAAAAAGAGTGTATACTAATGGGCTTTGCAGGTGGCGCTGTGCTGTGTGTGCTTGTTCACTCAATAGCGTCGGTTCAGTTCGGACTCTTTGCAAACCCCATGGACCGTAGCCTGCCAGGCTCCTCCATCCATGGGATCCTCAGCAAGAATGCCGGAGTGGGTTGCCATGCCCTCCTCCAGGGGATCTTCCCAACCCAGAGATTGAACCTAGGTCTCCCACGTTGCACGCAATGGATTCTTTACTGTCTAAGCCACAGGGAAGTCCCCAGGTGGCACTAGTGGTAAAGAACCTGCCTGCCAATGCAGGGCACTTAAGAGGTGCTGGTTCTATCCCTGGGTTGGGAAGATCCGCTGGAGAAGAGAACGGCAACCTACTCCAGTATTCTTGCCTGGAGAATCCCGTGGACAGAGGAGCCTGGCAGGCTACGGTCTGCGGGGTTGCAAAGAGTCAAACAACTGAAGCGACTTAGCATGCTTGCATGTATATTAAGTAAATTTAGCTGTAATCAGTATTGCTTATGATTGCATCATTGCAGTGTTTTACTACATATCTGTGACTAGTAACATCTGTTACTAGAGTAGGACATGTTACTGTGTAATACTGCAATTTCAGAGAAAATCCCCTTATTTCTTACTTTTCTTTTTTTGGTTGCTCTCCACCACTTGAGGGAATCTTAGTTCCTCAACCCAGGGACTGAACCCATGCCATGGCAGTGAAAGCACTGAATCTTAACCAGTGGACCACTGGGGAACTCCTGCAGAAAATCCCTTTAAATACTTCAGTTGTGTTTCTGTTTTACATTTTGTGATAGGGTGGGTAATTGTTAGCAGTTAGCTTCCTCTTGTGATGGTCTCTTTAAATTTCAAAGAAATATTCTAATCTGTTTTTTCCAGTCTGTTGGTTCAGTTTTCCTCATAAGCACATCATCATAACCTGGGGGTGGGGGCATGGTTTTGGAGGCAGGAGCTCTCTGACTTCTTCCTCACTGGCAGTTTGCCCTTGAGGATATATTGAAAGGTATTCTGAAAAACATTTTTAGCAAAACTAATATGGAGCCACCTGAAAGCATTTCAACAGTGGGCATTGTCTTCATTTTACATAAAAGGCAGAAATACTTGATTTATGTCTTACACTTGTGTATTGCTTTATGGTTTAATTTGTGCCAGTACATTAACTTAATTCAACAAATATTTAAGCATACATCAAACATTGTGGCTATGAAGTTAAAGGTAGGATGAAACAGGGATTAAGGATCCAACTCAGTTCTTTCAAATACATACACTGCCTCTCCTTCAAATTTGAAACAACATGTGGTAAAAAATAGTTCTGTCACCCTCTTAAATTCAGTGATTGGTTAACCAAGTTCAGTTAACTTAGAAACCTTCACTTCTGGTCCCGTGGTTTCTAAGCCAGGTGGCTTTTTGCTCCACTTTTCTACAGAAACTTCTCTCATCAAATACACCAGTTATTTTCCATGTTACTAAATCCAGTGGTTACTTCTCTTTCTCATTTTATTTATTTATTTTTTAACCTCACTGTGAGGAGTGTGGAATCTTGGCTCCCTGACCAGGGATTGAACCCATGCTCCCTGCATTGGAAGCATGGAGTCTTAAGGACTGGACTGCCAGAGAAGTCTCTCTTCCTCATTTTAAATGCCCTTGATTCCTCTCTTTCCTTTACGCAGCAATCAGCAAATCTTATTGATTCTACAGTGACTGACTACCAGTTTTCCCAAGCTCCATCGCTGCTACCCTGGTCCAGGCTATTGTCATAGCTCTCCTGAATTACTGCAATTGCCTCCTAACTGATCTCCAGACTTTCTCTCTTGGCTCTCTTCAGTCTATTCTCCACACAGCAGCTGGTATGAGTCTGAAAAATGTTAAGTCAGATCATTTCACTCATTGGCATATGCTCTAGTCACTTCTGATCACACTCAGATTAAATGCTGAAGTCCTTAGAAAGCTTATGAAGCCCTGTAGTATCTGGCCCCAGCCTGCCCCTTGCTCACCTAGCTTTAGCCACACTGATCTTTTTATTTTTCACACCAGGAATACCTCTCTCAGTGTCTTGTTTGCTGCTCACTGTGCCTAGAATGCTCTTCCCTCATACATTCCTACAGCTCTTCAGTTTCTCACCTCCCTTAGATCTTTGCCTGGCTACCTTATCAAAATTGCATAAGAGAAAAACACCCTGTAGGCTTTTCCTGCTTTATTTTTCTTATCACTTGTCATAATCTGTCGTACAGTATTTGACTTATTTATTTTGTATATTGTCTGCCACAAAATAGAATTTTCATCAGAGTGGAGATTTTTGCTATTTTATTTACTGCTCTATCTCTAATGCCTGTCAGAACCTGGCACAAAGCAGGCCTTCGTATTTTTTTAATGAGAGCAAAGACTTTATGGAATGGATGAGTAAATGGAGAACCTGTACTCCCAGGAAAATAATGCATATAAATGAAGTATTGCATCAACTTTCACAGATTCATGAACTACTATAAAATCTACTCATAAACCTCAGGTTAAGAAAATATTGTTTTTGAAAATCAGATTGTAAACTTTGCAGAACCTTCTGCATATGGAAATTGATATATTCATTTTGGTGCTGAGGAGAGACTTTTCATATAAGTGCATAATACTATATCCAAATATACTGTATGTTTAAGATTACGTTCTTTTACTACTTCTGGACTCTAGTTAATTTTCCACTAATGGCTTTAAATCCAGAAAATTAAAACCACTTGAATGCCACATTTTGGTGTATGAGAGATTCACTTCTATTAAGTACTCAATAGTAACCTAGTATGATGTGGCAGAATTTTAAAATGTGTTAAAATAAGTCTGATTTCCATCTTCTAACAGAATCTGAGATTTTGATTTAATATGTTTTAAACATTATTTGCAGAAGAGTAAAATATTCCTAACAGTAAATATAGCACTACTTAGAAGTTGGGTTATTAAAACATTTGTAACTGATTTACTATTTTTATGCTTTGTTTTGTTTGTCAGACTTTCTAATTTTGTTTCTTTTGCAAGAAGAGTTCTGCTTATTTTTCCTCTTAGATTGCATATGCATTTACTCTACATATGTACACAGAAAGCTTTCCAGCTCTTTAGTGTTGTAACAGAGTGAGCATCTTGACTTCTAGAGTGAAATGCATAACTACTGCATTAGTAGGGCTAAATGTCCAGACTCAAAGTCTGTTTCTGAAATAACAATTTAAACTCTTGCTAAGGCTCTATAATGTTCAAGCCTCCATATCCTGTGTCTTCTACTGTATGCTGACCATCATATTCTGTGCCTTATGAAAGATGTAAGATGGACATGTAAGATGATCCTTAGCCATAAGGTGCTTCCAGTCCGATTGGAATTTGTTTCCAATAGCAAATAAGTTGAATGGATATTAGGTCTTATTTGGTTTATTGATTCCAGAGGGCCAAAACATTGTTAATTGGTCTATTTTTACAGTAGTTATGTTAGCTCTAGTAAATTAAAATTATTAAAAATTAGCCTGCCAGTTTATGTAGATTCTCCCCCATGCCTTAAGTGGGGGAAATGCTTAGTAACTTGCTTCTAAAGGGTACAGTATAGAAGGGTGGGGAAAAGTACTACCATGGAGAAACTTGGCAAACTCTACCTCAGCCAGGGGATCAAGGTTAACATCATCACTGATAAGTCATATTAATAGTACGTACCTTGATATGGTATGACAAGGCAGCCCTTCACCTCAGTGAAGGGTTACCCCTCAGTGGTAATCCTCCCTGAAACGCATAACTCCAGCCTAACAATGAGAAGAACATCAGATGAGCCCAAATTGTGGGACATTCTGTGAAATATACTTGAGCAGTCCTCAAAATTGTCAAGATCATTGAAGTAAAGAAAGCCTGAGAAATTGCCATAGTCCAAAGGCGGCTAAAGAGACATGACGACAAAATGTGATGTGGTTTCCTAGATGGGATCTTGAAACAGGGAGGGGGCATTAGGGAAAAGTTATTGAAATCTCAGGGAAGTATGGGCTTTAGTTATCAATGTATCAGTGTATCAATGTATCAATATTAGTTCATTAATTGTGACGTTTATCAATACCACCATACTAATATAACATGTTAACAGCAGCAGAAACAGTGCTGAATAAAAGCAACAGTCTTTTCTGTAAATATGAAATTTTCTAAAATGATTTTTTAATAAGAGAAAGCTTTAATCATGAAATAGAAATTGTTTTGGGAGAGGCAAGTAGGTACGAGTAATGCAGTGGAGGTCTAGTGAGCACAAAAAGGTTTTGAAAAAGGAAAAAATGGCATAAAGTTTGGGGAGAAAATCAGTCTGCCTCCTAGACCTCTGATGGGGGAGAGGACAGTAACTGGCTCAGTTTAGCAGTTTTTACTGAGATCCTGGGTTGCCATCAAGAACTGTGGTCATGAAAAAACAGACAAAGATGACACACAAAAATAAAACCACAGGCCAATATCACTGATGAATATAGATGCAAAATCCTCAACAAAATTCTAGCAGACAGAATTCAACAACACATTAAAAAGCTCATACACCATGATCAAGTTGGGTTTATTCCAGGGATGCAGGGATTCTTCAATATATGCAAATCAGTCAATGTGATACACCATATTAACAAATTGAAAGATAAAAACCATATGATACTCTCAATAGATGCAGAAAAAGCCTTTGACAAAATTTAGCACACATTTATGATTAAAACTCTTCCAAAAAATGGGCACAGGAGGAACCTTACTCAATGTAGTAAAGGCCATATATGGTAAGCCCACAGCAAACGTTATTCTCAGTGGTGAAAGCTGAAAGGATTCCCCCTAAGATCAGGAACAAGACAAGGGTGTCCACTCACCACTATTATTCAACATAGTTTTGGAAGTCCTAGCTACAGCAGTCAGAGAAGAAAAAGAAATAAAAGGAATCCAGATTGGAAAAGAAGAAATAAAGCTCTCACTATTTGCACTGTACATAGAAAACCCTTAAGATACTATCAGAAAATTACTAGAGCTAATCAGTGAATTTAGCAAAGTTGCAGGATGCAAAATGAATACACAAAAATCACTTACATTCCTATATACTGATAGTGAAAAATCAGAGAAATTAAGGAATCAATCCCATTCACCATTGCAACAAAAAGGATAAAATAGGAATAAACCTACCTAAGGAGACAAAGGACCTGTATACAGAAAATTATAAGATACTGATGAAAAACATCAAAGATGATATAAACAGATGGAGAGATATTCCATGTTCCTGGCTAGGAGGAATCAATATTGTGAAAATGACTGTACTGCCAGATGCAATCTACAGATTCACTGTTATCCCTATCAAATCACCAAAGGCATTTCCCCCAAAACTAGAACAAAAAATTTCACAATTCATATGGAAACACAAAAGACCCCAAATAGCCAAAAAAGTCTTGAGAAAGAAGAATGGAGCTGGAGGAATCAACCTTCCTGACTTCAGATTGTGCTACAAAGCTACAGTCATCAAGACAGTATGGTACTGGCACAAAAACAAATACAGACCAATGGAACAAAAGATAGAAAGCCCAAACATAAACCCATGCACCTGTAGGTACCTTATTTTTGACAAAGGAGGCAAGAATATACAATGGGGCAAAGATAGCCTCTTCAATTAGTGGTACTGGGAAAACTGAACAGCTACATCAACAGTTTCTAACACTATACACAAAGGTAAGCTCAAAATGGATTAAAAACCTAAATGTAAGATCAGAAACTATAAAACTCTTAGAGGAAAACATAGGCAGAACACTCAATGACATAAATCAAAGCAAGATCCTCCAGGACCCACCTCCTAGAGTAATGGAAATAAAAACAAAAGTGAACAGGTGGGACCTAATTAAACTTAAAAGCTTTTACATAGCAAAGGAAACTGTAAACAAGGTGAAAAGACAAACCTTAGAATGGGAGAAAATAATAGCAAATGAAACAACTGACAAAGGACTAATTCCCAAAATACACAAGCAGTTCATACAACTCAATACCAGAAAAAGAAACAACCCAATCAAAAAGTGGAGAAAAGACCTAAACAGACATTTCTCCAAAGATGCTCAACACCACTCATTATTAGAGAAATGCAAATCAAAACTACAATGTATGGAGAGAGTAACATGGAAACTTACATTACCATATGTAAAATAGATAGTCAATGGGAATTTGCTATATGTCTCGGAACTCAGGGGCTCTGTGTCAACCTGGAGGGGTGGGATGGGGATGGAGATGGAAGGGGGATTCAAGAGGGAGGGGACATATGTACAACCGTGGTTGATTGATACTGATGTTTGACAGAAAACAAAATTCTGTAAAGCAATTATCCTTCAATGAAAAATTTTAAAAAAAGAAAAGAACTGTGGTCATGAGAAAGAGTGGAAGAAATGCCTTTTGTGTGTGTGGGGGGGGGGGATGGGTCTCAGCTATAAAGCAAAAAGGGTAGCTAAATGATAAAACTTATTTATTTTTGGCTGTGCCGGGTCTTCATTTCTGCACCAGGGCTTTCTCTGGTTGAGGTAGGCGAGGGCTGCTCTTCGTTGTGGTGCATCGGTTTCTCATTGTTGTGGCTCCTCTTGTTGATGAGCACAGGCGCCATCTCTGTAGTTGTAGCATAGGGACAGTTGTTCCGCAGTATGTGGAATCTTCCCGAACCAGGTATTGAACCTATGTCCCCTGCATTGGCAGGTGGATTCTTACCACTTCAGGACCAGAGAAGTCAAAAAATAAGTTGTTTTAAAATTAGAATAAGAAAAGATGTTTGAAAGAACTGATTAATTTCTCATTTTCATTATACTAATTTTAGATAAATTTCAAACACTTCATTTTTCTTTATGTATTAGAAGAAGTTTTAATAATCTGTAGAAACTATCATAAAGGAAAAAGCTTTGGTGTTATAGAAGTCATTCTACAAAGTTGTTCCCAGAATAACTTATTTCTCTAACAGTGTAGTCTATATTCTGCTGGTGTTGAAGGAATGGATACCACCAAAATAAGTAATTCATGGAAACTGTTTTTTACTGCAGTTTAGAAAATTCAAACAGTCAGGTTTATTAGTGTATTTTCCCCCAATCTAAATCAAAAGTGGACTCTGACATCCAATCCAAAGCTTCTTCTGTCTTTCTCTCCCCCCCAGCAATCCATCTAACACAGGCTTGATAAGAATTTGGAAACCTCCACTAGTGTGCCTTTTTCCTATTTTTCCTCCCCATTTTTCCACTGCTTACCTACTCAGTGTGCTGCTGGAGGAAAAGGTTAAGAGGTATGGGGACAGGATCTTATCGGCTTCAAATGGAGTTTTAAAACATAAACTTGAGAGAGGAGGGGAGTATAAATGCAGGGTTGTTAAGATTTGTTTGAAATTGAGAGATCAGCAACCTAGAATAATCACATATATAGAAACCTCGTGGTAACCACAAACCAAAAATCTGTAATAGATACACACCCAAAAGAGAAAGAGAATTCCCTAGCAGTCCAACAGTTAGGACTCTGGGTTTTCACTGCTGAGGGCCTGGGTTCAGACTCTAGTTGGAGAACTAAGATCCTGCAAGCCGTGAGGTGCAGCCCAAAAAAAGGAAAGAGAGCAAAAGGAATCCAAACATAACACTAAAGAGATTCATCAAATCACAAGGGAAGAGAACAAAAGAAGAAATAGACAAAGACAAATACTGTATGTTATCACTTGTATGTGGAATCTAACAAAAATGAATATAACAAAACAGACTCAGAACAAGCTAGTGGTTACCAGTCAGGAAAGGGAAAGGGGTGGGGCAAAATACAGGAGTAGATGAAGAGGCACAAACTACTGTGAATAAAATAAATAAGCTACAAGGATATGTCATACAGCACAAGGAACATAACCAAGTTTTAAAATAACCTTATCATTATTGTTACTTTATTTTGGCCACATCTCATGGTGTGTGGGAGCCCAGTTCCCTAACCAGTGATCTTAACCCCCTTCAGTGGAAGCACAGAGTCTTAACCACTGGACTGCCAGGAAAGTCCCTAAAGTAACTTTAAATGAAGTATAATCTATAAAAATTTTGAACCAGTGACACTAAATCCTTACTTTATATAACTAACCTATGAGAAATAAGATTCAATAAATAATAATCCTAGGGCTTGAAAATACATATATAGATGAGAGGATCGGAGCTCTGGAAAAGTCTATTGCTCAACTTTTCTCATTACTTAAAATTATTTACTCAAAATCATTTATTCAAAAAGTACCCTATCATGATAAAGATGCACATGAATGCAGAAAATATACGGGAAAAGTTAAATTAATTCATAAAATGTTAATGGAAACAAAGCAGTATTTCTAAATGTTAAGTGTATTACTTTGTATAATTTGATTCTGAGTTCATATGTAATTAAATTAATAAACTGAATGTCATAAGTATAACCACCACAAAAATATGTATACATAAACTTGATTAGTAAATTTTCAGGTAAGTAGCACATACATTACAGACCAGCAAAAGAGACAAGTGATCTGGCTGGTAGACAGAGAGAGAAGAAGCATTGGCTTTCAAAAAACGTTCAGGTTTAACTCTTGGTTCTGACATTTATAAGCTTCAGTTTTTGTAAGGATTTGATTTAATATGTATATAAATACTTAATTCAGTGTCTGTCATAGACACTTGGGACTCTCTAAGTGGAATGAAGCTCTGTTTTCAAAGAGAAGTTTTTTGTTTGTTGTAGTTTTGACAGTTTGTTGCAGCTTAAATTATTATGAAGATTGAAAATCCAGTGGTGTAAAGACTAGTAGGATTGTTCACTAAACGGTTTCATTGAGAGACCTGTGAGAGATCCTGTTTTAGGTGTCCTTTTTCTCCCTCTAAGGTAACTAATCCATTTCATGTAGGTGGGAAGCACAGGTATGTGTCAGGAATTATAAGAAAAATGTATGTTCATAATAGAAAATTTAGTACACAAAAATATAAGGAAAATTAAAAACCAATGGGTAGCATAGCCTTTCATTTTGTAACAATCTCTAGAAATAATACATGTTCCTCATATTCAAAAACTCAAAGAAGCAAGAAAAAAAAACTCATAATCCCTCTACTCAGAGAGTAAATATCATTATCCATTTTTCTTCTTAAATGAATTTGTATTTTTTACTGAAATGGGGTCACATTATTTAAATTACTTTTGTAATGTTCTTTTTTATTCATTGTATTATCAGCATCGTTTAGTATGAATAAATTCTCATCAACAGTACAATTTTTAATGAATAATATCCCATTGTATGGATATACTAAAACCTATTTAAGCAGTCCCTAGTAACTTTTATTAAATTTCCTTAATGTTTGTGATGAACAGTCTTATAACTACATATAGGCACAGATTTATTCTTTTACTTATAAATCTGATTATATATTGGAATTAGGTTTCATCAGGTTCACTTGTGGTCTTTTATCCCTTCTAGCAACTTCCTGGACTTTTTTCCTACAAATATTGCTTCTTTTTCATATTCAGTCTTTTCCCTTCTACTTGCCCCTTTCTCTATGTAAATACACTTGTCATTTCTATTCCTAAAAAATCTTTCAACTCTACCTCTGTCTCACTGGTGCCCAGTTTTTAGTCCTTCTCTTTATCATCCATACTCTGCACACTTGCTTTTAGTGCTTTTTAAACTTCGTTCACTCCTCAGTTTTCAGTGGCTGGCCCCCTCCTCCCTCTAACCAGAGTCATCAGTGCTGAATTACCTGATTACTGAAGTTCAGTGACGTGTTTCAAAGTCTTCACCACTCCTTGGCTTTTAACTCTGTTAATCATTCTCTAAAGCTTTCTTCAGGTGACAAAACATTTTCCCCCACATTGACTCTTTTCTGTCTCCTTTACTAGTGATTCTTTTTTGAGTCTCTGTAAATATTGGTCATGTATCTCAAGATTCCATTGTTAACACCTCTTTGATTCTCCCTGGACAAATTCATTCACTCTGGTGGTGTCAGTTCTCACCCAGGTGTTAGTCCTAGATATTTACCTATAACCCTTACCTGTCTCCTGAGCCTGTTCATATTGGTAAGCAGTTTCCACTTAGATATTCCTTATTGTTGTTCAGTTGCTAAGTCATGTGTGACTCTTTGCAACCCCATGGACTATGTAGCTTGCCAGGCTCCTGTCCTCCACTACCTCCCAGAGTTTGCTCAAAGTCATGTCCTTTGAATTGTGATGCTATCTAAGCATCTCATCCTCTGCTGCCCCCTTTTCCTTTTGTCTTCAATCTTTCAATCTTGTCTTCAATCTTCAAAGCATCAAGGTCTTTTCCAGTGAGTCAGTTCTGTGCATCTAGTGGCCAGAGTATTGGAGTTTCAGCATCAGTCTTTCCAATGCATATTCAGGTTCAATCCTTTAGGATTGACTGGTTTGATCTACTTGCAGTTCAAGGGACTCTAAAGAGGCATCTCCAGCACCACAATTCAGAAGCATCAATTCTTTGGCACTTAGCCTTCTTTATGGACCAACTCTTACATCGGTACATGACTACTAGAAAAACCATAGCTTTGACTATATAAAATATGCCTTTGTTGTTGGTGTTCAATTGCTCAGTCATGTCTGACTGCAACCCCATGGACTGCAGCACACCAGGCTTCCCATCCTTCACCATCTCCCAGAGCTTGCTCAAACTCACGTCCACTGAATTGATGATACCATCCAACCTTCTCATCTTTTGTCATCCCCTTCGCCTCCTGCCTTCAGTCTTCCCAGCATCAGGTTTTTTATAATGAGTCAGCTCTTCACATCAGGTGGCCAAAGTATTGGAGCTTCGGCTTCAGCATCAGTCCTTCATGAATATTCAGGATGGATTTCCTTTAGGATTGACTGGTTTGATCTCCTTGCAGTCCAAGGGACTCTCAAGAGTCTTCTCCAACACCACAGTTCAAAAACATCAGTTCTTTAGTGCTCAACATTCTTTATGGTCCAGCTCTCACATCCATACATGACTACTGGAAAAACCGTAATTTTGACTATACAGATCTTTGTTGGCAAAGTAATGTCTCTGCTTTTTAATATGCTGTCTAGGTTTGTCATAGCTTTTCAAGGATAAAACTTTGTTGTAGATATGCCTTCAGTTCAGTTCAGTTCAGTCGCTCAGTCATGTCTGACTCTTTGCAACCCCATGAATTGCAGCATGCCAGGCCTCCCTGTCCATCACCAATTCCCGAGTTCATCCAAACCCACGTCCATCGAGTCGGTGATGCCATCCAGCCATCTCATCCTCTGTTGTCCCCTTCTCCTCCTGCCCCCAATCCCTCCTAGCATCAGGGTCTTTTCAAATGAGTCAGCTCTTCACACCATGTGGCCAAAGTACTGGAGTTTCAGCTTCAGCATCTGTTCTTCTAATGAATATTCAGGACTGATTTCCTTTAGGATAGACTGGTTGGATCTGCTTGCAGTCCAAGGGACTCTCAAGGGTCTTCTCCAACACCACGGTTCAAAAGCATCAATTCTTCAGCGCTCAGCTTTCTTCACAGTCCAACTCTCACATCCATACATGACCACTGGAAAAACCATAGCCTTGACTAGACGGACCTTTGTTGGCAAAGTAATGTCTCTACTTTTGAATATGCTGTCCAGGTTGGTCATAACTTTCTTTCCAAGGAGTAAGCGTCTTTTAATTTCATGGCTGCAATCACCATCTGCAGTGATTTTAGAGCCCCCAAAAATAAAGTCTGACACTGTTTCCACTGTTTCCCCATCTGTTTCCCATGAAGTGATGGGACCAGATGCCATGATCTTCGTTTTCTGAATGTTGAGCTTTAAGCCAACTTTTTCACTCTCCTCTTTACTTTCATCCAGAGGCTTTTTAGTTCCTCTTCACTTTCTGCCATAAGGGTGGTGTCATCTGCATATCTGAGGTTATTGGTATTTCTCCCGGCAATCTTGATTCCAGCTTGTGCTTCATCCAGTCCAGCGTTTCTCATGATGTACTCTGCATAGAAGTTAAATAAGCAGGGTGATAATGTATCTACTACTGTGGGCAGGAATCCCTTAAAGAAATGGAGTGGCCATCATGGTCAACAAAATAGTCCAAAATGCAGTACTTGGATGCAATCTCAAAAACTACAGAATTCGTTTCCATGGCAAACCATTCAGTATCACAGTAATCCAAGTCTGTGCCCCAACCAGTAACGCTGAAGAAGCTGAAGTTGAACGGTTCTGTGAAGACCTACAAGAGCTTTTAGAACTAACACCCAAAAAGGATGTCCTTTTCATTATAGGGAACTGGAATGCAAAAGTAGGAAGTCAAGAAACACCGGGAGTAACAGGCAAATTTGGCCTTGGAATACGGAATGAAGCAGGGCAAAGGCTAATAGAGTTTTGCCAAGAAAATGCACTGATCATAGCAAACACCATCTTCCAACAATACAAGAGAAGACTCTACACATGGACATCACCAGATGGTCAACACCAAAATCAGATTGATTATATTCTTTGCAGCCAAAGATGGAGAAGCTCTATACAGTCAGCCAAAACAAGACCAGGAGCTGACTGTGGCTCAGATCATGAACTCCTTATTGCCAAATTCAGACTTAAATTGAAGAAAGTAGGGAAAACCACTAGACCAGGTATTGAAGATATGCCTTAGACAGCTTATTTCTTAGTGGAAATTAATACAAAGAATTCCTCCTCATCCCCTAGCCAGCCACATTTCATGTAGTTCTTCAGTCCTTTGACTTTTGCTTCTCCAGTCTCCAACATTCAGTGATTCAAAATCCTGTCCATTCTTTCCTGTCATATCCATCCCCTCATTCCCATCCTCACTGCCTTAGTTTAAGCCCTCATGTCTTGTCAATGTTATGTGGGAGCTTTTCAGTTAAGTCCATACTTTACCCCTGATAGCTCAGTTGGTAAAGAATCCGCCTGCAATGTAGGAGACCCCGGTTCAGTTCCTGAGTTGAGAAGATCCCCTGGAGAAGGGATAGGCTACCCACTCCAGTATTCTGGCCTGGAGAATTCCATGGACTGTATGGTCCGTGGGATCACAAAGACTCTGACACGACTGAGCAACTTTCATTTTCACTTTACCCTGCTGCCAGAGTTCTTTAAAACACACGAGATATTGTCAATCCCTTACCTTCAGTGATTCCTCATTACACATCATATGATATAATTCAAATTTCATTGTATGATATTTAAAGCTATTTGGAATCGGGCCAGATGTTCCTTCTCTCCAGACTGCCTTCCCTTGTCTTGTTCACCTGATGACCATCATCTCTTCTGCCCCTGCTGTATGCATTCTTCCCGTAATGCAAACAGTTTTACTGGTTTTTCTTTTTCAGTTGCTTGTGGGCACAGCCATCATCTCTGCACTGTTACAGTGCCTAAACTTAGTTACTTGTAGATAATATTTGATTTAATTATTAGTATTTGTGAATTAAGGTCACCTTTTTTGGGTGCAGTTGCCTGCATCAATATGGCATATGAATACAATATGATTTTGTAAGTTAGAAGAGCTCTTGCAATATTGTTGCAAACTACTTCTGGTTATCTGTGCCCTGTATCAGAGTAGATGCTGTTGCATAAAAATTTGTGTGTTGAAATTTTCCATTAGGAGGGTGTCAGGTGGAAATGAAAAGGTAGGTTCATGGGATCTTTTTAGCATCAGGCTTACTTAGCATTTGGATTTTCAGGTTTATTCAGTTGGCAGAGATTTAATGTTGAAGATAAATATTAACCCATTTGGAAACATTAAATAGAAATGCTTGTTTTAAGAAAGAAAAGAGTACTGTTCTTTCAATGGTAGGAGTAAATGTGATGCTTCATTTTAAGATAATTAAAAAATAGTGAATTTTAAAATTCTGGTCTTGAGTTACCAAATTACTGCCTCTTGTCCACTAAGTTCTGCCTTGGTGTTAATGTGCTCCGTTTCTGTCAACTAAATAGTTTTCTTTTTTTAATTGAAGTATAGTTCATGTTCAATATATGTAAATTACAGATGTTCAATACAAAGATTCACAGTTTTTAAAGGTTAAACTTCATTTGTGGTTCCTATAAAATATAGGCTATATTCCCTGTGTTGTGTTTAGATTAGTACTTACAGATATATCAATGGCCCAGTCCTTTAAAGCAATCTCCTCATTTTAAGTATATTTCTGATATTTGTGAAAACATTTTTATAATTACAAGGAAAAAAGGAGTTAAGTAAAGATCAGTATATTTAGGGGTACTTTTTCAGGGTTTTGTTTTTCACATGTTGTTTTATTTCTTTTTCCATTTTTACTGAAGGCAATTTATATTCTTTGTTTAATTTTTTTTAAGGCCAAAGGTTGTAATGAAAAGCAAATCTCCCTCCTGCCCTAGACCTCAAAGTTCCTTTTGTTTCCAGTTAACAAATGGAAGCACACTGTGTGAACTTCAGTACTTTGCTTTTCAATTTAATGTATCAACGTAAATAGCTGTACCTCATTGTTTTTTGTAGCGGCAAGTATTCCATTATCTGGAGGTAACTATTTAACTAGGCTTTTATCGATGGTCGTTTAGATTATTTCTGGTGTTTATAACCAGCGCTCTTATGAATATCCTCACTGATGTACATGTCTTTGTATATGTATGCAGATATATTTACCAACTTAAAGAATATGCTCAGGGGTTGGTAGGGGAAGTCTATGCATTTAAAATTTTGATATATGTTGCCAAATGTAGAGAAATATAAGTCCCAGTTTTAGAGAGAGGAGATTTCTTACATATGTCCTGTTTTTCCCAGTGGATTAATTGTGATTTAAATTTTTTTCTTTTTTCTTTTTTTTTTTTCAGTATTCAGGGTCAGTTTTACATATTTGCCAACGATATATATTTAAATGCTTATATTCATGGCTGACTCCTCAAAATGAAGTTAAAAATGGTTTTAAGCAAAACCAGTTAGTACTCAGATACCTGTTTTTTCTTTCCTGCATGAAGTTGCAGGGTAGCATTATCTTTCTTGAGCTTATTTAAAAATTCTAGGGGTTCTTCTTTTCTTCCTTAGAAAAAATTGAATTGATTAACTTTTAGAAATGCATTTTGAAAATGAAGTAAGGTTTTGCTGGCAGGTGAGTGAAAATAGTAATTGGAAATATAGATTTGGGGTTTCCCCTGTTCCTTAAACCCAATGAAATTACGATGCTTTGCCAAATTAAAAAAAAAAAAAGTTAAAGTTCAGATTCCTGTGTGAGGTTGTCAAATTCTCACGCTGTATATTTTCTTTCAGATTCCTTTGTTTCTTCCTCTTCCTCTCAGCCTGTATCTCTATTTTCGACCTCACAAGGCAAGTCTGTCATTTTTTGTGTGCATTAATAAAAGAAAAATGTTAAGAGAAAGAGGCTGTAACTGGGGAAATGAGGCAGGAGTTTTCTGTTGCCCCCAAACTCCCTAAAATAAAAACTAAATACAAGTTAGCAACTCCTAATGACTTTCTCGTAAAGCTCAATAAAATAGAATGAGGCTGGGTGGACCCTTTAACATAGCATAAGCTTTAGGTGTAACTTTGAGTATTTTAAAAATTAGAAACTTGCCAAAAGAACTTGGAGTAGAAAGAACTGCAGCTCAGAAAACACACTTTCTCCAGAATGCATTCAACCTGTTGATTTGCAGTTATCTAATTTGTTTGGAGAGGTAGTGGATTTGGGAAAACTCTATAAAACTGTGCTTCCACTGAACTAATACACCGTCCTAGCTAGAATACTTTAGTGTGGACTTATCTGAGATTCATCCCAAGAGCTAGGCCAGTTCCACATTGCCTAGGAACACTGAACAAGTCAGTTGAATTTTTGGCAAGCGAGGCTTGTTTTCCTGGAGATTAAATTATGATGTTTTGGGGGGTTTGTTCTTACTCTATCAATGAGGAAGGGAATCAGAGTTGATAGCTACATGGAAGAGAATGTGCTTTGTGCTGCTTCAATTTGCATTTTTAAAAAGTGCTGTTTCATTTGTGCTCTTGTACTCCACCTCAGGGATAGGTCAACGGAAAATCATTATTTTAAAAAAGATAATTAAACTCACTAGATAGGTCCAAGAAGCCTTGTTCAAAGAGTGTATTGTCCTAGCCGGAATGAAAGTGAGCATGCTGGTTCATTAGGAAGACTTTCGCCTTGTAAGAATAAAGAACCTAATGGGATAAAATAAACATAGTAAGTTTTTTTCAGAGTCTGATCTGCTTCTTGGGAAACATGATAGACAGTTTATTGCATTCATTTCAGACTGATAGGATTAGAGTCCCCAACTCTTTTATAATGTGCCTCACTGTGTGAATTTGGATATCTTCTGGGTCAAATTATGACCTTTGAAATTAACTTGTTTATAGTAAAATATAGATATTTTGTGAATGTTAGGAAATAAACATACAAATTGATCCTCAACATCTAGAACCCAACTAGATTTATATTTTTAAGGGTATTTTTTCCCTCATGAGAAATTTAATAATTTAGACAAATAGATATTACATTTATTCTATTCTGGAGGATGTCAGTTAAAAATATAGTGTAAATAGAACAAGTAATTATATTTTCTCAAAGTATTTCAGATCTTTTAGGATACTTTCAATTTAATAATTTAGACAAATAGATATTACATTTATTCTATTCTGGAGGATGTCAGTTAAAAATATAGTGTAAATAGAACAAATAATTATATTTTCTCAAAGTATTTCAGATCTTTTAGGATACTTTCTTCATAGTCACTTTTTTCATATAGAAAGGAAATAATTGATAGCCTAAATAGTGTGACAATGCAACCTAATCACAACATGCCTAATATATAGAATGTTGAGAAGATATGTCATAGTTTTAAAAATTACTTTAATCCATATTAGGAGAAACTACATACACACTCAAATCAGAGGTAAATAAAAGGGATTTTTCTAATTAAAACAAAAGTTGAAGTAGGTTTCAGTTTCACAGTGACTATGAAAGTTTGTTTAAAAAAAATAGATTTGTAATTCTTCCTTTTATAGTTATTTTGACCAGTGCAGATTCAGGGTATGTTATTATTAAAAGGGTATTGTAAAAAAGCAGTTAAAAATGTCATATCCCTGAAGATGTTCCAATCTAGCCTCTATTACTAGTATTTTCTCCTGCAAAAAAAAGACATAATGGAAAAGCAGCCCACTTGGTGCTGTACGTCGTTGGCAGGTCTAGAGATCAGCTGATTCAGTTTTTTGAGGGCACTCTTTGGCAAGTGATTAGGTGTGTTCTAGGGTGGCCAAGACTGGTAGCTTCTAGTCTGCCTTAATAAAAGCAAGGGAAAGGAAGTTGCTGTAGTACTTAGTTAGCTGGATTAAACCCCCTGGAGAGGATAGCTAGGACCAGTTCCGCCCAGCTGCAGCCTTTCAGAGGGACTGTCGCCAGCAGGTACCTTTGAGTCCATAACTGGCACTAACCCAGCTAATCTGTCTCTGGCTTTCATATCCCTGAGCTGTTTAGCCTTGGAGAATTGTGCCTTGCTATATACGTCCAAGCCATATTAGGGCTTCCCTGGTGGCTCAGCTGGTAAAGAATCCGCTTGCAATGCGGGAGACCTGGGTTCAATCCCTGGGTTGGGAAGATCCCCTGGAGAAGGGAATGACCTCCCACTCCAGTATTCTTGCCTGGAGAATTCCATGGACAGAGGAGCCTTAGCAGGCTACAGTCCATGGGGTCACAAAGAGTTGAACACAACTGAGCGGCTTTCACTTTCACTCTTTCTTTTCAAGCCATATTAAGCAATATGTAACAGTAATTAAAAATGACTTTTTCATACTTAAGAATGACATTTTTAATATTGAAATATATATTTATCATTATTGGACTTCAAGGGGCATGTACTAAAACTTGTCTTTTTCTGTTTTTTGATCATGCTGCTAAGCTCACGGGATCTTGATTCCCAGACCAGGGGTTGAACCTGGGCCCATAGTAGTGAAAGTGCTGAGTTCTAACCATTGGACCACCAGGGAATTCCCAAAGTTGTCATTAATTTGGACTGAGAAGAAAGGGCAGTTAAATCTTTCAAAAGGAAATTATGTAGTCTTTATTAAGTTGTACTACTTTGAAGTATACAGCTACTTAAGCTAACAAGTTAAGCTTTTTGAAAACTAATAGATTTATGTTGAGAATGTCAAAAATAATCAGTTCTTCTTAAGTAAGTTGTATTCCTGAGTAGGTCCTTTCCAATCATTTGCTTATTGATTCCTTTTTTATAGTTCATCAAGCAGAGTTAAATTTCAACTTAATCCTGGAGCATTTCAAATAGGGGAGTAAATTTTAACATTTTCCTGTACTGTTAAATAAGGATATTAACAGAGGTATAGATGTAGTTTATGTGGTCATTTGGGGTGGGTTGTTTTTTGTTTGTTTTGAGCTTTTACTGTGGTTAGTACTTTTTTATCTCATTTAATCCTCACAGCCAATTTTATGGAGGAAAGGTATTGCTTCTTTTACTAATTGAGGACATTGGGGTTTTAAATGGTGAAATCACTTGTTCAAGGTCACACAGTGAGTAAATGACTCACCTAGGACTCTGAAGTCCATGTATGTAACTAATACCTCCAGTAAAGGTGATGTGTTAGTGATATTTTAAGGTTTACAGGTTTTTTAGGATGTCGTGTTAACATCATGAGAACACAAGAGGCAGAAATGACCATTTTAACCATAATATTGCTGTTAGTGATATAATTTAGTATCATCTGGGGGATGTACTCCCTCCATCAGACACAAAATCAAATTTGGTTTCTCCTTTTGAAATCTTTGATAAAAAGTGGAAGCTGGAAAATACTACAAATTTCTGTAGAAAACATTGGAAGAAAAGTGGGTGAAAATAAGATTATAAGGAGGATCCATCCGCGACCCAGAATTGGAAGCACATTTGCAGTAGTGAATATTTGCAAATAATTTGAGTAATGCAGTAGGTATATGGAACAGGAAGTTAAACACTGAACTTTGGGGCAAGCATTGAGGGAAAAAAATTGCCAGTTACAGCCTTTTTTTTTTTTTTTTTTTTTTAACAAAAGCAAAACATTTTTCTTTGTACAAAATAGACTTTCTGTTTAGGATCTAGCTTGGCTGCAAAGTGTCTGCTGGCTAACTTCCTATTTTGATGCTTGGCTGAAAATTGCTGATACTGTTTTGCACGATAATTTGTCTTTCCCTCTTGTTTTGTGAATATGAGAAAATTCAAGTGTAGGAAAGCCTATACCTGAATATTTCAAGCCTCCCTTGTATGAATAAGCATAATATGTATGTGAAAATGTAACTTGGTGGCTTACTACAGGCTGGCACCCTTTCTTCACTGGTGTGTGCTTTTTCCATGTTACCAACTAAAAGTAATGAATTTCCAGGCTGGGTAGTAACCAAATGGTAACTGTAGCATAATCCCAAGTTACTCACTCTTCTAAGGAAGAAGTATAATATACAATATTCATTATGGCTTACCTGTTTCTAGATCACATTGTGTTTTCATTATTAAGTTACAAAACACTTGAATAAAAAAATACTAAACCCTTTTCTAAAAGTTTGGAGAATAAGAGAAGATATTTTGAAAGATAGAGTAAACAGTCTATGAAGAGGCTTTTTCAATTCAAAATATTCACTTGACGCATACACAGTATTCAGTTAAAAGTTGTTTCTTTATCCTGTGATTGGGCTTCCCTGATGGCTCAGTGGTAAAGAATACAACTGCAATGCAGGAGACTCTGGTTTGATCCCTGGGTCTGGAAGATCCCCTGGAGGAGAAAATGGCAATCCGTTCCAGCATTCTTGCCTGGAGAATCCCACGGACAGAAGAGCCTGGCGGGCTAGAGTCCATGGGATTGCAAGAGTCAGACATGACTTAGCGCCTTAACCACATCTTGTTCTATGAGATAAAATACTCTGGATATAGAAGAGGGGAAACTTTTTCAATTTCCATGCAAGATTCTCTAGTCAAGTGGAGCTTTTGCCTTATTCCAATCAAAATTTTGAGTTAATATATTAACTCAATTTAATCCTCAGAGCAATTCTTAAGTTAGGTGCTTTAGTATCCCAATTTTTCAGATGGTATTAAGCAACTTGACAAGGCCACACACCATTAGTAAGTGTAATGAAAGGATTTTGCAAGTCTTAATAGGGATTTTGGGTTTGGGTTTGGGAGTGGTCTGGAAATTTAGAGTATGACCGCCAACTTAATTTCCTAGTCTTATTTAAGATACTATATGTAAATGGAGACTTCTGAGTAATGACTATTAAGTGTCATGCTGACTAATTGGAAGAGTCTTTGCCAATGGAGCTTAGTTTCTAAAGACCTGTTAGATTCTAGTCTTTGTTTTATTTAATGTTTTCTTACCGTTGTAAGCACTTTACTTCCAGACTGCTTTTTTCCGTGTCTTGATACAAATTAGCTCTGTTCAAGTTTGTTAGAATTTCAACTAGCCAAATGAACTTCTTTCCATTTGCTGAAATTCTAAGCAAGATAATTATTAAAATTAAAGCAAAAATGCTAACTTACTTTGCTACATGTGGGGAAGCTTGATTGACTGTCATGAGAGCTAACATCCAGAGCTAATAGCTAATAGATGCTATTGGCTGAGGAATTACTCTCCTAATTACTGAGGAAAGATTGCAGCACCACACTCTGTTTAGCCCCTAAACCTGTCCCCCCAGAAAACACTGTCTGCTCCAAGCATTGCCACATTATCATTAGGGAACATGATAAAGCTATTTTTGTGTATATAATAGTTATGTCATATTAAAGAATCTTCAGTAAAATGAAGTCTGTCAAGAAGTTACGGCATTCAGTACAGAACTTGGTATTCTGAGAATAAGATTTCTAACCTAATCTAGTTTTTACCTCAGATTATTATATACCTAATTCTAAACTTCTGGAGTACTAAGAGTTCAAGAAAATTAGAAAAGAAACAAGGCTTAGAAAACTGAGAATTTTGTGTCCTGACAAAGCATAGAACATTTCTACCATCCTCTTTGTGTGTGTGTGGCCGCACCGCATAGCTTATGGGATCTTAGTTTGTCAGCCAGGTCTTGCTGGCAGAGAAAGCATCAAGTCCGAACCACTGGACCACCAGGAAGCTCACTGCCATACGTTTTTTTTGTTTCTAATACTGTGTGCATTCTTTCATTAGCATCTTGTATCAGTTGCTTTCTTTCTCATTTCATCAAATCCATCATCATCATCATTATCATTTACCTGTTGACTTTGCTTCTTTTCTGTCTCCCACTCTGTACTGTAAGCTCCACAAAAGCAAGGATTTTTTCTGTGTTCACTGGTTTTTAATCTAGATTCTAAAACAGTGTCGGGCACATGATAGTGGCACTCAGTAATTAACAATGAATTATTACTAATTCATTCTGTCCACTTGTGTCTGTAAAATGACAAGTCTAACTCATCTGAAATCTCAATCTCTATAAAACATATAAGCTGAGCATTCCCTGTGAGAGGTGGAGTCAGTGTTGTTCAAGATTCCATTCGTTTGAAGGGAGGAGGTCCCAGTTTTACCTTATTCCAGATTTAGTTTGTTTAATGTCTCCTAGTAGAAACATTCTGGAGAAGGCAATGGCATCCCACTCCAGTACTCTTGCCTGGAAAATCCCATGGACGGAGGAGCCTGGTAGGCTGCAGTCCATGGGGTCGCTAAGAGTCAGACACGACTGAGTGACTTCACTTTCACTTTTCCCTTTCACGCATTGGAGAAGGAAATGGCGGCCCACTCCAGTGTTCTTGCCTGGAGAATCCCAGGGACGGGGGAGCCTGGTGGGCTTCCATCTATGGGGTCGCACAGAGTCGGACACGACTGAAGCGACTTAGCAGCAGTAGAAACATTCACCAGTAAATTCAATAATAATACATAGCTCAGACTGTGGAATATTCTGATATTAATGTAGTCCATAGTTCTTTAAATTTCAGGTCTTTAAACCTTTTAACCTGCAGTGGTGAGCTTCATTTATCCTTAATCTTGCTGTGTATCCATACTGTACAATGATAGATGCAAAGCCATGTTTACTGCATTAGAACTAAATATGAATTATAGCTTACTTCTGTGTCATGGGTACAATTTGTACCACCAAACTGCAACTATTTTTTTCTCAATTTACAAAGACTTTTCCCCCAGATTATAGTTACACTGTGCTAAAGGTCAGAGATCCTGTTACATCAGATTTCAGTAATGTTTTAAAATATAGGAACTTTATCTGGCATTTGGAAACACATTTTTGTAATAGTAGAATTTTGTCTCTTGCAGTAAGATATTTAAGTATTTCTTTTCATCTTTATAAAATGATTTTGAATAGAATAAAGTCATACTTTTGCTTTCATCTAATTATTATTCAGCTTCTCAAATTAAAAAACATCAGTCGAATAAAAGTAATCGCAAAAGTTTTTCTCTCTCACATCTTCCCAATTGCTCATTCACACTCAAGGAAGGCATTTCTGTCCTGAGGGCTCACCTGAGCAAGCTGAGTCTTTGATTCATTCTTTTGGAACTCGTTGTTTAAGACGTACTTTGTTCCAGCTCCAGAGATACAACAGTGTGTGAGAACGATGGTGCTTGGAACATCGTTGCTGCCCTTGGGACAGTTGTTCTGATCTTTTCTCCAGTAAAAAACTTCCTAGGTTGGAGAGTTGGAAAACAGGGTGGTAGATCAGTGGCTACTGTGATTAAAAACTGATAAGACCTAATGAATGTATTGCTTTTAGGGGAGTATTTTCTGTTTTAAAAGATTTTCTGGAGTTCACTCTTCTTAATAAAGGAAACTAGGGTACACAGTTCAGTTTTCAGGTGACAAGTTGGTACAAGAGATTTTGGAACAGACCAGCGTTTTCAGTGCCCTTTAAAACATTAAGGCCCTCTTTACCTGGGGCCCACCTTCCCTGTGGATAGAATGGAGTGTACTTCTAGCCTGGTTTTTAGGCTGGGCGGGGTCTGCTGTATCTCTTGGGGGAAAAAAAACTCTCATCACTTGTTTCCCTTTTCAGATAGTCAGGCTCTTAACAGTGGTTTTATAAAAGGGGTGTGTTCTGAAGTGTTCCACCTACAGATGAGAGTATATCAGTACTTCACAATATGTTTGTTTTATATGGATTACATTGTTTCTGCTGAATAGCTCTACTAAATACCAAAGGAAAAGGAATAAACACTTCCCCAGATTATCCAATCTTTATTATAACCTTCTTCATGCTTTACCATTAAAGGGAAAATGTAGATTGATAAGTATTTTGTCATGAAAATTTTTTTTCATTTGCAGTTTGTAGCATGATCAGCCTCTTCTGTGTCACTGCTGGCGGTTTTATGCATGTCTTATAGGATAACTATTGATCATTGTTTTGTTACATATTTATGTGTGTATATGTATATATATATCCTGTGTGTGTGTATATATATATATATATATGTGAATTTAAAAATAAAAAGCATGCTGCTTGGCCTGACTAGCTAATGTGTAATTGTACCTGGTAAACAATTGTTTTTCTTTCAAATTCTGGCCATAGAGGGATTGAGCTCTCTTTGCTCTGATGAGCCACCTTCAGAAATTATGACTTCCTCCTCTTGTTCATCTTCTGAAATACGTAACACTGACCTTACAATACTACATGGAGTAAAAAGCAAAATGTTAGGCAGCCAGATTCTTTTAGCCCAAGAAGAAAAAGACTGCTTGGCTCTTCTAGATGAGATAAAGATGGAAAAGCCTCCGGGGGCCAGTAAAGACATGGAAGACTCCCCAGTTTCTGCTGCAGAAGGAGTTCACTGTGACCGTCCTTCCATTCCACTCAGCTTCCTGGGTCATCCTGCTTTTCTCTCAAAGGAAGTTGGTCAAATGGAACAGCAGATAAATAAAGATCAAGAGTCCAGGAACCCAAATGAGGAACCAAATAGGGATAATATAACTGCCTTGGATGCAGATGACAAGTTCACTGTGCTGACAGCCCAGAAGCCAGCCACCCAGCAGCCTAAAGCAGAAGGCATTTGTCCATATTCCTTGTCTCCTTCTGAAGCTTCAAGAGGTGGTGTTATGGAAAAGGAGTCCCCTGAATCACCATTTGAAGTAATTATTGACAAAGCAGCATTTGACAAAGAATTTAAAGACTTATATAAGGAAAGCATAAATGATTTTGGTAGCTGGGCAGTGCATACTAGTAGAGAATCACCTGCAGACATTTCAGAGTCTAATGACAAAGTATTTCCACTGAGAAAGAAAGAAGCAGGGCATTACCCAGCCTCTGCATTGCTCACCAGGCAGTTTTCACACACAACTGCAGCATTGGAGGAGGTATCTAGATGTGTGAATGATATGCATAACTTTACTAATGAAGTACTGACTTGGGATTTGGTTCCCCAAGTGAAACAGCAGATTGATAAAGCTGAGTACAACACAAAAACTACAGGACTTGGCACAAGTGAATATAATTCAGAAATTCCTGTTGTAAATCTCAAAACGAACACTCAGAAAATTCCTGTATGTTCTATTAATGGAAGCACTACTAACACTAAATCACCAGGTGACTGGGCGGAAACATCTCTCCCACAGGAAAATGCTGTGCCAGATCATTTTGATTCCACACAGGAAGTCACTATCAAAGGTGTGCAAGACAGTGTGCAGAAAAGAGACGACACACTTTCAGAGTTACCTGGATCTCCACTGGAGAAATGTGTCTCTCTTGGCTCTGGAGTGGCCACAGATAAAGTAGTTTTACCCGACGGCCACCTGAAAGGTGGAATGAGCTGGCAGACCTCTGTGTTGGGAGAAGTGACAGAAGCTGATAGTTCTGGTGAATCTGATGACACAGTAATAGAGGACCTCACAGCAGATAATTCATTTGAGAGAAACAAAATTCAGGCTGAAAAACCTGTTTCTATCCCAAGTCCTGGTGTAAAAACAGATGGAGAAGTCAAAGAGATCCTCAGTTGTAACAAGAAAGACAGAACATCTGAAAATGTTGAAGGGTCGGTCAGTGACTCTGAGCCACGACAAGTTCAGCCTGATCCTCTTGAAAGGAGCCCAGGTGAAGCAGTATGTTCACTAGTATCTAATAAGAATGGCACGTCAGAAGTGAAGCAGTCAGGTAGTAAGCATGAAGCTGTTCCTGAAAAGCCTGTTGCAGCTGAGAACCCAAAACTCCCTTCAGAAGCAGCTCCTACAGAACTGGCACAAAGTGTGACAAGCTCTGCCTATCTGGAGCCATTGCATGAAAAAAATGTGAAAGATCTAGATGATTCTTCCCCAGAGGACCTGATGGCGGCCTTTACAGAAGCCAGAGAGAAAGGAATAGTAAGTAAAGGTGAAGGCAATACCTTCGAAGCAACATCAGAGGAGACTAAGGACTTTAAAACAACTCTTCCTCTAGATGCTTTGCATGAGAGTAAGTCAGGTGGTTCTGAAATTAAAAACATAAAAAGCAAATACAGTGAACAAAGCAAAGAAACAAATGGGAGTGAGCTTCTGGAAGTTTTCCCTACCCAAGGTACTCCAATAGCATCTCTCGACTTAGAACAAGAACAGCTCACAATCAAAGCACTTAAAGAACTGAGTGAAAGGAAGGTTGAGAAGTCAGCTTCTGTACAGGATAAAGGAGAATCTCCTGAAGAAATATTCAAACAGACTTTAACAAATGTTAAAGAATCTTCTTGGCCACAGAGATCATATGATGTCCTAGAACACAAAGATGTCAAGACTGGATCTGATCTTGAGATTTCCAGGAAGCCCACTATTATCAAAGAAACCAGTAGGGTAGAGGTTATTTCCAGCCTTAGCAAGACTGAGCCAGTAAACGAGCCTGTCCTAACAAGACTTCTGACAGATGCATCAGGTAACCGCTTACATTAGAAATACTGCATGTGGGAAAAAAAAGAAATACTGCATGTGGTTAATTCTGCTATGATTGATTATTTAGAGGGCCATTTTTCTTAGTCTCTGATTTATATCACTAAATTATAGCTAGAATAAAATATACTGTATAATGGGGAAAGGTAGATTTTTTTTAATGGTTGTTTGATTTGGTTCTCTTATACAAATGTTTCCCAAAGCAGGAGACTACTTGTTAAAATTAATTCTCCTAAAGAAAAAAAGTGTCATGGTCCAGTTTTAGATTGCTGCTTTTAAGACTATCACTAGGCTCTTATTTACACAGATTATGATAAAATCTCCATAATAGTAGCACTGCTTAGCCCTTGGGTTTTTTGCTTAGCCCTTGTAAAATCTATTTAGCAATCAAAGAGAAAGGAATTCCTGCTGGGAAGATAATAAATGAAACTTTTAATTAATCTGCTCTTATACCGCAGAGATTTTATGCTCTGAAAGTAGGTAACCTGTACTCCAGTACAGTCGTGCCAGTGATGCTTTAGGAGAACTCATGTATAGTTCTGCTTTGGACCTTGTTGACATTCTTCAGGTCAGAACTCTTTGTATGATACTAGAAGCCCTTCTGCTTGTCTTCTGTTTATTTGAGTGATTACTTTCCTAGCTGTTGACCTTCATTTAAATTACTTCAGAAGCTCTCTGTTCTGGTGTCTTAGTGTGAAAAAAAGATCTATAAAGCCTTCAGAATCAACCCCCAACCTCTGATCTGATATGAGGTTCTGCACTTGGTGTATGATCAGTGTGGTCAGAATTAGGTGCTATGCAGGGCTCTGTGGTTTTCCAAACTTTTTAAACAATAGATTCCTCTTTAAAATGAAATCAGGCACAGAGTTATAATATTTAAAACAAAATGAGATTTTTGTTAAGAGAAACTTTTTAAGTGAGGTTGTACCATTTTTTTTTCCCCTGTAAAGGTTTTATTATGCACAGAATAAGGAGAGGGCTCAGTCCTTTGCAGCCACTTCCCTCTGGTCACTTCTTCCAGCAAGGGTACCACTAACTTGCTTTGCTTGGTTAGGTTCCCTGCTGGCATCTGTGGGTCACCTTGAAGTCCACAGCCGTAGGCCGCTGCAGAACCATGACTGCTGCCCATCAGAGCCTGCAGCAGAAAGGCACCATTTACTTCTTATTTTATAAAGGTATTTCCTTACCGAAGACCATGGACAGGTTATTTAACCTTACTAAATCTTAATCCTTAAAATAGAGATAATAATGGTACTTACTTTATAATAGCGTGAAGATTAAAAGTGTAAATGCAGGTTATAAAGGGCCTCAGTTCAGTCACTCAGTGTCCAACTCTTTGCAACCCCATGGACTGCAGCACGCCAGGCTTCCCTGTTCATCACCAGCTCCTTGATTCATCAAACTCATGTCTATCAAGTCGGTAATGCCATCCAACCATCTCATCCTCTGTCATCCCCTTCTCCGCCTGCCTTCATTCTTTCCCAGCATCAGGGCCTTATCTAATGAGTCAGTTCTTCGCATCAGGTGGCCAAAGTATTGGAGCTTCAGCTTCAGCATCAGTCCTTCATGAATATTCAGGATGGATTTCCTTTAGGATTGACTGGTTTGATCTCCTTGCAGTCCAAGGGACTTTCTAGAGTCTTCTTCAACACCACAGTTGAAAAGCATCAAATTCTTCAGCGCTCAGCTTTCTTCAGAGGGCCTGCTGCTGCTGCTGAGTCGCTTCAGTCGTGTCCGACTGTGTGACCCCATAAATGGCAGCCCACCAGGCTCCCAGGCTCTCCAGGCAAGAACACTGGAGTGGGTTGCCATTTCCTTCTCCAATGCATGAAAGTGAAAAGTGAAAGTGAAGTCACACAGTTGTGTCTGACCCTTAGTCAGACCCCATGGACTGCAGCCTACCAGGCTCCTCCATCCATGGGATTTTCCAGGCAAGAGTACTGGAGTGGGATGCCATTGCCTTGGGCCTAGTATATAGTAAATATTCATTTAGCAGCAAGTGGAGGACCTGGCATATAGTAGGTCGTAGATCATTATTTGTTACTGAATGCATTGTTAATAATTATCTGTGAAAACACTGAGGCTTTTTTATAAACTCAGAAATGTGAAATGGCAGATAAGGATAGCTGTTATACTCTAGAAGTTGAAGATAGTTGAACTTGGATTAGAGACCTGAATCCGTATTGTTGCTAGAAATGTGACTTTAAACAATTAAGTTACATCACCTTTTGGGGCTTTAGTTTCCTTATCTATAAAGTGAGGATGTTGATGTAGGTGATCATCAATACCATTTCTCTGACCCTGGTAAATACTAGTTTTCTTTATGAGTTGTTGTCAAAATTCTTAAACATAGACTTTTGAAGTGATGAGGTGTATAGAAATTAGGTAACAATCCAGTGTCTAATTCTGGCAAATTCCTGCTTTAGTGTGTGACCTTTGACAATTAGCCAAATTGGTTTGGCATCTTGCTTTGTTAATATTGTGGTATTTTGCCCTGCTTCATAGTGAAGGAGAAGGCAATGGCACCCCACTCCAGTACTCTTGGCTGGAAACTCCCATGGACGGAGGAGCCTGGTAGGCTACAGTCCATGGAGTCGCTAAGGGTCGGACACGACTGAGTGACTTCACTTTCACTTTTCACTTTCACGCATTGGAGAAGGAAATGGAAACCCACTCCAGTGTTCTTGCCTGGAGAATCCCAGGGACGGGGGAGCCTGGTGGGCTGCCGTCTATGGACTCGCACAGAGTCAGACATGACTGAAGGGACTTAGCAGCCGGAGCAGCATAGTGTTACTCTTTGCGACCCCATGGACTGTAGCCTAACCAGGTTCCTCCGTCCATGGGATTTTCCAGGCAAGAATACTGGAGTGGGTTGCCATTCCCTTCTCCAGGAGATCTTCCCGACCCAGGGATTGAACCCAGGTCTCCCGCATTGTAGGCAGATGCTTTTTTACCGTCTGAGCCACCAGGGAAGATCCTATAGTAAATAAAGTACTGTGTAAATACTAATTATTAGTAAATCTCAACTGAGTTATTTAGTGTAAGAGGTGAAAAGGACTATGGAAGTTTAAGTTGTTTTGTCACTGACCAAATTCTATGATTAATAGACATTTTTAGATGATAATTAAAGAAAACTAGTATAATTAGACCAAGAAGCTAAAAGTTCTTCCTTTGAAGGTTTCAGAATTGAAAACCTTTTAAAATTGTCTTACATCGTGAATAAATCTTTTAAGATGTAAATTATACTAATATATACCACCATCTAGCTCTAAGCAGTGTATCTGAGCAGTCTTCATTTCTAAAGTAAAACCAATTCTGTAATTATATTCTGCCTAAAGTTGTTGGGGAAAATAGGCAAAGGAAGCTATGAAAAAATTAATGGTATTTTATTTTTCTTTTGCTATTCTGTGGTATATATGGCAGTATATAACAGACCTGGAAATGACCTAGCAATTTTGTTTCTAGGTATGTATTCTAAGGGGAAAAGAAATTTATGTGCAAAAACAACTATAGAGATATTCTTTGTAGGGCTGTTTACAATAGTGGCAGGTATCTTAGTGCCTTAACAATTAAAGATTGTTGGAGTGTGTAACATACCTGTGCAGTTGAATGTTATATAGCCTTTGGAGTTGTTATAGGTTGATGTGAAGTACAAAAAGAAATACACTTGTATTTCTGTATATTAGAATTCATTTCTATTGTTAATTAATATTTGCTTTCAAACTAAAGGACCCTTTGATTACCTTCTGACCCAATTCCCCCATTTCCCCAGACGGAAATTATCTTATAGTGTTGTGTTAGTTTCTGCTCCACTACATTTTAAATGTATGCATATATGGTATTGTTTTGTGCTTTTAAAACTTTATTAATTTTATCTTTTTTGGGATTTCCCTTGTGGTCCAGTGGTTAAAAATCTATGCTTCCATTGCTAGGAGAATGGGTTTAGTTCCCTGGTGGGGGAACTAAGATCCTTCATACCATGCAGAGCTCACCCTCAAAATAAATTAATATTATCTTTGTTATGCAACTTGCTTCATTCAACATTCGATTTTTTAACTCTTTTCATATGGAGGTATATATTTTAATAGCTGTGTAGTAACCCATTTTATTACTATACCATTTTTCTTTTAACTAATATTTGGGTTATTTTCTGTGTTTTACTATTGTAGACATTGCTGAAGTTAACAACCTGTACTCATCTGTTTTTATACATATGTACATACTTCTCTTGGGTCCTTATGCCACTGCTTATCAATTTCACTTCTGTGTATGTGCATTATTTTTCTAGTTACTATCAATTTGCTATCAAAGTTGTTTCTTCTGTTATGCGAAAATGTTCATAGTTTATTAATAAAAAATATTATTTAACACTAGAGTTTTTATTATATGATGAATACTTAAAGTAGAAAAAACAAGTTAGAAAACAAGGTTTTCAGAATAATACGTATTTTCATGTCATTGTAAGTGAATCTGTGTACCTACACACAGTGTGATTCTGAAGTAAATTTTTAAAAACAAGATCACAATGATTTTTCTTGCAATGTGGCCAAGTAGGCTTTTACTGGACCTTTGTTGGGACTTCTCAGGTGGTCCAGTAAGTCCAGTAAGAGTCTGCCTTGCTGTGCAGGGAACACTGGTTTGATGTCTAGTCCAGGGAGATCCACATGCAGCGGAGCAACTAAGCCCATGTGCCACCAGTACCTGAGCCCACGCTCTAGAGCCTGGAAGCCACAGCTCTCATGCCCATGTGCCGCAGCTACTGAAGCCCACGTGCTCCGGAGAAACCACCACAGTGAGAAGCCTGTGCACCCACAACAAGGAGTCGTCCCCGCTCACCACAAATGGAGAAAGCCTGCGCACAGCAACAAAGACCAAAGGATATAAATAACTGTTTTTTTTAAAAAGCATCTGCACTTCCATCGCAGGGGACACAGGTTCATTTCCCTGATCAGAGAACTAAGATCGCACATGCCACAGGGCACAGGCAACTTTCTTCATGTAACTGTATACTCTGAACAGTATTGTGGGGACAAAGGAAGACCTGAAATCACTGGGAAATGAGCAAAAGTGGGCAAACTAAAAAAGGACTGACACTTCGACAACACGAAATTAATTTTCTATTGTTACTGTTTCTTGCCAGAGGAAGACTGAAGTTGGCATCTGACAGGGTGGTTAAAATTTTAATAGAAGACTTATTATTTGGGCTTTCCTGGTGGTCCAGTGGTTAAGAATCGCCTACAATGCAGGGGACACCAGTTTTTTCGATCTCTCGTCCAGGAAGACCCCACATGCTGCTGGGCAACTAAACCCGTGCACCGCAGTTGCTGAAACCTGTGCTCTCTAGCGCCTGTGCTCCACCACAGGAGATGCTGCCACGGTGAGCAGCCCGCGCACCACAACTGGAGAGTAGGCCCCGCTCGCTGCAACTAGAGAAAAGTTGGCTCACACAGCAACGAAGAGCCAGCACAGCCAAAAATACAAATAAGTAAAATTATTTTTTAAAAAAGAGCAAAGTGGAAGTCTGTAATACAGTAGCTAAACTTAAAATTCACCAAGTGGCCTTAATAGTAAAACAGAGATGATAGAAGAATCAGTGAACTTAATGATAGATGAACAGAAAACTATCCAATCTGAAGAACAGAAAGAAAAAATTTATTACCAAGCTTCAGGGAACTTTGGGACAATATTATAAGACCTAACTTGTATAGTTAGGTCAAGCTAGTCAAGGCTATGGTTTTTCCTGTGGTCATGTATGGATGTGAGAGTTGGACTGTGAAGAAGGCTGAGCGCCGAAGAATTGATGCTTTTGAACTGTGATGTTGGAGAAGACTCTTGAGAGTCCCTTGGACTGCACGGAGATCCAACCAGTCCATTCTGAAGGAGATCAGCCCTGGGATTTCTTTGGAAGGAATGATGCTAAAGCTGAAACTCCAGTCCTTTGGCCACCTCATGCGAAGAGTTGACTCATTGGAAAAGACTCTGATGCTGGGAGGGATTGGGGGCAGGAGGAGAAGGGGACGACAGAGGATGAGATAGCTGGATGGCATCACTGACTGGATGGACGTGAGTCTGGTGAACTCCGGGAGTTGGTGATGGACAGGGAGGCCTGGCGTGCTGCGATTCATGGGTTCGCAAAGAGTCGGACATGATTGAGCGACTGAACTGAACTGAACTGAATGAACTTGTATAGTTGGAGTCCCAGAAAAGAGGAAAGTGAGAAGTTGGGGAAGAACATATTTGAAGATAATATGACAAAAAAATCAAAATTTTTGAAAAACACATTTATTGGTTAAAGAAGCTTGGCAAACACCTGTTAGGATAAGGATGAAGAAAACCATGCCTTGGTACATGTGTCAGAGGTTCCAAGACAACTGTCAGTTTCAGTGGTTTGCTGGAAGGACTTGATAGGATTCAGAAGCTGTTACACTCACCGTACACAGCAAAAGGACACAGATTAGAATTGGCAAGGGGGAAAGGCACATGGGATAAAATCCAAGAGGAACCAGGTACAAGCTTCCTGGTATCCAGCAGACTCACACAGAGCTGTCCTTAATTTTCCCATCAGTGATCCATGACAGCATGTGCAAAGTGTTGCCAACTAGGGAAGCTCACCGAGTCCTGGGTATTCAGGACAGTGTGCTGACCCCCGTGACTCACCTCAGCTACTCAGACCCCAGCCATCCAGAGCAGGAACAAGTGTTTGCCATAAATCATATTGTTCAGATAGACTTAAGTGGTCACACTGGTGCAGCGTGGCACAAGGCCCCAGGCACACAGAAACACTTATCAGCCAGCATATGCCACTGGCTCAGATTTCATCTCCCAGTCCTTTCTTTGGCATGTGCAGGGTTTGAGCATTCCAGAACTGCTGAGTTAATCCTTTCCTGCCCAGTATATCTTAGTCAAATTGCTTGAAATGAAAGATAAGGAGAAAAGACAAAAAGAAATGACAGTTGTAATTAGAGCTTACTTAACCGAAAACCATAGGCTTCCCAGGTGGCGCTAGTAGTAAAACAGCCGCCTGCCAGCGCAGCCCCGGGCCAGGAAGGCCCCAGGGGCAGGGCGTGGCAACCCACTCCAGTATTCCTGCCTGGAGACTCCCCTGGACAGAGAGCCTGCCAGCGCAGGAGTCATGAGAGACGCAGGCTCCAGCCCCTGGGCAGGAAGGCCCCAGGAGCAGGGCGCAGCAACCCACTGCAGTATTCCTGCCTGGAGACTCCCCTGGACAGAGGAGCCTGATGAACTATGTCCATAGGGTCACAAGGAGTCACATGACTGAAGCAGCTTAGCATGCACACACATCAAAACCACGGATGCCAAGAGAGTGAAATAACACCTTTTAAAGTGCCAAACGGGGGGAAAAGTCAATCCAGATTTATCTTTTCAACAAAAATACCCTGCAAAAATGAAAGCAAAATAAAAACATGTTCAGATAAAAGAAAACTAAGAAAATTGTCACTAGAAGACCTGCACTACAAGAAACACTAAAAGAAGGTCTTCAGACTGATGGGAATTGACACCAGGTAGAAACTGAGACCTTCAGAAGGAATGAAGAGCATTGGAAATGGTAAATATCTGAGTAAATACCAAAGACTTACTCTTTTCCCTCTCCTATAAAATACTTAAGACTGTTTAAAGGAGAAATTATACTGTGTGCAGGGATGGTAATGTTTATTTGATAGAACAATTTATAACAAGAGTATGTGAGCCTAAACTGTAGGATGAGATTCTACATTTTTTATAAAGTGTATGATATTTTAAGTTGGTTGAAAAGTCAAGAGTATATGTTGTGCTTCCTAAAATAATAATGCAGAAACATATAGTTTAAATTAAAACTTTCAAATAATCAAAAAGAAGGCAAAAAGGAAGAATGAGGGAACAAAAGAGGAAAACATGGTAATGACGTGGGAGACCTGACGCAGTCATCATCAGTATGTTAGTGGCTACAGACTACAACCAGCAGAGTGACAGACTGCATAAAAATGCAAGAACTACTTATATACTAACTGTAAAAAGATACGCACTAAATGTAAAGACACATTGGTTGAAAGTAAATGGATGGGCAAAGGTATACCAAAAATGTATATTAATGTATGCCATGCAAAAGTAAGCATAGGAAGACAAATGGTTTTACCAGAAGTGAAAAGTGACATGTTACCATGGTAAAAGATATCAAGATGTCTTGACAGTTTTAAGTGTGTATGTACCTCATAACAGCTTCAAAAGAAATGAAGCAAAAATTGGCAGAGTTAAAGGGAGAAATAGCCCATTCTTTAATCATAATTACTGGCTTTAATACCTCTTGTTCAGCAGTTGACAAACCAACTATACATACACACAAAGATCTGAACAGCACAACCAGCCACTTTGACCTGCATGATACTTACAGAACGCTGTGCCCTACAGCGGCATAAAATACATTCTTTTCCAGATGAACAAGGTATACATTCACCAGTATAGACAATATGCTAGGCATCAAACAAAGCAGTAAATTTAAAAGATTAAGATCATACACAATATGGTCTCAGACCATAATGAAAGAAAAATGTTAAACAGTGAAAATAAGATACCTAGGAAAATTCCCAAATATCTGAAAATTAAGCTAGTCACTTTTGTATAATCTATAGCTCAAAGAAGAAATCATGAGAAAAAAATTGAAATGTTTTTAAACTAAATAACAGTGAAAATACAGTAATCAAACTTGTGGAATATAGTGCTGAGAGGGAAATTTATAGCTCTAAGTGCACATATTAGAAAAGAAAAATAAATTCAGTAATCTAAGATTTCGACTTTCTTTCAAGGAGTAAGCGTCTTTTAATGCCATCTGCAGTGATTTTTGAGCCCCAAAAAATAAAGTCTGTCACTGTTTCCACTGTTTCCCCATCTATTTGCCATGAAGTGATGGAACCAGATGCCATGATCTTAGTGTTCTGAATGTTGAGCTTTAAGCCAGCTTTTTCACTCTCCTCTTTCACTTTCATCAAGAGGTTCTTTAGTTCTTCATCTCTTTCTGCCATAAGGGTGGTGTCATCTACATATCTGAGGTTATTGATATTTCTCCCAGCAATCTTGATTCCAGTGTTTCTCATGATGTACTCTGCATATAAGTTAAATAAGCAGGGTAACAATATACAGCCTTGACGTACTCCTTTCCTGATTTGGAACCAGTCTGTTGTTCCATGTCCAGTTCTAACTGTTGTTTCCTGACCTGCATACAAATTTCTCAAGAGGCAGGTCAGGTGGTCTGGTATTCTTATCTCTTTAAGAATTTTCCACAGTTTGTGGTGATCCACACAGTCAAAGTATTCGAGTTTCAGCTTCAACATGACTCATTCCAATGAACGTTCAGGACTGAAACTCCAATACTTTGGCCACGTGTTGTAAAGAGCTGACTCATTTAAAAAGACTCTGATGCTGGGAAAGATTGAAGGCAGGAGGAAAGGGGATGACAGAGGATGAGATGCTTGGATGGCATCACTGACTCAGTGGACATGAGTTTGAGTAAACTCTGCAAGTTGGTGATGGACAAGGAGGCCTGGCGTGCTGCAGTCCATGGGGTCGCAGAGTCGGACATGACTGATCAACTGAACTGAACTGAAGGTTTCAAGTTAAGCTAGAAAAAGAGCAAAGTAAATCCAAAAGAAGTAGAAGGAAGGAAATCATAAAGATAAGAGCAAAAATTAATGCAATAAAATGACCAAAGCCAAAATTTGGTTCCTGAAAAATTTAACAAAATTGATTTCTTAACTGATTCAGGTAAAAAGAACACAGGTTACCAATATTAAACATGAAAAGGTAGTTGTCATTTCAGATCCAATGGGTATTAAAAGGTCAGTAGAATATTATGGGGAAAAGGCAGGGGCACCCCACTCCAGTTCTCTTGCCTGGAAAATCCATGGACGAGGAGCCTGATAGGCTGCAGTCCATGGGGTCGCTAAGAGTCGGACATGACTGAGTGACTTCATTTTCACTTTTCACTTTCATGCATTGGAGAAGGAAATGGCAACCCACTCCAGTGTTCTTGCCTGGAGAATCCCAGGGACGGGGAAGCCTGGTGGGCTGCCGTCTATGGGGTCGCACAGAGTTGGACACGACTGAAGCGACTTAGCAGCAGCAGAATATTATGAACTTTATGCCAGCTTAAATTAAACAAGTTCTTTGAAAAATACAGTTTACCAAAACTAACACAGTTACATATTAAAGTCCAGACCCAGCAGTTTCACTGGGTGGGAGTGAGGCAGGGTGGAATGTGTTTCAAGCATTTAAGGAAAAAGGAGGCCAACTTTCCAACTCAGACTAGTATAGTGATACACAAAGTAGAGAAAGACACTACAAAGAAAATTATAAACTAATATCACTCAGAAATATAATAAAAAGAGAAGTCCTTCACAAAATATTAACAGCAAAAAACAAAACAAAAACAAAATATTAACAGCAAATCAAATCAGGCACTATATCAAAATGTTAATGTATCATGGCTAAGTGGGGTTTGTTCTTGGAATAGGTTTTAAGATCAGAAGCCAATCAACATAATTTGCCACATTAACATGTAGAAAATCTAGGTGAGTATGTGAGTCGATACAGAAAAGATTTGAAAAATCTCAACATACTTTTCTGATAAAAGCTTTCAGCAAACCAGGAATAGAAGGTAATCTCAGTCTAATGTATCTGTTAAAAACTACAACTGACATAGTTAATGCCAAAATATTGAACACTTCCCCTGACATTGGGTACAAGGTAAAGATGTCACCCTCACCATTTGTATTTACCATCATACTGGAGATCCTCCCCTTTGGATTAAGACAAGAAATAGAAATAAAAGGAATGACTATTGGAAAAAAAAGTAAAGCTGTCTTAATTTGAAGATTATATAATTGGGTACATAGAAAAATCCTAAGGGATCTTCAAAGCAACTGCTAAGACTAACAAATGAATTATTCAGCAGTTACAGGATATTAGGTTAATACACAAAATTCAGTTTTATTTGTTATATGCTAGCAACAAATAATGAGAAAACAAAAAATGTTTTTAAAGTTCCATTTACAATAACATGAAAGCACAAAATAGGAATAAACATAAATAAAAAAAATATGCAGGACCTCTATACTGAAAATTACAAAACTGCAGAAAGAAGCCAGGGAACTGTCTGAGAAACATGCTGTATTCATGGATTGGAAACCTTGATATTGTAAAGAAGTCAGTCCTACCCAAATTAACCTATGGATTCAGTACAATTCAAAATGCTAGAAGAATTTTTCAATAGAAATTGACAAGCTTTTTCTAAAATTTCTTTAGAAAAATACAGACCTAACACCCAAAGCAATCTTGAAAAAGGGCAAAACTGAGGACTTGGAATACTTACTCCAAGATATTATAAAACTCCACTAATAAAGACTGTGGAACTTGCAGAAGAGTCAACAAATAAAGAAACAAAGAACCCAGAAATAACACATTACCAAAAACTTGGTAACTTAACACAAGTTTATCATCTCAAGGGCTTCCCTGGTCACTTAGACGGTAAAGAATCTGCCACAATGCGGGAAGCCTGGGTTCGATCCATGGGTCGGGAAGATCCCCCGGAAAAGGGATAGGCGACCCACTCCAGTATTCTTGCCTGAAAAATTCCATGGACAGAGGGGCCTGGTGGGCTACAGTCCATGGGGATGCAAAGAATCAGACACATCTGAGTGACTAACACTGTACTTACACAGTTTTCAAGGGTCAGGAGTTCAGGCACAGGTTAGGCCGGATCCTCTATTCAGGATTTCATTTTCTAGTTTACTGGCTGTGGGCAGCAGTCTCGGCTCAGCTCCAAGAGGCTGTGCTCAGATCCCCGGTCTTCGGACTCTCTCACAACATGCTAGCTTATTTTTTCAAAGCTGTCAGGAGGATTTCTCTCCAGGCTGCTACAGGGTCTTACATAACTGAAACTTTAGACATGAGAGCGACTATCCCATCATATTCACAGGTTCTGCTCACATTTGGGGGCAGGAGGAAATATAGAAGACATGTACACCAAGAAGTAAGAGTTTTGGGGGCCATCTTAGCATTCTGCCTGCCACAACCCCTACTTCATAAGATGTGCAAAAATGAAGTGGAAATGGATCAGAGGCATGAACATAAAAACTAAAATCATGAAACTTTTAGAAGAAAGCATAGAATATCTTCATGACTTGAAGGTAGCCAAAGGTTTGTTAAGTCAATGCACTCATAAAGAATCAATGAGTTATTTAGACTTCATCAGAAGTAAAGCTTGCTCATTAAAAGACACCACTAACAAGCCAGCTATTGACGAGGATAAAGTGTTTACAAAATATGTATCTGATGATGGAATAGTATCCAGGAAATACTTAAAATACATTTCAACAATAAAAGGGCAAATAACACAAGAAAATAAAGTGGGCAGAAAAGATTCTGACGCTTCACAAAAGGTAAATAACCCTATAATCAGTGAGAATGTTCACCCTCACAAGTCTTCATATAATTAAAATAAGATCATTACACATCCACCTGAATGATTAAAACTAAAGACTGACAACTAGCCAACTATTGGCAAGAATGCAAAATAGTACAGATATTTCGGAGAAATGTTGCCCAGTTTCTTAAAGAGCTAAACATGCACCTGCCCCGTGACCTAGCAACTCTGCTGTAGAGAAATGAAAGCATTCGCACGAACACTGTGTGTGTTCATAGCAGTTTTCTTCATCACAGCCATTCATCAGTAAAGGAGTAGATAACCTGTGGTGTAGCTACTTAGCTTTTGATATTTGCAACACTTAACGGATGAATCTCAGGAACTATGAAGAGTAAAAGAAGCAGTACAGCAATGATTCATACTGCACAATTCCATTTATATGAAATTGTAGAACAAGCAGACTGTTATGTGTACAGAAAAGAATCAGATCAGTGCTGTGACTACCTCTCGGAGTGTTGGCTGGGAAGGTACATGAGTAAACTTCTTGGGGTGATGATAATGTTGTGTAGTTTGATAGAGTTACGTGGGTGAGTGCATGTTGATTTCCTAATATTTGCCATTTACTTTGGAACACATTAAATTAAAATGGACTAGTGGACAGATAAGAGGAACAAATATGTAAGTAAGCGTAGCAAACCATTAATGATCACGGTGATGGTTACACAACAATGGCTGTACTTAATGTCACCGAACTGCATACTTAAAAATGGTTAGGATGGTAAGTGTTCTTACATATACTTACCATGTTAAAAAAAAGTTAAAATAAGACATTGCTAGTAAAAATCTAGTTAGTGATTATACGGGTGTTTACTCTAAACTGTTTTCAGCTTTGCCGTATGTTGGGAGGAAATTAAATGCCGGCGGGGTCAGCGGGTTGCGAAATAAAGCAGAGTGGAGGGAAGCCGTCGCAGCCCATTTTCCCATGAGGGAAACATTCAGTAGAGCTAAGGAAAATGGAGAGAGTATCTCAAAGGTCAAGGGTATGTGTATTATTAATATAATACCTAATACTTTTATGTTTAAAACTTCTTTTGCTTATTACTGGTAAAGGTTTTAGGGAGTGTCAGCTTTTTTAAAAGAAGAAAATAGTTGTATTACTTATTATGATAGTCTGAAATTCTGCCACTTATCTGCATTACTTAACGGACTGTCAGAGAAGCATACAAATCCAAGTGTATTGTAACCATAGGAGAAATGTCACGTTACCATAACATGACTAGCATGGAAGATTGAATTACAGATAAATACACACGAAGGGCATAAACTCACTTTTCAAGTTTGATTGGGCTTTCACGTTAACTAGTATTTTGTTTTAATTTTAGATTTGATCTGATAACTTCTGCAGACTTAAGTCTAAACTTTCTTAGTTGGAGAATTAAGTGGTTGTCAAGCATGTGGAAATAACCAACTGGACCTAGAAGGAAAGAAAAAAGCTCAGAAACTAAAGCCAGGGTTTTGTGTCTTTATCCTTTCCATCATGATTTAGCACTACCTTTATTATCTTTAATTTTATTCTTTAGATAACTTAGTTCAAAAGTTCACATGTTCAGATCCATCGATTTTGTTGGGGAAGGGTAGTCAGTACCATTTTGTCTTCTGTGCTTTTAAAATCTAAAATTGAAGGCTTGGGGGAAGGGGATGTTAGATTATTTAAATAAATGAAAAACTCTTTCCAGACAGTCTTTGAGAGGAACACTGGCTTGAAAGGGGTTCCTACAAATTTCCTTGGCCTGCTGCCAAGTGTATGCATGACCGAAAGCACGTATGTTTGTCCTTGACAGAGTTTGTGTTCTGTCAGTGACCCTTCTGTGCCGTCTTGAGGGAGTGTCTTTGTTAACGATCAGTCTGTAGCAGAGCAGACTATTAACCCATTTCAGCAGCCATAGAATTTGGCTCTAAGTTTATAAATGCATTATCCAATGTCTTATAACTCAAAAAACTGCTTCACTTATAATGAATTATTAATAACAAAAGTAACCAAAGAAAATAATCAGTGTGGAAATGTCTGTATACTTTTCTTTACAGAAATAATTATTCATATAAAAAACTTAACTGTTCAATTTCCCCGTTTGTTAAAGAAGTTTTTGTATTGTGGTCATGAATTTTTTTTCTTGTAGTTACTGCAGTCACTTTTAAACCTTAAAGATTTGTATTAACAAATTTTGGAAAATTAGTGCTTAGAAGGTAGAACATGTTGTATGGATCCTTAGTTAGAGAGTTATTTTTGAAAATGAAGTTAAAGCTTATGGGCTACCAAACCTTAAAATTTCTTGGCACATTTATTCCTTTTCAGAATAAGCGTTTGAGCAGCCTTTCTTTTCTTCCTTTGAGGAGTACACTTGGGAGAGTAAAGTTTGAGAATGGCTTTGGGAATGGTTGACATTGGCATCAAACCAAGATGTTTCCCTGGTTTAGTAATAAAAGTCAATAGGCAAGGAGTCAACAAGGTTTGGGGCTGTTCTCATTGGAATTGGCAAGAACCGATTTCTTTCCATCAGTCTTGAAGTTACCATTGGATATTTTAGTGCCCTCTTTTGGTGTAAGAAGGTTACTGCATCCTTAAATAATACAGGCAAAAGGTGATTTATAGTTGCGCAGTCATGCCTGACTCTGCAACCCCATGGACTGTAGCCTGCCAGGCTCCTCTGTCCATGGAATTCTCCAGGCAGGATTACTGGAGTGGGTTGCCATTTCCTTCTCCAGGGCAAAAGGTAAAAATCCTTTAAAGTTTTTAAAGTAAAAAATATGCTGAAGATTTGGAAAATTAAAGAAAGCAATGAATCACTCATAATTCTACCAGCAACATAAACACTGTTGGTTAATATAGACGTTCATTGTCATATGCTTAATCTGCCAGTAGCAAAATAAGATAACAGAAATTTTTGACTTAGTTTACATAAACTTATACAAAGAAGCTGGAAATGGATTCTAAGAAATACTTAGTATAACATGAGACTTTAAACAGATTGAAACATAACTAGAAAAAAGTAAGGGTCTTTCAAATAAAAACTAAATTTTAAGTTATGTGATAATAAAATAAATTTACAACTGAAAAGTTAGGAAAACACTAACTTTGTAGTCTGGGAACTTTTTTTCATTTTTTTCCCAGCACCCACTGTACTGGCTCAGGACTTTGGAAGAGGCTCACTTGAGTTCACCTCAGTTGTGTCCAACTCCGACCCCATGGACTGTAGCACGCCAGGCTTCCCTGTCCATCACCATCTCCCGGAGCTTACTGAAACTCATGTCCACTGAGTCAGTGATGCCATGCAACCATCTCATCCTCTGTCGTCCCCTTCTCCTCCTGCCTTCAGTCTTCCCCTGCATCAGGGTCTTTTCCAAGGAGTCAGCTCTTTGCATCAGGTGGCCAAAGTATTGGAGCTTCAGCTTCAGCATCCGTCCTTCCAATGAATATTCAGGACTGATTTCCTTTAGGATGGACTGGTTTGATCTCCTTGCAGTCCAAGGGACTCTCAAAAGTCTTCTGCAACACCACAGTTCAAAAGCATCAATTCTTGGGCGCTCAGCTTACTTTATAGTCCAACTCTCACATCCATACCTGACTACTGGAAAAACCTTAGCTTTGACTAGATGGACCTTTGTCAGCAAAGTATTATGTCTCTGCTTTTTAATACGCTGTCTAGGTTGTTCATAGCTTTTCTTTCAAGGAGCAAGCGTCTTTTAATTTCACGGCGGCAGTCACAATCTGCAGTGCTTTTGGAGCCCAAAAAAATAAGTCTCTGACTGTTTCCACTGTTTCCCCATCTATTTGCCATGAAGTGACAGGACCAGATGCCATGATCTTAGTTTTCTGAATGGTGAGTTTTAAGCCAGCTTTTTCACTCTCCTTTTTCACTTGCATCAAGAGGCTCTTTAGTTCTTCGCTTTCTGCTGTAAGGGTGGTGTCATCTGCATATCTGAGGCTATTGATATTTCTCCCGGCAATCTTGATTCCAGCTTGTGCTTCGTCCAGCCTGGCATTTTGTGTGATGTACTCTGCATATAAGTTAAATAAGCAGGGTGACAATATACAGCCTATACTCCTTTTCCTATTTGGAACCAGTCTGTTGTTCCATGTCCAGTTATAACTGTTGCTTCTTGACCTGCATACAGGTTTCTCAGGAGGCAGGTAGGGGGTCTGGTATTCCCATCTCTTTAAGAATTTTCCACAGATTGTGGATCTACACAGTCAAAGGCTTTGGTGTAGTCAATAAAGCAGAAGTAGATGTTTTTCTGAAACTCTCTTACTTTTTCGATGATCCAGCAGAACATTGGCAATTTGATCTCTGGTTCCTCTGCCTGTTCTAAAACCAGCTTGAACATCTGGAATTTCATGGTTTACGTACTGTTGAAGCCTGGCTTGGAGAATTTTGAGCGTTACTTTGCTAGCGTGTGAGATGAGTGCAATTGTGCGGTAGTTTGAGCATTCTTTGGCATTGCCTTTCTTTGGGATTGGAATGAAAACTGATCTTTTCCAGTCCTGTGGCCACTGCTGAGTTTTCCAAATTTGCTGGCATATTCAGTGCAGCACTTTCACAGCGTCATCTTTTAGGATTTGAAATAGCTCAACTGAAATTCCATCACCTCCACTAGCTTTGTTTGTAGTGATGCTTCGAACATTGGAAGAGGCTAAGTAAGTGTAAGTGTTAGCTGCCCAGCTGTGTCCAACTCTTCGTGACCCCATGGACTGTAGCCCGCCAGGCTCCTCTGTCCATGAAATTCTCCAGGCAAGAATACTGGAGTAGGGTTGCCATTTCCTTCTCCAGGGCTCCTGTTGGGGCAATTAGAATTGGATGCCTCACATCTAAGGGAGCCTCCCAGCTGTGTTCATTATCATTGGAAAAAACTAGCCAAGGCTTAATTCTGTCTCAGTAAGATAGTGTACTAGAGTAGCAGTTTGTTAGCCATTGACTCTCAATTAGGATCCTATTTTCCTGTGAATAGATTCCAGGAGGTAGGCTTTGTCAGCCCACGGTGTTTGAGTGTAGGGGATGAGGGAGAAGGAGAGATGAGCCCTATTTCTGTAACTGTTTTTGATTACTGCTTGGAGGGTAGAATAAGTGGGTTTTGAGGTGTTCTAAGATGCCTCTAGGTGACGTCTTCTCTTCTCATGGCTTTGGGTTTCCACCTCTATGTCGGCACCTCTCATCTGTGCCGGCACCTCTCATCTGTGCCGGCACCTCTCATCTGTGCCAGTTCAGTCTACCCTGTAGGCCCCCTTGTCATATTGTGTTTACCTCCTGCCCTCTGCTTTCCTCTAACTTTTTACACACCATCCTCTTTATTTAATCAGTGCTGACAGTGCAACTCCTTTTTCATAGGAAATATAGCAACAAAGAGAAGAAAAATCTTTATTTCTTTGTAGCGGATTTTAACTTTAGTTCTTAATTTTTCATTTTAATGGTAGTAGGGATTGGCAGTCAAATGAATAATAATAATAGCAAACATTGTATTACTGCCTAATCAGTAGTGTTCTGAGCACTTCTACTCGTTAACCCATTTACTGCAGGCCACATCACTATAAACCAGGAACTGTACTGTTCCATTTTGCAGATGAGAAACCCAAGGCACAGAGAGATGGTGTCTTGCTCAGCATCACACAGCTAGTAAATGTAAGAGGATGAAAACCCAGGCAGTCTGGAGCAGGGTTTGTTCTTGGCTGTGCTGAAGCTAGAGCTGAGGATAAAGTGTGTCACCAGGTAGGGATCTGGAGCCAAGTGGAAGCCAGGAGGCATGAAGGGGCTCCAGAGAGAAAGCAGAATAATACCTAAAATAAGCATTGCTTAATTCACTGTCGTACCTAAAGCTGGATCTAACTGATGCCTTTCATAATCATCTCTGATGTTGCCTTTAGCATCCAAGACCATAGGTTGCTTCTCTCTGAATGACACAGTAACCAGATTGCTAGAGTAAAGTTTCCTTTGTTGGTAATTTTTAAATTTAATCTTCATAAGAATGTATACATTTGTTGTTTATAAATCGTACTTTTCTGAGTAGTTTAAGAGGTTGGGAAACTGTTCTGTTATTTATCAGACATTTTTACTTATAGCCAATACAGAGGTAAGCTTGGAATATTATGAAGTCTGAATTCATAGTAAAAGACTTCAAATTAAAAAGGCTTTTCTGTTCATTATTCTTCCTTTTCCTCTGACTCTGTCTCATGAATCATTGCTAAGTTTTTGTTAGAATAACCACTTGAAGACCAAAAATAATACATATTACCTCATGGTCATTTAACTTAAAAAAAAAAAAGTGTTATTGCAGCTTAATTGCTGTGCAATAATTTGCCCATATTTAAAATACGTAACTTGGTAAGTTTTGATATATGTCTACACCCATGAAGCTATTACTGCGAACATCTCCAGCACACAAAAATCTCATTGCTCCCTTTTTTTAATCTCTCCCTCCTGCCAGGCAACCATTGATCTGCCTGCTGTCATTAGACTGGTTTGCATTTTCTAGAATTTTGTATATATATGGAATCACAAAGTATGTGCTGTTTTTTTTGGTTTGGCTTCTTTCACTCAACCTAATTTTTTTGAGATTCATCCATGTTGATGAGTAATATTCTATTGTATGGATATACCATTTATTGACAGACACTTGGGTTGTTTTCAGTTTTTGCTGAAGTTTTGAATTTTCAGTTTTGCTAATTTATTTTACAAATAAAGCTGCTATGAACATCCATGTTTCATCTTTATATGGACACAATGTATTCTTTCCTCTTGGGTGAATACTTACAAGTGAAATGGCTGGGTCATAGGATAATTGATTTAACTTTGTAAGAAACTGTCAAGATTTTTTTCCAAAGTGGTTTCCATTATTTTATATTTCAGCCAGCTGTATATGAGACTTGTGGTTCCTCCATATCCTCGCCAACATTTGTTGTAGTCAGTCTTTTAAGAGTAGACATCGTGACAGGTACAGAGTAGGCTCTTGCTGTGGTTTTAATATGCATTTCCCTAATGACTAATGGTGTTATGGTGTTAACCATCTTTTAATGTGTTTACTTGCTGTCCATATAGCTTCTTTGATGAAAAGTCTGTTCACATTTTGACTAGTTTTTATTGTGTTTTGTTTTTGAGAAAGAATGTGTGTGTTACACACACATTCTGGATACAAGTTGTTTATCGGGTATATTCTTTGAAGATTACTTTCTCCAGTCTCTGGCTTATCTTTTTATTCTTTTAACAATGTCCTTCAAAAAGAGCAGAAGTTTTTAATTTTGATGAAGTGTAGTTTTTAAAGTTTTTCCTGTTATGTATCAAATTGATGTATATAAGAAATTTTTCACAGTTCAAGGTCACAGAGATTTTTGTTTGATTTCTTCTAGTAGTTATATAGTACTAAGTTTTACATTTAAGTCTGTGATCCTTCTGTGTTAATTTTTACATATCATGCAAGGTATTGATAAAAGTTTGGAGATTTTTGCATATGTATATTCTATTGTTCTGACACCATTTTTTAAAGACTCGGTTCTACCATGAACGGTCTTCTGCTTAGTCGCTTAGTTGTGTCTGACTCTGCGACCCCATAGACGGTAGCCCACCAGGCTCCTCTGTCGAGGGATTCTCTAGGCAGGAATACTGGAGTAGATTGCCATGCCCTCCTCCAAGGGGTCTTCCCAACCCAGGGGTTGAACCCAGGTCTTCTGCATTGCAGGCGGATTCCTTACAGTCTGCGCCACCAGGGAAACCTGTCTTACCTAAGACAGGGAACTGTCTTAGCAGCTTTGTCAAAAATTAGTTTGTCCATTTGACCTGTTTCTGAACTTTGTAGACAGCCTATTGCTCTGCTGTGTCTTTAAGCCAGTACGATAGTGTCTTGATAGTGGTAACTTTGTACAACCCTTGAAATCAGATAGGGCTAGTCCTCTAACTTTATTCTTCTTCAAAGTTGTTTTGGCTCTTTTAGGTCCTTCACATTTCCATAGGAATTTTAAAATCAGTTTGTCTATTTCTATTTTTCAAAAAACCTACTGAAATTCAGACTAGAATTACTTAGAATTATAGATAAATTAACAATTTAGCAATTTTGAGTCTTCTAAGCCATGAATGATGCTAAAGCTGAAACTCCAGTACTTTGGCCACCTCATGCGAAGAGTTGACTCATTGGAAAAGACCCTGATGCTGGGAGGGATTGGGGGCAGGAGGAGAAGGGGACGACAGAGGATGAGATGGCTGGATGGCATCACCAACTTGATGGACCTGAGTGTGAGTGAACTCTGGGAGTTGGTGATGGACAGGGAGGCCTGGCGTGCTGCAATCCACGGGGTTGCAAAGAGCCATGAAAACAACGTCGTTGTTCAGTTGCTAAGTCATGTCTGACTCTTTGTGACCCCATGAACTGCAGCACTCCAGGCTTCTCTGTCCATCACTGTCTCTCTGAGTTTACTCAAACTCATGTCCATTGAGTCAGTGATGCCATCCAACCATCTCATCCTCTGTTGCGCCCTTCTCTTGCCCTCAATTTTTCCCAGCATCAGGGTCTTTTCCAGTGAATCGGCTCTGCATCAGGTGGCCAGAGTAAAAGAGCTTCAGCATCAGTCCTTTCAATGAATATTCAGGGTTGATCTCCTTAAGGACTGACTGGTTTGATCTCCTTGCTGTCCAAGGGACTCTTGAGAGTCTTCTCCAACACCACAGTTCAAAAGTGTCAATTCTTAAGCGATCAGCCTTCTTTATGGACCAACTCTCATATCCATACATGACTACTGGAAAAACCATAGCTTTGACTATATGGACCTTTGTCTCAAAGTGATGTCCCTGCTTTTTAATACACAGTCTAGGTTGGTCATAGCTTTTCCTCTAAGGAGCAAGCGTCTTTTAATTTCATGGCTGTAGTCACCGTCTGCGTTGATTTTGGAGCCCAAGCAGATGAAATGTGACATTTTCCCCATCTATTTGAAAACAATGTAGCTTTCCATTAATTTAGGTCGTCATTAGTTTCTCTCAGCAGCATTTTATAGATTTCAGAGTACAGGTCTTATACATCTCTTGTCAGATTTATTCCTAAGTAGTTCATGTTTTCATGCTATTTTAAATGGTGTTTTTAGGTCAGTTTCTTATTGGTTAATACTAATACTTGGAAATATAATTAATTTTGTAAGTTGCAATGTTGCTAAAATTTATTAGCTTTTTTGTAGATTCCATCAGATTTTCTACATAGGCAATATGCCATCTTTAAATAATGACAGTTTTACTTCATCCTTTCTAGTTTGATGCTTTTTAGTTTATTTTTCTTGATTTACCGTGCTGGCTAAAGCCAGTAGAAGTAGTAAAAGAGAATATCCTTGCCTTCTTTCATTAAATACGATGTTAGCTCTAGGTTTCTTGCAGATTACTTTTATTAACTAAAGGAAATTCCCTTCTATAACCTCATTTGTTGAGAAGTTTTATCAGAAGACATTGGATTTTGTTTTTCCATATCTCTTAAGATGATCGTATGGTTCTTTAGTTTGTTGATGTAGTAAATTATATTGACTGATTTATGAATACTAAGTCTCACATTTTTGCAAAAAAAAAAAAAAACTTGGTCATGATATACTCTTTTTTAAATGTTATTTAAATTTGGCTGTGCTGGGTCTTTGTTGCTGCGTGGGCTTTCCTCTGGCTGCGGTCAGCAGGGGCTGCCCTCTAGCCACAGTGTGAGGGCACCTCGTCGCAGTGGTTTTGCTCGTTGGGTAGCACGGCTCTAGGGCACGTGGGCCATGGTGGCTGAGCGCGTGGGCTCAGTAGTTGAGGCTCACGGGCTCTAGAGCACAGGCTCAGTAGTTGTGGCGCACAGCCTTAGTTGCTCTGTGGCGTGTGGGATCTTCCCAAATCAGGAATCGAACCCATGTCTCCTGCATTGGCAGGAGGATTCTTTACCACTGAGCCACCAGGGAAGCCCTGTCTATTTCTTGAGTGAGCTTTGATGGTCTGGTCATTGGAGAATTTGTCCACTTCATCTAAATTGTCTAGTTTATTGGCATAACATTGATCCTAATATCCCCTTATCTTTTTAATGTCTTTAGAATCTGTAGCAATGTCACCTCTGATTCCTGATATTGGCAATTTGTGTATTCTTTCACTTTTTCTTGATCAGTCTAGCTAGAGTTTTATCTATTTTATTGATATTCTCAAAGAACCAACTTTGGTTTCATTGATGTTTCTGTTGTTTTTCTGTTATCTGTTCATTGACATTTGCTCTGGTTTTCTTTCCTTTCTTCTGTTTAGTTGGAATTCAATCAGTTCTTCCTCTAGCTTTTTAAGGTTGAAAATGAAATCACTGATTTCTTATCTTTCTTCTCTTATAATATAGGCACTTAGCTGTACACCACAGATTTTTATTTTCATTCAGTTCAAAATACTTTGTAATTTCCCTGTTGATTTTTTCCTTTGGTCTATGAGCTGTTTAGAAGCATATCGTTTAGTTTATACAAAGTTTATCATTGGTTTTCTCAGTATCTTTCTGTTATTGTTTCTGATGTAATTACCTTATAATCAGAAATCATGAGAAGTGTCTTGAATCCAGAATTAAGTTTATCTTGGTAAATGTTCTACACGTACTTGGAAAGAATGTATGTTCTGCTGTTAAAAGTGTAGAGTGTTCTTTTGAATGTCAAATTGATTGATAGTGTTTAAGTCTTATATCCCTATTGATTTTTTGTCTACTTATTCTGCCATTATTCAGAGAGGAATGTTGAAATCCCTGACTATAATTGCAAGTTTGTCTCATTTCTTTTTTTTTTAAATACCTTTTTTGAGATATAACTCATATACTATACAATTCATCCATTAAGGTTTACAACTAAATGATTTTTTCCATCACCACTATCCAATTTTATAATATTTTCATTCCCCCACAGAAAAGAAACCCCATACCCATTAGCAGTCATTTCCCATTTCTAATCAGCACCAGTTCAGTTCAGTCACTCAGTCGTGTCCGACTCTTTGCGACCCCATGGACTGCAGCACACCAGGCCTCCCTGTCCATTACCAACTCCCGGAGTTCACTCAAACTCATGTCCATTGAGTCAGTGATGCCATCTAACCATCTCATCCTTTGTTGTCCCCTTCTCCTCCCACCTTCATCTTTCCCAGCATCAGGGTCTTTTCAAATGAGTCAGCTCTTCACATCATGTGGCCAAAGAACTAGAGTTTCAGCTTCAGCATCTGTCCTTCTAATGAATATTCAGGACTGATTTCCTTTAGGATGGACTGGTTGGATTTCCTTGCAGTCCAAGGGACTCTCAAGAGTCTTCTCCAACACCACAGTTCAAAAGCATCAGTTCCTTGGCACTCAGCTTTCTTTATAGTCCAACTCTCACATCCATACATGACTACTGGAAAAACTATAGTTTTGACTAGATGGACCTTTGTTGGCAAGGTAATGTCTCTGTTCTTTAATATGCTGTCTAGGTTGGTCATAACTTCATCACCACAGCCCTAAACCACCACTCATTTACTTTCTCTCTCTACAGAGTTGCAGATGTTTTATATAAACATAATCATACAATATGTGGGATTTTGTAATTCATGTGTTAAAGTTGGCATAATGTTTTTACATTTTATCTATGTTACAATATGTAGTATTGGAACTTCATTCCTTTTTATGGCCAAATAATAATCGCATTGTATGGAAATGTTCATTTTATTTGTCCATTCATCAGTTGATGGATGTTTATATTGTTTCTACATTTTCCATGTTATGAATAATGCTTCTGTGAACACTGGTGTACATAAATTTTTGTGTTGTATGTTTTTATTTCTCTTGCACATTTGCTTAAGAGTGGAATTCCTGGGTCATATAATAATTCTGTTTCACTTTCTGAGGAACTGCCAAATTGTTTTCCAAAGCAGTTGCAACATTTTTCATTCCTACTGGGAATGCATGAGGTTTCTCTGCATCCTTGCCAATATTTGTTGTTATATTTTTTATTATAGCCAATTTAGTGGGCTCATCGTGGTTTTGATTTACATTTCACTAATGACTAATGATGTTAAGCCTCTTTTTATATACTTATTGGCCATTTGCATATCTTTGGAGAAATGTCTGTTTGGCTCCTTTCTCATTTTTTTACTTTTTTTCATTTAAGCTATTCTTTTTATTATTGAGTTATAACTCAATTAACCCTATTAGATAAATAATTTGAAAATATGTCCTCTTATTCTATGAGTTTTCTTGTCATTTTCTTGGTACTGTTTATAACACAAAGGTTTTTAATTTTGATACAGTCCAATTTATCTTTTTGTTCTTTTTTTTCTTTTGGTGTACTGGAGGGGGTTGCCATTCCCTTCTCCAGGGGATTTTCCCGACCCAGGGATCAAACTCGGGTCTCCCGCATTGCAGAAATATTCATTACCATCTGAGCCACCAGGGAAGCCCAGTTTATTGTGTGTGTGTGTGTGTGTGTGTGTGTGATTTGTGCCTTGGGTATTGTATCTGAGAAAACATTGCCTAATCCAGGATCACAAAGATTTACTCCTGTTTTTTCTTTTAACAGTTTTAAGACACTTGATTTTCTTTTCTTTTTTCTGCCATGCTGCATGGCATGTGGGATCTTAGTTCCCCAACCAGGGGTCAAACCTGTGCCCCCTATGCAAGCAGTTGGAGTGCAGGGTCTTCAACACTGGACCTCCAGGGAATTTCCACTTAGAGTTTTCTGAAACAACCATTTCATATCTTTTCCTCACTCGATAAGCCATTGTCACCCCCCTGCCCCCAATTCCAGCTGATGACCTCATCCCCCTTTTGTTGAGAAAACAGAAACATCCAGAAGGGAATCTCTCCTCTTCCATTCTTCAGATCTGTGAATGGGCCTGTGTCTCTCTTCATCCTCTTCAAGGTTACCCACCTCCGCCTGGGCTCTTCTCCATCCCTTCTTTCTCCAGGACTTCACTGCTTCTGCTCCCTATCTTCAGTCTCTCCTTGTTTGTAACTAAAGCAAGCCTTATTAGCATTCTTATAAAACATATAAGCATGCCTTAGTGTTTCCCATCTTTGAAAACCCTTGGCTCCAGATGTTCTACTCCCCTTCATACCCACACTTCTTAAGCGTTTTCTTTCACACTGCCTCCATGTCTCACCAGTAATTCCTCTTCAACCCCCTCCAGCTATTCACTGAACCGCTCTGATCAGACACCAACGATCTCCATATTGCTAAGTCCCTTTTTCAGCCTCAGCACAATTAGCCAGTTTCCACACCCTTCTCCACAAAGCACTCCTGGGTCAGCTTCTGTGACTCCATACTCCTAGTTGTCCCCATTTCCTTGGTTATTTCCTCTGTATCTTTTCTCCAGCTCCTCTACTTTTACTCAGCGACTAAATATTGGAGCACCTCAGAATTAAGCCTAGGCCTTCTTCCCTATAAACTAGATAACCTTATCCATTTTCATGACTTTTAATATTATTTGTGTGCTGGTGGTTTCCATATGTGCCATCTCCAGCTCAGACTTGTCCTGTGTGCTCCATACTGCTAGGTCTGACCACCTTCTCTGTGTATATCTCTAGACATCGATCCAGAACTAACATGCTCTCTACTCTGCTTTTTCTCATCTCAGTAAATGACACCACATTGGTCCATTTGCTCAGGCCCCAAAACTAGATCTCATCCATATTTATTTCCCTCTGTCACCTCCCACATCAGTTCATCATCAACTTCTGACTGTCCTGCCTCCAAAATACAGTCTGTGTTTCCACTCCGCTCCATCCTGACCTAATCTAAACGCCCATCATCTCTGACTTGAACCCCTGTGTTAGCCTCCTAGGGAGTCTCTCTGCCTGTACTCTTGCCCCATCCCAGTCCATTTTCATCAGAGAAATCATTGTAGGTTTGACAGTGGTTATCATTGTAGGTTTGACTATTTCTTGTCACAGTTTTCATGAGAAAGGGAGGCTTTTTCTAATTTGCACCAAGGTAGATTTGCATTTAGGCTAGCATTTTTATGCCTTTCCCTTCTCTGATGCATCAAGGTCTTTTTCTGTCTAGGCCCCAGCTTTTCTTTCAAATATTTCAGACTTAAAGAAGTCAAACAAAAAACTACCATATAACCTTTGCGCCTAGGGAGTCTCTCTGCCTGCGCTCTTGCCCCATCCTAGTCCATTTTCTTCTTGCTTCAGCTTCAGTCTTTCCAATGAATATTTAGGATTGATTTCCTTTAGGACTGACTGGTTTGAACTCCTTGCAGTCCAAGGGACTCTCAAGAGTCTTCTCCAACACCACAGTTCCAAAGCATTAATTCTTCGGCATTCAGCCTTCTTTGTGGTCCAGCTCTCACATCCACACATGACTACTGGAAAAACCATAGCTTTGACTAGATGGACCTTTGTCAGCAAAATAATGTCTCTGCTTTTTAATACACTGTCTAAGTTTGTCATAGCTTTTCCTCCAAGGAGCAAGTGTCTTTTAATTTCATGGCTGCAGTCAACATCTGCAGTGATTTTTAAGCCCAAGAAAATAGTCTGTCACTGTTTCCATCGTTTCCCCATCTATTTGCCATGTAGTGATGGGACCAGATCCCATGATCTTAGATTTTTTAATGTTGAGTTTTAAGCCCACTTTTTCACTTTCCTCTTTCACCTTCATCAAGAGGCTCTTGAGTTCCTCTTCGCTTTCTGCCATAAGGGTGGTGTTATCTGCATATCTGAGGTTATTGACATTTCTCATGGCAATCTTGATTCCAGCTTGTGCTTTATCCAGCCGGCGTTTTGCATGAGGTACTCTGCATATAAGTTAAATAAGCAAAGTGACAATATATAGCCTTGATGTACTCCTTTCTCAATTTGAAACCAGTTCGTTGTTCCATGTCTGGTTCTGACTGTTGCTTCTTGACCTGCATACAGGTTTCTCAGAAGGCAGGTAGGGGGTCTGGTATTCCCATCTCTTTAAGAATTTTCCAGTTTGTGGTGATCCACACAGTTAAAGGCTTTAGCACAGTCAGTGAAGCAGAAATAGATGTTTTTCTGGAATTCTCTTGATTTTTCTATGATCTGACGGATGTTGGCAATTTGATCTCTGGTTCCTCTGCCTTTTCTAAATCCAGCTTGAACATCTGGAAGTTCTTGGTTCACATACTGTTGAAGCCTGGCTTGGGGAATTTTGAGTATTACTTTGCTAGCATGTGAGATGAGTGCACTTGTGCAGTAGTTTGAACATTCTTTGGTATTGGAATGAAAACTGACCTTTTCCAGTCCTGTGTCCATTGCTGAGTTTTCCAAATCTGCTGGCATACTGAGTGCAGCATTTCAACAGCATCCATCTTTGAAAGGATTGGAAATAGCTCAGCTGGAATTCCATCACCTCCACTAGCTTTGTTCATAGTGAGGCTTCCTAAGGCCCACATGTCAAGTTACCTTTGGTTTTAGTCTGTTGACCCAGCTGTTGATAATTTATAAGCCTGGTTTGCTTAATTTAGTCAACAGTTTTCAAGCTTTTCCCACAGTTGTTCTACTGAAACATTTAAAGTAAATGACACTTTATTCCATTGTACTTGAGTAGCCATGACTAAAAACTAAGTTTCTATAAACCTATCCAGAAACCAGAAAAACCTTTGGCAGTGTGAATCATCGCTGATGTAGTTTGATTCTCCTTGGCTTTTATTTACTGTCTTGAGGAGGGGTGCACCTTTAACTGCACGCTAGTGTAAGGCGTGTCAGGCGTGCAGAACACGGAGTGGACAGTCCCAGCCCTGTGACTCGTGAGAGGTTGTCTAACTTAACCTCCCTTTTCTGTTGGCAGTGCACGACTTGATTTTCTGGCGAGATGTGAAGAAAACTGGCTTTGTCTTTGGCACCACACTGATCATGCTGCTGTCCCTGGCAGCTTTCAGTGTCATCAGTGTGGTTTCTTACCTCATCCTGGCTCTTCTGTCTGTCACCATCAGCTTCAGGGTCTACAAGTCTGTCATCCAAGCTGTACAGAAATCAGAAGAAGGCCATCCATTCAAGTGAGTTCAAGTATCATAAGTAATGCTCTACAACTTAGGAAAGGGTTTGCAGAGGCTGGTCAGATTCAAATCAGACCTGATTAGAAATCAGGAATTATAGGGCCTAATGCAGCTAATCAGTCGCATGAAACGTCAGCTTGAGACTCCTTTATGAAGTGACCAAGTTAGGCACCGAGAACTTCTTTGACAAACTAGAGGTTCACCTAAAAGGACTGTCTGAATTCTTGGGCAGGGTCGTCCTGTAGAGCAAGCAGGGCATCTGGACAGTGCTCAGTGAAAGGGGGTCCCAGGTACATGTTTAAGCCCCACATAGTTAACACTTAAAACAGCCTTGGAATGTTGTCATTGAGGATGCATTCTTGGCAATAACAGAACTCAGTGTGTATATTCTTGGTTTTATCTCTCCTTTAGTTACCTTAATACCAGGGGCAAGTCATGATGAAGTCAGTAGGTCATGCATTTGTAGAATCCAGTTGCTAGCTTTTCCAACTGTGCTATGATTTAACAAATGTTTTCTCACCCCTTTCCTCTTGAAAGTCTTGGCCTGTAAAAAGTTTTAACATCAACAAATGGCAGTATTTTATTATTTTCAAATAGCAGGTTTTTAAAACCCCTTCTCATGGAAAAAGAAGTATTTCTGTGGTCTCTCAGAACTATGACAGAATAGTGTCTGACTGCAGCTTTGGTCCTTGTCTTTTCTCCTGGTGAAAATAGAAGGAATGATTTAAGCTCTATGTGGCATGTTAAAAGTTACTTGCAAATTGGTTTTAACAAATCAGTAGTTGTTGATTGATTGAGTGGATAAATTTTACTGTTTTGCCACAAGCTGCAATGTAGAAGTTTGTGTTTTTTTTTTCTCCTTTCGCATGACGCTGTTATAGATTTATAAAATGTGTTTTGCTGGGTTGTATTAATTACAGCATCTAATTTTTATAACTTTTGTGTTTGATAGTAAATATTTCCTTAATAAACAGGAAAGAAAAACATGCCTGTTACTCTTCTGATTTTTCCCGCAAGACTGTAGGCTGTTTGAGGCAGAAGCAGTTTTACTTTTCTGATATCCCTACACCTAGTGGAGGGTCTGATACTCATGGGCACGCAGTAAGTGCTGAGTGAATGGACAGATTGTGAGCAGGTGGTTACATCTCAGTTCTAGAATGCATCCTGGGAACAGAACGCAGGTCTTTGTGTTTCTTTAACAAATATTTTATAATGCCTCCTTTATCATTTTGAAATGAAATTCATAGATAATATTACTGGTAAACAATTACAACAAGCATTTCAGTCAATATTTTAATTTCTTAGAAATAACTACACCAAAAAAGAAACTAAAGATACTTTAGATCAGATACTTGCATGTACATTTATAATCTCCCTTACAGATGTGATTTTCCAAAATGGCACAAAAAAAAAATCTTAAGGTTTCAGTATAAACAAAATACAGTTTTAGACAATTAGGGATATGTTAAAATTGTGGGGAAATTACTTTGTTTTTGTATGTTCTGGGCTCCTGATAATTATAAATAGGTTCACCTTCATGAATATCCTATGAGATAGTAAAAGTTATGCAGGACATTGGGCAGTTCTTTATTGTACATGACTATCCCTCACTGCAGACATAGGGCAGCTTTGCCTCTACCTACCAAATGACAGCCATGTCCCCCCACCCCATGTTAGCAAAATCTGCCTCTGCAGATGTCACACACCCTTGGGGGGATTTCACCCTCTGAAGAACTTCTGTGCTAACAGAAACAGGTCGTCTCCTGCCATGTCAAATGTGTGACTGTTGTTTCTTCTTCTGGAAGAGCCTACCTGGATGTCGACATCACTCTGTCCTCAGAAGCTTTCCATAATTATGTGAACGCTGCCATGGTGCACATCAACAGGGCCCTGAAACTCATCATTCGTCTCTTTCTGGTGGAGGATCTAGTTGACTCCTTAAAGGTTAGTTGCCTCTACAGCTTTTGGTGGTGAGGCTGAGGAAAACCAGGGACTGAGTTATAATTCAGAGGAAAGGCAGTAAATAAGGTTTTATCAGACAAAAGCAAAATGTATGCTTGTCTCAATCAATCTATAAAAATGGAAGTAGGGCTTAGTAAAGAAGGTACTTTATGCTCCAAGAGAACTAACATCAGAATAAGGATAATGTATGTAATTGATAGAAATGCAGTTACAGTCTGTTTGGGGGCCTGAGAGAACCACTGAGTTCTTTTATGCACCCTCAAATGTATAATAGAAATGAGGTAACCATCTTGAAATTATTAATGGCATATATCACTAAATTTATGAGGACTTAGCTAGAAAAGAATAACATCAAATAACCTGAATTTTTTAAGATCCCCTGGTGGAAGGCATGGCAACCCACTCCAGTATTCTTGCCTGGAGAGAGGAGCCTGGTGGGCTACAGTCCATGGGGTCGCAAAGAGTCAGACACAACTCAGTGACTACTACTGCTAAGTCACTTCAGTCGTGTCCAACTCTGTGCAACCCCATAGACGGCAACCCATCAGGCTCCCCCATCTTTGGGATTCTCCAGGCAAGAACACTGGAGTGGGTTGCCATTTCCTTCTCCAATGCGTGAAAGTGAAAAGTGAAAGGGAAGTCGCTCAGTTGTGTCTGACTCTTCGCGACCCCATGGACTGCAGCCTACCAGGCTCCTCTGTCCATGGGATTTTCCAGGCAAGAGTACTGGAGTGGGGTGCCATTGCCTTCTCCAAACTGAGTGACTTCACACAGCCAAACCTGAATTTTGCATTATGATTATTCCTGCTTAACCCTCTGATGTTGGCCTTCACAGCTTGCTGTCTTCATGTGGCTGATGACCTATGTTGGTGCCGTTTTCAATGGGATCACCCTTCTGATTCTTGGTAAGGTGGCAAGGAAAATGTCTTCAGGCTCTATGAAGTAATTGGTAAGAGTAAGAACAAAGAGAGCTCAGCGTGGCTCCAGTCCTTTCACACTGGCCCAGCCTTTAACATCCATAAAGGCCTTGACTAGTTATTGGAGGAACCTGTGTTTGTGGGCACAGGTTTATTAAATGGTCCCACCTATAAAGAAACATCCAGATAACTAGAAATAAAGGAGAGTTGTCGAGATTTGGTTTAAATATGAGGATCTTCATAATTTGGAAATTATTAGTGGTACAAGAGGGAAGACTATATACCTGTATCTAACTCTCCTTAGTTGAGAGCTCTGGCCAGGATTTCTCATATTGATGAAGTTCTGTGTTTCCCTGTATTTCATGAGGAAAAATATCCCTGTTACTCAGACTTTGTGACTGTCTCCATTGACACTTGCCGTGTCTCATGATTCTTTCTTACAGCTGAACTACTCGTTTTCAGCATTCCAATTGTCTATGAGAAGTACAAGGTAAGCATTTGTCTGTTTTTGAGTCAGATATGCCAGTTAATGTATGACTAATTTTAGTTCTTTTTTTATTTCTTTCTTTATTTGGCTACATCAGATCTTTAGTTGCAGTATATGGGATCTAGTTCCCTGAACAGGAATTGAACCCGGGCCCCCTCGATTGGGAGCACAGAGTCTTAGCCACTTGACCACCAGGGAAGTCCTTAGTTCATTTTTTAGGCATTGAAAGTGCACAGCAATCTTTTCCTAGCCATTTTTACAGTCTAATTTTACAAGTCAAGTGCCTACAAGAAACTGGTAACTGGTTTCCTCTAAGAAGCGAAACTGAATGTCTAGAAGAGATAAGGGTAGAAAGGGAATTTACTGTGTTACCATGCTGTGTGTCTTTTGAGTTTTATCAGATGGATCTATTCCCCCAAAAAAGTTGAAAAAAATGCTTAAATAAGAGCTGGTATCTGTGAAGAAACAAACTATTAAAGGAGTTGTGGGAATCCGTCAGTGCGAGCAGACGTCTGCATTGTAGAGTGGCTTATACCAAGTGTACTGGCTGCTGTGAAGTTGTTCTTGATAGACTGTTGTCCATCATCTGACTTGATTCATGGCTTTTTGGTATTAAATGAATTAGTCTCACCAGGAGTCAGAACATATTTGTGTTTACTGAATGTAGATTAGACACACAGTTTCTGGTATTGAGAAAATGATGGTTAAACTAGGCTAAAGAATCTTACCTTCAGGAAAATTGTTAATCTGTGTGTTGCCACAACTGAATGACTTTTCTTCCTTGAAGACCCAGATTGATCACTATGTTGGCATTGCCCGCGATCAGACCAAGTCAATTGTTGAAAAGTGAGTATGCTTAGGTTCCACATTTCATCATGACATGAGCTTTTTTCCCCCCAGTTGTTTTTAGTCTCCTATGTAAAATGCTAATACCAAAGAAAGTAATTTTTATCCTGGGGAAAAGGAAAAGCTTGGTTAATGGTTTCATTTTACTAGAAATTATTTCATCTGCTCCTTTGTAAAGCATTCTTTGTATCTTAAACTGAAAAGGATCAACAGACTTAGGACCACTCTGCCTTTTTGAACTGGTTTTTAAATGTTTGTGGTTGTCTACTCACCATTTAGTTTCACAAATATCAATATTAAGCCAAACTCTTCTTTCCCTTTTCAGAAATAAAACTTGTAGTAAATAAATATATTAAAGCTCAAAACTACCTCTTTTCTAAGACTACATATCCTTCTGTTTTAATCAGTTTCATATTTAAATCAAATAATAAAATATTGGTAGAATTTTTATGACTCCCTATATCAAGGAACTGTAAGTTAATATTTTTCCATATTTTCTTCAGATACTCTTTAAGAAACAAAGCATCACAGCAGTTAAATTCTCTTTGTGCCCGCCCCCCACCTTTCACACCCCAGGTTTCAGTGCTTTTTCTAGCTTTGATATGAGGAAACCTTGTCTGTATCCAGACAGCCCAGACTTAATGCAGGATCTTTACCTACTTTTTTGCTTTCTTAGGTAGACACTGGAGCTAAAGCCCAGCAAGGGCAGTTCACACAGATTTGTATATGGTTGTTGCTTATTCCTACAGAGCACAGCCAGCAGGCAGTGTGCTTACGTGTGCCTCATTCTCTGTTATCCCCAGAGAAGGGAGCCAGGAGGTTTGGGCAGCGAGAGAGGACAGGCAGCAGGCTCAGTGGCAGGGAGCGGGTGGATCTTGGGGGCTCTCTTCGGCTCATCCCAGGCCAGACTCAGCCCCTGCCCAGTGAAAATGGGAGTGTTGTTCTCAGGACACTAGTGAGTCCCAGAGCTGTCTTCTAGGATCAGTGTTAAAACAAAAATCTACAACTAATGTCTGTATTTTCACTCTTTTTTTCTTTCCTTTTCCCAACAGGATCCAAGCAAAACTCCCTGGAATCGCAAAAAAAAAGGCAGAATAAGTACATGGAAACCAGAAACACAACAGTTACTAAAACCCCATTTAATAGTTATAACGTTGTTACTTGTACTATGAAGGAACGTGCTCGGTGTCAGCTTGAGCCTGCATTCCAAGCTTTTTTTTATTTGGTGTTTTCTCCCCTCCTTTCCCTCTACCCTCAGTATCAAGCACAAGAATTGTTGGACTTAAACAAGAACTGATACCTTAGAAAACCCAAAAGAATAAAGAAAGAGTCAAATTAATAGGATAAATCAGTACCTTAATGATGGTGGAGCTTTTACCTGTAACTTGAAAGGAAGGGGAAAATTGGAGGTAAAGGAGAAAATGAAAAATAAAAACACATCTCTTGGGTTCTTGTATCCAAATTTCAAGGACTAGTCAGTCTTCTAGAGCTTCCCATCATAGTTTTGCCCTTATTTTTAAGTTAAGAAATAATGATTAACTTATGAAGAAATTATCTGGGGACAAGAATGGGATCCTTCCCTTGTTTTTGTTGTTGTTTTGCAGTCCTGATCCCATCTTTCTGCCCCACGACGTGAGCAGCTACTCCTAATCTTCTTCTTTTTCATTAAATGATATAACTTTCAACTCTGTGAATAACTTATAGTTGATAGTGATGATTCCTGATTCCCAGAATACCATCTGATAACCAGGAATGGAGTTGGAAGGTCGGACGGAGGAGCACACAGGAGCGCTGCTGTGACTCCCGCGCGTCCTCAGGAAGGAAAGGCTCCGCATGGGGGACGGTGGTGTCTGTGTCGTTTGTTCTGGACACCAGTTCTGAGCTGTAGTTGGAGAGCTTATTCCTGAATGTGCTTTCCTCCCTCTTTCCTCCCCTCAAGTTCAATAAATATGGTTGTACTTTTCTTATTATAAAATAAATGTCTGTAACTGCTGTACACTGCTGTAAACTTGTTAGAGAAAAAAAAAATTAATCTGCATGTGGGCTCCTCCGTTATTGAGTTATTGTAATCCTGTCTCAGTCCGTGGCGGGGAAACATTCTCAAGAGGTGAGCTACAGAAACACAAAGGCCTTTTTCTCTTTTCCCTGCACACTCCATCTTTACCTGTGCTCATCGTTTTACCCTGAGGACCAAAGCTGCGCTGGCGTGCGCGGAGACCGTATCTGTGGTTGAGACCCCACAGATGAGTGTAGGGAGGTGCACTTTGTGGTTCAGGTGGGGTTTTAACTTAGAGGCTGGCTTACTGGGCATGTGTTATTTGAGGATTCCTTCCATCTTCAGGCACTTAAGCTGTCTCAGCACCTGTACCGTGGTGCAGGGTCCTCCTTTTGAGAGTGTTTTCCAAGAAGCTGTAGGTAAGGGTGACCAGGCAGGGCAGATTGTGTTGGCGGGCTCCATGCGCAATTAAAAGACAACAAACAGTTCACGTTGATAACAGATGGAGGGCATTTGGGAATCTTTGATTCCCACTTGAGACTTAACGTCTTCCTCCCCTTCCAACATTAAAATTCAGTAAACTTGAAAGAAAATCATCTGCGAATTCTTTCAGGTTGTAACTGACAGTCGTGATAATCCAGACAGAATATGCACTTGTGACTTTAAAGTAAGGGCTATAATCTTTGACGGTCCCAAAGCAGTGCAGCTCTGTAGAAGGTAGTGGAAGGATCTTTTCTTTCTACTTTGTTGAGAAAATTACTTAGGAATTTAGATGGGTAAAGGTACCTTGCCTTACTCCACTCTTATTTTCTTAGCCCCCTTTCCTTCTGAAATGTTTTAACTCATTTCACGTCATGGTAGGAAATGCACTCTCCACCTTCATTCCTTTGCCCTCCCAAGAAGTCAGTGCACTGATTGTCTTTTTGGGCTTCCCCTCCTAAGGGCCTTTCCCTGCACAGGAAGCCTCCACACCTAGCTTTTGCTTTGTCACTGCTGTGTTCAGATTGATTGGACAGATCTTTGTGCCACACAGGAATTTTTTTTTTTTTAAGAAAAATCTATAGGTGAAAAATTACTAATGAAACTGTGTGCGTATATGTGCGTGCAACATAAAGTACAGTAGCGCCAAGGAGCTTGAATCTTGGTTCCTGTAAAATGCAAATTGATGTGGTGTTAATAAAAAAGAAAAAAAGAACAGTGACTGTGCTGTCATTCTGCTAACTTTATTCTTTATACACAGTTTGGGTAAAGTAAGAACCAAACAAGGCTTCCACTGGCCCCCATCCCCACTCCACTTTCGAGGCTTTAAAAAGTGATTAATAGTTGATACTAGTAGTGATTTCCAAGATTGCAGAATTTCCATAGTAGAACAAAGCTGTGCATTTGGTTTCTGAAAGAAAATAAGAGATCCTCTTAAGAGGGGACCGCAGGAGAAAGATGGTGAGTGGAAAGGGCCAGGGGGGTCTGTTGTCCCAGTTCACACCAACCTAGGAGGGTTCCCCCACCTGCAACATGAGTGAAGCAGCCTGTAACTCCCACAGTCACAATGTACTTCAAATGAGACTCAGTCACCATGGAAAATGGAAACTTTTCCATCAGGTCTTTGCTCTTTCCCAAAACTAAGGCTGCCATGACCCTTAAGCTGCTTTTTTTAATTCAACATACCTCTTAGAAAACTTAGGCTGAAATTTTAAAAAAGTAACTGATGCGAACAACTTCACAAATACGCATACAAATGTTCAAATAATGTCACTAACATGGTATATAAATATGTATTCAGAGTAACATTTACGTATTGGCCATAATAGCAAGCATACCATTAACAAAAAAAATTCATGAAGAAACTTCACCTGTTCATATCAGACTCCCAAGGCAAGGAGGAGGCACCTAGAGATGAGAACCACCTAATCTCCTGACTGTTAGTTCAAGAGGCTATAATAGCTGCAAAGTAGTAACAACCACAGTGCCACTGCGCAGTTCACTGGTGCTCAGAACTTCAGCATGCCTTGTGATCACTGGAGGGCTTATCAAAACAGATTGCTAGGCTCCACGCCAGTTTCTGATCCATAAGTTGCCACCCAAGAATTTGCATTTCTACTAACTTCCTAATTTCTGTTGGCTACACTTTTGAGAACCAGTGGAGTGCTTGGGGCTGCTTCTCAATGAAGACATCCACTGCTGCCCTCCTAAGGCCTCTCCCTGCCTATTGAGAGCAAAAACCATTCTCATCCTGCTCTCTGCCCTGGCTTACCTGAACTTCGGCAGAGGGTGTGGATGACTATGATAGTTGCCCCAGTCTGCCTGTTTTTGAATAGGCAGAGTAGCGAAAGTGGCAGAGCACTCCTGGATCTGAAAACAACATGCATGAAGGAAAATAAAAGAATGGCAGTACCCAACCTGGGGCCATCCATAATCCCTGCTCTCTTTTTAATACTGTCTCAAAAAACCTGGAGGTTCAAACGCTAGGAATTCACTTTTTAGGCGAGTGACAGCCCATGCAGTATTTCCTGAACCCCTGGTGGCATCAACAAAACAATGCCAGAGCCTTTGCCCAGCAGGGAGGCCTTGGGCCAGGTGGCAGTCAGCCCTACTTGTGCAGTTCTGGTCAGGAAAGCTGCTGCTGGCACCCTCCAGCTGAAGCCAATGGTGGCAGGACTGCCCTGTTGAATACTTGTTCTAGGAGTGTGCTGCTCTTTGCCACTCCCAGGAGCCCACAACTGCACTGGGAGGGCCTGCGGAGCCCAGCTGCACACGCCATCCTTCGGCAGGCCTAACCGTAAAAGAAATTTTAACTTACCAGAGATGGGGAGGCCATGTGGTGTAGTGCAAAGAACACTGAACTGGGAGTTGAGGTTTTTATTCTAGTCCTAGTACTGCTCCTACCTGGTGTGTGATAATTTCAGTTCCTGGACTCCATCTTAACCTATCTGTGAAAGGGGTTGGGGCAGGTACTGGTTGATCTCCAAGGTCTTTCCAGCTCAGACAATCGAGTTATATAAAAAATGCTACAAAATCCGTGGTATAAAATTCAATTCCCAATCAGAAGTCAAGGGGACTGGGCCTGAGGCACTTGAACCGTGGGCTCTGGCCTGGGAGCACTGAGATAAGGAAGGCTTTCCTCTCTGCTCTCTGCTTTCCCATCCACAGAGGCGGCTGCCAGGGCCGCTACCCCTCCAGACCCAGCCCTGAAGTCCCCACCCGCTGATCTCCCCACTCAGCCTTTAAGACCAAAGGAACCGGCCTGGCTATGTGAAGAGCGCCAGTGGGTTACTAGAGACTCCTCGGAGGAACCTGGTGAGGCACACATTAGTCTATGATGTTTGGGGTCCTCCCGTCCGCGCCTCCTCTCTCCTACCTTTAGGTCCTTCCTCCACCACCTCACAGCTTATCTCTGATACACGCATAATAAATAAGACATTTGCACATAAGGGTGACGGACAGCTCTCTTCCCGCCCCTCCCCCTCTCATATAAAAGCATTAAATACAGTTTCAAAATAAAATACAAAGAGCAAAAAGGGCCTGATCCCGGGGCCACCTGTTCTCCACAGGAGAATGAATGTACACATCCCTCTCGGACCTGCCTGGGAGATCGCGGGGCCCGTTCCCGGCCCCTTGCGGCCTGGCTCTGCCGCGAAGAGGAGAGAAAGGAAGGCCGAGGCCGGGCCCCAGGCCCAGAGGGCTGCGAATGGGTGGCACTTTCACGGCGTACAAAAGAGGCGGGGGGGGGGCGGAGGGGGACGGGAACAGAACGCCAACTGCCGGGACCTCCAGTGTCCCGGACTCGGACTGAGGGCGCTTGAAGCAGGCGCGCCTGACTGAGCTTAGGGGTACAGGGAGACCTTCGGAGCAGGCGAGCAAAGGAAGAAAGTGCTAATCCCTTTACAAGATCGCGGCGCCGGCGGGCGTGGCAGGGGCCGGGAAAGAGGGCGGGGCGGTCCCCGCAGGGCCCGCCCCGTGGGCGGGGATAGGGATTGGCCCCGCCCTCCCGCCCGCGGGCCGGCGGGCTCCCAGGCCCCACTGCCCCTCCTCCCGAGGAAGGCCCTCGTCCGCAGTCCAGGCCACCGAGCGGCCGCGACGGCCAGTAACGAACGGCTGGGGGTCAGCCGGCCCCGATCCCCGAGAGCCGTGCCTGCCGGCGTGCCTCTGTGAAACCCGGGCGCCCACCCAAGCCAAGGAAAAGGGACCGGCGCGTCCCTTCTACACCCTCTCCGCTCCACCTACTTGGGACCCTAATACTGACGGCGCCCCGCCCGCCCAAGCCTGGCCTGGCGGGGTGCGACCGGGGGCCGAAAACTCTCCGTGCACAGACTGAAGCGTCCCAGGAACTAGCCGCCTTGAGCGGCGAGGGCCCGGGCTCCGGGTCCGAGGTGGAGAGCGCGCTTCCCGCGGCGCCCGCACTAGCTTGAACCCGCCACCCCACCCCAGTCCCGAGTCTCCGCCCTGCCCGGCCAGCCGGGGTGGGCAGCGGCCAGGGCCGCGGGGAACCGGGGGAGCCGGCTTGGCACCGCCGCCCTCCCCCTCGAGTGATCTACGCCCGACACACGGCGCCCGCCTTGAGGTCCGCGCCGCCGTCGCGCGGCGCCGCCGGGGCGGGCGGCCCGAAGCCCTCGTGACCGTAGCAGCGCAGCGCCGCCTCCTCGTAGGCCTCCAGGATGGTCTGGCGCTCCTCGGGCGTGAAGTCCATGGAGAAGGGGTGCACCTGCAGGATGTGCCGCTTGATGGTGCTGACCTTGAGCGTGGCCAGCGCGCCCCCGCACACCATGCACACCAGGCCGCGCCGGCTGCCGTCGTAGTCCATCAGGTACTCGCCCCGCCAGCGCGGCTGGTAGTTCCGCCGCTGCTCTCGGCTGCGGGGCGGGGGAGGTGGGGGCGGCGGCGGCGGCGGCGGAGGGAAGGCGAGCGCCCCGGGATCCGGGCCGTCCTCGTCGTCCTCCTCTTCTTCCGCCTGCCGCTCCGACGGTTCCCCGGGGGAGAGCGGGACGTCGCCTAGGACGGAACAAAGGACCGCGCTGGAGCGTCCCGGCCTCGTGACCCCCCTACCCGTGCCCTCCGGTGCTGCCAGCCTCCCGTCTCCCCTTCGACCTTCTACTGTCCCCACCCGCCTTCTACCCCTAGCCCCTCTCCCTCTCCACCTGCTCTGACCCAGCTCACCCCACCACTCCTCCTCCTCCTCTGGCTGCTCCTTCTCTGCCCCTCCCCCCTCCTCGGAGGCTGCGGCTGTGCTGGGTGCGGCGGGGTCCCCGGGCGATTCGGGGCAGGGCAGCCCCATGGCCAGCAGGTGGGCGGCCTTCTCGCTCCACTCCTGGGCGATGAGGGCCCCGACTGGCCCGCCGAGGCGCGCCGAGCCCGGGTGGCGCCGGCGGATGTGCCGCTTGATGGTGCTCATCTTGAGCGAGGCCAGCGCGCCCCCGCATGCCAGGCACACCAGGCCGCGCCGGCCGCCGTCCAACTCCAAGAGGTACTCCAGCCGCCAGCGCTCCGGGCAGTAGCGGCGGGGGTCGCGGCCCCGCGCAGACCGGCCAGGGACCCCCACCCTCTCGCCCTCCTCCGGCTCCTCCTCCCCTGCCGGCCCGGGCACCCTCTCAGGGACCCAGCCAGCCTCTTCCTTTACGTCTGGGAGGCTGAGATCCTGAGAGGACTGGGCTCCAGCAGCGGGGGCCGGGTCCCGGCTCTTGCTGGTCAGGTCCTGGGGGACGAGGTCATCGTCTGTTGGGGAAGGGGTGAGGGAGAGGGGCTCAGCTTGCTGGCTGGGTTGCCCTTACCCACGAAGAGGGGGTCCCTTGCTTCTCATCCCAGCCCTAAGCTAGAAGCCCCACCAGAATCTGTATGCGTGTCTATGGGGGCACCGTGGTGTGGGAGGGGTATGTGTGTCTGTGTTGAGGGGGGCGAGATGAGTCCCCCGCCACAACCAGGACCTCTGTGTGTGTGTCTGGGAGGTGTGGGTGTCTATGTGGGGGGAGGGGCGTGTGTGTGTATCTATGTGGAGGCAGGGAGAGATGAGTCCCTCCCAGTTTTGGCCACAGACCTCACTTTGCAGCCCTTATATGAAGGGGTCCTGGCCATGAGAGGGGCCTCGCACCTGGTGAGGACTGGGTGAGCTCAGACAGCGCCTCCGGCTGGCCACCCGAGGCCTGCAGCAGGGCACTACGCTGGGGGGCCCTGCGCTGGGGGCCACGGAGCCCCAGGCAGCTGGGGTGCACCTCCAGCACGTGGGCACGGATGTCATCCAGCTGCAAGCTGGGCAGTGCCCGGCCACAGGCCATGCACACCAGCCGGTTCCCCCGCGGGTCATAGTCCATGAGACACTCTGCCCGGAACCAGTTCTGCAGGGACTCCTTCAGCCTCCGCTCCAGCCGCCGGGCACCCAGCCCCCTGCTGCCCCCAGCCCTCCGGGAGGCAGAGAGGCACCCACGCCGAGCCCGGGGTGCCCCTGGGCCCCCTCGCCTCTGGCGCCGGCTGCCCCCACCAGCTGGGGCTTTGCCTGAAAGGGTTGGAGGGAGGGAAGGGACTGAGATACTGGCCCTCTGGGAGAGCCCCCCGACCACAGCCAGGACCTCCAGCCACAGGCCTCTCCCTCACTCTGACTCTGAGTCCTTTGCCTAAACTTTGCCCTTCCCTTCCTCTCCCCTCAAGTCTTAACTCCTTCATCTCCTAATCCGCCTGCACACAAACCCTCAGCCCGACCCGACTCCCCCCCAGGTCCAGATTCTAGACCCTTCCCTAGACTTCACTGTCATACCTTTCCAGTACCCTCTGCTCCCAGGCCTCTCTCCAGCCTCCACTCCCTGGATCCTTCTAAAACTACAGAATGTCAAAACTGTCTGCAATACTGGAGATCTTGTCCTATGGTCCCTCACCCACTACTGTCCAATAAGCAGAGCTCACCCCAAAAGCAAGCAGTAGCTTGCTCCAGGAAACCAGCTAGTTGGCCAGGAAGCCCGGGCTGGCCCCACCTGGCCCCATCCACCACCCAGGCCCCAGCTTCCCCAAGTCGGACATTACCTGGGCCCTTGGGCAGGCTAGCCTGGAGGCCAGCCCCTTCCTCCTCCTCCTCCTCGTCGTCGTCCTCCTCCTCCTCAGGCCCCTGGGCCCCCAGCCCCTCAGCCTCTCCGCAGGCCCCCAGCCCCAAGTGGGCATCCCAGCTGTTGCTGATGACTTCCTTCTCCCGGGGACTCCAGTGCAGGGAGTAAGGGTGCTTTTGACGGATGTGTCGCTTGATGGTGCTGAGCTTGAGAGTGGCCAGGGAGCTGCCGCACACCATGCACACCATGCCGTGCCGGGCAGGGTTGAAGTCCATCAGGTACTCCAGCCGCCAGTGGTCATGGTAGTAGCGACGATGGTCACGGCCAGGAATGCGGCTTTTTCCAGGCCTCGAGGCCCGGGCCTCACAGTGGTCTGAGTATTTCCTGCCTGAAGATGCTGGTCCCCTGGCCCTGGAGGAGGGCAGGGGGGCATTCCCCCAGGACCCTAAGGCACCCCCTTCCAGCTGAAGATCTTGCCCTGAAGGGGGGGGAGGGGGAAAGGGAGACAGTTTCTCAGTCTCTAAGATTTCTAGGGAAAGAGCCTAGGGCTTCCATTTTGCAAGAGAACGGAGGTGGGAGAGAGGTCTGTTCAGGGGCAGGAAAGGGACTGCAAGAGCAATCAAAGGGAGGTGGCAGAGCAGGGAGTCAAAACATTGGTCCTTTACAAAGAGTGAGACCCCTTTAAGAGAGGATCAGGAACAAAAGAATGCAGGGCACAGCTCTAATTTTTTTCAAAAAACAAAGGTGAAGGCCAAGGAGGCAGCAGGTTCTGCAAGGCACCCCTTCTGGATGAGCACTGTCTGGGTAAAGCCAGGGGAGCAGCCTGCTGCGGCGGTTATAGCCGGAGCAGAGCGGGCAGCGGGGCCAGAGAACAAAGGGGGCATCTGTCTGCACACAGGACCCACTGCCCGAGGCCCCAGCCCGGAGGGCCCCACCCAAAGATGATCTTTTTCCCTTTCTGCAATAATGTCTCAAATACACCCTCCTAAGAGGCCCATTTTAAGGGGTACTAAGCATTGTCAGGTCCCCAAATTAAGGGACCCCATGACAAAGCTGTCAGCACCTCCAGAGAAAGGAATTTTTAGGACTAGAGTCTGGGAGAGCTGATGACTGGAAGGGACGAGCAGGAGGGCCACCTGAGTGGCTACTGAAGATACTGCAGCAGGGAGTGGCCACCACCCACCGGAATCCATCAAGTCTTTCTGGGGATTTATTTTTTGCTCTGGCCCGGAGCTGGCCACTGCCCAGCAATCAGTGGGCAGGCAGTGGAGAGGCCACCAACCCAGTGGTGTCCCCTTTTGCCAAACCGAGACCCTGAGCAGTACCCCCCACTTTCCCTACAATTTGGACCGTATTTCATTTAGAAAAGGGTCTCCTGGCCAAATAGGCAGAATAGACAGGTGTGGTCATCCTCCCAGTAGAGAATCTCACCATATGGAAAACAAAAGCCAGGATCAGAGGGGGCTCCTGTCACCCTGTTTTTGTTTGGCTTTGTTTTAAGTACATAGAAGAAAAAGAAAGCGCTAGTTTCAGTCAGAAACCTGGGTTTGACTCCGGGCTTCACTGGTAACTTGCTCTGTGGCCTTTGGTAGGTGATGTCCGCTCTCTGGGCCTGAGTGTCTTTGTCTGCAAAGGCACTGGAAAGCTAGCTGGACTCTCAGCATCCTTCCAGCGCCGGATCTGTTAGTCTAAGGTGGACTGGCCCTTTAAGAGCCGAAAAAAGGGGAGGAGCTGGGAGTCTTTAAAAACAAAAGGGGATGGGGAATTTCTGGGAGGGGAGCTCTGGGATTAGGGGTGAAGCTCCAGAGCCTGGACGCAAGCTTCAGGGCTCTTAAGCCGTTGACCCCGCATAGAGAAACAGCCTCCTTTGAGAGCAAACGGGGAGGACTGGCTGGTCCCGCTATAGCTGACAAACTGTGGCAAAATTTCTGAAAAGATGGGAGGGGTAACGCGCGGATAGAAGGGGAGTGAATGACATTGTGGGCGAGCCCATCTCTTTAAAAACTGCCCGCCCGTGGGGAAGGTACTGATAGGTCCCCAAGAGGCGCAAGCTATGCTCTCTTCCAGGGAGAACATAGGGGAAAAAGAAAAAGGGTGCCCTTCTCTAGAGAGGCCCCAGAGAAGACAGCCCAACTTAAAGCAGCGGAGTCCCCAGCTCAGTTCCTCTGGAGGGAAGCCCCGGAAAGGAACCCACGGTCTGGGCAGACTTTTTAAGAGACAGCTGGTTAAGGGAGACCACCTGGGAGTCTGAAAGAGAAAGGGACGGGGGACGCAAGTCCCAACAGCCTAGAGCGCGCACCCCGCGGCGCCAGGCCAGGTCCTTCGGGGCACCTCCAGCTCTGCCTCCGAGGCGGGGGCCGCGGGGCCCTTTAAGGGGGAGGGGATCCGCCCGAGCCCCGCGGGCCAACCCCGGGAGCTGGGCGGGGGGCTCCGCCGCTGGCGCTGCAGCCACAATCCGCGCCCACCAGGTGGCGCCCCCGCCCGCCCTGCCCGCGTCCCCCGCTTTGTTCGGCGGCGAAGAGGGGCCCGGAGCCCGGAGCCGCAGCCCTCCCCTCCCCCACGCCGGGGCCCCCGCCCGAGCCGCCGGCCCCAGCCAGCTCTTACCGCCGTCGTCCTCCTCGGGTTCCGCGCTGCCGCTCGATCCGGCGGGCGGCAGCCGTCGGCCCCGTGCCGAGGCCGCTGCTGGCCCGGGGCCGCCCCTGCTGCCGCCGCCGCCGCCGCTCCGGCTCCGGTGGTCCCCGCCAGGCTCCATGCGCTGCGCTGCGGCGCGGGGCCCCGGGGCGGCAGGGCGCGGGGCCGCGGGGCCGGCGGCGGCCGGCGCGCGGCGCTCGGTGCGCGGGGCCCCGGGGCGCGGGGCGCATGCACAGGGCGGCCGGCAGCACGGACGGCTGGCTGCTCGCTCGGCGGCGCGGGCTGGACCGGGGTGGGGATTCCTGTCTGGGGCCCCTGGGGCTCCTTTAAGGGCTCCTGGGTAAATTTAAAGGGGCCGCACGCTATTTCCTCCTGCCAGCTCGCGGGGGGCTGGGGGGAGCGTCGGGAGGCTAAGAGCCCGACCGAGGCTCCGTATCCGGGGCCCGCCGCGGACGTTAGGAGCATGGACCTCGCGGGCCCGCAATGCCGCCTCCGGGGCTCGGGTCCCGGCTCCTGGAGGGTCACCGAGGTGGCCAGGGGCGCAGCGTCCGTTGCGACGCGCTTCCACCCAGGCTCAGCTCGCAGCCACTGCCCCCTCGGGGCATCTCAGCGCCCGGCTTCCCGCACCCGCTCTGGCAAAGGGGGTCTCCCGGTGGGGAGGCCCGGGCCCCTGCCAGGGGCTGCCTCCTTCGGCGCGGGCCCCAGAGCGGACACGAATGGCAGGGGCCCCAGATGGCCGCGGCCCCGCGGAGAGGGTGGAGCCGCGGGGGCGGCCGCGCCCCCTCCCGCGGGAGCCGCCGAGGAGCGCTGAGAGCTCAGGCTTCAGCCCTGGAGGGCGGACGAGCCCAGCGCCCTCGGAGCTGGCCGGGGCGGGGACCGCGGCCTCGGAGATCCGGGCCGAAGAGAGAGGGCGCGCAGAAGACCGCGGAGAGCCGGCCGCGCCGAGGCCCGACGCCGCTGGGCGTTGGGGGCCCCAGTATGGAAGCCGGGAAGAGAGGGGGTGCGCCGCGGTTGTCTCTGGCTCCTACCCTCGCAAGCCTGGGGGTGGCAGACGCAGCCCTGGGCCCTCTGGCCGGCACGAGGAGGCAAAGAACGCTGACCCCGAGCGAGGTGTCGGCACCTGAGGACGCGCCCCACCACGGCTGGGAAGCACTGGGGCTGACCCTGCCTGCGAGCCCCGGGATGCCTCGGAGCCCCCAGGTCCCGGGAAGCAAAGGAAAGGGGCCCGGAGAAGCAGCCAGGGGCTTGGCAGCCCGGGGTCCTTCCTCGAGGACTGGCTGGAGGAGCAGGTGCTTTCTTTGCCTGTGGTTGGTCGCCCACAACAAAGGCGATTCCTAGAGATCCAAATTACAGGGTGCGGGAGGCCGTGCAGGGTCTTATTATCTCGAGGTGGGTTTTATTCTCTTCTTTGGGGACGTGCCCAGCAATCCGTTAAAGTCACGCTTGACACACATTCCTTTGCTCACTCCACACCTACTGTGTGCCAGCATGCCCCTAGGCGATGAGCAGACAGCAGGGAGCAAGACCCACAAGTCTGATACTGACGAAACACCCACGGCTTATGAAAAGGAAACAGTCCCCTTGGGGAGCCATGGGAAATTCTAAAGTACTTTCAGCACAGGAAGCCCGTCTCCTGAATATGAAGAGGGGCTGGGAACTAAAATTTCTGTAGTATCTAAAAGGTGGCTGTCACCACAGGAGATGTCCCATCTCTTCCTCAGTCCCCATGATGACCTGCGAGAGACATCTCCTTGGGTGAACACGGTCTCCCTCCTGCAGGGCTCTTCTGTCCACTGCTGGCCTTCCTACGCTCCCTGACTTACTCGAGGGCAGGGACCCTGATGCTAATGTAGTGCCAGATGGGGCCATGTGATGGAAGATTCCCTTATTCATGCGTTCTTCAACTCTGCCAGGCCAGGGACACAAAGGTGAAATAAGACACAGACCTGGCCTTCACCTGTTCCTAAGTATGGTTTTTATTTTATATTTTTTAAAAGTTTTATTTATTTGACTCTGCCAGATCTTAGTTGCAGCAAGTGGGATCTAGTTCCCCGACCAGGGATCGAACCCCCGCTCCTTGCATTGGGGGCACAGAGTCTTAGCCACTGGACCAGGAGGGAAGTCCTCCAAGCATGTTTTTAAAAAAAAAATTTACGAAGACAACCCATGCTCAGGGCTGACCTCTGTGAGACGCTTTTGATAAATGTCCTTCTGGTTCTTTTTCTCACTATAAATAGGATAATCTTATTTGTTACCAACAAAAAGGTATGGACACCACCTAGAGACATTTTTAACAACCTCTGGCTCCTCTCCTTGCTCCCATTTGTGAGCATAGCTTCAGAACCAGCTCCAAGTCCATGGTTCCAAGCCATCTTCCACCCACATTTAATCCTCACAGCCATCCACGAAGAAGCTTTGCTTTGCAGATGAAGAAACAGAGGCTCAGAATCTAGAGTCTCACTCAAGGCTATTCGTTCATTTGCTTATCCACTTATTCAGAAAGCATTGACTGAGCCTGTCCTGAGTACCAAGTACTGGACTAGGGATACAGAGGTTTTAAAATTACATAACACAGCCCGTGGAACGTTCTGTTCCCCACTTCCTAGGAGCTCTCAGTCTACTGGGTCTACTCTGGGAAAACCACGCAATCCAGATCATGTTATGACTCTTGTTGGGTCCTAGGAACTTTTGTCTCCGAGTGTGTGTGTGTGTTCAGTCATATCTAATTCTTTGCAACCCCATGGACTACAACCCACCAGGCTCCTCTGTGCATGGAATTTTCCAGGCAAAAAAAACGAGTGGTTTGCCATTTCCATCTCCAGGGGATCTTCCTGACCCAGAGATTGAACCTGCATCTCTTGTGTCTTCTGCCCTGGCAGGCAGATTTCTTTACCATTAGCACCACCTGGGAAGCCTTTGCCTCCGTGGGAAAATCTTCTAAAGAAAATTTAAATCATTTTTAAATGATTTAATGGATGTTTATGGGCCCAACAATTTTTTTTTTTTTCTGATGTGAGAAAAAATAACATTTTCTTTGACCCTTAAAGTGCTTTTTTTCTTCTGACCTTTAAATAAGTTAAACCATTCTCACGACCTCTAAGATTATTGAGGACTCTGGGCACTGTGTTCCCAGTGCCCAAAGGCTAGCCAGCCTTGACACAATAACAGGGTGACAAGTGCCAAGGAAGAGGTCCCCAACCAACTAGGGAAGAATTTTAGGCAAGGTATGGCTTGAGCCAAGTCTTGAAAGACCAGGAGGTGTTGCCAGGATGAGAAACACAGGCAAGGAAGATCTAGGGTGAAGGAAAGTTTCACAAGGCAGAAGAAGAAATGGAAAGAGAGGGGACAAGAGCCTGGGGTGCCTTGCTGCAAGCCCTTGAGTTTGTCCCCAAGGTTTGGAAAGTGCCTGGAGCCAGGGCACTGGGCAGTCAGGAGGCAGCCCTGAGACTACAAGGGAGGAGGGAGTGAAGAGAGGTTGGGCACAGCTGGAGCCATCCACACGAGCCACAGAAAGGCAGCAGCTGCAGGGCTGATGGAGAAGAAGCCAAAGATTTGAGCAGGGTCCCAGCACATCATGGTGCCGTCTTCACTGCACACAGGGAGGGATCCTTTTCACACCCCAGAGGGGGATGTGAAATGCTACCTGTTTCATTAATTCTGTCTCAGTATAAGTCAGCACACCTTGAGGGGGTAAATGATGGAAAACACAAATTGGATCAGTATTTTTTTTAAGGAGGGGAAGCGTGTATTTGTTCATGGGACTGACAACTACAGAAGAGGTATCTTCAGATGTGACTTGACCCAAGGCTCAGCAGTGTAACCATGATCTCAGTGTTTGTCTGTGTCTCTTTGCTTTTACCCTGCTTCCCCCTTTATTGGTTCCCTTTCAGACAGGTCTTTCAAACGATGGCCCCTAGCAGCTCCAGATGTATGACTTCACCACGCCAAGACCCTCAGAAAAGAAACAGATCTTCCTTTCTCCAGCAGTGTGAACAAAATCCAAGGTCTAACTCTCATTGGCCTGATCTGGATCACATGCTTAGTCACATGCTTATCCCTCAACCAATCACTGTGGCACACAGGATGTGCCATTCCCCTATGCCTGAGATCAGACACCCATTCCCAGAGGAATCAGCATGTGGACTGAGATGGGCAGATGTTGTAAAGAAAAACCATATGAAGTTAACAAAAGAAGGGATGCTGAACAACAGAAATGACAGCTGTCTGGTCACTCATGTTGAGGATACATTGTCATTCCAGCTACTAGCAAAACAAGGATGAGGTACGTTTGAGGGGAAAGGCACATGCAGGGGTCATGTCTCCTGTTCTATCCATCACAGTCCTGCTGGACCTGGCTCTCCTTTGGCTATCTGCACAGCTCACCCCTCCCCACCCAGAGTGGGAGCTCCCAGCAACCATCTTTCCTCCACACGTTCTAGCTTAAGAGTCTAGAAGTAGCAGTCCATTAGGAATGTCACCCTGACCCATGCAAGGCCAATCAGATTCTCTCTCCTAACACTTTTCAGGATTTCCAGGCAGCTGAATGATGTCAGAGGGTATATCGATCAGGATCAGCCCTCTCGCACTGTGAGGAACAGAGTGAGGAGACCTACACTGTGGAAAGGGGAGAAGAGGCCATGTACCCTTCCCATTTCCAAACCCTGAAGAAGCCTCGTTACTCTCCTACTTGGGTTTCCTGGGACACATTTTTCATTTCCTCAAAGTATTTTCTGGTTCTTAGAACAAAAAGCACCTATTATGTGCCAGCAGTGACTATAAGACATAGCCCCTCCCCTCACAAAAGTACAATTTTCTTACAATTCAGTAAGAAAAACTCATCATACAGTTTAAAGAAAAAAAAAGGTCAAAGGTTAAGAATAGGTAATTCACAGTCGAGGAATGACAGGTGTCCAGGTAAGAGTAGCTTGACTTTACTTACGTTCAGGGAATTTCTGATTAAACAGTAAGAGGACTTCCCTGGCAGTCCAATAATTGAGAATCTGCACTTCCACCTGCAGGGGGCACAGGTTTGATCCTTGGTTGCGGAAGTTCCACGTACTCCGCAGTGTAGCAAAAAAATAAATAAATAAACAGCAAGATACTATTAGCCACCTATCTGATTGGCAAATATTTTAAAGTTTGATACTATCAGAAATGGGAAGCGTATGAAGAAAGGGGGACACCCAGCTGAGAATGTGGCAGCTCATAGGGCCACTTTGGAAAGCAATTTGGCCAAATTGATTTATTAATAAATCTAGAAATGCGCATACTCCCAAAGGCAATGTGGTATCCTGGATTGGATGCTGGAACAGATAAAGGACATCAGTGGAAAAGCAGTGCTATAGACTGAATTGTGTCCCCTCCTAAATTCATATGTTGAAGACCTAACCTCCAATGGGACTGTGTGTGGATACAACCTTGAGAGAGGTAATTAAAGTTAAATGAGGTCAGAAGGATGGAGTCCTAATCCCATAGCACTAGTGCCCTCTAAGGAAGAGACACCAAAGCCCTCGCTCACTCTTCCCATGCAGATGTGCACAGAAGAAAAGCCATGTGAAGGACACAGTGAGAAGGTGGCCGTCTGCAAGCCAAGGAGAGAGACCTCACCAAACACCAACCCTGGAGGCACCCTGATCTCAGACTTCCAGCCTTCAGAACTGTGAGAAAATAAATGTATGTTGCTTAAGTCACCAAAATCTATGATATTCTATTATGGCAGCCTGAGAAGATAATACAACTAACGGAATCTAAATAGGGACCTCCCTGGTGGCCCAGTGGCTAAGACTCCACACTCCCAATGCAGAGGACCCAGGTTCCATCCCTGGTCAGGGGACTAGATCCCACATGCCGCAGCTAAGAGTTTGCATACCCCAACTGAAGAGCCTGCGTGCCACAACTAAAAAGATCCTGAGTGCTACAGCTAAGACCTGGTGCAGCCACATAAATAAATACTTTACAAAAAGAAAGAAATCCAACTAAAGGCTGGAGTTTAGTTCACAGTAATATGCAAATGTCGGGTTTCTTAGTCTTGACCCATGTACCATGATAATGTAAGATAATAACATTAGAGGAAACTGGGTGAAGGATATATGGGGACTGTCAATACTCTTATAACTTTTCTGTAAATCTAAAATTGTTCCAAAATTTTTTAAAAATTTATTTGCAAAATGCCCATATTCTCTCATCCAGCAATTGTGATACTAGAGAAACGTACATGTACCGGAATCATGAATAAAGGGTGTTCCCTTTATTCATCCTGCAGCATGGCAGGTGATGACAACTCAGGAATTACCTAACTGTCCTTTAGTAAGGAAAGAGCTAAATAAGCCAGAGAATGTTCATACTATAAATATTATGTGGCAGTAAAAAAGAATGAGGTAGAGCTATGTGTATAAAAGTAATAAAAGTAAGACACAGAGGATTAAGTTATTCAATAAAATATTATCATGAGACAAATGGGAAGAGTAGGAGGAGCTGGAGCTGCGGGGAGGCTGCTGGGGCTGACTTGTGGGCAAGTGGGCAGCTCTGCCCCCTTGGGCACTCAGCACTCTCTGCCCATTGGGCATGCTTCCTCCTGTCTATTTATCTGTTTTCTTTCTTCTCCTTAACTGCTCACTAAAAAAGTCATTGTATTTCACTAGGTTATATCAGCCAACTCCTAGGGCAAGAGACACTTTTCTGTCTATCTCTCCACTTACTCCTGTAGTATATACCCAATTGCTATTACTGGTATGTGGCCTTCAAGAAGTTCTATGAAACAGCAGCCCTCCAATGACATTTTCTCTATAATTGAGGACTCACCAAGTGTACAAAGCTGACGGCAGTGCAGGGATACCTAGAAGCTGCCACTTGAACTACTGGGACATTCACATTTGAGGGGGAGAGGTCCTACGGGTTCTATAATGTTGGGGAATGTCAGTTGTCCCCAACATTCGATCACACAAATGCTTTTAGATTCTAACTCCTAAGCTTCTCTTCCCTACTGACCAAACCCATTGCACAGTCCACTGTTAAAAGATACTGAGGCATATTAAAATTTTAGAAATTTATTTGAGCAAAAATCCATTTGAATTGGTCATCATCAAGTGGAAGTGGTTAGAAGCACTCCATAGATGGGAGCTGGGGAAAAACTTTTATAGAGAAAAGGTGGGAGCAAAGTAAAGAAATTATTGATTGATTCTAGTTGAAATGCTGGTTGGCTATTAATGATTGGTTGTTAGGTTTTGTTTACATAACCTTGAGGTATTTACAGGTTTACATTTTGGTTTGCTTACATAGGTGCTGAGACATTGGAGCCACCTCAATCCAATGGCCCCTTTGTTTAATTTAACAATTCCCCCTTTTGGTCATTCAGAGGATGAACAAGAGTTTGCTGTTAGCTCCAATCTCAGTCACTATGAGAGTTAAATTGCTCTTATCAGTTAATGATGTCAGATCCATAGGTGAATTGCTTTTGCTGTTTATCCCATTGTATATCTTGTTTCTGTTTCTCCAAGCTCAGTGAGACCATCTGATTTGCTGCTGTTGATTGCAAATATGCATTTGAGATCTTTGACACAACATAGCCCACCAGGGAGACTAATGATGACTCTGTGTGTGTGTGTGTATATGTGTTCATCGCCCAGTCGTGTCCAACTCTCTGCGACCCCATGGACTGTAGCCTGCAAGGTTCCTCTGTCCATGGAATTCTCCAGGCAAGAATACTGGAGTGGATTGCCATTCCCTTCTACAAATAATGATGACTACTAGGGGATAATACCAAAAGACCGAAGTATACTTCTTACCCAGGGCCCCATGAACCCAGTATCAAATAAATCAAAGAATGTACCTGATGTGGTACCAATCCATTTTAACCAAATAGCTTGTTTGTTAATTTCATGTATTTGAGTTTTTACAATACCAGAGGTGTTAACTCAGGTACAGCTGGAGGTATTAGCTATGGCGCAGACCCTTTGTTCAGTCAACAGATAATCTAAAGCAGTTCTTACTACCTGAAATCACCTTAGCTAGAGAGCCCAGGTACTTTTGTTGTGCAGCCAAGGCCTTAGCGGTGGTAGGCTCAGCTATCACAGCCAGAGTTAAAGATAAACTTCTAATCACATGTTTGTTTGTACTAACTCTGAGCCGTGGAAGAAGGGACTGTCCAAATGATCCCCATCTGGAGATAGTAACATCTGCTGACAAACTTCTTTTCCGTCTATAGTATAAGTTCAAGGGAGTGGGCCACTGTTGAGTTTCTAAGGTATTAAAAAGGGATAATGAAACAGTAAATGCAGCAAGAGCATGGTGCCGTTTCGTTCTCCAGCTGTCAAGACAATGAGCTGCTCAAGCATGAGGGCTAATACCAAAACTTCTGCATACAAAGCCAGGAAGAATACCTAGGACTGCTTCATAAGTATGATCATTTGTGGACCCATTGGTTGGTTAGCATCATTTTACCAAGACCCAACATAGTAAAAGACCACCTAAATGTATAGGCCTGTCAGCAGACTTATAAATGATTTGGTTTACATTGGCTGCTTTACAGTGTCTTTTATGTATATATTTAGTGAATCTCATTTTCCATCCCAGGATTGGGTTAAATTGAGGCAAGAAACACGAATATGTGGAATTAGTATTTTAACTTTATAAAAAGGACCTGTGGAACAAGTTAGGTACACAGTGGCATTTGGGATTCCAGTGAAATTACTTATAGGGTAAACTGAAGCATCTCTCCCTTCATGGGCTGATTTTGGTTTAACATGAAAAATCCAGCAGTTAGTTCAGTTTCCTACAGTAGCTATTGTTGGTGAAATCCTAATTATAGTGTTATCTTCCCATGCATTAATAGAAAGCAGACAGCAAATAGGCAAAAGAGATAAAGACTGCATATTGGAGATATGGATTTTGATCTGTAATCTAGAGAGAGCTGTTTATCTCAAGATGTCATTTGCTTCTGGGGAGGGATCTCCCTGGTCAATTTTAGCTTTACATCTCTGGCTAGGATGTAGTTCCAAGACTCTGGAGGACCACTTTACAACTGGGAGATGTGGACCTAGGTTTGGAGTCCCTGAAGTTTGACTACTAAGGATGATCTCTTCTAATGAGGTTCAAGGTCAGTCTTTCTTAGATGTTTCCAGAATACCCACCCTCCAGGTTCTAAAATGTAGAAGCCTCAACCGTCTGTAGAAAAGTCATGGAAACCTTCTTTTACCAGGTGGAAATTTGCATTAAAGCTTTACAATACTGAATCATATCAGAATTTGAGTCCAGGAGACAGATGTGATTCTATCATCAAGGGTATCTTCCCATTACTATTTCATAATGCATTCCTTTATCCTTTCCCATAGGTGTTGATCTAATCGCCATGCCCAGAAGATTCCTCCCCAGAGGCAAGTGACATCTTGAGGTGGTAGACAGCTCTCCCAAGATCACAGATCAAGGTCTTTATCTCCAATACTGGAATTCTAGGGAAGGGCTGTCCAATTGATTCCGTTAATTTAGCTAGATTTAGTATTTTTTTAATATTTATTTTATGTATTTAGCTGTGTTGGGGCTTGGTTGCAGCACATGGGATCTTTTTGTTACAGCACCCAGACTCTCTAGTTGTGGCTGAGGGGTTTGATTGCTTCCCAGCATGTGGGATCTTAGTTCCCTGACTAGGGATTGAATCCTTGTCCCCTGCATTGCACAGCAAATTCTCAACCACTGGACCACCAGCAAAGCCCTAGCTAGCTTTAGTCTTAAGATGCCATTTATTTGTTCAACTTCACCAGGTCACTGAGGACAATGATAATGCCTTTGAGTCAGCAGTGCTTTATTTGTTTAATTATTTGTCTGACGAAATGAGTTCCCCTCTCATTGGAAATTTCTCTGGGGAAGCCCCATGAAGGAAATATATTTTCTAAAAGTTTCTCAGCTACAGTTATGGCATCAGCCTTTCTGCGTAGGAAGGCTTCAATCCATCCTGAGAACATACAAGCAATTACAAGAACATATTGATAACCGTCCATATAGTCAAAGCTATGATCTTTCCAGTAGTCAGGCAATGAATGTGAGAGCAGGACCATAAAGAAGACAGAGTGCCAAAGAACTGATGCTTTTGAATTGCGCTGGAGAAGACTCTTGAGAGTCCCCTGGACTGCAGGAAGATCAAACCAATCAATCCTAAAGGAAGTCAGTCCTAAATATTCACTGGAAGGACTGATGCTAAAGCTGAAGCTCCAGTACTTTGGCCACCTGATGTGAAGAGCCAACTCATTGGCAAAGATTCTGATGCTGGGAAATATTGAAGTCAAAAGGAGAAGGGGATGGCAGAGGAGAGGGTTAGACAGCATCATCAACTCAATGGACACAAATGTGAGCAAACTCCAGGAAATAGTGAAGGACAGAGGAGCCTAGCGTGCTAAATCCATGGGGTCACAAAGAGTCGGACGTGACTTAGGGACTGAACAACAATTGATGACGCATTGAGAGAGGCAATTGAATTAAATCCATTTGTAAGTGTTCAAATGGCCTGCTCAGTAGATGATAGGAAGTGTCTCTCTCAGTCGTGTCTGACTCTTCGAGACCCCATGGACTGTAGCCTACCAGGCTTCTCCATCCATGGGATTTTCCAGACAAGAGTACTGGAGTGGGTTGCCATTTCCTTCTCATGCCCCATCTAATACCTTAATAGTCTTGCCAGGATTATGGATTTGACAAATCAGACATCGGTGGTGAACCAGATTTGTAACCTTGCAGTAGTCATTCCACCAATTCTTTTTCATAATTCAGATAGTTTTATCTGTGCCATGATGAGATGCAGAATGTAGGGCTTTTAGTAATGGCATTTTCAAGGATTCAGGAAGAATGAAGAACTGTCCAGGCCCTCAATAAATTCTTGTATAATGTCAAATTTGCACCCTTGTCGGTCCCAAGATTGTTGCTGCAGCCCAGATGCCTGATTTTGTCTTTTATATAAATTATCATAAATAATTTGGTTAAATCGATATTACAGAGTTCATTCAGGTTGTGTCTTGGTACAGTCTTAGCGCTGGCTGATTTAGCATGGAAGTCTGCCACAGCATTTGCCTGATAATCATGTTCTGTCTTTCTAGTATGAGCTTCAGTTTTAATAATTATAATTCAGTTACACAATAGCATGACGGAGAGCAGTTTCATTTATAAGGGGCGCATTTTTCATCAGCCTTCCACTCGTAGCGAGGAACCTGTTTCCATAATAAACCAGTCATACTCCACCCCAAAGGCATATTTGCTGTTGGTATAAAGGTTTACTGATTTTCCTTTGGATAATTGACAACTCCGAGTGAGAGTGTATAGTTCTGCTGGTTGAACAGAGTTAAACTGGGAAAGGCTTCCCCTTTGCCATAAATCCTATTGAGCTGTCATGGCATATCCTGCTTGATTTTTCCCCTCTGCAGTCCTAGCATAGGACCCAATGACAAGTATCGAATCTTGGTTTTTTAATGATGTATCCTGTATGTCAATGCAAGGGGTCAATAACCATACCGCTGTGTCTCTAAGTTACGATGATCTGTACCATCATCTGCAAGGGCGGCAGAGCTGAGAAAGTTGTGGTGCTCAAGATGCTTAGAAAGTGAAAGGAGAGGGGTCTCATGTGAGTCTGCTTGCTGAAAACTGTTGAGTCTAATGGGAGTTTAATAGACTGAACAGCATGAGGTACTTGAAAGCATAAGTCATATGCTAATACCAATTCACCTAAGTCTTCCACTAATTTAGCTGCTATGGCTGCTGCTTTCAAACAATTTGAATATGCTCTGGCTACTGAGTCTAACTGTAAGTTACAGGAAGCAATAGCTCTGTTTTCCTCCATGTTCTTGTGCTAGAGTTTCTGGATCCTGGTGGACAAATAAGATGAAAGGTTTGGGGGCCCTAGGGCTGGAGTTCATTGCAGGGCTAATTTTAGTTGGCAATGAACTTGCTCATGATTATCTTCCCAGTGTTAAGCTCTGGCACTGAGATCCTTGCAAGCTCATACAAGGGACTTGGTGATCAGAGAAAAATTTGGAACCCAATATCTACAATATCCTGCAAATCCTAGGAAACTCTTATTTGTTGTTTGGTCATTGGTCTGGGCAAGTTGTGGATAGTCTCTCTTTTTTCAGGTGAAAAAGAAATGCCTTCTGCACTCCAATTGTCTTCTACGTAGTAGACCACTTCCTTTGAGAATCGGAGATTTTCCTTGAGGTCTTAGGGCCTTTACCAGCTAATTATTGTAATAGACAAATCAAGTCTATTTCTGAGTTCTCCTTTGTAGTGGAACATAGCAATAAGTTACCTACATAGTAAATGAGTGTAGATTTCTTAGGAACTGAAAGATTGCCAAGTCTTGATATAAAACCTGTGAAAAATAAGATGGGGCTCCAGTGAGTCTTTGTGGCATTACAGTCCAGGTATGGTGTTGGATTTTCCTAAGTGAAGACAAATAAATATCGATTATCCTTGTCAACTGAAATACTAAAGAAAGCAGAGCTAAGATCCACTGCTGTGAACCGTTTTGAGCTTGTAGGTACATTAGATAACAAGGTCTTGGGATTTGAAATGGAAACTTGGCATCATAATTTTACTAATTGCATGCAGACCCTGGACAGATCTCCAGCCTCAGCCATTTGGTTTTCTGATGAGCAAGATCAGAGTGTTACAGAGACTACTGCATGGAATGGTAAGCTCTTCCTTAATTAAGTCCGTATTTGGTGAGAGCCCTAGGATAGCTTCTGGTTTTAGGATAGTGAGGCAATTTAGGCAGGAGTTTGGAATGTTCTCTTTGGATTTTTTATTGATTCAGTGCTCTTAATTTTGCCTGTGTCACTTGAGGAAGACGCATACAGGCATTCAGGCACTTCTGAGAGTTAAGGGTTTTCATACTTTTAGAGTCTCAGTTGCATCAGTGCCCGCTTGCAGAGAGTAGGACCCCTCAGGTTCAGGGGGATCAGAAAATTCTAAGATCGTTTTACCTTCTGAGTTAAATTTTATATAACTCTTCCTTTTTAGAAAGCAAACCTCATCCTAACAGGCTTATGGGAGCCATGTCACTCAGAAGGAAAGTATGGTTTCCCAAAAATGTCATCTGGTTCAGTTTAGGTTAGACACAAATACTCTTTGCACTTGGTTAGAAACCCCCAATATGGAAATATGCTCTTTACTCCAAGGGAGTTGCTGTTTTATGAAAGGAAGTTTTAATAGCGATGACGTGGCAATGGTAAACCCCAATACTGTGCAGTATTCTCCACGGTTTATCTTCGGTTCCATTTGCTCATTTAGAAGAATCCTGGGGAGCAACTTACAGGAGGACCCCTCAGAGCCCCATCAGCGTTTATTATTACTTCAGTAATCAAAGTTTCTGAATTCCCCCAATAGAAAAGCAGTCTGGATTAATAAATGGAGGTCTATGAAGCAATGGGTTCTGCAGGGGGCATTGCTTTTTTCTGTGCCCCAGCTCTCTACAGTGAAGGCAGACACTTCAGAGCAGACTATTCCTGAATGGGGGGTCTCTAGGTTCTGGCTTGAAATGTGTTTGTGGAGGCCCCTTGGCCCTTAGAGCTGTTATAACTTCAGGGCCATAAATTGGTTGGCTTTTTGAATTTTATCTTTCTCCAAGGCTTTTTTCAAAATGCTTAGCTAGGTCTATTAATTCAGCAAGAAAAGTAGCTTCCCTGCCCAGCTCGTGTCTCTTAACTAGGCTACTTGGTTCAGCCAGAGCTTCCTAATGGTTAAGGAAGTAAGAGTGTTTTCTGAACCTGCGTTTAATAAAGAATGTTTCACACACAGGGTTTCCAATTTTTGTCTTATAATCTGAGACTGATTTCTTCTTTTCTTGTTTGTTTGCAAGATTGATAGACTAGTCAGTCTCTCTGGGAGATGCCTTATCCATACTTTCAAGTAGGTCTTCAGCTGTATTTCTAGTGCCTTCTGGGCCATCTGTGGCAAACCACAATTTGTATGTAGGTCTTTATCATCAGTCTCAGGATCTTACCATTTGGCTTCAGTCATCCGTTTTGGGGCATTGCCACATCCTGATTCATTTAAATAAACTGGCAGAGGTCCAGGAGCCCCATATGGTAGGCTCTAGTTAGACTTCTAAATTTCTCATAAAAATTTTGAGGATTCTCTTGAGGGTCTCAAGAACTTTGATGATGGCCTGGATTCAGCCTTTGACCAGGAGAAAAGATGGTTACATTTGGTATTCCAGGCTTAGCAAAGGGCCTCACTTTAAAAGGTAATTGAGGGGACGTCCCTGGTGGCTCAGCAGTAAAGAATCCACCTGCCAACTCGGGAGACACAGGTTTGATCCTTGATCTGGAAAGATCCCACATGACCTGGAACAACTAACCCCATGCACCATGACTACCTGAGCCTGTGCTCTAGAGCCCGAGACGGGCAACTACTGAAGTGCGTGTGGCCCAGACCCTGTGTTCCACAACAAGAGAAACTACCGCAATGAGAAGTCCACGCACTGCAACTAGAGAGCAGCCCCTGCAACTGGGGAAAAGCCCGTGCAGCAGCAAAGACCCAGCACAGCCAAAACTAAATAAAGTTATTTAAAAAAAGACCACTGAGGGACTGCCCTGGTGGTCCAGTGGTTAAGACTCCATGCTCCCAATGCGGGGGACCTGAGTTCAAACCTTGGTCAGGGAACTAGATCCTCCATGCCGCAACTAAAGATCCCACGTGCCGCAACCAAGACCTGGTGCAGCCACATAAATATATGCATGCACGCTCAGTTATGTCTCACTCTTTGCGACCCCATGAACTGCAACCTGCCCTGCTCCTCTGTCCATGGAATTCTCCAGCCAAGAATCCTGGAGTGGGTTGCCATGCCCTCCTCCAGGGGATCTTCCCGACTCGGAAATCAAGCCCACATCTCCTGTTTGGCAGGCAGATTCTTTACCACTGGGCCACCTGGGAAGCCCAAAAGAAAGATAGACACGGCCCTTGCTTCCAAGGAGGGTATAGACTACTGGGCATAAATGTATCCTAATTCTGGACCGGTTCCCTGCAAGGTATTAATGCTGATGTTGTTTAGTCTCTACATTCTGTTTGAGTCTTTTTGCGACCCCATGAGCTGTAGCCCACAAGACTCTGCTGTCCGTGGGATTTCCCAGGCAAGAATACTGAAGTGGGTTGCCATTTCATTCTCCGAAAATCTTCCAGACCATCTCCTGTGCTGGCAGGTGGATTTTTTACCACTAAGCCACCAGGGAAGCCGCCTAATAAATAAATATATTTAGAAAATAGAAAGCAATTGAGTAAAGGGATTAGTAGGTTCAGGAAATTTAGGGAGGGGAGGGATACCAGAAGGAACAGTTGGAGTCAAGTCAGGCAGTATGCACTTCTTTTTAGATTCACCACCAACTTGTTGCTTAAAGTTTTCAATTGCGTCTTGTAAAGAACCTTTTAAAAAGGTAATTTTGATTGCTTTCATTTCTAAGAAGCTTCTGAATACCAGTAAGAAAAAGAATGCACCACACTGTTTTGGGAGAGATTTGGAACTCTTTTTTCTCTAGAGCACCTTGTAAAGCTTTAAAGATAAAGCTTATCTATGTTAGAAATGTTCTGCTGTAGCCACTGTAATTCAAGGTTGTCTCTGATAAGATAATATAGGGCCCATAATTTTATACATATAGTTAGCCAGAACCGCAGGTGGAGAAGTCCCAGATTTTTTGGACTCAAGGAAAATTTTCTTTCTTTCTCTCTCTTTTTTTTTCTTTTATGTTTTGTCCATGACATGTGGCATGCAGAATCTTAGTTCTCCAACCAGGGATCAAACTTGTGCCCCCTGCAGTGGAAGCAAGGAGTCTTAACCACTGGACTACCAGGGAAGACTCCCCCAGTCCAGTTCCTTTTAAGTCAGCTGATCCCCAGGCCTAGTCCAGAGAAAGAAATCCTCAAATAAATTCAGAGAGTTCTTTCAAACACAAAAACTGCAAAGCTCAAATGGGAAAGTAACTTACCTACAACTTCCAGAGGTAGCAAAAAAGCAGTGAGCCCAGTGGGCTCAGTGGGTAAGTGCCTGGTTGCTTGCTCCTGGGGCAATTTGGCATCTGCTTTGGATCCCACTTCTGACACCAGAACAGTTAAAAGATAAGCTGAGGCATACTAAATTTTTAGGGAATTTATTTGAGCAAAAATATATTCAAATAAGGCCATGCCAAACTGGAAGCAGTTAGAAGTGCTTTGCTGATAAGAGCTGAAGAAAAGCTTTTATACAGAAAAACTGGAAACAAAGTAAGGAAAGTATCGATTGGCTGTACTTTTAAATGTAGTTGGCTCTTTGTCCTCAGGTTCTGCTTTCATGACCTTGATGTATTCACAGGCTTAGATTTGGCTTTGCTTCCGTAGATGATGGGGGTTTCCCTTGTGGCTCAGCTGGTAAAAAAGCCTCCTGCAATGTGGGAGACCTGGGTTCGATCCCTGGGTTGGGAAGATCCCCTGGAGAAGGGAAAGGCTACCCACTCCAATATTCTGGCCTGGAGAATTCTATGGACTGTATAGTCCATGCGGTCACGAAGAGTTGGATATGACTGAGTTTCACTTTCACTTCACTTTCACTTTCCATAGATGGTGAAGCATCAGAGCCCCCTCAGTCTAATGGCCTCCTTGTTGAATTAATTTAACAGCATCATCTGTCCTCCTCTATCTCCCTTCCCCAGTGTCGTCCCCTGCAACCCACTCTCCACGCAGCATTACAATGATCTTTCTAAAGCAAATCTGGTGCAGTATCTCCCTTACTTAAAGCCCCCCTACTGGCTTCCCATTGCCCTCAGAATCAGAACCCATTCTTCACAGCCCACCTTACCCCTTATTCTGGTCTCTCACCACCAGCACTCCAGGACCCCTCAAGGAGGAGGCTGTGCATATACAGCGCCCTCTGCCTGGAGTGCATTTCTCTCTCTATTCCTGGTTCCAACTTCCTCATTCTTTAGGTTACCAGTAGGGCTTCCCAGGTGACTCAGTGGTAAAGAATCTGCCTGCCAATTCAGGAGAGAGTTGTAGGTTTGATCCTTGTGTCTGGAATATCCCCTGGAGAGGGAACTGGCAACCCACTCCAGTATTCTTGCCTGGGAAATCCCATGGACAGGGGAGCCTGGCGCGCTACAGTCCATGGAGTCACAAAAGAGCTGGACACGACTGAGTAAGCAAGGCATTTCAAGGACCTCCCACATCTGGGATGGTCTCCAAGTGCACGTGTGTGCTCAGTTGTGAGTCCTGTGCTCTTTTCAAGTTGGACTGACACTTTCACTTCTTTCAATTGCCTTCTTATTCGTATGTCAAAATAATGTACTGAAATGTTAATTTGTCTTTTGTTTCACTGTTATGGGAGAATTAGTAGGTCATTGATTTGAAAACTTGGGTTCACAGAAGCAAGGTGGAAGGATTGTTCCAGAGGGGAGGGATCTCAATTGTTGAAGGGAATCCTGGTGGGGATTCCAGAGGAAGCAGGGAAGAAATCAGTTCATCATCGGTTCAGTTGCTCAGTTGTGTCCAACTCTTTGTGACCCCGTGGACTGCAGCACACCAGGCTTCCCTGTTCGTCACCAACTCCCGGAGCTTGCTCAAACTCATGGCTATCCAGTCAGTGATGCCATCCAACCATCTCATCCTCTGTCGTCCCCTTCTCCTCCTGCCTTCAATCTTTCCCAGCCTCAGGGTCTTTTCCAATGAGTCAGCTCTTCACATCAGGTGACCAAGGTATTAGAACTTCAGCTTCAGCATCAGTCTTTTCAATGAATGTTCAGGACTGATTTCCTTTAGAATGGACTGGATCTCCCTGCAGTTCAAGGGACTCTCAAGAGTCTTCTCCAATACCACAGTTCCAAGTATCAATTCTTTGGCGCTCAGCTTTCTTTATGGCCCAACTCTCACATCCATACCTGACTACCTGTGGACATCTCCTAGGTGTTGAGAGCAATGGGAGGGTCTCTGAGGACAGGAAAAGACTCACCTGAAAAGCAAGGGTAATGGAGAGATCTGAAGGCAGGGCAGGAGTGGGTAAGGGGAATGGAGGTGGAGAAGACCATTCTAGGCATCCCAGCATGTACAAAGGTTCTGTAGTAGAAGGGGACAGACTCACATAAGAGGGAAGTAGCCTGGGTGAGGTATGGCTTGAGGCACAGTCAAGCATGCAGGGTCTTAAAGGCTTTGTTAAGGATTTTAGTCTTTTTTCTAAAAGCAAGAGTGTTAGGGGAAATACACTGACTGAAACTGCCCACCCAGACTAGGCACCATAGTAACCATCTGCAAGAGTTACTTTACGACAGGAGGTCCTAGTAAGGAATCCTAACTAGTAGGAACTAATAAGCCACCATCGACTGGAAGAATCCGGGAAAAGTCAAAAGGAGACTCCACATGTCCTACCTCCTCCCAGAATCCGTCTCACTGGCATCCATCTTGGCTGAGCAATGTGCCTGCCACCAAGAAGGACCCTCAGTCAGAATACTTGGCCAGAGCCAACCCGGAAACTAATCCCGTCAATATAAAACCTGAGACTGTGAGCCACGCGGCAGAGCAGTTCTCCTGGGTTGCCTTACTCTCCTGCTCTCTGCCCAGGGACCCCTTCCCAATAAAGTCTCTTGCTTGGTCAGCACATGTATCTCCTTGGACAATCCATTTCCCAGTAGAAATGAGCCCCCTTTCAGACCCTGGAAGAGATCCCCCTTGCTGCAACAAGAGGAGGTTTTAAACATTTGCGGGGGGTCAGGGTGCGGCAGGGGTTGACATTATCAGATTTATATTTTGAAAAGACAACTGTGAAAATATATTGCAGGGAGAAAAAGAATAGAGGCACGAGGTAGATAGAAAGCCTTTGAATGGGACCAGGAGAGAACTGAGGAGCTGCCAGCAATGCAACAACATACTTGGAAATGTAAAAAGGAAGCAGAGTCCACAGTCCATGAGGATATTGAACAAAAACAGGGGAGGGACAGGGGGAGGAGAGGGATGCTCCAGTGATGACACTGAAATTTTGGTTTGCAGGAAAGGAAAGCTGCTGGTATTATTCATTGAGCCCTGGGACATCAGGAGAAAAGCTGCCTGGGGCCGGGGAGGGGGCCGGCGAGGAGCAGATCAACTAGGGAGCTTCTGTCTGCAAGCACCAGAAGGCGGAGGCTGAACTGTAAGACTGTCTATTGTTTACAGAAGAAGCCCAGAGATTAGAGTTCCATGAGTTTTCCCAGACTCTTCCCACTGTTCCGCTCCATCCCTTCTTGCGGGCTGGTTTTTTAGTTCTGTGTTTGTTGTCTCATTACTGACATTAGCTCCAAATATCATGTGCTCACACCAGCATTACAAGTAAGAAGTGAGGTGCAGGGGCTCTGTCTTTTTATCTGGAAGGCAAGATCTTCAGAAACTCCCCAACAAATTTCCCATTGCCTCTCATGGGCCAGAACTGGCTGCCTGACCATCGCTGAACACAAAGGGAGCTAGAAAGATCTGTATCCGTGACAAAAAGTCTTCCTTGACAAACTCCAATCAAGCTCCTTTGAAGCCTCTTCTCAGATGTGCCCTGACTTTTGGACTTCTGTGTTCATCTCTGCATCGTTCAGTTTTAACAAGAATCTGTTGGGTTGGTCTAGCCAGAATCTTGCCCTTACCCCCTGAGTTTTCCACTTAGTAATTTTCCATCCACTGACCCCTACCCTGATCCTTGGCTATAAATCCCTACTTTTCTTTATTGTGTTTGAAGTTGACCCCTAATACAAACCCTCATTGTAGTAGCTCCTTGGAAAAGTCCACCTGATGATCATCAACAAATGTAATGAATGGTTTTTCCTTTAACATCAATCATTTGGCAAAAAAAAAAAAAAAAAATATATATATATATATATATATCATTGGTAGGTTAGAGTAATCATAATTTATCCCCCAGGGCTGAGGGCAGAGCCTGTATTCCTAAAATCGAGGGAGCCCATAAAGGAGCTGGGGCAGGGCTAATGGGTGGCAGTGAACTGGGTGTGCACAGTGTCAAGGTCAGCTATCATCTGTGCAGCTCACATCCATGCTTCTTTCTGGAAACAGCACTTCCACTTTTTCTTTTGAGATTGTGCTTCTCACACCCAAACTAAGTGGTTGGGTGTGACTGACCTCATCCCCCACGTTGTGGGGTTGGTGTGTGACCCAGGTGAGGTTACCAGTACAGGATGCAAACTTGGGACATATAGATCTTCACATTTTATTCATTATTTATCTAAAATTCAAATGCAGCTGAATGTCTCATTTTTTAATTTTTTTAATGGACATGTACACACTATGGGGAAACAGTGGAAACAGTGTCAGACTTTATTTTTGGGGGCTCCAGAATCACTGCAGATGGTGATTGCAGCCATGAAATTAAAAGACACTCCTTGGAAGGAAAGTTATGACCAACCTAGATAGCATATTCAAAAGCAGAGACATTATTTTGTCAACAAAGTTCCGTCTAGTCAAGGCTATGGTTTTTCCAGTGGTCATGTATGGATGTGAGAGTTGGACTGTGAAGAAGGCTGAGCGCCTAAGAATTGATGCTTTTAAACTGTGGTGTTGGAGAAGACTCTTGAGAGTCCCTTGGACTGCAAGGAGATCCAACCAGTCCATTCTGAAGGAGATCAGCCCTGGGATTTCTTTGGAAGGAATGATACTGAAGCTGAAACTCCAGTACTTTGGCCACCTCATTCGAAGAGTTGACTCACTGGAAAGGACTCTGATTCTGGGAGGGATTGGGGGCAGGAGGGGAAGGGGACGACAGAGGATGAGATGGCTGGATGGCATCACCGACTCGATAGACGTGAGTTTGAGTGAACTCCGGGAGTTGGTGATGGACAGGGAGGTCTGGCGTGCTGCGATTCATGGGGTCGCAAAGAGTTGGACACGACTGAGTGACTGAACTGAACACACTATTTATTATTTTTTGTCTGTGCTGGGTCTGCATTGCTGCATGTGGGCTTTCTCTCGTGGTGAACAGCAGGGGCTATTCTCTAGCTGTGGTGCACGGGGCTCTCATTGCGGTGGCTTCTCTTGTTGCGGAGCATGGGCTCTAGGTGCATGGGCTCAGTAGTTGTGGCACATGGGCTTGGCTGCTTGGCTGCACATGGAACCCTGCTGGACAAGGGATCAAATCCATGTCCCCAGCATTGACAGGATGATTCTTATCCACTGCGCCATCAGTGAAGTCCTGAATGTCTCATTTTTTTTAACCTTTTATTTTATACTGCGGTATACCCAATTAACAATATTGTGATCATTTCAGGTGCACAGCAGAGCGACTCAGTCATACATATACATGTATCTATTCTCCAAACTCCCCTCCCATCCAGGCTGCCTCATAACATTGAGCAGAGTTCCCTGTGCTATACAGTAAGTCCTTGCTGGTTATCCATTTTAAATATAGCAGTGTGTACGTTGTCTGTGCCAAACTCCCTAGCTATCCATTCCCCCCATCCTTACCCCCAGCAACCCTAAGTTCCTTCTGGAAGACTGTGAGTCTGTTCTGTCATAAATAAGTTCATTTGCATCATTTCTTTTTAGACTCTGCATAGAAGAGGTATCATATGACATTCTCTTTCTCTGTCTGACTTACTTCACTCAGTATAACAATCTCTAGATCCATCCATGTTGCTGCGAATGTTATTTCATTCTTCTTATGGCTGAGCAATATTCCACTGTACATATGTACCAGATCTTCTTTATACTCATATTTTTATTCATTAAATCTGGCAACTCCAGATCCAGGCCTACCAATAGGACACAGGCATTTGTTTGGAAAAGACCATGAGTCCTAAGCCAGGCTGATGAGAGTCCCCCTTCAAACATTTGATGGAGCACTCAGGGAGGAGGCTTTTTAAATTGTACTGGGTTGCAAAGCTAGCAGAACATACCTTCAGCTGCAAGAGTGAGCTTCAGACCTAGATCTGGCCCGTCCAAAAATTCCTTCTCCAGATTACAATGATTGGGTCATAACTAGGCACAAAACCCAAGCAGAGTCAACAAGACGCAAGCCTGGAGCTGATGATGGAATTATTGGGATAGAGAAATCCCATCTGCTGGAGATGCTGAGCTGGAAGCATGGAAGCCTGTTGGTGCTGGTGATTATCTCACCCCCATGTGAGGAAGGGTAAGTGTAGATGTTAAGTCAGCAGAGGGGATTCCCTGGCAGTCCAGTGGTTAGGACTCTGCATTTCACTGCAGAGGGGCTGTGTTCAATCTCTGGTCCAGGAAGGAAGATCCCACAAGTGAAGTCAGCAGAGAAAAAAGATGAAGCAAAAGATGGAAAAATGGATACTGAGACCTGTCAAATCATTGAACTTTTAATATCAATGAGCCAGGCCTCAAGCCATTCTTCCTCTGGACTTTTCAGTTAACTGAGCCATTACTTTGGTTTATGGCTTAGACTAGTGTGACCTGGAGTTCTGTGACTTGCCACCAAGGGAATACTGATTAGGGGAAGGTCCCTGGTTCAATTTTGGACATGTTGAGTTGCCTCTGATGTCAACTAGCAGGGTGCACATGTGAATCTGAGCTAGAGGTTTAAATTAGTATGTCTACTTTGCATATGCCTAGAACCAAGCCTGACATAAGGTAGGCATTCAGTGAATATTTGATGAATATGTGAAAGAATGAATATAGCAATCATTAATTCTTAGTAGCCCTTCAAAACAAGAAGTGCTGATCAGTCCAGGTAGTTGGGATAAATAGAATGAATACTGCTGAAGAAAATGATAGTGAACAGGAAGACCAGATTGAATAACTTTCCCAGATGGGAGAGGTTTTAAAAATTGAAAATAGATATTTTTTAAATTAGTAAAAGTAGAAGTAAAAATATCCAGATAATAGGATTTCAGAAAGAGAAATAAAAAGTTGGAGAAAAAAATATTTGAAGAGATAATGAAGGTAAATTTACAGAATATAAGAAAAGATCAAAAGACTTCTGTTTGCAACCAGGATATAGAAATTTTCAGCAGGCCAATGCTCCCACTGCAGAAATTAGAAGAAAAACAAAACAAGAAAATTGCAAGAATCATGTTTTTTAAATCAGCAGTTATGGATGCAAAGCTATGAATGAATGAGATAAAGATGCCAGACATGAACCTTCATTCCTAAATAGGCTGAGAATCACAGGTCAAATATTTTTCTCTGGAGGGATTTGCCAATTCTGGGCACAAAAGCTTAGCTCAGGCAAAGGAACACTACTGGGAGGAAGAGAAGCCAGCAGAGCTTTCGGTGGTCCTGAGGAACTGGAGATTCCTGGAAGTCCTAAACTTGGGAGTTAAGTCTTCTGCAGTCTCATGTGTTTAGGAGACCATGAGACTCCTAAATTAGAGAAAGAGGGGCTGCCTGAAACAAAGGGCACTTGCTATGTTGCAAAGATGTGTGGGGCCGGAGAGGGGAGTTGTTGTTGTTGTTGTTGGAAGTGGGAGAGTTAAAGCTCAAAACTTCCAAATGGCAGAATAAAACATCCCACAGCCCAAAGGCCGAGACAGAGACCTTCTAGGCTCTCATTCAAAAGCCCCAGAATGGAAAATTCCATGGTGGTCCAATGGTTAACAATCTACCTTCCAATGCAGAGGGTTCTGGTCAGGGAATTAGATCCCTCATGTTGTGGGGCAACTAACTCAGTGTGGGCAACTACAGAACCCACACGCTGCAACTAAGACCCAACACAGTCAAATAAGTAGTTTTTTTAATATATAATTGTCTTTAAAAATAAAAATAATGAACAGAAACGAAAGCCCAGAATGCTCATGCCTAAGAAACGAGGATGAAACAAAAGTAGATAGAATATTCATAAAACTGAAATGTATCCCCAATTCGGTTAATCCTTAACTAACTAAATGTGATCAGTCTTAGTGCAGGAGCCCCACAGAGTGAATGCAGAACATCCTCTAGTGGAGGATAAGATCATCTGTATCATGGTCCTTTGAGAAGTGGCTAGTCTGTCCTAACAGCAAACAGAAAGCTGAGCAAACTGAGAAATCAGCAACTCTTCTTAGACGTGTAAAAGAAGTGAGGTCACAGCAAGTGACGGAAGGTCACAGAGGGCCAGGGACCTGTGACAGTGAGGTCACAGAAGTGAGGGCAGCAGAATGCCACACCCCAAGGTGGAGAGACAGACAGGTGAATACAGAGAGCAGAAACCCACAAGTTGAAACCTCCATGGGAGCCCGAGCCAGGTAGGGAAGCCTGAAGTGTAGCTGATGGATTGCTAGCAGTTCAGTGTGCAGTGTGGATGGCCATGGCATCACTGACGCGATGGACGTGAGTTTGAGCAAGCTCCGGGAGTTGGTGATGGACAGGGAAGCCTGGCAAAGAGTCGGACACAACTGAGCGACTGAACTGAATGGGAATATTAGAAAAAGGAGGAAGAGTGAAAGGAGCAGGGGAAATACTGGAAATAGCAATGACTTTCCCCAACTGAATGGCAGATACCAAAGCAGTAGACTTGCCATCTCTAAGAAATGTTAAAAGAATTTCTTCAGAGAAAAGGAAAATAATATAGGTCAGAAAGTTGGATCTACATAAAGAAAGGAAGAATATGGAAGAAAGAATAAGGAAGGTAAAATTAAACTTTCATTTTTCTTATTCTTAATTGATCTAACAGATAACAGTTTGTTCAAATTAATAATAGATATATATACATACACACACACATAATGTATGTTTATATATAAGTGACACGAATGACCGTGAAGGAACAGGAGAGAAGTTATGATTATTCTGATATTATAGGAAACCCGCTACCAAGACTTCTTGGTGGTCCAACAGTTAAGATTCCAGGCTCCTAAGGCAGGGGGCCTGGCTTCCGATCCTTAGTCAGGGAACTAGATACCACATGCCTCAGTGAAGATTGAAGGTCCCGAATGCTGCAACTAAGACCTGGCACAACCAAATAAAAAAATACTAAAAAAAAAGAAAAACTCATTACCCATGAGGTTGTATAGTGTAACTAGAAAGTGGACCTGGACTTCCCTGGTGGTACAGTGGATAAGAATCTGACTGTTAATGCAGGGGACATGGGTTCAATCTTGGTCCAGGAAGAGTCCACATGCCACGGAGCAACCAAGTCCGTTTGCCGCAACTACTGAGCCGGAATGCTGCACTACTGAAGCCCTTGCAACTCGAGCCTGTGCGCCCAGCAAGAGAAGCCACCGCAGTGAGAAGCCAGCGCCCTGCAATGAAGACTAGGCCCCTCCCACCACAGCCAGAGAAGGCCCGCACCCAGCAACGAAGACCCAGTGCAGCTGAGAATAAAACTAACTAAATGAAATTTTTAAACAAGAAAATGGACCTGGATTAGTTGTAAATGTATATTGCAAACTCTAGGGCAACCACTAAAAAAACTTAAAAAAAGATTTTTCTTTATGCAGGGAAAAGAGAGAAACTGGAATCATAAAATGCTCAGTTAAAATCTTGAAAGGTAAGAGAAGAATGGAATATAAAAACAGGAATAAAGAAGAAGGGTAATAAGTAGGAAACAGTAACAAATACGGTACATATGATACAACTATACCAGTAACCACTTTTGCATGTCAGTGGTCTAAAGGAACTAAGCAAAGGACAGATATTGTGAGGGTGGCTCACACCACTGATGAGTAGGGAAATGCAAATAAAAACTACCATGAGTCACCACCTCACATCCATTAGGATGGCTACTAACAAACAAACGAAAAAGGAAATAAGTGTTGATGAGAACATGGAGAAATGGAACCTTTGTGTGCTATTGATAAAAATGTAAATGGTATATCTGCTGTGGAAAACAGTATAGCATTACCTCAAAAAATTAAATTAAATTTCCTCAAAAAATTAAATATAGAATTACCATATTACCCAGCAATTCCATTTCTGGGTATACACCCAAAAGAATTGAAAGCAGGATCTTGAAGAGATGTTTGCACACCTATGTTCATAGTAGTGTTATTTACAATATGTGGAAGCAACACAAGTGTCTGTGGACAGAAGAATAAGTGAGTGGGGTGTATACATACAATGGAATATTATTCAGTCTTTAAAAAATTTTAATTGATGTGTAATTGACATATAACATTATCTTAGTTTCTGGTGTACAACATAATGATTCAATGTTTGTGTACATTGAGAAATCATCACCACAATAAGTCTAGTTAGCATCTTTTCAGTCTTTAAAAGGAAGGAAATACTGATATATGCTACATGGTTGAGCCTTGAAGATCTTATGCTAAGTAAAGTAAGTCAGTCACAAAGGGCAAATACTATTAATATATGATTCCCTTCTGTTTGAGAGTAGAAGGATAGCAGTTTGGGGTAGTCACGTTCATAGAGACAAAAAGTAAGGTGGTGATTGCTAGGGGCTGGGCAGAAGAGAAAATAAGGGGATTTTGTTTAATAAGTACGGGGATTCCACTTTATAAGGTGAAAATACTTACGGAGATGAATGGTGCTGATGGTTGTATAACATTATGAATGTATTTAATACCACTGAACCATAAACATAAAACGGTTAACATGATAAGCTTTATGTGTCTTTTGCCACAATAAAATAATTGGAAAAAAGATCTATAAGAGGAAAACTACACAACCTGATGAAAGAAATCAAAGAGCTAAATAAATGGAGAGATATTCCATGTTCATGGATAGGAAGACTCAATATTGTAAAACTACAGTAATCAAGACAGTGTATTATTGATGAAGGAATAGACAAATAGATCAGTAGATCAGAACAGAGAGCACATAAACAGACCCACATAAATGTGGTCAATTCATCTTTGATAAAGGGGCAAAAGCAATACAGTGGATGGAAGATAGTCTCTTCAATAAACAGAACAACTGGACAGCCACAAACAAAAAAAGAGACACACAAACCTTATGCCCTTCACAAAAATTAACTCAAAATGGATCACTGACCTCAATGTAATATACAAAACTATAAAACTCCAAGAAGATAATATACGAGCAGATCTAGACGGCCTTAGGTTTCTAAATGACTTTATATATGACCCCAAGGGCACAATCCATGAGGAAAAAATTGAAATCCTGGACATAATTAAAATAAAAAATTTCTTCTAAGTAAAAGACACTGCTTGGGACTTCCCTAGTAGTCCAGTGGCTTAGATTCTGTGCCCCCAGTGTGGAAGGTGGGCAGAGGCTTCTCTGACTAGGCTCCAACCTGCGCCCCCTGCAGAAGTGCAGAGTGTTGCCCACTGGACCGCAGGAGGTTCCATCACTTATTTTCTCAGGGAGGAAAATATTTGCCAAGAGTCCTCCAGCAGCCTACCCTTTAGGTTCTCACTGGCTAAATCCAAGTCACAGCCCACAAACCAATCACTGCAGTAGGGATGGGATTCCAGGGCTTTGCTGTTGATGTTCAGTCGCTAAGTTGTATCTGACTTTGTGATCCCATGGACTGCAGCACACCAGGCTCCCCTGTCCTTCACTATCTCCCGGAGCTAGCTCAAATTCATGTCCACTGAGTTGGTGATTCCAGGGCTTGGGTTAAACCAATTATGATTCATGCCCTGCAGCTGAGTGAGGGGCTCTCCTTCCCTTAGCTTCTTGCTAACCAACAAAATTTGGATTCTGTTAGCAAAGAAGAGGAACACAGCTATTTGTTAGGTGAGGGTACATGCCATATCCTCCTCTTATAATGTCATCCCAAATGTTCTCTGTAAATATTCATACATCACTCTCAAAAAGGTCGTTCAACTGGACTGGCCCCACCCCCAAGCATCAGGAGTGGACAGTAAGCCACAAGGGTGGTCCAAGGATGAGTATATGAAGTATTCTCACTGATAACAAGCATCCTCTGAACTTTCCTGGAACTTTCTGAACAAGTTGCATTCACTCCCCATTGAGCTTGCTAAACTACCAGGTTATAAACCTGAAGTTTCTATGGTGTTCATCTCTGCCACATAGTAGATTCTCCCTGAAAAGGAAGCCAATACAGAGGACAGAGCCTGGAGATGGAGAGAAAAGGCATTCCCCAGAACATGTGCACTCCTGAATTGCTCAGGACTTTACCGACACAGTGAAAAAGAGAAAATCAGTTTCTATCATGTACAACTGAAGAGTCCTAAATAAACAGAAGACAAGCAGGGGCCAGATCATAAAAGATGTGAATGTGAGGCTAATATTCATTGGAAGGACTGATGCTGATGCTGAAGCTCCAATACTTTGACCCCCTGATGCAAACAAATCAACTCATGAAAAAGACCCCGATGCTGGGAAAGATTGAGGGCAGAAGAAGAAGGGCGCGACAGAGGATGAGATAGTTGGATGGCATCATCGACTCAATGGACACGAGTCTGAGCAAACTCTGGGAGATAGTGAAGGACAAGGATGCCTGGCATGCTGCAGTCCATGGGGGTCACAAAGAGTCAGACACAGCTTAGCGACTGAACAACAACTGGGAAACATGGATGAATTTTAAGTAAGGGAAAGACATGACATGGTGTTTTAAGTAAGGGAAAAACATGATATGTGAGACATGGTCCCTGTTGTAGAAACTGGGGAGCCTCTCCCTCTGCCAAAGTCAGATCTGCCACATGTTATCCTGTTTAAATCAGGAAAGTAAAAATGTCAGTTGCTCTGTCGTGTCCGACTCTTTATGACCCCATGAACTATCCAGACTCCTCTGTCCATGGGATTTCCCAGGCAAGAATACTTTAGTGGGTTGCCATTTTCTTCTCCAGGAGATCTTCCCAAGCCAGGGATCAAACCTAGGTCTTCCACACTGCAGGCAGATTCTTTACCGTCTGAGCCAAATCAGGAAGAGGTACCAAATTCCCCAACCCCACCCCTATCGACTTTATCAGAAGACTAAATCAAAAGAATTTAATGAAAACCACTCCCTGAGTCATAAGCCAAGTAGCCTTTGAAAGTGGGTATGTATTGGGACTTCTGAGGTGGTCCAGTGGTTGGGATTCTGAGCTTCCAGTGCAGGGGGCACAGGTTCAATCCCTGGTCAGGGAACTCAGATCCTGCATGCTGTGCAGTGTGGCCATAAACAAACAAAAGGAAGTGGATGTGGATTAATGATGTCCCCAAGACCCAGGCAGTGCAGGAAGGAATACTTTCTGAGAAGAGAGCTAGCCATGGAAATGGGGAAAACATCTTTTTAGGCATTTATCTTTACTGCCTCTAGAAACTTTTTTGTGTGGGGGGGGAGGTCTTTGAAAGAGGTACTTACTTAGGAAGAAATCTAATAAGGGAGCCAGCAGGCCCTGCTGCTTTCACTCTTCCAACTGAGCTAAAATTGGTGGGTCCACTGAGGCATCCCTGCTCTGGGTCCTGGAAGCCATTCATCACCTGGGGCGGGCTGGCAGGAAGCAAACATCAGTGCCCTTCCGGCTGAAGTCCAGGACCCTGCTCTCTTTAGACCACAGGATACAGGAAGGAACCCAGAAGCAAAACCTTCTCCTGTGGAAAAGGAGTGGAGCCTTCCTTAGGAAGAGAGCAGTCATCTTACTGAGACACTGGGAAGGAAGTTCATGTACACATGCTGGGCGTACCTAGGATGGGGATGCCAAGTCAGAAGAGATGAATGACATAGAGATGGAGACAGTCATAGAATGCTTTTCTGTGTGACACAAGGGGATGTTCAAGTGTGCCAGAATTGTAACCTCTGCTGCTGCTGCTGCTAAGTTGCTCAGTCGTGTCCGACTCTGTGTGACCCCATAGACAGCAGCCCACCAGGCTCCTCTGTCCCTGGGATTCTCCAGGCAAGAACACTGGAGTGGGCTGCCATTTCCTTCTCCAATGCATGCATGCATGCTAAGTCGCTTCAGTCATGTCCAACTCTGTGCAACCCTATGGACAGAGCCCACCAGGTTCCTCTGTCCACAGGATTCTCTAGGCAAGAATACTGGAGTGGGTTGCCATTTCCTTCTCCATTGTAATCTCTGCTCCTCTTAGAATGTAAATTCCTTCAGAAAATACCCTAATTCTGTGTTCTGCAAACTTTTTTAGACTGCATAGGAGTCCCCTACAGGGCTTATTACACATCTAGATTCCTGGGATCCTTCTAAAGATTCTTTTTGAGTAAAAAATGTGGGCAGCTGTTGTTTATACCCATTCAGCATCCTTCACCCCTTCCTTTGGTATCTTTGGGGAAGCAAAGTGAAGGACAAACGTGTAAACACTTATTCACTAGCTTCCATCCCTGCCGGTCAGTCATGGCTCCAGGGGCATCCGCTCCACCCACTTCTAGGGTGTGCAAGTGTTAGTGCTGGATAGGGCTCCACGTATCCCACGCTGAGGAGTCAGAGAAGCCCCAGAGCAAGAAGCGAGAGGTGCAGAGTGTGGCGGGGTGCGGTCAGGCTGCTTCTGTGTGAAGGGAAGTTGGCAACAGTGACTGGAAAAGAGGTGTAACTGATAAGATGTGAAGGCATGTGCCAGAGTTTCCTGTATGGTCCATATCCTGAACTCTCAGATCTGTTCAGGCCCTCCATTAAGTCCAATCCATTATGAGGATACACAGAAGAAGCTCTGTTAATTGTCCTCCTGGTCTACCTTCCTTCTTTTTTTAAAATTTATGTATCTATTTCTTTTTGGCTGTGCTGGGTCTTTGTTGCTGTGTGTGGGCTTTCTCTCATTGCAGTAAGCAGGCTTCTGATTCTGGTAGCTTCTCTTGTTTCAGAGCACATGGTCTGGAGCACAGGCTCAGTAGTTGTGGCACACAGGCTTAGTTGCTCCACGGTATGTGGAATCTTCCCAGACCAGGGATCGAACCCATGACCCCTGAATTGGCAGGCAGATTCTAAACCTCTAGACCACCAGGGAAGTCCCATCTATCCCTGTTCTTGATTTCTCTCCCCTACACCCAGCACTGGTATAGAGTTGATGCTTTTGAACTGTGGTGTTGGAGAAGACTCTTGAGAGTCCCTTGGACTGCAAGGAGATCCAACCAGTCCATCCTAAAGGAAATCAGCCCTGAATATTCACTGGAAGGACTGATGTTGAAGCTGAAGCCCCAATACTCTGGCCACCTGATGAGAAGAACTGACTCATTGGAAAAGACTCTGATGCTGGGAAAGATTGAAGAGAGGAGGAGAAGGGGAGACAGAGGATGCGATGGTTGGATGGCATCACCGACTCAATGGATGTGAGTTTGAACAAGCTCCAGGAGTTGGTGATGGACAGGGAAGCCTGGCGTGCTGCAGTCCATGGGGTCACAGAGAGTCGGACATGACTGAGTGACTGAACTGAACACCCAGCATTGTGCTCACCTGGCAGTGACCCTGGGGTAGAGAAAACACTGTCATTAAGTGGTAGCTCTAGTGGGGATCTGAACCCACGCAGTTTGTCTCCAGCGCAGGGGCTTTTAACCACTACCGTGCCAATAGCACAATGTTGAGGAAAGTTTCAAGGTAGGTGGCATCCAGTTTCAGTGATTAAAAAACCCACCATAAGTGCTTAGGGATGTTGACTACGAACGAGGAAGCTGGTAGACACGCCACCAAAAGCAAAAGTCACCAAAGGAAAACAGATTGATTGGACCACATCAAAATGTAAAACCTTCTTGCTGCAAGTTAAGAGAGTAAAAAGACGCCCCCACCAAAGGAAAACAGATTCATTGGACCACATCAAAATGTAAAACCTTCTTGCTGCAAGTTAAGAGAGTGAAAAGACGCCCCCACAGACGAGAAGATATTTACAAATTGTGTATCAGAGAAAGGTCTGGTTTCCAGAATATATAATGAACCCTTACAACTCAAATGTACAAAGACGAATAACCTAATTTTAAAACGAGCAAAGGATTTGCACAGACATTTTTCCAAAGAAAGTATACAGATGGGGAATGGGCACACGAAAAGATGTTTAACAGCATTAGTCATTTAGGGAAATGACAATCAAAACTATGATACGCCACTGTGTGCCCACTAGGAGAGCTGTAATAGAAAAGATGGACAATAACAAGTGTTGGCAAGGATGTGGAGAAATTGGATCCCTCTTACACTGCTGGTAGGAATGTACCTCAGAGCAGCTGCAGGAAACAGTCTCGCAGGTCCTCTATCAGTTAGACATAAAATTACCATTTCACTCAGCAATTCCACTCCTAGGCAGACACCCAAAATAAGTGAAAACAGATGTGCAAACAAAGACTCGCACATAAGTGTTTACAGCAGCACAATTCACAGCAGCCCAAGGTGGAAACACCCAAATGGCCACCCCTGATAAACAAAGGAGTAAAACGCAGTCTATGCATACAACTGAATTTTTCCCAGCAATGAAAACCGATACATGTTACAAGGATGAACCTGGGAAACATCATGGTAATTAAGAAAAAAACAGTCAAAAAAGGCTGTACTGTCGGATTCCATTTATATGAAATATCCAAAATATACAAATTGACAGAGACAGGAACTAGATTAGTGGTTGCTGTGGGACGGGAGGGGAACAATAGGGAGTGACTGCAGATAAGCCTGGAACTTCTTTTAGGAGGAGGGACAAAAATGTTCTCAAGTTAGATTTTTGTGATGATTGTACACCTCTGTGACTATACTAAAAAACATTGAACTGTACACTGTAAATGAGTGAATTGTATGGGATGTAAATTATATCTCAATAAAGCTGTTTTTGAAAATCTGAAAGTCCCATGTCCTAGGAAACCCCTCAATCGTTCAGGAAAACCAAGATGGTTGTTCCCCCTATTGCCACTCTCAGCCATATAAAATTTTATTCAAAAAAGAACAAGCGGCTTGGGGAGAAAAGGCAAGGTGTGGAGTATTAGTCAGCTTCTTGCTGTGGCAAGGGTGTGTAACGAACAACCCCAAAATGCAGTTGTTTAGAAAAGCAAACACTCATTTCTCGCTCATAGGTCTTTGGGTCACCTGTGCCTCTACCAGGCCAGCTGTGCTCAACTGGACTGGGTGTCTCCCATTCTAGGACCCAGGCTGGAGACACAGCATTTCCCTGGGGCATGCTCTTCTCATGCTGGGTGGCACAGGCAGAAAAGGCCAAGGCATGCCACACACAAATGCAGGAATCCTCAGCTAGAATATAGATTATCTCATACCTGCTCACATTTCATTGGCCAAGGGAAGTCCCTCTGCCAAGCTCCAAGTCAGTGGAATGGGTGAATATTCACTGCGTAATGAGAGGCACTAAAAAGTCTCCAGGCACAGGGGCTAGGCCTGTAATCTTATTATAGGGGGAGTGGAATAGTTGGAAATAAGCCAATCTACCACAGTTACTGGGCCAAATTCTTTTCGTTCCTACATTATGAGACATTTGTCTAATATCTGCTGCATTGGAAGTCTTTTTTCTTTAATATAAGTGACTATATTTTAAATTCTGATTACAAAAGTAAGTCAGTTCAGAAAACTTTAAAATATAAAAACTATAATCCCATCATTCAGGCTTAACCAATGTTAACAGTGTTTATACAATTTCTTACATATACATGATCACACTGATGTTTTAACATAATTATGATGTACAGTGTTGCAATTGTCAGTTAAAATTTCATGAATACCTTTTTATATAAAAATGTATATCACCGCTATTTTTTATCACTGCTATTTTTAATGTTCGTGTGAATTTCATGGTACTTACATATTTTGAATGTTTATATATTTCCTCACCAATAATTCTGCCATCATAACAGATTTATTTCCATGTCTCAGGTTTACCTCCAATCTTTATTAATGTTATTCAATGTTTTGCTTCAACATAATCATAGTATGTGGACTTCCCAGGTAGCGTTAGTGGTAAAGAACCTGCCTGCCAATGCAGATGTAAGAGAAGCTGGTTCAATCCCTGGGTCAGGAAGATCCCCTGGAGGAGGGCATGGCAACCCACTCCAGTATTCTTGCCTGGAGAATCCCATGGATAGAGGAGCCTGGCCGGCTATGGTCCATAGGGTCACAAAAAGTCAAACACGACTGAAGCAAGACTTAGTACACACGCATGTAATTGTAGTGTACAGGTGGTCCCCAGCTCACAATGGTTTGAGTGAAGATGTTCAACTTTATGATGGTTGGAAAACAATATGCATTCAGTAGAAACCATACTTTGAGTTTTGACTTTTGATCTTTTCCCAGACTAGCAATATGCAGCCTCTGTCATGATTCTGGGCAGCGGCAGCCACCGCTCCCAGTCAGTCATGTGATCACAAGGGTAAAAAACTGACACACTTCCAACCATCCTGCACCCAGACAACCATTCTGTTTTTCACTCTCAGTACAGTATTCAATAAATTATATGAGATATTCAACACTTTGTTAGAAAATAGTTGTTGTTCAGTCGCTAAATTGTGTCCAACTCTTGCAACCCCATGGACTGTAGCCCACCAGGCTCCTCTGTCCATGGGATTTCCCAGGCAAGAATATTGGAATGGGTTGCCATTTCCTTATCCAGGGAATCTTCTCCTGCCAGGAATCGAACCTGCATTTCCTGCAAGTGTCCTGCATTGCAGGTGGATTCTTTACCTCTGAGCCACTGGGGAGGCTCTTGACATGGCCATAGGACATGACAAAAACTGGTTAGAACCAGCGAGGTCCAAGATGGCAGACAAGTTGACTTCCAGTAGACCTTGAGCCTCAAATGACACACCCAGGACAGTTCAGAGGCTAACCATAAAAGGCCAAAAAGTGGGTGATGGCCCAGTCCCTGGCAATCTCTATCCCCTTCCTAAAATAGCCAGAATAATCCTCCCGTTTCGTAGCCTATGAAATTATGCAGCCCGTAAAAACTAAGCACATTGTATTTTGGGGCCTCTCGCCTTTTGAGATAGCCCACGCTCGTCTGTGGAGTGTGTTTCTCCCAAGGTCGTTCTTGCCTTTTGAGACAGACTGCATTCTGTCTATGGAATGTGTATCTCTCTAAATAAGTCCACTTCTTAATAAATCGCTTTGTCTCTCACTGAATTCTTTCTGTGATGAGACATGAGCAACCTGAGCTTCCTTAAGTCCTGAGATCAGGTGTGTTATCTCAATTAAAAGACTCAGATTAAAAGACAATCTGAGTTGTACGATTTCAAACTTATGGTAGGTTTATGGGAATAAACCTGTAAGTCAAGGAATATCTGTGTATGTTTGTGGGTTTGCACACTTAACATTATTCCACAAATGCTTTTCTGTGTATGTTTGTGGGTTTGCACACTTAACATTATTCCACAAATGCTTTTCTATGTTGTTACAGTCTAGAAATTTGCTCTTCGTGGTGCTATCACACCACCATTTAATTAGCCAATTCCTGTTACTGGCTGTTGTGATTTTTAGTATTTTACTATTATATTAATTTATTCCCAAAATTCCTGTTGCATTCAATTGGCTATTTGTTTTTTAATCTTTATGTATTTATTTGGCTGCATCAGGTCTTAGTTGCGGCACGGGGAACCTTCGTTGAGTCACGTGGGATCTGTGCCAGACTCTCTAGTTGTCCTTTGGCATGTGGATCTTAGTTCCCTGACCAGGGATCAAACCTGTGTCTCCTGCATTGCAAGGCGGATTCTTAACCCCTGGACCACCAGGAAGTCCCTGGCTGAGTTTTTCTGCTGCCTTTTCCACCATTCTTCCCCTCACATCAAGTGGAGGAGGGATGCCATTGGCCGTTCTGACTGTTGAGTTCAGCAGCTGTGTAGTAGATCAGTGGGAGGAGTTGTATAAATACACTGCTATAGATGTGTATCGTTCATAGCCACTTCCCTGTCTAGTTACTAAGAACAGTCCTGAGTGGGCATGGCTTCCAGAAATTCTCCGAATGCTCACTAAGCAGATTCAGCTCACTTTGTGACACCAAAGTGCAGGATCAGAAGTCTTCTGCTGATAGGAGTGTGTTCTATAGTGCCTGGCACCCGAGGCGCACGTGGGCAGTGGAGGACAAACAAGGTTTGAAACATACCCAGTCCCTGGTGGCTCAGACTGTAAAGAGACCACCTGCAACTTGGGAGAGCTGGGTTCAATCCCCAGGTTGGGAAGATCCCCTGGAGGAGGGCATAGCAACCCTCTCCAGTATTCTTGCCTGGAGAATCCCCATGGACAGAGGTGCCTGGCTACAGTGCATAGGGTTGCAAAGAGTCGGACATGACTGAGCGACTAAGCACAGAAGCTAGTAGACGGGAAATGGTGGGAAATCTCCTGCTATGTGGGAAAAAGCCATCTACAAGGAGAGAATAAGGCTGATGCACAGAAAAAGGCAGAGACCAGGAATGGAAAGATGGACTGATGGTGTTCACATCCTGCCTGTCTCCCTGCCCTTTGCACGATCGAGTGTTCAACCCTTCCCTGAATTCCATGAGCCAATAGATCCCCCATTTTGGTTTCTGTTTATTGCCTTATTTGCCTGTGCTAGGTGTTCCTTGCTGCCTGGGCTTTTCTCTAGTTGTGATGAGCGGGGCCTACTCTCCAGTTGCAGTGCTCAGGGTTCTCATTGCAGTAGCATCTCTTGTTGCTGAGCACAGGCTCTGGGGCGTCCAGCCTCAGTAGCTGCAGCTCGAGGGTTCAGCCATTGCAGCTCCTGGGCTCTACAGCACAGGCTCGGTAGTTGCAGTGCGTGGGCTTAGTTCCCGGGCTAGGATCAAACTCGTGTCTCCTGCATTGGCAGGTGGATTCTTTTCCACTGAGCCACCAGGGAAGCCGCTCCCCGACGCCCCTACCCTGCCTCCTGCCCATTTTGTTTGAACAAGACCCTTGCAGTATAGACACCAAGCTGGTGCTAACACCACAGCTCCTGGGCCAGGGCTGGAACTAGAAAGATGGATGAGAAATGGACCTGTCCTCTGGCAACCCACAGACCAAGAAACTGGAAGATGCTGACAAGTGATTAGAGCACAAGTTTCACAATAGAAGTGTTGCTATGAGTACAGAATGCCAAGTAAGTTAAAGTGCAGCCCCACACACCCACTCTTAGCCTTCAAACAGCCCTCTCTTCACTTAGAGCTCTGGCTGGCTTTATTTCCCACAGCAGCCCACTTCTTGTCCCCTCTCATCACCAAGGCCCCAAATGCCAACAGTAAGAGCTGGATCAAAAGGATATGCTTCTATTCAATGTCTTATAGTAACCTATCATGGAAAAGAATCTGAAAAAGTATATATGCAAATGGAATAGTATATTTGAAAAAGCTATATATATATATATAAAAACTGAATTGGGGCTTCCCAGGTGGCTCAGTGGTAAAAAATCCACCTGCAATGCAGGAGACTTCCAGGAGACATGGGTTTGATCCCTGGGTCAGGAAGATCCCCTGGAGGAGGACATGGCAACCCACTCCAGTATTCTTGCCTGGAGAATTCCAGAGACAGAGGAGTGTAGCAGGCTACAGTCCGTGGGGTCACAAAAGAGTCGGACAGGACTTCGTGAGTAAACAACATAACTGAATCACTTTGCTGTACACCCGAAGCAAACACAACATTGTAAATTAACTATACTTAAATCTTTTTTAAAAGTTAAAAAAAAAAAAAAGGCAAGGCTTCATCCCAGCGTGGGCCTCCAGCTCTGGGATGACGTGGGGAATGGCCTGGAACAGCTAACTACTGGGACAGAGGCCACTGTTTCCATGTCTCTAATCTCCAGTCTGACCTTCCCCTGCTCTAGGAATCTCATAATCCAAGGCCAAATTCATGAGTTGCAGACATACGTGCCTAGTAAACCTCTACCCTGTCTCCTCCACACAGGCCAGCTCAGCACTTAAAAGTCCCAATTCCTTCAAAAAGGACTCAGCACGGACTACGTGTCTGACAGATGGGAGCTGGTAACAGCTTCATTTAAGCTGGTCCTGGAGTTTGCCCTGGGATGCTCTGTGCAGGGAGGGCTCCCTCAGCAGTAGGTATGATGGAAAAGAGCCCTGGCTTTGCAGTCAGAATCGCTCTGTGACTTGCAAGCTGTTTGATCTCCAGTGACTTATTTCTCCTGGATTCAGTTTCTTTGTATGCATGTATTGGAGCTAATAATATCTACCCTTTCATTTAACAACTAAAGTTCCCAGTGAGGTAGCGTGGTGCTGTAGAGGATAGAGCAAGGCCAGTGGATGGGTAGAATGGGCAGAACAGGAGTTGAGTCCTGCTTTTGCAACTGACTGGATTTCACTCAATAGAGCACAAGAAGTAAGATGAACCATTATTTTCGGAGAAGGCAATGGCACCCCACTCCAGTACTCTTGCCTGGAAAATCCCATGGACAGAGGAGCCTGGTGGGCTGCAGTCCATGGGGTCACTACAAGTCAGACACGACTGAGCGACTTCCCTTTCACTTTTCACTTGCATGCATTGGAGAAGGAAATGGCAACCCATTTCAGTGTTCTTCCCTGGAGAATCCCAGGGACGGGGGAGCCTGGTGGGCTTCTGATTTTAGGCAACCCTAAAAAAAAAAAATGCTGCCAAGTTCTGACACAATGATTTCTTACCTGTTGGAATTGTATAGTTATTTAAAGAGCTCTTTGAGACTGACATGGTGGCATAGATTTTTATCATGTATCACTCTTTATATGTGTAAAAATGGAAAATGTAAGCAAAATAAATTGGTTAAGGTTGTCAAAGTCCTGACCAAAGACCACCAGAAACACACCTGTAGTCAAAAAGTCAGGTTTATTTAACTTGCAGGCAGTTAGGAGAGCTTACCCTGAGAACACCGTGTGTGTGTCCTTAAATGTGGGCTTTTCCCCCTGGCTCTGTGGAGGAATTAGGGAAGTGGGGACAAGGTCTGGATTGAAGGCTATCAAGAAGCAGGGGCAATTCAGAGGCTGGGTATCTTTACAATGCTTACCTAGGAGGCAGGAAGATTCAAACAGGGCTAGATTTGTATCTTCGGTAAAGAAGCACCAATTGGGAATTCCCTGGTGGCCTAGAGGTTAGGATTCTTGGGGCCCGGGGTTCAATCCCTAGCTGGGGAACATCCCACAAGCCACGTGGTGTGGCAAAAACAAAACAAACCAAACCAAACCAAAAAAAAAAAAAAAAACCACCACCAATCACTCAGAGAAAGGCCAAGTCATTTTTGTGGTCACAAAGTGGCCACATGTGAGCATCTAAGCATGTCTCATTGTAAGCACTGATAAATAACAAAACTCAACTGAGTAAATTTGAATAATTGGCTTTATCTAATGATTCAGCATCCCATCTAGGGAACAGAAAAGTGCTCCAAGGAACTGTACAAAAAGGAAGGGTCTTACAAAAGGAAGGAGGGGTGAGTGGGGAAATTATTAGCAAAGAGAGAACTTTTCCAGTCTAGGTTATCTTCTTTTCAGGGGAAAGGGGACAGAAGGGGTCTTTTATGCAGATTACCTGACTAGTACTGATCAGCAAATTTCAGATTTTCTATTTATAGATCACATTCCTGGGAAAGGATGAAACTGCAAGTAAGCCTTGATTTGCTGTCCTGAGGGCAAATGGCTCCGTTTGGGGCCTGTTTCTTCTTCTTCTTAAAATAGCAATGGTTTATGTTCTGCTGGAATCATCACTATCCGAATATCAGAAGGGCCATCTTATACTTTCTTGATAGCCCTAAAACTTCACACTGGTGCCCATTAGAGAAACAAGTACCCCCACTGTAAGATGTTAAAATGCAGGGGGAAATGCTCATGCTAGATTTGATGAAATAGGATTCGTGCTGATTAACTTGGGCAAGTAATAAAACCCTGTAAAGCTCAAATTCCTGCTAGGTAAAATGGGAACAATACAATCTACCACATAAGACTTGTGAGGTCTAAGAAATAATGTCCACAAAGTGCCTGGTATAACATTGGGTGTATCACTCAAGGTCCAAGCAGGCAAACAGGAACCACTTTAAGTATGTAAACCAGAAAATCCAGCACCCCGTATTGGTGACACAATGACAGGAGTGACAGAAGGGCTGAGAAACCCAACAGGGGACAATGAGGCGACCCAAAGATTAGCAAAAACAAGCTGCCCACACTCCTAAACTGGAGGGACAAACGGAGGGGGTGGAGAGTCGGGGAGAGGGTCATCTTTGAGAAGTTGGAACCACGGGCAAGAGAAATAACCTGGCTTTTTCCTGCCTCCTACCTTCCAGTCTCCTGCCTCTGTCTCCGTTTCGCCAAACCCAAGGCTGAATGAAGGCAGCTGTCCTGGAAGCCAGAGAAACTGCACCCTGCAGGGCAATACAGAGCTGAGCAGAAAGGCAAGGAAGGGGTCTGCAGCAAAGGGAGCGAACAACCTTAAGATAGAATTAGGGTAAACACACTTAGTAATACCTTTATTCTGATCTGGTACAGTGGCATTTTATGAGAGATTTTTCAGTGTCAGGGCTGTCCTCCACTGAATTCTCCTGAGGGCTTCTACAGTAGACGGAGATGCCCATTCTCTGTCGCAGAGGTCAGAGCTCAGCCAGACCGGAATCATGATGCAGCAGCGGCATGGCAACTGGACTCTGGTCCGGGGCTCTCAAGGGCTTCCGAGCGACCTTAGTGGGGAGGAGCACGATGTCTGGACTCGCGTTTAAAATATGGAAATCACAATCCTCGGCCGGTGGACGCGCGCTCACAACACTCCACTTGGCATCTTCATCCTTGTCCAGAAGGCCCCACAATGTTTTTTGTTTTTTTTTTAAATAAAGGATGAAATAGTCTAAGAAAACAGATAACGTACCCAAGGTCCCAGAGCTGGCAAATCCTAAGGAATTCAGTCTCCACTCTTCCCACGCCAAAGCCCTTTTCGCTCCCCTACCGGTTCTTCCCTCGCCCGGGGGCATCTTCTGGCGGAGGAGGGCTCGTTCAGGTAAAAGCTTGAGTCGGGCTCGATCAAAACCCTGGGGCGCCTGGTAGCGCCCTACGTGCAGGCAGCGTGCCGGTTCGGCGTCGCAAATGGCGGAAGACCCGTCAGGCTCGGCTGGCCGGCTCCGGACGCTCCCGGCCGGGAGGAGCTCAGGGTCCTCTCCCGCGGGCCAGCGACCCCCACCTCTGCGCGCTGGGGCAGCCGGAAGCCCGCGGCCCTGCCCGCCCCTGGCGGGTCCCCGGGATTCTAACGGAGCCGCGTGCCCGGGGCGGGGCCACACGCGATTGGCCGCGCGGAGTCGGGGGCGGGGCCCGGCGGCCCGGCCGGGCGGGCGCCGACAATGAGCCTCCATAAAAGGGAGCGGCGGGGGGCTGGGGCCCCGGATTGAGCCCTCCCCCCCACCCCGGGGTCTTGACGGTCTAGGTCTTAGGGAGGCCCAGACGCGCCCGTCCGCAGGCTGGGCCGGCGAGCGGCGGGCGGCGGGGAGGGGACTGCGCGGGGCGCGAAGTGGCAGCCGCCGTAGGCGCCCAGGCCTGCGCGCCCGTCCTCGGCGTCCGGTCACCAAGATCCCACCCCACCCCACCCCCCGGGCCGCGCCATGGCTCTGAAGGCCGAGGGCGCCGCGCTCGACTGCTTCGAGGTGACGCTCAAATGCGAGGAAGGGGAGGATGACGAGGAGGCCATGGTGGTGGCCGTAATTCCGCGGCCCGAGCCGATGCTCAGAGGTGAGGAGGGGAGGGGATCCCACTTCGGCGTCACGGTCCGGGCTCGGCGTCCCCTCCTCAGTCCGGGGTCCGGGTACCCCTCCCCCACCTCCAGTCTGGTGCCCAACCGCCCACACCCGACTCCAGCCTGAGGCCCGGGCGCCCCCTTCCTCACAGAGTCTGAGGCCCTGGCGCGCTTTTGCTCCACCCCCACACCAGGGTTTGGAATCTCAGGCCTCCCCGAACTCCCCCTCCCCCACCCCTGCCCGGGGTCTGGAGCCTTCGATCCACGCCCGGCGCGCTCCGGATCTTCCGGTGCCCGAGCGCCCCCTCGCCCGGGCCCAGCACGACGGCTTCGAGGTGACGATGGCGGGTCCCCCGCCCGGGAAGGCAGAGGCAGGCCCAGGGGCCAGGCTGTGTTCTAGGCCGAGGGGCGTCAAGGCCTCCAGGCCGGAGGCCGGGGCCCTTCCCCTCGGGGTTCGGAGCGACTCGGTGGGTGGAGGCAGGCGCCGGTGTAGCCCGCCGAGAGGTGGGTTTTAAGGGCGCTCCAACCCTAAAGCTTTCCTGCGCTTCCCCGCCACCATTCCCAGGCCTTGTACACGTATAAGCCACAGGTGTCAGATTCTGGCGCTAGAGGGGTGAAAAGGATTGCTTACGGCACACAGTTTTATTAAAGAAATGCTTGCTACAGGAGCCCTTGGCCACTCTAGAGGGAGATGGGCCTTGAGATGGGATTTGAAGAGCAATGTGTAAGCACTCACTTTCCCTTCCTCCTCCACCGATTTTTCCAGCCCTCAGGATGTTGAGGGCCCTAAGGAAACAAAAGGCCACCTTCATGGAAGACATACTATTCATGAAAATGCAGATCTTTGCATTCCTGGATACCTCCTCTCTTAGTGGGGACAATACCCAAAAGCTTGAGAGCAAGGCCATTCATTTAGCTTCAGCAGAACATACTGACGTCTCCCTACACCGCCTCTCTTCCTTTTTGGAGGGCTTTAAAATGAGGGAAATAAAGCATTTTCCATCTGAAAGAGGTTCTCTCCCTACCTTTGCTAGCATTTATTGAGTGCTCAGTGGCAGACTGTCTCAGTTAACCATCTCAACAACTGCGAGAACATCCTTCTTCACCAGGGAAGTGGGTTCATGCAACAAGTATTTGGGGCACCTCTTATATGTCAGGGCTTCCCAGGTGGTGCAGTGGTGAAGAACCCGCTTGCCAGTGCAGGAGATGCAGAGATGTGGGTCTGATCATTGGGTTAGGAAGATCCCCTGGAGCAGGAAATGGCAACCCACTCCAGTATTCTTGCTTGGGAAATCCCATGGACAGAGGAGCCTGGCAGGCTGCAGTCCATGGGGTCACAAAGGGTCAGACACGACTGAGCACCACACTTACATGTCAAGCATTGTTTTAGGCTGGGCATGCTAATTAGTGTAAACAAAGTCGAAACCGTGCTCTTCCGGAATTTGTGTGTATATGCTAATGACCAGAGATAGATGAATATAAATAAATGTATAGCTTGTTAGATGGTGACTAGTAGTTCAGAGAACACTGAATCAAGAAGAGTGAGAGTGGTTTATTTGGAGTAGCAAGTGGTCGGGAAAGTCTTCTTAATAAGGTGAATTTTGAACATAGACCAAAGGAAGTGAAGAATGGAATCCTGTAGATAATTGGAGGTAAGGCATTTTAGGCAGAGAGAACAGCAATTGCGAAGATCCTGAAACAAGTTTCTTGAAAGGTTTGGTGCACGGGGGTAAGAAAAACACAAATTCAAGGTTTTTGGCTTGAGTGACTGGAAGGATGGACTTCCCATTTGCTGAGACAGAAAGACTGAGGGGCAGGCCTGTAGGAGGTTACAGTTTAAACAAGACAAGTTTGAGAAGCACATTGAAGCACAGAGGTCCAATGAGAAATAAGACACATGGATCTAAATTTCCTGGGAGTGTCTGGCTAGAGGTATAGACATGGGAGTTGTCAGCAAGCAGGCTTTGGGGCAAGACCGCCAGAGGAAGGAGGTGGACAGAGAAGGGGTCCTAGGACTGAGTCGTGGAATGCTCCCGTGGTTCGAGCTTGGAGACTGAGTCGATCCTTACCAGACATTGCTGAATGCCACAGCATGCCAGGCACTGGGCCAGTTGCTGGAGATACAGGTGTGAAGGATCAAAAAATCGATGCTGTCACAGACCAGCGGCGAAGTGAGGAGACACAGGAAACAAGAAGAGCACGTGTGTTGTCAGGCAGCGTTGTGTGCTCTGGAGGAGATGAAGTGAGGGGAACAGGACGCTCAGGTGGGGCTGATGGCCGCTTTCTCAGGAATGGCAGGCAGGCCTTGGTGAGAAGACGGTTCTCTCCTAGAGAAGGAACTGGCACGGGTGCCCGAAAAAGAGCCTCCATGAAGTAAGAAAAGAACCAACAGAAGGTGGTGCCCTGGAAACCAGGTGACAAAAATCAAGATGAAAGAAGTGATCTGCCAGGGGATGAAGTTGAAGCGCTGACCGCTGGGTGTAGCATTGGTGACCTTGACAAAGCTATTTTGGAGGAGTGGTGGGAAAGAACTGCAGCTACTGTCACCTGGGGGAGAGGTACCACCCAGCCTTGGAGCTAAAGCTTCTGAGACCAAGCCAGTTCTCAGACCTGTTTCAGATGCCACCTCTTCCAGGAAGTCCCCAGGTATTAGGACCTCCCCTGTTTGTATATTGCCCCATCCTCTCAGGTGGGAGAGAGGTGCACCCACAAGGGATTAAAAGCTCTGAGATGCCAGGCTCACGAGGATCTGAGCCTGCATCCTTTGTGAAGCTGAGAACGGTTCCCACCCTGTCAAATGTCATGGTCCCGTGTGCACAGGGAGAAGGTGCTGGGTCCACCCTTGGGGATGGACAAGGTCACCGCTGCAAAGGCTTTGGGGGAGAGGCCCCTTGACAGGGCCCCAACGAGTGGAGGACCAGGCCTGGATGCCCTTCGCTGACCCAAGGCTCATCGAGCATCTCCTCCCTGCATGCCAGGCCCTGCAGGAGAATAAGATGACAAAGTTTGCTGTTCTTGTCCTAGAGGAAGTGAGCACTGTCAGAAGTCAGATGTGGATACAATTGCCGGGGGTGGGTGATCGGAAAGGCTTCACAGGGCCGAGGATTTGAGTAGGGCCGTGAAAGAAGTTTGCCAGACTGATGGGGTGGTCTGAACAGTGTGCCCAGACCAGAGCCATGCTGGAATGCAGTCTATGGAAAAACCTGTTGGACCTGTGGTCGGAGACTAGGTTGGGCTAGCGGGATGTCGTGGCATGTCTGCTGCTTTTATTGTGGCTGGTGCCTTGTGGGCTCCAGAGGGGGAAGAAAAGAGACTCTAGATGGGAAAGGTCCTTCCTTGCACACACCGCCAGGCTTGGGGAACCCTGTTCTCTCTTGCTGGTGTGGGTACCTCTACTGATAACACCTTCCCCCTCCTCTCCTCCTTAGTGGCCCAGCAGGAAAAGATCCCACCTCCCAGGCCCAGCCTCCTGGAGGCGGGCAACGATAGCTCTGAGGAGCCCAGACAGCAGGTGTCTTGGGAGCAGGAGTTTCTGGTGGGGAACAGCCCGGGAGGCAGCGGGCGGGCGCTGTGCATGGTGTGTGGGGCCGAGATCCAGGCCCCCTCAGCAGACACGGCGCGCGCCCACATCCTGGAGCAGCATCCTCACACCCTGGACCTGAGCCCTTCCGAGAAGAGCAACATCCTGGAGGCCTGGAGCGAGGGGGCGGCCCTTGTGCAAGACTTTCGAGCGGAGCAGCCGTCCCCACCCCACTCAGGTAGTGGGGGCAGGGGTGGGGGCAGAGGGGAGAGTCGGAGCTCGTGATTGATCATTGGTATCTGCCCACTTCAGACTCAGGCCAGGACTCCGACCTGGACCCTGCCAGGATGCCAGCAGAGATTGTCGTTCTCCTCGACTCCGAGGACAACCAATCCCTCCCCAGAAGGACCCGGCCCAGGGGACTTCGCCCTCTGGAACTTCCTGGTCAGTTATCCCAAAGCCAGCGAGGCTGAGTTGGGGTGAGGGTATCATGAGCCCCGCCAGCTGGGTGGAGACAGGCTGCTCAACAGGTACCCTGCAGCCCTGGAGTTGCGGGAGTCAGGCCTCAAAAAGGTCTTATTTTTTGCAGCGGCCCCTGTCCCAGAGCCAGTAAGCAAGAAGCCCCGTGGTCAGAGATGCAAGGAGCCCTCTGGGGAGGAGCCGGTCAGGAAGAAAAGAGGCAGACCTATGACCAAAACCCTGGACCTAGACCCAGACCCTGACCCAGGTGAAGGGGAGGAAGGTGTGGGCTCCAGGGGGAAAGCTGGGGTGGGAGGGGCAGGGGTCACGTGCCCCTCAGCCGAGACCCAGGCGGGCCTTGGGAGTGTGGCCTCACAGTTTGATCCCGTCCTTCCTTCAGACCCCCCCTCGCCGGACTCACCCATGGAGACCTTCGCTGCTCCGGCCGAGGTCCGGCACTTCACGGATGGCAGCTTCCCGGCCGGCTTCGCCCTCCAGCTCTTCTCCCACACCCAGCTCAGGGCCTCAAACCGCAGAGACTTGCCCAAAGAGGGAAAAGGGGCCGAAGGAGGTCGTCTCCAGCCGGAAAGCCCCTCCCCAGGTGAGCGCCTGAGCTGCGGGCGGCAGGTGTGCAGGGTTGGGAAGGCCACGTCCCCAGGGTGGAGCCCCAGGCAGAGGTGACCGGCGCTCTGGTCCCCGGGCAGCTGGGCTGAGGGCAGGTGGATTTGAATACAGCAGCCAGCCTGAGAGCTGAGGTTTTGGCACGCTTCTTGGGAGCATCCTGGTTGTTAGGTTGAGTTAGGCCAGTGTTCCCCAAAGCCTGACACCCATCACCACACTCACGGTTGATTCCAGCTGGGGCCTGAGGTGCCCACCAGGGGCCTAAATGGGACTGATAACAGGAGACGGAGGTCAATGCGCCACAGACCCTCAGCTCAGGTTGTGTCTGGTAATACCAGTGGGCACTTGGGTTTATATCATGTTCTCTGGTTTTAAGAAACTTATATGCAGCTCATTTGGCGCTTATAAAAGTGTCTTTTTCCGAATGGCTGAGTCTCAGAGAGGTGGTTCCTTTTCCACGTCCATGTGTTCCCTTCCTGTGGCTGCTGTAACAGATTACCACAAACTCAGTGGCTGACAACAACATAGATACACTGCCTTTTAGTTCAGGAGGCCAGAGTCCTCGTACGGGAGGTGTCAGCGGGCTACAGGCAGGGTGTCGGCAGGGCCAACTCCTTTCTGACTCCTAAAGAGGGAGTCTTGCCTCTTGCAGCCTCTCGCGGCTGCTTGTATTCCTCAGCTGTGCTCGCCTTCCGTCTTCAGAGCCAGCCGTGCCCAGGCTTTCTTAGGCTGCCATCTTTGGTTCTCGCTCTTCGACCTCCTCTTTCCCCTTTAAGAACCCTTGTAATTACACTGAGCCCTCCTAGGTCATCCAAGGCTCCATTGAATTTTAAAGTTGGTTGATGAGCAACGTCAGTTCCTCCTGTAGCCTTGATTTTCCCCCACTGTGAACGAACGATACTCACAGCCCTGGGGATTAGGATGTGGACGTCTCTGAGGGACTGGTACTCTTGCTAGGACAGTCACCTAATGCAGCAGTAGCAGAACTGAGATGAGACTGGGCTGTGTTCCAGCAGGGCGCCTGGTTCCTCTCTCTTTGTCTCGCCCGGCTAGGCCCTGCTCGCAGCATCTAGGGTGCAGAAAGTGGTTCTTGAAGGAGTGAATGTGATACACAGAGTACCGCATCCCGGCCCGCCTGAAGTGGGCACTTGGAGTTGAAGCTCCAAGAAAGACAGCACACGGGGTGCTGGAGGCTCCCCAGAGCAGGGCTCCCAAAAAGGAGGCATGCTTTTTGCTTAAAGAAAAAGCTTCACTTCCCTTCAGCCCACGTCACTCAGTGGTGACCACTGTCAAAAATTTGGCTTATGTCCGTCCAACCTCTCACAAAGCTCTGCGTGCACATAGGTGCCTGTGTACTCCTGTCTGTTTATTTTTGACCCAAAGGGGCTCTGCTGTCTCCAGTCTGAAGGTGGGCCTCACCCCTGTGGGGTTTTAACTGTCTCAGGTCTCAGCGTGAGTCACCTTGCGTCCTGCCTTCCCAGGACCGCACTCTGCCTAGACTTGTGTGTTTCCTGGTCCCCCTCATGTCAGCGGACCTCTGCTGTACACAGCTGACCTCTCCCACTGGCTGGTGGGTCTTCTGGTTTCATTCTAGAAGGTGGGGGCTTCATTTCGAGCCTTGGGGTACCCTGTGCCCAAACTCCACCTGTCTGGAGTGACCAGTAGCTGCGAAGAGCATCCTTGAGGTCTCAGGTTCGTTTGGGGTGAGTGGGCAGAGCCTGAGACTTCGGGGTTCAGCCGTCTGATTTGAAAGGGAGGGAGGTGCTGAGCCATGTCCTGACAGCGGCAGGGACCTGGAGAGGTTGGGGACAGTCCAGAAACCGCAGGAGATGGTGAGTGACACAGCGGTGCGTGTGCCTGCAGCCTGACCCAGGAAGCACCCTGAGAAATGACACAAGTGGTCCTCTGAGGGGCCCAGGCCAGCAAATCCAGACTAGCAGGGTGCCCGTGATGGTTCTATGCACAGTACGGCCTCCAGACTAGTGACTGCAGACTGGTTTTGGGTTTTAAGAACCCAAAGCTCAGATGTCTCAGAAACATGTGAGGCTTCAACCAGAATGTTCTACTTTGAGTTGTTTAATTTTTTGAAGTTCTCCAAAGGTCTTATTGGACTAGAGATCCTACCACTTTAAAAAAGAAAATTAAAAATCAAGGATTTAGAAGTTGGGAGTGGGCAGGAAGTCACTGTGGTCAGCTGAGCTGATGGACATGTGTGTGAAGCCATCAGGGAAGACTTGCTGGACATTCTGGGGCCTTACAGGATGAGGGTGTCCAGGCCAGGAGAGGCGGTGAGCCATGAGGGCCCACTTGCAAGTAGTGGAGAAAATCCTTGCTGGTGTTTAATTAGAATAAGACCTTGAGACCTGGCTTAGGATACCTCAGCTAGACCAGTGTGTTCCTGACTGGACCGAGGAGAAGAAAGTGTGTGTGTGTGTGTGAGAGAGAGAGAGAGACTGGACCAAGGAGAAGAAAATGTGTATGTGTATGTGACTGGACCAAGAAGAAGAGTGTGTGTGTGTGTACCAAGAAATAGAAAGTGTGTGTGTGTGTGACTAGACCAAGGAGAAGAAAGTGTGTGTGTGTGTGTGTGTGTGTGACTGGACCAAGGAGAAAAATGTGAGTGTGTGTGTGTGTGATTAGACCAAGGAAAAGGATGTGTGTGTGTGTGTGTGTGTGTGTGTGTGTGAGACTGGACCAAGGAGAAAAATGTGAGTGTGTGTGTGTGTGATTAGACCAAGGAAAAGAATGTGTGTGTGTGTGTGTGTGTGTGTGTGTGTGTGTGACTGGACCAAGGAGAAAAAACTGTGGGAGTGAGAGAGAGACTGGACCAAAGAGAAGACGGGTGTGTGTGAGACTGGACCAAGAAGAAGAGTGTGTGTGTGTGTGCTTCATGCGTGGCAGGCTTTGTTCACTGCTGTACCCTCTGTACCGGGAACAGGGCATGCACAAAGAAAGCCCTTGGAAAAGATTTACCGACAGATGAGTGGATGGCAACTGCCTTCACTCGTCACTCTGGTGGTGACATTTCCAGAGTCTCTGCTCCGATGAGCCTTAGTGAGAAACGAGAGATGGGTCCCAGCCACCCCCAGAGGAGGTGCTCACATTTGCACACACATGCACAAGTGTGGAGGAAGAGAAGGGGGCTGAAGCTGGGGGAGCAGAGGGATTTGGGCCGGGCCAGGAGGCAAGTGGGGGTGGTTCTGGGCTCGGGGTGCTGAGCCCCCGGTTTACAGAAGAGGAAACTGAGCCTCGGGCAGCCCATGTGTGTTTCGCCCATGCAGCGCCCAGCCTGCCGCAAGTGCCAGGGATCAAGTCTCCTCTGTTGGACCCTGAGCTGTTCTTTGCTTCAGGTCTTCCCCATCAGCTTACACAGAGATGTTATTTCTCCCTTCTCAGCCCTCATCCATCATAGCCTCTGTCACATTTGTCCCTAGCTTTGCTGAAAAGCTTTTCTCAACAGTCTCCAGTCTGTCTTTGGAAGCCATTAGATTCAACCTCATGCTTACCACCTACATGTCTTTTTTGGCAAGATGGCCACTGACCTCCATAAAGTTAGACCCAGTGGTCAGTTCTCAGTCCCTGTTTTTCCTGATCGGCAGAAACCAGGAGCCTGTCCCGCCCTCCTTCCTGGAGGCTCATTCTGCCCTTGGCCTCTCAGGCCGCACCGTGAGGGGCTTGCCCCTGCCTCTCTTGCCTGTTCGCTTCCAGCTCTCAAAAGTTGGATCCTATGGTGGTTCTGCTTCCTGTTTCTAGAGTATTATGCTTCCTTGGGTCTGGAAGTTTGCCTGTTTCATTCACAGTAATATCCCCAGTGCCCAGCCCAGAATGGGTGCCGTCTGTGTATTTGGCAAATGAATGAATGACCCAACCGTGAGTCAGGATCTGTACTCACACCCTGGGTGATCCCAGGCTCGAAGCTTGTCATGGGCCCACCTTCCCCACCACCCCGGGCCTGTCCCTTCGGCTCCAGCCTCTCTCGCGCGCAGTTGATGTGTTTGGTTGGTTGTATAAAAGATCCCCCAAACTCTGTGTTTCTGACAGCATTTCTGAATGGAACCCGCAGTCTCCTCCCCTACCCCAGCCTCTTTACTACCCGCTCCCCGGGCTTCACTTCCCCGGGAAGCTGGCTGCCACGTTCTTCAGTTTGCTTGGACCGAAGCCTCAGAGTTGTCATCTATCTCTCTCAGACCCCACTTCAGTCTGTCAGCAAATCCTGTTAGCCCCACCTCCAAGATGCTCAGGTTTCACACACACACACACACACACACACACTCACTCACTCACTCACTCACTCACTATCTCTACTGCTGCTCCCTTCATCCAGGGTTCCTTAGACTGTCTCCTGGCTTCTGATGATTGCCCGCTGCGGTCAGTCTCCTATAGCAGCCAAAGCCCCCCTGAAAACACAAGTGGGATTCTATCACTGCTCTGCTCAGCCCTCCAGCGCTCACTGTAACATCCCAGAGAAAACTCAAGAGTCCTCATGGGACTGGTGGTCCTCACCTTTCCTGCTCACCAGGGCATCCGCATGTCCTCTTCCTCCCACCAGGAATGCTGTTCCCCAGCTAGACACCGTGGACTCCTCATTTCCTGCCCAACTTTGCTCACGGGTCAGCTCCAGTCACCTCTGTGAGATCCTCCCTGATATCCTATCCCCTACTCTGGTGTGCTTTTTTACTTTGCTTCCATCCGTATATATCACATTGCGTTTTTAATTTGTTTATCTTGTTTATTGGCTCTCACTGCTGGAACATAAATTCCAGAAAGGCCACTTGATCTGCCCCATGTGCTGGGGAACCCCCAGCAGCTAGACTAGCATTGGGCACAGTGTGGTTGCCCAGTAAGTTATTGTTGAATTAAGGAGCCCAATGAGAGGGCCCCACCTGTCCTCGAGGGGCATAGTGTGTGTCAGGAAGGCACACCAGCTCATGTGAACACAAAGCAGAGTCTGTTCAGGTGCACAGCCCGGTGGCAGCCATTGAGTCCTGTTCCGTCCCAGCAAACGGTATAGCAAAGTTGTGCCCGTTTTCCCTGCCAAATCACGAAGTCTCTAGAAACAGTAAAGGCAAAAACCACGGGTTTAATGCAGACACCTCACAGTTGTCACCGGTTTCTGCTTTCTGGGTTTGCTTTTTGATGTAACTTTTGGAACTGCTTATGCAATGCCCAGGGCGGGGTTGGTACCTGACAGGGCTGTCAGTAGTCCGCTTTCCCATCTTGAGATCTGATTTTGCCCATTGTGAGTAGCTTCTCCATGCTGGTAATGTGGACACGTGATCCCTGCGTGGCCAGTACTGACTCAGGAGATAAAGAGCCTGGTCGGGTTTTGCAAAGCAGAGCTGGATGTTCACCCCAGGACTCTCCGTGCAGTGCTCCCTCCTCCACCCTGCATATTCACCTGGGAGCTCTTTTGTGAGAGCCCTGTCTCCTTTGGGGTGTTCTCCATCCCACCACCTCTGCCCACGCAGGGCAGAGCCCATCAGGCTAGGATGCCCAGTAAGTTTCAGGTGAAACAGTCAGCTGAAGATAAAGGGGTAAGGGGAGCAGAGGACAGCACCAAGCATCCGTGTGGGAAATACAGGAGGAAGGCTGCAGAGGGCCGGTGGCGGATGCCCCAGGAGGCGTGATGCCTCTGTGGTCAGCGCTGGTCCTGGGGTGGACCAGGAGCGAGGCCTCCCACTGTCCCTGGGCTTCCCCTCTGACTGCCCGTCCAGGGCTGTGGAATGGAAGGCCTGGGAAGGGGGATGTGACTTAACCCAGACCTTCTAGGAACACCCTGAGGCGATGGCCTGGAGAGCCCTGACTGCTCTCTGTCCTCACCCCTGCCCAGCTCCCCCTCCAGGGCTTCGCGGGACGCTGGATCTCCAGGTCATCCGCGTGCGACTGGAGGAGCCCCCTGCAGTCAGCCTCCTGCAAGACTGGTCCAAGCATCCCCAGGGCGCCAAGGGCGTGGGAGCAGGTGACGCCCCAGACTGGCCCGCAGCTCTGTCGGAATCCAGCAGCGCTGTCGGGGCACAGCCAGAGGCGGGAAGTGGCCTGTAGGTTCTTGCTTTTCTGGGGTGGGAGGGAGGGAGGGAGAAGGCAGTGTCCCCCTTGGGCTTATCACACAGAGCCCCCCAGCTTGGCCGCCTGAGAGAGAGAGTAGAACCAGGTGCCAGAGCAGGATGGAGGAGAGGAGGGTGGGTAGCATCTGCCGTGACTCGGGGCGAGGCATGAGGCCGGGGGGGGGCCGCCAGTGGCTGTCGAGCGGTAGGGCATTGGGCCTGTGGAGAACACCCACCCGATCCTTTTGCTGACCCCGACCTCTACTGTCTCCCGACCTCCTCCCGCCCTCTTGGCCCCCCATTCTCCCTCGGCACAGTGCCTTACACAGGAGGTGGTCGTGAACTGAGCCCCACTACCTCGGGGGACGCCTCTCCTCCCCCCCGCAGGCCCCCAGAGCAGGAGGCCTCCATTACCTCTTCCCGCTCCATCCCCACTGGTGGCCGACTGGTCACTCACTGTCCTGTTCACCTCTTTTCCTGTTGTATATATCTCCTTTGTTGACAATAAATTATTTTTTTTTATTAAGAGAGTTCGTCTGGGCCATCATTGCGGGGAGGGGTTTGCTAGCAGGCTGTCCAGCCCCCTAGAGCGACCCTGAGAAGCAGGAGAGCTGACAGGGGTCCTGGGCGTGGGCCAGAAAGCTGCGGCCCCGGGCGTGGGCCAGAAAGCTGCGGCCCCAGAGGCTGGCGCGGGGTGGGGGCAGGCCATGTCAGAGGGGCGCCTCAGCCTCTCCCCTCACCCCTGCCCTCCAGATGCGGTCAGGAGCGCCTTTTACACATACCTTCTGACTGACTTGGTGAACCTCCGTCCGAGACAGGCCACACTGGGGCATCCGGGGAGGAGCTGAGACCTAAGGTCATCTTTCTGGTGTGCCCTGGCTGTGGCCAGTGTGCAGGGCACCGATGCCTGCCCCCCCACCTCCCCCGCCCCATGACGGGAAGGCAGGCAGGCCGCCTCCAACCTTTCAGCCTCGCGGTCAGCCTTCATCTCCTTCGCTTACTCACAGCGAGCCTTTGCCTGGTTTTCCGGTTCCCTGAACCAGGAGATAACCCACTTTGGATCTCTTCCCCATATTCCTTACCCCTTCCCTCCTAAACCAGCCATCACCAGCCAAACCTGCATAGGGTGGTTTTTCCTCTGTGGTGATGGGGGCTCTCAAGAGAGGCAGAGAGAGCGCTCAGATCCCCAACTTGACTGTCCCATATAGAATCCAGGGGTGGGTGGGAGAAATAGGGCCGTCTACCCTCTGCCCCTGGCCTGCTCCATTGCTTCTGATGGGTCTTGTGCATCCTGAGGGGGATGGACTCGCAGGGCAGTTGTTCCTGTACAACACTGAGCCCAGCAGGTTCTGAGACTGACCAGAAGGCCAGTCCCGGAATCGGGAAGAGTCTGGGCTGAGCAGGCTGTGCTGTGTGGCTGTCTGAGCTGATGTCTCCCATGGGCCCAACCAGGCGTGACTGGTTCGTAGGATGTGGCCCTTTCTCCCTCTCTGATGAGCTTGGGAGAAAGAGTCCGAGGATGTCAGGGGCCCTTTTCCAGGGGAGGAAAACTGAGCAAGGATTCAGGACCCCTGGTGTCTCAGGCCACTCCACCAGTGCATGAGGGCCATGGAACTCCCCTGTGTCTCTCCCCCCGTTTCTGCAAATTGGCAGAACTTGATCCTTCCGAATAGGAAGGAATAAATAATGCTGAAGTGCTCTGAACCACAGATTGAATTATTGCAGGTGATTGCTGTCTGTCTTTTGAGTCGTGTGACTGTTTACATTTATGCCAATGTGCTTTTAAAACAACGTGGCTGTTGTTGGGTGTTGACAATTGGGAGAACTTACAGAAAAGCTCATTGTACAATTGTGAAGCTAAATGCATCTTCGCAGCTGTTAATTATGATTGAAGGTTTGGCCCGCTAGACTGTGAGCTCCTTCTGGGCGAGGGTTGGATTGCATTGACTTCATTTTCCTAGTGTCCTGCGTAGGGCCTGGCGCAGAGTAGGTGCTCAATAAATGTTTGTTAAGTGCCCTATTGGTGTGTATTCCTTTGTGACGTTTTTCCTGTGTGGGCTGGTCCTCGGAATGCGGTCCTCTGCTATCACAAGGTAGCTGTCGGAGTAACTGCTGGTGGTGTGGTTCTTCCGTGGCTTAAGCCCCACATCTTGGGTGGCAGGGATCTGCCCAGCCTCAGCCGGGACCCCCAGGACTCCATGAGCTTGTGAGGCTGGAAGCTGCCTGTGGGCACATCTGGGCTTCCAGGGAGAGGCAGAGAGTGGAGCCCGGAACATGGCTCCACCCAGAGTGCGGAAGGAGGTTTCTAAACACCAGTGAAGGATTGCTTGGGGTCCACCACCGGGGCCAGAGTCACTGTCATAGAGGCTGCAGCACCAGGAAAGCCTCCCTCGCAAATATCAGCGACCCAGGGGCTGATGGTGCAGTGCCGAAGTCCAGCCACAACTGAGAAGAATCGGGACAAGGATGTCACCACCCAACCCCCAACCCGTGCCCCTAGTGTCCAATACTCCTTTGCGCTCTGAGGCCGGCCACCTGCCACCCTTCACAACTGCCTTCCTTGGGGTGCAGGTCAGAGAGCTCTTTTTAGAGACCTGTGGGCAGAACCAGACTGAGAGAAGGGAAGAAGCACCCACTTCTCTCCTTGAAGAGAAACAGCTATGGTTGGACAATGGGGGTCACTGGCTGAGCACCTCTGTAGCATCCGGTTCCATCATGGCTCTGGTCCAGATTGTGGCTCCGGCAACCTGACCCCCCTTTTCCAGTGCCCCCACCCCAGCTTTCTCACACATGCACACACGCGCACACACACGGCCAGGCTGCAGTCTGGCTCAAATGAGACTGCCTTCTGGCCCTTGGTGAACTGGGAAGTCCTGCACACCATGGGGTGTGGGGAGGTCTGGGGTGGGAGAGCCTCTCTGAGGGGATCACAGCCTCTCTCTGTCTGTCCCCCCGGCCAGTCTGTTGTGGGGGGCACCCAGCTGACCCCGAGGCAGGATGGGAGCTGCTGTTGCAGGTGCGCTGACAGGTAAGGTGACCCCACCGCAGCCTGTGTGTCTGTTCCCCACCTCCCTGGAGCCGGTCGCCTTCACATCACTGAATCCAGCCAGTCCCTTTCTGACCTCTTTCCGTGGTCAGAGCTCACCCGCCTCCAGACAGGAAGCAAAGCCACCATTTTGGGCCTCTCCAACACCAACAACAAAGCCTCTGGTCTCCTCAGGCCCCACCGTCAGGAGGCCCGGGGCAGCAGGAGCAGCACCCTGCAGGGTCAGACTGCACAGCTGCGAATGCAGGCCCTGGGTAGCCCTGGTGCCGGGAACTGGGGGGGTAGACAGGACACCGCCCTGGTCCCCAGGGTGGGTCACCCCACGCTGTGCCTGTGATACAGATGAGGAAACGTGGTACCTCGCCTGCCACCCCAGAGCAACTACAGCAGCAGAAGCTGGCCAGGCCCAGGTCTGTGACCTCAGAGCTGCTGTCTCTGGCGCCCCGCGGCCTGTCTATGCCCTAGGGAGGCCCAACATGTCTTCCCTCCAGAGCCTGGAGACCCTCGGTAGGTTTGGGGCGGGAGTTGACTCAGGAATCAGGAAGCGCATTCAAAACGACAAGCACTCACACCTTTTTCGTTTTCATAATTTCATTTATTATTTATTTTTGACTGTACCGCGTCTTCATTTCCATGAGGGCTTTTCTCTGGTAGTGGTGACTGGGCTTCTCATCGCAGTGCTTATCTTGTGGCGCAGGCTCTAGGGCACTAGGTCTCAGCAGTTGTGGCTCCCGGGCTCTAGAGCGCAGGCCCCATAGTTGCAGCACACACGGGCTTAGTTGCTCCAAGGCAAGTGGACCTTCCGGACCAGGGATCGAACCTGCGTCCCCTGCATTGGCAGGCATATTCTTTACTGCTGAGCCACCAGGGAAGGCCACTCATACCTCCTTTGCTCCAGGACTGTAATAGTGGTGTCCAGGGCCCTGGTCGTGCCAACTTCCAGAGGCCCCCAGGCCCTGGCCCCTGCTGGGATCTTGCCCTGTGCCTGGCAGTGCCCACTGGAGCGGCTCACCACAATGTGGAGGGGTGCTCCTCACAGCCGGAGGAGGCAATGGCACCCCACTCCAGTACTCTTGCCTGGAAAATCCTATGGATGGAGTAGCCTGGAAGGCCGCAGTCCATGGGGTCGCTGAGGGTCTGACACGACTGAGCGACTTCACTTTCACTTTTCACTTTCATGCATTGGAGAAGGAAATGGCAATCCACTCCAGTGTTCTGCCTGGAGAATCCCAGGGACGGGGGAGCCTGGTGGGCTGCCGTCTGTGGGGTCGCACAGAGTCGGACACGACTGAAGTGACTTAGCAGCAGCAGCAGCTCATCACAGCTGTCTCAGGTGATGATGTCTGGGAACCAAGCTGAAGGCTTTGAGGATGTGGGGAGTCTTGTTCCTCACTGACCTCTTTCTCCTGAAAGGTGCCTGGGCTCCTGGGTGGGTCCTGCCTGCTGCCCTGGCCTCACTCTAACCTCTGACCGGGTCAGACTGGGCTTGGTATTTGGAGGCTATAAAAGCAGCGTGTGATGTCCACATGAGCTGGGGCTGCCCTAGGGGACAGGGCATAGGGAGGGGCTTCTCCTTTCCAGACTCTGCCCTGACCCCTCCACTCCTTCTCTCTGATCTGACCACTTGCCCACCCACATCCTCCTGGTTAAGTGGTTGGCCTTGGAGAGACAAGCCCATGGCCCTCCAAGGTCAAGATCACTGTACTCTTCAGAGCTCAGGATCAAGGGGCCAGTCGGACCCGGGCCCCAGCTGTCAGCTGGATGCGAGGCATTCACTGTTCGGGTGTTCTGAATACAGTCATGAGCATGAGACCGTACTGCAGCTCTCCCCACACCCTGGACAGCAAACTTGGAACTTTTCCGAGCGTCCAGCAGGGATGAGCGCCGGGTGAAAGGGCCCTATTTTTTTCTCTCTTCTTTCATGATCATGGACATCTTTCTTTTTCCTCACCTCTCACTTTGTGGGATCTTAGTTCCCCAACAGGGATCAAGTCCAGTGAAAGCATAGAGTCCTAACCACTGGACCACCAGGGAATTCCTGATCACAGGCATTTTCATACCCACCCAAAAGAAGAGAGAGGGGGAATAATGAACCGTGATGTATCCATGACCCAGTTTGAACAAATATGGACAATTTTCATTTATCTTTATCTTCCCCTCCCTTCCGGATTATTTAAAAGCAAATCTCAGGAGTTACCTGGTGGCGCAGTAGTTAAGAATCCTCCTGCCAGTGCAGGGAACACAGGTTCCATCCCTGGTCGGGGAAGATTCCACGTGCCTTGGAGAAACTAAGCACGTGCACAGCAGCAACTGAGCCTGCGCTCAAAAGCCCACAGGCTGCAGCTACTGATGCCTGTGTGCCTAGAGCAGCAAGAGAACAAGAGAAGCTACCGCAGCAAGAAGACTGCGAACTGCAACTCGAGAGGAGCCCCTTCTCTCTGCTGCCAGAGAAAGCCCATGCGGCACTGAAGACCCAGGCACAGCCAAAATACATAAATGAATAATTTTTAAAGTGAAGAAGAGCTAAAGAGCCTCTTGATGAAGATAAAAGAGGAAAGTGAAAAGGCTGACTTAAAACTCAGCATTCAAAAAACAGAGATCATGGCATCCGGTCCCATCACTTCATGGCAAATAGATGGGGAAAAAGTGGAAACTGACATTTCATTTTCTTGTGCTCCAAAATTGCTGCAGATGGTGCCTGCAGCCACGAAATTAAGACACTTGCTCCTTGGAAGGAAAGCTATGACAAACCTAGTTCAGTTCAGTTCAGTCTCTCAGTCGAGTCCGACTCCCTGCGACCGCATGAATCGCAGCACGCCAGGCCTCCCTGTCCATCACCAACTCCCAGACTTCACCCAGACTCACGTCCATCGAATCACTGATGCCATCCAGCCATCTCATCCTCTGTCGTCCCCTTCTCCTCCTGCCCCCAATCCCTCCCAGCATCAGAGTCTTTTCCAGTGAGTCAACTCTTCGCATGAGGTGGCCAAAGTACTGGAGTTTCAGCTTCAGCATCATTCCTTCCAAAGAAATCCCAGGGCTGATCTCCTTCAGAATGGACTGGTTGGATCTCCTTGCAGTCTAAGAGATTCTCAAGAGTCTTCTCCAACACCACAGTTCAAAAGCATCAATTCTTCAGTGCTCAGCCTTCTTCACAGTCCAACTCTCACATCCATACATGACCACTGGAAAAACCATAGCCTTGACTAGACGGACCTTTGTTGGCAAAGTAATGTCTCTGCTTTTGAATATGCTATCTAGGTTGGTCATAACTTTCCTTCCAAGGAGTAAGCATCTTTTAATTTCATGGCTGCAGTCACCATCGGCAGTGATTTTGGAGCCCAAAAAAGTAAAGTCTGACACTGTTTCCACTGTTTCCCCATCTATTTGCCATGAAGTGATGGGACCGGATGCCATGATCTTCGTTTTCTGAATGTTGAGTTTTAAGCCAACTTTTTCACTCTCCACTTTCACTCTCATCCAGAGGCTTTTTAGTTCCTCTTCACTTTCTGCCATAAGGGTGGTGTCATCTGCATATCTGAGGTTATTGATATTTCTCCCGGAAATCTTGATTCCAGCTTGTGTTTCTTCCAGTCCAGCGTTTTCTCATGATGTACTCTGCATATAAGTTAAATAAGCAGGGTGACAATATACAGCCTTGACGTACTCCTTTTCCTATTTGGAACCAGTCTGTTGTTCCATGTCCAGCTCTAACTGTTGCTTCCTGACCTGCATACAGGTTTCTCAAGAGGCAGATCAGGTGGTCTGGTATTCCCATCTCTTTCAGAATTTCCACAGTTTATTGTGATCCACACAGTCAAAGGCTTTGGCATAGTCAATAAAGCAGAAATAGATGTTTTTCTGGAACTCTCTTGCTTTTTCCATGATCCTGCGGATGTTGGCAATTTGATCTCTGGTTCCTCTGCCTTTTCTAAAACCAGCTTGAACGTCAGGAAGTTCACGGTTCACATATTGCTGAAGCCTGGCTTGGAGAATTTTGAGCATTACTTTACTAGCGTGTGAGATGAGTGCAATTGTGTGGTAGTTCGAGCATTCTTTGGCATTGCCTTTCTTTGGGATTGGAATGAAAACTGACCTTTTCCAGTCCTATGGCCACTGCTGAGTTTTCCAAATTTGCTGGCATATTGAGTGCAGCACTTTCACAGCGTCATCTTTTAGGATTTGAAATAGCTCAACTGGAATTCCCCGACAGCATATTAAAAAGCAGAGACATCACTTTATCCACAAAGTCTGTATAGTCAAAGCTATGGTTTTAACGGTAGTCATGTATGGATGTGAGAGTTGGATCATAAAGAAGGCTGAGCACTGAAGAATTGATGCTTTGGAACTGTGGTGTTGGAGAAAACTCTTGAGAGTCCCTTGGACTGCAAGGAGATCAAACCAGTCCTTCCTAAAGGAGATCAGCCCTGAATATTCATTGGAAGGACTAATGCTGAAGCTAGAGCTTCAACACTTTGACCACCTAATTGAAGAGTCAACTCATTGGAAAAGACCCTGATTCTAGGAAAGACTGTGGGCAAGGGGAGAAGGGATGAGGGGAGAGGATGAGATGGTTGGATGGCCTCACTGACTTAATGGATGTGTGGACATGAGTTTGAGCAAACTCCAGGAGATAGTGAATATCAGGGAAGCCTGGTGTGCTGCAGTCCATGGGGTCGCAAAAAATCGGACACAACTTAGAGACTGATCAACAACAACAACAATTTAAAAAGTCTCGGATATTGTATCATTTCATCTGTAAATAAGTCTGTATCTCTCAGAAATTCAGACTCTTTTCAGTAAAATATATCATATTGCACTTGCAAAATTAATAATTCCTTGGTGTCACTTACTCTGGACATAGGGTATCTCCTCCCAGCTGCTGCTACTGACCCTGGACATGCGGTATCTTCTCTTGGCTGCCCACCACTCCAGTGCTGCACTTTGCTGGAGCAGCTGTGAAGAGATACCCCACATCCAGGGTAAGAGAAACCCCAGTAAGATGGTAGGTGCTGAGAGGGCATCAGAGGGCAGACAGACTGAAACCACAATCACAGAAAACTAACCAATCTAATCACACGGACCACAGCCTTGTCTAATTCAATGAAACTAAGCCATGCCATGTAGGGCCACCCAAGACAGACAGGTCATGGTGGAGAGTCCGGACAAAATGTGGTCCACTGGAGAAGGGAATGGCAAACCACTTCAGTATTCTTGCCTTGAGAACCCCATGAACAGTATGAAAAGGCAAAAAGATAGGACACTGAAAGATGAACTCCCCAGGTCAGTAGGCGCCCAGTATGCTACTGGAGATCAGTGGAGAAATACCTCCAGAAAGACTGAAGGGACGGAGCCAAAGCAAAAGCAACACCCAGTTGTGGATGTGACTGGTGATAGAAGCAAGGTCCGATGCTGTAAAGAGCAATATTGCATAGGAACCTGGAATGTTAGGTCCATGAATCAAGGCAAATTGGAAGTGGTCAAACAGCAGATGGCAAGAGTGAACGTTGACATTCTAGGAATCAGCAAACTAAAATGGACTGGAATGGGTGAATTTAACTCAGATGACCATTATATCTACTACTGTGGGCAAGAATCCCTCAGAAGAAATGGAGTAGACATGGTCAACCAAAGAGTCCGAAATGCAGTACTTGGATGCAATCTCAAAAACAACAGAATGATCTCTGTGCATTTCCAAGGCAAACCATTCAATATCAGAGTAATCCAAGTCTATGCTCCAACCAGTAATGCTAAAGAAGCTGAAATTGAACGGTTTTATGAAAAGCTACAAGACCTTTTAGAACTAACACCCAAAAAAGATGTCCTTTTCATCATAGGGGACTGGAATGCAAAAGTAGGAAGTCAAGAAACACCTGGAGTAACAGGCAAATTTGGCCTTGGAATACAGAATGAAGCAGGGCAAAAGGCTAATTGAGTTTTGCCAAGAGAACGCACTGGTCATAGCAAACACCCTCTTCCAACAACACAAGAGAAGACTCTACACATGGACATCACCACATGGCCAACACCGAAATCAAATTGATTATATTCTTTGCATCCAAAGATGGAGAAGCTTTATACAGTCAGCAAAAACAAGACCAGGAGCTGACTGTGGCTCAGATCATGAACTCCTTATTGCCAAATTCAGACTTAAATTGAAGAAAGTGGGGAAAACCACTAGACCATTCAGGTATGACCTAAATCAAATCCCTTATGATTATACAGTGGAAGTGAGAAATAGATTTAAGGGACTAGATTTAATAGACAGAGTGCCTGATGAACTATGGATGGAGGTTTGTGACATTGTACAGGAGACAGGTATCAAGACCATTCCCAATAAAAAGAAATGTGAAAAAAGCAAAATGGCTGTCTGAGGAGGCCTAATAAATAGCTGTGAAAAGAAGAGAAGCAAAAGGCGAAGGAGAAAAGGATACACCCATTTGAATGCAGAGTTCCAAAGAATAGAAAGGAGAGATAAGAAAGCCTTCCTCAGTGATCAATGCAAAGAAATAGAGGAAAACAATAGAATGGGAAAGATTAGAGATCTCTTCAAGAAAATTAGAGATACCAAGGGAACATTTCATGCAAACATGGGCTCAACAAAGGACAGAAATGGTATGGACCTAACAGAAGCAGAAGATATTAAGAACAGGTGGCAAGAATACACAGAACTATACAAAAAAGATCTTCATGACCCAGATAATCACAATGGTGTGATCACTCACCTAGAGCCAGACATCCTGGAATGGGAAGGCAAGTGGGTCTTAGGAAGCATCACTACAAACAAAGCTAGTGGAGGTGATGGAATTCCAGTTAAGCTATTACAAATCCTAAAAGATGATGCTGTGAAAGTGCTGCACTCAATATGTCAGCAAATTTGGAAAACTCAGCAGTGCCCACAGGACTGGAAAAGGTCAGTTTTCATTCCAATCCCAAAGAAAGGCAATGCCAAAGAATGTTCAAACTACCGCACAATTGAATTGCCCTCATCTCAACATGCTAGCAAAGTAATGCTCAAAATTCTCCTAGCCAGGCTTCAGCAATACGTGGACCATGAATTCCCAGATGTTCAAGCTGTTTTTAGAAAAAGCAGAGGAACCAGAGATCAAATTGCCAACATCCTCTGGATCACCAAAAAAGTAAGACAGTTCCAGAAAAACATCTTCTATTTCTGCTTTATTGACTATGCCAAAGCCTTTGACTGTGTGGATCACAATAAACTGTGGAAATTCTGAAAGAGATGGGAATACCAGACCACCTGATCTGCCTCTTGAGAAATCTGTATGCAGGTCAGAAAGCAACAGTTAGAACTGGACATGGAACAACAGTCTGGTTCCAAATCGGGAAAGGAGTACATCAAGTCTGTATATTGTCACCCTGCTTATATAACTTATATGCAGAGTACATCATGAGAAATGCTGGGCTGGATGAAGCACAAGCTGGAATCAAGATTGCCGGGAGAAATATCAATAACCTCAGATATGCAGATGACACCACCCTTATGGCAGAAAGTGAAGAAGAACTAAAGAGCCTCTTGATAAAAGTGAAAGAGGAGAGTGAAAAATTTGGCTTAAAGCTCAACATTCAGAAAACTAAGATCATGGCATCTGGTCCCACACTTCATGGCAAATAGATGGGGAAACTGGCAGACTTTATTTTTCTGGGCTCCAAAATCACTGCAGATGGTGACTGCAGCCATGAAATTAAAAGATGCTTACTCCTTGGAAGGAAAGTTATGACCAACCTAGATAGCATGTTCTAAAGCAGAGACATTACTTTGCCAACAAAGGTCTGTCTAGGCAAGGCTATGGTTTTTCCAGTAGTCATGTATGGATGTGAGAGATGGACTATAAAGAAAGCTGAGTGCTGAAGAATTGATGCTTTTGTACTGTGGTGTTGGAGAAGACTCTTGAGAGTCCCTTGCACTGCAAGGACATATAACCAGTCCATCCTAAAGGAGATCAGTCCTGGGTGTTCATTGGAAGGACTGATGTTGAAGCTGAAACTCCAATACTTTGGCCACCTGATGCGAAGAGCTGACTCATTTGAAAAGACTCTGATGCTGGGAAAGATTGAAGGCAGGAGGAGAAGGGGACAACAGAGGATGAGATGGTTGGATGGCATCACCGACTCAATGGACATGAGTTTGAGTAAACTCCAGGAGTTAGTGATGGACAGGGAGGCCTGGCGTGCTGTGGTCCATGGGGTTGCAGAGTCAGACACCACTGAGCGACTGAACTGAATGTCACTTAATATCCATTCAGTGTTCTCATTTCCCAGTTGGTCCACGAACATCATTTTTGTTGTTGTTATTTTTTAATATTTTGATTGTGGGAAATACACATAGTGAGTACATTCATGTTGTTGTACAACCCATCTCAAGAACTCTGACGGGAATCTTTTGAAAGCTGATTTCTTTGAATCATGGTCTAAGTATGGTCCATGTACAGCATTCACTTGACAGGTTTCAACCTGTAACAGCCTTTCTTTCCTCTTTTTCCCTATACCTTTTCTTTTTTCTTAAGAACACAGTGGCTTGCTCTGTGGACTGAAGTTCCTCCATTCTGAATCTGGCTGATCACATTCCCGTAATATGCTTGCAAGTTCATCCATCAAGGGAGGCAGTTTTGAAATGGAGGCTTGAGAGGGCCTCCTCTGGAGACATTTAAGCAGAGAGAACATGTAGTTACTTAGGGAGGGGAGTTCTGGGAAGAGGGACAAGGAGGGCCAAAGCCCTGTGGATTTTGTTTCCTGGGGGTTCATAGACCCTGTTGATACTAAGGACACCACCCAGGCCAGAAAATGTCCCTGTTGTCCTTGGGGCTGGGGACCTCAGGCACTGCCCTCCCCAGGGAGGATGACGGTCAGGAGCAGGAATGTCCCCCCGGACACACGTGCTGCCAGCCAGGAGCAAGCCTGCAGCTTTGGGCATACTGATGAGTCATTTTCCACCCGCCCGTGCCCCCCTCCTCCCGGAAGCCAGTTAGAGCCCTGGATACCCGCTGGTACTGACTCCCCTCTGCCAGCTCCAAGTCTAAGGCTGCTCTTGGCCCATCTGACATCCGCACGAGATGAGATGCGAACTCCTTGAGGGCTGGCCGCCTGCGGGCCCCCATGGGCTGCTCCAGTTTCTCCAGTCCTTCCTTGCAGTCCTTTGCTTATCCTTGAGACCTGATTCAGCATAACCTCCTCTAAAAAGCTTTCCTTGCTGCTTCCTCCAGCCCCTGTGCTCCCACAGGCCCCAGATCATCCACTTAGGGTATTCCCCTCTGAGACCCTGGAAAACCTACCCACTCCTGCTTTGGCCTCTGCTTCCCACCAGCATTTCTTCTGCCAACATGGCCACCTGATGCTCAAGGCATCGAGGATGCTCAACCTTCTTAGCCATGGAGGTGGCAGAACCCTGCCTGTGGACAGTCGCCCAGAATGGGAGTGTGGGTGGCCCAAAGGGCACTTCTCACCAGAACAGACTCTGAAGGTGGCCTCCATGCCTACTGCACCTGCCCCTCCCCACTTGCCATCCCAAGTTGGTATACAGTGGCCTCCATGGGCAGCTGGAATTTCCTGCTGCACTGGGCACATATGAGCGAGGCTGGTAGGGACACGGTCTCCTCCACCCCAGGCACAGTGTCAAGTCCTGGGCGAAGAAGGGCGAGAGTGACATGGTCACTGCAGTAGGGTTTGAGACATTGCCTCAGACTGTCCCCGTTGCTGTCACAGAATATCATACAGTCATGGCTTATGGGCTTCCCCGGTGGCCTAGCTGGGAAAGAATCCACCTGCCAATACAGGAGACGCAAGGGACACAGGTTCGATCCCTGGGTCGGGGAGATCCCCTGGAGAAGGAAATGGCAACCCACTCCAGTATTCTTGCCTGGGAAATTCCAGGGACAAAGGAGCCTGGTGGGCTATAGTCCATGGGGTCATAAAGAGTCCATGCACGCATGGCATACAATAACAGAAATTTATTCCTCATATCTCTAGAGGCTGAGAAGTCCAAGATCAAGTTGCCAGATTCAGTGTCTGGCGAGAGCCTGCTTCCTGGTTCATAGACAGCTGTCTTCTTATCATGTCCTCACACGGTGGAAGGGACCAGGGAGTCTTATAAGGGCCCTTGTCCTGGGACTTCCCTGGTGGCCCAGTGGTTAAGAATCCACCTGCCAATGCAGCGGACGTGGGTTTGACCCCTGGTCCAGGAACTAAGATTCCACAGGCCGCAGGTCAACTAAGCCTGTGTGCCTCAACTACTGAAGCCAGAGCATTCTGGAACCTGTGCTCTGAAACAAGAGAAGCCGCCTAATTGAGGAGCCCACGCACTGCAACCAGAGAGAGCCCACAGAGCAACTAACAGCCCCTCACACCGCAATGAAGACCCGGCATGGCGCATCCAAAAATAAATAAATATTTAAAAAAAAAGAACTCTCATCCCATCCCTTCCTGACCTAATTGGCTCCCAGAGGCCACACCTCAAAAACCATCACCTCAGGGGTATTGTTCAGTCACTCAGTCGTGTCTGACTCTTTCCGACCCCACGGACTGTAGCATGACTCACCTGATTCATTAGTGAGAGAACTGGGGCCAGGATGGGCTCTCTCACATCTGATTCAGGGTTGGTGTTCTGGGAGGTGGGGAGAATACAGTAGAGAGATTTAATAGAAGAGTCGGGAGGCTAGCTAGAGTCTGCATAGTAATGACAGGAGCCCACACAGTGCACTGGCTGTCCACCCTGCTCTGTCCCTGCATGTTTCATGTATTATCTCATCATTGCCTCACAAATCAACCCTGTGAGGTAGGTACTTTTATTATCCCCATTTAACAGATGGGAAAATTAAGGCAGAGCAAGGTTAAGAGGCTTACTTAAGATTACACAGCCGATAAAGAGCAGCCTGGCAGCAGGGGCTATGTGTTTTTGCTCACGACCCCCACACAACCTGCCTCTCTCGGGCTCAGAAGCCTGAAGTCCATTCCCGTGTTCCTACTCCCCCTGGCAAGGGACCAAGCTTCTCTAGGCTTCGATTTCCTTCTGAGTAAACCTGAGGAAATAATAGTGCCTCTCGCTTGTAAATGTGATTAAATCCATATAGGAGCCAGTGTGGGTTAGCCCTGAGAAAAGGGAAGGCGCCTGGGAGTTCCTGTCCTTGTGTAGCTCACATCCTGGTGGAATAATAAATGTATTCTATTCCATCAATTCTAAGATGCACATTTTCCCATACTCTAATCTCTGAAATGTCTTAAATTCAATAAGAAAAGTGAAAGTCACTCAGTCGTGGCCGACTCTTTTTGACCCCATAGACTGTAGCCCACCAGGCTCCTCTGTGCATGGAATTCTCCAGGCAAGAATACTGGAGTGGGTAACCGTTCCCTTCTCCAGGGGACCTCCCCAACCCAGAGATCAAACCCAGGTCTCCTACATTGCAGGCAGATTCCTCACCAGCTGAGCCACCAGCGAAGCCCCAAATTCAATATGGTGTATGGTAATAATGCTTCCTTGGTAGCTCCGCTGGTAAAGAATCCGCCTGGAATGCAGGAGACCAGGGTTCGATCCCTGGGTTGGGAAGATCCCCTGGAGAAGGGAACGGCTACCCACTGCAGTATTCTGGCCTGGAGAATTCCGTGGACAGAGGAGCTTGGCGGGCTACACTCCATGGTGTTGCAGAGTTGGACACGACTGAGCAACTTTCATTTCACTTTCAATGATGATAAAGTGCATGATGAAAGTTTAGAGAAATCGAGAGTAAAGCTCAGTGAGATAGGAGGGTCTCTGGTGAGTGAGAGGACATGCATGGGTCTTGCCACACCCTGTCATCTGACTCTTGACCAGAAGGCTCTCCTCACCCACAAAGTGGCCTGCCTGGAATGAACAAGTTCTCTGGCTCCCCTGATTGGGAAGAGAAGATGGAGAACAGTTGCAATGGTTCACAGGGGTGAGAATGAAAGTGTCTCCATCCAGCACTTTGGGCTCCCCTTGGCTTTTCCTCTCCTGGCCATGGGAGGAATTGCTAGTCTAAGCCCCTGGACTCTGCAGCCGGGAATCTGTAATCCTCGCCTTCTCCAGTGGGCATCACAGCTGCCCTGGAGCACTGCTCCTATTGGCTGACCTCTACCTGGTCTGGGGCCTGTGAGAGATGCCTTTATTCTTGCATTCGTTTTCACTTGTTCAGGTTGGAAAGTCTGGAATTATCCTTAACTCTTCTCTCTCACCTATCTCCTAAACCAATCCATCAAAAAATCCTTTTGGGGACTTCCCTGGTGGTCCAGTGATTATGGCCCCAGCTCCCAATGCAGGGGGCCTGGGTTCAATCCCTGGTCAGGGAACTAGACCACACATGCTGCAACTAAAGATCCCACATGCCTGCCGCAACAGAATTGAAGGCCTTAAATAAATAAATAAGATTTTTAAAAAATTTTTAAAAAGAAAGAAATCCTGTCGGCTCTATCAATCTTATTAATAAACCACTACTTCACTGCTGCTGCCTTGCTCCAAGCCATGGTCATTCCTCACTTGAATTATCCTAAAAGCCTCCTTCAGGGTTTCCAGATTTCTACTCCTGCTTTGCCCCTCTACTCATTTTTTTTTTAATAATTAAAAAATAATCCCTGTATTGATTTATTTGGCTGTGCCGGGTCTTAGTTGCCGCTCTTAAGATCTTTAGTTGCAGGACTTGACCTCTTAGTTATGGCATGTGGGATCTAGTTCCCCGACGAGGGATCAAAGCCCGGTCCCCTGCATTGGGAGCTCGGAGTCTCAGCCACTAGACACCCAGGGAAGCCCCCCTCACTCTACCAGCAATCTGGCAACCAGTCAGATAGAGTCACTACAGTGGCTCCCCACCTCACTCCAAAGAAAAGTCAAAGCAGTGGTCCACCAGGTCTGGCTCCACATCACCTTTGACAAACCTAGACATCCTTTTAAAGAGCAGAGACATCACTTGGCTGACAAAGGTCCATCTAGTCAAAGCTATGGTTTTTCCAGTAGTCATGTATGGACGTGAGAATTGGACCACAAAGAAGGCTGATCACTGAAGAATTGATGCTTTTGAACTGTGGTGTTGGAGAAGACTCTTTTTTTTTTTTTTGGGAGAAGACTCTTGAGAGTCCTTTGGACAGCAAGATCAAGCAGTCAATCCTGAAGGAAATCAATCCTGAATATTCATTGGAAGGACTGATGCTGAAGTTGAAGCTCCAATACTTTGGCCACCTGATGTGAAGAGCGAACTCATTGGAAAAAGACTCTCCTGCTGGGAAAGACTGAAGGCAAAAGGAAAAGGTGGCTGCATAGGATGAGATGTTTAGACAGAATCACCGACTCAATGGACATGAACTTGAGCAAACTCTGGGAGATAGTGGAGGACAGAGGAGCCTGTCGTGTTGCAGTCCATGGGATCACAAAGACTCAGACATGACTTAGCGACTGGACAACAACAACCTCCTACTCACCTTCATGCTTACTCTGCATCAGTCTCACTGGCCTCCTTGTTCTTCAAACAGCCAGGCCTGCTCCTGCCTCAGGGCCTTTGCACCCTCTGCTCAGAATGCTCTTCCCAGATAGCTGCAGAACTCCCTTCCTCCCCTCCTCCAAGTCAGCTCAGATGTCACCTTCTCAGTGAAGCCTGCTGCTGCTGCTGCTACTAAGTCGCTTCAGTCATGTCCGACTCTGTGTGACCCCATAGACGGCAGCCCACCGGGCTCCCCTGTCCCTGGGATTCTCCAGGCAAGAACACTGGAGTGGGTTGCCATTTCCTTCTCCAATGCATGAAAGTGAAAAGTGAAAGTGAAGTCGCTCAGTCGTGCCCGACTCTTAGCGACTCCATGGACTGCAGCCCACCAGGCTCCTTCGTCCATGGTATTTTCCAGGCAAGAGTACTGGAGTGGGATGCCATTGCCTTCTCCGAGTGAAGCCTGCACTGAGCACCTAATACTGCAACTTGCTTTTCATTGATCCCCCTTAGCTGACTCTAGTTCTTTTTTTTGGGGGGGGGCACTTAATATTAACTATTATGTTTGTTGTTTGTCTTTCCCCAGTTGAGATGTAAGTTCCCCAAAGGTGGATATCTTCGACTACTTTGTTCACTGGTACACCAGAAGAGCTTAGAACTGTGCCTTGCATGTATTAGGTGCTCAGCAGAGATTTGTGAATGAGTGAATTTGCAGATTAGAGAGAGGTAAATGTGTGGCAATAATTAATCTTTGAGGAGGTTAGGTGGGTTCAGGTATATGACAAGATGATATTTGAACTGGATCTTGAAGTATCAATACCTCCGGAATTCCAGATGACATAGGTGATGGGCAATTGATCAGCCTGAACTGACTGGCAACTGATCAGAATGAAGGTGAGAGAGCTCGGTGGCAGGGCACGAAATTACAGGGAGGTGTCAACCACTGATATGTAATTAGGATATTCACAAGGTTGAGGTCAGATTGTATAAAGTTTTCTTTTACTTTCTTTTTTTTTGGTTGTGCCACCTGGCATGTGGAAACTTAGTTCCCCACCCAGGGATCAAACCCACATCCACTGCAGTGGAAGCAGAGTCTTAACCACTGGACCACCAGGGAAGTCTTGGGCAAAGTTTTCAATGCAGGCTAAAGTCTTTTCCTAATGCCAGGACCAGCTACAAAATCTGTAGGGCCCAGGGCAATTTGAAAATGCAGGGGCCCCTTGGTAAAAATTTCAAGAGGGGTTACAATAGAGCATTATATCAAGCTTCAAGCTTAAGGCCCTTCTAAGAGTGACTTTGTGAGACTGCACAGGTTGTAGGCCCACAAAGTCAGCCTGCCTAGTCCACAAGGGAGCTGGTGAGAGCCTTCTAGCAGTAGAGATGTAATTGGAGCTGGACTTCAGGAAGATTATTCTGGCTTGTCTGGTGGGGCAGGTTGGAGGGAGTCTAGGCAGGGAGACCGGTTAGGCAGCCTTGTGAGGAAGAGGAGAGAATGTAGGATGGGGGCAGGAGCCAAGGGGCAGAATACAGGGATGAGAACTCGAGGGAAGTGGAAGCAGGCAAGAGGCAGAGAGAGCTTAGTCAAGTCTCCTCGGGCAGAGGCCAGGGAAGCCCGCTGAGTGCAGCTCCATTTGCTTCTCCAACCCTTTCCCCTTTTTCCTTACTGCAGGGACCCCAGCCTTTGAGGCTATCTCCCACACAGGATTCAGCAGTGACTCTCCCTCTGGCCACCAGAGGGCAGACCATTCTCATGGATTTTCCGGATGAATTTGGGGTGGGGGTGTGTCCTCCGGCTTCACCTCTTCCTATTTTTCCCTCTCACCTCCTTCTGTGTTTCTTCATCAGCTTCTTCCTCAAGGGCTGGGTGCCTGAATGGAGCCGAGGTGGAGCATGGAGCGGTGTCCTGGAGTCCCATGCATTTATTAGGACTGTAAGTTATACTTGTTGCCTTAGGGAAGTGCGTTCATACCGCCCTCTCATTGCTCTGTCTGGCTGCCTATTTCTCTGGTTGACTTAGTCAAGGGTTCTGCTCAAAATGCTGGAGCTGGAGTTGGAAGTCAAGCATCAGAGGTCCAATCTGCACTCTTCCCAGCAAGCTCTTGGGCCTCTCTTTTCCTGTACCTTCTGCGGACTCGCTGCTTGAGCTTGGTCTTTGGCTCTTGTGGAGATTCCGGCTTCTGTCTACCTTATACTGCTGTTGAACCTGGGGTAGGTTTGAGGGGATGGTTTTCCAACATGTCTGGGGTACAGTGGGTGGGGGCAGCCAGAGGAGTCACACCTGCCAGTCTACTCACTGTCCTTGGTGAGGTAGCCTAGGGGGAAGTGAAGAGTGAACTTATGTTGCCACATGGACTTCCCGTTAAAGTAAGGGGCTCTCCAGAGATGAGAGGGACCTCAAGCTTATGAATAGTGACCTCTATTCATTAACAGGAAAAGAGGCCCAGAAAGGAAAGGAACGTCTCCAGTTGTTCATTCTTTGAGCCATCCTGAAGAATCCTCATTTTCAACCAGTTTCTCTCTTTTATTTTCCCCATGAGTCTCCTTGTTTTAGAAGGGATAAGTGAAATGTGATTAAAGATGAGAATGTCTCTCCTGCCCAACCTCAGAGGGATATTTAAAAAGGGAACTGGCATGACTCAATATTGCCATAGTGCAATGCCGTTTCGTGCTATTTTGAACAATTACAAGACTTTTTTTGAAAGCAAAAAATAAAAAAGGTAACAAATCCAAAGATATTATTTAGAATGTCATCACTGGAACAAAGGCATGGATTCTTTCAAGATAGGGACGTTGAGGAGCTAAACAGAGATATTATGTGATTTTTCCCCAAGATCCCATTGCATTTTCACTGCAAAGAGCTAGAGGTAGAATGCAGGGCTGAGGGAATCGCTGAAGCCTTTGGCAGCTGGGAGCCAAGGACGTTTACCTGGTGTTTGCCAGGAACCTTGAGGAGCCCTGTGGATTAGATGTGGGGTACACGGATAGACAAATAGAAGCCAAGATGGACGACAACAGGTGATGAACGGTAGGTAGACAGGTAATAGACTAACGCTGCATCTGACAGGTGACTCACATGTTGATAGATAGGCTGGATGATAAACGAGATGTATTTAATGAGCTGACTAACAGAGGAACGGACACACAGATAGGAAGTTGCTTTAGAACCAAAGGATGTCAAAGCAGGGCTTAACAGTTTTATTTTCTACTTAATCAAATAGTAACACGCACACGTGATCTACGCTCCCTGTTCAAGATTTGCAAATACCCGAAAACTGACGGAAAGAAACGAAGAGTCAGACTTTGGGTACCATCCGAGGGAATGACCCGAGGCTCGCCCGATCTCGGGTGTTGCCGGAAATGGCCGACGACCGCGGTCCGCGGCGGGGCGGGATGGGGGCGTGGCCCGCTCCCAGCGCGCGGAGAGGCTTCGGGTGTTTCCGGAAACTGCCGAAAACCAGCTTGAAGTGGGCGGGGAAAGGCCTGTAGGCGTGGCTGGAGTACCCGGAGTCTCTTCGTAGATTTCCGTAAACAGAGCCGAAGCTTGGTCTTCGGAATCGCGGAGCCGCGCGCGTCCCCAGGATTACCTTCTTCGGGTGTTTCCGGAATTCACCAGTAGTCGGTGGCTGAGAGGAGAAGGCGCGCCTCCCTCCCGTTTCTAGCCGCTTCGGATGTTTCCGGCTGCTGACGGCGGAAAGAGCCGAGGACCGGCGGTGGTGGCGGCCATGTTGGGAGCAGCAGGTCCGGCGGCGGCTGCCTGTGTGCCGGGCGCGGAGCAGTGCCGCTGAGGGCAGGGGAGGAGCGAGGCAGGCGGCCGGCTGCAGCGGCAGAGAGTAGGCGGAGCGGCGCGGCCCGGCCGAAAGGCGGCACGGCCCAGCCGGGGGTCGGGGGGGTGCGGTCCAGAGCTGCTCGGAGCCGGCGCGGCCTAGCCCGAGCGGCGCATCCCCGGGCTGGCGTGAACGGCAGCCCGGCCTCCCCGCACCCCCGGCCGGGGCCCATGCGGCGGGTGCTCCTGCTGTGAGAAGCCCCGCCCGGCCGGGCTCTGCGCCTTCCCTTCCCTCCCTTCCTCCAAGCTTCTCGGTTTCCCTCCCTTGAGATACCGGCGCCATGTCCAGCGCTCGGACCCCCCTACCCACGCTGAACGAGAGGGACACCGAGCAGGTAAGGAGCCCTGAGGGCTCCCCACATTCTTTGGCTGGGCCCCTGCACCTTGCAGAGCCTCCTCCCTCCTCAGCTCTCCTCGTGCCCCGGCTGCCACCCCGTAAGCCTCGGCTGCCCTGTCATCTGGCTCCTGGCCCCGTACACCTCCCTTCCGCGTCCTGTCCGGGGACCCACCTTGTCCGGACTCCAAGCTGCACACTTGTCTTTCTGCCGACCACCCCCCTCCCCCCGGCCCTTCTCCCTTCACCGCCCTCCTGCGCTCTTCCGTGTTACCTCCCCAGCTTCCTCTTCTCTTCCCTTTTTCTCTCAGGGGCCTTTTTGGTCTTCCTCCACCCACGCTGAAAGCAGCCACCTTCCTTCTCCTCGACCAGCACCCTGCGATTCGCCCCAGATCGTTGTCCACCTCTTCCTCCATCCCTCCAGCCTCGCTTCCTCTCCGCCCGCACCGGTTCTCCCGGTCCCAGTTATCACCCTCAGGGTCCTTGCCCCGGACTGTGACCTCGATCCCTGTCCCCTGTCAGTTCCCCGGCTTTTTACCCTGCCTCCTCCTGCTCCACATTGTGCTCGCCCTCTTGCAACCCACCAGCTCCACCCTCATCACCTTTCCAGATCGCTCGCCTACTCTTTGCTCATCACTTTCCCTTCTCTTCTCCAGGAGCTCCCTGGTGCCTCGCGCTGGCATTTGTCGCTTCCGTGTTTCCCCGTACAGCTGTCATGCGCATAGTTTTCCCACAGGTTGTCTTTGGGGTTCCAGTCTTCACTCCCTTCAGAGTCCTGAGATCCCTCACGTTCTCTTCCCCTGGGGCTTGTTTTTTTAAGTTTTGGTTTGGCCTCTTGTTTCTCACTGCGAGTGCTGTACAAGCCTTCTCCCTGGGCTCTTCCTGCGGAGGGAAAGACTGTCTCTTTCAGCCCTACTCCATTGACACCACCTGTTGCGCGGTCCTTTCCCAGGCCTCGCTTCATCCTGGTCCTTCCCGTTCTGTCTTCTGAAACCACAACACAAGCCAGGCCGTGATGCTTTCCTGTTTCTTCACTCAGGAATCTGTCACTTAGTATCTTCCCCTTTGCTTGTTGCCTTCCCGTTTCTCTGCCCTCAGCCCATCTTACTTAGTACCATTCCTCTTAATCAGGATTGCCTTTCATCTCCATATTCTTCTCCAGCCTTCTTCACATCATATTTATTTCCCCACGTATGCCCCTGTCCATCCGCTTGTGATTGGCTAGCCTTTGTGACTCCCAGGGCCAGGAGTTTTGCATGCTGGTTTCTTGAGCTGCTCCCGCTCCCCTCATCCTGGCAATCACTGCTATCATTTGTCACCCAAGCCTTAGCCTTTTCTGTGTCATCTCACCTCCCAGCCGAGAGGCGTCCACTTTACACCCCTCCCCTTTCTTTCACCATCTCTGGTGTCCCTTGCTGCCTGCTCTGGAGAGTCCTCTGCCTGTCACACCTTTCCTGGTGGAGAACTTTACTAGACAAAAAAAAATAATTAACTGGAAAAAAGAGCTCTTCACCCCTGGGGCTTGCGGTGCTCGTTTGCACCCTTTTCTCTTGTTGCATTCATTATGTGTTCCTCCTGTTCCCTTCTTTCTGGCTGGCGCAGTAGAACCATTGTTACATTCTCTTGCATATTAATGCCTCTTGCATATTAACATTAACATCTTAAAAGACATCTTCCCTCTTTTCATTTCTCCAATGTTTTCTCTTTTGTTAGCCCCTCAGTCTCTGTCATCTGGACAGGCAGGACCTTAAGAGGAGTTCTGGATAAGTTTTTTCTGCAGTGGTTGACCCTTTCATAACCTGTGGACTGACTGACTGCTTCTAGGGGTGAAACAGGTTGAGAGGGAGAGATGGTTGAGTTCCACTGTATCACTGGGTTTGGCATGGGACTGAGGTCTTTAGAAACAGGAGCATGGTCTCCATCTCAGTCTTGCCCTCAAATGCCAGCTGTTTCTCTCCTTCCTGGGAACCACTTTCTCAAGGCCCTCTCGAGGTTACCTGTTCCATTCCTTTTCCTCTCACAACCTTTATTTAGCAGGTAAACCCTGCTTAACCAGAGGACTTTCCCAGACTGTTGATTCTGAGCTGGTAGGAGGAAGCCAAGTGACTGACTGGCACCCGCAGGCATCTGGGGCGTGGTGGTGGAGTGCCTACTCTGAGCAAGGCTGTGGGGGGCGTTGTGTTCAGCAGAGCAGAGTAACTGAGTGCCTCAGTGTGCTTTCTTTGTGTTGTTTACTCAGTGTACACGTATGCGGCCACGGTCTTTTTCCTGTGATGTGTGCGTTGATTTCCTCTCTTCCCTTCAAGCCTCACAGTCACCTGAGCATGTTGTAGGAACCTGCTGCTCGCCTGCCACCGATTTTATGATAGCCGAACTCTGTGAACCATTTGGGAATGTAAGCTGCTTCTTGATAACTTTGTCCAGAGAACTGGCTGCATACGTTGTCATCTTGTTCCAAATCGTGAATTACTCATCCTGTTTCCACTCTGTGGATTTAGGTTCCCCTGAGCCACTTCATCGCTTCTGCTGTTATTCTCAGGGTAGTCCCACTACGGACTTGATATTAAGTCTTATCCTAGAAAAAGCATAGATTTTGAAAAACCTTACAAGCAGATGTGGTATTTTTTAAAACAAGAAAAAAATGTGTAACAGCTCTTGGGGTCATAAGGCCAGAGAAGCTTGAAGCACTGGCCTCTTTTGGACTAGATCATGCTACCAGGTGAGACCAGAAAGCTCTTCTTGGTCGTGTTGTGAGTTTAACTAAAGTGGTTGTGGTAGAAGCCTTAATGTTGTGAGATAAAAAGCAAGGGATGTGGTTGGGTTGGTTTCTTTCCCCCAAAGGTCCTCTGTTACCTTACTTAGATTTAAATTATTTAAATTGGTTTCACTGAAAAACAGATAAACAGACTCTACTGGTTGTCTTCAAACTCCAGTCTCTTCTCGCTCTTTCTCTCCCCCTTTCTTTAAAACATGTGGCTGATGAGAACCTGTTTCTAGGAGCTCTTTGATCACATCTGAATTAAATACACGTAGACCCAGAGAGAGAAAATGTTGGAGCATAAAAATAAACCTGGTGTTGCAGAGACATTGCCTGTTTGCTGTCAACTCTGCTTCTAACAGAGAAAGGAGGAGATAAAAGAAAGTGAAGCCCTGCCGTTATTGTGATTTTTGTGGCACCTGATTGCAGATATGCTTTTTCACAGTCATAGACTCTTCTGTTTGCAGAAGGAGGGTTGTAACCTGGGACTGGTAGTTTGGGGCATCCTTAATCTGTGAGCTGAGCTTTCTGTTCACTTTTCCAAATGGCTCTGTTGGCCTGGAGGCTTGGCAGCGGTGAAAGCAATCAGCAGGATGACTGTTTGTCTTCCAGCCAGCAGCAGCAGAAACAGGCCAGTGCAGAGGGGTCCAGCGTGCAGTGTCCACCTGCCGCTGGCGAGAGCTTTCTGTAATGCCTGGTGGAGGCCTGCGTGGCACCAGGCCTCCCCCACCTCTGGGCCTCGGGAACCACAAGGGAGAGCTCCTGCGAGAAAGAAGGAGGCTTTCACTGCCATCTCTGCCTCTGCGCCTGCCCCTCTGCGGTGGGCGAGGGTAGGGGCTTCTGTCGTCCTTCCAGGGAGTAAGTGGCATTGTTTATTCTCTCAGATGATTCTGGGAAGAGGAGTTTGGAAGTCTGGGTGAGAGAGCAAATCTAACTTTCAGGATCCTGTAAAGAACCACTGAGCCACTCCAAACACATGTAGCTAGCTCATGGCTCCCAGGGTTGATTCTGGCTGAACGTCTCACTGAATAATCCGGTTTTAGTGTCGTCTCGGCGAGAGCTCGGTCCCCTCTCGTTTAACTCCCTGTCCTGCAAGCTGTGCGGCAAGACCTGTGCTCTGGGTGCGGGCTCTCACCTCTGCCCTTTGACTCTGGCAGGGGCCCTAGGTGGTACTGCCTTCTGGCTAGAGGTGTGGGTGAATTTCAGACCGTATAGTCTTTACTTTCTGCTTTACCCCTGAAATGGAGAAAGAGGCATGGTTAGAGCAAGGACACCAGTAGACCCTGGAGTTCGTAGAGCTGCCATACTACAGCCTTTGAACCTGGTCAAGGTAACTCCCTAGTAAAGTGTAATAATTTCTCTCTAGTCTCTGGACTTTGGGAAACAGCTAAGAAGATGGATACAAGGCAGTCATTGAGATTTGGCCTGCTTCAGATTACATGGTGACCAAAGATTGGGCCTGATTCCCACCCCCCCACCCCCCCCCGCCCCAGCATAAATGTCTTAAATAGAGTTGGTGCCTGTGAGGTAGGGAGAGACTGAGAATTTGTTTTTTGAGAGGTTTGCATGGTTAGAGGTCTTGGGAGTCAAAAACTTTCAGACTATACTGCTTCCTCTTCGGACAGAACAACCTCATTCTCAGTGGGCACTTGACCAGGACTAAGCCATGCCTTCATGAAGTCTTTCCCACTGAGCACTTAGCCACCTGGCAGCATTTCTCTTCTCCCAGGAGCTTCCATGACTTTCCTACATATGTATTATGTTGACTTGAATGAATATTTTATGCCTAAAGTGCAGCTAAGCCTCAGACTTTGTGGCCCATTATCGACAAGCGAGGTGGGGGCTGGGCGCCACCCTTGGCCCCATGATAGTGTGTCTGCTAAGTGGACTCCCCCCAGCAGCACTTTGAAGCCCGTTAATGGATTGGGATGAGGCAACCTCAGCAGATGGAGAGGGCGAGGAGGGCAGTCATCCTTCATCCTCTGAGGCTGCCTGATGAGGCTCTCCTGCAGCCAACCAGGTCCAGCCCCAGCTCCCTCGGCTTGGTTAAGCTGTAGACTGACCACTAGCCCTCTTCTTTGAGAGGAGTTATGGAAAGCCTTTGGTTCTCTCTTGGTCATGGTGATGCTGCCGTTATTTGCCACTTTCCTGTCAAAGCCAAAATTGAGAGGAATGTGGAAAGGGTGGGTGGAGTTTAAACCTGGCCCTTCCTCCTTCAGCGGAAGTTCAGCAAAATGACAAACCAGATAGGTGGTTGGGTTTCCTTTTCTCCATGGTAGATTCCAGCATTTGTACATTTTGCACTTGAAGCTTGGATTCTCCGGGCTTTCTCCCAGCCTTCATCAAACAGGCATGAGTCACTGAAGCGTTATCTATGCAGGTTCCCCTTCAGTCTCAGCAATGGGAAGAGTAAGCCTTTACAAACCCCGTGGGGGAGGAAGCCACCCATTTCCCACTTGTGGCCTGGGAGGAGGCCGTCTGTCCCCATGTTAACTCTGAAAGTTCTCGTCACTCCCCCACCACAGCCCTCTCAGTGTGGGCTATGGAATTTCCTTGCTTTTTTTTTAGACTTTAAGATGGTACCTCTGGTTCTGAAAAAAACACCAGGAGAAAATCTGGCCCCTCGATTTCCAGTTATCAGTTGGAGGAGGAGGAATCCTAGGTCCTCCTCTTCACTAGACCTGCCTCTGCGTTGGGCCATGTAAATAGGCTAGATCCCTTCATCTGAACGTCTAGAGGGTTTGAAGCTTCCTTGGTCCCTGTGGGGAGTGCTTCACTCATTCCCCCTTACTTCCATTGATTCTTTCTCATTAGAAAAGGGTGAGTGCTCCCTAAGTTGCTTTAGTCGTGTCCTACTCTTTGCGACCCTGTGGACTGTAGCCCGCTGGGCGCCTCTGTCCATGGGACTTCCCAGTTAAGAATACTGGAGTGGATTGTCATGCCCTCTAGGGGATCTTCCCAATCCAGGGATTGAACCTGAATCTCCTGCATTGGCAGGCAAGTTTTTGCCTCTAGTGCAACCTGGGAAGCCCAGAAAAGGGCAAAAACATGTATCAGTATATTTCATCTTGTGCAGCAAACTACTGACTTTAGGCTTACAGAGTCATAAGAGTCACAAGTAGGTAGGAGGGACGGTGAGGTGGACCCTTGGCTCGGTGGGTCCTGGGGACAGTGTGGGGTGGGGGAAGGCTTGGCTTGGTGGGTCCTGGGGACAGTGTGGGGTGGGGGAAGGGAGGGGTGGGTTCAACAACCGGCTGCAAGCCACGTTTTTCTTTTTAACATACGGAAGGCGGAGCAGACCAGCGACTTCTCTGTAGAACCAGTCAAGCTGGTTTTGAACCACCTCGGCCTATTTTCCTCTGTGCTGTTTGGGAAGTTGGCGATTCAAAGATCTGCCTCCTCTGGGCTCTGCTCACTGAGGCATGAGTTTGGATGATGTTTGTAAACACCCCCTTCCCTCCCCTGGCCTCTGAGCTGGGCCTCTCCAGTGAGTGGACTTTCTCCACACCTCATGCTGCTTTGTCTTACACACCTTTCACCAGCATCTCGAAGGTACAGCTTCTTTTCTTTGCAGTTCACAGCTTGGCAGAAGGCCCTCCACCTGGCCAGGAGGTCTGTGCTTGGCTCCCAGTCTGTGGATCTGGAAGGGAATCTGGACTCCTGCCTCCTGGCTGTTGTGACCTGGCTGCTAAATCCAACCAGTTCCCAGACCTTTTGGATTGGTGCATAGGAACTGTCTGTCCAAGCCCACTGGAGAAGAAGAAAGGAGAGAGAATAGGTTTTGGTCTTTGGCAGTTCAACAGGTACTTCAGCCACGGGGAACAGTTTGGTTGTCCTTGGTGGAGGTACCTGTAGGAAGCGTGGGAGACTTCAGTCACCGTGTGCTGGCATTTCCCGAACACAGTAGGGAATCCGTCTCAGGGAGGAGACACAGCAGGATTCTGAGGCCCCTGCGCCCGGACTGCCAGTGCTGCTGACATAGCAGGATTGTTTCCTCAGTCTCCCACTAAGAGAGCTCCCAGGTCCACGGCCTGGTGGTTAATGAATGAAGCTGCCTGCGAGCAGTGCTCTAGCTTCTGTCCTTGCCGCTGCTGCAGTGGTCTCATTGTCTCTCCTGAGCACCATATGACTGAAGGGTTTTGTTGTGGGTGCTGATGATCCAATATGCAGGGCACCCCCTTTTTCCTCACCTTTAGACCTGAGGGTCTGCTGGCTGTCCCTCACCACCTCACGTCCCCCCTCCTCTCCACAGATGGCCACGATTTGGTTGTCTCTGCACGTAGCATTGGCAGTGTCTGTGGCTTGCTGCTTTGCTTTGCCCACAAAAGTTTGAGGTACTGGTTCTCCAGTCACAGGAAGCGGGGCCCCTCGGGCCCGTTTGGTCTAGCGTAGCACTCTGATTGAGTTGACTTTATGGCAGAGTTGGAAGGGGATCCCAGCGCCTTTGAATTTCCAATAAATGGTGTCGCTGTGGTCAGATTGGGCGCTACCACTAGAGTTCCTGAGCTGGAATCTTGGGATAGGCCCCGCTGTGACCTTGGGCTTACTCTGTCCCTATGGGGCTTGTTTGTTTTTCTGTAAAGAAAAAGGAGTTATAATAGTACTGTCTTAGAGATATAGCTGTTGGGAGCATTAAAAGAATTAATGAATATAAAGCACTTAGAATAGGACCTGATAGGATATGATAATTGTCGTCATTGTTTCAGTTGACCAACTTAATGAATTTTGTCTGTGTGTGTGAAGTCGCTCAGTCATGTCCGACTCTTTGCGACCCCGTGAACTGTAGCCCGCCAAGCTCCTCTGTCCATGGGATTCTCCAGGCAAGAATACTGTAATGGGTTGCCATTTCCTTCTCCAGGGGATCTTCCCGACCCAGGGATCGAACCCGGGTCTCCTGCGTTGCAGGCAGACACTTTATCCTCTGAGCCATTAGGGAAGCCTGGTCTGACTGCCATGCAACTCTAGGTCGCTAGAAGGGAAATACTTTGGATTATTTCTGTGTTGACTGGCGTTCCATAGGTGCTTTTCCTAGGATTTCTAAGTTTAAAAAAATTTTTTTTATTTTACCAGTCAGCTATCTGAAAGAAATGGTGACGGACAGGGAGGCCTGGCGTGCTGCGATTCATGGGGTCGCAAAGAGTCGGACACGACTGAGTGACTGATCTGATCTGGAGAGATCTAGGAGAAGGGGACAACAGAGGTTGAGATGGTTGGCTGGCACCATCGACTCGATGGACCTGAGTTTGCGCAAGCTCAGGGAGTTGGTGATGGACGAGGAAGCCTGACGTGCTGCAGTCCATGGGGTCACAAAGAGTTGGAGCGATCGAACTGACTGACTGGAGAGGTTTATATACTTTCGAAAGCACTTTTTTTAAAGTGCATGTATTGACAAGATACCAATATTGGGCAGCTTTATTGATTAAAGGAAAAAGAAACACACGCCCTCCGCGGGCCCTTACTTCTGTGCTGTGAGTTGTGGTGGTGGTGGTGGTGGGTGTGCAGTCTCTTCACTGGCTGGAAGGCCAGATCTAGCCCCCGGAACCCGGCTTTTCTGTGTTGCTGGGATCTGGGTATTAGAGGAGGCCCCACCTGGCACCAGGATTGGATTTCTTTGCTCACGTTCCTTTCTTCACAAGGCGTGTCTACCCTTTGGCAGCAGGAGAAAGCTCCCTGTTTCTCTTAAAGAGCACATGAGAACCTAGCAGCTGGTGATTTCAGGTTCCTTTTCTGCTCGCCGAGGGGCTGCAAGGGCAGGTTCTGGTTACCTTTGTTGGCTTTTCTGAAGTGAGAAGAAAGCCTCCCCTTTGGGAACCTGGGAGGGTGACAGCCATTTCTCAGCCGTTCCTGTGGATTTGTGGACTTTGAATCTTGAGCTGAGGTTTTGGTCTCAGTTGGCTCCTGTTGATGTTCCTTGCTTGTGCTTCTAGAGCCTAAATGCCTTATCAGAGCAGCAAGTTGCTCAGTTTTTTTGCGTTGCCACTGTGGCAGGGAAAAAAGGTAAGTGTCGCTGCTGCAGGGCTCATCTCAGAATATTTCTTTCACTGCATTTTCCTCTTCCTTTTGACCCTCTGCTGGCTTGTCTCACTTCCTTTTTTTTCTGTTCGGTTTCTTTGAACCCTGTTCCTTCCTTGTCACTGTCCTTCTTGGGTTTTCATCTCCATGTCCCACTGCCTTACCTGTTTGTATGCCTCTTTTGTGGCCTGGCTCAGAAGGGGAATTTTGATAGTCTGAGGTCTCCTTCATGTATAGAATCCCAGAACCACCCAGTCCTTTCTTTCTCCTATTCCTCTGATTTGTGTAAAGTTAAGAGCTCCCTGCTTTGGAAAACATTTTCTTTTTTTGTCTCTGGAGCCACTTTCCTCAGTGAAGCCTGACTTGGCATCCCAGTTTTCCTGGTGACAGGGTCTAAGCTAGTTCTGGGCAATCAGGAATGCCAAAACTCTAGAGCATGTCTTGGGAGAGATCTGAGGAGGTACTTAATACTTTTGGTAACACTGTGTTGGTTCTCAAAGTGTAGTCTGGGGACCCTTGGGGTCCCTAAGACCTGTTTGGTGTTATACAAAATCCAAATAATTTTCCTTGTAACATTATTGCTATATTTGCTTGTTTCACTCTCATTTTCTCACCAGTAGTCAGTGTTTTCCAGAGGCTAAGGGATGTGTATTGACATTATCACTCTTGGCTAATAGAGTATGTGCTGCCTTTTTTTTTTTTTCAGTGTGTGCTTCTTTATTTTTGTTTTTCTTGGAATTTTTAAGGTAGTACTTTAAGGTGTAAATATGGAAGTTTTTGGTGATGAACTTGATTTGTTCTTATCACTTCTACTGTGCTGTTACTAGCTTTCTTCAGTATACCTGTTGTAATTTCTATAAACCTCATTATTGACCAATAAATAGTTATTTTAAAATCCCAGCATTTTCCTGGCACCTTTGAAGAAACATGAGAAGTAAGTTCAACTTCCAGCACTTACTTGTAAAAACTTTGGGGGAAACTAATAATTCTTAAAATTATATTTATAACTTACTTTAGCCTTAATTTTGTTTTATTCTAAAATAGAGGAAAATTCATAGTGTTTTTATTATATTTAAGGATGAATTGTTGGCTTAAAAAAGGAAGGTTGGAAGTTTTGCTTTCTCAAACACAGCTGCTAGCTCTGTTTACTGCAGTTAGAAACATATCAACAAGTGAAAGGGAGGGATCACTCTGAAGAAACTTGGCAAAACTGTAAACAAGAGATGAAAAAAATTTAAAAGAAAAGAATCATAATAAAAAGTGTCTTCTCATCTTTATAGATGCTAATAATGTAGCTTATTGTGTGCACTTTATTTTTAGTGTTTTCACGTAGTATTAGGGTGCTGGTTGGCCTTCCCTGGTGGCTCAGACAGTACAGAATCTGCCTGCAATGCAGGAGACCAGGGTTTGATCCCTGGGTTAGGAACATCCCTTGGAGAAGGAAATGGCAACCCACTCCAGTATTCTTGCCTGGAGGATTCCATGGACAGGGAGACCTGGCAGGCTGCAGTCCACGGGGTTGCAGAGTCAGATAGGACTGAGCGACTTAACACTACAACTGCCACTGCGAGGTGCCAGTTAAGTTGCAGCATCGCTCAAGAGCAGTCGTCAGAGATGACAGACAAAGGGACTACGTGTTTTAAGCGTACATACCACAGTCTCTTTAAAATCCAAAACTTGTTCCAGTGTTTCCAGCTAGAAATGCCAAAGTCACTGAAGCCTCTTACAGGATGAGTTATTGCTTTGTCCAGAGAAGCCCACCCAGTAGCTGAGAGACGGATAAAAAGTTTTGAACAGCTGGCATTCCTGAATGCACACTGGATAAAAAGTAAAGTTCAGGGCAGTGCCACTTCATGTTACTGTGTTGTTGAATTAAAGATTGAGCTGCAGACATGAAGACTGAGTTAATATCTTGTTGATAGAATTTTGCTTTAACCTTAGAAATGAGCACATATATAGGCATGGCTCAACTTGTATCACCAGCACCTACACTTCAAAAAGTATTTTCTCTCATGGGAATGCTCACAACAAAACACAAGTTGTGGTAAATACGCAAAGAGTTGAATGACTTTTTTGGCTCTCATGGCTTTTCCTGGAGCAGCTTTGTTTCCAGTTGCATTGTTGGTACCGAAGCAGCGAGCAGCAGAGAAAACTGCTGGCGCCAGAACATGAATCAGGGTAGGGGCACCAAACTCTGCTGGTGGTCAGTCACGGACTTTCCTCTACACACTTGTGGTTTAAAAAAAAAAAACAACTCATTGTCCCTTAAGAACGTCCTGGGTGAAGCACTGAAAATGGTGTGTTTCGTGTTTTTAGTTGTTTTTTTTTTTTTTTTTAATTAAATCTCAGTCCTCCAGTAAAGGACTCTGGTATGCCAAGTGATGAAACGCAGAGTATCCATGGATTTGGAGCATTGCAGCTCTTAACCATAGTCCAGCTGTCTGGGGAAAATGCTCTTGTGTGTTGGAGCTGACCCAGCTGAACGGATCATTTTTACTTGAAATAACAATTGATGGACAAACTATAGTTATTCATATTTCAGTGTTTAGTGAACGTCTTCTTGAAATTGAACAGAGCGAGCCTGTCATCATTGCCAGTGATAAAATCCAAGTTTTCAAGCAAAAATTAGAATTTTGGAAAACTTGAATTTGTCACACTCTTTTTGATGAGATTGGTGGTAAGATTAATGGAGTATGATTTTCTGATATTGTATGAAATCCCAGTATTTGGAAATTCTGCATAGTCAGTGAAGGAATATTTCCTTGATTCAGTTCAGTTCAGTCACTCCGTTGTGTCCAACTCTGCGACCCCATGGACTGCAGCACGCCAGGCCTCCCTGTCCATCACCAACTCCCTGAATTTACTCAAACCCATGTCCATCGAGTCGATGATGCCATCCAACCACCTCATCCTCTATTGTCCCCTTTTCCTCCCACCTTCAATCTTTCCCAGCATTAGGGTCTTTTCCAGTGAGTCAACTCTTCGAATCAGGCGGCCAAAGTATTGGAGTTTCAGCTTCAACACCAGTCCTTCCAATGAATATTCAGAACTGATTTCCTTTAGGATGGACTGGTTGGATCACCTTGTTAGTTCCTCAGTTATCAGTTATCGGTAAGTAAAAGAGCAACTCACAGTGCAAGGTGACCAATGGATTTTAATGTAAAAGTACACAAAAGATGCATTTGATAAAATCTCAGGTTGCACATTGCAGCTAGCCCTTAAAAACAGCCACTTGTGGAGTTTTGGTCTAGTATCAAAGAAAATCCTCAATATTTGAAAGGCTATTAAACTTCATTTTCCAACTACACATCTGTGTGAAATGAAATTTTTGTATCTTTCACCCAACCTATGGAAACACACTGAATGCAGAAGCAGATACAAGAAATATCTCTTTCATTAAGCTTGACGTGAAAGAGATGTCTTGGAGTATAAAACAGTGCAACTCTTGTTATGAATTTCATTTTGTTTTAGAAGTAGTTTCTGCATTTAAAAAATGGGTTATTTGTGTAAACAGGTAATGGGTTTGTTGTTATTTTAAACAAATAAAAATACTTTAAAAAATCAGTTTCAGTTTTTAATAAGGTTACTGTTGACAGCTATGACCCACATAAACAAAAGATCTCTGCAGTCCTCCATAAATGTTTTAAGAATGTGAAGGGTTCTTGAGACCAAAAAGTGAGAAAAACCTTTGTTGTAGACAAAACCTGGGTTGACTGTCCTCAGTCTTGGCCTGGTTATCTGCGATGACTTCATAGGGAGCCCTTGTTTGCAGCCCAGCCCCTGTAATCATGCCTGCCTGGGCCTCAGAGACTTTGACCCAAGGGAGCTTACTTCCTCCTCCTCCTTTTTTTGTTTTTTTTTAAAATAAATTTATTTATTTTAATTGGAGGCTAATTACTTTACAGTATTGTATTGGTTTTGCCATATATCCACATGGATCCGCCTCGGGTGCACACATGTTCCCCATCCTGAACCCTCCCACCTCCCTCCCCATACCATCCCTCTGGGTCATCCCAGTGCACCAGCCCCGAGCATCCAGTATCTTGCATCGAACCTGGACTGGCGATTTGTTTCACATATGATGATATACATGTTTCAGTGCCATTCTCCCAAGTCATCCCACCCTCTCCCTCTCCCACAGAGTCCAAAAGACTGTTCTATACATCTGTGTCTCTTTTGCTGTCTCACATACAGGGTTATCGTTACCATCTTTCTAAATTCCATATATATGCGTTAGTATACTGTATTGGTGGTTTTCTTTCTGGCTTCACTCTGTATAATAGGCTCCAGTTTCATCCACCTCATTAAACTGATTCTAATGTATTCTTTTTAATGGCTGAGCAATATTCCATTGTGTATATGTACCACAGCTTTATTATCCATTTGTCTGCCGATGGACATCTAGGTTGCTTCCATGACCTGGCTATTATAAACTGTGCTGCGATGAACGTTGGGGTACATGTGTGTCTTTCCATTTCCTTCTTCTAATACATACAGCATTGGCCCTGTCAGATTTTTTGATTGTTGTTTTATCTGTGGTTTGTTTATTTCCCCCATTTTTTTCTCTTTATTCCCTGACTTTTTTCCTTTTCTCATTTTCCCTTTCTCTTATTTGTAATTTTTCTCATTTTTTCTTTTTCTATTCTTCAGTTTGTTAGGTTTTTTTTGGGGGGGTGTTTGGCATTGTGTTTTGATTGCATTATAAAAATTAGTTCAAGTGGACTTCCTTTGGTCTGTGTGAAGTTGTGGCTTGGAAAATACATTTTTTTTTTTCATTAAAATTAAGTAAGTAATGTTTACATGTAATGGGTTTACTAATGTTCTTTTAAATGAATGGAGACATTGGTAGGTATGATTCATATAAACAGAATCTTTTGGGAGATTCGGGTTATTTTTAATACTGCAAAGACTTTCTGAAACCAAGAAGTGTAAGAACCACAGTTGTAGACAAACCAAGTTAATTCTTCCTGGCTTTGTTCAGTTGATTTCTTGATAATTTCATAAAAATTAAAAAAAAAAATTTTTTTTGCCATTCACAGAACCTTTTTAGTCCTGACTGGACTCACAAAGGCATTTGCTGCCTTGGTCTGCTGTCGTTCTCTCTGAGAAAGCTGGTTCTCTGTGACCAGAGGGACTTTGACTAAAGTTGGCTCGTCTCCTATGAATACATAACTTTGACCTTATGAGAGTTTTTAAACAGTTAAATTTTTATTTCTTTTAAATTTTGAACTTTGAAGAGTTAACAAAAATAATCCAAAGTTTTTGTATGTTCTTCAGCCAGCTTCCCCTTAAGTTAAATCTTATATAACTGTAGAACACGTGTCAAAGCTGATAGTTAGTCTTGGTATCATACTGTTAACCAGACAACTTCAGATCTCATCAGTTTTCCTCCTGGTGTACTTTTCCTGTCTAGGATCCAGCCCAGGAACCCATATTGCGTTTAGCTGTCATGTCTCCATAGTCTCCTCGGTTTTTTCATGTCCTTCCTGACACTGACAGTTTTGAAGAATGCTGGTTAGTTATTTTATACAGTGCTCCTCATTTATGGTAGTCTGAAATTTTCTCATGGCCTTGTGCTTTTGTTTTTTCATTGTGGTCAAATATGGGTAACACAAAATTTACATTTTTAAGTATATAGTCCAGTGGCATGAAATCCATTAACAATGTAGCCACCCCCACTATTTGTAGAACTTTCTGGTCATCCCAAACAGAAAATCTATATCGATAAACAGTAATTCCCCATCTTTCCCTCCCCCAGCCTTTGTTAACCTTTTTTCTACTTTCTCTGTGAATTTGTTTGTTCTGAACACTTCATATAAGTAGAGTCATACAGTATTTGTCTTTTTGTTTCTGTCTCATTTCACTTAGCATAATGTTTTCAGGGTTTCATCCTTGTTGTAGATTTAATAATTAAGTTTTAAAAGTTAACCTAGATTTTACTATGATGATATGCATTAACTTGATATGTTGGAAAATAGTTATTAATACACAGTTGTAATGAGTTCAGTACTATATTTTAAATGAAATAATAGATTAACATTTTCTCAGTTTAAGTTATAATACAGTAGCTCTAATCTGAATCAACAAAAGCTATTTGAGGCCCTTAGTAATAAGAGCATAAAGGGTTTTCCAGGAGTGTGAGAATTGCTGTTGTAGACAAGTAGGGAGTTGACCATCCCTGTCCTTGATTGGCTGGCTACTGACTATGACCTCATAATGAGCCTTTGTTTTGCAATTCCCAGAGTCCTGGCTGAACTGCAGGAAGGCACTTGCTGCTTGGTTTGCAGTGTATCTAGCTAAGGAAGCTAGACTTTAACCAAGTTTGGCTCATTTCCTCCTTCTAATAGGGGCATTGGCCTTTTTTTTTTTCCATTAAAAAAATAATTTGGCTTACTCATTATGACAGTAGTTTGTGTTTTTTTAAGCTTATGTATTGGCTATTGGTCAATTCCAAATTTGAAAACTGCAAAGCTTGCATAGCCTCTATCCTTGAAAAACCTTGGTCCCCATAATAGCTGAAGGCCGGTTGGCTCCAGGCACTCACTAAGGCCAGAACACCCAACAGTCTGTCTTCAGAGTGGCTGCAGAGCCTATACACTCGGTTCCTGTTTCTTCTTAGCTTAACTCTTTGTTGGCCCCGTCTCTTAGTGAAGCTTGCCTGCCAAACCCCATTTTCATGAAAGTGTGCTGTGCTTTCTCTTGGAAGAGGTTAAGCGGATTTGTGTGTATGTAACAGCGTGTGGACTTTTATCTTTGCTTGATGAATCTTTAAGAGACACGGTTGCAGTAAATATATTTCTAAACTGCTTGATTGTTTTCCACCTGTTCGTTTGTTTGTATTCATTCTCTCAACGAAGCACCTCTCACATGTAAAAGCTTCTCTTAGTACCTCTAATAGTAGACCTTTGGGCCTCCTCCAGTAGTCACTTGGATCAGCTTTAAGCAAATCTGCTTACACTCATCTCATTTGCTCAGGATCACTTCTCATCAGAATCATTAAAAAAGTTTAATCAAGTGATTACCTTATATCAATTTGTGTCTACATATAGACTTGTGGGATTATAGCTCTATTTCCCATCACTCAGCAAGTCCCATAATCCTCTGCTTTTTACACAAAGCATGTTTCTTTTCGGATACACATGTGGCTTTCACTTCAATTCCTAAAGTGAACTTGATGTGCTTTTTTCTCTCTCTCCGGCCCCTGGTCTGTATGGAAGACAGACTTTTGCTTTCAAAGGAGATTTGTTCACTCTGTTAGCTAAGGCAGTGACTCAGTAACGGTGCCTCCTGGATGGCCCTCTAAGTACATTAGTCTGTTCCAAGTGGTTGGGAAACTCTTAAAGGCAATAGACTAAGTACTTGAAGAGTAGACAGTGCCCCCACCCATTCCCACAGGGTGCCATTTGCTCTGAGGCTAGTGTCTTTAGCTGTCATATCATAATAACCAGCATTTATTGAGCACTTTGCCCCAGACACTTGTTTAACTAGCTGTTTTACATTCATTAATTCATTTAATCTTTGTAAGATAGTAGATCTTATTATTTTCCCCACTTTGCAGATGAGGAAACAGAGGCCCAGAAATGTTGAGTAACTCTGTTTAAGGTAACAGACTCATGTAGTCAGAGTGTTTGTTGGTGTTAGAACAAGACTTTCCTGACCATGAAGAGCACTTTGGCTCTGGTTTCAGTTGTGTCCAGGCAGTAGAAGATAGATTCCTTAGGACTAGCTCCTAGTCGGTGTGGGGCAGAGCACGCCTCCCCCGCCGGCTTCAGAGTCCTGCGTGGTCTCTCTGCCCGCTGAGGCCTGTCGTAAAGGTAGCATGGTGTGGAGATGCAGCTCTCTGGGTTTATCTCCCTTGTCTTAACAGCTTATGGGAAACTTTTTTTTAACCTTACTATTTAATCCTGGCTTCCAATTTTCCTGTTCATCTCTTCTCATCTTCTAGAATTCCAAGAACCTCTAGAAAAACCGGAGTCTTAAGACCTTAAATTGGTAACCCGCAAGTAAGTAGCCTAAGACATTTGGATTCTTAGATTTGCCTGTCCTGCTTGGTAGCACCTCACTCCCGCTGCCCCCACCCCCAGGAAACTTTTGTTTGTGGACCTTAACTGTGTTTTATCCTTATGAAACTAATATTTTCTTTTTACATGCCATTATGTACAGTTCCACACGCAGAGGCCCAGAGCTGCTTGTGTTTGGCCTTTTTGTGTGTGTGTGTGTGTGTGTTTGGCCTTGATTGCCAAGGACACTGAGCACTGTAGCTGGTAGTGCCAGGACCCTGTGTGTGTTTGGGACTTGCCAGTTCAGTCCTGGGAGCTGAACTCTGGCCATCCTGCTGTGTCTCTTTATCCCGTTGCTTGTGTAATATGCCGCTGCTTCCTGTTTGCCTTTGTCGGTCTTTTGATCACTCCTGTCTCCTGAAACTCTGCCTGTGGTCCTCCTAGATTTTGGGAGCTGTTTCTCAATGAGTGAATCTCTGGAATTTCAGTTAACTTGAGTTTGTAAGTTTGTGGTATGATTTACTTGCGTGTCACTCCTGGTATGATAGTGCCTTTTCTTTTATCCTGTTACAGGTTTTGATTGTATTAACTAAATTCTGAAATTTTGAGCTGATTTTTTAAGATCCCAGCATGGGGCAAGGGTAAAGGGGTGGACTGCTGCCCTTGATTCAAGCATCACACTTCCCCACTTGCGCCCCTCTGGCTGCCCCTAGTAGAAAAAGAGTTCAGCTGAGTGATTGTATTTGTGTTCAAACCTGTTTCACTTTTCTAAGATCATGGTTATGTGCTGTTTCTACGTCAATTTAGAATCCATCCTTTTATTACAGTGGAAAAACCATGGTCCATGTGAATTATGATAAGAAGCTCAGCCTGCTAAATTTTTTGAGTGGTTCTGCCCCTCCCCTCTTCCTGCTGCCAGCACATTTTCATCTGTCCTCAGAGGTGGCTGCTGTTCACACACAGGTGCTCTGTAGTGATGCAGGCCACTGCTTCCTTGGAGAGCGCATGGCGGTGTTCTCTCGCTAATGAAAAGGCTGTCATAATGGGTTAGGTCCTTAGGGGCTCTGCCCTTCTGTACTTGTATTCCCAGGGAGAAGAATCTCTCCCTTAATTACCGCATCACGCTGGGCAGAGAGGTGTGGCTGCTAATTGATTAGATGACCGTCCTTCGCGTTGGTGTGGAACTGTTGGGTGGTTTTGTTTTTAAATAAAATAGATTTGAGTTAGTTAAGTGTATTTTGAAGAGATGAAGATTTCCTTTTATCAACCTCATGTCTTTAGTGCCATCCTTATTTTTTAACTTGGCCATAAGAAGTGCTAACTTGACTTTTTTTGGCATTTTGCTGCTGGTGGCAAGCAGTGTCTTTTCCTCTCCTGCACCTCTGGTGTGCTCCCTTTATGTTTGGTAGCATCAGAATCCTTTATCTGGTTCAGTTTTCGTTCCCTCCTTCTGTCTTGGAGTGGTTGAACCCTGTTCTGAAATACGTATTTTTAAGATAGTGTTTAAAAGCAAACACCCTGCCTTTCTTGAAACCTCAGAAAGCTGCTTGTGAAACAGCCGATAGGGCAAGCTGCCAAATCTACAGTTAAAACCGATCCCTTAATGACAAAATGTCAGACGATGTTAAACCTTCATTGTGATTGTGGTGTGAGAATTTTTCTTACTAATAAATGTTTAGGTGCTGAGCTCCCAGTTTCACGTTTGGAATGCTTTTTGTTCTAAAATTCTGCATGGTAAACCATCCCAAAAGAATCTCATGTGGCTAATCTGCTGTCTGCTGTAGGGAAGATTTTCAGCAAGCCAGTCCGCATTCTCCTTCATCTACTTATTTATTTTTGTAATTTCGGGAAATGATTTTCTTTTGAGTGATGTGGACCAAGTCTCACTAGCTTTATCATTTTTAAGATAGAACTCCATATAAAATATATAAACAAAAAGGACCTACCGTATAGCAGAGGGAACGATATAACTGTATTCAGTGTCTTGCAATAACTTATCATAGAAAAGAATATGTATATGTTTGTGTACACACACACACATATTTAACTGAATCACTTTCCTGTACACCTGAAATATTGTAAGTCAACTAAACTTCAGGGTTTTTTTTAAATTTATTTTAATTGGAGGGTAATTACCTTACAGTATTGTGGTGGTTTTTGCCAAACATGGACATGAATCAGCCACAGGTGCACGTGGCTGATTTCATCCTGAACCCATCCTGAACCCCCTTCCCACCTCCCTCCTCTCAACTTCAGTTTACCCAAAAAAAAAAGAACTAGCTTCAGAATTATTTTTCTCCCAACAGAGGAGGACTGGGGCCTTAATCTTTATTCCCAGGCCCTGAATTAACTTTGATTTTTGTTTGTTTTATTTTTAAGACGATATAGAATCTTCTGTTTGTCCAGGGAATTTCTAAGTACTTTCAGGAGTGAGTATTCATTCCTTCTTAAAACCTTCCAGAAGAATTCTGATATTGCTGGTAGCCTGCTGATTAAGAATACGACTTAAAAACTGATATTAGTGTACAGCAAGCTATAACACTGAATGAATGAATTGATGAGGGAGACCAGGCTTGACAACTGATAATTGGGAGAGAAGAGGATAAATGTGTTAACATGCCTCCGCAGTCACAGCTGGCACTGAGTTTTGGGGCTCTGGATACAGAGCTTTAGGAAGTCTTCCACACTTTCACCAAGAGCAGCCTGTTCTGTTCTAATGCCAGGGGCATTTTTTGACTTGATTTGCATGACCTTAGCCCCGAACAACTTTTTTGACTTTGTGCTTAAGCCTTTCCTGTATCATCTTTGCTTGTATATTGGGCCTGTCTCTGGTTTCTAGATGGGGATGAGACAAGGAAGACTGAATGACTGACTGGCCAGTGCATCTCCCCGAGTTGATTTCCTCTTATCAGCATCTCACAGCTCTCATCACAGCCCATTCTGTGGGCAGGCATCCCCATTCATTGACGTCTCAGGGTTTAGGTAGATCCTGGCAAAACTCATGGTCCTAGCTAGAAGCGGGACCTGGGGATCTCTAAATCTCTCTGAAAAATAACAAAGTCCTGACTTAAATTGCTCTATGTTCTTGCTACCAGAGGGGGCTTCCCTGGTGGCTCAGTGGTAAAGAATCGGCCTACAATGCGGAAGAGGCAGGTTCAATCCCTGGGTCAGGGAAGATCCCCTGGAGAAGGAAATGGCCACCCACTGCACTATTTTTGCCTGAAAAATCCCATGGACAGAGGAGCCTGGTGGGCTACAGTCCACATGGTTGCAAAGAGTTGGACACAACTTGGTGATTAAACAAGAAGCATCTAGTAAATTGGAGGGCATAGGCAGACTGTAACTCTGGTTCCTGGATTCGGTCCTGCGTTAGGTAGTATGATTTGTGCTTCCCTCTCCTATTAGAGAGGCAGGTCTATTGAAGGCTGGGCTGTATTTTATCCTTCCCTTTCTTCCCTAGAGTCTGTTAGAGTGCTTTGCACATGACCATCTCTCAATGAATTACTTGTGAAATAAAAAAAGAAAAGAAAAATTACAACATGGGTATTATTCTTCACTTACCACCACCCTTGGGAAAGTGTGTCTGTATTGATTTGTGAATCAGACATCTGTCTATTCAGTTTTTGACCATGTAAGTCACAGGTCTTAACAGGTTCACCTTAATAGGTTCAATAATGACAAAAAAGAACGACTTTTTCAGGATGAGAGGCTAAGGAGGATGTTTTCCCCTATCACTGGATTGTCTTACGAACCCAGAGAGGAGACCGCAAGGAGGGCGTGCACTGCTGAGGGACCCTGTGGCTTCCTGAACTAGGAGCGGAGCCGAGAGAGCCCTCCCAGCTTTGCTGAGTTGTGTTCTTGCCCCGGACACACAGCACCTCTGGCTACATTGTTGTCTCTGGTTATAAATTGGCCTCATCTTCCCCGCTTTTGCAATGGGTGAACAGGGGGACACTGTTGGGAGTTTAGTCCAGGGTTGGAGAGGCTGTGGGGTCTTTATCAGAAGACTGTGGAGTTATTTTAGTGGGAGAGCCGCTCGGGAGCATGGCACCGAAGAACTGGCTTCACAGCACCTCGGCACCTTTCTGTGAGCGTCTTAGGGAAGATCAGTTACCTCTCGGAACTGACCAAAACCTGTGAGGTCAGGGACTGTGTTTCCCAGGACTTTTGCAGGTAGGGCAAGAATGAGATGGCCATTTTCTATTTTCTTCTTGATTCCCTGGTCTTTGTGACTCAGAGTGTGAGAGCTCCGACACTTGCAGCGTCATGAAGCAGTTATGAAGCAGTGCAGAAGAGACCAGCTGTGTAGGGTGGTGGGAAAAGGACCTGTTGGACTGGTCTGCTTGGACCCGCCTTCCCCTCCCCCCGCACTGGGCAGGGAGGGTGAAACTGCTGCTTGCTGGCTTTGCCAAATGGGTTTCTCCTCATGGGTGGGCTACCATGGTGGGCAAGCAGGCAGTTCCCCGCCCAGGAGCCCTCCATGGCGCTGGGCTGCTAGGAAGTCGTACTGAGAGGGGCGGGGGGCAAGTGCTGGGCACTGGGTGTGCCACCTGCCCTGCCAGGGGCTCGCCTACTCAGAACTGCTGAGGCTGAGGCTGCAGGGCCCTCAGGCCTGCTGGGAGGACTGTGGGTCACTGTACCTCTCCTTGCACCTTGTGGCCACATGCGTGGTGTGCAGAGAGGCTGGGAGTGGTGAGGAGCTGGTAAATTGTGGGTAAATGAAGTCTCGAGAGGAAGAGGATTCTGGCCTAGGGCACACTGAGTTCAGGGTTGTAGTGTTTCTAAGTCCAGAGTTGTCACGTAGCTTAACTTGAATTTTCTCAGCCCTAGGAGGAAGAGGTTTTCCAGTGTGTGAGCTTGGTGTCCAAGACATGTTAGGTGAGGGTTAGTTACAGAGCCAGGCTTTGACGCAATGTAAGACAGGGTCAGGATGTGGTCTTCAGAACGTGCAGACCGTGCCCACTTCCTGCTGGAAGGCTTGTGAGCACACAGACACTGAGAGCCCTCACGTCCACCGAGGATAGACCCTCCGAGCTCACTGCCAGCCCCTTGTGCAAGTGGGGAAACAGGTCCCAGGAGGGTGAACGACTGGCTCAAGCGATACAACCTGTTTGGGTGGTGCTGGATCTACACTTGCTCTCTGGGGGACTTGGAGCTGTACCCCCATTGCTTCACTGCAGAAGCAGTCCTCTTGCTCAGCAGGCCTGTGCAGGGTCTCCCTGCAGCCCTCAGAGCAGAGGGGAGGCTGGGAAAGGACAGGTGGAAGGGCAGTCGGCCCCAGCTCCACACTGGCCACGAGCTCTGAAATCCTGCCAGAGACTGCGTCTGTAGAGGCACCAGAAGGCCCTGGAGAATGGATTGAAAGCCACAGGCGCCAGCTCTCTAGCCCTGGCCTAGGTTGAAGCAGTCACGTGGAGCAGAGATGTGCTAAGGGTTGTCGGGTAAAGAGTCACTCTGAAAAAGGCAGGAAGACCCTGCCCTTGGCTTTCTCTCATGAATAGGAGAGCATTTCTTGAAAGCATGTGAGGTGCTGGGCACTGAGGACATGGAGTTGACTGAAGCCCTGGAACTTCCCTTAGGTCACGCCTAGTCTCACACCGGAGAATGTGATGGCACCCCACTCCAGTACTCTTGCCTGGAAACTCCCGTGGATGGAGGAGCCTGGTAGGCTGCAGTCCATGGAGTCGCTAAGAGGCGGGCACAGCTGAGTGACTTCACTTTCACTTTTCATTTTCATGCATTGGAGAAGGAAATGGCAACCCACTCCAGTGTTCTTGCCTGGAGAATCCCAGGGACGGGGGAGCCTGGTGGGCTGCCGTCTTTGGGGTCACACAGAGTCGGACACGACTGAGGTGACTTAGCAGCAGCAGCCGCAGTCTTGCACAGTGGTGAACAAGACAACCATCTAGAGTTGTGAAGGAGGCTGGCCATTCCTCAGGAGCCAGGTCCTAGTGCAAGAAGGCTGCTGTCCTCAGGACGCCTGGAGTGACAGGTCAGGACCCTGTGAGGGCAGGGAAAACTTCCCGGAGGATCCGATGTCTGAGCTGAGGCTGACCAGGAAGGAGAATGGGAGCGGAGGATAGAGGCAGTGTTCCAGGCAGTAGGAGCTGGCGGCAAAGGCTGGAGGTCTGGAAGGACATGAGAAGACAGGTGGCAGGAGCCCAGGGTGAGACTCCAAGAAGGGACAAGGGCAGGGCTGGAGCTGCAGGCGGGAAAAGGGAGCCAGCCAGATGAAGGGAAAATCCGGAAACTGTGGATCTGAAAACCAGTTTTACATATATGTGCACCTATTACATGTGTGTTGGAGAAGGCACTGGCACCCCACTCCAGTACTCTTGCCTGGAAAATCCCATGGATGGAGGAGCCTGGAAGGCTGCAGTCCATGGGGTGGCAAAGACTCACACACGACTGAGCAATTTCACTTTCACTTTTCACTTTCATGCATTGGAGAAGGAAATGCAGCCCACTCCAGTGTTCTTGCCTGGAGAATCCCAGGGACGGGGGAGCCTGGTGGGTTGCCGTCTATGGAGTCGCACAGAGTCAGACACGACTGAAGCGACTTAGCTTAGCATTACATGTGTGTACATGCATGTATACTTCATTTGTATATGTTTAAGGGGAGCTGTGACCAGGAAGCCACATAGTGAAGTTCCTGGTGCTGAGTGTCCTGCAGTGATGACTTTGATGTCCCCCCACTTGTTGTAGAGTTGAAGAGGGGCTGGTTTTTCTACACGCAGGTGTGGGTGAAGGGTAGGCCATCCAAGGTTTCAGTCTGGCAGGTGGGACTGGTTTCAGCTTTGGGGCCGGGCTGGCTCAGGACACTGTGGGGCTTCTTCAGGCTCAGGGCTCAGGCCCCATTTCCCTCTTCTCATGGGGGCGTGACTCACGGGTCGTCGCTGCCACCGGGTGGGGAGGAGGGGCTCTGCAGGCTTTTTAGAGGCAACCTGTGGCGGCCGAGGCTAGTGGCTGGTGGAAAGCGGAAGTACCTGGCGGCCATTTCTCCTGCCCCTCCTGACAGGTGTTTTTGTCGCCCCTGTGTGGCAGCCTTGGGCTCTGCTCCCGCCACGGAGGAGCGTTTCCTGTCTGTGAGAGGGGCCCTCCTCTGTGGCTGAAGCTCTGCCCCCTACAGCCCGGCTCGCGAGGGGCCCCCCTCCCTCCTGTCCTTGGCAGTCGGGCACAGGCACTCACGTGGTGGGCCTTAACTTTCAGGGTCCGTGGAAATGACCGTGCTGCAAACTGTAGAGTTCAGGGCACGGCCGGCAAAGTGTGTGAAAGCCGACCTAAGGTTAGCGTGAACACCGTCTGCCTCCAAAAGGTGTAACGGGACAGCGTTTCACTTGCTGACATGGTGGCCATGGCCGTGGCCTTGCAGGCAGCTGGGCTGTCTGCTCTCCTGCCAGAGAACAAGTTTCGTTCCCATGCTAGTCCGGCTTTTACTGTTTCCCCTCCTGCCTTTCCCCAGAGATCATAAACCTGCCTACCTCCTGTTATTTTCTAGTTCTGATAGGAGTACCATTCAGAGTTCTTGGCAGGAGACCAGCCCACTTCTCCCTGGGTTGGTCTCCCCTCCTCTTCCCAGCGTGTTGGATGTGTTCGCTCCCCAGAGTTCTCTTATGCAGCTGGCTGGCCTCGTAGTGCCCAGAGATTGGAGCGCTCCTGCAGCGGGAGCCCAGCTGCTTCCCTCCCCAGTTTTAGGGGCTGGGCTTGAAAATAGAGACTCATAATCTCCCTTCCTCCTCCTTCCCCTCCGCCTCCCCCACCACACACCAAGCAAACTGGAGTGACCGGCTCGGGGGCGCAGAGTGGGACTCAGCCCGCCTCACGGCTCTGCATGGCATGACAGCAGCAGTCTGGAGGAAGCTTAATGGACGCGTGAGTGTGTGAACTCTGGGGCACGTTACCGTCTCAGACTGGCCCTTGGTGGCAAGTGTGGACTCATTCTGGTGTTAGGGAGACCAGGGCACCTTCGGGGAGATGATGACCGACCCAGGTGTGTGTCTGCCAAGGCCGCCACCCTTTCTCATGCGTGGGGAAATGGAAAGTGCTTCTAAATACCCCTGCTCTCCAGAAGAGCTAGGTGGGTGGTTTGGAGAGTTTATTCTTGGAATCCCTTGCAGCACAATATCCTTTTCTTCCCTTAGCCATATTCTTTGGCTCCTAAGCTGGACTTCCTACCTTCACTTCTCATAGGATGGGCCCATGGCCCTGGCCTCGGGGAGACCGTGGGTGGAAGGTTAGTGAAGGAGTCACTGCTTTTTTGCTAGAAGGAGGACGTCGGGGAGGGAGCCCAGGTTGCCAGCAGGTGTTTCGTGTCCCTCTCTGGCTGGCTAGAGAAGGGTGCCCCCCTGGCTCCCGTCTGCCGACCTCTTCGGACAGCCAGGGGATCACCCAAATGGAGACCATCGTCTTGCTGCTGAGGCCCGAGTGCCCAAGGCAGAGAGCAAATGGTAGCCTCCCAGGCCTGCTAAGAGGGGAAGATTGGTTATTTTGGGGCTCTGACGAGCACCAGCCAGGGGCCAGTTTCTGCAGTAACCCCATGGAGAGCCCGGACGGCCGGAAGCTGCGGGGCCACAGGTGCGGGGGCTGACACCGTCCCCTTCCCGTGTGTGGTGGCTAGTGATGATGTTGGGAAGGTAACCCCCTGGTCGGAGAGGACAGCCCTGACACCCTGCTGCTTGAGCCCCTGTGCCCTGGAGTTATTGGTCTCCCAATTCTAGCTTTGATTCGGGCGAGAAGTGGTCATAGGAAGTTCTGTTTTGATAGTTTGACTTCTGATTGGGCATTTAGGCATCTGAGAACTGAGTGCTTTCTTGATGCAAAAGTACCCTGGAAACCCCTTACTTAAGCCCCACGCTACATAGATCTTGGTTAGACAGAAAGCCTTTGCTTGGACATTAATCTGGGACTCTTAATGGGGTCCTCTGTTGCTCATCCCTCTAATCTCCCTGACTTCTCCCAACCCCCTGCCCCAAAAAGCCAAACCTTTTATACGAAGAACTTTGGGAAAATGGAGCAGTGCCTCAAGGTCACTGGATCATAAGTGGTATTTGGCATAGTGAGCGGGTTTGGTGTTTGGTGAGAGATTTATGCTTTTTATTTGAGCAAAAGATTTCTTGGCGGGAGGCCTCTATGCCATGTTCACAGTGCTTGCCCTGTGTACAGGGTTTGCCCCCTTTCCACCCCGACAGGTTGTTTTAATCCTCTTGCCCATAAACAAGTGCAGCAGAACGTGTCGGGCCAGCTCACATGACCTCGGTTATCTCTTCATGGGGTAGCCAGCATCAGCTTTGGATACCACAGTCACTTGACATGGTAGAGCTGTCAGGGTCAAGAGGTGGAGATGCCAGGGGAAGCCTGGGTCCTCCAGGAATGGGAACCAGGAGTGCCTGTGATTCCTTAGGACCAGGTAGGAGAAGTCAGCTCTTGTGGCACAGGAGTGTGAAAAGGACAGCCAGACTGTTTCATTCCGTCTTGCCTTTCTCATCCCCGGATTCCTACTTCTGGTATCTCATTTCTCTTTCCCCTGTATCTCAGATCCTGTCTGCAGGGGCCCAGGACATGCAGCTGTGTCAGGAAACTGCCCCTGAGCCAGACACATGCCAGCTTGTAAGATACAAAACCCAAGACTGAAAATCCCATCTTCCCAAACAGTGATCTCGTTCTGTTGTGTGAAGGACAGCTGGTGGTGGGAGCCTGGCCGCCACAGAAGGCTGCTGCGTCTCCAGACCAGCGCCGCTCAGGAGCTGGGTGTGTGGCTAGGTTTTCACCCCCACTGCCACTGCTCTGAGTTTCCGCGTCTCACCACGGAAGAGGCGGGGCTCTTGGTATGTAACAGTCAGGGGCTCTAGCCACACCGTGAGTGTGTGTGTGGGCTTCTTAAATACTAGTCTCATTCCCCATTGTGCCTGTTAATTTGTAACATTTCCAGTTCCATATACCTGGCAAATCTTGGCAAGATTGTGACACTGTGTATTTCGAAGCTCCGGTGTACACTCTGGGTTTTCCTAGGATTGGATGTGTATGTGTTTCAAGTGCTTTTGATCAGGGCAAGTAGAGTGGCCTTTTATGGAAGGGATAAAACAGTTGAGCTGCTGGAGCCCTTTCTGGCTCTGCCAGAAAGCCACGTCCAAGTCCAAGCTGTGCAAACAGATGACCAGAACTTGGTCTTTGACTCCAGCCAGTTCAAAGATCCTTTTTTTTTTTTTTTGGAAAATAGAGAATTTGTGGTAAGCATTGGGTAAAAAGTTAAAGCCAAAAGCCATGTCTTTTTCTGGCAACCTGCAGACTAAGTTAGGAAAGCATGTGGAATTGTAGTAATAATAGCTAGCATGTCGTGAGCATTTAGTATATGCTAGGAATTGTTCTAAGTGTTTGGGATGGTGTTGGATGATTCTGACTTTAGCCCTTCGTCTTTTCTTGATAGAACCCCCTTTATGCCTGTGGGTTCTTTGTCCTTGTCCTGGTGGTGGCGTGGACCAGACAGAACAACAAGCTGGGGAGCAGTGTCCTCCTGCAGCTAGGCATATTCTTCTAACCGGAGGTATCCCAGCAAGGGGGGGGGGGGGGGGCGGCGGGTTGCACTCAGTGTTCAGGTTTTTATTTAAGCCAGCATGCCGATTGGCAGTTAGAGCTGCCCTTCAGGATTTGTTGGGGGGAGGATCTGTATCCCTTTTGCAGCCATCCTTTCTTCCCTGCCCTCTCTGAGTGAATTTGGAGATGGAAAGCTAGAAACTTGGCTGCTTGCCTCCTTCAGAACAGCCAGCATTCTCTTGTCTGCAGTCTGTGTAATAAATAGTGCCTCTCACAATGCCCTGCAGTGGCCCCTTCCTCCCCAGCACCACCTGTCGGTTGATGGCTCTAGTTCCTGAGGGCTTCCACCAGCGCAGGAGTCCACCTGCACCAGAGGACCTCGCTCCCAGGTTCACGCCACAGACATCAGAAAGCTCAGCGCCACCAGCAGCGTCCTCTGAACCCACGTCTGCCTGCCGCCTTGGCCAGGGCTAAACTGGCCTTTTCTGGACTCCTTTCTCTTAGAACCAGCACAGAGTCTCTTTCCTGAATTCTGTCTCTGAAAAGATGAATTAACTATTAAAGTGCTTTTTAAGAAGGCACTTACAATGGAAAATGACTGTCACCTCATTTACCGTACTCTCTTCTCCTGGATCGTGCACACAGACAGCCAGAGCACCCTGGAGTAGGACTGTTGTTGCCACCAGAAAACAAGCAGGGTTTGGCTTCCCAGGCAGACCTAGGCCCAGCGTCAGCAGCTGTCTTGTGCTCAGTCCCAGGGAGAAACTTGTGCTTTCCAGTCTTCTCCACCAAGCTTCTGACAGATGAGCCCTCCTGTTTATCCAGCATGCTAAGGCACCAGCCCAGGCCATGGCCACGCCATGTAGCAGGATTCAGCAGCCTCTACCCTTGGCTTTGGTTGAGACTGCAGTGGTAGTGATGGGCCCAGTGAGGTAGAAAAGAGGTGTGTCTGTGACTTCAGTTACCAAGCAGGGAAGACAGTTCTGAAAAGTGTTTGCCCCTGCTGCGTCAGGGACTGTCCCAGGCTCCCCTCTACCCGCCCTCTCCGGACGTTCTGCTTGGTCTTCCTTCCTCAGCCCTTCTCTCCTGTAAGGCAGTACCCGTTCAGAATTCCTTTCCTCCAGCCTGTTCTTCATCTCCACCTGGATTTCTGTTTCCTTAGACCCTCCCTCCTGCCCAGCCACCCCAGATGTTCCATTCCTCTTATGTCAAACCCTCACCTAGAGTTTGAAGGTTAAGAAACCCCAGACTCTACTGCCCATGCTCCTTGGAGAGCAAAGATAGGTTCCTGTCCCACGTTGGAACACTGAATTCACTTTCCTATTCCAGACTCTGGTTTAAGTGTCGTGTTAGTTGCTCAGTCGTGTCCGACTCTTTGCAACTCCTGGGACTGTAGCCCACCAGACTCTGTCCATGGAGTTCTCCAGGCACGAATACTGGAGTGGGTATGAATTCTTTCTCCAGGAGATCTTCCCAACCCAGGTGTGCACTGCAGGTGGATTCCTTACCATCTGAGCCACCAGGCTTAGGTGTTGAGTGTGGTTAATATAGTGCCTCAGAGACCGTGGAGCGCCCTGACGGGATGCGCTGGCCTGAGAGTGCAACCGTCATTTGTAACATGTTCCTATGGGAGAAGGTTCCTCCTCAGAATGGAACTTTGGGTAAGTTGGGGGTTTCTTTGCTAATACGCTACAGCAGATTTGTGTGCCTTGTGGGAGCATTCTCATCACTTGTAGTCATAGCGCTATCTATCACAAAAGTAAGTTGTCTTTCTAGATGCCAAATACCAAAGATAAACACTCACACACCACTTCCTACCCAGAAAGTTTTCTGGAGAGCTGTGCTCAGCTCCTGCAGTTGTTCTGAATTCTCCATTCTGACTGATTTGACCCGTTGTCAGTTAGCACCGGTTCAGGGGTAGCCCTCATTCCTCAGCTTGTTTGTCCTTTCCTGCTTGGGTTTCTAGTGATCTGCTGAAGGAGAAAGATAACCCCTCTGCCTGCAGGAGCAGCCCAGTGGGCAGTTAATCATGGGAAGTGCAGCCAGTTGGATTTTTAGTGGTCACTTCAGTGGAACAGCCACCTGGCAGCCTGGCCAGGTGGAGACGGTGCTGAGAGAGGTGGTGCGGCCTTGGTGGTGTCTGCTCTCGCCCTGCTTGAGCTCTGAACTTGTGGCCACGGTGACTTCTGGGCAGCAGACTTTAGGCCCGGTCTTCTTTCTGACATTTCTTCGTCCTCCTCCAACTCCCTCTTTGAAACTGGAGGAGTCAGGAGGTAGTAGTTTTTCCCACTTTGAGAGGAAGATGCAGTGGGAAGAGGCACTTGTCTTATTCAGCACCTCCCAGTGTAGAGCTGGAACCAGACAGAACCCAGAAGGCTTGTTTTCGAGCCTCATGAAGACATTTGAAGGAACTGCATGAGAAGGGCAGAGATACGGGGTTAAATCTGCACCCAGGTAGAAAGGCTGTTGCATAAACGCTGCGATAGGGTTGGTTTTTGTTTTTAAGATCTCGTGCTTCTTTTTCACTTTGTGTTGGCAAAAACCCCAGGAGAAGATGGGAGATTCTGGGAGGAGATGATTATGCTGGGTGGTGAGTCAACTGAGCTCCCCAGCTGCCGTTTTTAGTTCCTCTGCTTTTCTGTAACAGGAGGCAGTTTGAGGAGGGGTGGGAGGCAGAGTGGGGATGCTGATTATTACAAAGAAACGGGGCAGGGGTGTATGGGTGATCTCTGGGGTCCACTCAATTCATTGGTTCAAGGAGGAAATACTGAAGCAAAGCTCTCAGTGTGGCAAACACCAAGGAAATGTCTCCTAAAGTCTCTGTCACTTCCCCAAATCAGTAGCTCTTCGAGTGGCTTCAGCTGCCTTACACTGTCACAGCAAGACACCGTGGTTTTGATTGAATGTGGAGAGGCAGAAAGCCGTGTGAAGTGCGAGTGCCTGGGGGTTGTGGGGCAGCAGGAAGTTCAAGGAGAGGGAGCCCCTCTGGGATGAAAGGAGCCGGGGATGGGAGTAGGGGGCAGCTGCTGCTTGGCTTTGCCTATATTCTGAGTCTGTCTCCAGTTCTCCTTGATGACCACCCTGGCCTCGAGCTTTGTGAGAGATGGCATACCAAGGGCCCTGTCTCCAATGGAGAGAAAGCTTGTTAGTGAGACTGACGCTTCACAGATGTCACCCATCTTTGGGGCACCCAGTCTGTGGCCCATTGCCCGCTTGGATGTTGTCTGCAGAGTACACTGATACGGGTTACTGGTGTAGATCCCAGAAACTGTCATGAAGATGCCCCAACATGTTTTCTTTTTCATTCGTACGCATTTATTCATTCATTACCTTACTGAATGCTTCCGCTCTGTGCTATAGGCATTGTTGTGGGCCATGAATCAGACAGACCAAGGGCCTTCCCTGTATGGTGTAGTCTAGTGAGAAGGACAGACAGTAACCAGTCAACTTCAAAGGGCAGTAAACGCCCTGAAAGAGGGGAGAGGGATCTTGCAGCCAGAAGCTTTGATCTTCCTTCCTCTGCCCTTGCTTATCTCCTTGAGGGAGGAGGGAAGCAACTTTAGGGATCATAAAGTTGTACCACTTTTATTCTGTATAATTTCCACAAGTATTATAAAGCAGGGGAGCTAGGTGCGTGCCCTGTTAGGCACTCGGCACACAAGGGTGACCTCTGACTTCTTAGAGCACAAAGAGTGGGGTTAAGGTATAGAAGCCCAAAGTCAGAAGAGCTGAATGGGCACAGACAGGGCGCTGTGAGAGAGAGGGAGAGGTCAGTCTCAGCTAAGAAGATGTCTGGATAACTATTTGAATAAAGGGATTTGGGATAAGCAAGGGATAAGAGGGTTACTTACATGGACCACTTAAAAGAAGGTGTTTCATGAGAGCAGGAGCCTTTCAGTATGTGTATCTGTAGCTCTCCACACCACCATTCCGATCCGTTCCAATCCGTTCCCTACAGCAACCAGGGTGGTAGAGCTGGGGTCCCACCACAGGTCTGTCTGACTCCGGAGGGACACCCTGCACCACTTTGACGGCCAGACGGTGTGCTCAAGACAAACTACTGGGCAAAGAAAAGGCACTTAGAGGGTGGCCTGGGCACCTCGGCTGCCCTGGCTCGTCTCCGTCAGCTCCCCACAATTCTGTGTCAGGAGAGCCAGACCTTTCTGATGCAGACTGCCTTCTGCCTACCCCAGAGCCCTGGGCTGCTGGCAGGCTGGCTCTCCTGTGATATGGAGGAACTTGCTGGTCTCCATGGTTACAGTAACCCACTGGTACGGGAGGAGCCGAATGGAGCGTGAGGCTGGCAGTGTGAGCTTCCCATAGCCCGTGGCACCGTGTGGCACTGGTATGTCGGCTGTCTCTTGGGCCTCTTTGGAAAGGAAGGGGTTAAGGAGCTGACAAGGATGGGAAGAGCGGGCACACCTTCCTCCTCTTCTGGGCTGCTCTGAGGGCAGAGGCGTGGCTGCCTTCTTATTCACCCACTTCTCCTGGCAGGAGTGGTTTTATGTTAGGAAGGAGGGTCCTTTTTGTCTGACAGCCTTGCCATGGTAGGAATTTAACTTTTCCTCATTCTAGAAGGAATATCAGCTTTGCCGCACTTGTAATCAAGTTCTTAGAGATTATAGCTCTTCTCAGAGCTCAGAGAACCCCTGTAGTTGGAAAACAAAAGTTCCTACCTGAAAGTGAAGAGAGATCACAGAAAACATGGCGGAGACCTTGCTGCGCACCAGGCTCCATGGTCAACACTGGCTTGGATTTTCTCATTTCCTCTTCACACTAATCCTGTGAAGTGGGAGCAGCTAGAGTCCTCATGTCTAGAGATCTGGCGGCTCCAAGTGTTCTCACTGGTGGTGGTCTGAGCTGGTAAGGAGCAAAGCAGGGCTCCCAGCAGGCCTGGTGCCTCCTGAGCTCTGCCGTGCCGTCCACAGGCACATCATGAGTCTCGTGTACGGTCCCGCTCCTCTCAGTCCCTTGGAGGCAGAAGCCAAATCTCTCTTGACTTTGTAAACGGGCTTCAGCGGTGGGCGCTCAGTGAAAGTGTGCTGAACAGGCAACAGTAATTGGAGATTGAGACAGAGACCAGGCCCTGGGCGAGTGGATGCCCAGGGATGAAGTAGTGTGGAAACTTCTAAAGCTCTGGTTGCTCCATAGAATCCACTGTGTTTGAAGAGGAGCCCAGCATTTCAAGTGACTCAGAAGACAGGAGATCTGAGGGGTGCTCCTGGCACGGTGGCTTCTGTGCATGAAGGGGTGTGAGCTGGAGGGTGGCTCAGCTTTCACTGTGGTCAGTTCTCACCCACCAGACTTCCAGGCAGGCGCTGGCTCTGCCGTGGCTGCTGGGAGGCGCGTGGACTCCCTGTGCGACCTGGGCTGCAGTCCCGGTCTCTCATCCTCGGGGTGAGACTTGCAGCTCAGACAGCCGAACGACAGTCAGCCACCTTGTTTTCGGCTTCGCCTCGGTCACAGGCTCTGCTGGCCTCCTTTGTTGGGGAGGCATCCATCTACCTCTTCATACAAGCCCACCGCCCCTCTGCAGTGAAGTGTTAGGGGATTGCAGGGGTTCCTCAGGCGGAGGGTCACAGTTCATGATGGGGGTGCGTCCAGGCCCTCCACCTGTCAATGCTCACCAGCCTTCCCAGAGCTCTCCTACCCAGCACGCTCCACTGGCTTCTTGACTGCCGGCAGTTGAGAGGACAGTTGCTCAGGACGAGCGGGTGCAGAGAAGGCTCCTGGGTACGTGAGGAGGGCGGGTGAAAGAGCTAGTGCTCTGCCCCGTGGCACACCAGCTCAGGCCTGCCCTGTCTCTCCGCAGTGTCTCTGCAGTCAGTGCTCGGTACTTCCTCAGTTTACAAAACTTTGCCTCCCACACATGCAGTCGAGGAAACGATCCCTGTGTCACATCACAGAACCCTGGAGCCTAGGAAATGCAGCCATTTGACCTCACTCTGGCGTCTGAGTCGGGGGGCAGGCCTGACAGCCCAGGGTCCAGAATAAAGCCTGATCTCTTGCACTGAGTTGAGTGCCCACTTTGAAGGAGTGAGAGGAGGGGGTGCTGTGAAATAGCACCTGGCCCCACAACTGGCCTTAACCAGACATGGCGCTCCTGCCGTCCCAAGCACCTTTCCTGAGTCTTCACATCTTTCCCTTCTCCTAGTCTGTGAACGAAGAGCCAGAGACTTCTTCTTTGGGGAAAAATAAGAGCAGAGTAGTCTTCAAGAAGGGTTGAAGGGAAGCATGAGGAACAGCAGAGTGCTGGAGTGGGCACGAAAGCACTGGGCCCCAGGCCCAGCTCTGCACTGGCAGGCTGGCCTTGGGCAAGTCTCTTAACTTCTGTGCTTAAATTTCTCATGTAAAATGAACGTGCTACCTACCCTGTAGGTTTATGGTGTGGAGAACACAGGATATGCAGCAGACGGTAGTACCAGGGATGTCGAGGCTGTTGACCAGGGCTATACAGAAGGTGAACACGGAGTAGCACCGTCTCCCATGTGTCTGTGCCAGGTGCTGTGAGGGCACCGGGAGCTCTGCCCTTCCCTGGAGGAGTTTATGGCCTCCTGGAATGAGTGCTTTAAAAAGAGTTGCCTAATGGGAAAGATGCTAGCCTAGAGTAGTGGAATGAGTGTGAAGTAGATCTGGCAACCAGAGGAAAAGCCAGTACCAGAACCCAGAACACAGCAAGGAGGGCTCAGCAGGCTCCTGGACGGCAGGGGCTTGGCCAGAGGCAGGTGTGAGGAATGGCTGCCCCTGCTGTGCCCAGGCCCGGGGGAGCCTGGAGACAGTCTCCCAGAATCGGGGCTGGAAGGAATTAGAGAAACGTTGGGTTTGTACCCAACTTTTGGGCAAAATTTAGGATTAAACATCTCATTGTCTATCAGTGACAAAGGTTCTTCTAGAATCCATAGACCTAAGGGGCTCCCAGGGTTCCTGAGTCTCCTGATACTTTGTCCAGAACACTCCATACAAGGGGAGTGTGCACTTTTCTGAGGTTGAACACTGCCTGCTGTGAAGTAGGAGGTCCATCTGCCACTGTTGGACAGCGGGTCCTGCTCCCCCCACCCCCACCCTTGGTCCTGATGGTGGTTTTGCCGCTGCTCTCTGGGGCAGCCTGTCTGATTCACACGGAGGCCCCCCTCCGCTCCCAGGTGTGAGCCCCTATCCAGGTCCCACCTGCTGCAGGTGCAGTAATGGCTTTATGGCAGCCTGGGCTGGAGTAAGTCTCCTCCTCACCCTCTCCCAGCTGTTACCCAGCAGAGCACCTTGGGGAGGGTGGGGCAGCCCACTTCCGGGGAGGGGGAGGGAGAAGGAAGTGGATCTAGACCCGCCTCTTTCTCTCTCTGTCTCCCTCCCTTCCCGTTCCCCTCGGGCCCCTTTCCTCCCACCTGGCTCCTGGGCAGTGTCCGAGGACTGCGTGGGTTTCCTGGCCACCGGCCCCGGCCTGCAAGAAGCCGCGGGGCTCTGTCCCCGTCCCTCTCCTTGCCAAGCCCGGGCTGTCTCTGCTAGTGGTGGTTTCGGTTGCGACACAGTCCAGGTTCCCAGAGCCGCTCGGCCTGGCTGCCGCGCTCTTTTTCATTGAGGAGGTGGTGGAAGGTGTCGCCTGCTTCAGCTGAGTAAGGGTGGCTGACGGCCCCCGCCCTGGGCCTGGCTCTTCCCGGCCTCTGTACTTTGCCCTCGCTGCCTGACAGGTTCTGCTCTGGGCTCTGCTGAATGGAAGTCGCTGGTAGTCCTTGTCCCTTTCTCCAGCCGGGTATGTTTCCCCCTGTTTTTGTTGTGTTTTTTTGCTGTGGAATTGCCCCCTCCTCTTTCATCCCTCCCACCCCACACACAGGATCCTTGAGGAGTTGCTAAATGGAGCCAGGCACTAACTAGCGCAAGGCAGTGCCCTTCCTGGGAAGAGGCGCGGGCTAAGAACGAAGAGGGCGAATCCCGAGAAGAGTCGACCCTTAGGTGGAGTCAGCAGGCCTGGCCAGAGTGAAAGGAAAGGAACGAGACAGGCCGCGGCCCCGGGTGGGCGCACGAGTGCCACGGTGAGGGGAGACAGAGCCGGGATGGCCCCCGGGCAGTGCCCAAGGGACAGCTTTGCTCCGTTCCACAGGGCCCAGGCGCACTCTGCCTCTGGCCCAGGAGCGCCTGTCGCCCTTCCCAGCTTGGCCCCTTCCCGGCCCTGGGGAAGTCTCGGGACACTCGAGGCCAGCCCTGAGTTCAAGGCCCCAAAGCGTGAGGTTTTCTTGGGAGGAACTGTTGGTCAGAGCCTCCAGCATTAGGGAAGGGGCCCTGCCTACCTGAGTCAGCGCCGGGCCGCTCGGGGTGGAGGCTGTCTTCCGGGCGAACCTGGCAACACGCCTAGGCCTGGTTCTGAGATCCCAGGTTGAAGGGCCCACTGGATAGAAGACTTTGTTTTTCTTCATCTTCATGCTCTAAATTCTCCCCTCTCCTCTAATGAGGACCCCAAAGCTGCTTAGGCCCAACTTCTCAGTCAGGCCTGCTAAATAACTTGCGTGTTTTGCTGTTTGGTTCCAAATCCTACCCTTGTTCTTTCTGAAAGCTCCCTGAGGGCCATGGTGTCTACTTTCAGCGGACTTCCTGAGACCTTTGGGGCCTGCCCATTCTGTGGTGTTGGCCAGAGCTTGGAGGATGTCGTGTTCTGTGTCTGTGTGCAAGGAGGATGGAGGTGGGGGGCAGAGCGTGGTTCTGGCCAGATCCTGTTTAGTTGGCCCAGAAGGACAGCCAGTCATCAGCCTCCCACCTTGTTGGTGAGATCTGTGTCCAGGTTACATGCGCCTAGTCAGAGCCGTGGAAGGCTCTGTCTCCATGGTCGCACCTGCACCCCTGCCTCTGCTTCAGCCTTCAAAGAAGCCGCCTGGTGCAGGGCCCTGGTCCAAGGAACATTACCTACTGAGGACTTTCTCTTTTTCCTGTCCCTCATCCCTGCTGTGGGAACTGTGTCTCAACATGGAAGAGGCAGAAGGGTGAGAGAAGGACTGTGTCCTTGGCATCCTGAGAGTTGAGTGGTTTGGTCAGAAAGGGGAACGTATGACTTGTAGAGCGGGGAAATCAAAGAACATGCCCCAGCGTTTTCTGCTGCTTTGGGACCCAGACAGGCGGAACCTTCTCTTTGAGTGTCCTGGAGACCTCGCTTGGAACTAACCCTTTGCAGCTGCCCTGGCGAGTCCCTTCTTGTGAAGGCAAGGTGGCCAATGCCCAGCGGGGACCTCTCCCCAGCAGGGACATCTCCCCAGCGGGGGGACCCTACATTTCTTGGCCTCCATCTGAGCTGCAGCTGGATTGGGAGGACTTGACTTAGATGTGAAAGTCTTGTTGACCGTGAGACTTCTGGCTCTGCAGACAGGCTGTGTAGCATTTGAAGTGAAATGAAAATCGCTCAATCGTGTCTGACCCTCTGCGACCCCATGGACCGTAGCCTTCCAGGCTCCTCTGTCCATGGAATTCTCCAGGCCAGAATACTGGAGTGGGTCACCCAGCCATTCCTTTCTCCAGGGGATCTTCCCAACCCAGGAATTGAACCCACATATCTTCTCATTTCAGGCGGATTCTTTGCCGTCTGAGCCACCAGGATCCAAAAATAATGGTAATCATGGTTGTTCTTTATTAAGATTGGCTAAGGCATTTTACCTGTTCTTTGGAAGGAATGATGCTAAAGCTGAAACTCCAGTACTTTGGCCACCTCATGTGAATAGTTGACTCATTGGAAAAGACTCTGATGCTGGGAGGGATTGGGGGCAGGAGGAGAAGGGGACGACAGAGGATGAGATGGCTGGCTGGCATCACCGACTCGATGGACGTGCGTTTGAGTGAACTTTGGGAGCTGGTGATGGACAGGGAGGCCTGGCATGCTGCAGTTCATGGGGTCGCAAAGAGTCGGACACGACTGAGCAACTGAACTGAACTAAAGGCATTTTATATGTTTTCTGTCACCTAATGAATGTGAAATAGGACTGTTTTATCACCACTTTACAGATAAGAAACTAATGCTAGTAAGTGGGGGGAACCTGACCTAGAACCTCAGTCTGTTGGACAGAGCTCCTCGGCACCCACTAGACCATCTGCTGGCACCCACACGTGGGATCATCCCATGTCGGTCATCTTTTAGGATTTCTTCCTGCTTTGTAGTAATGTCATCTCCCTCTTAAGGACGTTGTTGGTGATAGTAAAATTAACATGTGTTGAGTAAGAGGCAGATTTGGGACCTGAACCCTGGCAGTCTGTCTCTCCACCTGTACTCTTAATCACGCCTCTCTGTTCCAGTATGGAGGACATTTGTTGCTGTTCCTTGAAGATAGTGTGCAGCTGAGCCTGGGAGTGAGGAGTGGGGAGAGGGTGCTGGCCAGCTGTGCCACACAGAGCAGCCCCAGGGCTGAGAAACATGGAGACAGAGGGGCCGAGCTCAGGATGGGCAGTCAGATGCCCAGATTTAGCTTCTGGGAGCGAAGGACCCAGACCCTCAGGTCAACACTAAATTCTCATTCCAAACTCTTAGGACTTGGTGACTGCCGGACTCCTGCTGCCTTTGGTTCATATCCTCAGAAAATAGGGGCGTGACCAGGAACTTAGGAGGTGAATTAGAGGTTGCCAAGGAAACTTTTCCACCCATCTTCCTCTCTTGGAAGTGGGGGCAGAGGGAAGTTTTTCCTTGTTCGTGGCCCCTTAGGGCTGAAAAGCAGCTGTTTGGGGAAGCATATGCTCCTTGCCAAGGAACCCTGGACAGTTCCTTGGGTGGTAACAAGTCATTTCTTTGTGGTTTTTGAGGGTTTCACCGAGAGCCAGAAAGGACTGTGAAAGAAAGAACTTTGAGGCACACTTCTTTGGTCCCACTGCTTGCTTCCAGATTGTATCCTTGAAGTTTCCAGGACAACTCTGGATGGCTCTGGGACAGGGCTCTGGCTGCCCTTGACCCGCATGACGCTGGAGCAGTGGCATCGGGTGCTCTGAAGAGGCAGATCAGGGCTCTTGACCAGTGTTAGACCAGACTCTTAACAGTTTGATTGAGATGTAACTCACATCCCATACAGTTCACCCTTTAAAGTGTACGCTTAAGGGGCTTTTAGTAAATTCATGGAGCTGTGTATCCATCACCACAGTCACAGAATTCTAATGAAAAATTCATTAGAATTTTTTCATTACCGCAGAAAGAAACCTCAGCCCTTAGCTGTCATCCCTAAGGCCCCCTCCCCTTCGGGGAGTCCCCTCAGCCCTAGACTCATCTCTTTTTTTGTCTTTCTGGATTTGCCCACTCCAGAGTAGGCATTTCATATAAAGGGAATTGTACAGCCTGCAGTCCTTCATGGCTAGTCTTGTTCACTTAGCATAACATTTTCAAGGTTCATCTATGTTGTAGCATATGTTGGTACTCCTTTTTCTTTGTTTAATTGCCCATGAATATTCCACTGTGTGGATATTTCACAGTTTGTATGTCCATTTGTCAGTTGATGGGCATTTGCGTTGTTTCCACTGTTTGGCGATTGTGAGTGTGGGATATTATGAACGTCCATGGGTGTACAAGTTGTTCTTGGGTGTGTAGCTAGGAGTGGATCACTTGGAACTCTACATTTAGCCTTCTGAGGGCCATACAGGTCTTCATACAGATGGATGTTTTCATCTGGACCATGCCTTTTTTTGTGTTATGTTTATGTGTCTGTTGGTGCCAATTGTTGTCATTTCTGCTTCCTCACACCCTTACTTGAGCTAGGGGATATCTAAGGAGGGCCTTGCTCAGACCATCATTCCATGTTTTCACTGCACAAGTGTTTATTGAGCATCTACCATAATCCAGGCTACCTAGGTGCTGGGTTGTATCAGTGAATAAATGATACGTGCCCACCCTCATGAGCTTCCATTCTTATGAGATAGACAACGAATCAACATAAAGTCATACTCGGTAAAGATAAATGTAAAGCACTGGGTGCCGAGTGCTTTGCAGTAATTCTGACGACGTTGCCCCTGCGAGTCTTCAGTTTTCGCCCGATTAAAGTGTGAGCAGGCCACAGGGAGGGCAGTAGGCAGCGCTCCCCTACACGAGGAGGAGGAACTGTTGGGCTGTTCACGGGGACGTATTGCCAGAGAGTGGAGCCAGGGATGGGACGGCTCCTAGTAGGATGTTGACACTGGACCCCGGCTGTGCTCTTCTGGAGTGAAGTGGGGCTCGCTTTCCCTCTCCTCTTACTCCCCTGCCTTATGACTTGCTCTCTGCATGCCTCCCAGCCTCCTGGCGTCTGCCCCCCTACCCCAGCCTCTTACGATTTATTGCAGAGAGCTAAGGGCCAGGGCGTGGGGAGCTGAAGGGTGGCACACTTCAAGGTGTGCGTGTTTCTACCCGGCAGCCCCCCTTGGGACACCTCGACAAGCCCAGCAGTAAGTCCAACATGCTGCGGGGCCGCAACTCAGCCACCTCTGCTGACGAGCAGCCCCATATCGGCAACTACCGGCTCCTCAAGACCATCGGCAAGGGTAACTTCGCCAAGGTGAAGCTGGCTCGGCATATCCTGACTGGGAAAGAGGTGAGCGCTGGACCTGGGGACATGGCAGCATCTCCCGCTGTTGATACCCCAGCAGTAGTGGTAGGGCTACTCCCCAAGACAGCCTTCTGTTTATCAGGCAGAAATGAGATCTGAAAAGAGAGGGATACTCAGAGGGATAGGGCCAGAAGAAGGCGGAAATATGAAGGAAGAAGCAGATTTGAATCCTGATCTTAGCCTGGTCAAAGAGATAATCTCGGGCTTTTTTGTCTCTTGTGCAGGTAGCTGTAAAGATCATTGACAAGACGCAGCTGAATTCCTCCAGCCTCCAGAAAGTAAGCTCACAGTACATGCTGTCTCTTTCTAAACCTCTGTCAGGAGTCACTCATCTGCTGATCCCATTTGGACCTCCTCCTGAACCCCTAGGCTTCCCAGGTGGCACAGTGTAGGAAGTACGGATTCAATCCCTGGGTCGGGAAGATCCCCTGGAAGAGAAAATGGCAACCCACTCCAGTATTCTTGCCTGGGAAATTCCATGACAGAGGAGCCTGGCAGGCTATGGTCTGTGGGATCCCAAAGAGTCAGACATTATTGAGCACACACACAGACACTGGAACCCCTAGTTCAGATTCTCTGGTTATTTTGTTGTCCCCACTATCCCTCTCCATGGCTCTGCTATCTTCAGGGTTTTGTTGGATCCTGTGTGCCGACTTCTCCTGCTTGGGCTTCCTGGCCTCAGGCACTGGCTCGTTAGAAGTCTTTCTGCCCTTTCCCAGCCCCTTGGCCTACCTGTCTGACCTACTTCCTGCATCTTGTTATTTTCTGGCTTGTGACCAGCCCGTATGCAAAAACGCATGTATACAGCTATTACTCGAAACACAAGCAATTGCTTTAACATCTGGAATGATCCAGGGGAGTGGGTCTCGAAGTACAGGGATAAGAGGAGGCAGAGAACCTGCCCCTGGATTCTGGGCCAGCTCCATTTCAGAGAATGGGAATGGAGGGCTGGGGTTTTTAGAAACTGAACTCCAGTGTCAAAAGCCTCTGATAGTACGTGCAGATTAAGGACAGGTACTCCCAGTTTTCCTTCTCACTTTTAGGCTCCTCCTGACTAACAGTTGCAAAGTCGTTTGCATGTAGTCTTTGCAAGGTGAGGCTTTTGCTTCCCTTGACTTACAGTGGAAACTGAGGTCTTACTAGCTGGTCAAGGAACCCTCCAGGTGGCACCACATACGTAGGAGTGAGGAAAGAAGGCTTTCATTTGCAGAGGAGGGACAGCTTACCAGTGACTGGCTGGTGTAGAGCTGGAAACAGCCCTCTCCCCACCACCATGGGCTCAGGCAGTTTAGGGGAAGGAAGAAATCTCCCAACGGGCTCCCAGAAAGCGGCCCCATTTCAGGTCAGTCAGATTTGCTCATTCTCCAGATGACCCTGGCTCAGATTTTCTGACCCTGATTAACCCAGATCTTTTGATCTCATGGCAGATTGAGCTTTCCTTTTCATGAGCACATTGTGTTACTTGGGTTAGGAGAGGGTATAACCTCATGCTAACAGAGCCAACCACAGCGAGATTGGGAAGCTTGGGGCTCGGGGTTGGGAGTTGTTACTGAGACACTCACAGAATTAGAGTGGGTTGAGGTGCCATGACACGCTGACGGCCAAAACCAAGGTGTTTCCTATTTTTTTTGTTACCCCTGGGATCCGCTCAAGGTTCTTTGAGTCAGAGGAAATGTGGCTCTCATCACCAGGGCTTCCCTGCTGGGAGCTTTCCGGAAGGAAGGGAAAGAGGGCTACTCTTGACACGTTGGCTCGGACCCCACAGAGCAGAAGCCAACTTGGTGTGGGCCATTCAGTCTTTGGAGCGTGTCAGGCTGCCAGCGTCAGATCAGCCGTCCGATTTTCCACCTGTCTCTCTCCCTGCCTCTTCCTGACTGGCTGGAGGACACCAGCTCCAGACAGATGTCCCTTTTAACACACTCCGTGGCCAAGGCCAGGCTGACTCTGGCCAGATCACTCTGTTCAAGTTTGATCCCGGCAGCAACCCCTAAACGACACACCTTGAAGAAGCTGGCCTCTTCAGGGCTCTAACCCAGCTCAGCCAAGTCCACGCTCCCCTAGGAGGGCACTCTTCGCAGGCCCAGCGAGTGCCCTCAGGGGAGGAACCCTGGCAGCTGGCTTCAGGCCCCATTTCAGTGTTGCTACCCACTCCTGCCCCTGAGGTGGTGTCCAGGACTTCCTGCCTCTTCATCCACTTTATCTCCTGGGCCAGGGAAGAAAGCAAGGAAAAACCTGGGCTCTAACAGGAAAAGGGAGTGAAGGTCAGAATCAGGTTTTCAAGAGTTGGAAAACCTGTCTCCCATTTCCTTTCTAGCTCAGGAAAGCTCTGGGACTTCATTAAAGGGGGAAAAAAGATAGGTTCACTTTTTCCCTATAAAATAAATTAGGTCTCCATACCACCCCTCAAAAAACAAAAACACAAAACAGCTGGTTCTGCTCCTTGTGCAAGTGGGAAGGCCTAGAAGTTACCAAAACCCCACCCCCGATTTTCTGGCCCCCGCAGAGGGGATGGGGTTCATTTCTGTCATTTTTCTTCATGGAAATGTATGGTTTGGAGTCCCTGATTTTGTTTCACAAAGAGAGCGTGAGTGTGTGTAGGTGGATTTGATTAAAATTGGCATCAGCTATATATAGGAGTGGCTTCTTCTGTCACCACCCGGAGGCCCAAGAGAGAAAGATGCACCCACGAGTGCCGAGCCCTCTGGCTTCCGTAAGTCAGAAGACAGTGGGGTCCCCCTTCAGAGCTCCCTGCCCCTTCACACAGACCACACTGAGTCTGCTTTGTCTGTGGACCGTAGGAGCAGCTCAGGTTCTAAATATTCATGTCCATGGGCTCACGCTCCCTCCTTCGGAGGCATCCAGCCAAAACCGTCTGCTGTTGGGGGGCTGGATCTGAGTAGACAGTGCCTGAGGGCGCAGCTGGCTGGTCCAGATGCTGCCCCTGAGGATGCAGGTCGGGAGAGCCCCGCTGGCCTCGAGCTGACCCTTCTTGCTCTCCTCTCCACTCGGGTCCTCAGCCCCTGGGGACGGGTGTGGAAGAGCTGGACTGCCAAACTGTTTCTTCACCCTGCCTCTTTGCTCTTTCGCAAAAAGCATCCTAGCAATGGATCTGTTTGGAGGGGACCTGAGGGGAGCAAGCTGAGCAGGCATGACCCCTGCTGCTCTTTTATTTTCCAGCTGTTCCGTGAAGTAAGAATAATGAAGGTTCTGAACCATCCCAACATAGGTGAGGACCGTTGTTGTTCCTCTCCCTCCCCCACCTCGCGTCTCCAGTTCCCACATGTAGTCCTCCTCCCAGAGGCGCGGTACCGGCTGGAGTCCGGAGTCTTCCAGGACGCCTCTGGGGCGGCCCAGCTCAGTCCGGCTCTGCCCCTGGCACTCAGGGCTATCCTTAGAGGTGTGGCTGCCATGAGGGGAGCTTGTCCTCGGGAGAGCAGGAATGGGAGGGGAGGAAACGTTTATTCTGAGGATGCCCCTGTGCATGTCGGGGCTTGACCTGTGATCCCCTGCTACTGCTCCGACTCAGAGCTTGGCCCTTGCTCTTGCAGTTAAGTTATTTGAAGTGATCGAGACTGAGAAAACGCTCTACCTGGTCATGGAGTACGCCAGTGGAGGTAGGTATGGAATTGCCTCTCGCTCCTGTGTCCCTGCCTTCCCCAGCTCCAGCCAGCTCTGATGTAGACCCCACTCCTGTCACTTGCAGGAGAGGTGTTTGATTACCTAGTGGCTCATGGCAGGATGAAAGAAAAAGAGGCTCGAGCCAAATTCCGCCAGGTGGGTGTGACTCCCTCCCTGGGCTATGGGCCCAACCTCTGCTCTGGGGGGTTGGCATACAGGGAGTCGCTGCCTGCCTTTCAGCAGCCTCGGAACGTGGCAGGTTGGAAGCCGGTCACAGGGTCGCAGCTCCCCCAGCCCGTGCGGCCGCCTCCGGGCTGACCCCTCTTCCTTCCTTTCAGATAGTGTCTGCTGTGCAGTACTGTCACCAGAAGTTTATTGTTCATAGAGACCTAAAGGTAAGGCACGCGCTCGTCTCCCGCGTCCGAGTCAGGGCTGGGCCGTTCACCTCTGTGAACGGTGACAGAACCATGACACCCTGATGTTCAGGGAAGCTCTAGCCTGTAATTTTTTTGGAGATGATGAGGAAGCCCCTAGGGCTGCTTCTGACACAGGCCTGTGTGACTGGACTTAGGTTCCCATTCCCGCCAGCGAGCAGAGAGCCTCTGCCATTCCACCTCTTCAGGTGCTGCCAGGTCTGGCAGCCAGCCGAGGAGACAGGGTTGACTGTCCCACAGCTGATTCACAGCTGCTTTGCAGATGTGAGCGCTCCCAGCTCTGTCCCTCAGATGTTAGTGTGTGAGACTGCCTCTGGGTCTTCCGGGCCCCTGAGTCCTCGCAGGTGACCACGATTAACCCAGGCCTGACAGGGATGCTTTCCACAGCTCACAACCCTCAGCCTTCAGATCCCAGCCCTCATACAGCTGCCTGTGTGGGGAGCGGCCTTTGCCACCCTCCTCCAACCCAGCCCAGCGTCTTCACACAGATTGGAGGCCGCCCTGGAGTTGGTGGAAACAGTACTAAGATTGAAGATGACTTCCTGCTTTTTCTCTTCCGTTCCCCTCAGCTCCTTCCTGTCCGGTGCCTTGGTGTGGTCCACTTGGTTCCCTCACATTTTCCTTCTTACCTCCCAGGCAGAAAACCTGCTCTTGGATGCTGATATGAACATCAAGATTGCAGACTTTGGCTTCAGCAATGAATTCACCTTTGGGAACAAGCTGGATACCTTCTGTGGCAGTCCTCCTTATGCTGCCCCAGAGCTCTTCCAGGGCAAAAAGTACGACGGACCCGAGGTGGATGTGTGGAGCCTGGGAGTTATCCTGTACACACTGGTCAGCGGATCCCTGCCTTTTGATGGACAGAACCTCAAGGTGGAGTGAAGTGCAGGCTTAGATCATTTGAATTCTCATTTCTTCTCTTGGCCTCTGGTCTTGTCCCCAACCTCTCACCTTCACTGCTTTTCTACATTTTTCCTGAGCCAGAGCTTCAAAGAGCTTACAAGAGGTAGCAGCTATTAAAAGGCATTGTGTACCCAGCATCATCATCTCAGTTCTTCTCTTGAGAGCTGGGATAAATTGTACGTTTGTTCACCTTTCCAAGGCACTCAGGATTGCAAGCCACGAGCTCCTCAAGCCCGAGGGCGTGGGGTATCTACGCCTCTTTAGTGAGGGGCCTTGTCCCAGGCCCTCTGCCTCCTATCATATTTCGTTTCTATCTGCCTGGACAGTCAAACTGTCAGGAGCCTGGATGTTAGGTTTCTTAAACCCTTGGCCTTGGCTGATTTAAATTTCCCTCCTATAGGAGCTACGGGAGCGGGTACTGAGGGGGAAATACCGTATTCCATTCTACATGTCCACAGACTGTGAAAACCTGCTCAAGAAATTTCTCATTCTCAATCCCAGCAAGAGAGGCACTTTAGAGGTGAGCAGCCTGAGACTTTCTGCCCAGGTCCTGGGTCCCAAGGAAACCTCCAGGCTGAGTTCTCCCTCTCTGCCCTCTCCTTCCCTTTGTTCCCCAGCAAATCATGAAAGATCGGTGGATGAATGTGGGTCATGAAGATGATGAATTAAAGCCTTATGTGGAGCCACTCCCTGACTACAAGGACCCCCGGCGGACAGGTGAGGCTGTGCTGGGCACTGAGGTTGAGCCTGCCTGGGACTCAGGACCCGCCTTAATTGTGTGCCCTCCTGTGCAGAGTTGATGGTGTCCATGGGTTACACGCGGGAAGAGATCCAGGACTCACTGGTGAGCCAGAGGTACAACGAGGTGATGGCCACCTATCTGCTCCTGGGCTACAAGAGCTCCGAGGTGCGTGCCCCCGCTCCGTCCCCATGTGTGCCGTCCTCTGTCAGCAGCAGCCCCTTGCTTCTAGCAGCTGTTGAGGGCAGACCTCATCTCCAAGTAGCTGTGTAGCTGTGCTCTCTACTGACTGATTTTAAGCCCCACCTATGGGGGTCGCTAAGGCCCCTCTGGCCTTTGCTTTCTCTGATCGCCATCAGTGGTTCAATAGGAAAGCTGATGGGGTCGGGCCTGGGTCTGGGTTACCACACGGTGAGTTTATCTGGTTCATTCTGTGTTGGTTAGACAGGGTCTCGGTCCATCTGGGTCAGTTCTTTGTTGCCCCTAGGCGTGTTTCCATATGTTTTGTGTCTCTGTGTCGGGAATTCTCGGGATTCCTGGGTGCTTTGTCTCTCACAGGAGCCGTGAGTCTGTTGCTTCTGCTCAGTGCTCATGTCTGGGAGTGTGTATCTGGGGGCCTGCGCATCCATCCCTCGCGTCTGTCCATCTGGAGGCCTCGTAACTTGCTCTGCTTGTCTGGGTCACCGTGTCTGCACCTGAACCCATGGGTCTCTGGGGGTCGGGTCCTGCTTACCATCTGTGTGCCGCTTGCACGCACGTGTGGCCTCCCTGTCCCCCTGGTGGTGTCAGACTCCTTTCCTTGGTTCTTAGCCTGCTCAGGAGGTATTGGGGGATGTCTCTGAGTCTGAATGCTCATTCTTGCGCACACGCGCATGTGTGTCCGTGTCCCTCTCTGAGGGCAGGGGTCTTTGTGGGGAGGTTGGTGTGTCTTTGGCTGTTTGTCAGGGTCTGCGTTGCTACTTGTTTTTCTCTGTGTTTATCTAAATGCACTTTGGTCTTGCAGCGGGTGTGTCTCACCGGAGCCCAGGTGGATTTGTGTCAGGCAGGAATGTGGCATGGAGGTGGGATCTTCCACAAGCAGCTCTTCACCCCTCCCTCTTGTGTTCTCGCAGCTGGAGGGCGACACCATCACCTTGAAGCCCCGGCCTTCAGCTGATCTGGCCAATAGCAGTGCCCCCTCCCCCTCCCACAAGGTACAGCGCAGCGTCTCCGCCAACCCCAAGCAGCGGCGCTTCAGTGACCAGGGTGAGTGCTTCCGAGAGTGGCAGGTGTGGGGCTCACCCCTCTCCCGATGGGTTCTGGGGGCTTCGGGTGGCACAGCCAAGTTTCAGTCCCTGTTCAGCCCGTATTAGCATGTCCTTGTACAGGTCACTGCAGTACACTTCCCTCCAACCCTGTGAAATGGGGTTGCTGGCAACACAGGAGGAAGCATGAAGCACATGGTGGGTGTTCGGTGTGCCTCCCTCACCCTTACCCGTTCCCACTGTCCCTCTGGCCCAGCAGCTGGCCCTGCCATCCCCACTTCCAATTCCTACTCTAAGAAGACTCAGAGCAGCAACGCAGAAAACAAGCGGCCTGAGGAGGACCGGGAGTCAGGACGGAAGGCCAGCAGCACAGCCAAAGTGCCTGCCAGCCCCCTGCCTGGCCTGGAGAGGAAGAAGACCACCCCGACGCCCTCCACGGTAAGCCATGCCCCCGCCCCCTCCTGGCCAGCCCCGCCCTCCTTCCCAGGCCCCCACCCCGCCTTCTTGCTATGGGGCCTGCCCTCTCTAGGCAGCTCCTTCCTTAACCAGACCCGGCTTTCTTTGGCTGCCTACCTGACCTTCCCTCCTGGGCCACTTGTGCTTACTGTAGAAAACCCTGCCCCCGAGAGTCAAAGCAACATCCTTTCTCCTCCCCAGCTCCCCCCTCCATTGCTTATGGTAGAAAGGGAAGAAGGAAGCTGGATTTGTGACCACTTTGGGTTTCTGTGATACAGCTCTTCCCCTTCTTCCCCACAGAACAGCGTCCTCTCCACCAGCACAAACCGAAGCAGGAATTCCCCACTCCTGGAGAGGGCCAGCCTTGGCCAGGCCTCCATCCAGAATGGCAAAGACAGGTGAGCAGGCCTGGGCCCTGCCTGCCACGCCCCGGAGCCGCTCCCTCAGTGGTGACGTCTGTCAGCAGCACTCCTCCCGTCCTGTACCCTGGAGTCCCGTCCTGGCTCTGTCCAGTCCAGCCGTCCATACGCCAGCACCTCCCTGCTCTCCCCTCCATCTCCTCCTCCCTGTGCTCCTGTGACTGCTTTTTGCGGGGTACCCAGTGTGACTCCATGACCATCTCAGCCACTTTCTTGCTTCTTGACCGCAGCCAGGGCATGGCAACTGTGCTGTTGTGGGCATCAGTGCCCCAGGGACCCCAGCTCAGGGCAGAACCCAGAGATGCCCACCTGAAGGGTGTACACACTGAGGGTGACTCCAGCTGTGCCTGTGAGAGCAGAACCCCCTGATCTTGACCGTCAGTGTTGAGCTCCTGGCTCCTTGTCTTCTGAGCTTAATGAAATCTCCCCTTAGCAGCGCCCTGCTCTTTCTGGCAACAGCACGTCCTTGTTCTTAGAATTCCTAGGAGACCAGTGCAGCCCGGGGGCAGTGGCCTCCTGTCGGCTTTCCCGCACTCTGGGTTTCCCTCCCCAGGCTCTGGCCCACTCGCCTTCCTCGCCCTGCCCTCCGCTTTCGCAGCCTTGCCTCCCTGGGCTCTGACTTGTGCCCCATTGCTGCTTCTGGGCCTGACGTGCATCCTGCCAGGGCTCCCCTCTGGCCCTTCCCACCCCGCCCTTGCTTCCTAACCAAGCCTCCTGCCCCCGCCAGCCCCTAACCCAGGCCTCTCCGCTGCTTTTGTCTCCTAGCCTAACCATGCCAGGGTCCCGGGCCTCCACGGCTTCTGCTTCCGCCGCGGTCTCTGCGGCCCGGCCCCGCCAGCACCAGAAATCCATGTCGGCCTCCGTGCACCCCAACAAGGCCACTGGGCTGCCCCCCACGGACAGTAACTGTGAGGTGCCGCGGCCCAGGCAAGTGTGCTGGGGCAGCTGACGCACCGCTGCCCTCAGCCTGCCCCCCTCCGTCCCCCACAATTTCTTCCCACCTGGGGGTCCTGCCTTGTTCTTGTCATCTTAGCCACAAGAGGTGGCTGTCTGCTGCAGCCGGGAGGTAGAGGGAAGCAAAGTAGCTTACGGCCCTCTTCTCCTCCAGTTCTCCCTCTCAGAACAGACATGCACGAAGCCGCCCCGAGGCTCCAGAAGGAAGCCTTTTTGTTCTGAGCCTTCCTGGACTTCCCTAGGACCCGGGGACAGTCAGCATCACAGGGACTCAGTCCTTGAGGGTTGGTCAGCATTGTCCCGTGGAGGTTCCAGTCTGCCGAGCTCCCAGGGAGCTGCTCCTCTCCAGCCTGTACTGCTCTCCACACACGAATCCTTCCCTGCCTCCCTCCCTCCCCGAAACCATCTCCTGCCCCCTCCCCCTTACTGGCGTCCTCAGTGGTCACATCCCTTCCTTCTGTGTCCTCTGTGGTGGCTGCCTCCCTCTGCCCTAGCTTCCCCTTCCCTTTTCCCACCCCAGGGCGCTCCAGCCGCTGGCAGGGCCGCCTTCTTGGGCCCTGATGCATTTCCCCCACCCCCACCTCTTTTCCCACAGCACAGCCCCACAGCGTGTCCCTGTCGCCTCCCCCTCCGCCCACAACATCAGCAGCAGTGGTGGAGCCCCAGACCGAACTAATTTCCCCCGGGGTGTGTCCAGTCGAAGCACCTTCCACGCTGGACAGCTCCGGCAGGTGCGGGACCAGCAGAATTTGCCCTACGGTGTCACCCCAGCCTCTCCCTCTGGCAACAGCCAGGGCCGGCGGGGGGCCTCGGGGAGCATCTTCAGCAAATTCACCTCCAAGTTTGTGCGCAGGTGAGTAGGGGGCCTAGGGCAGCAGAGAGGGTGAGGCCAGGCCCTGCACCTGCCTGGGGGAGGGGATGAGAACAGCTGGGGTTAGAGCTGGGAGTAGGTCCCTAGGGGGTTAGAAGCAGCCTCAGGAAGCCTGAGAAAGTGAGTCTTGTTGGCACCTGAGGCACTCAGACCTGTCCATCCCTCTCAGGCCTTCCCAGCTCCTCATACACACCCCTTGTTCTCTGGCCCAAGCAGATGGCCGATGCCGCCTCCTCTCTAGGAGAGTGTGAACTCAGATGCTAAAATAAAAGCCCCCCTCTTCTCTCCTGTGTTCCCATGGAAACTTATATTTGGTGACGCAGCTGCAAAGTCATGAGGCCTGAGCCAGGCTGGGCCAGCAAGGAGAGTTTCTCCTGGTCTCTTGTCTCGCCCCGTTTGACCTCCTTGCTCCCCACCCAGTTGGTTTTGTCTGTCGCAGCCATCTTTGTCTGCTGGGCGGGATGGGGTGGGGTGGGGGTGGGGTGGTGTGCCAGGATGAAGGCCGGGGGCCCAGGGCGGCGCTTTGCCGTGTGGGAACGGGTGGAGATCCTCTTCATGAGGTTTCTCACTCCAGGCCCCTGACGACCCATAGGAACAGCGTTCATCCTTGTGCATCCGGTTGTCCGGCCTCGTGGGCTGCTCCCTGCTTCCATCTCCCTGCTTCCTCAGCCATCTTAGCAGAGCTCAGGATACAGCAAGCAGGAGGCTTGGAGAGAGTGGGTTTGCCTGCCCTTCCTCCTGTACTTGGCTCCACTCAGCTAGCGTAGCCAGGCTGGGCCCCTTTCCACCTCGGCATGCAGCTGTGGGGCTGCAGGGTGGGGCATGAGCAGATGGGGGTGTCTGGGACTCTAGTCTCGCTGAGCGGCTCTTCCGAAAATGGGGGTGACCCTTGAACCTGTAAAGCCCACTCCCCACCTGCTTATCCACATACCGTCTTGTTGGTTTTTTTTTTTTTTTTATTTCTTTTTTTATTTTGTCTTTTTGTTTGTTTTTTTAGAAATCTGTCTTTCAGGTTTGCCAGAAGGTAGGCGTTGAGCCCGCTGTGTGTGTGTCTGTGTCCTGCCTCCATCACTAACGCCCCTCTTTGGCTCTTGCGCCCTCCTCCATCTGCTAACCATGTCCGTGTGGCACTCTCTCTGCCATCTTAAAGGGAAGACGACAGCCTCTGACAGGGTGGCCCATGAGGCCATGTTTGCTCACTGAGGGCAAATGGCTCTGAAAACGATGGGCCCGTCCCCCAGCAAGGGGGACCTTCTCAGGAAATTCTCCCTTTAAGATTGTCTCCTCCCCCCGGCCCCCTACCCCGGGTGTTGATCACAAGCGTGATGGGCTCCTCTTCGGCCGTTTCCCGTGTCTGTGCATGCGCTCTGAAGAAGCTCCACCCGGGTCAGAGGTGTGTCTGGGATGGTGTCTCACTTTGGGTCTCCTGGGCCTCCTCTTCCCTGGTGCCCTGAACTGCAGGTCCTCTGGGATGGCAGGACTTCAGGGGCCCTGCAGGGACACCGGGGTGTCCAGGCTTCTGCCTGACGCCTCAGGCCCGAGGAGCCTTTGCCTCTCGAGCAGGGCACAGCACCCCCTTCTGGCAGCTCCGTGGAATAAGCCCAGCGCTCCCCAACCCCAGCAGGCCTCGGGCCTCCAGCCTTTGCTGGGCGACTGGAGCCGGAACATTCTCTCTGGGCTGTGTTCTCCAGTTTTGGCCTGTGGCTTCCCACAAGCCAGGAGCTGGGACATCCTACCCCTGCGCCCTGGCAGCAGAGGGAGATCCCCCCGCACTCAGGCACCTGCCTTCCTGGGCCAACTCCTGGCTCTGTTGCCCCCAGTCCTGCCTTCATCCTGTCTGGAGGCCTGGGTGGGCTGCATACCAAGCTGAGGAGCAGGTTGGAGCCCTGGTTTCCCAAGGCCGGCAGCCCAGGCCCTGCCCTGGGGCAGGGACACCTGATAGGCACCCGGTGCCCCGCTGACAAACAGCCGAGACAGGGTCTCCAGGCTTTCCCCCTTCCGCCCGCCGCTCCCCACCCAGCTCTTCAGTGCATGGCTGGCTGTTGACTCATGGGGCCCCAGTGGGGGCCTCCACCCACGGGGCAGGAGCCAGGTGGGGCCCGAGAGCGCAGCCAGGCTCCTTCCCCTGCTCAGCGCAGGCGCCTGCTCGCAGCGCGCTGGTTGCGTTCGTGTGTCTCGTCTCTTTGTGTTCCTTTTACATGTGCTGCTGCTGCTTGCTCTCTCCTCCGTCCTTGCTCTCCTCTGCACTCCCAGTTCCCCGGCTCCAGGCACTCACCTTCCAGCCAGGAGCTGGAGAAGCCGCTCAGCGGGGCCAGACCTCTTCCCCACCCACCCTCCCAAGGTGTCTGCTTGCCCTGCCCTGCCCTCCGTCTCCCTTCTGTATCAGCAGTTGGCCTGGCAGGCAGGGGAGTTAGAAAAAGGGAGGCAGGCCTGTCTCCAGCAGGCCTCAGGGCCCTTCTACCCCCCATCCAGCCCCAGGCACTGAGCCCCAGGCACACTCCCAGCAGATCTTAGCCCTTTGAGCCTCCCAAGAGAGGCCTTTATTTATCCCCTCGCCCCTTCCCTCTAAGAGGACCACAGTTCTGAGACCCAGCCCTGGGGCCCTAGAGCAGGAACCCCCTCCCCAGAGTGCTGGCTGTGGGCTGTGCGCTCCATGAGCGCCCGCACGTCCACACCCTCCTCCCTGGCTCCTCCTTGCTGGCACGGATCTCCGTGTGGGGAGGGGCAGCCCCCCCCACCGTGCTGGGCTCCCTGTTGGAGAGGGACGGTCAAGCTGCCAGCGTGAGGGGCCGCGGGCCACTGAGCCTCATGGCCTGCCAGTGATGGGCAAGTGGCCTTCTGGGCTTGGGTCCCGCCCACCCACCGGTGGCACCTCCCCGGACCCGCCTTCACAGAGGTCCCAGCACTAAACTCTCCCTCGCTCTGTTTTTTGAGGAACCTGAATGAACCTGAAAGCAAAGACCGATTGGAGACGCACAGGTGAGAGAGGGCTGGAGCCAGCGCCGGCCCTGCGCGGGCCACCAGGCTCGCCACGAGCCTCCTGCTCCTCTCTTCCTTCTGCCACACGGCTCTTCCTCCCGTGCTTCTGCCCTGGCCCCACCTTCGTGGGGCCTCCCTCTCCTCAGAGCATCCCTCACTGCCACCACAGCAGGTGTGGGCCCTTCTCCTGAGATCCGGTAGATTCTGGAAGCAGGAGCCCCAGGCCGGGTGGTTGGGGCTACAGACTCCCACCCACGGACAAGCTCAGCTCTCCTGAAGCAGCCACTTCTTTCTCTCCGGTCTGTGAACTGCTCAGGGCTACTGTGCAGTGCTCCCCGTTCTTCCCCGACCCTCCCCTCTTCGAAGGAAAGCATGAAGCTGTCACCTCGTCACCCCTGGCCAAGGGCTGGCTTCTCCCTGCTCTGCCCTGAGAGACGGGGGTGCAGGACTGCCCACCCTCCTCACCCCGCTGTGCTCCCCAGGCCAGCTCTAACGCTCCCTCTTCTAGCACCGCTGTCTCTGGGGCACCCTCCTGCTGTCCTCTCTGGTCTCAGGGTCCATCTGCCAGGGGGGCGCTCCCGTGGGTGGGACACCATGCCCCCGCCTGATGCCCGCCTCTGCCCTCTTCGCAGACCTCACGTGGTGGGCAGCGGTGGCAACGACAAAGAGAAGGAAGACTTTCGGGAGGCCAAGCCCCGCTCACTGCGCTTCACGTGGAGCATGAAGACCACGAGCTCCATGGAGCCCAACGAGATGATGCGGGAGATCCGCAAGGTGCTGGACGCCAACAGCTGCCAGAGCGAGCTGCACGAGAAGTACATGCTGCTGTGCATGCACGGCACGCCTGGCCACGAGAGCTTCGTGCAGTGGGAGATGGAGGTGTGCAAACTGCCGCGCCTGTCTCTCAACGGCGTTCGGTTTAAGCGGATATCAGGCACCTCCATGGCCTTCAAAAACATTGCCTCCAAAATAGCCAACGAGCTTAAGCTTTAATAGGCTGCCAGGAGTGGGGGGCGCGGAGGCGGCCAGCTGGACTTCACTGCTGGGCCGGCGCTCCGCCCGCCCGGGCCAGACTGCAGAGATGGGTCGGTGTGTCTCCCCTGCTGGCACTTCCCCTCCCCGCCCTTCTCAGTTTTTTCTTCCATGTTTGTGGGGGATGGGAGATGGTTCTCTCCCCCTCCCCACAGTTACCCTGCCCATATAGCCCCCCTTCCCTCCTCTCTCCCACAGGAGGCAAAGGAAGGGGAGGGAGGGGGTGGGGGGGCAGGGCTCCCCCTCGGTACTGCGGTTGCACAGAGTATTTCGCCTAAACCAAGAAATTTTTTATTACCAAAAAGAAAAAAGAAAAAAAAAATTTCCCAGCGGCCACCTTTCCTCCCTGCCCCATTGGGACAGTCGAGACTGGATCTGTGGGGTTTCCCGGGAGGGTGGCTCAGGGCTGGAACACTCTCAGGCAAGAGTGGTGGAGTTCCCTGTCAGGCCCTCCGCCAGGCCCACTTTGGGCTTCTCCCCTCTCCTCTCCTTCCCCTCCAAGCAAACCACCAGAGGTGGCCTTCCCCTGACCTCAGGCCCCTGGGCTGGAGGCCTGGGCGGCTGGGGGCTGGGGCGGGGGTGCCGCGCAGCCCAGAAGCGGGGGGCTGGCGGCGGCCTGGGGCTGGCAGGCTAGGCACGGGGCTCGGCCTCCCTCCACACTGTATCCTCTGCCCCTCCTTTCCCAGAGGCTGGGCATTTCCTTCCACAAGCTGCTGTGGGGACATTTGTTCCCCTCCTCAAAAAGTCTGTGCCATCTTCTCCCATCTCCTCCTGGGTAGAAGGCGGGGCTGACCCCAGGGCTGGGAGGGGAGGGGACCGCAGGGCAGATGGGCTCGCTGGCCCCCGGGGGCTGCCCGGGCTGCTAGTCTCCGGAATAGGGACGATGGCATCCTCCTTTCTGGGAGAGCCTTTGTCTGAAAGCACAGCCCCCTCACCGGTCCTCTCCCTGCTGCCCCTCGTCATTGGCATTAATCTGGGCACCAGCTAGTTCCATAGCAGTGACTTCCCTCACCACTCATCTCTCGGCCTTGCCTTCTCTTCCTCACACTGTCGCCCCTCCTCTCAGGAGACACTGCCCCGGGCCTCCAGGGCCGCCTGGCCAAGGCTGCGGAGGGCAGCGGGGCCGGGAGCCTCTGCCTCCACGGGGTTGGGGGGCAAATAGGCCAAGGGCCTCCCAGCTCGCTGACCTCCGCAGCCAGTGTGGGAGTGGCTGGTTATGGGCGCTTGGCTGGTGGCAGCCGCTGCATCCCTTAATTTATTTCTCTGCTGTTTCTGTTCTTGAGAAATTGGGGGAGGGGGTCCTAAACAGAGGCTGCCTCTACCCTCACCTGAGTTGTACATTTTTTGTGATGGGTTTTATTTTTTATTTTATTATTTTATTTTTTTTTTTTTGATTTATGATGACTCCACCCCTACTCATCACCCCACTCCCAGGCCTGGCTCCATGGCAAGTCGAGCCCTTGGGTCCCAGGAAGGGGCCTCGCCAACCTCAGCCCTCCCGCCCCAAGCCCTGACCGTGGGCTCCGGCTCCTACCAAGGGCTCCCCCTCCCTCCTTCCCTCCCCCTTCCTGCCCTATGGAACAGCCCGGGTGCTCCCAGGGGCCCGGAGGGCAAGGCTTGGCTCCCAAAGGGGGTGGTGGTCGGGGGGCTCCCAGGCAAGGTGGCCCCTCCCCACCCAGCCCCCCTTCCTGCACTTAGTTTCTCCTCTGGATCAAACACGTAATAAAGAGAATGTTTGGAATCTGAGCTGCCTCCTGTTTCTCATCCCAACTGGGCAGGGACCCAGTCCCCATGGGCAAGATATGGCCCAGCCCACCTGCCTTGCTGGGAGAACTGATTGCTGTTTGGGGCCTGGGGGACAGTGCTGGGTGGACCCGTGGCCCTGACAAAGACAGTAAACCTGGGACCCTTAAACCAAAAGATTCAGTGAGCTTGAAGGTTTTATTTTTAAAAAACATTGAAAAATAAACCCATGTCTGCATATGTTCCCAACCCTCCTTACTCCAGGCTGGTGGACAGGGGGGGCACCCTCAGAGCTCCTCAGCATCCCCACCCCGGCCCCTGAAGACAGGAGAGCTAGCTCTCTGGCCCCAAGGGACCTTTCTGCCCACCTCCCCCCTCCAGCGCCCTCCCCACCTCACCCAGACTTATTGCTACAAGAAGGGAAAGAGGAAGAACAGCCAGCACATTAAACTGTCCTTGCCCCCAACCCCCACACTATGGTCACTACCCCCTACACACGAAGGGCAGGACCAAAGGCTAAGCCCTGGCAGCCTAGGAGGCAGCCATTCCAGTCCCAGCCAGGAAAAGAAAGTACCCTCAGGCCAGCTCACAAGGCCCCAGACCCTGGCCAGGCTTGGCCACCAGAAACAACGTGCAGAATCCACGGGGCCAGCTGTGCCCGTCGCGGCAGCCCCGGGTCCTCGAAAGACCTGGCGCGACCTCTAGTCCCTTCTGTCCTTGGTTTGAAGCTGGAGGTCCCCAGGGATGCCCAGCCGAGGGCTTCTGGAGCCTCTGGTTGGCGGAGAGCCTCAGCGCTCAGAGCGAGGGTGCCGGAGGCTCCAGAGGGGCTCCAATCAAGGTGGGTGGGGGCTGAGGGCCAGGGCGGGCACTGTGGCGGGATGCAGCCAGGGCAGGGCGGATGAGAGGTGGTGGTGGCTGGTTGGGGGCCAGCCGGGGCTGAAGGAAACGGCCCTGCTGGAGTGGGGGTGGCTGGCGAAGCAGGGTGGGGGCAGTGGGCAAGGGTGGCCTCAGCAGTGGGGGCGGCTGGGACAGCGAGGTGGGAGGTGGAGGAGGGGGCGGCGCAGGGGGCCCCGATCGGGGTCCCGACGTGGAGACGGATGTAATCTGGACCTGAGAGGAGACAGAAGAGTGAGAAACCAGGTTCGAGCATGCCCTCAGCCCAGTCTTTAAGGACGGAGGTGGTTCCTCTCTCTCCTCGCAGCATTTCTCTCTCCCCTTCTCACCTCATCATCTTCCTCTAGGGCTGGGGCTGGCAAGGGAGCCCCTCTCCTAGCCTCCTCCATGGGGACCGGGGCTCCAGGGGCCCCATCCTGCTCGGCCTCCCACTCCTGCAGCACCTCCTCCAGATTGAAGCGGCGCCGGTAGCTCACAAAGAAGGTCTTCACCTGGGTCAGAGTCTTGTTCCCAATCACCTCTGCAATAGCCCCAAAGTCTTTGCCATACCTACGGATGGCTGCAAGGGTCAAAAGGGCAGCAGAGTGTGAATACCGCCTTAGATCTAGTTACTTTCCTGATCCTTCCCCTCTGCCCCAGCTCCCTGGGGGGAAGGAGACACTCCTGGGGCCCTCTGTCCTCCCCAGAGCCTCACCCACCTTGTACGGCCAAGAGCTGCTCATCCGTGGTCCAGCGGGAGTTGAACTTGGTATTGGCCTACAGAGCAAGGCATGGATCCTTGAGACTCAAATATAGGGGAACAGAGGGCCTGCTCTCCAAACAAAACTCCCCTTTCTTGCTCTGCTGCCAGACTCCCTCCTGCCCCTCAAACTTGGAAGAGCAGCCTCACCTCAGGGGGGCGGAGTGGATCAATGCCGCCCTCCAGGGCTTGGCGGAGGCTGCTATTGGTCTGCTTCATGCTTTGCACCTGGGAAGGTAAGTCAAGGGAGGGCCATCATAGCAACCCTCACACAGCCATTTACCTCATCTCATCGCTCACAACCATTCAGCAGGGGAGACACACGGGTTCGCCCCTTTTCAAAGACTAGCATTATTGATTTATTTTTTAATGACCAAAAAAGAACATCAAGTTACCCAGAAACCCAGAGGATGGGAAAGATGCAGGCTTGGCAACCACACAACCTCCCTTACACCTCAGCTGCCCCCAGTCAAGAGTTCCCACCTGCCGACTGTCACCTCTCACAGCTCCTCCCTTCCCTGGGCCCCCTACCTGGCGCTTGAGGGAGATGAGCTGGGAGTCAAGGCCTCGAAGCGTGAGGTTAGCAAGGTCCGGGCTCCCCGACACTGCGGTGAGGCCCTCGGGGCTCAGGTACATGCCTTTGGGCGGGCGCCTCCGAGTTCTCAGAGGATGGTGGCGGTACTGGGAGCCCTGGGCCTCCTTCTTTCCTGGGCCTGGGCGGGTATTCAGGGGCCGAGAGGGCAGAGGCTGCCAGGGAAAAAAGAAGAGGTGGGCGGCGCAGAGCCCAAGGAGAGGGCAGGCCAGCAGGCGGGCCAGCAGAGTCTACCCCCTCACCTCTCTCTTGGGGTCTCCAGCGTCCGGCTCCCCCTCACTCACGGCTCCTCGTCCCTCTTCAAGATCATCGCTGCTTACACGGGGGCCAAGGAGCGGGTGAGGCAGGGGCTAGGGCCTGCAGGAGCGCCGTCTACCCCCACCTACAGCTGCCCTGGGCCCCCACCTGTCTTCTTTGTCCTTTCGGCCCCCAAGCCGCCGAGCCTGTCTGTCCATCACACTGGTCCGGCTGCGGGTCTTCTTCCAAGAGTAGTAATACTTCACCAGGCTAGGAATCAGCTTGTCAGGCAGCTGGGGGCAGGGGGAACACCAGAGGCTGGAGCCCACCTAAGACTCCAGGCCCCGGGAAGGCTTATCAGAAAGAAGGGGCCAAGGAGCGCCAACAGGGGTGGAGGGCTTTACCATCTGCTGGATCCGCTGGAAGCACTTGCCATGGAAGCCAAAGGCCTGTTCAAACAGCACCTTGTCCTCTACCGTCCACTCATCCGGGAATGGGGTGAAGTTGGCCAGGTCAGCCAGCGACTTCTCTACGTCGTGTTTATGCCACAGGAGCATGCCCAGTGCCTGGCCCAGGAGAGAGGAGGACTCAGGCTCAGCTGCCCCCAGCACGGTGCTGTCTCCTCCCCGAATCCCTGCGGGACGGAGGCTCACCTGCTCAATGTTGTAACCGTGCTTCTCCTTGGCCATCGCAATGTACTTGTCAACTGCAGAGGCGGGAGGAGCCAGCTCTTGGAGGAGGGGTTACAACTCCTAACCCAGGCCTGTCCGACCAGGGGTATGCCCCCAGGGACTAGGCCCCTGACCCTGAGCCCCAGGGCAGGGGTTGAACCCACATGTCTCAGCCTCTAGCCCACTTCCGAGAAGAGCCGGCCGGCAGCTGATAGGAGAACCAGGCCCCCAGCTCCCAAGGGTATGCATGAACCCAGGGTCCCACCCCACTCACGCTTGGCATCTGACACACAGTGGTTGGGGGACCACACCAACATCCCCTTCAGCTCCTTGTTACTGTAGCGTGCGGGGCTCTCTGAAAGGCAGAGGACAGAGGACACCATCACCCGGGTGGCCCTGGCCTGGACCCATGGCCAGAGGGTGGTGGAGTGAGGCCTGTGAGGTGAGGCCCAGAGGGGAAGGAGGGGCAGAGAACCAGACAGGAAGGCAGAGCAGGAAAACTAACCATGCCACAGGGCCGGCCACCCACACCCGCCTGTCCCACCAGTGGGCGCCAGTCAAGGGCTCCCCCAGGTGGGGCCCAGGGCCAAGCCACGGGCCTTCAAGTCCCCTCCCTTCACAGCCTGTCCTGCCACTCACCAGGCTTGCACTCCGGAATTACGGCCTGGTAATTGGTTCCAACGCGGATCATGCTGTCTGTGGAGCCAGGGGGAGGTAGTCAGGACTCCAGGGAGGGAGGGTGGGAGGATGGGAGGATGTGGCGGGGGAGGTGGCTGGCCTGGAGTTCTTCCTGACCACCCAGGGCCCCCACCTTCCAGGAGGCTCACTTTTCCCTGATCATCTCCTCAGTTACCCTCAATCACAGAAGGAGCTGGAAAAGGGAGAGACCTTGCCTAGCTATAGCCCGGGGGGGGGGGGGGGTGTGGCGTTGGGAAGGATAGGGGTCAGTTTTAAAGCCCAGGCCCAGCAGAGCCCTTTGTTCTGACTTAGTGGGGGGGGGGGGGGGGGATTGGAGGGCTGCCCCTAGACCTGGGCCACAGCCCTGCAGGGAATCCAAGGCTCCTCCCCACCACATGAGCCTCACGGCTTGGTGTGGAGGTGTCTTTCCAGCTCCTGCCCCGGCCAGATCTCAGTCCTCTGCAAGGTGGTAAGGTATAAGGAGCCTAAGCTGTGAAAGGGAGGGACGCCTGAGTACCTCGGGGACTGAGGGCAGGGAGGGGAGAAGCAGGACCGCCTCCCCGGCAGCTAGGGGCCCAGCCTCCAGATTCCCTGTGCCGGCTTGCGGGGAGCAAAGCAAAGGCTCCGATTCAAGGTGGGCAGGAACCACGCCTAATAGTACCCCTGGGGTCGGCAACTCTGCCCCGCGCGCCTCCCCCCGCCCCGGGCCGGTGCGCCTTTAACCCCAGGCTGCCGGGCTCACCGTGCGAGTGCTCTTCCTCGCTGCTGTCATCCTCCGAGTGCGGCTGTCCGCCGTTGGGCGCCGTCTTGGCCCGGCTGCGGGACAGGATCCCGGAGCCCGCGCTCGGCTTCTCCATCACCGAGGGCATTACCCCTGCCCAGCCGCCCCGGGGGGCGCGGGAGCCTTCGCAGAGCCGCGGTGGTTGCCGCGCTCGCCCGGAGTGCTGTGCCCGGCCCGGCCTGGAGGGGTCGCCACTGAGGCTACGAGAGCCAGGAGGTCAAGCGTGGCTAGGGTCCGGCGGGGCAGAAGCCCAGCGGGCAGCCCGGCGCTCTCCGCGACCCCCAGAGGTGAGGGCTTCAGAAAAGTTTGTGTAGAAGTGGGGTACGCGGGGTAAGAGCCGCAAGGTCCGGTCGGCTGCAGCGCGCTCGTTCTGTACGCCCCCACGGAATTGGGGGCTCCCCGGAGAAGTCAGAGCAACCTGCCCTCGGGGCGCCCTGGAGCCCCAATTGCCCGCCTGCCCACGCAGTTCAGCGAGCGGGCGCTGCGGCGCAACTGCCGCCCGCCCCCGCCCCTCCCCGCGAGCTCCGCGTCTCTCGGCTGCACCAGGATGCCCCAGTCCCGGGCGGGGACCCCTGTCCAGACCAGACCCCCGCCTGCGACGGCAGCCGGCGGCGGCGGGACGGCGCGCACGGCGCGCGGCGCTGGGGCAGAGTTGCCGGGAGGCGGGGGAGCGCAGCCGCGGGCGCCGCCTCGCACCCTAGCCGGCGCGCTCGGGCTGCTCGCTCGCCCGCCCGCTCTCCGCCGCCGCTCGCTCCTCGCGCACACAATGAAGCTGCTGGCAGGGAAGTAGTGCCGGCTGCGGCCTCAGCACCCCTCCCCCAGCCGATGCCTCCGCCAGCTGAACATCTGGCCCTGGGGTGGGAGGCAGGGCCCGGGGGGCGGGGCCTGGGGGCCGGGGCTAGACCTCCGGGGGGTGGGGTCAGGACCCGGGTGGCGCGCGCTTCCCTCTGCCGGGCCCCGGGGCTCGCAGACTTACCCCCCAGGGGGAGACCCTCTGCCCCCCCACCCCACCCCCAGGAGTAGCCAGGGGTCAGCCCCACCCACGCGCACACCAGCCCCACACAGCAGCGGGCTCGGGTTACCGCCGCCTGCCCCGGGGGCCCTGAGGCCGCCCGCCCGCCCGCCCGGGTGGAGCCCAGCTTTTCCTTCCATTTCCCTTCCTGCCAAGGAACTCCCCGCCCCCCCCTTCCGCAGGGGGAACCCCCCCACACACACACACTTCATGCGCCCTTGGGGGCCAGAGCGGATGGGAGGCCGGACAGGCGAGGATTGAATTCCTCCAAGAGCTACTGGGCCAAGGAGCCTGGCTTCTGGTGTGCATCACTCGGTCCCCAGGGGTCACCTCAATTCCCTTTAACGGCTGCAGTGCGCACCCCAAAACAGTGGCCCATGGGGTTGCGGGATGGGGCATGGGAAGTGCAGGGGAAGACCTGGACTGCAGAGTGGGGGGAAAGCTAGGGGTCTGTCTTCCCCCCCACCCACGCCCGCCCCGAGTTCACTGTCACCCCAGCGGGGCGGAGAGCCCCCTCCCCCAGGACGAGCACGGGCAGCGTGACAGACCGGGAAGCGGGTAGCGCGGCACAGACGGAGAGGGGGGAGGGGGTGGGCAGAGACTTTCAAAGCCAGACCCAGCCACCCTGCCAGGCACACAAAGAACCAGCACACACACCGGCGGCGGCGGCTCGGAGCCTGCGAGCCGCGCCGGTGCCCGTCCCCGCCGCCCCAGGCACGTGCTGCGGCGCACACAGGCCAAGGCCCCCTCCCGCCCGCGGCCCCTCCCACCCGAACCCCAGACTCCCAGACGCACCTCCGCCCGGGCACACCCCGCTGTGCCCAGGCTGAGCCGAGCCGGCGCTCGCACCCTCCCCTCCCTTCCCTTCCCTTCCCTTCCCTTCCTCAGCCACTCTGTAATCAGATTCCTAAATTTAGAAGCAACCCCGGGCCCAGCCAGGGGTCCCCGCCCCCACACGCTGCCTGCGGCCAGCCGGCCGGGGTCCTGCGGTCGGGCCACGACCCGGCCGGGGCCTCCAGGTCCCGGGGGCTCCTGAGGGCGGCTGGGCAGAGTCAGGCCCTACCCCACCCCGCTGCGGTGCTGTCGGGCCACAACTGGGGCCACCCAGCCAGCGGCCACGTTGCCCGCCACACCTCCGGCCAGAGCGCTGGGGCCTTTTTCCTCCTCTTAAATCATGGGTTGGGCACCAAGCCCCAGGGTGGGGAGGTCTGTATAGAGGAGAACGAATAGGCCAAGGGCAGGTCTGAGCTGTGAGGTCGGCTACAAATGAAAAGAGCCTCCTCAGCCTAAGCCCTCCTGAGTGGCAGGGTGCCACCCCACCCCCAGCACCTCCAATCTTTAGGGAGCCTCTCCTCTCTGTCCCCTCCCGCCTGGCAGGCAGCCAGGGCTGCTCACAGCTCTCTCCTATGATGGAGTCTTCCATTTTGCCCACAGCAGCCCCCCATTAGGCAGGGCCTCGGCTGAGTCCCCTAATTCCCCCTCGCCTCTTTTCCATACTCATACTCAGGGTCCAGGGCCCAGCATCTCACCTCACCCCCAGACCTCAGCATCATGCTCATTCTGGCCTCCCTCCTCCCAGGCTGCCCGAGGTACCCCCAGTCACCAGCATCCTGCCATCCTTTGCACCCTGCCCCCCATAAGGAGGTAGCTGTGTTCTCACTTCTCCCTGGAGCCTGGAGCTCAGGGCCAGAGAAGATTCTACTCTGGAGGTGGGGGCAGGGAGAGAAGGCTTATGCCTTGGAGTTGCAGAGGAGGGGGGGCAGTCTGCGGACCCTGATGTGATGAGGCTTCTGCCTAGGAGGTGGGACACCACATGGGAAGGGTATCCTAGGAATTTGGGGATGACGGTGGGGGCCACGATGTCCAGAGAGGAGGTACATTCCTAGTGAGCAAACCTCCCCAAGGGGCATCCTTACAGGGTTAGGAGGGGGAGGGGCAAGGCCCCACCCTCCCACCTGCTGCAGCCACCCCCCCTCCCCAGCTGGCCCCCTCTTTTGTGCAAAGCCACACAAAGGACAAGGGGCCCCGGCCGGCCTGGCCATCTGCTCCCAGCAGCCAGAAGGCTCTTAAAGAGACAGCACCCCCTCCCTGCCCTGGGGCTGTAGGGTGCAATAGACCGGGTGCTCCAACAGAGCCTGGTCTCAGCGGTACCCCACGTGCCGCCCACTTTTCCCTGGCTCCCCCAGCCCCAGGTGAGGAATCCTCTCCCAGAGCACCGAGGTGCCACGTGGCCTGGAACACAGAGGTATGGGAGGGGGAGCAAGGAGGCAGCCAGGGACCAGCCCCTCCTCTCCTGCCTTAGGCGGAGGGGCCGGGGGAGCTCAGCACTGGGGTCCATCGGCTCCCTGAGGCCACCTCGGAGCTTTGTGAGGGCCGCTGGTCTCCTGGAGTGCCCTCCCCGCCAGGGAGCTCCCCTAGCCCTTCCTCAGGGAGGATGCTGGTGCTTGCTTTTTGAGGCCTGCAGGCCACTGGGCAGGAGCCCAGTGATCTGATCCGGGCACATTTGTTTCCTGCGTTTTCCAGTTGAGGAAACTGAGGCTTGGCACTGCCCCCACAGGGGCCTCCACGAAACTAAAGCCGCAGGCTGTGTCCGAAGGCGGCCTCCTGCCGCCCACCCAGGCCAGATAAGGCTCCTCACCCTGAGATCTCCAAGGAAGCCAGAGCCTTTGCCACACTGCTAGGGATACAAGTTTACAATATTTTTGTGATTGTTTACTTCTCCACTGTCTCCCTGCTAAGCCACCGGCAGGGATTAGGTCCTCTGTGTTCACTGCTGTGTTCTCAGCGCCTGGTATATAGTAGGCACTCAATATTTGCTGAATAAATGCCAGAAGCCCCCAAATGCTTCCTCTTCACTGTTCCTCTGTCCTCTGCGCGTTAGGCATCTCACCCCCTCCCTCCTCCTCGAGGTGAGGCAGAGGGGACAAAGGTCGAAGCGGGATGCTGGGAGAGAAAAGGAGGGTGACCTTGAACAAGCCCTCAGCCTCCCCTCTCCCTCCTCCCAAAGGCGGGGGCGGCTCCAGCCAATCCTGAACCCGTAGCCCTGCCAGACAGACTGGGACTGTCCTGAGCTCTGGCCAGGCCAGCCTGGCCGCTGCGGCGTGGTGCCTGGGACCCTGGCCAGGCCCTCGGTGGCCACAGCCAAGGGGCTCAGCTTGGGGAGGGTGGCAGGCAGGCGGGCCCTTGGGTGGGGGAGGGGAGGGAGGGTGGCAAGATCTCAGGAAAAACCTGGCTGAGCAGCTGGGGGAGTTGGACAGGAGGCCAGGGGAGATGAAGCTGGGGAAATGGAGAAGGTGGGCTATAGCGCTGAAGGAGCATGGGCGGGGGGGTTAGGGGGCTCCCTCCAGGGCCCCCATCCCCTCAACCTACCCAGACAGGACCTTGGGTCCTCTGTTCCTCCCAGGGGGCCCCCCGCCCCGGGCCCACTGGCAGGCTGTGTGGCCCAGGCACTGCCTTCCTCCTCTCTCGGTCCTGGTAGTAACCCCCTGAACGGGCCCACACTCCCACCCGGGGTTGTGAAGAGACTGGGAGGTGACAGAGGTGACAATCGGGTGCTTGGCACCGCCTCAGCACTGTGGCCGCATGAGGAGGGCAGGGAAAGGAGGCCAGGCCCGCGCATCTGTGAGCCGCGCTCACCAAAGCAGGAGCAGGCAGGAGGTCAGCAAGGAGAGACCCCAGGCTTCCTGACACCGGCGCCCAGGAAATCTGACTCCCCCCGAGCAGAGCAGGAATGGGGGTGGAAGATCAGAGAGACCTTAGCAGAGAGACAAGAGAAGGTGATGGGGCCTCCCTGAACCCACGAGGGGGCAGCTTCCAGACCTGGAAGCCAACTCTGTTCCTCTGGAAGCCAGGAAAGGAACCTCCCCCACTCGCCCTCACCTGGGCCACAGCTGGCGCCCTCTGGCGGTGACAGCGTGGACCAAGGGGGCCCACCTCAGCCAGGCCACAAATGTCTTCCCAGGGAGTCTGAACACGGGCCCCCTGAGAAGCCCACTCTCTGGGATACAGGGCATGGGGTCAAGATCCTTCAGGGCCGACTGAGCTTTCTATCCAATCCCCAGGACCTCCCCTTGGCCCATAGCCCCTAGAACCACCCAGAACAAAGTGGGGTGGAGCCGAAACCCCTGGAGAAATGGCTGAGGGAAGGAGAATTGCAGGGAAAGTGCAGGAACTCCCCGCCAGCCAGGAAGCTTGGACCTGGGTGAGTCCTGGCTCTGCTTCTTGCTTGCTATGTGGCCCGGGGTGAGTTACTTGGCCTCTCTGAGCCTCAGGTCTGCCATCTCTCAGAGGGAACAGTAACTCTGACCATCTGATTGTTGGGAAGACCCAATAAGCATCATCTCAGATGGCATGTCATTCAAGTCTCTATCAATGTTGGTTTCCTTCTGAAACAAGGGTCCCCTCTTGAACAGCCCGCAGCAGAGCTAGAGAAGTCCCTCACTGCTCTGTGAGGCAGCCCGTGCCCTGTGGACCAGCTGAAGGCCATTGCTATGTGGCATTCCTAGGCCTCTGAACTAAAAGCTCTTCCTCTGTGACATTTGACCCTTGCAGCCTCCCTCTGACTGCTCTTCTGTTCCAGATTCCTGCCTTCAGTGTGATCTCTCCATGGAAATAGAGCTGGAGAAAGATCCTCAGATGCTGCTTTGGTCAGGCCCCACTCTTGCTCAATAACTTTCCATGGTTCCCTATTGCCTTCTGGGCAAAGTGGAAACTTCTCTCCCAACCCAGTACTCAACGCCTTTCCAGCCTGTAACTGATCCAGCTGAATGGGTCTGCTCACTACTTGCTGAGCCCTACCCAGAATACCCCATCCCCGCTGCAGACCCTCACCCACTCACTTGCACACCCCCTGCCTGGCCGGTCCCTCAGAACTGCTGGCTCCTGGTGGCCGGCTCTGCTCTGACATGGCCCATCCAGGGCTCCTGGCTTAGCTGTGAGCACCCCTCCTTCCCCCGCTCAACCTCCCCTGTTCATGCTCCCCTTTCACCACCCCAGCCACTGCATGGCTGTTAGCCCATGACCTGGCCTCCAGCTTCCAGAGGGCATTGAGGCCTCTGGGAGAAACCCACTCCAAGGCCTGCCCTTGTACCCCAAGATTCCACTCCTTCCCTCTGACCTCCAGTTGCTGGTGTGCCTTCCCCCTTCAAAGCCAGCCTCCGTCCCAGGCTCTGCATCTCCCAGGCACACACACATACACATACACACTCCTGTGAATACTCGGGGCCTAGTGCCTTGGTTTGGTCCTCATTTACCTCCTCCCTCACGGTTTTGGCTCCACCCACTTTGTTCTGGGAGGTTCTGGGGATTGCATAGGGCTGAGGCCCTTCATCCCAAGACACTCCCATCCCCCGTGTACACCAACATGCTAACACACAATCACCCCTTCAATCAGTTCACCTTTAGCTACCTTCAACTGGGCTTCCCTGGTGGTTCAGCTGGCAAGGAATCCGCCTGCAATGTGTGAGACCTGGGTTCAATCCCTGGGTTGGGAAGATCCCCTGGAGAAGGGAAAGGCTACCCACTCCAGTATTCTGGCCTGGAGAATTCCTTGGACTCCATGGTCCATGGGGTCGCAAAGAGTTGGACAAGACTGAGCGACTTTCACTTTCAGCTAAAGCTACTGCTGCCTTTTTGCTTTTTTAAAAGCTGGGCTTCCTATAAAAGGCTGTTCACACCCTCCATCCTTATCCTCACCTCCTACTCAATCGGCAGTCTGCTGCAGGGTTCTGTCCCCCTCGACCACTCCACAAAGACTGCTCCTGCCAAGGTCACTAGTGGCTGTCACCTCTAAACCCAAAGGACCTTTGATGGGCCTGGACTCAGTCCACCTCTGGGCCAGACAGACAGAGAGGACACGAGCTCCCAGCTGACTCCCATCATCTCTGCCACCAAACCCTTGCTAGTGAGAATTTGGTCCCAGGCCACACCCTTAACCCCCTGGGCTGTGAACACTGCAACCTCCATCTCTAGCCCTGGCCTCTGTCCCTGGCTCTGGACCCCATTCCCTACCAGCTTCCTTCTGGACTTCTGGGCTTAGTTTTCTCTTAGACACCACAAGTTCAACCTGCCCCAAATGGATTTCCACCTTTAAAGTAGATAGATTTGTTGTTTGTCAGACCCTCAAAGTCATGTCAGACTATTTGTGACCCCCATGGGCTGCTGCATGCAGGCCTTCTGTGTCCTTCAGTATATCTCCTGGAGCTTGCTCAAACTCATATCCATTGAGTCGGTGATGCCATCCAACCATCTCATCCTCTGTCATCCCCTTCTCCTCCTGTCTTCAATCTTTTCCAGCATCATGGTCTTTTTCCAATGCATTGGCTCATCTCATCAGCCAAAGTATTGAGATTTGCTTCAGCATCAGTCCTTCCAGTGAATGTTCAGGTTTGTTTCCTTTAGGATTGACTGGTTTGTTCTCCTTGCTGTCCAGAGGACTCTCAAGAGTCTTCTCCAGCAGCAAGATAGACAGATAGATTGATATAGATATTTAGTTTTCTTTATTTACTTATTTGGCTGTGCCAGGTCTTTAATTGCAGACGCAAGACCTTCTATCTTCACTGCAGCATGGGGGATCTAGTTCCCTGACCTGGGATTGAAGCTGGGCCCCTCGCATTCAGAGGAAGGAATGTTAGCCACTGGACCACCAGGGAAGTCTCAGGGGTCCACCTCCTGACTACCTGTTTGCACTGCCCGCCCCCTCTCCCCACCAGTCCCCAAAGTAGAAATGTGGAAGATGCCCTGGACTCCTTCTTCTGTTTCACTTCCAAGTCCAACAGTCTCCTATTTTCGTCAGTCTCTTCCCCCATGGCCACTGCCTCGCGCTCCATAAATGAAACAACCTCCCAGCAGGCCGCCCTGCCTCCTCTTTTGGCCCCCTCTACACAGAAGAACTGTACAAAAAAGATCTTCATGACCCAGATAATCACAACGGTGTGATCACTCACCCTAGAGCCAGACAGCCTGGAATGTGAAGTCAAGTGGGCCTTAGAAAGCATCACTACGAACAAAGCTAGTGGAGGTGATGGCATTCCAGTTGAGCTATTTCAAATCCTGAAAGATGATGCTGTGAAAGTGCTGCACTCAATATGCCAACAAATTTGGAAAACTCAGCAGTGGCTACAGGACTGGAAAAGGTCAGTTTTCATTCCAATCCCAAAGAAAGGCAATGCCAAAGAATGCTCAAGGTACCACACAATTGCACTCATCTCACACGCTAGTAAAGTAATGCTCAAAATTCTCCAAGCCAGGCTTCAGCAATACGTGAACCATGAACTTCCAGATGTTCAAGCTGGTTTTAGAAAAGGCAGAGGAACCAGAGATCAAATTGCCAACATCCGCTGGATCATCGAAAAAGCAAGCAAGTTCCAGAAAAACATCTATTTCTGATTTATTGACTATGCCAAAGCCTTTGACTGTGTGGATCACAATAAACTGTGGAAATTCTGAAAGAGATGGGAATACCAGACCACCTGACCTGCCTCTTGAGAAACCTATATGCAGGTCAGGAAGCAACAGTTAGAGCTGGACATGGAACAACAGACTGGTTCCAAATAGGAAAAGGAGTTCGTCAAGGCTGTATATTGTCACCCTGCTTATTTAACTTATATGCAGAGTACACCATGAGAAATGCTGGGCTGGAGGAAGCACAGGCTGGAATCAAGATTGCCGGGAGAAATATCAATAAACTCAGATATGCAGATGGTACCACCCGTATGGCAGAAAGTGAAGAGGAACTAAAAAGCCTCTTGATGAAGGTCAAAGTGGAGAGTGAAAAAGTTAGCTTGAAGCTCAATATTGAGAAAACTAAGATCATGGCATCTGGTCCCATCACTTCATGGGAAATAGATGGGGAAATAGTGGAAACAGTGTCAGACTTTATTTTGGGGGGCTCCAAAGTCACTGCAGATGGTGACTGCAGCCATGAAATTAAAAGACACTTACTCCTTGGAAGGAAAGTTATGACCAACCTAGATAGCATATTGAAAGGCAGAGACATTGCTGTGCCAACAAAGGTCCGTCTAGTCAAGGCTATGGTTTTTCCAGTGGTCATGTATGGATGTGAGAGTTGGACTGTGAAGAAAGCTGAGCGCTGAAGAATTGATGCTTTTGAACTGTGGTGTTGGAGCAGACTCTTGAGAGTCCCTTGGACTGCAAGGAGATCCAACCAGTCCATCCTAAAGGAGACTAGCCCTGGGTATTAATTGGAAAGAATGATGCTGAAGCTGAAACTCCAGTACTTTGGCCACCTCATGCGAAAAGTTGACTCATTGGAAAAGACCATGATGCTGGGAGGGATTGGGGGCAGGAGGAGAAGGGGACAACAGAGGATGAGATGGCTGGATGGCATCACCGACTTGATGGACATGAGTTTGGGTAGACTCCAGGAGTTGGTGATGGACAGGGAGCCCTGGTGTGCCGTGATTCATGGGGTCGCAGAGTCGGACACGACTGAGCAACTGAACTGATCTGAAACTATTCTTTCTTCAGCAGCCAGGGGAATCTTTCTCAAGTCCAACCTAATCAAGTCAGCCCTCTGCTTTTCAATATCCTTTGATAATCTCCTTCAAAACCGGGCCTCCTGACATCCCTTCCCCCTTTGCGTTTCTCCTTTGGGGATCCATGTGGTGCTGTGGAGTTGATCCCACCCCACTGTCATCCCTGGGTATCATGATTAGTTCAGAAGTAGACTAGAGACCTAAGCTGGCCCAAACAGGGTGTTACAAATATGGACGAAGGCCAGGAAGCTGAGTCAAGAGGGCACCAGGAAGAGATGGGGAAAAACTGGTTTCTCAGTGACTTCAACTTCACCTGAAGCCACAGAACCGCTGAACTTTTTTAGTCACGTGAACCAATACCTTCCCTTGGTTGTCTAAGCCTGGTCAATTTCAGCTTTCCATCACTTGCAAGCACAGCTTCTGAAATAACACATCTCTCCAGATCACCCTGCTTGGACTTACACGCCAGCCACGCCCAGCCACCTGCAGTTCCCCTGGAGTCTGTAGATTCAAGTCCTGACACCAGGCTTGCCGCTTCTTTCCTTGTTGACTCATTCTCATTTGCCTTGTAAAACGAAGCTCAATTTCACCTAGTCTAGGACACCCGCCCCTCCTCATCTCAGCACTGATCACACTCTAATGTAATCACATACCTGTTTTCCTGTCTGTCCCCTCCTTGAGGTTGCGAGTCCTGAGAGGGCAGGGCATCTGTCTTACTCCCCTGTGGCCCTCTCACCCCACAGGTGCCTACCCTACCAGGTCCCAGGAAACTACTTCTGCCAAATTTCCCCTGATTTCACCAACCTATTAGGAACCCCTTGTAGGCAAAGATTTAAAATAACAGCAGAAAGCGCCAACTTTTGTGAGTACCTATTATTTCTATTTTCACAGCTATATTCCCCAGACCCTAGATTACAAGTACATAGTAGATTCTTGATAACTATTGTTGAATAAATTTGTGGATGAATAACAAACAAATGGAATGCTCATAGGTACCAACCACAGTGTGCAAAATGCTTGTCTAAATTGTCTCATTTTCCTCTACAGTAAGCCTATGAGGAAGGTATTCTAATTATCTTCATTTTAGAGATAAGGAGCTGAGGCTTCAGAAGATCACACAGCTTGAAAGTGGCAGAACTGAGGCTGGTTTCAAGGCAACCGATGCCGGAGTCCTGTTTTTCATATCGCTGATCCACATCATTCCAGTTCACATGCATTTGGGTGTGCCAGGGGGACCTGCCACTTGAAAGTGCTCTGAGCAAAGTGTGCAGTGCATGCATGAATGCTAAGTTGCTTCAGTCATGTCAGATTCTTTGCGACTCTGTGGACTGTAGCCCACCAGGCTCCTCTGTCCATGGGATTCTCCAGTGAAGGATACTGAAATGGGTTGCCATGCCCTCCTCCAGGGGCTCTGCCAGACCCAGGGGTCGAATCCATGTCCCTTACGTCTCCTGTCTTGGCAAGAGGGTTTGAGCAAAGCCAACATTTTATTATTATTTCTCCTAAGAAGTGCGGAGGTCAGTGTCACCATTGACAGTGCTCAGTGGTCGCCAAGGCCTCAGGTGTTTCTCATCCCTCAGCTTTGCCTCTTTCACACGTCAGAGGATTTCCCCTTATGGTTACCAGATGGCTGCAGCTGCTCCGGGCATCTCAACTTCAGAGGACGCTTTCCAGAGAAGGAGGGGAGGGACATACAGCAGGGGCTTTCTCCTTGGCATGTCTCTTTGATCAGGGAGAAAAGCCTTTTTCAGGACTCCCTGAGCAGCCCTGTGCCCCTTAAACCAATCCCGGGCAAAGGGGCATAGGAGTCCCCTGTGTGGACCAGACCCATCATGTTTGTGTATGATGTTTGTGCCCATCATGGTACAGCTGCCATGAGATTCAGAGGCCTCCACCCATCACCTGAGCAGTCAGCAGTCATGCTCTGTTAGCAAGAAAGAAGGAAGCATGGCTGTTGGGTGGACAGGCAACCTCGCCCCCTGCCCCTCTCCCTATACCCCAGACACCTCTCTCCGTGCCTTAGAACATTCGGAACTGCAAAAGAAGGAGGGGGTTGCGGTTCTCTTCCCCAGTAGCAGACATGGATTATGGCCCTGAAGTCACAGCCTCCGGGTGCCCGCATTTCTGAGGATGAAAACCAGCAAAGAGGGCTGTAGTTTCTGGTGGAGAACAGGCTCAGTGGACCCAGTGGTGAGTCAGCAGAGATGGATAACCTGAAACAGACAGACAAGTTGATGGATTCTGAACTGTTTGCAGGTTAGACGTATGCAATCATGCATTCAACAAGTGTTCATTGTCCATCATCTCTTCTGACTCTTCCTTCTCTGTGAAGACTTAACTGGCCCAGGTTGTCTGGAGACTGTTGATGAGGACTCTGAGTCTGCACCTGGCTTCACAGACAGGATGCCAGAAGGGATTAGTAATGTCTGCCATGGGCACAGAATGGGTGGCTGGGATGCAGAGAGGAGAGAGAGTCCAGGAAACAACGAATTATGGAGACTGTGACCCTAGAAAGGGGGCCCTAGGGCTTTACAGGTTAAGCTGTTGTTGTTCAGTCGCTAAGTTGTGTCCAACTCTTTGTGACCCCATGGACTGCAGCACACCAGGCTTCCCTGTCTTTCACCATTTCCCAGAGTTTGCTTAAACTCATGTCCACTGAGCTCATGATGCTGTCCAACCATCTCATCCTCTGTTGTCCCCTTCTCCTGTTCTCAGTCTTTCCCAGCATCAGAGTCTTTTCCAATGAGTCAGTTCTTTGCATCAGGTGGCCACAGTATCTTTATAGAAATAATCAAAGTGAAGTCCATTGCACCTGAAAATATCTGAGTTATTTTCAAATATATTTTGATATTGATCTCTAACATAACCTCCACAGTGATAAGAAACAGTCTGTATGATTTCAATACCTTTAGGCATTCAAATTTTTGCACCTCGTCGTACGACCCTGAATATGTTCTAGTGTTTCCTAGTTTATAGTCTATGGGAACTTGAATAGAATGTGTATCCTACTGTTGTGTGAAAATTGTATAAATCTTAATTATGTTAAATTGGTTCATAGTGATTTTCAGGTTTACTATATCCTTCTCTTGTCGTTCAGTTGCCCAGTTGCTACTGACTCTTTGCGACCCCATGGACCGCAGCACGCCAGGCCTCCCTATCCCTCGCCATCTTCCAGAGTTTGCCCAAGTTCATATTCATTGCATCGGTGATGCCATCCAGCCATCTCATCCTCTGACGCCCTCTTCTCCCTCTGCGCTCAATTTTTCCCAGCATCAGGAACTTTTCCAATGAGCTGTTTATATCACATGACCAAAATCCTGGAGCTTCAGCTTCAGCATCAGTTCTTCCAGTGAATATTCAGGACTGATCTCCCTTGAGATTGACTGGTTTGATCTCCTTGCTCTCCAAGGGACTTTCGGGAGTCTTCTCCAGCACCTCAGTTTGAAGGCATCAGTTCTTTGGAATTCTGCCTTCTTTACAGGTTCAACTCTCACAACCGTGTATGACCACTGGGAAGACTATATATCTTGACTATATCCTTCTACTACTATGTATATTCATTTTGTTAATTTTTGAGAGTTTGATATTGAATCTCCAACTAAAAATCTTAATTTATCTACTTAAAACATAATTGTAATATACAGTGGAACTATATGTAACCTTGTTCTGTATTTTCCAAGTCTCTTGTAAATGTGTTATCATTTTTTCATAATTTAAAAAATTAACCATTTGGAAAAGATTTATTAAAGTAAGTAAAATAATAAAATTATGGATAAAAATTAAAATGAGGTCAACAGGGTGGGCCCTAATTCAAGATGACTGGTGTCCTTGTTAAGAATGGGGAATTTGGAACAGATAGCCACATATAGGAACAGCATGTGATCACGAAGATGGCCATCTACAAGCGAGAGAGGCCTGGACATCTCCTTCTCACACCACAGTCCTCAGAAGGAACCAGCTAACCCAGGGACCTCCTTGGTGGTCCAGTGTTTAAGGCTCCACACTCTCAATGCGTGGGGCTCGGGTACAATCCTCGGTCAGGGAACTGGATCCCACATGCAGCAACTGAGTCCACATGCCTTAACAAAGACCCAGCACAGCCAAATAATTAAATAAATCTCTTTTTTTACTTTAAAAAGAAGGAATGAACCCTGCCAACACCTTGATTTTGGACTTCTGGCCTCCAGAACGGTGAGACAATAAACTTCTGTTATTTCAACCACCCAGTCTGGAGTGCCTTATTACAGCAGCCCTGGGGAACTGCTACATGGGGCAATGGCCTCTGGGCTCCAAGGTGTCGACACAGACCTGAAGCAGCTGTGGGCCTCCAAGTCAGGACGTCTCACCCCCTTTCCACCTGTACACCCCTCTCTGGCCTTGGCCTCTTTGACTATCAAAGTGGAATAGACTTGATGACTGCCTGGCCCTCTCCCAGCCTTAAATCTAGCTACCAGTTGTTGCCTCCTGTTGACTTCTAATGGAGAAGGCAATGGCACCCCACTCCAGTACTCTTGCCTGAAAAATCCCATGGATGGAGGAGCCTGGTGGGCTACAGTCCATGGGGTCGCTAAGAGTCGGACACGACTGAACGACTTCACTTTCACTTTTCACGTTCATGCTTTGGAGAAGGAAATGGCAACCCACTCCAGTGTTCTTGCCTGGAGAATCCCAGGGACGGGGGAGCCTGGTGGGCCACCGTCTATGGGGTCGCACAGAGTTGGACACGACTGAATTGACTTAGCAGTAGCAGTTGACTTCTAATGCCAAGGGTGGAGCCTGGGGACCTCAAAGTTAGGAGTGACAAGCATGACATTTAACAGCCTTGTATTGGTTAGGCCACAATAGTGCTTCGTAACAAGTGACCCAAAGCTTCTGGAGTCAGAACCTCAGGAGTGACTGACTGCACTGGGTGGTTTTGGCTCTGGGTCTCCCACGGGGTTGCTACCGAGAGGTTGGCTGGACATCAGTCTTCTGTATGGAACAGTCCTCTTCAGGGTGGCCCACTCACTTGCCCAGCAGCTGAGAGTTGGCTGTTGGTGAGAAGCGTCAGTTCCTCACCTCCATGCTCCATGAGCATCCTGACAGCATGGCGATTGGCTTCCCCAGACGGAGCCATGCAAGAGGCCAAGGCAAAAGCTTGGTCTTGAGTTTCATAACCTGGTCTTAGGAATGACACAGTGTCACTGCAGAAGTTCAGCGTTGGAGAGGCCTATGTAAGGATATGAATACGAGAAAGTAATGATCACCAGGGGCTTCCCTGGTGGCTCTCAAATTAAGAATCTGCCTGGAATGAAGGAGACCTGGATTCGATCCTTGGGTTGGGAAGATCCCCTGGAGAAGAGAATGGCTACCCACTCCAGCATTCTTGCCTGGAAAATCCCATGGACACAGGAGCCTAGTGGGTGAAAGTCGTGGATGGGGCTGCAAAGAGTTGGACACAACAGAGCTATTAACACTACTGCTACTAATGATCACCAGGGCCATCAGAGTGCCTGGCAGGATAAGAGATCTGGTACTAGAAAGGATTCTGGGGGCAAAGGGTTGTGAAGGAAGAGTCTTACAGATTGAATCTGGGAAAGATGGAGCCTTGAGAGTACATCTGTGTCCCACATACCACAAACTGGATGGCTTGAAACACTAGCAATTGATTTTGGCCAGGGACTTCCCTGGTGGTGCAGTGGTTAGGAGTCTGCCTGCCAATGCAGGAGACACAAATTCGATCCCTGGTCCAGGAGGATTCCACGTGCTGCAGAGTAATTAAGCCCGTGGGCCACAACTACTGAAGCCCATGCTCAGCAACAAGAGAAGCCCCTGTACCTCAGCTGGAGAGTGGGCCCTGCTCATCGCAACTAGGGAAAGCCAGGGCGCAGCAGCAAAGATGCAACACAGCCATAAGTAAATAAATAAGAAATAAATTTAAAACTTGAAAAAGGTTTTTGGCCAAAAGTCCAAAATCAGGGTGTTGGCTCGGTTGGTTCCTCCTAGAAGCTCTGAGAGGGAATCCATTCCATACCTCTCTTCCAGCTTCTGATGACTCCTGGAAACCCCTGGTGTCTTTGGCTTGTAGCTGCTTCCTACCACTCTCTGCTTCTGTCTTCATATGGGCATCTTCCCTCTGTACGTGTGCCTCAAATCTTCCTCTCTTTTCTGTTGTAAGGACACCAGTCCTTGGATTTAGAGCCAACCCTAAATGCGGGATGATCTCATCCTGAGATCCTTAACTACATTACATCTGAAAACATCCTATTTCCAAATGGGTCACGTTCACAGGCACTAGGAGTGGACTTGGATACATCTTTGGGGACGTTATTCAACGCACTTTGATTCCCAGGTGGCGAGGTGGTAAAGAACCCGCCTGACAATGCAAGAGACGCAGGAGGTGCGGATTCCATCCCTGGGCCGGGGAAGATCCCTTGGAGTAGGAAATGGCAACTTACTCCAGTATTCTTGCCTGGAGAATCCCAGGGACAGAGGAGCATGGCAGGCTACAGTCCATGGGGTCACAAAGAGTCAGACACGACTGAGCGGCTGAGCACACACACATTCAACCCACTAAGGAGGCCTCCCCATGGAGGGGCTGATTGATGCCATGAGTTAGTAGCTCCATCTGCTTTGGCTCATGTGTCACCTCTAGGGAGCCTGCTATCTCTCCTTTGCGCCCCACGGCGCCTGTGCCTGCCACCAGCACTGCACCATTATTCCTTCAATGAACATTTACTGAGCACCTGCTCTCTATCAGGCACTGAGCTGGGTCCCAGAGGTTCACAAGTTCAGGTTGCCAAATTTAGCATGCGAAAACCTGGAACACACTGAAATCTGAATTTCAGATGCAGAGTGAGTTTAAGTTTGCTCCCGTATTGCATCTGGCAACGCTGACAGCAGCAGAGGAGAGAAGCCCAGCCTGCAAACTGCAGGAAGTCTACCGTCTTATAGAGGAGATGGCAGGGTGCAATGGGGGAGAACAAGGATCAGGAGACCCAGGGAGTGCGCCGGGCCGGCGGGAGTGCGGGCAGTGAGCGAAGCCTTCCTACCTCCAAGCTGGGACCCGGGGTGATTTCCTCACCCCAGAAGAGGGTTTCCAAAGGTGGGGAAGGGGACCCTGGCCGAACATGGAGACGGCCATCTCCGAGGGCTTTCACTGGCCCACCAGCTGTTCGTTTTTGCTTTTAAAGGGTGATGTGTGGTGTCACAGATGCCAAAGAAGAGTGTTTCAAGGAGAGGGGGTGAAGGATACGCCAGATGTTGCCTGGACGTCCAGAAAGATAAGGACTGAGACATGTCGCTTGGAGATAGAAGGGCTGCTGGAAAACATCCCCTGGGAGAGGCTTCCGTGGGGTGGCGGGAACAGAAATCAGGCTGTAACAGGAGGAGAGTGAGCAGTGTAAGGAGAGGAGACAGGCAAGGCCACTTTCTGCGAAGGTTTTTGGGTGGAGGGAGGCAGAGAGCAGGAGAGCAGGGTTGAGGAGGGCTGGGGGAGGAACGGGTGACTGAAGGGAAGGACCCTGAGGGGAGGAGGCTCAGCTCTCAGGCGGCAGGGAAGGGAGGGTGGAGCACCTTCAGATTCTTTTCTGGTATATATATATATATTTTTTGTTGTTGTTGTTCGTTTTGGGAAATGAGGGATTCTCCTTGACACAGTAAATAGATGGGGGGAAAAAATGGAAACAGTGATAGACTTGGGCTCCAAAATCACTGTGGATGGAGAATGTAGCCATGAAATTAAAAGACACTTGCTCCTTGGAAGAAAAGCTATGACAAACCTTGACAGCGTAGACATCACTTTGCCAACAAAGGTCCATATAGTCAAACCTATGGTTTTCCCAGGAGTCATGTAGGGATGGGAAATTTGGACCGTAAAGAAGCTGAGTGCTGAAGAATTGATGCTTTTGAACTGTGGTGTTGGAGAAGACTCTTGAGAGTCCCTTGTACAGCAGGGAGATCCAACCAGTCCATCCTAAAGGAAATCCACCCTGAATATTCATTGGAAGGACTGATGCTGAAGCTAAAGCTCCAGTACTTTGGCCACTGATTCAAAGAGCTGACTCATTGGGAAAGACCTTGATGCTGGGAAAGATTGAGGGCAAGGGGAGAAGGAGGTGAAAGAGGATGAGATGGTTGGATGAAATCACCATCTCAATGGACATGAGTTTGAGTAAACTCTGGGAGTTAGTGAAAGACAGGGAAGCCTGGCGTGCTGCAGTCCTCGGAGTTGCAAAGAGCTGGATTTGACTTAGCAACTGAACACTGAACAACAACTCTTCGACCAGCTGATCACCAGGTGCAAAGGTCTGCCCATCCAACTCCCACTGGGCTGTGGGGGTTGTGACGGCCGCCCCCAGGCAGGGCTGTCTTCCAAGGCTGTTCCCCAGCATAGAAGACTACAGTCTAAGGCAGCCCCCAAGCCTCCACTAAGCACCTGAGTGAATGAATAGCTGGGGACAGTTGAGGGCTGTGAAGTGAGGAGGGCAAGTGGCTGTCTTGGGAGGAAGGGGAGTCCAGGAAGGAGATGGAAGGGATGCAGGGCCTGGGAGACAGTGTGTCCATCCTGAAGGTCAGAGGAGGGTGGAGGAGGTGGCCCAGGCTCCCTGGTGAGAGCTGGAGGGCGTGACTAACGAGGCAGCTTAGACAACAGCCTAGTCCCTAGGGGCAGAGGTTTGGCAGTGAAGGGCAGGAGGGTGGGAGAGATGGACTTTTATGGTGAGTCCTCTCTTGCCCCAGGCCATGCCAGATGCCTTGCAACATCTCATCTTGTTTAATCTCATTAATTCTCACCAGTAGCCCTGGAAAATGATGTTGATGATGAAGATGACTGCTGTTGGTGGTCTCACTTTATAAATAAGGAAACAAGTCGACTACCAATTGGCACTTACCAAGAGCATTGCCAATGACCCAAGGACAAAGGTATTTGCCATCCACCTCCACAGAGATTCCCTGTGGCTCAAATGGTAAGGAATCTGCTTGTGATGCAGGAGACCAGGGTTCGATCCCTGGGTTGGGAAGTTCCTCTGGAGAAGGGAATAGCAATCCACTCCAGTATTCTCACTCCAGTACTCTTGCCTGGAAAATCCCATGGACGGAGGAGCCTAGTAGGCCCCAGTCCGTGGGGTTGCTAGAGTTGGACACGACTGAGTGACTTCACTTTCACTTTTCACTTTCATGCATTGGAGAAGGAAATGGCAACCCACTCTAGTGTTCTTGCCTGGAGAATCCCAGGGACGGTGGAGCCTGGTGGGCTGCTGTCTCTGGGGTCGCACAGAGTCGGACACGACTGAAGCGGCTTAGCAGCAGCAGCAGCAGCCAGTATTCTTGCCTGGAGAATTCCATGGACAGAGAAGCCTGGCAGACTACAGTCCGTTTGGTTGCAAAGAGTCAGACAGGACTGAGCGACGAACACACACCTCTAAAGAGACTGAACCCTGTGCTGCTCTAGCTGTTGACCTTCAACAACCCCCGAGGGAGTTCAGGGTGGAGGGAGGCACTCTGTGCTCCAGGGAATCTGGTGGGACAGGTCTTTAGATAGTTGGATGTTTTTAGGAACAGATTTTATGATCTCAATCCTTGCAGTCTGCTCATATTTAGAGAAGCACTGAATCCTTTCATGGTGACCTCAGATCCTCATGAATAACAAAAAACCTTTTGGAAAAATGAGTGCTTCAAGGTATTGACTCCCCCTTCACCAAAACCTTGTATATTGACCTTCCCCCACTGCCACTTTGGAGCAGTCTCTCAGAGCTATCTAAGATACTGCCTCCAGGGCTGCAGTCCTCGTTTTTGACCCAAATAAAACTTAACTCACAACTCTCAAGTTGTACAACTGTACTTCCCTGATAGCTCAGATGGTAAAGCATCTGCCTACAATGCGGGAGACCCAGGTTTGATCCCTGGGTTGGGAAGATCCTCTGGAGAAGGCAATGACACCCCACTCCAGTACTTTTGCCTGGAAAATCCCATGGACGGAGGAGCGTGGTAGGCTACAGTCCATGGGATCGCAAAGAATCAGACATGACTGAGCGACTTCACTTTCTTTCTTTTCTTTCTTTCTAAAGTCACAAAGGATGGAAGTAGCAGAGAGGATGTTTAAACCCAGGGCAGTCTGATTCCAAAGCAGGCTCTGTCCACCACCCAGGGAGACCAAGGAAGTTCTGAGCAGGAGAGAGCTTATAATTGGGGGCAGCCCCCAGGGAGAAGGACACTGCTGTGGGGCGGGAATAGGGCACCAGGCCTTCTCAGGCCTCCTGAGGGCCTAGGTGATATCACCTCCCCAAGGGACTACTGGGCCCACCTCCCAGGCCTGGTCTGGTGTCCAGCAATCTCCGGCAGCCTAGGGGCGGTTGGACCCAAGAATGAGGAGTGGCCAAAGAGACAGGGCACGGGGTAGCATGGTGGCGGGGATCCCTGAAAGAGCTGACCATGAAGTCTGACCATGAAGTTCAATGTGGGTGAGGAGACAAAGAAGCCAAAATAGGCTGGGGGGTTGCACTCTGCCCTTCCTCCCTCTGTGGATCCCCTTGCCCCACCCCTGCATGCGTCCTTGGCTGGCAAATACTCTTTCCTCCCCTAGAAACCTCCTTACCTCCTCCTCCTTCAAGGGCAAGTTCAGAAACCCCCTCTATCTACCTTGACCACCCTTCCTTCCACCCTTAGTCTCTGGTCCCTAGAGTGCTAAAAACCAGATTTTCTGACCCAGGAATGGGATGCAGCCCTAAGATTTATTCATTCTAGTTTACTGACATTCCCTCTATGGTCTCACCCAGTTTCATCCAGCTTTAAATACCATTCATACCTGACGTGCTGAAATTGATATCTGCAGGCTGGACCTCTCCCCTGAGTTCCAGCCTCTGATTACTCCACATCTCCTTGTGAATGTCTAAAAAGACATCTCAAACCTGATGTGGCCAAAACTGAAGTTCTGGTCTTCCCCTTCCCCACCCACCTTCCTCCTTTCAAGTTGTCTGCATCTCAGTGGAAGGCACTCCATTTTCCCAACAGCACAAGCTAAACACCTTGAAGATGTCTTGGGTCTTCTCTTTCCCCCACACCCCATATCCAGTCCATCGGGAAGTCCTTGGATCTTCCTTTAACATGCGTCCATGTCCTGAACCCTTCTCCTACCTCCACTGCCACTCAGCTGGGGCAGCACCATCACTCTCGTATGCATTACAGCAGTGGCCTCTGCACTGCCCTGCCGTTGACCTTGCCCCTACACTCTTCTCAACCCAGCAGCCAGGTGGTCCTATGAGCACATACCAGGCCTTCTACTCCTTTCAGACTCTCTAATAGCTCACTCGAATTCCAGCCAAAGTGTTTTAAAATCTACAAGCCTGGGCGTCCCTAGTAGCTCAGCAGTCAAGAATCTATCTGCCTGCCAATGCAGGCGACACAGGTTTGATCCCTGATCTGGGAAGCTCCCACATGCTTCAGAGAACTAAACCCATGCGGCACAGCTACCAAGCCTATGCGCTAGAGCCGGGGAACCGCAACTACTGAAGCCTGTGTGCCTGGAGCCCATGCTCTGCAACAAGAGAAGCCACTGCAATGAGAAGCCGGTGCACTGCAACTGGAGAGTAGCCCCCGCTTGCCACAACTAGAGGAAAGCCTGAAAATCAAAAAGACAGCATAGCCCAAAATAAAGAAATAAATAAAATTATCTTTAAAAAAAAACCCCTACAAGCCCTAAAGAATCCTCCTCTAACTTGTCTGATTTTTCACTTCCACCCTTCTCCCGCTGGCCCACTTTGCTCCAGCCCGTTGTGCTCCTTGTAGTTAGTTCCTCAGACATTCCAATCGTGCTCCTGCTGGGGAGTTTTGGACTACCTGCAACCCCAGCCTGGAACGCCCTTCCCCTAGACGGCCTCCGGACTTTCTGCCTCCCCTCCTTCAGATCCTGACTCAAATGTCACTTCTTGTTTGCCTTCTCCGAACGTTTTAGTTAAAACTATAAACCTGGAGACTTCCCTGCTGGTCCACTGGCTAAGACTCCGTGCTCCCAATGCAGGGGGCTCAGGTTCCACCCCTGGTCATCGAACTTGATCCCACATGCCTCCACTAAGAGTTCGAATGGTGCAACTAAAGATCTTGCAAGTCAGAACTAAAGATCCCGTGGACCACAACTAAGACCTGATGCAGCCAAATAAATAAATATTAAACAAAATAAAAACAAATTTTGACTTTTCACATCTGTCTTCCTGTTTCATTTTCCTGCATATAACGTATATCATCCAACATGATATGTATTTTACTGGTTCATTCATTTAGTTTATTATCTACCTCTTCCTTCTAGAATACAATTTCTATGAGGGCAGTCCCTTTTCTGTTTGTTGTTTTCTTTGCTGCCTGCAACAGTGCTTAGCACATGATGGGCACTCAACAAACGCTGCTTGAGTGGCTGTTTGGGGGCCACCCCTGTGCTGTGCTGAGGGAAGGACAAGGAGTAAAACCTGAGAAAGCCTATGAGGCTTGTCTTGGGTGGCGGTTTTCTGATTTCCATGAGTACGACCCTATCTGGGGAGCTCTTAGAAGTGAATATTCTGCCTCCACCCCTGGAGATTCTGGGGTAGGGCCCAGGGCGTGCACAGTGCGCAGGCTCCCCAGGTGATGGTGACGCAGGTCTAGTGGGGGTCACACTGGTCTGCTGGGGTAGACTGAAATGAATGATGTCCAGGATGCCGGCTGTCTGTTTCACATCACCTTCCACTCCCCAGTATACATGCCCGCCTCCCCTCTGAAGTGTAAGTTCTGGACTGGGACGGCACGTTGTTTCTTTCTGTGTCCCCTGGGCTCCGCGTAGCGTTAGTATGGTCCTGTGCTGAGCCTAGTTGCTCAGTCATGTCCGACACTTTGTGACCCCATGGACCATAGCCGGCCAGGGTTCTCTGTCCATGGGGATTCTCTAGGCAGCAATACTGGAGAGAGTAGCCATGCCCCCCTCAGGTATGGTCCTGCTGCTGCTGCTGCTGCTGCTGCTGCTGCGTCGCTTCAGTTGTGTCCAACTCTGTGCGATCCCATAGACAGCAGCCCACCAGGCTCCCCCGTCCCTGGGAGTCTCCAGGCAAGGACACTGGAGTGAGTTGCCATTTCCTTCTCCAAGGCATGAAAGTGAAAAGTGAAAGTGAAGTTGCTCAGTCGTGTCCGACTCCTCGCGAACCCATGGACTGCAGCCCACCTGGCTCCTCCGTCCATGGGGTTGTCCAGGCAAGAGCACTGGAGTGGGGTGCCATCGCCTTCTCCGGTATGGTCCTAGTCAGTGTTTATTGAGACAGCGAATGAATGGAGGATGAATGAATGGTTAGAAGATAGTTACACAGATGAATTAAAAAGAAAAAAAAAGTTAGATGGATGAATGACTCTGGTTAGAAAAGGGATTTCAAGAGTTCACGATCTAGAAGGTGGGAAATGTTCCAAACACCTCTCCTATGCCCGAGGGTTGGAGGAGGAGCAGGTGTTTCAGAGGTCTTGACGCGTTTGGTCAGCTGGGAAGGTGGCTGCTCCGCGGATGACCGGGTCAGGCGGAGGAGACGCACAGGCAAGCGCAGGGGCGGCCTTGCCACCTACCCGGCTGCCCAGCAGCACGCTTCCCCGCGGGCTGTGAAGCCGTTGCCATGGCTATAGACACAGCCTGGAGAGAAGGGGGCGGGCCCTGGCTTACGTCATTCCTAGCGCGACACTTGCTCCGCGTCTCCCGCCTCTTTCTGGTGTGCGAGCCCCTCGGCCCGCCTCCCAGGCTCTCCACCTGCGTGCCTTACCCCCGCCCGTCCTTTCGCGGGGCTCTGCGCCGGCGCGGTTCCCGCCGGGGCGCGCTGGGGAGCCCGCGAGGCGCATGCGCAGTACGGGGCCGGCCGCCGCTCCAGTGTCGCCGCTACTGCCGCCTCCCAGCCGGCAAGTGTGGGAAGGAGGAGCTGAGCGCCACCGCCGCCGTTGTCGCCATGGGGGTGAGTGAGGCAGGGAGAGGAGACGCCAGGGCTGGGAGGGCTCCCCGCTCCCCCTGCCACCCCCCCTGCGCCCCCATTGTTCCTTGAACCCCCTCTCACGTGACCCTGACCCCCTCCGGCCTCACGTGACCCCCCCTCCCAGCCCCCACATGACTCGACTACCTCAGTCGAAGTGTCCCCACGCCCGGCCCAGCCCTGGGAATCTCCTAGGGAGCCCCCTCTTCGGGCCCCACCCCATACGGTGCCCCCGGCCTCTCGCGTCGCGCCCGCCCCTGCCTTCCTCTAAGATCTGTTATCTTCTTGGCGCCCACCCGCCCCCATCCCCGAGCAGTCCCTAGGTATCCCCCCCGCCCCCAGGGGTCACCCATCACCCGGGTGTCACTAGCTTCGTGGCTTCCCATATCCCAGGCCTGCAGTGGCTCGGAGGGAACCGAGGCCCAGAGGAAACGAGGCACCCAGCCAAGGTCACAGACAGTGACTGGGGGCCAGACCCTGGCTCAGGGCTCTCGAATCCCCGGCCGCTGCGCTTCCCGCTACTGGGCGAAGCTGATTTCCCCAGTCTCTTTCGAACGTCTCCACCAGGTTCCTCTTGCTCCAAAAACATTCTTTTCCTTATTGACAGAGGCTTGCCTTTAGGGGCCTCCCAGATGCACCTAAGTGGGTCTTATTAGTTGGGTTGCTAGTGGTATTCACACCGCTGGTGGTTTTGCGTGGGGAAGCTGTGCAGAAGGTGAGCCGGAGGCGGTGGTATTCACACCGCAGGTGGTTTTGCATGGGGAAGCTGTGCAGAAGGTGAGCCGGGGGCGGTGGAAGGGCCCTGGTGATGGCCCCAGCCCCGGATGGATAGTGACCACCTGTTCGGTAGAAGGCAGTCTAGAGGTGCAGTTTATGCCTTTTCCGGGCATATGCTGATAGAAGGTTGGGCAGAAGTTACTCGCGTGTTTCTGTGAGTTCACCTTCCTGCAATCCTAGTTAGAGCAGCACCGGTCACTCTCCTGAACAAGTAACTGGCCCTCCCTGGCACCACGTATCTTAGTTTTTACACGAAGTTTCCACCACCTTTAGGGAGTCTTCACTTTGGAGCCAGAGAAACTCCAGTTCCAGCCTGATCTTCCCTGACTGGTAGCATGATGTTGTGCCAGTGACCTGGCCTTTGTGGATTTGAATTTCCTCATGGGTGTGATGAGGATGATACCTCCCCTTTGAGACAGATGTGAGGATTAAATGAGATAGTAGATGTAAATAGTCACATGGGTGCCTCTTAAATAGGGGTTGTTATTTTCCCCTTCTCAGCCTTCAGTTTTCGAAAATAGATGTGTGCTATTTTTAACCCATTGGATTTGTCCCTACTGTTATTAACCTAGATTTTTATCCTCTCCACTCAAATAGTTATTGACTGAATAAATCAACTTGTTAGACAGAAATGGCTGTCTTACTGTGTCAGAGCACTTTATGTAATCCATGTCAAAACCTATTCATCGTGTTTCAGCAAGGACTTTTGCATACTGTGTGCTTCATGTGTAGAAAATCCAGTCTAGAGGCCTTAGGCATATTTAACCTAGATTTTAGTGGAAGGTCCCAGGCCCCATCTTCTGTTGAAACTGAATAAAATCTTGAGTCCCTGGTATTACTTCGTGGATCTGCCCAGCATCAGCCATTCCAGACTGAGCAGAAAGCAACAAGCATAACATGCCATTCTGGTTCAACACTTCCTCATTGGTTGAGTTGAAACAGCAGGCCTCAGAGATCCTGAGATCCTTGCTGCTTCCTCTAGGGCCCCAATCTTATTACTCATACGTTACAGATGTGTTTCTCAGAACAGCCCCTACCTGGTTGGTCTCTTCCGGCCTAAAGCTCACTACAGAAGAGAGATTTGAATTTTCCTCCCTGAAGCAGAGCCAGAACCCTCTCATTATCCTCATTCTTTATGGGTGGGAGGCTGTGGACTCCCCACCTCATGTGGGAAGGGTCATGGTTCCTACTCATCACCCTCCAGCAGAGCGCCTTGCTCCATATGATGGTCTGGCCACCGGCTGAGGGAGAGGGTGGCCTCAGGTGGAGCACCGTTGTTTTCAGAGTTCTCTCACCCTTGCTGCCACACACGTGTTGTCTCAGGAATTAGAATTTAGAGCTCTGTCTCGGGCTTCCCTGGTAGTTCAGCTGGCAAAGAATCCACCTGCAATGCAGGAGACCCTGGTTTGACTCCTGGGTTAGGAAGATCCCCTGGAGACAGGAACGGCTATGCACTCCAGTCTTCTGGCCTGGAGAATTCCATGGACTGTATAGTCTGTGGTGTCACAAAGAGTCAGACACAACTGAGCAACTTTCACTCACTCTCTTTGCTAGAAACAAGTTTTTTTCTGGTTTCCGTGTGGAAGCCTTGATACTGAAAACCTAAAGGGTACCAAGGCTTTTTTCTGAAAGATGCCTCCTGCCCCCATGTTGGTGTTTTTTAATTTTACTCTGTGACCCCTCACAGTCATAGAACTACTATTACGACCAGCAGTCAAAGAGATGCCACTTTGAGGGACTTACTGGTGGTCCAGTGGCTAGGCCTGTGTTCTCACTGCCAAGAGTGCAGGTTCAATCCCTGGTCAGGGAATTAAGATCCCACAAGCTGCAAGGTGTGGCCAAAAAAAAGGAGACAGAGAGATACTACTTTGATAGAAATAGCAAGCGGAGGAGTTTGACAGCTGCATGTGAAAACAGCACTTCCATCACAGTTTGTTACAGCAAGCATCATTTGTGTTTAATTGATGGACGGAGCATGGACTTTGGGGTTCAGACCTGGATTTGAATCTTGGAGGATTTATTCAGCAGGTGTTTATGGCTACTAGGTACTTGTGAACAGAAATCCTTAAAGAATTTTTGTATCTGGTATATTGTATCATCTTTTCCCATCGCAACAGCCCTGTGAGGTAGAAGCATCGTTAGCCCCGTTTTATGGATAAACTCTGGGAGTTTAGCCCCGTTTTATGGATAAACTCTGGGAGTTGGTGATGGACAGGGAGGCCTGGCGTGCTGCAGTCCATGGGGCTGCAAAGAGTCGGACACACCTGAGCAACCAAACTGAACTGATTGATAAGGAAAGTGAGGTTCGGAGGAACCGAGTGACTTGTTGGAAAGAGAGTAAATAACTTGCCCAAAGTCACACAGCTATTAAGTAAGTGGGAGAGCTGAGAATCAAATCTGGGTCTCTTGACTCAAAATCCCACACTCTTTATTATGTAAAGCTCCCTTGGGAAAGACACTTAGCCACAAGGAGCTTTACTGTTCACTGTGCTTATTTCCCATTTTAATTAGGAGACTTTTCCTGTGTCCCCGCAGGATAGTCTTACCTCCACAAGGCAGGACAAAGCTAATTGGAACAGTAGGAGACCACTTTTCCTTGCATGTGCTCAGTTCGGGGGAGGGCCTCTGCCTGTCTGGCCCAGCTGGCCGTAGCCTGTCTCATACCTGGTGTGCAGGCAGCGAAGCGCTTAAGGGGCACTTTCTTTATCCATAGCCTTGGGCCACAGCGGCCTGAAGCTCCAAGAGCTGCCTGGCTCACCTGTTCCCCTGCGTGAATGAGCCCATAAATCTGGAGGCCCAGACCTGGCCCTCCTGCTGCTTGTGCTTAGGAATTGCTTACTTCTAGTGCTTAAGAATGAGACGCTATGGAGGGAACCTAGATTTCATTGCCTTCTGGGTCCTGGACGTCACGCATGCAGCTCCTCCGATCCTTCAGCTCTGTATCACGCTGGGAGAGAGCTAGCGTGCAGGGTGAAGGCAGGGAGCTGGCCTCAACAGTGAAGGTGTGTGGACTTCTGGCCTAGCCTTGCAGCTGTCCTGTTAGGCCGGCCATTGAGTCCCCATTTTCCTGGAGGTGGAGTTCCTTTCTCAGTCCCCTGGCCTGTTTGACGCCAAAGCGCATGTCCTTTCTGCCCCATCGCACAGCCCTGGGATCTTCCGTGGCAGGTTTCCCTGTTCTTTATCCCTACCTCAGTGTGGAAGTGGGGTCTGAGGTGGTACTGCGTGGGCGTGTCATGTCAGCTGCCACCACGCCAGAAGGGTAATGAGGAACAAGTCACTCAGCGGCTGCCTTGGGGGCTCCCAAGGTCTCATCTTGACCTTATCCAAACAGAGCCGAGAAGGTCTTGGCCGCAGGGGTAGGCTCTCCCAGTGGGAGACAGCGTGGCTGGGGGGACAGATGCTAAATCTGCAGCCCAGGCCCTGGGATTTAGTCTCCCCTTTGCCATTTGCTCCCTGGGGAACTCTGAACAAGTCACGACATCCCTTTGAGCCTCAGTTTCTTCTTGTGAAAGTGTTCTGCAAGATGAGTGTATCTCTCAGTGTTGTCTTGAAACTCAGATTCCCAGAGGGGGAAAAAAATGGATGCCCTAAAACCTCTCTGTGGTAGAGAAGGGCTAGTTCTGTCCCCAGATTCCAGCGTCAGGAAGACCGTCTGCTCTCTTGTTTGTTCCTTCCTCCAGGGAGGTAAAAAAGGGGCTCCAGCCTGGCTTCCTGCAGTGCCCAGCCCGCAGCTGGCACACAGCCGGTGCTGGGCGGGCTGTACGTAGAAGAGCCACCCCTGTGAGCTCCTCGCATCTGAACTCTCGCCTCCTGCTTGCTTGTGCAGGAGTTAGGCACTGTCATTCCTGGAGGAACCTAGGGTAGAGTTTATCCAGCAGCTGGGTTTTTCAGCTCACCCTTTCCTGGGCTGTGTCCCAGCTATGCTGGAATTGGAAGTAGCAAAACGTCTCACTGGTGAGGTCAGGAAGTGAGGGGTGGGGTCAGACGAGGCCATGTGGCTGGTGAAAAGCTGAGCCGTCTTCGCAGTGCCGTGGGGTGATTCAGGAGGTGCCTGTGCTGCTCTGCCCCTCCTTGGGAGTGAGAATGGGGAGTGTCGTTTATTGAACACAGGCCACAGTAACCCTCACGGGCTTAATACTTTAAAGGAGGTATTCAGGGCCGTGCTCATCAGTTGAGGGAAGGAGGCTCCAAGAATGGCTGTGGCTTGTCCTAAGACCTGCAGGGAGTACAGGGCAGAAAGAGGCTTTGGACGAGGTCTGTTGAGCTTTGGGCTCTTTTCCCCGTGTTTCCAGTTTGTTTGTTTGATCGTTCTTTGGAGGTGGTGGGTCATTGTGCACAGACTCTTTCTAGTTGCGGGGAGCAGGACCTCCTCTCGTGGCGGTGGCTTCTCTTGTGGGCTCCGCAGCACATGGGATCCTGCCGCAGCAGGGCTGGAACTCGCCTTCCCTGTACTGGCAGGCAGACTCCCAACCACTGGACCCCAAGGGAAGCCTACCAGTTTTTACACAGGGTAAGAGGGGAAGGTCCATGTACACTTGAGAAAACCTCATGTGACTCTGCAGACGGGACGTGCTCCATTTGGAGATATGGGGGGTTTGCGGTTTGCTTCTCTGTGTAAGGACAGCCTCCCTTTGCTCCTCCCCTGAAGCTTGGCTCTGCTGACCACGTGTCAGTGTGGCCTCTGTCCCCAGGTGAACTCCTTGGGGCCCTTCATTCTGCCCTTGTCACTGGGTGTTAAGTGTGCCTGCCACTCACTGGCCTTGCCCGCACAGCCATTTCTGGGAGCAGCTCTGTCTCCTTAAGCTGGAGTGCCCCAGGCCTCGCTTAGAAAGAGACCCACCTCCCCAGGAGGCTGTCCCCAGAGCGGATCTTTGTTTCTTGAAGCCTGAAGACACTGAAAAGGCTTTGAATAAGTTTATACTTAAGAGCAGCTATCAGCAGCTGCCTCAGATGCCATCGCCTTCCTGAAACCTGCCCTGAATGTGTCTAAAATTACTTGTTCCTGCCTTAGGAGGGAATGAACTAGTGAATATTTATTAGGCAGCTGCTGAGGTGCAGGGCTCTGCTTCAGGTATTGCCCTGTGCTCTCACTGAGTCCTCACAGTGACCCAGTGGTCCCGTGGTCAGTCCTCTTCCCGGTGGGGAAGTGGAGAAGTCTAGCAATGCTCCCACGGTCTCATGACTGGGAAACGCTCAGGTCTCCAGCCAGACCTGAGTTCCTGCTGCTGAGACCAGGCATGCCAATCAGGGACCGGCCCTTAGGGACCCCAGAGGGAAAGTCAAGTCCCATCTTTCATTAGTCACGGCCTTCCAGCCCACTCTGCTTTTCCCTTTTGCAGAGGAAGTCGAGCAAAGCAAAGGAGAAGAAACAGAAGCGGCTGGAGGAGCGAGCAGCCATGGATGCTGTCTGTGCCAAAGTGGACGCTGCCAACAGGGTAACTCTCCCCTCTTTCCCAGTCCCTTCCTCCTGGAACTTCAGCCTGGTTTTAAATTTGACTTCTTTTGGCGCCACCCTGTGGCAGAACGGAGTTACTACACATCCGCATCTCTGCTGCCTCCTTGCTGCGGTGGGGTCGGGGTGGGGCTTTGGACCAGCCTGGTTGGGAGCCTGGGAGAGTTGTGAGGAGGACTCGGGATGGACCCAGGCGGATGGACCCAGGCGTGCAGGGAAGTGTGGAGTCAAGAGAAAGTGGCTGCTTCTCTTTGTGGGTCTGTTTCCTTACCACTGGAAAAGCATCTGGAAAAGTTTTTATTGGGGTTTTGCATCTTGGGGAGGAAGCCTCCCTAGTAAAATATGGTATGGTTTTCTCATTCTTGCCTTCAGACATTACTGCCTGCCTGGGAGGTGCCACAGGTTGTGCTATGCACTGGGGGTTGCAGCAGCCTGGTTTCAAGGGGCCGCAGTCAGGGGAGGAGTAGCCATGATTCTGAGCACCTGGGGGGCCTGACTGGGGGCGGCTCAGCTTTCCCATGAACCAGGAGAGACTGGGTCACCCTTCCTGCTGCAGTTCACGTTCCAGGTTTTGTTCTTCTTTTAATCCACTCAGTAAACAGTCATACTTTCAAGGATGTGGCCCAGGGACATGATTGTCCATCTTGGATTTTGACCAGGGAAGGTTAATTGAGGACCTCGTAGAAGGACATGAGTGGATCAGGGGACCTCTCTTCTCTTGGGCCAGGTGGGCACCGAGCGGGTTTTAGGCCCGGAGGCCAGTGTTTTCGTATTAGGCAGGCACGTTTCTTCTTCCCTGTCAAATGAAGCTACAGCTTTGTTGGCCCTTCTTCCTGCACCCTACACGTGACTTCAGATGGCGCGTCTGTGTGAGGGCTGCTCCTGGGCCGGGAGCTGTGCCTCCACGTGGGTCCACGCAGGGTGGAGCTGGTGACGGCCAGGCCCACGCTTGTGCTGCGTACTCCTCTCTTCTTTCCCTCCACAGCTTGGAGACCCACTGGAGGCTTTCCCAGTGTTCAAGAAATACGATCGGAATGGGTGAGTGTTCAGCGTTCCTACCTGTCCTCTCCTTGCTCTTTAGGAATTCACCTTTCCAGAGTAGGTGTCCTCAGACTTCCTTTTTCTTTGTTAGTGAAAAAGCAGAAGTGATGGCTAGTATCCTGCTGATACAGACCCCTCCGTTAGGGTAACAAAGGAGTCTGCGGATGAGCACAGGTGGCCTGATCTCAGACTGACGTCTGTGTGGGACTTGCTGTGCTCTCTGACCGAGAACCACAGAGCGGAAACAAACCTGAGAAATCATCTGGGCTGACCCCCTCGTTTTAGGCAGAGAACCAAGCCTCCGAGAGGCTAAATGAGAGTCTGAGCTTGTGGAGCTTCTCCCTGGCAGCTGAGGGGCTTTTCAGTCTCAGTCGAGCGCTCTTTCCCTGAGTATATAGTATAATGGTTAAAAGCCTCTTAGGGCTTTGTGACCCTGAACAAATGCCTTGCCTTCGCTGTGTCTAAATTTTCGAAATGGGTGCTTTGCCCACAGAGTCATCAGAAGGATTGCATGCAGTGTTAGTGCCTGGAACACACTAAGGCTGGACCCGTGTGAGCTGTTATTACTCCTGTTCTTTTCCCTAATCCAGCTCACTGCCGATTCTGGATTAAAGCTCCCCTCCCCTTTCTCTTGCTTTGGTTTATAAAATAGGTACCAGAGATGCTGTTGGCTCAGGGAAAAATAGGGGCTGTGATTTTACAGAATCATCACCATGGGTTTGAATCATAATGATGCTTCTTATTAACCATATTTGGTTAAGTTGACATACTCTTTGAGCCTTATTTTTTATCGGTTAAATGGAGTGATGATGCCAAACTTGCAGGGTGGTTTTAAGGATCACAGAGACTATATCCAGCATTGTAAGTAGGAGCTGGTGTCAGTATTCATTCTAGAGAATGAGATAAGACAAATGTAAACGCATGAATTACGAAGGAGAGACTCTAGCAGGTAATGCTGCGTTTGCCTTGCGTGGCTGTGTCTGAGTTTCATAGTATCACGTTAACGTGTTCTTCCTGTCTGTGATCAGATGCGTTACAGCTCCTCTCGAAGCTGCATCATCATTCAGATTCCAGGAAGTCCTTTGACATAGTTTAGCTATGACAAACCTAGACAGTGCATTAAAAAGCAGAGATATCACTTTGCCAAAGTGATACAGTCAAAGGTCTGTATAGTCAAAGCTATGGTTTTTTCCAGTAGTCATGTACAAATGTGAGAGTTGGACCATAAAGAAAGCTGAGCACAGAAGAATTGATGCTCTCAAATTGTGGTGCTGGAGAAGACTCAAGAATCTCTTGGACTGCAAAGAGATCAAACCACTCAGTCCTAAAGGAGATCCACCCTGAATATTCATTGGAAGGACTGAGCTGAAGGTGAAACTCCAGTACTCTGGCCACCTGATACTAAGAGCCCACTCATTGGAAAAGACTCTGATGCTGGGAAATATTGAAGGCAGGAAGAAAGGGGGGCGATGAAGATGAGACGGTTAGATAGCGTCACTGGCTCAATGGATATAAATTTGAGCAAACTCTGGGAGATAGTGAAGGACAGAGCAACCTGGAGTGCTGCAGTCTGTGAGATTGCAAAGAATCAGATACAACTTAGTGACTGAAAACAACAACAGAGATTCCTTACTGTGATCTCAGTGTTCCCGCTCCACATTCTCATGACTTCCAGAAACATGGACCAGGTCTGAAGCGGGCACTGCCAGTTGACTCTGGGCTCATTTGGTGCCTGGAATTGTGTGTGATTTGTGTGGCTAAGACTGCACTTTCATGTACTTAAATAAGTCAGATTAGTGGAGAATCTATACTCTCCAACCGGCCTTCAGAAAATTGATAGCTAGGACAGATGCAGTGCTGTGTTGGGTCATTTCTGACCACTACATGGCCAGTAGTACAAAGAAAGCAGACTCTTCAGAGCCAGGAGTCCTGTATTCACATGACCGAGTACACATATAGCTCGTACAGTGTGCCAGTCAGCAGGGGTGACGGTGGCTTCCAGGGGAGATGTCCTCCGAGGAGTCAAGTCAGTCCTTTCAGAATGTGCCGCTTCCTCAAGAATGTGATTTCAGTTTGCCAAAGAATTTAACTGTAATTTACTTAAGTCATTTAAAAGTAAATAGCAGATCGAGGGAATTCCCTGGCAGTCTGGTGGTTGGGACTCGGAGCTTTGACTACTGTGGCCTGTGTTCAGGCCCTGGTCGAGGAACTAGGGTCCTGCAAGCTGCATGGCATGGCCAAAAAAAAAATAGATTGATACCTTAATGCCTCATTCATTAGTTTAGGGAAGCAGAACTTGGGGAGAACCTGAACCCTGATGCATTCTGTTTGATCAGCTGAGAGCATCCCTGTGTCCTCAGAGGAGGCAACAGGCAGGACTCCTCAGGGATGGGGGCTGCGGTCTTCCTGAAGGGCCTGAGGTCATCCAGCCACTTTCGCAGGCGAGATTGGAAGATAAGAATGAAGGGCTCCCATGGATGCCCAGTGAGGACTTGATTCAGAAATGAAAGCAACAGGAAAAATGCCTCAGGGCAGGAACTAAAGGAACAGAGAAGACTTGGGTGTTTATAACAATGTACAGAAGAATGGGCAGAGAGAGCAAAGAGGTAGCCGAGAGGGGCAGGAGTTGACAGAGTGCTGAGTCTGATAAGGACGGTGTGGGGGATGGGGGGGAGGGCAGCAGGAAGCAGGGCTTGTGGTCAGGATGGTGGTAGGCTGGTGATGACAGTTGTTAATCTCAGCCTGAACGGCTTGGTTCCTTCACAGGCACCTTCTGAAGTCACGTCCAGGCTCAGCTTTTGCCTGTAGATGAACTGAGACCAGGCGCGCCTCATCGTCAGGCTGCCCAGGCAGCGGGTGGCGCTGGGCCTGGCGCTCACTCCACACGCCTCCTTTCCTCTTGTAGGTTGAACGTCTCCATCGAGTGTAAGCGAGTGTCCGGCCTGGAGCCAGCCACTGTGGACTGGGCCTTCGACCTGACCAAGACCAACATGCGGACCATGTGAGCACGCCTGGGCGGGAGGGGCTGGCTGTGCTCTGCAGAGCCCCTGTCCTGACTGCTGCTGTCTCCCAGGTACGAGCAGAGCGAGTGGGGCTGGAAGGACCGAGAGAAGCGCGAGGAGATGACGGACGACCGAGCCTGGTACCTCATCGCGTGGGAAAACCGATCAGTGCCCGTCGCCTTCTCTCACTTCCGGTTTGACGTGGAGTGTGGTGATGAAGTCCTGTACTGGTAGGGGCCGCGGCGCGGGGGGTGGGCGCCGGGGAGGAGGCAGAGGCCACGCGGGTGTCTGGGCCTGGGCCGGGCCTCAGGGCCCCTCCAGGCTCACCCTGCTTTCCTCCCCAAGCTACGAGGTGCAGCTGGAGAGCAAGGTGCGGCGGAAAGGCCTGGGGAAGTTCCTCATACAGATTCTGCAGCTCATGGCCAACAGGTAGGGAGGGGGCGGTGTGTGTGTGTGTGTGCAAGCGTGCGTGTGTGTGTGAGCGTGTGTGTGTGAGCTCCTCATACAGATTCTGCAGCTCATGGCCAACAGGAAGGCCTTGTGTGTGTGTGTGTGTGTGTGTGTGTGTGTGTGTGTCGCTCTTGGGAGGAGCTGCCTCTGCTGTATGTCTGGGAAGGGAGGTGGGGACAAGGCTCACAGGAATGTTCTGGAAGAAGGGTATCTAGAACCTCCCTGCCCTGCCGTGACTCCACATTTGGTGCAGTGGGCCCAGGGCAACAAGCACCCCCAAGTGCCTGTTCTGTGCGTCTCCACTGGGACGCGGAGGAGAAGCCAGTCAGGTGGGGAGCAGCCTTGTCTCAGGGTGGCAGTGAGACTGCCGAGCGGGGCTCAGGAGCACTCCCAGGAGCAAACGGGAGACAGCAGGCGGAGACAGGAGAGAATACGTGCGATTTAGCACCTGTTTCTCCTTCTGGAAGGTTCTCTCTGCTTCCTTCTCAGCACACAGATGAAGAAAGTTATGTTAACGGTATTTAAGCACAATCATGGCGCCTACCAGTTCTTCAGAGAAGCGCTGCAGTAAGGAGCTGGGCCTGGTGGGGGACCCCCTGGGCAGCGGAAGCTGCCGGCCCGTGTCTTTTTCCCTGTCCTGGCCCCCCTCGTCCTGACACGGAGCTCCTGGGCCTGAGGTCCAGGGGGCAGGGGCTGGGGGAGATGGTGTGGGCGCGCCTTCAGCTTGGTCCCTTGCCCTGCTCCTGAGCCCTGACTCCTGGAGTGGAAGGCAGTCCACCGCCCCCCACCGACCCTTTCCTCCTGCCTGCCTGCAGATTTGAAATCGATGACTCTTCCCCAAGCATGTCCGGTTGCTGTGGGGAGGACTGCTCCTATGAGATCCTGAGCCGGAGGACCAAGTTTGGGGACAGCCAGCACTCCCATTCAGGCGGGCACTGTGGCGGCTGCTGCCACTGAGTCTGAAGCCGGAACGCGCTCTCCAAGGCCTGTCCTCTCCCCGGTCTCACGCCACTCACCAGGCGGCCTCCTCAGCCCCGACCCTGGGGAGAGATGGTCTGCCTGCCCCCCCTGCTTTCCCCTGGAAGGGCAGGCTGCCGGGAGGAGCAGCGAGGAGCCGGGCACCCGGCGTGTCCTCTCACAGTGGCTGCCTTCTCACTCGGCCCTGGGCGTGGGGCTCTGCGACCTCCCTGCCGCCGGATTCCTGACAAGCCCCCTCCCCGCCACACACACAGCTGGACGAATGGAGTGTTTGTTCCCAGCTTCGTGAAAATCCTGGAGCCCTAGGTCAGGGTCTGGCTGGTTCCCAAAGAGGAATGGACTCGGCGTAGGATCTTGTGCTGAGAAAGGCTTCAGAGTGATTCCTCCCATTCAGTGGAGGGGACGCTCAACGGAGACCCCGGAAGGTCTTTTGTGTCACAACCCCGGGAAGCAAGGGCACTCTTCCTGGCTGTGCCTTTGTGGATCCGCAGTTAGAGTGGAGTTGTCCCAGGGACCAGCCGGCTCTGGGAGCCCATGGTTGTCAGCAAGGTGCCGAGGGGCCGGGAAGCAGCGTCAGTGGGGCCTGTGCGGGGACCACGGCTTCTCTGACTTCTGACCAAGCTGCATCCCGAGCTTGGCCCCATGATCTCAAGGTGGTGACCCGAAGTTTTTACTCATAGGAAAGAGCTGGAGCCCGGCCTGCTCGTCTCCGTCCTCTCTCGCTGCCTCCCTCTGCCTCTCGCCTGCCCCTGCTCCGTTCTGACTCTCAAGGGGGAAATAACATCAGGGAGCCCCTTGTCTTCCCCCTTAAGGCCCCTCGTTCCTGCCATATTTAATGCCGTTTCCTCTCATATCTTGGTGCTGTTAGCTCTCTGAGGGTGGGTCTCCTTCCCCACCGCCATCACCCCTGCCCCCTGGCCTTCGGAGAGCCCCCAGCCAGCAGCAGGCCTCCTGCCTGCACCCCCGAGCCTGGCCCCTGCTCCCTTAAGGAGGCCCACCCTGGCCGGCAGCACGGGAGGCAGCCCCACAGCTGCCCCTCTCCCTGGTGTCACCGGTGGTGGCAGGTGGGCGGGGAAGCCCCTTCCTCTCCTCTCGGGTAGACAGGGCATGGGGTCAGAGCTCAGGCTACCCCTCATCCCCAGACCTTACTCCCCTTCCAGGGAAGAGAATGACCAAATCCTTATCCAGGAAAAAGCACCTGCTGCCTCCCCTGGGACAACCTGGAGCTCTGCCTTCCAGAGCATCCCAAAGGTCCTGCCTGCAGAGTGTTGCTCCCAGGAGGTTGGTCAGTGCTTCTGACCTCAGTCCACTCACACCCCAGCCCCTGCCCTGACTCAGGCTGCCTGTGCAGGCCCGTCTCCCCGAAGCTGCTCTGGCTTCTCCCAGGCTCCCACGTGTGCGGGGCCGGGGCACACAGCCTCCCCGCTGAGTGCTCTGCGATGCTCTTGACTGGCCAGCTGTGGACATGGCACTCCCTTGGAGAGGACCCTGCACCTTCACACTGGAGCAAACCCACCTTTGCCCCACTCGGCTGGCTCCCAGCAGTTTTTACCCAAAGGGGAGGGTTTTCATTGCTGGGAGGACATTAGAGGGTTCCTTCCAGGAATCATGGAGCAACGGAAGCATATTTAGGAAGAGCTTTTTCTTTGATCCCTGCTGTCTGTCAAAGGACACAGAATGATAAATACTCATCATTTTAGATCATGGCTTTCTGATAACCTCCCACTCACGGGGCCCCAGAGGGACTCCAGTGTAAATCCCATATAAAGGGAGTGAAGCGTCCATGTCTTTCCCTTCATTGGACACCTGGCACTGAGCCCCATTTGTCAACGGACACTGGTGTGAGCCGTGCCTGTCCAGCCGCCTCTGCCGCCACCCACAGGCTGCTGGGGATGGGGGTCAGGCTGGGCAGGGAGGCACAGCCTGAGGCTTGTAGGTCACCCTGTTGCTGCCATTGAGCCTGTTCAGTTCTCAGCCATCAGTCTCCATTTCCCCAAGGTCTTGGTTTTAAGAAACAGCAGGTCTTGTACCAGGCTTTTTGGTTTGTTGTCTACTGCTGCCAAGTCGCTTCAGTCGTGTCTGACTCTGTGCGACCCCATAGATGGCAGCCCACCAGGCTCCCCTGTCCCTGGTGGTTTGTTTGGGGCATGTTAAAAAATAATTTGAGATTTGTTTTTTAGTTGTTTTTCTCTCTATTTCAGGTTATTTTCATTGATGTCAGATATGTACATGACGTGTGTGGTTCTTTTTAACCCTTCCTGGGTTTTGTTTTGTTTTGTCTTTTTTAGAGGAAACTTTGGAGATAAAATGCCTTCTTGATATATATTTTTTTTTTCTTTAGCAACTTGTTATCACTGGAATCAAAGGGAAAAGTGATCTTTTTTTGCATTGGCTGTATTTGTGTGTCACAAATAAAAGACACTTTGTTCAGCTGCTGGGATGGCTTCCTGATGCTGAGGTGCCATGGCAGCAAGGGCTCAGAACATCCAGCATTGGATCTAAACCCTCGGGCACGTAGCTGTGATGGCCCCACACCTCCTCCTGTGACGGAAGCCTCGGGCGGGGAAAACCTCAGGGCGTTGGAGGTGAGGAGCCAGTTGTGGAAACTGAGACCACCGAATGCATGTTTGTGCCACTTCTCAGAAGCCCAGGGCAGAGGTCAAAGGTCTTCTGGAAGGTGCCTGCTCTGCACGCTGGAGAGAGTCCCAGGCCAAGTGTCGTGACATTTAAGGTCTGCAGGCAAACGTAAATTCCAGAACATTTGTGTGGGAGTTGAAGAGCGCGTCGGTGTTTCTTTGACTTAACTGGGGTACTCAGAATATTCTTCGTTTCTTAAAAAGATTCCGGTCCCCCTTCACTCAGAAAAACAGGCCCAAAGGAAGAGTAACTCACATCAGGCCTGACAGGGCAGGAGAGTTACGAGCTGGGGGAGGCCCAGGCCTCTTGAGTGTGACAGACGAGCTGTGCAGCTTCTCCCGGGCGGACTCCCACCGAAGCCTGACCCAGGGAGCAGGGGCAGGAAGTGGGCTGGGAGCCAGGGCTCAGAGCGCTTCCCATGGACGCTGAGGGCCAGCCTCCTTGTGTTGCTGCCCGGCGGTCCCCTCTGCCGGAAGGTGGAGAGGGCGGTCAGGGTGGAGCCCCGAGCCCCCGGAGTCTTCACGCTCTGGTGGGACAGTGATCTGAGGAAGGGAGCAGAGTCAACAGCTGTCTCGCAGGTGCCCCATGTAATGGCCTCAGCCCTGGGGGTGGGCTGGGGACGGTGGGTGCAGCTCCCTTACCCTGGAGGCATGAAGGAAGGCATCCCAGACCTTCGGGAAGGAGAGCATTTTAAATGCTGGAACATCACTCAACAGCCTTCTCATGAGATGGAATTCTGCCCCCACCACCCCACCCCCAAGTTCTTTGTTCCTTGAAAGTGAAAGTCACTCAGTCATGTCTGACTCTTTGCGACCCCAAGGACTATACAGCCCATGGAATTCTCCAGGCCAGAATACTGGAGTGGGTAGCCTTTGCCTTCTCCAGGGGATCTTTCCAACCCAGGGATCAAACCCAGGTCTCCTGCATTGCAGGTGGATTTTTTACCAGCTGAGCCCCAAGGGAAGCCCTTGTTCCTTGAAGGCTCTTGTAATCCCAGGCAGGGATTCCTTGGAGTCAGTGTACCCTTGCTGCAGAGTAAATGACCAGATCTAGAGGGATTGGAGGGGCTCCCTTTGCCATCACGGCCCTGTCTGCTCTCCACACCACTTTCCTAAGTAACCAGGCTCCCTTTTTGGTCCTCCGAGGTGGCTGCCCCCACCCCTACCTCCACCTCTGGCTCAAGACTTCATCATTCCAAGTGGTACCAGCTGGAGCGCCCACCCCCCCTCGCTGCCACCACTTCAGTGAGCAGATAGAGCAAGAGGCGCAGTTGCAGGACGAGAGGTCCTCAATTTCAGGCAGAGCCTGAGCTGGTCTGAAAGTTTCCCCAGTGTGCGAAACCTGGTCACCGATGGTTTCTACCACCAGGCTTTGAAAGTGGCTGCTTCAAACACAGGCAGGTGTATCCTAGTTTTTTCTGCTTTTCCCTCTTCAGAAGTATTAACAGGTTGTTTTTCATGAGGTCAAGGGTCTAAGGCGATTGGGAAGATGCTGCAGAGGCACCTCGGAGACTGGACAGCCCGATGCCCTTGCACCGTTGCTTGGCTACGGTGGGAAGGAAATGCATTTGGTGATCCCCTGGGATGCCAGCGGCCACTCACCCTTGGTCTTCACAGTGCTGAGGGCCCAGCAGGGTCTGCATCCGTCTGCATGCCCTGGTCCATGGTCGTAACCCCAGACAGGATGCTGTGGGCATGCAGGTCCTTGTTGGCGTCCCTGTCACGTTTCACGATGGAGTTGTGGGTTGTCTTGTTGGTCCTGGTGGACTCCCTACCTGGCAAAGCCGACACCTGTTGGCCTGGTATCTTCCTCAGGTCCTGACCAGTAGGGGCGCTGTCTCCTGAGAGAGGCCTCCCTTTTGTCCCATGTAGGGAGCTGCCTAGAAATATGGGGACTGGAGCTGAGAAGGTCATTGTCAAGGCATGTCTGCCCTGCGGGGGCAGGCTCACCCCCAGTGGAGGGCTAGAGGACGGCCTTAGGACAGGGCCAGGGCCAACAGTGATGACTTGCCCTCCAGAAGACGGGGAGCAGCTGTAGTCATCTTGTGCTCAGATTCAGGGTCACAGACCCCAGGTTTCCCTCAGTGTTCCCTGAATGATCTCCTGCCAGAGCCCGGGCTCCAAAATCCGTGGCCCAGTTTAGCCCCCTCCAACCCGGACCCTCTGCCCATGGTGGGGGCGCAGCACCCGCGGGGGCCCTCTTGTGGGGCATGCACACTTCTGCATCGCCCGGGTCCTGCCTGTGCCATGGTGGACAAAGTGAACCCTGAACAACAGCACTTGGGGCTGTGGGGCGCCCTGCCCTGAGAAGCCGAATGTCTGCTGCAGGGGACCAGGTGAGAGGACTTGGAGCCGCTAGCAGAGGTTGGGGCTGCAGCCATGAGCCAAGGCCTGACAGCTGACCTGGGGGTGGCTGCAGCCCGCCCTCCTCCACACCAGGGTTCTGTGCCGCAGGGTGGTCCTGGCCTGACGCAGGAGGGTGCTGTTGTGAGGGGTGGGGCGGGAAGGGGGGGCTCAACCACCCCACCCCCAACCAGTGGTGATGAAACAGTAGCTATGCTCAGCAAGGATCTTCACGAGGGTATCAGTAGGGTCCCAGCCCTCCTGGCCCAGGTGCTGGGTTTCAAGGGGCAGTACATAGCCCTCAGGTGGGCACGTCGTGGGTGCTGCCATCCCTGGGGCCCAGCGTGAGCCTGGGGGTGGGTTGCAAAGTGGCTTCAGACAGCTGGGGAGGGGGCGCCAGGAAGTGGCTTGTACTCCCAGGGCAGTCCGTGTTCTGAATGTTGGCTCCAGGGAGCAGGAGGAGTGGGGAATAAGACGAAGGGGAGCGAGTGTCAGGGATGGGGGCTCTCGTGCAGGGCCTTGGGGTCTCTGGGGGCCTGGCTGTGAGATGGGGTGTGGAGAACAATGAAAAGACTCGGGGACTTGCCCAGGGCTAGAGGACAGAGGTCAGCTGTCTGGAGATGGAGAGAAGGCCCAGACTTTGGAGTTGTAAGTCCAGGTAGAGAGGTCTGGATGCAGGGTTGCCGCATGGCAGGGGTGAGCCTGGGGGTCCACATGGGTGTGGCCAGAGGCATAGCCTCAGCAAGGGCTCGAATGCCCGCTACGTGACAGAAGATTCAGTGTCTTGTATGTGACCTGGGAAGTCCTCAGCTTGCTCTTGACCTTTGAGTTGAGTGGGGCCTCCAGTATTCTTGCCTGGAAAATCTCTTGGACAGGGGAGCCAGGTGGGCTATAGTCTCTGGGATCACAAAGAGTCGGACACAGCTGAGGATGCACAGCAGCACAGCCCATGTGTATATACTTAGAGGGTAATATACACATTGTGTGTGTGTGCACACATACATACACACATTGGTGAGCGGTGCCCGGTGCTCCACCCAGGCCACACGCGGCTTGTCGTGGAGGCTGTGGCACACACAGATCTCCCTCTTGTCTGAGGTGGGGTGCCACGCTCCTTGGGGTACTTGAACGAAAGGATGCTGTGCTTGCTCCGGACTTCTTGCCCATATACAAGTCCTTCTGGCCAAGTCCATCATGATGTCCTAGGGAGCTGGGGAAGGAGGCTTTGGGTGTGTTTGGGGGGGGCCTCTAGCCCAGTGGCCCTATCCCCTGGGGGTCTCAGTTTACCCATCTGTACCACAGGGCAGGGGCGGTGGCAGGCAGACTTGGTGATCTGACTGCTGTGTGGGGGACCTTCACCAAGCCAGAGCCATTGCCACACACCAGCTGGCTCATCACTCACTCTTGGCCGCTGACTGTGGGCGGCCGCCCCAGCCCACAGCCTGCTTTTGTCTTGGCAGCTGTACCTGTGCAGCCAGCTGCAAGGGGCCTGGGCCAGGACAGCCGTGTCTCCCCGGGCAGGGCAGTGCCCCTGCCCCACCCCCATGCTGCTCCGCCCCTGACAGCTGCGTCCTGGCCTGGCCCTGGATGTCTGGCGCCTGGTGACAGCTGTGCCCCAGGAAGAGCAGATGCCCCTTCGGGACCCTGCTTCATCCCTGTCCCACCCCTGCCCGGGGGCTCCTTGCTCCTTGTTGAGGACGACCCAGACCAGAACTGGGTCCTCCTACCCCTTCCCCACCACTTTTAATTAGAACTTTTTTTAAAAAATTGAAGTATAGTTGCTTTACAATGTTGTGCCAACTTCTGCTGTTCAGCAGAGTGACTCAGTTATACACATACGTTCATCCATTTTCATACTCTTCCTTGTGGTTTATCACAGGATACTGAGTATAGTTCCATGTGCTGTTTATCAGGACCTTGCTGCTTATCCATTCCAAATGCAGTGATTTGCATCTACCAACCCCGGACTCCAAGTCCGTCCTCCCGCGCGGCAGCCACCAGTGTGTTCTCCAACCCCGGACTCCAAGTCCGTCCCTCCCGAGCGGCAGCCACCAGTGTGTTCTCCGTGTCTGTGAGTCTGATTCTGTTTTGTGGATAGGTTCACTCGTGTCATATTTAGATTCCATGTAGAAGTGATATCATGCGGTATCTGCCTTTATCGTTCTAACTTACTTCACTAGTATGATGGTCTAGAGTTGCATCCATGTTGCTGAAAATGGTATTACTTCATTTGTTTTTATGGCTGAGTCCTTTCTACCCTTTTTTGCGTGAAAACCCCCATTTTTAATTTGTCTGTGTGACCCCTGGCAGTCATAGAACTACTGTTGTGACTGGCAGTCACTGAGATACCACTTGGATAGTAATAGCGAGGGGAGGAGTTTGACAACTGCTTGTGAAAACAGCACTTCCATCACCCTTTGTAACAACAGGCGTCCTATACCTTGAAGTGATGTAGTGGAGGGAGTGTGGACTTTGGGGTTCAGACCTGGATTTGAGTCTTGGAGGATTCATTCAGCAGGCATGAAGTGAGTACCTGCTGTTCGCTGAGTGCTGGGTGTCCCTCGGCAGACAAAGCGGGTGTGACCGCTCCTCTGACTCCGGGCGCGTACAGTCTGGTGGGAGTGGAGATACAGGGCATCTAGAAGACCTCTGAGAATCCTGCCCATGGGCTCTGTGAGCCTGCAAGTTATCTCACCTCTCTGTGCCTGCTTCCTCAGCAAAGAAGTAGGCACGCATTCCTTGCTGAATTATTGTAAAGATTAAATCCCCTCCCTCTCCTCGGACCCTCCTCCTTTGGACAGTGGGCCCTTCCTGAGCTCTACAAAGGCCTCCTTCTGCTACCCCCACCCTAGGGAGACAGTCCCCACAGGCCTGTAGAGAGGCCACCGCTGACCTCAGCTAGAGCCCTGGGGTGGGGGTCCCTTCACCCTCTACCCCCAGTGCTCAGAGCCCAGCCCTCACGTGATGTGCCAGGAGGGCAGTTCAGGTCAGTGGGGTGGCTGGAGCTGTGCATATTTGGGGGGCAGGCGGCTGAGGGATTTATGCCTGCTGCCCCACAGGGCTGAGGCCTGACCTCCTCCCCAGGACTCGCAGCTCTACTAGAGAGAGCAGTTGTTGGGCCAGAGCCTTTAATGGACAGGGGCCAGGCCTGGGGTGAGGTCACCCAGTGTGTCTCTAACCCGAGTATGGCCAGTAGGGTCTGGAGTCAGCCCTGGGATGGGGCATCTGGGATCTTCCTAGCCCATACATGACCATCAGGACTGGGGGCCCAGATGGGGACACGTCTCAGGAGAAGCGACCAGCTCTTCCACCCACTCCCAAGGCTTGGGATCTATTCTTACTGCTCCAATCAGAGGAGTGGGTGGGGTGGAGGGACAGCCTGGGCCCTTGGATCAGAGCCAGGACTCAGGCTGGGATCTCTGGGTCTGGTCGCAATGTAAGAGAGATTCCTAGCAATCTGAGCAGAGTGGGCAGTCCTGGGGAATGAGTTCCCCATCTGTGCAAGCAGCACGGTAGTTACCAGGGTGTCAGAGAAGATCCCTGCCTCCCAGAGAGTCTGTCACTCACAGGCAAACTTCCCTCACTGGGCCAGGGAGCCCCCTCTTCATGCTTGCTTATTCTAATGGCAAAAGAAGCACCCCTGGGACTTCCAAGAGCTTCTACTTCTGGAGCTGCTGGTTCGATCCCTGACCTGGGAATTAAGATACCCACACGCTGCATGGCACGGCCGAAAAAAGAAAGTGCCCCAACGTGTGATCCTGGGAAAAGATTGCACCAGAAAAGGACCATTTCCCACCACTGTCTAGAGTGTTGAACCACTGTTTAACCCTTGCGTGAACTAGTGTGAACCACTATTCACAATTGTGTGTCCAAACAGACGTTTACCTGTGCATATTCCGAACCCTAGGGATTTTTTTTCTTTGTTTTAGAAAAGCAAGCCCCTATCACACTTTATGTTTTCTTTGCTTCTTATTTGTTTTAAAGCTTTTACAAACTGAAGTGTAACAGGTATTGTAACCTAATATCAATGTCAGCTTGTGCCAGATGGTGCTTAGTCGCTCGGTTGTGTCTGAGTCTGCAGCCCCCATGAACTGTAACCCACCAAGCGTCTCTGTCCTTGGGGATACTTCAGGCACGAATACTGGAGTGGGTTGCTGAAGTGTGACAGCTGAGCTATTTCAAATCCTAAAAGATGATGCTGTGAAAGTGTTGCACCACAATATACCAGCAAATTTGGAAAACTCAGCAGTGACTACAGGACTGGGAAAGGTCGGTTTTCATTCCAATCCCAAAGAAGAGCAATGCCAAAGAATGTTCAAACTACCACACAATTGCACTCATTTCAAATGCTAGCAAAGTAATGCTCAAAATTCTCCAAGCCAGGCTTCAACAGTACACGAACCATGAACTTCCAGATGTTCAAGCTGGATTTAGAAAAGGCAAAGGAACCAGAGATCAAATTGCCAACATCCGCTGGATCATAGAAAAAGCAAGAGAATTGCAGAATAACATCTGCTTCATTGACTACACTAAAGCCTTTGACTGTGTGGATTACAACAAATGTGGAAAATTCTTTAAGAGATGAGAATACAAGACCACCTTCCCTGTCTCCTGAGAAATCTGTATGCAGGTCAAGAAGTAACAGGACTGGACATGGAACAACAGACTGGTTCCAAATTGGGAAAGGAGTACGTCAGGGCTGTATATTGTCACCCTGCTTATTTAATTTACATGCAGAGTACATCATGTGAAATGCCGGGCTGGATGAAGCACACTCTGGAATCAAGATTGCTGAGAGAAATATCAATAACCTCAGATATGCAGCTGACACCACCCTTATGGCAGAAAGTGAAGAGAAACTAAAGAGCCTCCTGATGAAAGTGAAAGAGGAGAGTGAAAAAGCTGGCTTAAAACTCAACATTCAGAAAACTAAGATCATGGCATCTGGTCCCATCACTTCATAGCAAATAGATGGGGAAACAATGGAAATAATGACAGACTTTATTTTCTTGGGCTCTAAAATCACTGCGGATGGTGACTCAGCTGCCTTACTTACCTCTCCCAGACTTTCCCTCTCTCTGAAAGAGGTTCTGAAAGAAGTCACATCACAGGGTCCATGAGGAAAGCCCTGGAACAGAACACAGAGGTGCCTGCTTGACAAACGTTCACTCTTTCCCTCTAGCTGCCAGTGCAGGAGAGGAACGTGAGATTCCTCAAGGGAGTAACCCAGGGGACCACAGGAAAGTCCATCCCTTCCCAAAGCCTCTCCAGGCCTATTGCCTGGCCGTGCTCTAATCTGGATGTTATTACTTTGTTCACTGGACAAAGGGCTGACAAAGCCCTGTAGGGCCGCAGGGAGGTCCCTGTCCCTTCATCCTCCCAGGGGCAGGCAGCTGGGGCCTGGGCCTCCCAGCTCTGTGTTCTTAGGCTGTGTCCCTTGGGCTGTGGTGGGGGAGGTGCTTAGAAGCACGTGTCCTGGGCTGTTTGCCAGGGCCCAGGCCAGGACAAGGGCATGGGGCCTGGTGGCTGGGGGAAGGCTGGACTGAGACTGCTGGGCATTAACAATAACCACGAGTAGGGTGGGGGAGAGGGGGACGGGCGGAGAAGGGCCCTGGAGAGCTCAGGGCTGGGGAGCCCACGTCTCCAGGAAAGGCTCAGGCACAGCCTACCCTCTGGGGCACTCTGGGTCCATCCCACCTTTCTGTGAGCACCCCTCCCTGCTCACATGGGGCTGAGGCTTCTCCTCCAAAGCCCGTGTTTTACTGGCCTCTTGCCACCTCACTTCATCCCCATCCTCTGCTGCTATCTTTGATGCCATTGACCCCAATATCAAAACTGGAACTTCTGGAAATTCTTTTTTACAGCACCTTTCGTGGGTTTAAAAGCATGGGTTTTGGAATGGAGAGACCCCCCTGGAATCCTGGCTGGGCAGCCTTGGAGCTCTATGAACTTGAGCAGGTCACCCAGTTCTTCAGGCTTATTTTCTCACTTGTAAAACATTTGAAATAATAATAGCACCTCCCTCGCGACATTGTTATGAAGGTGGAATGAGATTATACAGATGAGGCCCAACTCAGTGACTGGCCCTTTACCCCCTTTCCTGTTTTCCTCTGTTCAGTCTACTGCAATTCATAAGTATCCTCTAAGTGTGTGCCAGGCCCTTTGAAGACAGTACTGAACTAGACAGGCTCTGCTCTCAGATGGCTCCCAGCCTAGAGACGAAGACCACTCCTGTGGGGAGTACTGTCACAGGGGCTGCTGGGCACAGAAGTGGCGTCAGCCTGGGGTGGCCAGGGAAGGCTTCCTGTGGCAGTGTCACCTGTCACTTCCTATCACATCATGGCACCCTCAATAACTTCTCATCAAGTGTTTGTCTTTTGTCTGCCTCTGGAATGTCAGCTCTGTGATAAGGGAGTCCTTGTTCACTGTGTGTCTAGAACAGTTCCTCAAACACCATAGGGGCTGGCAAACACTTGTTGAATAAAGTAAGCTGTATCCATAAGTGGAGGCCTGGAAGTGAAACCGTGTGAACTGGGACTCCCAACAGATTGGGACTTGAACCCACATGCTGGGACTCCAACTCAGCCAAATTGCAGACTGGGACTTGAGTCCATGGTCTTGTAACTAAGATCACACACCAGGTTTCGGGGCTTAATGAAGCTCAGGTTCTTGATGCCTCATCACAGAAAGAATTAAGTGAGAGACAAAGTGATAGGTAAGAAGTGGATTTATTTAGAGAGAAAAACACTCCATAAACAAAGTGTGGGTCATCGCAGAAGGAGAGAGTGACCCCAGGGTATGCGGTTGTCGTATTATAGGAGTGGGTAATTTCGTAGGCTAATAAATGGGAGGAGTATTCCAGCTGTTTTGGGAATGTATGTATGTGTAGGTATGTGTGTGCTCAGTCATGTCTGACTCTTTACAACCCCATGGACTATACCCTACCAGGCTCCTCTTGTCCATGGAATTTTCCTGGCAAGAATACTGGAATGGATTGCCATTTTCTCCTCCAAGGGATCTTCCTGACCTAGAGATCAAACCTGTGTCTCTTGGGGAAGGGGTGGGGATTTCCAGAAACTGGACTAACACCTGCTTTTGACCTTTATAGTCAGCCTTGAAACAGTCACAGCACCTGTGGTTGTGCCGTTTAGCTTGCTGATGTGTTACAGTGAGCGTATACCCAAAGTCTAGTGGAAGTCGACTTGTCCACAATATCGAACCCATTTGGTTCTAATGGTTGTGTCATGTCCTCTGGCTATGTCATTCTTTTAAAGGTCGTGCTCTGCCACCTTCCCTCCTGTTTCAGAAGTAGAAGTTGGAGTGGTGAAAAAGGAAGGCTAGGTAGGTTAAGTGTTGAAAAAGTGTTCTGTAGAACCTAAGATACAAAGAAACAAAACGCTTTGGGGTGAGAGGACCAGAGAGCAAGGAGAAGGGTGGGGAATACTTCCAGATGAGGGTGGAAAGTGACATCCAGAAATTTGAGACTTTGTTTAGTATACAATGAGGAGCCACAAAGATTTTAAAGTAGGTGTATGTCTTGGTTAGGAGGGCTTCCCAGGTGGCTCGGTGGTAAAGAATCTGTCTGGCAGCTCTCATCGCGCGGCAAGCCTTCAAGATGGTGCCGAAGAAAGACAAGAAGCCTAAGAAGTCAACCTGGAAGTTTAATTTGGATCTTACTCATCCAGTAGAAGATGGAATTTTTGATTCAGGAAATTTTGGTACCTTCCCTAGTGAATATCTAGGGTTTTCTTCCCTAGTGTGGCATTTTTTCTGTTTTAAAATAGGAACAGTTTCTGCGGGAGAAGGTTAAAGTGAATGGAAAAACTGGAAATCTTGGGAATGTCGTTCACATTGAACGCTTCAAGAATAAAATCATAGTCGTTTCTGAGAAACAGTTCTCTAAAAGGTATTTGAAGTACCTTACCAAGAAATACCTTAAAAAAAACAATCTTCGTGATTGGCTTCGTGTGGTTGCATCTGACAAGGAGACTTATGAGCTTCGTTACTTCCAGATTAGTCAAGATGAAGATGAATCTGAGTCTGAGGACTAGATGATGCCATCCTTCACAGGGCTTTGATTGCTAATAAAACTAATTAAGCATACAAAAGAAAGAAACATCTTGAAATGGACCTTTAGCTTATCAGTGAATAAAAAACATTACTCTGTATGTTAAACATTCATCTTTATTTAAGTGTATGCTGTTTATATAGTGCTGGCTTTCCTTTAATACTTTTTTATATTTTTATTGGAGTGTAGTTGATTTACAATGTTGTGTTAGTTTCAGGTATATAGCAAAGTGAATGAGTTATACATAGATATCCACTTGTTCTTTTGTCATATAGACCATTACAGAGTATTGAGTAGAGTTCCCTGTGCTATACAGTTTTTTAGTTATATGCTCAGTTGCTTCAGTTGTGTCTAACTATCTACAAACCCACGGACTGTAGCCCGCCAGTCTCCTCTGTCCATGGGATTCTCCAGGCAAGAACACTGGAGTGGGTTGCCATTTCCTACTCTTATCTGTTTTATGTATAGTAGTGTGTACATGCCAGTGTCAATCTCCCAATGTATCCTTCTCCCCTGTATCCTCTGGTAATCATAAATTTGCTGCATCTGACTTCCATTTTGTAAATAAGCCTTTGTCCACCTCCCCCCCACCCCAAATACTTTGTATAAGCAATATTTAAATAGCTTATAGCTAGTGGAATTTCAGGATTTATCTAATGTACTTGTTTTACAGATGTCCTCAAGTTAAAAGTATATAGCAAAAACACAATTGGGTTTAACTATATAATAAAATATATAGATTTGATCAACAGTCAAAAAAAAAAAAAAAGAATCTGTCTGGCAATGTAGGAGACACAGAGATGTGTGTTTGATCCCTGGGTTGGGAAGATCCCCTGGAGAAGGAAATGGCAACCCACTCTAGTAACCTTGCTTGGAGAATCTCATCGACAGAAGAGCCTTGCAGGCTACAATCCATAGGGTCACAGAGTCCAAAAAACTAAGCAACTGAGCGTGCACACGTGCAATGCAATGCAGGAGATGCAGGTTTGATCCCTGGGTTGGGAAGATCCCCTGGAGAAGAAAATGGCAACTTACTCCAGTATTCTTGCCTGGAAAATTCCATGGACAGAGGAGTCTAGCAGATAACAGTCAATGGGGTCGCAAAAGAGTCCTATACAACTTAGTGACTAAGTAACAAATGGCTTGGTTAGATTTATATTTAAAGAGAAGGGAGGAAGGTTGGCTGCTACTGCATGGAGATTGGAATCGGAGAGGATAACTGTTAAGAGTTCAGTTAGGAGGTTAGTAGCTCTTTGGAGACAGTTCAGTTCAGTTCAGTCGCTCAGTCGTGTTCGACTCTTTGAGGCCCCTTGAATTGCAGCACGCCAGGCCTCCCTGTCCATCACCAACTTCCGGAGTTCACCCAAACTCATGTCCATCGAGTTGGTGACGCCATCCATCCATCTCATCCTCTGTCGTCCCCTTCTCCTCCTGCCCCCAATCCCTCCCAGCATCAGTCTTTTCCAATGAGTCAACTCTTCGCATGAGGTGGCCAAAGACAGTAGTGAAGCAGATACAGGCTCTGCTCCGGTTAGTGCCAGGCGGTCAGGCCAGAAATTAAACAAGAGACCTAAGTATGAATGGAGGGAGGAGTCAAGAATGCCGCCTAGGTTTCTGGCTTATGTGATTGGCTAGGTACAGATGTTACTCACGAAGATAGGCCGCTTTGGAGGCGGGGCATATCCGAAAGCAACGCCCCTCTGTGCCCCGCCCACCGGCGGTAGGATGGCGTCGATTGGCTGTTTCGAGGAAGGCGCCAAAAACTGACAAGGCCGGTGGGCGGTGTTTCCTTACGTCACTTCCCAGGGACTTCCGGGTCGCTGTTTTCCCAGGCCCCTACCACTCCGGAACTTCCGCCCAGGGCCGCCATTTTGACTTCGCGACCTTGGACTCCGGCTGCGCGTTATCTCCAGTCTACTCCGTGCCGTAATGTCTGTGCTGACTCCACTGCTGTTGAGAGGCCTGACAGGCCCTGCCCGGCGGCTCCCAGTGCCGCGTGCCCAGATACATTCCAAGCCGCCGCGGGAGCAGCTCGGGACCATGGTGAGGAGGGGGGCGGGAAGGGCATGGGAGATGCTGCAGGCGGGACTGAGGGTCCCGCGGCAGGTTGGGGGCCTGCCTAGTCTGGTGCGCTGCACCTCGAGGGTCACAGCGTAAAGGGGAGCAGCTGGGCTGGTTTGGGCGTCTGGAGAGCGACAGTCTGTCCCAGGGTCTCAGGTCAGACCACGTCAGTGCTGCCCTGTCGCTTCCTTGCTATGCAAGCTTCCTTAGCGCCCCCCGTTCCCCGCCCCCAGCCCTGAGCCTGTTTACACATCAGCTCATTGGGAGATGCCTGCGGGCTGTCAGCACTGTCGTTGTTAGTAATATTTGGGGGTGGGGAAGAGGACCCCAGCAGGCTTTAGTAATTCGCAGAAACGTGGGACAGTTTAACCCTTAATGACTTGCCCCTGTTTGGCTCTTCTGCGTTTGCCTCAGTGGCAGTTCTCGGCCTTGAATGCGAGTCTTCAGAATCCAGGTTAGTGGGCTTCCATGTAGGCGAAGAGCCCAGAGAGCGCTGCGGCGGCGGAGGAAAATAACTGACTGTAACTGCAGCCGAGTGCCTGCTGTGCGCCAGGCAGTGTGCTAAGACTGCCGCACTGGCCTCCTGCAGTCCTCCCAGTCACCCCGAGAGAGGGCCGCTATCTCCATTTCCTGGCTGAAATGGAGAGCTGAAATTTAGGAGCAGTGTACACCGATTCAGTGGACATGAACTTGGGCAAGGTCCAGGAGATGGTGAGGGAAGCCTGGCAGGCTGCTGTCCATGGGGTCGCGAAGAGTTGGACACCACTTGGCTCCTGAACAACAAAAACAATTGACTTGTCAAGTCACACCTCCAGTGGCACAGAAGGAATTTGAACTGAAGTATGACTCCAGGTCGTGCTGTGGCTTTCCTTAACTGCTTTGGGGGATATGCAAGTGGCTGTAAAAAGTCTTAGCTCTAGCCCCAAAAGTTGGGTAGGGAGAGGTTTTTAAGACAAGGAAGGAGAGGTGTATTTTGGAGTTTGTGGTCTGTGCAAAGTTCCTGGTGCGAAACAGGCCAGCTTCAAAGCAAGATTAGATCCTTGTCCCTCTCCCTTCACCTTGTAACCTGGGCTGACCCCTGCCGCCATATCTGATCCTTTACCTTAAGACCTAGAGTGGTCTCCCCTGGAGCCTGAATCTTGATTCCTGGAGCAAGTTCTCTGCCGTCTGGGAAGATTGCTCAGGCTCTGCGGAGCTCGAGGGAAACCTTACTCTGGGGGTTCCTTTTCTCTCGTGCTCTGTGTAGGATATCGCCATTGGGCTCACCTCCTGCTTCCTGTGTTTCCTCCTGCCTTCCGGCTGGGTCCTGTCACACATGGAGAACTACAAGAAGCGGGAGTGATGGGAGCTGTCCTCTCCCTCGCCCCGAGACCTGACCACCCCGGCCTTTCCTGATCATGTCTGCTGCATTCCTGGCCGGCCTCCCCTGGACCACGTCCTTCTGTTACAGTGACCTCTTCTGCAATCATGACGTCTTGATTTCTCCACGGTGACATCCTGGGACCACATGTATCTGTTTATAAGGCCCTGCTCAGTAGGGCCTCCCTTGCAACAATAAAGTCTATTTAAAGCGTGCTTCAAGGGGAATCCCCTCCCTGGTGGTCCAGTGGTTAGGACGCTGCGCTTTCATAGCGGGTGGGGTTGGGGGTTCGATCCCTCATTGGGGAACTAAGATCCACAAGCTGCATGGTGTGGCCAAAAAATAATAAAATTAGTAATAAACCCCGCTTCAGAAACTCAACCATGCCTTCAGCCTGGGCTCCTGCCTCCGTCCTTGAGTTGAGGATGGTGTCGGGTGGGGTGTGGAGAAGAGGGCCTGGCCGGCTGCACAGCTCTGCTGGCCCCCTGCGTTCTGGTAGGTCACGTGTGCTCAGCCTTGCTCCTTGATACCTGAGAGAGGTGCTTCCGTTGCGTGCTTTCCTTTGTGGTCGGGCAGCCTTTCTTGCTCCCCCTCTAGCTCCCTTGGTTGTGCCCAGCCCGAGGCTGTCTCAGTGTCTCTCCCAGTGGGGCCAGCTCTGTGGCTGGAAGCCCCTTCTCGGTGGTGCTGGCCGGCCCTGTCCTCTGTCCCTGGGCCCCGGCCGTTCCCAGGTGCTCGTTGCCCTCCTGGTGCCGCTGGGCCAGGTCACAGTATATTGCGTCGTTAGGTCACCCTGGGCCCCTTTAGCCCCATATCCATAAACGCTTATGCACTGACCGGTTTCCTCGTTCTCCCTGCCTGCCTCCGTGTACCTCTCCTCTTTGACTTGGAGAATTTGCTGCTCCTCCATCCATTCCCAGGGTCCTTCCTCCATGATTCTTCCTGGGGGCATCTCCTTAGCTGGGACAGGTATGTGAAGCGTGCTCCACTGAGCTGGAACTCTGCCTGCCAGTCTCTGAAAGGAAGGCTGTGACCCGCTGGATCCACCCGTGTAGTTCTTCTCTTTGCTGGGGTGACATGAATGATTTCTGAGCAGACACAGGCTCAGGGTCCCCTGTGGAGCTGCTGGATGGTGGGCAGAGATGCCAGGTGAAAGTGGAGGGGCTGTGGGTGCTTTAGGCCCTGGGTGTCAGAACACGCATCTCAGCAGCCCCTTCTCCGGGCTCGTTTCCTGATCTACGTTGACAGGAGCTGCAGGGAGACCCTGCTCACCGTCCCTTAGACTTCCCTGGCCTTCGGGCGTGGTGCCCAGTGGCGCCTGGTTGCCGTGGGGAGGTTAGGCTGGGAGTCTGACACTCAGCTGCCTTGGCTTTCTGTGGTGCTCCACTGCCCTGCCGAGGGTTTGATTTCGGTGTCCCTCATTTTTGTGCCGCTGGATCCCCAGGGGACACAATGGTCCCCGTGGCCCGGGAGGGCTAAGGCCCAAAGCTGTGCATCTTGAACCACTCCTCGGACTGAAGGGCAGCCAGTGGTTACAGGCCAGATCTTCAGGAGCCTGGTCTGAGAAAGCCCTTAGGAAGCCCAGCAGCCCTTGCCGCTCTTGTGCTCCTGCACCTGCTGGGCACAGCAGTGAGCCGAGTGGGAGGGTCATGGACTTGGGGGTGGATGGGGGGCTTAGGACATGAGCTGTCGTGCTCAGACCCCATCTTCCCCTCGTCCTCAGTGTAGCCCCTGGGCCTTAAATCTGGTCACCGTTCGTGTCCCTCTCACCGCTAACCAAGTCAGAGGCCCAGGGACCAGTCTGTGTAGCGAGAGCAAGGTTCCCTGTGCCCCCAAACAGCGTCTTCTGCGTCTGTCTGTAGATCTCTGTCGGATCCTGAGTCTGGAGGGTGGGTGTCTATGTCCTGGTGTGCACGCAGCAGGTGCGGGCGTGTGGAGGGAAGGTTGCAGTCATGGCAGAGAATATAACGTCAAGCATAGTGGACCGGGAGTCAGGAGGCCTGGGTTTGAGGCCTGGCTTGGCCATTTACCACTTGACCTCGACCAAGTCAAGCCTCTCTGGGTGTCAGTTTTCATGACTGAAGTGAAGGTGGTGATGTGGCAGGAAGGAAAGTGTCCTTCCCCAAATGTCCATGCCCTAATCTCTGCACCCTTGTGACTATGTTACCGTCCTGGCAAAAGTGTGATGAAAATCAGGCATGCCGAACTGGGAGATTACCCCGTAGGCTGAGTGTAGTCACACGGGTCCTTCAGGTGAACAGGCAGAGATGCCCCTGCGGACTCTGCCTGCCCTGGGGCTTTGAAGATGGAGAAGGTGGGCTGTGTTCCAAGGAACACAGTGGCCTCTAGAAGCTGAGAAGAGTTCTCCGTTTACAGCCAGCAGGGACACAGGACCTCAGACCCAAGCTGCAAGGCAGCTAACAGCCTGCGTGAGTGGGAAGCAGACTCTCCCTCAGAACCCCTGGACGGGAGCACAGCCTACAGATAACCTTGATTTCATCTGATGAAACCCATACCAGACCTCTGACCTCTCACACTGCAGAACTAAACATTTGCGTTGTTCTAAACCACTAACTGGTGACTAGTTAACCACAGTAAGGAGCCATGCATCCTTCTGGTCCTGTGTGGCTGGATCCTCTGCAGACTTGAGGTGAATCTCAGTGTGAGACATCTGCAGGAGGCAGGTGTCCGAACAAGCACAGGTGGTGAGTCAGATGGGTGGTGCAAGTCAGAGGGTGGGGGCTTCTCTCTACACAGCCTCTGCCTCTGCTCACTTTCTGCCTTAGGTGGTGTGAACCCTGCAGACAAGTAACTTCCCCGGCAGCTCCCGCTCAGCCTCATCAGCCTGGCTGCACCGTCAAAGCCTCGCTAGACCATAACTTTGGAGCCGGCTGCCTGTGGACAGTTGTACATCCCTGCAGTGGCATCTCCAGAGGTCCATTTCTGGGCTGGGCATGCCACTACTCTTCCCACCCGGGCAGCTGCCTGACCCCTAAGCCTGTCTTGGAAAAGATCGCCGGGGCCTCATCTTCCGCCCACCTTGAGGCTTTCTCCCACCCACGATCCCTCTGAGGATTTCGGCTTTCCCACGGCCTGTGCCATGGCCTCTTGCCTGGCCCCCTTCCCTGAGAAGCTGGGCGGGCCTGGAAGCCCCGTGGCTCTCTAGGGCCTCTGTACTGTCCTAAAACTCTTCGTCTGTGGCTGAGGTCACAGAGTCCTGGGTTCTGCATGGGGTCTCTTCTCCCTCCAGCGGAGAGAATGCTATGGTCATGGATGCCTTGTCTGGATGCATCCCGAGCCTGTGAAGAGGCATCTATGCCCAGTCGGGTCTATGGAACATAAAGTCCTAGGCTGCTGCCCTTCACCTTTGTGACCTCCCAGCAGCAGCCTGAACCCGAGCAGCAGTGCTGCCTGGGTTCCATGATAGGCCTCCGCAGGCGGGACCAGCAGTGTGCGACCATTCATTTCTGGGTTTGTAAATTAGAAGGCAAAGGTGAATGTCTGGAGCTGGTGATTCCTGGCAAATATGCTATTGGGTTTTAGATGCTTCAGGATAGAGAAAACCCAAAAATGGTAAAAAGTAGCAGGAGAGATGGAATGAGGGTAAGAGAATAGTTCTCACCAAATTGACATGGAAAAGAGCAGGGCAAAAGTTGACCATCCTGGGACTGGATTAAGAGCCAAAGCTCCCCGCTGCCTGACAAGAGGGGGAGGGTGGGCAGCAGGCAGGAGAGCCCCTCAACTCCACACCCTGCATACACTGAGGGTGCAGATCCGTTCTCTGAGCCCCAGACCCTTTTGTTGAGGGAGACATTTACTTGGCGTTGGCAGCATGGCCGCAGTCCAGCACTGGAAGGCAAACGGGATTCCTTCTCACCCTCCAGAGCAACTGTATTCTCTGTCCCCACATGAATCCCAATCCAGCTCCGCTTTGTATGCTCCCCACCCCCCAGACTCCCTAGTCAAAGTAAGGAGTGGGGGTAAAGGTGGAGTTGTCTTACAGCTATTTTCAAGATTTTGTAAAGCCAAAATAAAAATGCTTTTGTCATCAACTGCTCCTCATTTGGTAATACCAGTGCTGAGGGCTTCCCAGGTTGCTCAGCAGCAAAGAATTCACCTGCCAGTGGAGAAGACGCAGGAGACCCGTGCTTGATCCCTGAGTCAGAAAGATCCCCTGGAGGAGAAAATGGCAACCCTCTCCGGTATCCTAGTCTTTAGAATCTCATGGACAGAGGAGCCTGGCGGGATGCAGTCCACAGGGTCGCAGAGTCGGGCACATCTGAAGATGGCATGCACAAGCTACTGACTGAAGGGCTAACTGGCAGCTCCAGATCGCATTGGCAAAATTGGGGAAAGGAATGAACGTTTGGTGCACTGGGTGTGTGTGTGCTAAGTGGCTTTAGTCACGCCTGACTGTGACTCTATGGGCGATAGATAGCCTGCCAGGCTCCTCTGTCCATGGGATTCTCCAGGCAAGGATACTGGAGTGGGTTGCTATTTCCTCCTCCAGAGGATCTTCCCGACCCAGGGATCGACCTGCACCTCCTGCATCTCCTGCATTTCAGGCGGGTTCTTTCCCTCTAGTGTCACCTGAGAAGCCCAGTTTGGTAGGAATGGGATCCAAATGGGTAGCCCCTTTGCTTCCTTGAATCTGGAAGCAAACACAAGGATTGGTGACCTAGGAAATAGTAATTTGCAATGTTGCTGGGGCACAGACTTGGCATGTGTAGCGTGGCTGTGAGAGCGCCACTGTGGGCAGTGTGGTGAGCCCAGGCACCAACTGTCCCTGCCCCAGGACTGGATGTAGCTCATGAATATATTCATCCTATTCTGCACCTGTATTATCATGAACGGAGGGATCTGACTGGGGCTCAGACACGGCCTCCTCAAGTGCTAAGAGACCACTGTCATATCACGGAAAAGGCCCTCCATAGTGAAAGGCAAAAAACAAGTACCCCTGAAGGTGACTTCTCTAAATAACTGCATCTTCAGCATCCAAGGCCTTGACACTTTTTAAGTTTTTAGATAATTCACAGGTGATTTTAACAGATTACACAAAAAGATCCTGTGTATCCTTTACCCACTTCCCCCCACTGGTAACATCTTGCGTTTGAAGCTACAGTACAGCATATTCTAGGATCTCCATATATATTCAAGATAAAGAACACTTCTATCTCCACAAGGATGCTCCTGTTTCATTTTTATAACCACATCCACTTCCCTCCTGCCCCCTACTCAACCCTTGGGAACCACTAATCTGGTTTTCATTGGTTTAACTTTTATCTTAAAAAATCCTGATTTTCTCATAACCACAAGGGCAGGGAGTCCAAAGTTAGGTCGACCCTAAGGAACATGGTCTCTAGGTCAGAAGCAGGACACCAGAGTCCGCTCGGAACCGAGGCTCGGTGGAGGGGGGCGGTGAATTCCCAGAGCTCGGATATTAGCAGAATTCCCGGTCTCCTCGGCTAGGTGACCCTCATTGCATTGATCTGTCTTGAATTCTGGAGCCCGCAGCGGGAATTGTCTTCCGTGATTTGAATTTCATTTTCCTGCTTATCTCAATAATACAATCCGCGTTTCAAACTCTAATGAAAAGAAAACTCAAGTGGCCCCAGGAAGCTCTTATCACCAACCGGCACATTGGGAGCCTGGGAAGATGGAGCCGAGCAAGTGTGCGGGAGGAGGGCGGGCGGGGACCGCCTTCACTTGCCCCGGCTTCGGCCGCTGCCGAACGCGACTGCGAGCCCCTCGGGTGACTACGCCCGAGGGGATCCCGTTGCTAGGGGCGTTACCAAGGAGGGGCCTCGAGGAGGCGCTGTCTTCCGGGGGGAGGCCAACTAGTAACCCGGAAGCGGTCGGCAGTGCGGCGCTGTTTAAAGATGGCGGCGGAGGAACCTCAGCAGCAGAAGCAGGAGCCGCTTGGCAGCGACTCCGAAGGTACCGACCAGGGGAGAGCCGCCCGGCCTGGGCTAGCGGGGGCGATGCCGGATGGCCGGTTCCCGAGAAAACCAGGGCTGGGGCGGCTGACGGCGAAGTGAGCGGAGGGCCCCTTCCCCCGCCTCCGCCGCCTCCCCTCCCCCTCACAATGGAAGGAGCCGCCGCCGCGACCCCTGGCCGGGCGGGCGGCGGGAGAGAAAGCGGGGCGGGCTCCAGCCCGCGACTCTTCCCTGTCGCGCGCTCCTGGGGCGGGGCCTAGGCCGCTCCGCCCCTCGACCCCCCGGCCCAGCCCCCTCCCCGCCAGGCGTCCGGCTCCCGGGTCCCCGGCTCTCCCGCCCCGGACCTGGCACTCAGGCCCGGGCCTAGTTCGGCCCCGTCTAGTCCGCCTCCTCCAGAGCGGCCCGAGCCCGGGAGGGCGTCGAATTACGCCGGGCTGCGGAACACAAAGGACTGGGCGGGCCGCTGGGGATGCTGCGGGCGGCCCGAGGTTGTGAGCGGCCGCAGGTGTGTGCCCCTGAGGGCAGCGCCCTTCGTTTCCGGTAGAGCCCCCTCTCCTAGCCTCGCAGCCCCTTGCTTCCTGTCTCGGCATAGTTTCCTTAGACCCCTGAAGAGTTGGACCTCTCAAAACTACCCACCCTCTTTTCACCCCTGAGTTAGAAACTGGGGACTGAGGAGGTCACTAGGGTTGGGAGGGATGGCCCAGTTGCAGTGTAGTGTAGGGGGTGGGTGGAGGCCCAGCTGAGGCCCTGGGCTGCTCAAGATCAAAAGTATTGGCCTTAAAAGTCATTCAGCACACAGCTCCCCTTCTAAAAAACTGAGCTTTGGGGGACCTAGACCCGCCCCCCGCCCCCCAAGGGACTTGTTTAGGATCATGTAAGTTAAGAAAGAACCAGAGCCAGGATTCAGGTCTCCTGGCTCCTCACCAGTGGCTGCTTGGCATGGGGCCCACAGGGTGGACCCGCCCAACTCAGTGATGTGTATTGAACTACACCTCTTAAGATACCACCTCCTCACAGCATCACAGTGAAGGGGGGAAGGTGGTGGTATCTGTCTCTGTTCACAGCTGACCATGAGCCTGTGCAGTAAGGTGCCAGAGGAGTTATTGTGGCGAAGAGCCCAGGCTTTGCAATTTAGACAAACCTGGGTTTGACCACAGGTCTCCCTCTTCGTGACTTGGGGCAGATGATTTCACCTGTCTGCATTTTTCTTCTTTGTAAAATGAGCACCATTAAGAATACCCAGGATGGCAGGCGGAGGAATGGTGTGATTGAGTAAAGTAAAGCTCTCATCTAGCCGAAGATACTCTGCTTCCTCATCTGTCTTTCCTCAAGAGACCTGGCTCAGGGGCCTTCCGGGCTGCTGGGAAGTGATGTTACAGAGCAGGGGAAGAGGGCTTGTTCAAGCTGGAAGAGTGTACCCTGGGGGGCGGTCACCTTGGCCTGCTTACTTTATTTTTCACCATTTATTTATACTTACTTGGCTGTGCCGGGTCTCAGATATGGCATGTGGGATCTAGTTCCCAGACCAGGGATTAAACCCAGGCCCCTTGGATTGGGAGCTCGGAGCCTTAGCCACTGGACCTCCAGGGAAGTCCCTGGCCTCCTCCCTTTAAAGATGAGAAAACTCGTGCCCGGGAAGTGGAAGGACTTTGCCAAGATCCCACAGTTGGGGTGGAGCAGGGCATGACGCATGCTTCCAGATTGCATGTCTGCTCTCCTGGCCCGTTCTTGTCCTCGGCCCGGCTTCCTGGAGTGCGGAGAGCCAGGGCCCACTTGTACTCCTTGGCTTTCCTTCTTCCAGGTGTTAACTGTCTTGCTTATGATGAAGCCATCATGGCTCAGCAGGACCGAATTCAGCAAGAGGTGAGTGGCTGTGGCCAGTGGCCTTTGGGGATACATTGGTTGGACTGAGGCCTACCGTTTGTCTCTCCTCCAGAAGCTCCCCCTCCCCAGGCTGAGCTGATACTAGATGCCCTTATGGGGGGATGTGTGGCCCCTGTGCCCGGCAACTCTCAGCTAGATGTTCGGGCTGACAGGTGTGGGTCACTCCATTCGCCTGTCAGAATGTGATGGCTTCCCCACCCCGCAGATTGCTGTGCAGAACCCACTGGTCTCGGAGCGGCTGGAGCTCTCTGTCCTATACAAAGAGTATGCTGAGGACGACAACATCTATCAACAGAAGATCAAGGTGGGAGCCTGGCCGAGGGCTCAGGAGCCTGGCCGCTTTAGACCTGAGCTTGGCTGGGCCTGGCCTCAGAGGGTCGGATGGTGGGAAGCCCTCTGGTCACTGGTTCACAGGTTGGCAGAGTCTGGAACCAAAAAGACCTTGATTCAGATCCTGATGCTGCCACATGGCAGCTGTATCCTCAGCAGCTCCTTCGATGTCTCAGAGCTGTGGAGACCTCAGCTGTGAAATCAGGGTGATGAAAGCAAGGGTGCTTGTGAGGTTGCTGGAGATGATGCCTGGGGGGCCTGGTGCCGGCTGTGGGGAGCCTGTGGTCTCAGTGTTCACGGGGGGTGGGGGGGTGCTGGCGGGCGGAGGCTGGCTAGTGGGGGAGGGTGCCGGCGGAGACACAGTCTTGCCCCCTGCTTCCGTGGAGAGGCAGGCAGCACTGGGGAGAGGGGCCCCTGGATCTTCGTGTAAGGCCCTGGTGCCTCCCTTAGAAACTGAGGTAAGTCCCTTAACCACTCACTTCCTTCTCTGTGAGCTGGGGGTCTGAAATGTGACAGTGAGTGTGTATATACAGTGTCTCCTGGGCATAGCCTGCTGCTGCTGCTGCTAAGTCGCTTCAGTCGTGTCCGACTCTGTGCGACCCCATAGACAGCAGCCCACCAGGCTCCGCTGTCCCTGGGATTCTCCAGGCAGGAACACTGGAGTGGGTTGCCATTTCCTTCTCCAGTGCATGAAAGTGAAAGTGAAGTGGCTCAGTCGTGCTCGACTCTTAGTGACCCCATGGACTGCAGCCTACCAGGCTCCTCCGCCCATGGGATTTTCCAGGCAAGAGTACTGGAGTGGGGTGCCAGTGCCTTCTCCGGGGCACAGCCTGAGGGTTTAGTAAATGCTACTCCTCCCCCCTCTCCCCCAAAGATCAGAGCTGCTTAGACTCTTCCACCTGCAAGGTTGGCCTTTGGGGTTAGCCATTTGAGGGGCCAGGCAGGTAACCCAGGTGACTGGAGGTGGCTAGGTCAGGCGGTGAACAGTGGTACCGCAGCCCGGCTCTCCAGTAGCAGGTGGTGGAGCCTCATGGGGTGAATGGGAGCATCCGTGCCTGTCACTCCATTAGTGCTTCCGAGACCAGCCAGAAATGATTTTGTTGTAAAATCTCCAGACTCCTGACAGTTGCCAGCTGATTGACATTTAAAGTGGGCCAGACAGCACACGTGCAGGCCAGAGCCCGCTGCGTGTGGCCTGTGGGCACCTCTGCCCCTGCTCAGGGTGCTCACGGTTTACCCTGGAGGCCTCTGGAGAGAAGAAGGCCCGGGCTCTGGGGCCCGACAGACCTGACGTGAAGTCCCGGCTTCCTCCTCCTGTGTGACCTTGGGCAGCAACACTGGCCTTCTTGGGGCCTCTGTTGATCTGCCAGCTCTGCGTGGAGAGGCCTGTCTTGTGGGGTGGGCGTGAGGCTTGCAGGAGAGGACGGTGGTCAGGTGTGGAGCCCAGTGCCTGGGAGGCGGTGAGTCCCTCCTCTTCTCCGTGTGGTGGGCTGGCGGGGCACAAGGCCTGCCTGTCCCACGGGGCCACCCCAGTAAAGTGGACAGGCCACGCCTCTCAGGTTCTTCCCCTGAGTCAGTCGGCAGATGTTCAAGCGTCAGCTCCTAGGAGGAGCCCAAGCGCAGACAGCAGGGCCCGGGCTCCTGTGCCGTGGCTCCTCTGTGAAGTGGGCCCCGGGGGTGCGCGTGGAAGGACAGTGGGCCTGGCACGGGGTAAGTGCTCAGAACAGTTCTGGTCGCAGCAGGGATTTGGGCTCTTTGTATGCATTTTGTCCCACTTTGACACTTAGGAGCACACCCTGGGGGCCAGGCAGTTTTAGGCTCTAGAGATAGTGATGACTACAGCTGCCAAGTTACCATGGAGGTTCAGAGTGGAAAGACAGCCGTTAAGGCAACTCACGTGTGTGGCAGAGGTGGTGAGTGCTGTGGACAAAAGTCAAAGAGTGAAGCTGCCCGAGGAGATGGGGGTGGGGATTTGCAGGTTTACCTAGGGTGGTGTCTGATGAACTGAAAGAGGCCAGCGAGCAAGGTGGGGTGGCCATCCGGGCGGAGCAGGAGGCGGCCAGCGTGGTGGGAGCAGAGTGGATGGGAGACAGGGCTTGGAGCCGAGAAGGGATTCGGAGGGAGCTGCGTGTTTACTGGGTGTCTGTGGTCACTGGTGCCGCGGTGGGGAGAGACTGAGCAGTGAGTGAGGTGCAGGCAGGGAGACCGTGTGGAAGCTTTTGCGATGAAACCGGCCCTAGATGGAGTTGGACGGGGCAGCGGCGCAGCCCGCCTGAGGAGAGACTGACGCGGGCAGAGTGGCAGGGTCTGCCCTGGGTGGCGGGGGAAGTGATGGCGGAGTCTGCTTGGCTGGGAGGGTTTGACTCCGCGGCGAAAAGGTGGGGAGCTGAGGCAAGGCAGGGAAGGCCCTGAGGTCAGAAGCCGCCTGTTGGCTGGGCGGTTCAGAGGCTGTGCAGCCCAGGCAGTTGAGTGGAGCGGGGAGAAGTGGGCAGATGAAGAATTACGTTTAAATCCCAGGAGGTCAGGAGACAGCCAGCGCTAGGGCTGCCCCAGGCCTGAACAGGTTGTGCTCACGCAGCAGGGGCTGTGGGTGGTCACTGGCGTGACTATCTTCTGGCAGGTGACACACGGGTCTTGAGGAAGGGTGTGTGGTTGGGTGGCGGCCATGACCACCATGGGTAAGTGAGGAGGGGCAGCGTTGAGGTTGGAGGGCATGGAGAGGGTAGGGGAGGAGTGAAGAAGGGGGTTCGAGGCACCACACCTGTGGGTGCAGGGGGATGCTGCTCAGCAACGGTCTAGGGGGAGTGGGTTTGACCTTCGGACTTAGGAGGGCATCTGTGACCTTCGCTAGAGTAGAAGCCGGCTGGGCTTGCGTACCCAGCAGAAAAGAAACGGAGACAGTGGCACAGGCAGCTTCAGGAGCAGTGCTGCCCTGTGGGAGAGCAGAGAGGTGGGGAGGTGGCTGCAAGGGAATTCGTGGGGAGCAGAGCATTTGTTTATAGGCAGTGGGGCCAGTTGGTCGGGAAAGAGGAGCTGATGATGGGGGGGAGGGCAGACTTCAGGAACCGTGTCCTGAGTCCAAGGGAACGTGGCTCTGGGAGCAGCCTCGGACTTTGCAGGGATGGAGAGCAAGGCCCTGGGAAGCAGGGGACAGGGTGCCATGGGGATGACGGCTTCTTAGTGGAAGTCCTCAGGGAGCAGTCATCGGGAGGATGACTGGCTGGGGGCTTAAGATATGGGGAAAAGGCATGAAATAGGCGTCAGGAAGAAGGAGAGGGTGCTCAGGCCTGGGGAGTGAGGCCTGGTTGCCGGACAGTGCCAAGGGCCAGACCCCCGACTCCTGAGGAGAGATTGAACAGACAGGAGGAACTCCATTGAGCTGGGGAGGAAACTGGGAAAGAGTGAACCAGTACCTGGGAGCAGGCAGAGCAGGGATTAGATGGAGGTGAGGGGGCTGCTTCCCGCCCCAGGCCTGTGCAACGGGGGCCCCCAGCGCGGCACTGTGCCGTGTACACTAACTTGTTTGCCCTGGAGCTCTCAGGGTTTGAAAGGCTATACACTGGAAAAGCTGCATCTGTCAAGGACCCATTCACTTGCCTGGTTTTATGAAACAGTAGACCTTTAGGCCCAGCAGCATGGCACGCCTAGCGGCTGTTGACCACTTTGGTGACTGATGTAACCAATGTGTCTATAATTCATGTTCCTGAGGCTCGGGGGCTCCCGGCAGCGGCTTGCTAAGTGACCCCCATTATCGGAGTCAGCAGCCAAGGATGGCAGGAGGCTGTTGTGGTGTGACCTCTGTTGGGGGTATTTCCTGGGCCTGCCCTCTTTCCACCAGATGTTGATGAGCACGGGGTGGGGTGGGGGCTGCCTCTCCGCAGGACCTCCACAAAAAGTACTCATACATCCGCAAGACCAGGCCTGATGGAAACTGTTTCTATCGCGCTTTCGGATTCTCCCACTTGGAGGCGTTGCTGGACGACAGCAAGGAATTGCAGCGGTGAGGAGGCGTGGCGGGGAGGTTCCGTTGGTGGCTGGGGGGTGCGGTTCCCCCTGAGGCCCAGTGATGGCCTGGGCCCTGCCGGGCCTGGTCTGCCGGCCTAGGAGCCTGGGGCGCCCTGTCTCCCGCCTGTCCACAGGTTCAAGGCTGTGTCTGCCAAGAGCAAAGAGGACCTGGTGTCCCAGGGCTTCACTGAGTTCACAATTGAGGATTTCCACAACACGGTGAGGCCAGCTGCCCCACGCGGGGTCGGCCAGGGTGGCGGGTGGTAGCCTGGCGGTGACAGGGGTGACCCGTCTCCCCCCTTGTCTCGCCCTCTGTCCCCCTCGGGCGCAGTTCATGGACCTGATCGAGCAGGTGGAGAAGCGGACCCCCGTGGCTGACCTGCTGGCCTCCTTTAACGACCAGAGCACCTCGGACTACCTGGTGGTCTACCTGCGGCTGCTCACCTCAGGCTATCTGCAGCGCGAGAGCAAGTTCTTTGAGCACTTCATCGAGGGCGGGCGCACCGTCAAGGAGTTCTGCCAGCAGGTGCTGCCCCTCCCTGCCCCTCGGCTGTGGGCCCCTTTTCCCCTGAGCGCCCCCTGAGCGCCCCCTGAGCCGCCCTGTGCCACAGGAGGTGGAGCCTTCCCTGGGGGGGGCCCGGGTGGCGGGGGGGCGCTGAGCGCCCCCTGAGCCTCCCTGTGCCGCAGGAGGTGGAGCCCATGTGCAAGGAGAGCGACCACATCCACATCATCGCGCTGGCCCAGGCGCTCAGCGTCTCCATCCAGGTGGAGTACATGGACCGCGGCGAGGGCGGCACCACCAACCCCCACGTCTTCCCCGAGGGCTCCGAGCCCAAGGTCTACCTGCTCTACCGGCCCGGACACTACGACATCCTCTACAAGTAGGGCCGCCTGGCCTGCCACGCTGCCCGCCCGCCCCTCTGCCAGGCGCTAGACATGGACAGAGGTTTTCTTGTGGTTGTAAATGGTCATACTTCACTCCCCCAACCCCTTCCCTGTCACACGACCTCCCGTGTTTTATTAAAGGGGACGCTGGTGGTGAGCCGCGTGTGTGCGTGTCCCTGCTCGGCTGCTGCCCACCTGGCTGCTCTGTGTCTGGCTGCCCCCTTCCCCTCAGGTGGGTTTCTCTCAGCCTTTCACCTGTCCACCCCCAAACCTCCCCGCCAGGAGCAGTTTTGAGGGGTCTGGGCCTCTCGGGAACCCTTCCTGGTTATTGGGGTTCTGCTTCCTTCCCTTCAGGCCACCATGCCTTCCCTGTTTAGCTGGCCAGGGCTTTCCCTGGGGACCCAGGAGCACCGAAGCTTCTAGCTGCTCCCTCCTGGGCCCTGCCCCCACCCTGCTGTCCTGGCCGGAGCCCCGGCCACCTGCCCTCTATCAGGGCTCTGCGTGGTGGAGTCCTGGGTGGAGAGGGACCGCATGATGCTGCATCCTGGCTCAGGGTAGAGGGAGGCGTGGGGGTGCCCCAGGGCACCCCAGCTGGTGCCAGCCAGGCGGGGGAGGGGCAGTCCCCCAGCCTGTGCGTGGTCCCCTGTCCCCAGGTCTAGCCTCAGGTCGAGTGGGGCTCTCCAGGCCGCCGTTCTCCCCGCTCTGCTCCCCTCGGCCCCCTGCTCATGCCTGCTTTGCACCCCCACTGCTTGGGCCACAGTGTCTGCACTGCCTTCCTTTCTGCCTTCACCTCGTCTCTCACCCCTGCCCCCTCCCCGGCACCTGTGGGGTCTCAGCCCCCAGGCTGTGAGCTTCTTGGGGGCAGGCCCTCAATAAATGTGACGTGCTGCCGCCCACCTCTGCTGTCAACCTCGTGCCTCCCCTTGCCTGGCTCACCGAGAGCTCTTGCCCTCCCCTTGATGCCAAAGCAGCTGTCCACACCTGGGCTCCCTCCCTCACCCCCAGCAGAGCTGGGACAGTCGGAGCTGCAGCAGTAGTGGTCTTTATTAGGCTCCTGACGGGGCGGAGGGTGTAGGGGAAGGATAGGGTGGCCCCGCCAGGCCCCACTGCAGGCTTCGGAGACTTAGAGCTGGGAGCGTGGTCCGGCAGGCCCAGGGGAGTCTGCAGGCAAAGACGAGAGGTCAGAGCAGTGGCCCGTGGACTGCCCCGGCCTCCCAGGCTGCCTCCCTGGCTTCCTTCCCTGCGTGGGGGTGAGCAGGTGTTAGTGGGCATGAGGTTAGTGGGCAGCCACACAAAGGGCCAGGCCCTGCTTACCAGTCCTGGTCAGGGTGGGCAGCATCACGCTGGAAGGCAGAGGACAGTGAGAGCCTGTCCTGGGTGGACGGAGCGGGACAGGGGCTGGCGGGGGTGCGGTGGGGGCAGGAGGCACCTACCGACCGGGAAGTAGTGGGGGAGGCGTTCTCGGTAGATGTTCTCGTCCTTCTCCAGGAACACGCAGATGATCAGCCGGTCCACCTGCATCAGGGCCTGTTGAGCCTGGGCGGAAGCGGCCGGCTCCCCGGCTCCTGGGCCTTAACCACCACCCTCGCTGCTGTGGGGTTTCCCCTGCCCTGTCCTTGGGGCACTCTTCAACCTGGGTTTAGAGCTCGGGCTACAGAAGGGGCTCGTGGCGTGGTGTGCGCCCCGCTATCCCTTTCTCGAAGTGCCCTGTGCCCTGGCCGCAGGGGAGGAAAACGCCCTGAGTAAAAGAGGACGCAGAGAGCAAGCGCGAGCCCAGGGCCCCGAGCGGGCACTCTGCACACTCCTTGGCGATGACGGGTGGGGCTGGTCACATGCGCCCCGCCGCCCACCTCCGTCCCCTCCCTTCGGCTGGACCCAGGCCTCACCTTGTCTTTGTGCTGCTCTAGCCACTCGCGCAAAGCGGTCAGCACTACCTCGGCCGCCGCCTCATTGGGGTACCCTGAGGACGGGACCGTGGGCCCCAGTGAGTCTCGAGCTCCGCCCCTCGCCGCTCCGCCCTGCCCCGCCCACTCCCGGCCCCTCCTGGCGTCCCGGCCCGCGCACCGCCCATCTGCGCCCTTCCTCTTATAGACCCCACTCACCGAACACTCCAGTGGATATGCAGGGGAACGCCTAGGGATGAGGGGTAGTGAGAAGGGGCTGGGGACAGCGTCACTCTTCGCTCCGCCTCCCGCTAGGCCGCCCCCCGCCCCGCCCCCTCCCGCCTCCCCGCCCCTCACCGCCGAGCGGAGCCGGTGCTCCAGCAGCAGGTCGAGGCTGCTCAGGTAGCAGCTGCGGAGCTCGGCAGCCTGGCTGGCACTCGGCTCTCCGTGGGCGATGGGTCCCACCGTGTGGATGACATCTGTGGGAGGGGGTGAGGTCAGACCGGTCAGAGCTCCTGGCGGTCTTTGGCTTTCCCTCCTGCCGGCCTGGGCCCCGGTGGTGGTTTAGTCGCCAAGTCGTGTCCGACTCTGTGACCCCATGGACTGTAGCCCGCCAGGCTCCTCTGTGCATGGGATTCTCCCGGCAAGAAGACTGGGGTGGGTTGCCATTTCCTTCTCCAGGGGATCTTCCCAACCCAGGGATCGAACCCAGATCTCCCTCATTGCCGGCGCATTTTTTACCAACTGAGCCACCAGGGAAGCCCCTGGGCCCTGGAAGGGACAGGAAACAAGCACCCTCCTCCCCAAATTCTGATCTTCCCCGGGTAGGGACCCCACCCATAATTCACACCTGTACAGATAGGCCAGCCTACGCAGGCCCCCCACCCCACATCTGTCTGGACCCGGCTGAAAGAATTGGAGGTTGTTGCCTCCTTAGCTATTCCCCTCACTTAGTCCTTGCCGCTCCCAGCCTCTGCGCATGCCCTCCACACACCTGCTTCCTGGGATCTGCGAGGAGGGGCCAGGTCCTGGCACTTAAGTGCCCCCGGAGGAGGCCTCCAGCAATTCTGTCGGGGGTACACCCCTAATCCCGAGTTACACTAATTACGCAAGGCGTCCTGTCTGCGCCCCACGGGCTGGGGGTGTCGGGGACTCACACTTGGCCGGCAGCCGATAGCCACAGGTGATCTTGGCCTTGCCAGTCTCGCAGTTCTGCAGGGTCCGGCACTCGTCGGTGAGCAGCGGTCCGGCGGCCCGGTGGATGCAGCCGTCCACTGCAGGGAACCGGGCAGTGAGTGGCGGAGCTCCCAGCTACCCGCTGAGTCCGTTTTACAGAGAAGGCCGAAGCCCACGGAAAGAAGACTCCAATCCCTGGGCTGTGCCGGGACTCACCCGGCCCCGAGGCCCTGGGCTCACTCTCCCGCGGCCTCCAGACGCTCCCTCACCCCTCCACCCTCTTCCCGCACCCCCCGGTCCCACACTTGTTTCACAGCTGGGAAAACTGAGGCGTAGACGGCGGCCAGAGCGGACCGCGGCGGGAGCCGGCGCAGACCTGCCGGCAGGGGGCGCGACCCGTCCGCCCTGCTCTTTCCTGGGCGCGCGGCAGGGGCGCAGGCGGGGCCGGGGTCTCCCCGGTCAGAGGCGGCGCCGGGACTCGGGAGGCGGGTCCGAGCGACAGGATCCGCAGCCAGAGCCAGACAAGGGGGAAAATCCGCCCTCCCGGCCGCGGGGCCCGCTGCCAGTCGCCACCTTCGCGGGAGGAGCCTGGGACCCGAACGCCGACCTCCGAAGGCGGGGCCCTCTCGGACCCGCTTTACATGTCTGACTCTTGTGACCCCATGGACTGTAGCCCGCCAGACTCCTCTGTCCATGGGATTCTCCAGGCAAGAAGACTGGAAAGTGAAAGTCGCTCAGTCGTGTCTGACTCTTTGCGACCCCATGGACTATGCAGTCCAGGCCAGAACACTGGAATGGGTAGCCTTTCCCTTCTCCAGGGCATCTTCCCGACCCAGGGATCGAACCCAGGTCTCCCTCATTGCGGGCGATTCTTCACCAGCTGAGCCACAAGGGAAGTCCAAGAATACCGGGGTGGGTAGCCTATCCCTTCTCCAGGGCATCTTCCCGACCCAGGAATCCAACCGGGGTCTCCTGCATTGCAGGTGGATTCTTTACCAGCTGAGCTATCAGGGAAGACTGCTGGAGTGGGTTGCCATTTACAAATTCTTAAGACGGTGGCTCAGAGGGTAAAGCATCTGCCTGCGAATGCGGGAGACCTGGGTTCGATCCCTAGGTTGGGAAGATGCCCTGGAGAAGGTAATGGCAACCCACTCTGTTACTCTTGCCTGGAAAATCCTATGGACGGAGAAGCCTGGTAGCCACCGTCCATAGGGTCGCAGAGTCGGACACGACTGAGCGACTTCACTCATTCACTCACTCAAGACACATTACAGACGCGGACACTGAGGCCACCTAGATACAAGAGGCCGATCCGACGGGGGCCTTGAGCTAGGTCTTCCAGCTCCTTCCTGCGCCACGCGGGAGGGTGGTCTGCGCCGCGCAGGTGTCTCTGGGCGCGCACCCAAGCTCATTAACGAGTCGCCTCATTAGTGCATCCGGCTTAATTGGGGCCGGGCCTGGGCTTGTTTATCCGAGGGCGGCTCTAGGGCCTCACCAGCGACCCTGGGGACCCGGACCCAGATAAACAAGTCGTCGTGGGCGCGGCAGGAGGCGTGGAAGAGACGCTTCTTCTCCCTGACCTCTCCAGGCTGCTGAGGCTCCGAGGGAGAGGCGGGGTCAGCCTCGCGAAGAGTCAAATTCAGACTCGCCCCTCATTGGCTGCGGCACCTTGGCAAGCCCTTTCCCCTTTCCCAGAGCTTCCTCTGCCTCATCAGAAAGATTGGGGCAGTGACCACTTCCCCCACCACGCCCCTCACCCCCACCCCGGGCCCCCTCCCCGCCCCCATTCCCCGGGAGAATATCACCCTCCTCTGGCAGGTCCCCAGCTCCAACTGCTCCGAGGCCTGTGCCAGGGGCTTCTTGGACACTGAGCTCAGTGCTCTGCAGCAGGAAATACTACCGTTTCCCCATTTCACAGACCGCAAACTGAAGGCCTAGTTGCTTCATTACAGCCCCACCCTCAATCTGCGCTCAAGACCAGGGCCGCAGCTGGCCCAGGCCCTTGGCTTCTGTTTTCTTTGGTGCCTGTGAGCCCAATTAAGCCTAATTCTGAGACTTCACCCGGAGATGGTACCAGGTGATTTCCCGAGCATCCTAGGAGTGGGGGCCGGGGTGAGGGATAGAGGAACTGGGGAATCCCCGGGAGGGAATCTGGGACTGGGTCCCCTGCCACCCCCTCTGATGTGCAGGGCTGAGGGCAGCTGCAGCCAATGGGAGGGGCAGAGAGTGGGCGGTGTGGCACAGTGGGTGTACGTCCTCTATTTGCGGTGTGTCTGTTCTGGGTGCGGGGGGTACCACGGAGCCACCCAGCGCCATGTGCAACAGCGGGGGCTGTGGAGCTGGGCAACCTGGGTTCAAATACCAGCTCTGCCAGTCACGGATGTGTGATCCAGGGCACTTAACCTCCCTGGACCTCAACTGCCCCATCTGTAAAATGGGATAATACGACTACCCACTTCATAGGAATATTGACAGGATTAAATTAATTCCTGTAATGTGCTTAAGCCAGTGCCTGGCAACTCAAGTATTGGCTATTACTGAGACTGTGTGGGCCTGTGCCCAACCCGTGTGCCCCGGGAGTGTGGTGGGAGGCGGCGTCCAGGGCATGGGGTGAGCGCAGGGACCTCCTGGCCCTGCCCCAGTGGTCTCATCCACTTGGCAGCAGCTTGCCTGCCATCTCCCAGTGCTGTCCACCCTGCTGGCGACCTTGGCCCGCAGTGGGGGGCCGTGCGGAAGTGGAGCTCAGTGAGATCTGTTTCAGGGACTTAATGTTTCCTGCAGAAGTGGACAGGCCTGCAGCCAGGCCTTTAGGGCTGACCTGGGGGCATGAGGTGGGAGGAGGCGGGAGGAACTGGCGCCGGCAGAGCCCTTGGACTGGAGTCCCCCCACCCCCTGCAGCATCCATAGGGCCGGGGCCATATGACTCCCGTGACAGCGCCCAGCAAGCCATTCACCCAGAGCAGAGATGAGGGTCAGGCTCGAGGTTCCCCCCTTGCCCACTGTCCCCCCAAACCAGAGCCAGCCTGGCCCCCTCCTGGCCCCCTTCCCCAACCACACGGCAGGCCTGTGGCTCTCCCGTCCCTGAGGAGGCCCCCAGCCCCACTGGCCTTAGCTACAGGCCAAAGGACTGCCCCTTCCCACGCTTCCCACCATGACCCGTGCCTCCCCTGGCTCCGACCCCCAGGCCCTGCCCTGCCTCTTAGGTAGGGCTAAGCTGAGCCCTGGAGACCGGAAGCAGGAGGCTCCCGGGGGTCCCATCCCTTCCCCCCCACTCCCCACCTGACTATTGTTGGCTGTCATTAGGACAGTGGGGCAACTGGGCCTCGGGCCTGCCTGGTAGGGTGATGTCCCCAGGTCATACCAACTGACCCTCAGAACCCTTCCTGGCGCCCTCAGCCATATTCCCCCAAACCTCCTACTTGACCCCGCCCCGCTTCAAGACAGCGGAAAACCCGGGGTCTCTGCTGCGGAGCCTGAGCCCACGTGGGCGATAGGGCCTCCCTCGGATGCCTCTCCACCAGCCGGGGCGGAGCCCTTCCCCTGAGAGGAGATGGCCCTGAGGCCTGCACCGCCTCCCTCTGCAGCCTCCTCCTTGCTCCTCCAGTTGAAGCGCCCAGATTTTTATCGCTGTTTTTCTTTAGTCACTAAGTTGTGTCTGACTCTTTCATGACCCCATGGACTATGGCCCACCAGGCTCCTCTGTCCTTGGGAATTTCCAGGCAAGAAGACTGGAGTGGTTACTATCTCCTCCTCCAGGGGATCTTCCCGAACCAGGGATCAGACCCGCATTTCCTGCATTGACAGGCAGACTCTTTACCACGGAGCCACCAGGGAAGCCCCAGCTCCCAGACACGGCTCCTTAATTTCAGCCTCTTAGTGAGCAAGGCGCTGAGCCGTATACATCCACCGTCATATTTGATCCTCGCAGCCTGGCTGTGCTATTGCTTTTCTTGCTTTAGCAAAGAAGACATTGAGGCGCGGAGAGGGTGAGAGACTTGCCCAAGGTCACACAGCTGGTCAGCTCTACCTCCTCAAGAACCATGGCAGGACCTGACCTCAATGTTCCTACCCCGAGCCGCCCTTCCACGCTGGCTGGCTGCTGTGTGCCCTCCTCACTCAAACACTTCAGGAAGGTGTCCTGCCTGCGGCTGCTGTCCCCTCCACCGGCCCCCAGCAGCCTGGCTCCTGGCCCCTCCCCACCTCTGCCCATCCCCCTCCCAACAGAGGGGCTGCTCGGGGGACCTCTGGTTGCTGGGCGGTCTGAGGGCTCTCCCCTTGCAGACCGTTCAGCTGCACCCACAGGCTGACCGCTGGCTGTCTGCATCCAGCCCAGCAGGGCAGCCTTGCAGACCTGCTCTCCTCATCCTCCTGCCTCCCCGATCTCTTCTGCCTCCTTCCCCACCTCCTCAGACGCTGCTGTCCGCGGGCCCCGTCTGTCCCTTTTCTGTTCCAGCCCTGACTCTCCACCCAGGTCCAGGTACGTCCCCCAGAGAAGCCCTGCCCCCCCTGCCTGGAAGCCCACCCCAGCTTCCTGCCATCAGTGCGGCCTCCACAGCCCTGTTCTCAGCCTTCGGGAGCATCAGCTCAGACTCAGCGCCTTCCTAGCAAGGCCGGTGCAGGTAGGGCGTCCAAAGAGAGCAGGGGCTGGAGCCAGGCCACGGAGCCAGCAGCGGCGAAGCAGGCAGGCTCCCATGGGGGCCATTTGCCAAGGCGCTTAGGATATGTTGGCCGCTATTTAGGGTGCTGTAATATTCATGAAGGGAAGATTAGATATTTAAATTTATTCAGCAATAAATGTATCTCAGTGGGGGAGCATTTCTCATTCTAAACAAACAAGCAAGCAGGGGCTAATTAATTATTTACAGGAACACAAGGAGGGCTGTGGCCTGGGGGAGAGGAGGGCAGCTCTGCCCCGACAGAGGGCAGGGGACCCTGGCTAGCCCTGGGCCTGCCCCTCCGTTTCCCCCCTTCTTCTCCACCCCCCTCCACGTTCTGTGGGTCTGGCCCCCTGCTCGCCTCTTTCTGGCATTTCTCTTCCCACAAATCTTGCCCACAAGCTTGCTGGCAGCTTTGGGCCAGTCATTTAACCTCTTCGAGCCTCAGAAAATTTGGGGGGAGGTCTGAGATTTGTGGTGAGGTGGCCAGAGGAGGGGAGACTCAGGGCCAGGATGATTTAGTGATGTGTCTGAGGTCTCAGTTACAGGATAGCAGATGCTCCGAGCGCTGCCCTGGCCCCCACCTCTCCCCAGCAGGGATGAAGGCTCACAGGGGCGGAGCCGCTCCCAGCAGGTGTGGGTGGTGAGGTCCTGTCTGGGCAGCCCTCCGCCCCGCCCTGCCTGCCCGGGGCTCCTGTGGGTCCCAGGTGTCCCCCCAGGTGCCGAGTGTCAGAGCCTCTGAGATGAGCTCACTGGGGCTGTGCGGCTCAGGAGCAGACCTGGCCCCGTGAGACCCAAGGCATCCTCCCCCAGCTCTCCCACCCCTCTGCCGGTCATTTCACCTCTGCCTCAGCTTCACCTGTACAAGGCAACAGCACCTCCCACTGCATTTGGCTTGAGGGTTCAGTGCGAGACGGTACCAAAGTGCCCTGCGTGCTATCACGTGTCGTCCCATTTTACAGAAGGGTAGACCGAGGCACAGCCGCAGACTCCGTAGGCAAAAGATGCCTTTGTCCCAAATGCTCTTGGGGCCCCTTCGCCCAAGGGACAGGATACATTGCCAGTGGAGATGTCACCCAGAAAGCCCTAGCAGGGAGAGGGCTGCGGAGGCAGAGGAGTGAGCTTGAGGCCCGAGGGGCCAGGAGAGGGGTGTACCTCTCAAGCCCCGGAAGGCACCTGGGGGTGGGCCCTCTCCATCACTTCCCATTTAGACGGCTCACCTTGTAGATCCCGCCCACTCTGACCAGGCAGGTGTAGCCCATCCCAGCCCCCTGCACGGACGCCCACCGCCTGGGCTGAAAGGAGCCAGAAGCCTGAGTCTTTGCACCTCCAGGGCCCTGACCTGCAGAGCGCAGGCCCAGCCATAAGGTCTGGCCAAGTGACTCAGCCTGCGGCCCCGGGCCCCCTTCTCTCCAGCCCTCCCTACTCTCTTCCTCTCTGGCCCCCATTTTCCTCGTAAGCTGAGACTTGGGAGTCTCGACCTCACGTGATCCCCGTTGCCAAAACTGCCTCGGCTTCTGCCCACATCTTCCCGGTCACTCATTCAGTCAACAGATGCGTCCCAGCCCCGGCTCGGTGCTGGACTTGGGCTCAGCCCACTGTGGGGGGAAGCAGAGCCCACCCTTGCCAGGCCCCACCCTCGAGATGCCAAGGTGGGTGGGTACCCCCGGGAGAAGATGGATGGATGACAGCTCGGCGATGTGATCTGAAATTCATTATGGGGTGAGATCAGCTCCTTAAATGGGGATTTGAAAACATTAGGGCTTCATTATGTACACAACGGCAGCGCCTCATTCATCATGCAAAAATCACTCCCGTTATTAAAAATCCCCGTGGCAGCTGCAGGCAGGGGCTTGGCAGCATCTTGCCCACGGGGCGGGGCACGGGCTCCACCATTCTCTCCGCCCCCCAGGGAGGGTGGGCCGAGGGATGGAGGTGGGGAACGTGGTTCAGCTCAAGGGACTTGGTGCCTCAGTTTTCTCATCTGCAAAATGGAGATGCTAAGGGTGCGCACGTCCCAGGATGCTGTGACGGGTACGCGAGAGCCTGCGTGGAGAGCTCAGCCAGGCCCAGCATCCATGCGGGGAGCGCTGATAGCACCTCAGTCCTGCTTCTCAACTGGGGCCTGTACCTGGGGAGACCGTGTCCCCCTCCTGCTCACAAAAACCTCCCGTGGCTCCCAGGAGTCCATGAAATAAAATCATCAATGCCGAGCAGGGCTGGGGCTCCCTCCAGCCTCCACCTTAGATGACAGCCGGCCTCTGCATGCTGCACCCCCCACCTCTGGTGTATTGGACAGGGGGAGGTGGGCCCACCATGCCCAGCGCAAAGGAGGCGAAGCTCTCACATCACCATCCCCGGGAAACAGCTAAAGGAAAGACTCCAGAGCGGCAAGGGAGCCGGGCGGGGGTGGCTTTCAGGTTGGTTTCAGGTTGGGAAGGTGCCTCCAAGGAGGTGGCATCTGAGCAGAGCCCTGGGTGATAGGCTTTGGGGGGAAGTCGGGGGAGGAGGGGTCCAGGCAGAGGGCTCAGCAGGGTCACAGGGAGAGAGGTGGGAGGGGTGAGCTGTACCCCCAGGAGCACTGCAGTGGGAAGGTTCCAGCAAGGGAGGGGTGTGGTCGAGATGGCCTCTGCTGTGCCTGCGGCCAGGAATGCCCTTCCCTTCTCCGCCCCTCAGAGCCCCCTGCCCCAGACAACTTCTGGTCGCACCGGCTGAGTCCACCTGTTGGCCCCAGCCTGGCACAGAGCCATGCTCAAGCGTGGCTGGGACTTGGTGGTGGTCCACTGGCTAAGACTCCCAATGCAGGGGGCCCAGGTTCAATCCCTGGTCAGGGAACTAGATGCCACGTGCTACAACAAAAAACGGAAGATCCCGTGTGCCGCAACTAAGACCCAGTGCAGCTGAGTAAATAAACAATTACAAAAAAAGGAAAGATGGGCTGGTCGGGCCCCACACAGCCTGGCCTGGAGAGGGTCTGCCCGCTGTGCCAGGCCCCAGCCAGTCGGAGCAGAGCAGGGACCAGTCACGGATTAGCAGCTCGGGGTGATGGGAGATAGGGCCAGGCCCGGGGTGTGCGGGATGGCAAGCGAAGCCAGGCAGAAGCCGAGGCCTGAGTCCTGAGAGTCCTCGTTAATCCTCCCGGGCCTGACGGTCCACAGACAAAGGAGGGCGAGCGAGTGAGCAGGTGAGAGCGAGAGATGGCACGTGCCAGGGGAGAGAGATGGAGAGGAAACTAGAGTGAGACGTCAAGAGACAGACCGAGGGGGACTGAGGGGGACTCAGAGACAGGAGGAGGGCAGCGGGTGCCCACGTGGGGAGAGAGGTGGGTTCTGCCTGGGCCATGACAGCTGGGCTGAGGGCACATGTCCCCAGGCATGCCGGTCTACCAGCAGGTCTGCACTGGGCACCTGCTTTTTGCTGGGAGGCAGAGAGACAGACGCTTGTGCTTACCCCTGATTGGGGGTGTGTCCGATGGGGGGTAGTTGATACTTAATCACACAAACACAAGTCTGATTTCCAAGAGGGACAGGGTCTGCCATTTCCCAGTGCTGGCAGGCCCCTTGGTGAATAGAGAAACAGCAGTGAGTGAGTGAGTGAGTGAGAGTGTGTGTGTGTGTGTGTGTGTGTGTGTGTGTTGGGGGACTGCTTGTTGGAGGGGTTGCCCTGACATGGAGATAACTAGGCGGGAAGGTGTGGTGGGAGGGCAGAGGAGCCCTCGAGCCTGGGAACAGCACATGCAAAGGCCCTGTTCCTAGAGAGGGCTATGCCAGGAGCTGAGCCGCCCTGGCTTCTCCCTGGTGTGAGATGCCCGAGACCCTGCAGTGCAAGGGGCACGAACACGGACTTTCAGGGCGGGCCTGGGGAGCAGGGCTGTGCAGAGCCATCAGGTGGGAGGGCAGGGAGGCTGTACCCTCACACACCTGCTGGTGTAGGGGGGCTGGCTGACCTCTGGAAGGGAGAGCCCTTGGCAGGGGCTGTGTGTGTGGTCGAAGCTCCAACCCACCTTGCGCCCATCCTTGGACCGGCCCTCGGGGCCCCGGCTAGGCGGACACAGAGATGGCGCTGCAAGCGGAGGAAGGCGGTCCTGAATTAATCTGTCACTAAAGCTTGGCCGTGGCAGGCACAGTCATGATTTAGATGAATAATTGAAATGCTCCGATACATTTATTATCCCTTTAGTGCGAAAGTGGCAGAGAAAGACGAGGGGTAATTGAAAAAGAGCGCACAAATCTCCACGAGAAAGCCGGCTCCTTATCGCCGAGTAAACATTTCAGTCCTAATAAACAGGAGAGACACGCGTCAGGGCCCTGTCGATTCCCATCCTGATTTAGGGCCCGCCTCCCTTCTTACCATACAATAGCAGAGTGTTTTTTAAAAAAAATATATTTTTTATCGAGCCAGTAAAAGGCTGTCCAGGAACGAGGCGGGAGTAGGAGTGGGCCAGGCAGCCCCCACTGCAGACGCTGGGCCCTCTGCCTGGTGGCCTCTCTGTCCCTTTGTACCTGACGAACTCCTTTGCAGCCTCGGGGCCCAAGTCAAATGCCCTCTCTCTGTTGGAAGACTTCTACCAAAGTGGGCCTCTTTGAGGGCAGAGTCAAGTCCCGAGTCGGGGGGGTCTGACACGTGTCCTCCCCAGCCCCCTCCGACTCTCAGAAAGAGCACCGGGAGCTGTGGTGGGTAGGGGCCCCTCGCTGTGTTGTCAGAACCACTGATCTTGGTCTCAGGGCCTGGTGGGGGCCCAACCCCAGAGTGAGGCAGGCCCAGGGGGCTGGAGCAGCCCCTGGGGATTCCCACTGAGGTTTGAGGTGCCAGCCGATCCCTCCCCAACAGGCTTGCTGTAAACGCTGCGGGCTCATGGCACCAAAGCCCTGCGGCCGGCCCCGGCCCCGCGTTAGGGGCCCCCTTTCTGAGCTGATGGCTGCCCTCCCCCAGCAGGACCGGATGTGGACCCGGGGGCGGGGCTATTGGTCCCCAGTTCCTAGCGCACCCGCACACAGGGGCGCGACTGACCACCCCAGAAGGGCTGATCCAGGGGCCTGGAATCCCCTGGACTCTGTTCCCAGGGAGAGTATTTTTCCTGGGGGGAAAGGAATAACAAACACTCGCACGTTGAAAGGGGGGCCATGCTCCCGGAACTGGCGCAAGGGGAGGTCAGCAAGGTGGGCTGGGGGCGGGGGGACCAGCGCTGGTTAAATGCATGGGTGGTGGGTGGACAGCTAAAGGGGTGGTGACGGGAGGGTGCGGAGCAGCCTGAACCCCTGCAGGGCTGACTCGGGAGAAGAGGGCACCGGGGGAGACCAGGGTCCGGGCGTCAGATGGGGGGCCCCAGGCCCGGGCTGCCCCTGCCTGTGCCCTCCCTCCTGGCAGGTTGGGGGTTAAGGCTGGATGGATGGACCAGGGGAAAGGGAGGGCACAGGTGGCAGATGTGAGCTCAGAGGACGTCCTGGGAGTCTGGGGCCCATGTCCATTTCCGCCCTAGGCGGGGGCCAGGCAGCCCCCCAGGCCCTGCCTCGCCTCCCACCAACCCCAGTCCCCTCCCCGCCACCTCCGCCTTGTTCCAATCACATTAGCAGAGTGACAGCCCAGCGAGCCCTGGCGGCGGCTCCATAAATCTCGGCCGGCGTTAAAAGGCTGGACTCCGGGCCCACTTCCTCCTGGGTCCTGGCCCACCCCATCCATCTCTGCGTCAGTCAGGCTGTGCTGAGGCCGGCTCCAGCCTCCCCTCGCCCTCAGTGCCACAAGAAAGTGAGAGTGGGGGACCCCACAGGGCCCCGCTGCTCAGTCTGGCCAGAGTAGCTGCCCTTTGACCTCCCAGAGCGAGGTCCCGGGCCACCTATGAGCCACTCTCCCTGCTCTGCAGGAAACCTCAGTGGTTCCCACTGTCCTGTCAGCAAGTCCTTTGCATGACCCGTAAGGCCGTCCCTGACTTTATCTACAGTTCATTCGTTCATTCATCAGCCATTCATTGAGCACTGACTGTATGCGCCAGACCACTTCTAAGTGTGAGCGAGTCTCCTGCAGCTACTGTTCTCAATGGGGAGATAGACAACAAATGATGAACGGAACAGACAAGTAAGTGACACACCACTTTAGGAGAGAGGTGGTCGGAGGAAAATAAAGACTAGAGCAGCGCGAGGGGCCCAGGGAGTGTCAGGTGGGGTAGGGGTAAGGGCAGCAGCTGCAATTCCGAGGTCAGAGCGGCCCTCAAGAGAAGAGGGCCTGCAAGTAAACTCTCATAGGAGGTGAAGGGAACAGCCGTGACTGTCTGCGGAAGAGCATCTGGGGCAGAGGCAAGAGCCAGTGCAAAGGCTCTGTGGTACACGTGGGCTGGCTGTGTTCCAGGAGCTGCAGGGAGGTGGTGTGGCTGGCATGGAGTGTGGAGGGCCAGGCAGTGTGGTGGGGAGTCTGATCGGTGGCTGGAGACCTTGTGGGCCGTGGAAGGAAGTGTGGTGAGAGTCCCGGAAGAGTTCTGAGCAGAAGAGGGCGGATGACCTGACTTAGGTCCCGAAGCTTCTGTAATCCTTCGTCTTCCTACGTGTGTGTGTGTGCTAAGTCGCTACAGTTTTGTCTGACTCTTTGTGACCCCGTGGACCATGGCCCGCCAGGCTCCCCTGTCCATGGGATTCTCCAGGCAAGAACACTGGAGTGGATTGGCATGTTCTCCTCCAGGGGATCTTCCCGACCCAGGGATCGAACCTGCATCTCTGGTGGGTTCTTTATCACTACTGCCACCTGGGAAGCTTGTCCTCCTAACCTAACAGCTAAACCCCAGCTCCTCACATGGTCTCCAAGGCCCCTGCGTCCTCCCCCGGGTCCCCTCCCCTCATCTGGGCTCTAAGCATTCCCATCTTCAGAGCCTCCCTCACTCCAGGCTTCACCTGTGCTGTCCCCTCTGCCCAGCACACCCTTCCCACTGCGCATCACTGCTCGCTATTTCCTACCCATCCCCCTGGTCCCCAGCCCATCCTCTGGGAGCCTCCCTGGTCCCCACGGCCGGACAGGTGTGCCTTGTTGAGCCCGCCGCCCACATGGCACAGACCACCCTGCCGAGTGAAGCCCCTTCATCCTGTGAGGCCTCCAGGGTAGTGGTGACCTCCTGAGGGATGGCTGGAGGAGCAGTGGAGGGAGGGAAAACATCTCCAACCACAAACAGACCCCCCCGCCCCGCGTCCCCATCCTGCATCCTGGCCGGTCACCGACAGCTCTTAACGCTGCTCTTATTTATTCCTGACCTTCTATGCCCCTTTTATTTTTTCCCCCTTTTAAAACCTGGCCTGGACCCCGCCACTGCAGCCGTAAACACAGCCCCTGGGATTTATCCGACGGCGCATTAACCCCTGGCCCCTGGCTCACCAATCATCGGGCCGCTGGCAGACAGCAGGCAGGCCAGCCCACGAGGGGCCTGGGGGCTGGGGGCAAGGGGCTGGTGTGGCCGGCCTGGGCCGGGCTGGCCAGGCACTAGGGGTGCAGGGACTGTCCCCCCGCCCTCCCCGCCAGCACCGGTTGACCTGGCCTTGCATCCCTGGAGGCTGGGCCCGCTCTGACCTCGACGTCCTACCCACCTGGCCCTGCTACAACCCTGGGTCATGGGGAGTCTCAGAACAGTGCACACGCCTGCCTTCTCGTGGGCTTTATGGATGCTGTGGCTCTCCCTGACTTGACGAGACCGTGTCCTGACACACAGCCGCCCTGCGAGGCTGCAGGGCAGAGCGGAGATGCTCATTTCGCCCTCACAGGTGGGCAAACTTGCCCAGGGTGCGTGGGCATCAGGGGGCAGGGCTGGGGTTTTCCCACCACACCTGCGGTGCTATGCCCCCAGTCCCTCTGAAACCTCAGGGGGCCTTCCAGCTCCCAGTTACAGACCAGGCGGCCTCTGTTCAGGGGGCAGGGACCTACCCCAGTCACCCAGCCATGCAGGAGCCAGGCCTGTCGTTCAGGTGTCCGGCTTCACCTACAGATATGGGAGGCCAGGCAAGGCTGACGGGGTGGGGGGCAGTAAAGAAGGGCGGAGTGGAGAGATGGGAGGGGTGCCTGGTGGGGACGAGGGGGCAGCCTTGGGAAGGCACAGCAGCCAGCTGGGCTCGGAAGGTGGGCAAGGGGGCCAGGAGGAGCGAGGCGGACCCCCACCCACCCAGCCCTGCACCTCAGCCCGCAGGAAGGGTCTACTCACCACCGCCACCTCCGAGCAGGGAGCTGTTGGCTGCAAAAGAGAGAGAGATAAAGACGTCAGTGGAGAGAGGCTAGGGGGGCAGGCTGCTGTGTGGAGGGGTGACGGGGGGCTGCCAGCTGGGCCCAAGTGCCAGCCCACATCCCGGGTACGGGCTCTCTGAAGCAGAGGCAGATAATCGGGAGGCTCAGGGGGCTGGGGCTTCCTCTCCCTCTGAGGCTCCTGATGGGCCTGAAGTTTGTAGGGTAGTGGGGGAGTCAGGGGGCACCAGGGTCCGGAAGCAGCTGCAACCGTGGCAGGCGACCCTCGGCCACATGCATCCTTCCTTCCCCAGCGATGCCCAGAGCCCGCCTGCCAGCATGGTGCAGAGGTGGGGCTCACAGGCTGCAGGGGACATAGACCTGTGGCCACAGGGACCCAGCCGGGGGAAGGGCTGCCTGGGGCATGAGCGCGTGGGGTGAGAGCTGTGAACCAGGGCGGGGAGCCTCGTGGACCAGAGCACCCACCCGTGAGGTCCAGGCCCCACCCTGGCGCAGTGCAGGAAGGGCCAGGGCCCTGGGACTGGAACCAGACGGAACAGATGGTTGACTTGAGCCACCGTGCTCTGTGACTCAGTTTCCCTGTATGTGAAACGGGAGAACAGGCCACCTTACAGGCTCAGCGTGAAGGTCAAGGAAGAAACAGCGCTCTCCCCACTCCGCCAGCCCCCCGGCCCCCTCCCTTGACTGGAGCTGGACCACCGGCTGCCCTGTCCGTTTCGCCCTGCCTGGCTGGCTGCCCGCTCCGGCCTCCCCATGGAGCAGAGTGAAGCTGGAAGCCTCCTGGCTGGAATGCCAGGGCAGCGCAGGTCTGCGCCCCTCCCAGCCTGGGCCCCAGCGTCTGACCGCACAGCTGCCTGGGTGTGAAGCACCGTGCTCAGGGCTCGTCAGGCCGAACCCAGGCAATTCGGGGCGGGTGCGTCCTGCACGCCCAGGTGCTGCCGTGGGGGCTGTGGACCTGCTGTGCCTCAGCCCCTCGGCCCCCGGAGTCTTCGGCTCTGACACTGCTCCAGCCTCCCGTCCTCCCTTCCCGGGTCCTGTTGCAGCCCCTCTGGAGAGGGACTCACGGAATAGGGCTCAGGCCAGGAGTGGGGCCATTTCCAGGCCGGCCAGGCCACAAGCCCCTGGGTGGAGGCTGCTAAGTGGTGCTGGGTGGCTCCGAGTGGCTGGTCTCCCAGAGCTGACAGCTCTTCGCTTGGGGAATAATTAATTCCACAGCCCGAAAACCCAGGGCTGCAAGTTGCCACGTTACTTGCAAGATTAATACAAGCAGCTAATTAAGATGGAGAGGCGAGGAGCGGCTGGGCGCTCCCAGAGCAGGGGTGAGGGGCCACTAGGAAACAGGGAGGGTGCGGTGCAGGCGGGCAGAGCAGGCAGGCGAGGCAGCCGGAGCCGGAGATGGACCCCAGCGGACACCCCGGCGGACGTGCAGGCCACAGGGGCGGGGCTCACCAAGGCTGGGGCTGTGGGCTCTGCCCCAGGAGCGCACATGGCCAGTGACTGAGCGAGGGCTCTTTTCCAGGCAGACTGTTCCCAGGTGCTATCACAGCAAAGCCACAGGGGCTGTGCGATCGCTCCCATTTTACAGACAAGAAAAGCAAAGCCCAGAGGTTGAGCTGCACAATAGCAGGATCGGAACTGGGTCTGTCTGATGTCAAAGCCACAGAGCAGGTGGACCTCAAAGTCCAGAGGGAGGGTGCCCCCAACCTGCCCCGCCAGGACAGGGGCCTGCCTCCTCCGCTTACAGACAGAGCACACAGTAGGCCCCCGGGATGCAGTCTTGACCTGCCCCCACCCCAGCAGATTGGCCGCAGGGATGAGGGTTTGGATGTCTGGACCAGTCTGCCCTGGAGCCCCCGGGGGGAGGCCGGGGCATCTCAGGTGGGCGCAGGCCCAGCCCCCCTGCCCCCTCAGCCCTCGGCAGTCCTGGCGCCTGTCGGAAGCTGCCCTCCATGGCCCTTCCCCGCCTCCCCCCATCACCTCTCTTAATTAACACCTGCTGCAAAGGAGCTGGCTCGGGCTTGTGGAGGGCTGGATGCCAAATGGATTGGCAATGAGCCACAAAGGGGTGGGTGGGGAGGGGGTGCTGACCTGCGTTTCTGAAGGCCCCTTCGGAAGGAGATGCCAACGCTCACCTGCCCTGAGCCCCCGAAATCCCACCGCATGTGGCCCTGCCTGAGCGAGGGGGCTGGGGGTGAACTGGCCTGATGGCCACCAGGCCGGGGACACCCAGGGGCTGAGGAGGGAGGTGTGCCTGGGGCAGAGGCGGAGCTGGGGGAAGGGGCACAGGTAGCCAGGTGGCATCACCTGCCACAGGTGGGAGAGCGCAGGTGTGGCTCAGCACCGGGGGCTCAGACTCAAGCTGCACAGAGGAAGTGGGCCCCAGGTCAGCGGGCACCCCAGGAGGCCGCTCTGCAGAGTCCCCATCCCCCAGCCCACTGTGCCCGTGGGGCGAAACTCGGGGAGGGGCAGGAACCCAGGGATCTAAACCCTGCCCCTGCCCTCTCTCCCCGGGGCCCCTCTCCCCAGGGGCTGGATGTCTGGTCATGCAGTGTCCAAGGCACCTAGAGCGGAGGGGATGACCTGGAGGCTTGGGAGGAACGTGGGCAATGGGGAGCAGCGCCAAAGATACCACAGGCGGTCCCGGGTGTGCTGCCCCGCCTCCCACCCAAAGCGGGGCAGTTCAGGCCTTCCTGCTGCCTGGCCAAGGCTGGCCGGCCCGTCTCACCTGGCGCTGGCCTGGGGTCTCCAGCACCTCCCCTGTCTGCTGCATCACTGCCCCCATGCTCCCCTCAGTTTGGTCTGAGGCTCTAAATCAAAACTGGTCATTAGCCCATTTTTCCGATGAGGAAACTGAGGCTCTTGGCGTGCCGGGTTGAATGGGGGAAAGGGCCTTGAACCAGGATGTCTGGTTGTCAGCGCCCATTTTATTAACCCCTGAACGCTCCCTCTGTCTGAAAGGGTCTTCTTGCTGAGCTGGGAGGTGGGCGAGGGAGATGAGGACAAGCGCTGGCTTTCGGGCCCATGCCAGAGTCTATGGCCCAGCCCTGCCCAGAGGGCCGGAAGCTGCCCAGCTAAGCAGGGCCACTGAGCTTATGAGTGGCCGAGTGAGGGAGTGGGGCCCAGGCCTGGCCCTGAGCTTTGTGGGGGCCTGAGGTTTCTTCCGTCTTTGGGGGGTGTGGGGGCGTAGGCTCCTCAGCCAGAGTGTATGAGGTGCCTGGCCCAACGCCTGCCATCTGAGTCTGCTGTTGGCACCCCTCTGCGGGGTGAGGTGGTCCAGCCCGGCCGCGGCCCCCGCCCGGAGATGTGCCGGTGCCACGCTCGGCTGGACACAATTAACTGGCTCCGAGCCTCAGTGCTGAGCCTGTGACCTTGGGGTGGAAATGAGGTCCACCCCGGTCACTGCCAGATCCTCTGTCCCCTGACAGCCGCCCGCCAGGCCGGGGCGCGCTGGGGCCTCCCTCCTGCTGCCCCCCCGCCCCCACTCTGCTGCTCAAAAGTGCGGCCCCCTAACCCCACCCCTGCACCCCATAGCTTCTCAGGCCCGGGCCATCTGGGGGGCGGCCCCCCCTCAACCCCCAGGGCCTGCTGTCCTGTGTGGGCAGAGCCACTCCCCAGTTTGTGCCCAGTTCAGGGGCTGGCATGTGGCCACCGCCTGGTGCAAGGGAGAGGAGGGCCGGACACGAAGGGCTTGGTCACGGTTACTGCGGGGGACTCCACGGTGCCCCCCTCCCAGTCACTCTCTGCACAGAACATTTTAATTGGGTGCCAGCAGGAGTGTGTAGACATCCCAGTGAGGGAGGAAGAAGGGGGCTGGGGAACTTCACGGGGGAGGCGGCAGCACACCCTGGGGGGAAGGAGGGCACGCAGAGAGGTGAGCCTGGGCATCTCCTGGTCGGATGGGCAGCTGCAGGGTGCTTGTGCTGGGGAAGGGGAGGGTGGGCTTTGCCTGGCTCTCCATAGGCCTGGGGAGGATCAAAGGGGCCAGAATGCGGTGGGACCAGGGCAGCAGCAGGACAGGGATGGGGGGAGGGGTAAGGTGGGAGAGGGGAGGCAGAGGATGGGGGAGGGGTGGGGAGGGTGGGGGAGGGGAATGGGAAGGGGGAGGCAGAGGGCGGGGGAGGGGAAGGGAAGGTTGGGGAGGGCAGGGGGAGGGGCCCAGGGACACCTCTTCCTCTTCTGGTTGTTCCCCCCCCCCCCGCCCCCTCCCTCCACCCCCTGCTGCCCTGTGAGGGAGCACCTCCATAGAGAAGAGTAGCCCCCACTTTGAGAGCCCAGGAGAGGAGCAGCAGGCATGTGCGTGGGGCTCAATGCTTTTAGGGACGCTGAAAAGGTAATTTCCCTTAAAATCAGAAGAAAAGGGACTTCCTTGGTGGGCCAATGGCTAAGACCCTGTGCTCCCAGCGCAGGGACCCCAGGTTCGTCGGGGTAGTGAGATCCCATGTGCTTGAACTAAGCCCGTGCCCCACAACTACTGAGCCCTCAGGCTCTAGAGCAACGAGCGACGCGCCAGAACGAAGACCCAGTGCAGCCAGAAGAATCAGAAGGAAAAAGTGAGCTTATAGGTTGAAGAAAATGTTATATATAACGTTACATACATAGGAAATACATACTATCAAATGTTAATAAAATTGTCTTTATGCCAACAAAGTCATACAATCAACTTTTAATATTTTTATAGCGGAAGAGCCCCCAGTGGCAGAGGGCCTGGGCCTGGGGCCAGGTAAAGTCTGTACTCACATGGGCTCATTTGATCCTGACCCTCTGTGGAGGATACAATTACTAACCCATTTTAGGGATGAGCAAGCTGGGCCGCGGAGGAGGATCTTCTCACTATGCAAACCTGAACGACTCGTGGGTAAAGGTGCCACAGCTTCCTGGGTGAAGGTCCAAAAGATCCTTTTTGCTCTCAGGACAAAAAACGGGCTGCTCCCACACCCCACCCCAGGCCCATGACACCTCGCCTTTCTCGTCTCTGCCCCCTCAAACATTCCCCATTTCCTCCAGCCCCAGGACCTTTGCACAGGCTGTTCCCTCTGCCTAGAGGAGACCCTCCCTGAGAGCCAGGAGAGCAGCCAGCTCCCCGGGGTCTGGAGCTGGTCTCCCGCTGCACCCTCCCGTGGGCCATGAATCACTGCCTTCAGCATCCTCGCCTCCCAGGTAAGCGTCTGCCTCCAGCCTCGCTCCGTGTGTCTGATCCACAGTGTGTACCAGTGCTGAGCGCACAGACTGGTACACAGCAGGCGCCCACTAACAATTTGCTGAACCAGTCTGACGGTGACCTGACAGTCACTTGGCCAGGCTGCATGGGGTCCCCGCTCTCATCCATGGGGCCCTGCAGAAGAGCCCACCCGGGGGGCCCTAGGAGGCAGGACGGGGGTGGGGGCCATGCAGGCTGCAGGGCTGGTTCAAGGGCAGAGGCAGGAGGCCGTAGGAGCTGCCCAGCTGGCTTTTCCCTGACGGAGACTAAATCCTCCAGCTGGGGGGAGGGCCGAGGGAGGAGAGGGCACTGTGGGGGGCTGGGCCGCCATAGAGGAGACTCGGTGACCCAAGGAAAGCGCTGAGCAGGTTACTGGGCCAGGGAGAAGCCGGGTGAGCGGGCACAGCGGTGACTTTGCAGCCAGCGCAGCCCCTCTGGGTGTTTCCGGAGGCCGTGGCTGCCATGCGCCCTCATCCTGGCCTCCAGGGCCGGGCTCACGGAGAGGCTTGCTCCCCCACATCACCCAGCCCCTCTGCCTGGCCTGCTTTCCTCCACCCTCCCGTAAGGCCAGGTCTCAGCTTTCTATCACTTGACAAAGTCGCAGCAGCTCCGAGGTGTGCCAGGACCCATACGGCTGGCACAGAGCTCATCATCTAACAGTCGAGAAACAACAAAGAAACTCAAATGAGAATTCCCATTAGCAGTAGCGCCCGAGGTTGTGAAGGGGGTAGAGAAGAGAGGAGAGAGTAGCAGGCAGGTGGGGAGGGCTCATCTAGAAGGAATTGAGGACCTGCTGAAAAGGGAGCCATTTGCGAAGAGCATGGGCCCGGCAGAGGCTGGTCTGTGCAAAGGTCCTGAGGCAGAGGCCTGCCTGGAAGGTTGGAGGCACAGCCAGGAGGCCGCTGTGGCCGAAGCAGAGTGAGTTAGGGGAGAGAAGTAGGGGAGAAGGTCAGAGGGCAATGGGGCAGGAGGGGGGCCCGGGGGCTACCACGCTTTCCAGGTGACCCCCTCCCAGACCTCTTCCTTGGTTCTCCCCCAGAACAACCCCGTCCATTCCGTGGTACCTGCCCTGCCTCCCCCTGCCCGAGCCCCACCACTCAGCCGCGCCCCAGACTCTAGCACAGCGCCTGGTACCTGTGAGGTGACCACTGACCACGGCCCCCCAGCCCGGGTCAGTGGAACGGTGGCCCCAGCCTCATGGGGAGGAAGGGGTGGGTGGTTTGGGGACTCTGTTCCCAGGAAATCAACACCATTGCCTCCCCGCAGGGCTGCGGTGGGTGTCCCTGTTACTCGAGGGCAAGCCGTTTAAAACACGTTTTAGATTAGAAACGCCCCACAGATGGAATAAAATGTGAAATGTGCTGAATTTTTGAAGATAGAACAAGAGACTTCAAAGGCATCTCAGGCTGCGGGAGCAGTTGCCGTGTTTGACAAGCTCCCTCCCCTAGGCCAAGGTCACGGTCCCCGTGATGTGGGGCTGCCTGGTGGAAAGTGAGAGGCTTACTGGACATTCCCCAGACTTGGGGAGGCCCTCCTGGGGCACACGAGGCTCCCATTTCTCAGCACCAGGCTTTTATACGGACCTCTGCTGAGCATCTTAATATGCATGTACGTGTGTATACACAGACCTTCCCGCCCTGTTTACAGATGGGGAAACCGAGGCCCAGAGAGGCAAAGTCCAAAACCACAATCCACTTCGGGGGAGGCAACGTCCTTGTGCTTTGCAAGGCCTGGTCCCTAACCCCCAGCCGTGATATTGGGCCAGTTGCTCCGCTCCCTGGGGAGTTTCCTCCTGTGTGGGGGGGTAGAGAGGTCAGTTAAGTGAAGGTCTCTGGGGCATGGATGATAAAGTTTAAAATGCCTGTAAAACACTGGGTGCAGGAGTGGGGTCCCCGCTCTCCCCAGTCAGCCAGGAGGAAGGAGGAGACCAGGCTGTTGCTTTAATAATAACAACAAACGTCCCTGGTGGTCCAGTGGTTAAGAATCCGCCTGCCTATGCAGAGAACACTGCTCCATCCCTGGTCCTGGTAGATCCCACGTGCCCTGGGGCAACTAAGCCCTCGTGCCTAGAACCCTTGCTCTGCAACAAGAGAAGCCACCGCAATGAGAAGCCCGCACACCGCAACTGCAGAGTACCCCCGACCACCGCAACGAGAGAAAGCAATGAAGACCCAGCGCCGCCAAAAATGCACAAATAAATAAAATGTAAAATAATAACAACAACAATAACGACAGCAGTTTCTGCTCATCAAGGCTTGTTCACCAGCCTCCTAGGGAGAGGCATGGGGACTGGCTGGACGCACAGCCACATTTTACAGATGGGGAGACTGAGGCTCAGGTAAGTGTCTGGTCTGAGGCCAATCACTGAGGATGGCGGAGATAGAATTCCAGTCCCATTGCTCTGACTCTGGAACCTGGCCCACTCAGCATGCTGCTCAGCCAGATTTGGCTTGCTTGCCTCCAGGATCGAGCCTCTCACTCCCTGTTCTCTGAACAGAAGCCCTGAGATTCCCTAAATCTGTTGGGAGTTTTCAGCTGTGCTGGGTCTTCATTGCTGTGCGGGCTTTTCTCTCATTGCAGAGAGCAAAGAAATCTCCCCTTCAGTTTCCTCCTTCCCACTGGCCCTGGGCCAGGCTCTCATTCCTCTGCTATCTTGAACCTCAGATGGGCCTCCCCGTTCACCCATGCCCAGCCCAACTCTGCAGTTCACTCCCTGGTCTACCCCCGGCATCCCATCCCCATGCCTTTCCCTACAAAAGCCGCCCAGTCAGCCACTGAAGCTCAAAGCAGGTGACCTGGCTGTGGTTCCTGCTGTGGTTCTAGGCCCCTCCTTCATCCCCTCCTGCCTGGACTCTGCCCCTGAAAACCTAGGGTCCCAGCCAGAGGCCCCGAAGCCAGATCTCAAGCCCTTGGACCCCACCCACCCTCAACACCCACTCTCCAATCTACCCAGACACCTTCCACTTATTGGCATTTTGTGTTGCAAGAAATCCGTGTTCATTGCCCCCAATTGGATCATATACAAAAAAAAGCAAAAGAAAAATGAGTCACCCATTAGCTCATCACACAGATTCGGCTAGCCCCTGTTCACATTTTCCTGGAGGAACTTTTAGACGTTAAACAAAAATAAAAAATACTTAATAACACATTTATCGAGCAAATTCTTCATGCTAGGCGCTGGGCCAAGCGTTTCCAGTGGATTCCTTCACTTTACCCTTCCCTCCCTGGAGAGCCTAATGAACGGGTACTATTATTTTTCTCACTTTACAGATGAGGAAATAGATGTTCAGAGAGGTTAACGTGATTCGCGCAAGGAAGCCAGGCTATGAATTGGGCGGACTGATTTCTAAGGAAGTGCTGAGTCGGCAGCGCAGTGGGACCGTGGCTGCAGCCTGGGCCTCCCCGCCCCCAGGAGCCAGGGGTCCCAGCGTCCCACCATTAGCATAACCACGAGCAGCCCAGAAACCCAATTACAAGAGATGACTTGGGCCCCAGCCAGCCGGGCGGCGCAGTCTCCAGCTGTGCAGGAACGAGGGGCTGGGGCCCAGGGAGCCCCGCGGAGTCGGGAGGGACTGGACAATGAGGGGAATGTGTTCTGGGGGAGGGGCCTGGAGAGGCCGCTTGTCCACTGCTGTGGGTGGGTCCTGAAGGCAATCTTGACTTCCTGCTCAGTCCCTCTTGGCCAGAGAGGCCCACTACCCCTAAGGAAGGATCACAGGTTCCTCTGCCCCCAGCTTGCTGGGTGGTCTCAGGCAGCCCCTTGCCCTCTCTGAGCTTCACTTTTCTTCCTGAAAAAGGAGAAGAAAAGTTGGGGCTTCCCTGGTGGCTCAGACGGTAAAGAATCTGCCTGCAATGCAGGAGACCCGGGTTGGATCCCTGGCTCGGCAAGATCCCCTGGAGGTGGGAACGGCTACCCACTCCAAGATTCTTGCCTGGAGAATCCCATGGACAGAGGAGCCTGAGAACCAGGGGCTAATTGAGCAGAAAACTAACCACGGGTTGGGAGGAGGAAAGACTGCTGGTTCTGAACACCTGGGCAGGTTGGGGGTTGCGCTTCCCACTTCTCCATGAGGGCCAGCCACTGTCTCCTCCCACCTGGACGGCTCCACTGCTGGCCCTGTCCAGCAGACGGTTCCCCTCCATCCTGTCCGGCAATGGGTGCTCCTTTTCTACTGATGAAAGCAAGTGCGCGCGCACACACACACACACACGGTCCCTCGACCCCACCAACAGCCCAACAAATATAACGTCATAGAAATGAAGCCCACCCTCCCTCCCTGGCAGAAGAACCCACCACTCTGAATTTGGTATGTGTTTTCTTTGTAACATCTTCCCTGTAGCTCAGATGGCAAAGAATCTGCCTGCAATGCAGGAGCCCCGGGTTCAATCCCTGGGTCAGGAAGATCCTCTGGGGAAGGGAATGGCAACCCACTCCAGTATTCTTGCCTGGAGAATCCCATGGACAGAGGAGCCTGGTGGGCTACAGTTCGTGGGGTCACAAAGAGTCGGAGACGACTGGGAGACTAACATTACTACTATACTACTTTCTTTTTAACAATGTAAAAAAGTTATTATTTATATTTGTCTGTGCTGGGTCTTCCCTGCTGCACCGACTTTCTCTAGCTGTGGAGTGTGGGGGCTGCTCTTCAGCTGCAGGGCGCGGCTCCTCGTTGCAGGGCTTCTCTCGTTTCGGAACACAAGCTCTAGGAGCGCGGGCTCAGGAGTTGCTGCTCTTGGGCCGGGCTCCAGAGCGCAGGCGCAGTAGTTGTGGTCACCGGCTTAGTTGCTCCACGTGGGGTCTTCCCAGACCAGGGATGGAACCAGCATTTCCTACATTGGCAGGCAGACTCTTTACCACTGAGCCACCAGGGAAGCCCTGCATGTATTTTCTTTAGAGTTGTACTCTGTACGTCCCTCAACAGGCTACTGCCCAGGTCCTCATGTCTTAGAAAGTGGAGCTCCTGGGATCGGCTGCTACCCTTCACAGCGAGGCTGGGGTGGCTCCTCCGGCAGGCCCGGGCTGCTCTGGTCGGGCTGCTTTCACTGCTGTGTAATATTCCAGGCTGGGACATTCCCACACTCATCTACCTGTCCTCCCACCGACCATCAAACATACTCACTTTCTCTCTTGCAAACCCAGCCAAAGTAGCATCTTGCACACGGCCATGAGCCCAGGTCCAGAATTTATTTCCTGTATGCCTGGGAATGGGAGTGCTGGGTTGTGGTATATGAACATCTTTTAACTCGACTAGTTACTGCCAAATTGTTCTCCAAAGCGGTTGTTCAGATGATCGTTTTAAAATATAAATTAGATCATGTCACTTCCCTGCTTGAAACTCTCAAATAGCTTGCTATTAAACTTAGAATAAAATCTATATTCCCCTCCACAAACGCATGGCTGCATTGCATGCTCCATTCTCCCTGGTCTCCTGGACTTCTTTCTCTTCCTCGAATAGGTCTGGCTCTCTCATGCCTCAGGACCTTTGCACGTACTGCCCCGCCTCTGCCTGGCACACTCTTTCTCCAGCTTTTTCCAAACTGACTCCTGCTCATCTTTCAGGTCTTCAGTGAAAATGTTGCCTCTTCTGAAAGGCCTCCCCCTGAAGTGCCTCCCACCCTGTTCCTCTTATCACCCCGTTTAAGTTCCTTAGGAAGACACGTCATGGTTCTGGAGCGATCCCATCCTCTCATTTATTTGCTGGTTCATTACCAGCGTGGCAGCCTGTAAGAGGGCCTGGTCTGCCTTGGTTGTTCCTATGTCTTGGAGGCCAGCATGGCTGGCACCGAAGATCTGCTCTCTGTGTCATTCATTTATTCAATAGATGTTGATGCAGCCCCATCTGGTTGAAATGTTCAGAGGAGAGTGAGGATGAGTTGAGGGCAGAGGGGCAGCCAGGACCATGGGGCCCTGAGCCTTCTCCCACGGCCTTGGGGAGCCATGGAGGGTGCTAGAGTGAGGGAGCATCAGGGTCAGGCTAGCACTTTAGAAAGCAGCGCCGGGGCCTCCCTGGTGGCTCAGGGGTAGAAAATCCACTTGCAAATGCAGGAGACACGGGTTCGATCCCTGGTCGAGAAAGATCCCACATGCTGTGGAGCAACTAAGTGTGTGCGCCACAGCTACAGAGCCTGCGCTCTAGAGCCCGCCCGGCAGCCGCAGCTGCGCAGCCCACAAGCTGCATCTATTGACACCCAAGCGCCCGAGAGCCTGTGCTCCAGCAAGAGAAGCCACTGCAACGAGAAGCCTGCGCACTGGCACTGGAGGCTAGGCCCTGCTCGCCACAACGAGAGAAAGGCCTGAGCGGCAAGGCAGACCCAGCATAGGCATAAATAAATAAATAAAACAGAGAGGGGGAGGCAGCTTCTCAGAGCTGAGGGGGCGCCTACTGAAGGAAGTGGACCTGGAGGTGGGGGCTGGGGGGACGGTGGTGGCCAAGGATGGGCTGATGGACGGCCAGGAGGAGAGGTCATGCTAAACCCACAGGGACCAATTAGGGCATGAGATTGGCTCCAAATGTGGCACAACCCAGTCGATGGAAGAAGAATCCTGGTGTGAGGGAACAGCGGGGTTCTGGCCTCTGCGATGCCCGGCCCTCACCTTCCACCACCGCAGGAAGCTGGGAGGGAGCTCTCCCCGGTATGCTGAGAAGGGGGCAGAGGTCCAGAGGCGCATCCTGGGAGCCCGGCAAGGCCCCCTCGAGCTAGTCCAGCCCCTCTGTGTATAGACGGGGAAGCCGAGGCCCTAATAGGAAAGGAACTAGAAGACCACATGGCCGAATCTCAGCCTCGTTGTTGCTTTTGGAATACGAGGTGTGGTACTGAGACCAAACAGACATCCTTCTTCCCAATAAAGACTGAGGAAAGGCGGCAAGCCCGTGTGCGGTGCAGGGAACGTAAGTCAGACACCAGGAAGGACCCGTGTAGAAACTCCACCCACCAGACCCAGCCTTCTCTGGCCGCCTCCTCTGGGCAGTCCTGTCTGGGGCTCTCAACACACAAGGCTGGGGAGGTGGCTCATTCAAGGTCACTCGGCCAGGACGAGGTCACTCTTGTTCCTGCGTGCTCAGTCGCTTCAGTCAAGTCCGGCCCTTTGCGACCCCATGGACTGTAGCCCCACCAGGCTCCTCTGTCCATGGGATTCTCCAGGCAAGACTACTGGAGTGGGTTGCCATGCCCTCCTCCAGGAGGGGGATCCAGGGGATCTTCCCAACCCAGGGATCGAACCTGTGTCTCCTGCGGCTCCTGCATTGCTCTTTACCGCTGAGCCACTGGACAAGAGGTCACTCACCTAAGACCAGTGCTCCTTTGTCGGGAGGGCCAGGGCTGGGGCTGAGAAGCTCCAGTTCCCTCCTGTCCCAGGCCCTGGGGTCCGGGGGCTCAGGGTGCCCCCTCCCTGAGGGTCTCACGGCGGCCTTCTGGCCCCTCCCATGTTGTGTCCTGTGGGGACCAGATAGGACCCCAGCCTGGTTCCGGCCCAGCAGCTTCAGGTGGCCCTGGACTGGGCGCCCCTGCTCCCAGGCCTCCCAGCTGGAGCCGCACTCCTGGCAGGAGGAGGTGGCAGCCATTGGTATGCGAGGCGGTGCTTCAGCCCCTCTGAGGCCCAGCCTTTCCGCTCAGCTCTTTAAGGATCCCTCCTCGGCAGCGGCAGCGTGGTGGTTGCTGGGCAACCCCATCCCCCACTGTCACCCAGACCCTCCCCCTCCTCCTGCACCCCCTCCTCTCTGGGTCCTCCTGGTGCCCCATCGCAGAGGATTACTTAGCTCAGAACCTGCCAGGCCTGGCTGTCCCTGTGCTGGGCAGACTGGGGGGCCTTGAGTGACCCCACTCAACCCTGGCTCTGGACCACAGCTCTGCTCCACCAGGACTCGGGCTGGGGATCCTGGCTCAGGACACCTCATCTGCAGATTCCCATGGCTCCACCCCCAGCCTCAGTGGCTTCAGCTGCCCTGGGTTATTGGAGCTTGTTGGGGGGACAGAGAGGACCCAAGGGGAAGGGCTCAGGAACTGAGTCCTCTGGGGAGGTGGCCTACTCGGGGCACTGGGCTTCAAGAGCCCCTGGGTGGTGGTGGAGACCGAGGCAGTAAACTGGGGCAGGCGTGGGAGCGGGAGGAGGTGGGGAGGATTTTGAGCCCCGAAGGTCTGTGGGGGGGTTAAGAAGAGGCGACGGTGGGGTGGAGGGGTTGACTGTGGAGGTGGGGCTTTAGCAGGTCTCTGAGCCTCCAGTCTTGAAACCCCGAATTTTCCACCCCCCACCATCCTCCACCCTGCCCTCCACTTCTCCTGCCTTGGGCAGTCGGGACCCTGCTCCCTGGCTCCCCAACATTGTGGGTATGTGCCCTTTCTTTTCCTCCCTCCAACTTCCTTCCAGATCAGGCCTGTACTTCGAGCCTCTCCTCTGTCTCCCGGGTCCCACAACCCTCTGCCCACCAGCTGCTGCTCCCCACCAGCCCTCTGGACCTCGGCACGGGCTGACCCCTCCACTCACGCTGTCCTTTTAAGACACAGCTCACATCTCCCTTCCTGAACCTGACTTAGGATGTGTGTAACAGGTGCACGATAGCCAGAGTCAAGAAATGCTTGAGTCGTCCTCAGGAGCACTGCTTCTGCTGGGAACAAGGGCTCAGGAGTGAAGGGGGTAGGGAGGAGCAAGAGGCAGCCCCGGCTGCCTGGAGGAGGTGGGGGAATGGGGTGGTGGTGATGTCATTTGTTGGGGGACGAGGAGGGCCCATCAGAGACAAGTAGCCTCAGTCCAACCAGGGCCGGGGAGGGTGGGCTGGTGGGGAACCCCGGGCCCTGGGGTGGTACGGTCCTGCCTCTGCCTCAGGCCGGTTCTGACTCTTTGGCGTCTTTCTCCCCACCCACCCAGGGGCTTGAGTGGTGGCTGTCAGTCCGGATCTCCATCCTTCACCTCCCATCACCCCCACCCATACACACACTCCAGGACCCCACCGTGCCATACTCCCGGAAGTGTGTGGCTCCCCTCTGAGCCCCTGGGACCATCATCTAGGGGCATTTTGAGGAATCACAGCTGGCCTCGGGCAGCTCTGTCCCTGGTGCCTGCAGGGCTGTCTCAGCAGCGCCTGACTCCTCCCCAGGTGCCCGGTGCCGCAGCAGGTGCTGGGGACATGCAGGGACCATGAGAGGCCCAGGATGTGCCCTCAAGGGGCTCGCAGTCTACTGGGAGGGACAGACACCAACAAAACACACAACGAACACGGGCCCCATCGATCCTGAGTCTCACCAAAGCGTCACGTACAACCGGGGAAGAAGACGCACTGCTGGCCACGCCCCGATCTCAGAGATGTGGAAGTGTGGTCCCGTAGATGAGAAACAGGGTCACATAAATCACACAAATGGGGCTTCTGGGTGGCTCGGATGGTGGTAAAGAATCCGCCTGCCAGTGCAGGGCACACAGGTTCGATCTCTGGTCCAGGAAGATCCCACATGCCCTGGAGCAACTAACCCCGGGCACCACAACTACTGAGCCCGTGCTCTAGAGCCCGGGAGCCGCAACTACTGAAGCCCGCATGCCCTAGAGCCTTCCTCTGCAACAGGAGAAGCTGCCGCAATGAGAAGCCCGCACACGACAAGGAAGAGTAGTTCCCACTTACCTCAACTAGAGAAAGCCCGCCTGCAGCAATGAAGACCCAGGACAGCCATAAATACATAACTAAAATTATAAAAAAAATATATAGACTGAGCTAAGCACTTCCAAGGGGAAGACAAGGCGGGGAAGAGAGAGCAAGTGACCCCATTGGGAAAAATGGGTCTGGAAGGCCTCTAAAAGGGCAGGATGGTCAAGCCCTGGGCTGAGGGGTCAGTAGGAGCTGACTTGGTCCGGAGAGGCGGGAGAGGGCAGGGTGGCGGGACTCAACTCAGTGCTGCGGGCAAGAGGGCACCCAGTAGCAGAGAGCAGCCGGAGCCGGTGGGCTCCGAGCCCGGCCACAGGCTGCCCTGCCCACCCTTCCCCACGGCCCCCAGCACCTGTCCTCGGGAGTTGCTGGCTTTGTCTGACCTAACTTTGCCCCTGCTGTGCCTGCTCCCTGGAGCACCCTCTCTGGGACTTCCTCCCGAGTTGGGGCCTTGTTGCCCCTGAAATTCTGCCCTGGGTCCAAGCCCTGCCTGTCCTGTGCTGCAACCCTCCGTGCTGTGCAGGATGCAAGGCTTTCACGCACAGAGGCGGGAGGGAGAGCGTGGTGGTGCTAGGAGTTGGATCAGAGAAGTTGCCGTGACTTTCCGATGGGAACTGGTGTGCCCAGCCAGGTGTGCACCGCCAGCCTACCCGCAGGCTACATGCTCGTGATTCACGGAAATGTAACCGGATGCGCCTGGGTGTCACCAGGAGACCACGGTCTGGGATGGCCAGGTGTGCAGTGACGGAACTTCTCGCCCCCATACCCCATCACGTGCCCCCAGAGGCAGGGGACCCTGGGGTCTTGGAGGACAGTGATCTCCAAGACCAAGAACCCACAGATGGGGCCACCGGGAGGCTCTCTGGCTCCAGGTGAGGAGCTGGAGGTCTACCCTCCCTGGAGATGATGTCTAAGCTGGGGTCTGGGGGTCAGGCTAAGCCTTTGACTTTTGGGCAGCTGGCCCAAGGTCATGCCCTCTGAACAATAGCTCTTAGTCTTTTTAGGGGTGCTGACCCCTGACCACTCACTCCCTCATGGGGCTTCGTTCCTGGACACCCAGCACCGAGCCTGAGGACAAGGGGTCCCTGGTGATGCCCACTGACCATCCAGCAGGGCAGACCCTACCCTTCTCATGGGTCAGGTAGTCTCTCCTGCTGCCCCCAGCCCAGCCCAGCCCAGCCCAGAGCAAGTCTCAGCAGGGCCAAGAGTGGCCCAACCTCGACTGTCAACAATTTAAACACGATGAGCTGTGCTGTCGCTGCACTTCACAGTGTACAAAGCACCTTCCCCTCGGGGCCTCATCAGACTGTCCAGGAGCCTCAGGAGGGGCGTGGTGACCCCGTTAAGATAAGGGACAGGGAGGCTGGTGGAGGGCCAGGGTCAGCAGTGGGTAAGTGGTGGGGGGGTGAGCAGAGTCCACATCTGAGAACTCCTGAGAGGGCAGGCAGGTAGCGGGAGGCAGGGCCAGCATGACCCCGGCTGCCCGGCAGTAGGACCCACTGCACCTGGATGCCAGACACCACCTGGGTTACTGACGCCCTGGGGCCTGGGGAGCCGGGGCTTTGGTGAGCCCAAGGCTGAAACTGTCCCTGTGTGATCCGTGCTGCCTCATGCAGACAGCATCTCTGTGAGTGCCTGGCTCGAAGACCAGCTCAGTCCTCCTGGGCCAGGGTCCCACCAGCCCATGCCCTTGGGGAGCCCCGCAGCACCCAGGGGCTCAACTCAGCAAGTGTGTGCTGAATGAACGAGTGATCTTTCTGAACCTCACGGCCAATAGTGCCTCTGCTGTAGCCACCCTCCCTGCACCCTGCCCTTTCCGAGACAAAGGCCAGACTCTCCAGACTTGTCCAAAGCCCTGTATGGACACCTGGCCTGGATGACATCAGTCACCTCAGCTTCCACCATGGCCCCCTTGACCGCAACCCCCCAGCTCCAACCAAGAATGCCAGACCGCCAAACCCCAGGCTCTTTCACGTCCCTGACAAGCTGAAATGAGCTTCTGGGGTCTGCCCAGAACATTCCTCCTGACCCTCCACGACCAGCTCAAGGGCCACCTCCCCTGGAAAGCTGTCCTTGAGGTTGCAGTTGACTTGGCCCCTGTGTCCTGGGGTCACGTGGTGACAACGTCTGTTTCAGGAAGATCCTGCTAAGCTGTAACTATTGAGGTGTCCACCCCGCTGCTGGATTCCCAGCTTGGCCAGGGCGGAGTCTAGCAGGGCCTGATTCCCTTTGGTTCTGGGTACCCAGAAAGCACCCGGCACAGTGGACCTCCATGTTCCCTGAACTGTGTGTCACCACTGGGAACATCAGCTTGATGGACAATCATGCAGCCATTAAAACCACTATTACGGGGATTTCCCTGGTGGTCCAGTGGCTAAGACTCCCATTGCAGGGGGTCTGGGGTTCGATCCCTGGTCAGGGAACTAGATCCCACATGCCACAACTAAGAGGAACCGTGTGCCGCAGGTAAAAGCTCTCCCATGCTGCAGTGAAGATGAAAGATCCCACGTGCTGCAACCAAGACCCGGCACGGCCAAATAAATAAATATTAAAAAAAGAAGAAAAAAGAGCTATACCCATACCATCCACTCCACTCTGAGGCTCTGAGTGCCTGCTCTGTGTCAGCCCTGTGCTTGGCGTGGGGGTGGGAGGGACAGAAAGGGGTCCCTCCTTCAAGGGATTCAGTTTAGAGGAGGAGGGAGACACAGACATAATTCCTGAGCAACCTGTTAAGTGCCACGACAGAGGGAAGACAGAGCCCCAGGGCCCCCACGTCCATCTGGGGGTCTGGGGAGGCGGAACGGAAACCAGAGCTCTGTAAAAATTACAGCCGGCAGTGTGTGGACAAGCCTGGAAGGGAACAGCGGCTGACTGAGGCTGATGGAGGAACCAAGGCTGTTGACGCCACAGGGTGGTAGCGTTGTGGGTTCTTTTTCTTTCCTTTATTGTGGGGATAATGCTGTTTGGACAATAAATAAAAATTGGGAGGAAAAAAATAGCTGTTTGGTGAATTGAGTATAAAGCAGGGGAAGGGAGAAAGGGAGATAGGGGAGGAAATGGGGAGGGAAAGGAAAGAGGGCCCCAGGCAGAGGGATCCAGACAGAGGGGCTCGCTCTGGGCTGGGGGTGGCGAGAAGGGTGGGCGAGCACAGGACGTGGGGGAGACAGGGGCCAGCATCCCTAACGGCAACCTGCTCCCAGGGAGAAGCCAGGGGGGTGTCCCAGGGAGGGGGCCGGCCAGGCACCGAAGGACAGCAAAGCGCAGGGTAGGCTGGGCTCCTGGAAGGGTCTAACACCCTCCTGCAGCTGGACAGTGGGTGGAAGGGGCCGGGATGGCAGAGGGGGTCCCAGCCAGACTGGGGATTCTGGGCATGGACCGGCAAGCTGTGGGGCCCAGGTGGAGGTGGTGGGGCTCCAGGAAGAGGTTGAGGACTTGCTCAGAACAGGCCTCCAGGAGGAAGGGTTGCAGGACCAGATGACTGAGCTTGGTGACAAGGTCTGGCCAGGGGAGGCGCAGACAGACGGAGGGGCCTCCTTAGTGTCCCAGAGAAGGCCAAGAACATGGGGACTTTCCAGGCTCAGAGGAGGGGGGTCTGGTCCACCCCCACCCTCACACTAGATCTCACACAACAGGTGCAGACACTTCCTAAGTCCCTCATGTGTGCCAGGCACTGCCCTGGGCACCTTCCTACTCCTCCAACCTTCCTGTTAACCCTTGGAGGTAGGCTATTCACGCTCCCATTTTTACAACAGGGGACACTGAGATTTGGAGAGGTTAAGTAACTGACTCAAGGTCACAGTCAGCTGGTGAGGGGCAAGGCCGGGCTGGGGGCCCTGCCCGCTCAGGCAGCTTGGCAGAGCAAAGGGAGGGAAGCAAGCGAGGGGGAAGGGGCGCCAGGCAGGGAGGAAGGGGTTACCTTGGCACGCACAGTAGATGATGGGTAGCTGTTTGTGAATGAATGAATGGGTGGTTGGTTGGAAGGATGAATGAATGAGTGCAGAGAGGAGGGGTGTAAGGGGAGGCGCACGTGAGCGAGAACCCGATTCTCTCTCCCCGCCCCCCCACCCCCCGCGCTGGAGGTTGGTTCTGGGAGTCTCCCTCCTCAGCCTCCCCGCCTCCACTGGGGACCGACACCCCAACCTCCTCATCCATTTTAGCCGAGGGCAGGAGGAGGGGGACGCGGAGGCCGAGTCTCCCGGGTTGGGCCCGAGTCCCCGCGCGGCGGCGCAGCCTCCCGCTCCAGGTCCCGCCGGCCAGTGCGCAGCGCGGCGCCCCCGCCCCCGTCGCCTCCTCCCCGCCCTCCCCTCCCGCCCCGCTCCGCGCCTGCACGCACGGCCCCCGCCGCCGCCGCCGCCGCACAGCCTGGTTCCCCGCGCCCTGCTCGCCGCCGCCGCCGCTCGCGCAAGCACCGCTGCTAGCCCTCGCCCGGCCGAGCGCACCCACCCCGGCCGCCCGGCGCACCCCTACCCCGCCCCGCGCACGCCCCCCGCGGCTCCGCCGGGCGCCGGAGCCGGGCAGATGCGCCGCCGGGCGCCCCCCGCCCTGGGCCCGCCACCGCGCCCCGCCGCGCGCCGGGGGCTCCTTTCCCGGGCGCCCCTGGGCGCCCTCCGGCTCCAGTTTCCGCCCGCTCCTTGGAATAACCCCTGAGGCTCCAGCCGTCGCCGCAAAGTTTCCCGAGGAGACCCGCCTCTCCGGCCGCTGCGCAGGTAAGGATGGATGTCCGGGGCGGGGGCCGGGGTCCGCGCGTGCGGGACGGGGCTCCGGGGCCAGCGAGGCGGGGAGGGCGAGTGCAGGGAGGCGCTGCAGGATCCCTTTGCCCGCCTTTGCCCGGCTGCCACGGGGACCGTGCAGCCTTTGGGATTTGGGGAGAGGGTCCCCCCCACCCCGAGTCGAGAGCTGAGGACCCATGGCGCTGGCTCCGCCGCGGGGAGGCGCGGGGTGCGCGGCCGGAGGCTCCACTCTCCACCAGGGGCTGGAAAGGGCGGGGGCTCGGCAGGAGCCCCGACCCGAGCCCTCACTGCGCCCCCAGGGAGACGGCCCTGCCCGCGGGGGTCGTCTAGCTGAGCCGGACGGTGCCGGCTCTCAGAGCCGAAGGGCTTGGGGCGCGCGAAGAGAGGCAGCCTGCCGGCCCGGGCGCCTAGCTCCCGTCCCCACCAGCCTCGTGAGTCACGGCTGGAGCGAGGTTTTATTTTTAAAACGACTTCAAGGGGGGCTTAAGCAGCCTCCAACTTCCCTCCCCGAGCGCGCCGTGAACTGTCAGCCTTGCTCGGGGCAGGGGACCAGGGCGGTGCACCTGGCGGATGGAAGGATGGGACCTCCGGTCTGGAGGCCGGGGGCGGCCGGTGCCCCCACCCCCAAGCCAGAGGCCGGGGGCCCGCCCCTCCTGCTGGGGACTGGAGGCTCAGGGCCGGAAGGTTGGGGAGTGTTGTTGCCCAGCTACAGGGAGCCCTGGCTGATCAGAGCTCCCCGAGGAGGAGAAAGTTGTGGAGCGGTTGACATCAGGGAGCTGCCCCAGGCTTCCCGGCGCCCCGGAGGGCTCTGAGGCTCTCTGGGGTGTGTGTGGCTTCAAACACAGCCCATTTGGGCTGTGCGAGGCCCCTGTGGCTCAAGCCAGAGCGCTGATGCGAATAAATGAAGCCTGGGCTGGGGGCAGAGGTGGGGGGCAGCTGGGTCCTACCCTGCCCCACCCTGGCCTCTGCATCCTCAGGGACAACAAGGACCAGTCTGTCTGATTTCCCTCCCCAGGTGAGCTTAGGAGCTGGGGAGCAGGCTGTCCGTGTGGGCTCACGGAGCCCGTAGAATGAAGGATGCCACTGGCAGAGGAAGGTGGGCTGGGGCATGTCCCTCTCTGCTCAGCAGCTGTGGGCAAGGTGGCCACGCTCAGGGGCTCCGGGCTCCGATTTTCTGAGCATGTCTTCCTGCCAGCCCCAGGAGGAGAGGCGCAAACATCACCTGTCAGCTGGAGCCGACTCCGTGGGCGACTGTGCAGGGCTTCCTCGGAGGTTTAAATGGAAATGATCTGAGCTGCCAGCCAGGGCCCCTGCCCAGGAGGGGTACTAAGCAGGCAGAGAGGAGGCCCTGGAAGCGGTGAGGGGCAGAAGGAGGCTGTCACATCCTGGCTGAGGAGTCAGCCGCGGGCTGAGAGCAGGAGAGAGGGCAGACAGTGTTTGTGTGTGTGTGTGTTGGGGGGTTATGTGTGTGCCCCTGACTCCGTGATCTCACAGACAGCCGGGGCTGGATTCTTCTGTAAAAAGTCTCCCTGGCCATGAGTTTAAGGCAGGCATGTCCCGGGGCGGCTGGAGCCTGCAAGAGTTCCCCTAAACTCCGGTTTGCGGGCCTTCGCTCTTCCACTTACTGGCTGAAAGTCCCTGCTTCTCTGAACCTCACTTTGCCTTGCTGAGTGTACTCACCCCTGAGGCTGAGCTTGGGGGAGTGGGGACAGGATGCATTACATCGTAGGGCGAGGTGGACAGATGTCTTCCTCCAGGGCTGAAGGGGTCCCCAAGGGCTACGGGCACCTGCAGAGGCCTTGGAGGGCCGAGGGGTCAGGTTCCCCAAAGGCTGGGGGGCTGATAGTAGACAGTGTCAGAGCCCTTCCTGGTGTGTCCCCCGACCCCGACCCGGCACCTCCTCCTCTTCAGCCCCTGGGAGGTCCCCTCAGCTGGGCTCTAAGGAGGGGATGGGAGCTGCCACCCCAGCGCATCACCTGCTGCCAATGGCCTGCGAGACTCCGCTCTGTGCAGACTGAGGGCTGGTGGCTGAGCCCGTGTCACCCAGGGGGTGGCCCTGGGCCTGCCCCTCTGGCGACCCGTTTCCTTGCCTGCACAGGGGGATACAGCGGCTCCCCCACCCTGGGAGAATGGGTGGGCACCCTGAGTTTGGGACGGCAGGGCGTGTGTGTACCCACTTCCATGTCAGCTGAGATGGACGGGCGCTCCAGGGGGACCTCACACAGCAGGTGTCAGGGGACAGAGAGGCAGGCCCGGAACCAGCTGACTGCCCGCCGAGGCCCAGCGCAGCGGCAGGTGTCAAGAAGCGGCTGCCCTGGTGTTGGGGGAGGGGGATGAGGCCCCTGAGGCCAGCTGGGCACAGCCCCCTCTGCCCAGTCAGGTGGGACAGAGGCAGCGGGCAGGGAGGCAGTGCTGGGAGGGGGAGGGCGGCTCAGGAGTGCGGGGAGTGGGTTAAGGCCCTGCGCCGAGAGGCGGATGGCCCCGCTACGTGTCCTCTGGCAACTGGGGACCTGCTGGCCGCCAGCTTCCCAGCCAGCCAGGCTGCCCCAGAGTCAGGGCTGAGAAACGGCCTCGTCTCAGAGGTGGGGCCGGTCTGGGGCTGTTGCGGGGGTTCGGCAGGGCCCACGCTTCTGCCCCCAGGGTCCTCGGGGAGGGTTGTGGTTCCTGGGGAGGGTTCTCTGCCTGGCCTGCTGACCTCAGGCAAGTGACTGTATCTCACTGGGCCTCGATATCCTCGTGTGGAAAGTGGGACAAGAGCAGTACCCGCCGTGGGGGAACCCCCGTGAGACGATGCATCCGAAGCGTCTAGCAGAGTTTATGCCTAGCAGGGCGGTGCGCCCTGGGGTCCCCACCCCTGGCTCACACTGGGCTGAGGGCTTTCAGCTTCTTCAGGCCTTGGAGGAGCAGGAAGGACTGCCCCGGGTCCCCCCACCCCAGCCAGCAAAGTCCATTCTGGGTGGGATCTCATCTCAGTGGGCTGGGGGCTGGCAGCGTCAGTGTCAGTGGGAGCGTCCAGGAGCTAAGGGGTGAGGCTGAGGGGTTTTCGTCTCCGAGCCCTCGTGGGATGGGGCGTATGGGCTGTGAGGGTTCGGACCAGGAGGGGTGTGGGGGTGTGTGGGCGTGGCTGAGGTCCCAAATGCCTGCAGTGGAGGGTTGCCCCAGGGTGCTCACCACTCAGAGGGGCCTCAAGGGCTCTGGAAGGGTGGGGCTGGCGTGGGCCTCAGGCCTGCCTGCTGCCTTTGATGTGTGGGTTTGGGGGTTCCCCTCCCCAACACCTGGGTTGTTCTCCCTGAGACAAAGTTCAGGCCTGCTCCGGCTTGTACCAGGCACGAGGCAGCTGTATTCTGTCCTCTGCCCCGAGGCAGTCACCCCAAGAAGGCCGGGAGAGGTGGGGGCAGATGGCCAGAGGAAAAGACAGGTGAACGGACCATGTGACCCCAGGGTGCTCCTGCCATGCCATGTGACCCCAGTCGGCCCGGCACCCCCCAACATCAGCCGGAGCAGAAAGGGCCGTGTCTGTGCAGGCCTGTCTGCCTGAGCGGCGGGTGGCTGTCTGTTTACCGCCGCCCGCCTGCGGCCCCCAGAGCCCAGCCATTCCCTGGGGTCAGCGGCTCTGCGGATGATGTCAGCATTTGGGGGCCTTGCCTCGCCTCGTGGAAGTTATTTGCTGGATCCAGTGCAGCCCTGGGGTTTGAGTCTCCCACGGTGGCCTTGCACATGCGGCCTCCCACCCGGCGAAGGTGGGGATGTGAGGGTGTCGGGGACCTGGTGGGGTGGGCATAGACACTGCTGTGGCGGTGGTGGGGGGCTGGCTCACATGGCACCCCTGGCTCTCCTGTCTTTCTCTCCCTCCCTCCTTCTCTCTGTTCCTGCCCATTCATCCGTTCATTCATTCAGTGCTGAGCGCCAGTTGTGGCCAGGTGTGGGGCTGGGCTCCGGGGGGTGGGGGGAGGCTTGGGGAGAGGGAAACCAGAGCAGCTCCAAGTCTTGCCCTCAGGGAGCTACAGCTGGGAACGGGGGTCAGACTGCAATCGGATGCTTCCTCTCCCACCTCGGAGCCTTGGGCGTGCTGAAGGCAGCCCTGTGAGGTGGGGGTGGCCAGGGAGCCTGCTGGGGCCTGGGATGAGGGGAGTGGGTGCTTCAGCCAAGGGGGTGAGGGTGGAACAGGAGTCGGTGAGGAGAAGGGGCAGGAGGAAGGGGCCCAGAGGACAGAGCCCGCAGAAGGAGCCGTGTGTGCGGGTGCGGGGAGCCTGTGGGGAGGGGGCGGCCTCTGGGTCTGTTGGAGGCCTGGGTCCTGTCTCCCTGGGTCCTGCTGACCGGTCCATCTCCATCTCTCAGGACTCTTGGGGCAGCCTCGACAACGACTGGGTGCCTTGTCCTCCTGGGTGGGGGGCCCTGGAAGGGCGGGCTTCCTGGGCCCAGGGTGGTCCCCTGTTCCCGAGAGAGCTGTGTGTCCACCTGCAGGGACAGTCTCTGATGGGCCAGGAGGGGAATCTCTGGGCTTGTTTCTGATGGGAGTGGCGGACCCTGGTGTAGACTGAGGACTGCTAGTGATGAAGGGCGTCCCCTCCCCTGGCTCGGAACATCCCTCAGACGGGGGCTGGGGAAGAAGGGAGCATAGGCGGGGCTTCCTGGAGGCTCCAGGCCCCAGCTGTATGGGGCTCAGCTAACCACTAGGGGACACTGCCTCCCAGGCAGAGCGCCGAACCGGGCTTCTGGAGGGCGCCCGCCCCGGTGTGCAGGCTCTGCATACAGTGTTGGGGCGGAGGGGGCGGGCCGCGGGAGTTCGCTAGCAGGGAGGCAGCGGCTGAGCCTTTGGGGGACGGCTTTGTACTTAATTAAAACTGGGATTAAAAGTGGGGTGACGGAGACGCTGGTCCTGGCTGCTCCTGTCTGCACGGCTCTCGAGAAGCAGCTCTGTGGCAGCTTCATTTTGCTCTTGATCCCTCCCTCTGCCTGAATTAATCGTTGGCACCAGATTACAACAGATTTAGCAAACTGTAAAAAAAAAAAAAAAAAGAGAGCGCACGAGCGAGGAAAGGGGGACTGAGTTCGGCGGAGAGGACAGGCGTCGGCATTTATCTACAGAAGCAAATCGCTCTCGTCACCCCTCCAGCCTCCATCTCCAGCGACGCCTGCCTGGGAAGGGCTGCGGGAACAAGTCCCGACAAACGCTGCTGCGCGCTGGCGCCAGGATGGGCTTCTCCTGGGGGCGGGCTGCCAAGGGCTGCCTGGTGGAGCAGAGAGGAGAGCTGAGTTTTCAGGGGACCCTGGGGGAGTTGGCGCACAGGCCGCTCTGGGTGGGGGATGCCCGGCTGGGCTGGTCCTGGGTGGTGATGGGGGCTGGGGACCAGGGATCGGGATCAGAGGCCCTGTGTGGCAGGGATGGCTAAGGGTGGGGGTTATGTCTGTCTGTCTTGCTCACTGGTGCATCCCCAGTCCTGTCAGGGGGCCCGGCACACAGTAGGTGCGCAGTGTGGTGCAGGCGGATGAATGGGTGAGTGAAAGATGAAGCCGTGGCTGAAATGCCTTGGGAGCTGGTGTGGTGGCAGCGGAAGGTCCAACCTGCCCGCTGGGCCTCCTGGGGATGAAATCGGCCAGACTAAGCTGCCCCTCAAGGGGCTTCCCCCCCTGGGTCCTGGGTCAAGGATGTTCCCACAGGCCCTCGAGGGAGCTGCCCCCTGGCTTTCCTGGGATGACCTGGATTTAAAACACGCTCTGCTGTGGTCAGACCGGAGGGGCCTGGTTCTGGCTCAGGGAATCTGGCTCCTGGCAGGCACACTGGGCTCCTAGGCTGGGCTGGGCTGCCCCTGCCCTGAGTAGGGGGCTTAGGTTCAGTGGGGGTGGGGAGGCTCAGAGAGGCTGCCCGGGACAGGCCAGGCCCAGACCCCACCACTGATAAGTTATGCAGAGTCCCAGTCATGGCAGAGTCAGGCCAGGACGGGAGACAGGACATCCACACACACTCACACTCCTGCACACAAGGCTCACACCCGTCCCTCTTAACCTGTGGCCTGAGCCGGGCTGAGCGGGGATCTCTGAATGAACCCCACAGCCGCCCCCACCCCACCCCAAACCCCCCTGCTAAGAAAAGCCTTGAGTGGCTGCCACCCGCCCTGCCCAGGGCCTCTTCCTGTGCAGCCCCTGTTCCTCTTGTCCACGTAGACAGGGTGGCCTGTGCTTCCCCTGGGCCCTGGTAGTCACATATGGATGTGAGAGTTGGACCGTAAAGAAGGCTGAGTGCCGAAGAATTGATGCTTTCGAACTGTTGCACTGGAGAAGACTCTTGAGAGTCCCTTGGACTGCAAGGAGATCAAACCAGTTGATCCTAAAGGAAATCAACCCTGAATACTCATCGGAAGGACTGATGTTGAAGCTGAAGTTCAAATACTTTGGCCACCTGATGCAAAGAGCTGACTCTGGGAAAGACCCTGATGCTGGGAAAGATTGAGAGCAGGAAGAGAAGGGAACGACAGAGGATGAGATGGTTGGATGGCATCACTGACTCAATGGACATGAGTTTGAGCAAGTTCCGGGAGATGGTGAAGGACAGGGAAGCCTGGGGTGCTGCAGTCCATGGGGTCACAAAGAGTGGGACAAGACTTAGTGATTGAACAACAGCAACAGCTCTCTGGGGAGGGGGTGGATGCAAAGGAGTGAGAAGCTGGGGTGACAGCCCCTCCTCAAGCCCTCCCCAGCTGAGGAGACCTAGAGACTGTCAGCCTTGCAGCCTGACCTCTGACCCCAGGAAGGAGCCCAGCAGACAGGCTGGCATGGCACTCGGCAGGGACATCTGCTTGGGACCAGCATCAGGAGACGGGCTGGCCCCCTGAGCAGGGCTGGCCAGTGAACAGAAAGACGGTTCCTAGCAGAGAGAGGGTGGCAGGGGTCTCGGAAGCCGTTCCCCTCCTTATGGAGACTGTACCTGCTAGAGACTGCCCACTGTCTCAGGGAGGCAGACCACACACATTGCCCTACTCCCCACCCCCCAGCCAGAGCCTGGGCCTCTCTGTATGCCTCAGTTTCCCCACTACTGTTGACCAAGGGGTTGGACCACTAGGTCCCAAAGGACCCAAGAGCATCATGGCGCTGGGACTCTGAGCCCTGAGACACCTCTAGACTTGGCTATTGAGGGGGCTGGGCGGTGGCACGCCCCCACTCTGCCTGGCTCATTTTCTTCCCACTGTGACTAGGGGGGCTGAGGCACGGAGTGGAGAAATGCCTTGTCCGAGGCCAGGTGGAAGTCAGGATCCACCAGGAGGCAGCCAGACCGTAGAGCGGAAGTGCCCTGGTTCTGGAGGCTGGTGACCTGGGTTCCAATCCTACCTGTTACTTATCGGCTGGGTGCCCCTGGACACCTCACTTTCCTTCTCCGTGCCTCAGTCTCCACACCTGTGAAATGGGCCAACAGAGCGCACTTCCCCAGGTCAGTGTGAAGGTATAGGGTGACAGTGTCCAAAATGGGCTCTGTAGGAACCAGCAGTGACTGTGCTTCAGCAATAGGTCAGGCCCTGCCAGCTTCAGGGCCAGGATGCTGGCCCTGCTGGGGGATCTGGAAGTTGGGGGGCTGCACGTGCTAGCCTCTTGCCCGTCTTGGCTGGTAGGCTCACTGGGCAGAGGTTGGTCTCTGACATCTGCAGCCCAGGTGGGTAGCAGGTGGACAGATGGGGGGAAAGGAGGGCACCCGGACCACTCAGCTGTGATGAGGGTCAGGCTGGAATGTGGGTACCTTGGGGGGATTGGGGAGAACTGAGCCCCCAAGTTCTCCGGGAAGCAGTAGGGTTGGGGGGTGGTAGGAGTGAGAGGGGTCAGGGCCCAGTTGTGAAAAGGCAGAGCGTGGGGCTGGTGAGTTCTGACTCACCTTCTGCCCAGGTGAGTCCCCTGGTATGGGGTCAGGTGGGTTCCCCTTGGTTATTTACTTCCTGGGCACCTCCTGTGTGCCAGGCCTCGGGTAGAGGCCAGGCACAGGGACCGGTGACTAGATCCCTCCTGGGAGGGCAGCAGCAAGCCCATCACGACTGCCTTTATTGAGTGCTTACTGTCTACGCCACATGCCGCGAAGCGCTACGCCAGGACTCCTTGAGGCTTCACAACAAGCCGTTTTATCAAAGAGAAAACCGAGGCGCAAAGTGACTGGACCAAGATCGCACAGCCAGGACAGGGTCTCTTACCCCTCACCCCCAACACATAAGGAAGGACATGGTGGTCGTGGTCCTAGAGGTAGCAGCCCACAGATTGCACCTGCTACCCAGCCGGCGGTATTAACTGGGTTTGTCCCCCCAACATGCCTCTGAGGTGGGCTATTATTATCCTGATCTTACCCCGGGAGACTCAAACACAGCTGAAGTGAGTCACCCAAGGTCACACCAAGGAAGGGCAACCGTCAGGGCACCCTTGGTCCTTACAGATGCCCTCAAACGGGAAGCCGAGGCAGGGAGGTTCGTCTTCTCTGCTCCCCTCTCTACCTGGCCCCTCCTTGGCTGTGTCCTCTGGGCTCAGAGCCCCCTCTAGGCCGCGGCCCTCCCCTGCACTCGGCTGCCCTCCCTGAGGCCTCGCGGTGTGCAGGCGCAGTCTGCCCCTTAACCCTAGTGGGGTGTGAAGACCAGGGGAGGCTGTGGGGAGGGGGGGCCAGGCGGGGCCCTCCTGGCCGGGTCGGCCTCCCAGGGCGCGGGGTCGGCCTGGTCGCTGGCAGTGGACCCGCGGGGTGGTGGCACGTGCCGCCCCCTCCTCTGGGTTCTCTGGAGCCAGACGCTGCCCGTGACGTCAGCGGGCAGCCCGCGGGGCCTCGCTGCCCGCCGGGCCGGGAGGAGCTGGCGGTGCGGGGGGCGCGGGCATGGGCGGCCTGCGGTCATGGAGCAATCTCCATTAGGGCCCCGAGCGTGTGGCTGCAGCTCCTGGAATCCTATTAAAAGCTTTTTCATTGTTCCCAGCGATATGCTCCGCTCCGCCGGGACCTGGGCATGTTGATAATTTATTTGTGGAAGGGAAAGGGGCGAAGAGTGCAGGAGAGAGGAGGAAATGTCATTATTTACTCAGCCGGCTTTCTGCAGCGAGGCCCTTTTCGTGGGGCAGCTGGAGGAGGGGCACCCCACTCTCCCCCGACTCAGGAGATGGGGGGAGCCTGGCCCCACGAGGACGGGACCTGTTGGACCAGGTGCGGCTGGACCTGGCTGACCTGGTGGCCTGGACTGGGGGAGGTGCAGGCCATGTTTCCGGGGCCCTGAAAGGCAGAGGTGGGGACTCGGTACAGTGTCGTTCAGCCCCAGACTCGGTGTGGACTGGGGTGCGGCTGAGCACCTTCTGCCCTGATTCTGGCATGAGTGGGTGCTGCGGCCACCTGGCTGGGTCCTGAGGACGCAGAGTCCAGAGGCGGCTCCGAGGGTCTCACGGGTGCAGAGGGGGAGCCGGTTGCTGGGAGTGGTGACTGGGGGGCCCCACACCCCTGCAGCCATCAACTGTGTGATTCCCCAAGTCCCTGCACCTCTGGACACCCCAAAACAGGAAGCGGCCTCAGCCTCTCTGGGGGGACGGGAGGGTATTCAGAGCCAGCCATGTGGAAACAACAGCAGTGACTGAGTCCTCACCCTAGGCCCAGAGCTCCCCAGGCACGTCTCATGTGGTCCTCAGAGCATCTCTGTGCCGTGAAGTATCCACTGTCTTATTACATGTGAGGAAACTGAGGCACGGAGGGTTGTGACCACAGAGCTCCCAGGAGGCAGAGGTGGGATCTGAACACTGGCGGTTACTGCCTCTGGTCGGGGCCCCACAGAGACCCGGGTCCCCCTTGGTCCCCAGGCTCCCCTCTTCCAAGGTGAGGGTGCCCCAGAGGAGGGAACAGGAGTCCCCTCCTGCAGACGCCTTCGAGTGTTGAACTTAATGGTCCTCAGGGCCACTGTGGGGCTCAGGCATCCTTTCCTGCCTCACAGACATGGAGACAGAGTCTCAGAGAGGCAGTGTCATTCGTACCAAGTCAGGGCAGAGTGGGATTTGAACCCAGGCTCTGCATCCCCCATGCTGGCTGCAGGGCCACCCACAGGGGTGCATCAGGGTAGCCCTGGGCAGTGCTGGCTTTGGGACTAGGACCCACGGAGGGTCAGGCTCCGGACGTCTCTGCTTGGCCCCAAGCCCCCTTCTCACACACTGCTGACCAGCCCGTTCTAAACTGTAGCGGAAGCAAAGAGTGTGCTATGTGGAAATGTCCCCCATCCCTGCCCTCTAGCAGAGACACTCCCAGACAGTTAAGAATTCATACTCAATCCAGTCACTCACTGGCTTTCAGATCATCCGTGGCTCCCTGTGTCCTGAAACATGGACCAAAGCCTGGCATTTCAGACCTTCCCAGCCTACCAGCCTCTCCTCCAGACCCTCCCCCACGAGGCCTGCGGACGACATAACTCACACTTCAGCTGTTCCTTGGGTCCAGAAGGCCACCCTCAATCCCCACTTTGGGTGACTGGCCATCTCCAGCGGAAAGCTGCCCCTGACTGCCTGCGGGAACCAGCCCTTCCTGCCTCCCATCCTCCAGCGCTGGGCAGGCCTCCCTGTAACGTAACTCTGGAGTGGAATCTGGGATTCGTTAATTCATCCAAGCAAGGCTTCCTGAGCCTGAGGCTGGTTGATAAATGGCTTTCCCTTCACAGCAGCCCTGAGAGTGGGTGGCATTGGCCCATCTTATAAAAGAGAAACCAGAGACTCAGGGAGGCTCCGTCTCCATGCCAAGGTCCCCAGGCTGAGCTGGGGCTGAAGCGGGGTCCAGGTAGGAGTTGTGATGGTCATGATTAGGTGGGTTGTGTCTCGCACCTGCTGGGCGCGGGGTGAAGCCTTAAATGCGGGTCTCATTTGACTCTCACAGATACTCTGGGGGTGGAGGTGGGGACTGCACTTGGAAGGTGCATTCTATAGGTGGGAAAACTGAGGCTAAGAGGAAGGGAAGCCTGGAGGCTGCGCCCTAGCCCCGCGCTGCCTTCCTGCAAGCCTGGGGTGGGAGGCACAGGGCTTTCCCCGTGTTCACTGTTTCCAGCCTGGAAGTGTCACTTGAGCAGGGAGGTGGGCCAGCTCTCCCCTCCATCCCCCGAGGCCCAAGCTGGCTCTCAGGCTGCAGCCGGCCTTGGCCAGGCATCCTCCGGGGGAGAGGAGGCCGGGGAGGTGGTATGCCCAGCAGCAGGGTGGTCATGGGCCCTCCTCCCCCACGGCAGCTGCCTGCTGGCCCGGTGGCCTCACAGACAGACAAGACTTGTGAGAGCCGGGGGCCTTCAAGGAGAGCTCAGCTCTTGCTGGTAGCTGCTCAAAGGCCTCATTGTGGCAGGAGGGCCCTCCGTGGGCAGCTGCCCCCGCCGCAGGCATAGACAGAGACCGGCCTTTGTGCCAACACACTGCCCCTGCCTTGACCTGGGGTCAGCAGGACAGAGGCTCTTGTCTGCAGGAGGCTGGGGTCTCTGCGGGGAGGGGCTGCCCTGGACTCTCGGATGGCTGGGAGTGGGTGTGGTCAGTCTTGCCCAGACCCAGGAACTCTTCCCAGACCTGGCCTTGGAGGGTGCTGGCCCCTGGCCTGACTCGGGCTTGGGGAGGAGGTGTGGAAGCTGACGGGTTAATTAAAAACAACAACACAATAATCACAGTAATAATGACAACAGCTACTGCTGTTCACAGAGTTCAGACTGTGTCTGGATCGGCGTGTATGTGTACTGTCTCCTTGATTCCTCAGAGCAGCCCTACAGGTTGTGGATAGTTATTTGTCCCATTTTAGAGATGAGGAAACTGAGGCTCTGTGAAGGTGACATTCGCTGCCTGTCACGTAGCTCTCGGGGTGCCACCGGGACCCGAGCCAGAGCCCATTCTTAAGTGCGTTTCTGCTGAGCACCCAAACGGCGGCGACGGTGCACGGAGGCAGAGTCACTGCCCGCCCCGCAGAGTTCCAAGCCCTCGACCTTGAGCTGCACTGCAGCCCCTTGTGAGGGAGGCCCCATCACCCCCTTTTAGGGCCCAGGAAACCCACTCTGGGAGATGTGTGGGTATCTGGCTGGTGAGGGGCAGGCGGCGTCTATTTGGGTTTCCCCTGCGGCTGAACCTGCCACCTTCTCATCCTGAGCTGACTTGGTTTTCCCATCTGTGAAATGGGAGCTGAGCCTGCATGGCACCTTCCTAGGGGACCCCCAGGCGGAATCTTGTCTGTAGGTCCCTTCGTCGCTAGGGCTTGGCTGGGCCTCTCCTCACCACCCCCAGCGCTGCCCCTGGAAGTGTGCCCCAGACTCAGATCCCACAGCCTTTGGGGAGGGGGCTGAGCCTCCCCTGGAGCCTGGGGGCCTGGGGATCACTCACAGCCACCTGGGCCTGGATGCCGGATTAGAAATAATTAATGCTATTAATATTCATAACGCGCGGCCTGGTGAAATGGTGAGGGCGATCATCTGCTCTTCCCCTGGGCTCGCTCCCGAGGATGGGCAGTCAGGCTCTCGGGCCCTGACGCCCCAGCACCGCCTGGGCAGGCGCCGGCGACCCCCACGGGGAGCCAGTTGCCGGGCTCCACGTCCTCTGCTCAACCCTGCTGGCTCCCTCCAGGACTCACACCAGCCTGTGGGTGGGGGCGATGGCTACGTTTCCCAAGTGAAGGACCCCAGTCCCAGAGAGACAGGCAGTCCCGGAGGACGCTCAGCTCCCAAGAGGCCGGGCCAGAGCACGGTCCCATGACGTGACTCTGAGTCCAGTGCTCTCCCTGCCTGCCCACGGAGGGGTAGCCGGCCTGCCGCCCTGGGGGTGGCTGCTGTCCCGTGGGCAGAGTCGCAGGCAGCCCTTGGGAGGACAAGCTGGTCCCAGCCCCGCTCCTTCCTGACCATGTAGCTGTGGATGCATCTGGGCCCACTCCCCCACTGTGTAACCCCCACTCCCAGGGGTCCCCCAGGGAGGAGAGTCCCCGCTCCCAGGGCTGGGTGCAGTGAAGGCCACACAACGTTGATGGGGTCACCCAGCTGTTAGACTGAGCAGGTGGCTTTCGGCCGAACCATGCTGGGTTCTAAGTGGTCCAGCCCCACTCCTGCCCCGCACCTGAGGATTCCCACCCAGGAAGGACAGATTTGCATTATCCAGGACAAACCCTGGGGTGTGGATCCAGGGGTCTGGGCCCAGGTACTGCGCCTGCCTGGGGAGGGAGGAGACCCCATGGAGGCCTGCCTGTGGGTGCAGCTCCAGAGCCCCAGGTTGGAGTTCCTCTAGCCACTCACCTGGCCTCCTCTCCAGGCCTCAACTTCCTCATCTATAACATGGGGCCAGGGATGCTGGGACGGGAGCGTGTGGACAGAAGCTCGTGTCTTGTGAGTGCCTGGTCAGGGAAGGGAAGGGGCTGGGCTCCCCCGGGTGAAGCAGCTCTGGGAAGACACCAGCATTGACAGCCCCGTGGACACCCACGTGGGTGATGGGGGGCGGTCTTCAAGTTGGGAGGGGGCAGGGACTCTGGCAGCTTGGCCTCACACTGTTGGTAGTGAGAGCCGAGCTGCGGCCCCGCCCTCCCTGGGGCCTGGCTCTGATGGAGCCTCATCCCTGCTGGGCAGGGGCACCCTCGCTGGAACCTCACTTCTGGCTCCTGGGCCGGTGGCAGAGCTGTCGGCTGAGCAGGCTAACAGCTGTTTGTAAGGAGGCTAAATCTGTCCGGGGGCCCTGAGCCCCCACCCTGCAGCTTCAGTGTGGGCTTCAGTGTGGGCTGTGAGCTGACGCCCCTGTGCACCCAGACCTGGGCCTAAATGACTCTGCTCTCTGAGCTCAGGGTCCTTGAGTGCCAAGGTTGGTCCAGGGGGCCAAGGTTGGTGATTTCCTCCCTGCACAGCAGGCTGGCCGGACTGCCTTTAGGCCCTGTCCATCACATGGGCAGGGCTAGGGCCATGGACCCTCAGGGGGCTCCCTCCCACCCCCACGAACACTTACACATCCTAAACCGATGGACAGAGGACCCATGGCCTCTGATCTCACTCCCTTCTCATCCCCCAGGGAATCTGGGGCCTAATTGGGGTCCTTTGGATCTTGGGGGCCACTCCCACCCCATCCCAAAGTCCTGTCTGTCCTCTCTTGGGGGCTTCGAGGAAGGCAGTGAGTGAATATTCCAAGGCCACTTGGTCCCCACGCACCGTGTTACGGTGTTTATGCCATTTCTGCTTGAGAAAGAGGTGGGGGCTGCCCGTGAACTTGGCTGGAGTCTCAGGCAGCGTTTGGGGGAGGAAAGCAGGGTCTCCACACCAGTGCAAATTCCTTCCTTGGTGATGCCCCACACACCTTCTTCCAGTGAGAAAGAATATACTCCAGGCCAGGGGACGGCTCCAGACAGGCCACCGGAGCCTCAGTTCTGAACCAGGGATGCTCGATTCTGAATCTCAAAGGGCGGCGGGAAGCTCAGATGAATTTGTCATTGTTTACTTGTTAAGTTGTGTCTGACTCTCACACAAATGAAGACTGGTAAAAACCATTTCCGGCATTGGTGCCTTATATTCGAGGAGTTACGAGAATTGTTTTCTGACTGTGGGAAAGGTTTGAAATGTTGACACAAGAGATTAACCTCTTTGGAGGCTGGCAGGATGGTTGGGATCAGAGTGGCATGCAAGCCTCCTTTCCTTACCCACTGCCCTGGGCAGACATGGCTAATCAATCTCAGCACTCTCTGCTGAGCTGGGGAGGGCCTTCCTTCCTGCAAGGGCAAGTTGCCAGGCATCCCTGGCAGGTGTTCTGCGGATGAAGAACGAGGCCTCAGGGACTTCCCTGGGAATGCAGGGGGACCCAAGTTCGATCCCTGGTCAGGGAACTAGATCCCACACGCCACAACTAAGAGTTCGCATGCTGTAACTGAGAAAAGATCCTGGGGACTTAGTGGTTGAGAATCTGGCTTGCTATGCAGTGGACACGGGTTTGATCCCTGGTTGGGAAACTACGATCCCACGTGCCGCAGAGCAACTCAACCTGAGCGCCGCAACTACTGGGCCCAGCGTGTCACGACTAGAGGGTCGGTACGCAGTGAAAGACCCCGCGCGGCGCAACAAAGACCCAGTGTGCCACATTAAGACCCGACGCAGCCAATTAATGAGTTAATATTTTAAAAAAGATCCTACATGCCGCAACTAAGACCCAACACGGAGGAATAAATAAATAAGAATGAATGCCACAATCACCCAGTCTCTAGAGGTGGGACCTAAAGCCAGTTGTCTTGACCCCAGAAGCTTCGTGATTGTGGGAGCTGGTGGTGCACAGGCTCCTTGCCCAGATGGCGTTCTGCCACGGTGCCAACAGCCCTGGCTCGAGCTTGCCCAGCTCCCCGTGGGACAGGCACGGTGTGGCCAGGCTCAGCCTCTCTACTGCGGACATCCCTCCCTCCCGGCCTGCTGACCTTTATCGGCTGCACTGCCTGTGCCTCTAATTACGGCCCACTTACATTCTGGGCTCTTAACTGCAGCCAAGCGGTGCATATGAATGTGGGACTTTTGACTCCCGCCTGGCGCGCTGGGCCTGACTGTGGGGTGTGTGGGTGCAGGGTGTGGGGTGTCGCTGAACAGCAGTCACCCGGCCGAAGTAGGCTGGGGATAGTGTCCGGGCCATCCTCTGGGGCTGGGCCCTAGGATGGGCATGCTGGGGGGCCGGGGGGTGCTCCCCTTCTCAGCGCTAGGGCTGCCTCTGTGTAGCTTCGTGCCTTGCTAGGAGGTAGTTCTGCGGGCTTCCAGGTTACCCTTTTAATTAAGCCAATTAATTAGTGTCTTTAATGAAGCAGATTAACCAGGCTGGGCTCTGCAGACGGGGCTGTCACAGCCCACGGCTTCCTGCAGGTTGGGATCTGGAGGTGGCTGCCAGACCAGGCCTGCGGTCCTGGGGGCCTGAGATGCGGGGTCAGGGATGTCCGTGCGCCCTGTGGGAGTGTGGCCAGGAACCCAGGCCTGGATAGGGGCGGGCAGGCAGGGCCAGTCTGAGGCCACACGGATGCTTCTGGATCCAGATGCCTCGGCACACATGGCCCCAGAGCTGGATCAGGTTGGGGGAATGCAGGGATCCTGCCTGGGGGTGGGGGTTCAGGGGAATCAGAGTCCCTCTCTGGCTGCTCCCGGGCTGGCCCTACAGCCGCCGGCTCCAGAGCCCCTCACTTGCCTGCAGGTGGGGAAGGAGATGGAGAGGGGAAGGAGATGGAGAGGGGAAGGGTCTGCTCAGGGTCACCCGGGAGCTAGCAACAGGGCTGAGATGTGAGGCCACGTCCTGGGGTCCTTCCACACCATCCTGCCCACCTCGCCCATGGCCTGGGGGGGGCGTCCTCACCAAGTGCTTCCTGCCCACTGGGCACCGTTTGAGTGCTCCACCCAGGTGGTGCCCCTGACTCTTATCTCCAGCCCAGTTCAGGAAGGGAGACCTGGCCCTGGGTGGCAGGAAGTGCCCCAGCCTGTGAAAGTCCCGGCCTTCCCCCACCAGGCAGGAGAGAGGAGCCAGGTGGTAGCTGGGGTCAGAGGGCAGGTCTCAGCTCAGAGAGGAGCTTTGGGAAGAGACCAGGGAGACAGGCACCCGGGGAGATGGTCACCCACCGGTGTGAGCACCCATAGCCGAGGGCACGGGGCAGTGTGGACCTCCAGAGCGGGGCGATGGCAGCCACTCCAGGACGGCCGAGCCGTGTAGAGGCCACTGGCTCAGCCACGACAGGAGAGATTTAGGTTAGACAGAAGAAGGACCGCCTGACAGCAGGGATTATTAACAAGTTTGCGAAGAAGGCAGCTGCTGCTTCCCCAGGAGGCTGCGCTCAGCAGCGAGCTTGATGATCTGAGAGCTTTGGGAAACACGCTGCCCTACAAACGCCGGGCGGTGTTTCCAGCAGATATCAACAGAGGGGCCGCTGGGCTCCCCGGAGGGTGCCCTCAGGCCCTCACCCCTTTCATCCCCTCTCAGGCCAGAGATGCCTGACAGGGTATAGGCTAGCAGCCAGCCATTGAGTCCCAGAGAGTCTTCGGGCCAAGGGCAAGCCGTGGAACCTTCCTGGGCCTCAGTTTCCTCATCTCTTAAATGGGCAAGTCCTTCCTGGGGAGAAAGATGACCTCGTCTGTCACTTCTCAGAGAAGACAGAAATTCCCCTCTTCTTGCTACCTACCCAGTTTCTAAACTCTTGCTCCTGGTCTCCACCCCTGCCTGGCCAGCCCTTTCCTTCCTACCTTGAGGGGTCTTCCCTTTGAAATTCCTCTTTTCTTGAGTGGCCAGCCCTCCTCAGATAGCATTTTCCAGGCAGCTTTTAAGGACTTTGAGTGCCTCCTGTTAAAAACATTCCCTGGGACTTCCCTGGTGGTCCGGTGGTTAGGAATCCACCTTGCAACACAGGGGACGTGAGTTTGGTCCCTGGTTGGGGAACTAAGATCCCACATGCCACTGAGCTGCTGAGCCTAGGCGCCACAACTGGAGAGCCCATGAAACACCCTGTATGATGCAATGAAGATCTCATGTGCCGCAACTAAGACCCAACACAGCCAAATAAATAAATAAACATAAAAAAAACCTTCCCTGAACCTCCTCTTTCCCTCTAGCTGCAGCCTTCTTTCTGTCTTCCCCCTCACAGCTGAATTTCTTGAAACAGTTGATGAATCTCCCACCTGCCACTTCCCAACGCACTGAAATCTGGCCGCCACCTGCCTTTTCTTTTCTGTGCTGACGTGGCCTCCTCCAGGAAGCCTTCCCTACTTCACTAGTCCTGATCCAGAAGCTGACCCTCATTCACAGCCAACTGATGTGACCTGAGAGCAGCCTTAGGCCTTAGCTGTCCCCGAATCTGCTGTGCCCCACACAGGGAGCCTGGCCTGGATGAGGTGCTCCCGTGGGACCAAAGCAGGGGTGCAGGGCAGCTCTGTCCTCCATCATCTCGTTTACCTTGAGAGGGACACTGCGGGGTGGGCAGAAGACAGGACCAGGAACAAGCGCCATCATCACACTCAAAGACACCTCTTTAAATACCAGCTGGAAGCAGCCTGGTTTCTGGGTGGGTGGAGTTGCCCTTCATTAGCAGGAACCACAGGGGACAGGAGCTTTGCACAGCCTGGGGGTGGGGAGGGGAGGCAGAGCCTGAGCTGGGGTGGGAGCAGGCAGCTCAGGGTCTGCCTGTCCCCATCGCACATGGCCCCCCGCATAGGGTCCAGGAGGAGCTGGGGGGCACCTCGCCCGTGTCCTTGCCCAGCACTGGGCATAAAGTGACATTTTCTATCTATAGCGCGGCTCCTACCCATTGTCTGTCCCTGCCAGGCAGCGAGCTCTGCAGAGGCAGGAGCCCCAGCTCTCTCCTGGTCCCCAGGGCCTGGCACGTTAGACCAGCAGTAAATGTCCACGGACGGACGGCTGGAGGGTGGGTCTATTCCCCGCTCCCCTGCACTGCTTCAGCTCCCCCTCCTTACACAGAGCGCTGGTCCGGGTCAGTTCTTAGCACCAGGCCTGGCTCGTGACTGCTGGGGTGTGCTCCTGTACCCCCAGAGCAGCCTGGATGCAGCTGAGTGGGGACACGCTGGCTCCCACCGACAGCCACAGGGGCTGGGCACTTGGGGAGCTCTGTGAGCAACTGGGTCCCCAGGAGACATTATCGATCCTCCCCGGGTCTTGGGCCGCCCATCCACAAAATGGGACCACAGCTTGTCCTCCCTGTGGGGAAGGGTTGCCAGACGGATGCATTAGAGGACTAAAGGGACCACAGCCCGCTTTGCTCTCAGCCTGGGGGCCATCCAGCCCTGGGTGCCCCCACCTGTTTGGCTTCACAGAAGGGGCAGAGGGAGCTGGATCTCAGCCCTGTTCTGCAGGCACCCCCTCCACCTCCCCGGGAAACCCGCTGCCCTTCCCCAGCCCTCCCTCCGCATGGCTTCCTGCTCCCTCCCCAGGCTTCAGCAACAGAAGGAACGGCCCCTCCCTCCTAGTGGAAATTCACACCCACAGCCCAACCAAGCTGTCTGCAGGGAGGAGGGTGGTGAGGAACGGGGAGCAGCTGCACAAACAGGAGGCTCCACGAGAGAGTGGACAGACGGACGGGGAGACGGAGCCCGGGTCTCCATCTGTGAGTGACAGCCGGGGGCCAGGTGGGTGCCAGCCCCACCCGGCTCCCGGCCCAGCCCTCGTGGGGTTCCGGGGGGAGGTCCTGAATGTGGTGGCAGTGGCCGGGCTGGTTGTGGTGAAGATGCCAATAGGTTGAGGGACAGAGGGGGCCCCGGGGTCCCAGTTGACCACTGGGGACAACTGAGAACACAGTGGGGGTGCTAGGCCAATCCTGGGGTCTCCATGAGTTGGTACTGGGGTGGTATGAACCGGCTGAGGCTCTGAGTGAGGGTCCTGTCCCGCCCCCTGCAAAGGTTCCCAGCCTGTCTTATAAATACTATGCTCCCGGATTCAGGGCTCCAGGCTCATGGCTGGGTCCACACTCCAGGTGCACTGCCACAAGGACAGGCCCAGCCTTCCCACCCCAGGACCCCTGCCCAGCCCAGGCCTGCCTGGCCTTCCTTCTGGTCTCTGCTGCCATGCCACCTCCTCCAAGAAGCCTCCCTTAGTCACCCTGCCACCAGGCCTCTCCCTGCAGGCCAGTCTGCACCACACCGCTTATCACTAAGCCTGCTCTCAGCATGCCCATCAGGTGACCCTGGGTCGCCCCTGTGCCACTCTTGGCCTCAGCGAGCTGCTAGTTTATAAGGCTGGCAGGTCTCTGGGGCGAGCTGGCTGGAGGCTGAGTTTAGGGGAGGGGACAGCCTACTGCAGTTCCTCCTAGTTCCCCCATCTGTGGACCGAGAAAGTGAGGTTCCTGTGCTCAAGCCAGAGGACTGGCAGAACCCTCGTCTGCCCTGTTCGTGCACGGCTCCAGCTTGATCAGCAGTTTCATGAGGGGGAATCAGAGCTCGTGGGAAGTGACCACTTGGTGCCAGCTCTAGGACAGAGAGAGGAGCCAGCCAGACCCCCGATCCCAGTCCAGGGGAAGCTCCCGGGGAGTCAGGGCTCTCTGGGGCCAAACAGACCATCATGGCCTCTTTTCAGGCGAAGAGAGAGGGGCGGAGGGGCGAGATCCTGAGGCCATCTGGCCCCTCTCTGTCTGGAGAAGGGAAGGGGACTCTCATATGAAGGACAGAGACTCTTACACGAAGGAAGGGGACTCTTACGTGACTCGGGGAGCCCCAGAAGGCACTTAAGCGTGTGTCCTTAAGGCAACCCTGCCCCAGCACCCATCATCCTGAGGGCCACGGTGGAGGGGGGCTGTGGGAAGGTGTCCCCCATGCAGGGACCTTCCCAGAAAGGAGGGCCTGACACTCAGGGATGCTGGAGCATTTGCGGGAGGAGGGGGGCGGGGACCGTCCCTTGCTGGGCATTGACTCCGAGCTCAGCGCTGTCTGAGCCTTCGGTCCGGGAGTCCGCTGAGTTCTCACGACCACGCGGACAGATGCAGAAGTGGAGGGCCAAACTGGTGAAGGCACAGCATTTGAACTCAAGTCGGGTCCAATTCCAGAGCCAGTTTCTCGTTCCTGCGTGCCACCCCCGGGCCTCTGTGGCGCACATGGTGCGCCCAGGTGCCCCCCACCCCCCCCATTGCTGGTCTGGAAGGGCGGCCGGGTCCTCTTGGGCCCGCTGTCCCCGCCCCGGCCTGTGCCGGCCCTCCTGGGCCCGCCATCCCCGCCCCGGCCTGTGAGCCACGGCGTGATCAGCTAATATCGGGCGGTGCCGTGTGCACTTGCAAGCCCATTAGCGTCCTGTTTTCCTAATACATGACAGACTATCACAGCCCCCAGTGGCGCTGCGTTTCTGAGCACTGTCCACCCACGGAGTTATGAATCCTCTCCTTCGGAGGCTGGCAGAGGGAGCGAGGCAGCTGAGCAGGGTGACCCGCTCGTTCTCCCCTGAGGGAACCCTGAGATGGGGCGGCCGGGGACCCAACTGTGTGCCCCTCACTTCTCACCTCGGCTCCTGGCCTGAGTACTCCTGACACTTAGGAGAAGAGGCAGCCCTGGGCAGGGCTCGGCCTGGACAGTAAGGTGGAGGTTAGGAGAGCCGGACCTGGTGACTGCTACCCTGTATGCCAGGCCTGGCTGGGGGTGGGGGCGCACCTGTGCTGCGTACCTGGATGGTGGCTATCAGGGCAGGCCTCTCCCTCGGCAGCTGCCTGGTCCTTTCTGGCAGGGGCAGCAGATGCCCCCCCAGGCCCCGAGATGCTGTGAGGACACCAGGGAGGGGGGCAGCGGGGAGCCAGCAGCTGTTGGGTGTAGTGGGCAGGGCCCTGTAATTGGGCAGCCTGTTCCCAGATAAGGCGGATGACACTGAACAGCTTCCCGCTCCACGCGGCCTGCGGCCGCTCATTTCCTGCTCCCGCAGCCGGCGATGCCAATTACCTCGCCTCCTGCTCGCCAGCGGCGGCTTCTGGGGCTGCCAGACGATTCCTCTGTCATCGGCCAGGCCTGGATCCTCTCTGGAGAGCAGGCAGGCGGGTTTGGAGAGGGCCGCAGCGGGGTGAGTGGGGCCAGCAATGGGGATGGGGGCGGTAGCGGGCATGGTGAAGGTCGGGGTGTGACCCAGACCCAGGCCATCCCGGGAAGGCCCATTTCTTTCCCGGCCCCACCCCCAGAGCGGGTTCACCATTTGCTGAATGGGCTAAGGAGCTGGCGCGCTGGCATGTGAACAGAACGGACAGAGCTTTGCCCACCCCTGGCTTTCCAGTAGCATTCCCCAGTCTTGCCACTCCCCCATGACCCAGCCTGCTTTCTCTCTCTCCTGGGCGCCCCCCACCCCAGACGACCCTGAACATGTCACTGACCCCTCGGCATGCACTATCTGTAAAGTGGGGTGATGGAGGCAGTGCCCTGGCAGCAGGTGAGATGAGAGCTCAGGGTGGAGAGGGCAATTTCCTGCCTCAGCGCCCCACAATCGAGCCATGCCTGTTGGATGAGTTCGGGTACCCATTTTACACTGGGTAAACTGAGACTCCGGGCTTCCCAGGTGGCACTAGTGGTAAGTGCTGCGAATGCAGGAGACACAAGAGACACACGTTCGATCCCTGTGTCGGGAAGATCCCCTGGAGGAAGGGCATGGCTACCCACTCCAGTATTCTTGGCTGGAGAATCCCAATGGACAGAGGAGCCTGGCGGGCTACAGTCCACGGGGTTGCAAAGAGTCGGACAGGACCGAAGTGACTTAGCATGTAAACTGAGGCTCACCCAGGGGTTTGACTAGTGCTAAAGGTCCACGTGGAGTAGCCCCTGGTCCTTCTCCTCTGATGTGAGCCCTCCAGAAGATAGACCTGGGAGAAGAGAGAGGGAAAGGGCAGCTGGTTTGAGAGGAGCAAAGGTTGGCTCCAGACCACCATCACCCTGAGGGGGAGGTGGGAGAAGCACCTATGAGGTATGGTTTGTGAAGACGGAACACGCAGGTTCCAGCTCCACTTACGATGGCTGTGTCCAGCCACTGACTCCAGGGGTGGCGAGCCCCCAAGAGGGGTGGCACCAAGAGGGGTACTTGTGTAGGGGGTGGGAGATGACCTGTTCTGTGGGGGCATTCCCGGGGCCTTCCACAGCTGGGCCAGGCGAGGTCTGGGTCCCCCACCCATACCTGCCTGCAAGGCACCCCCACTCTGGAAGAACAGAGGCTGTGGGCAGGGAGGTGCCTAGATAGAGGGCCTGTGGGGGCAGCCCTGCGGTGGAGCACATAGGGAACCCGAGGTCTAGGCCCAGAGATGGGTAGGTCACCCGGCAGCTCCAGGCCCATCAAACTGAGGCCTTTCTCTCCAAGGTGTTTGGAATGCGCATTCGGAGGTGGAGCCCCGGCGAGCTCTGCTGGCCTTGGGGCGGGGCTCCAGCCACCGGCCCCCGCCCCCACCCCCCCACCCCCCGCTCCTAGCGCCCCGACTGCTGCTGGGGTGCTGGGGGGCGAGGGTCCCGGGTGGCCCCACAGGCCGGGAAGGGCTAGGAGGCGCAAGGATGGCTAGGGGCCCCCTCCCACACGGCGTGGGGAGGGGGAAGCGGGTGACCAACTCCCTAAGGGGCAACTAACAGACCAATTAAGCTGCCAATAAAAATTTTAATCAAGTAATAATGCACCTTACTTTGTTTAATTAGTGTTCTGTCAAGTGAATGAATATTTAAGGCGCGGGTGGCGGTGCCAGCATCTGCCCAGCGGGCAGAAAGGCCGAGCCCACATTTCAATCGTCCTGACAGCTCTCCGCCCAGGGCACCGATTGCCGATACCGCCACCCGGGAGGCCCAGGGGCTGCACTCCCCCGCCTCAATTTTCTCATCTGTCAAATGGGAGCAAGAGTCCAGGAGAGGTCTAACAGTCCTTAAAAAAAAAAAACAACCTTGATTTTTTTTTTTTTTTTTTTCTGGAATCCCAGAGTTCCAAGTGGGTGCGGAAGGCCTGAGACCGCAATGTGCTATCCCCAAGTTTACAGCGCCCAGGACGCCCAGAGTCTGTCAGAGGTGTGGCTACAAGGTCAGAACAGTGTGCGCCTGGTGGGAGTACCCGGAGAAGACCCCAGCCCCGCGATACCCTGGGAGGTGGCCCCTCCTCACCCCCCAAGCCGTCCTCAGGCCTGTGAGATCCAGGCAAGGACTGTCTAGGCTATACTTTCATTCATTCAGCTTGGGGGCTTGATCTCTGTGCCCCGCCCAGTGTATCTTTCCTGGGACAATTCAGGACGTGCGCTGCATCTCCAAGGCCGGGTCTTGGAACGCTGCCCCCGGTCGCTCCCCTTCCCCACGCCTCTCGGCCACGGCGGGTGTGGGCGGCGGACCCAAGCCCTTGGCGCCCAGCGTGTCAGCCCGCCCACCCTGCGGGGCTTATTTGCATATTCATACCCTGGGCGGGCATGCGCATCGCATCGTCTCCGGGTGGGCGGCGGGGTATCCTTTACCCGAGGCCTGTTCCTCCCTTTTCTTCATGGAGAGTGCCCGGCGCCCCTCCACCGCTCTCCCCAACCACCTGAGAGCCTCGTGCTGGAAGGACTTTGGTAATTATTTGTTTCAGTTGAGCTGTTTTCAGTCTAGGCTAGGCTGAGTCTTGTAATGAGTATGGATTTGCCAGTAAATAAGTCCCCCGCTTCTAACCCCTGTAATAAATGCATTTGGAGTAATCTGGCGATCACGCGGTGTAATTGCTGGCTGTCAGGGCAGATGGATGCGCCGCGCGCTGACTTTGCTGCCGTCCGCCCTTCCTTCACGCTAGGCCTCCGTCCCGCCCCCAGCTGGAGGTGAGGGCCCTTCTGCTAGTGGAGAGGAGCAGGCCTGGCCTGCTGCGACGCCAGGCCAGCCTCCGGAGCCTCGGGTCACTCCTTGCGCCGGCTCGGGCTTTCTAAGTCATCTGCCTCTAACACCGTAGCCAGGGCCTTGTTCGAAATGCATGGTCCTGGGTGTTGCCCCCCCTCCCCCCCCCCCACCCCCCCCCCGCCCCCGGCCAATTTGCAGGATTGAATTATCTGTGGGTGGGATAATCTGCATTTTAAAACATCTTTCTAGGCCCCAGTTTAGGCAGCCGGGGCACTTTTACAAGCATCCCTTAGTGGAATATCAAGTCCAGTTTACTTTTCAAAGGAGTAACCAACACACCCAGGTACCTGGCCACTCCATCACCCATCCTTTCCATTCCTTCTGTTGGCTAACTTTCCAAATACTGCCTTGCTCATGCCTCTGAGACTCTGTCCAAGCCTCTGCGTGGCATGCCTTGGCCCCTTCTCTACCTGGATGACTGCCTGGCCTTGCTCAAAGGCCCCCTCTTAAGTAAAGCCTTCTCCAACTTCCCTAGACAGGGGTCCCTCCTCTTCACTCCTCCGGCTGGGCATGCAGTTGTCTTCCTACACAAGCGCCTGGTCCCGCCACCCTATGAAGGCTGCGCCTTCCCCTTGCTTCTCCAAGCAGCCCCCTGCACCCTGCACAGTGCCTGGCATGCAGTAGGCGCTCAATCACGGAACAAGTGATGAGCCGAGTTTGTGGGCCGACTTGGACTGGGCTTATCTCGAATCCCAGGTCTCCTATGTGCCAAGTCCTCCGCCCACACCCTGGGACCACCTGGATGTGGACAGGGCACATCCCACCACCTACGAGGCTGAGGGAAATGTCACAGGTTCCAGCCAGTTCGGCCCAGCCTCCTCCTGCATGCTGGCACCCACACTGGGGTGAGAGTGAGGTTCTTGAAACAACTCGGTCAGCACGTCCTGAACACCCACCCCGTGCAGGCTCGGTTCCAGGCGTGGGGTGGGGGGTGGGGGTGGAGCCACACTGACAAGCTGTCATTCCATGAGACTTGCACATGGACACCCCAGCCGCAAGGGGACAAGGCCCCACCTCCTGCCCTCCCTCCTCGCGCTGACGAGGTTAAGCTGGTGGGAGGGCTCAGGAGCTCAGTCACTGTGGTGCAGTCTCCTTCCGAATGGAGCCTTTCAGTGCAGTGTGGGCAATGGAAAGGCCACGGCTGAGTGGTCGAGGGCACAGACGCAGGAGCGGGGCGGACGCAGGCTCTGTGTGCCCTGGGGCTGGTCGCAGAACCGCACTGTGCGTCAGGTTCCTCACCGGAGCAGTGTGGAGAGTGTTCCTCCTAGGGTTAATATTGCCCGCGGGAGTTAACAGTTATAAACACCTGGAAGACTGCCTGTTCTTCGGAAGTGCCACTCGTGCGTCAACTAAAAACACCCCGCATCTATAGCAGATGTCAGGGCAGCCCAAGGAATGAAGGAAGGAGAGGAGGAAGACTCGCAGGGGAGGGGACGTTCTGCTTCTTCCTGAAGGATCAACAGGAGTTCACCAAGGCATGAGAGGAGGGCAGTCAGTCTCCAGGCCCCCAAGAAGCCCCCATTACTGGCCAGTGACCCTCCCAGCAGCTCTTTCCCCTCTGCTTGCTGAAATCCTTGTGGGAATAAAACCCCCTGGACATGAGTGAGGGGTGGGTGACATGGGTCTGTGTGCCGGAGGGGGCGGGAAGTGGTGGGTAGCAGGGACAGGCCTCGCCGTGTGCTGAATCCGGCTCCCCCTACACGGGCAGCGAGGCTGGTTCTCTCGCCTGCCTGTCAGCCAGCAATCATGTTTAATAAAGGCCCCAAATTAGACAGCCGAGCATAAGCACCTTCGGTCTAACAATGCAATTAGCACAGACAAAGCCTCCCGCTTCCTCCCTGGCCCCAGAGAGGGTGGCAGAGGGCAGGGGACGAGCCGGGCCCTCCCCAGCGAGCTGTGGAGAGGTTTGAAAAGGAACCGGTGATAGACGAAGAGGTGACAATGAATCGCATCCCAGTGACGGCGCCCCTTGTTGTCAGGCGGCCACGGGGAGAGAGCGCATCTCGCTGGATCTTTGTAGGTTATCTGGCTTTGAACAGGGACACCCACACATACCTGAGGTGCGCCCTCTGAGCCCCTCAGTCTCTCTGAGCCCCTCTGTCCTGCATCTTCTCTCTTGTCTTCTGAGGACAGATGCAGGCTGGGTTTACATGAATAAAACATCAGCAAAGTGGGGGGGAAAATTCCCAAACTGCACAGCCTGGGCTTGGGGGACAGAAAGCAAGCAAGCAAGCGATGCCAGCTCCGTGTGCAGCCCTGCGGGTGCCAGGGGTAGGTGTCTCACTCAGGGAGGGTCTGCTTGTTCTGGGTAGATGTGTCCAGTGCCTCTGGCTCCACAGGGAGGGGGCATGGGGCCTGGGAGGCTAATCCGTGTCCACAGTGGGGCCGGGGCCCCAGGGGCCTGACTCCTTAACTTTGGCCTTCTGCAACTGGAACAAGCGGTCTCTTGTTTTCTCTTGGCCAAGTTGCCAGAGCCCTCCGGCCTCAGGCCTGCCCTGGCTGGGCCTGTGGGCCGGGTGTGTGTGTGTGCGTGACACACACGAGACCTGCTGGCTGGTTGTGGCGTCTCCTCTCCAGCCCCGTGAAAACCCAGAGCGCGTCCCGACAGCGTCAAGAGCAGGGGCAGAGGGTGCGGCCTCTGGCCAGACATGGAACAGTCCAGAGTAGAGAGCACTCAGCTCCCCGCTCCCCTCTCCCCTGCCTCGCCAGAAGGCAGCGAGGCCTGACACCCATTCCCAGAGAAGGCTGGCGGAGAGGGGGCTGCCAGACAACACCCGGGGCACTCATGGCCAGGAGCCCAGAGTTTCACTGAGACCCTAATCAATCATGTGTTCATTCCTTCCTTCCTTTCCTTCAATCACCGAGTGCCTCCAGAGCCCACCCAGGACACGCCAGCCAGGCAGGAGGGACACTGTGGTCCCTGAGATGGATTTGGGTCCTGTCCTCCCCCCTGCCCAGTGCAGTCTAGTGGGGGGACAGGCCAGACATGGGGCAGTGACGGTGCTGGGGACATGGACTGTCACGAAGGAAACCGTAACAGGCGCCCGGCGTGGGGCTCCGAAAGGCTTTCCAGAGCAGAAGTGGGCTAGACGTGGATCTGGAGGTGGGGCGGTGGTGCTGGCCGAGGAAAGGGCTGCAGGACAGCATTTCAGGAGAAGGGCCAGGGTAGGAGAGGCTCAGTGGTGAAGGGGCAGAGGTCAAGAGTTGGGGGAACGCTGAGCGTGAGCGGTGAGGCAGAGGGCAGCGGGCTGGGGCAGGGTGGTGGCAGGCCACGTGCAGGAGGCTGAGCTTTGCTCAGAGGTGGCTGGGGGCTTGGAGGGCTGTAAGCAGGGACTGACGTGGTCAGATCTGCCTTTTAAGCTTTCCCTCCTCTCCTTCCTCCCCTCCCAAACCCAACATTCATGAAGGCCGTGGTGAATGTGGCAGAGTGTGTGCTTGTCCTGAGTTGCTGCTGCTGCTAAGTCTCTTCAGTCGTGTCCGATTGTGCAACCCCATAGATGGCAGCCCGCCAGGCTCCCCTGTCCCTGGGATTCTCCAGGCAAGAACACTGGAGTGGGGTGCCATTTCCTCCTCCAATGCGTGAAAGTGAAAGTGAAGTCGCTCAGTCATGTCTGACTCTTAGCACCCTCATGGACTGCAGCCTACCAGGCTCCTCCATCCATGGGATTTTCCAGGCAAGAGTACTGAAGTGGGTGCCATTGCCTTCTCTGTGTCCCGAGTTAGAGAAGGTTTAAAAGATGAAAAAGATTCCACCGACGCTGGGTGCACAACCAGCTGGTGGGAGAGGATGTAGTAAGGTTCACTGCAGCACTACGAGAGCACTACTCATCCTGCCTCAGGAAGGCTTCCCAGAGGAGGTGACCTCTGAGGGGGCACTGATGGATGAATAGGAGTTTGCCAAGTGGCTCTAAAGGTGTATTTAAAGAGCTACTCTCCTGGGGACATGTCTGCCTCTAGGAAGCGTGAGAGCATGGGGAGACAGACTGCTTCCAGGTGCTTCTGCACACTTGGAGCCACTTCATCCTCACAAGGCTCCTCTGAGGACGCATCTTACAGAAGGGCTGCTTGCCTGGAAAGCAGACAGCCTGAGATCACTCAGCTGGAGAGCAGCAGAGCCGGGATTCAGACCCAGGCATCCGGCGGCAGTGCCCACACTGATCACCAGGGGCCCTGCTCTCCTGTGCACAGGACCCTGCTGTGTCCATCCCTGCCAGGCACTGCTAAGGAGGGGCCGGAGCGTCACCAAAATCCCAGCCCCTCCCCCATGCTGGGCGGACCCTGGGGAGACCAGTGGGGAGTCCAGTGACTCCCAGTGACCAGTGTCCTGGTCCATTTGCCAGGAGCTAGCAGCTTCCCAGCTGGTTTAAAGGGCAGAATCTGAGTCTTGTTTCCTCCTGAGCTGGGACTGGCTTGGCTGAATGCAGCTGGGGGTAAGGCAGGCTGGATGGTGGTGGGTGGGAAGCCAGGGCGCCCACCTGTAGGGGCAGGCAGGGCTAGGATATGGGCGGGGAGAGCCTTGCTGGGCACCCGCCGGCCTGATGGGCACCCACCGGCCTGATGGGCACCCGCCGGCCCAATGGGCACAGCAGCTTCGTCAACAGAACACTGGGCCTCCTCCCCGCTGCTTGGTCTTCCCTGGAGAGTGGTGAGGGGGAGTCCATTATCATCAGGCAAATAGCAGCTACTGATGTGAAAATGAAATATAGATTCAATACCTGTGCCTTTCGGCTCACAAATCATGCCCCCGGCCCAGGGACAGCCAGCACAGACGCCAGCTCAGACAACAGAACAAGGGAGAGCAGACCTCAGCTACCCCCCAAGTTGCCAACAGTTCTCCCTGGGGCTGGGGACCCAAAGCAGAGACCAGGCTCTGGCTCCCTGCTGCCCGCAGGGGGTGATGGCTGGTGGCTCTTGCACACACATCACCTGGTGTCCCCAGCACAAGCCCAGGAAAGGAGCTGCCCCAGTCTGCAGCATCGGACTCAGGCGGCCCTTGGGGGCCTGGCAGGCAGGCATGGCCCCACCTGGGAATTGGGGGTGGCTCCAGAGATGTTGGGCTTCCCAGGTGGCACTAGTGGTAAAGAACCCGCCTACCAAAGCAAGAGATGGAAGAGACACCAGTTTGATCCCTGGGTTGGGAAGATCCCCTGGAGGAGGGCATGGCAACCCACTCCAGTATTCTTGCCTGGAGAGTCCCATGGACAGAGGAGCCTGCGGACTGCCGTATGTAGGGTTGCAGAGCCGGACACGTGCACACACACCAGAGCTGTTTGCTTTGTAGACTGTGGGTGGCTACCACCCCCTGCACCCCCAAGATGGGCACTGAGGGGTCCCGGAGGAGCTGAGCGGCCCACTTCCTGCTCCCGTCCATATAGCCTGCATTCGCTCGACTTTTACGAGTGGGCTGGCAGTGAACTCATCCCCGTTACAATGCACTCAGGGACCCTGACAACTAATTTAATTTAAAACAGCCTGGCAATAAAAGCTCAGAACGGAAAACCACCGAGTCTTGGGGGTTATTTAACAAATTGCCTCACAGATAAATACATTAAAATGATTCTCAAACCAGAGTTGTGTGAAGTTAGAGTAAAATTAAGAAAGTCGAATCAAAATGTAAATTAATGGTGTTGAGATACAGCGTTTGAATTGGCAGGAGTCATGGAAGGGGAGTGTTGGCAGGGGCCCTGCCTTCTGTTCAGGTGACATGGCGCCTCCGGGCAGTGCCAGAAACCCCTTCTGTGCCAGGCGTTGGGGAGCTGGGGGCGAGGTGGCCCCAGCCACACCCAGCATCCTGCCAGGCCCACCCTTCCACCTTGGGGGACACTTAGACCTACCAGCCCTGCAGATACCCTGGCTGGTTCGCTCCCTGCCGCTGGGCCAGCTTTCATCATGCCCCAACCTTTCAAAACGGAGGTGTCCATCACACCTGTGCTGCCAGCTGGCATCAGGAACTAAGGGATATTGGGCATGTAAGGCCTGGTGCAGCGTGGAGCCTGGGATGATGATGGAGGCTGTTATCACTGTCACATGTATTTCCTGCTGAGTGAGTCTCAGATCACCCTGCAAAGCTTGCAAGGCCAGCGTTCCCATTCGACTGACAAGTAAACTGAGGCCAGGGAGGCACAGGCAGAAACAGGAAGGGCTCTGCATGCTGAAGGGCTTTTGCCTTCATCTCTTCCAGCCAGCATGGAGGGTCCTGGTTTCACTTCTCTGGCTGTGTCTCTGTTTCATTCCCTGCTGAGGGTGGAGGAGCTGGGGCTGGGCTAGCTGCCAGCCTGGTGCTCAGGTGTGGGCCGCACCCCCTGATGGGCACGCTCTCCTCCACTGTGGGCCTATGCCCCCAAGCAGCCCTCCCAGCCTGGCCAGGGTCAGCCTCTGGGCTTAGCCAGAGGTGCTCAGAACTGTAGGGGACTTGGCGGGAGATGGTAACCCCCTCTTTTCTCCAGGTTGGAGCGGCCCCAGGTGCCGACAGGCAGCCTTGGGAATCTTATCTGGAGCTGCCTTTCTTGATAGTGCCACCAGCTAATCAATCTGGGAGAGAAGAGAAGGCGGAATCCCCAGGGAACAGCGGCAGGGCGGGGTGAGGAAGGACAGGGCAGGAGACAGAGCCTAGGAGATGGGAAGTGGTGGGAGCGTGAGAATGCAGGCTACCCGCTCCCCCAGCCGGAGGAGGGGCAGAAGAGGGAGGCAGGGAGAGCAGTAAGGCACTGGGTGTGTGTGTGTGTGTGTGTGTGTGTGTGTGTGTGTACGCGTGCGCGCGCCCCCGCGAGCTAGGGGGTGCGGTGGATGTCTTCACCTGGAATCACAGCCCATCACAGCTCTGAACCAGGAGGGGCAGGCGCTGCCAGGCCTGGCCGAGGTGCAGCCTGTCCGCTGTCTGTGCCTGGTGGGGTGGGCGGCCTCCCTGGTCCGCTCCAGGAGGGGGTGGGTCTTACGTGAGCACAGCCCCTGGAAGCCTGGGTGGGGAGGTGGGGGTCGTCACCCCCTCACAAGTAGCCCTCCCAGATGTGGGGCCAGTGTGCGGGGTGGGGCTGCAGTGGCTGGACCCCCGACCTGGGCAGCAGGAGGCAGTCCCCTCCCTGTAGAGACACGTGCAGAGCAGGGCGCCCACGTGGGAGGGGGCACGGTGACACCCCTGAGCCTGGTCTGGGCAGCCGGTCCCCTCAATGCTTCACCATGAACCCCTGCGAACTCATGGTGCTGCCGATGCAACAAGCAACTTATTGACAGTCATTAAGTCTTTAGCAAATGGTTTCGGGAGAAAAAATAGCCATGACGAGGATTTATCTTGGGCGCCCATCCCAGACCTCAGCAATGAAGGAACGTGCTCCCCTGACCCCCACCCTCCTCTGGCGCAGGATCCAGGTCCTTTTGCAGGGGAGCAGAGTGGTTGAGGGGAGACCTGTTGGAAGCTGGGGGGCTGGGGCAGAGGCGTTGGCAGGTACCAAGCTCTCTGCTAAGGGCTCCCGGCATCTCAGTCCTCACGGTGGCCTTAGGGAGAAGATGCTATTATTATAATATCCCTTCTACACACGTGGCAACTGAGACGCCCGCCAGTTCGTGTGGTCAGGGTCATACAGCTGGTGGGTGACAGAGATGGGAACTGAATTCCTGCTGTACTGTGAGGTGACTGAGACCCACAGAGCTGCATCGGAGGGCTAGGATTCTCCTGGCCTTGGGCAAGCCCCAGAGCCTTTCTGAGCTGGGGTTTCCTCTCCTGTGAAATGGCTGGGCTAGGCGTGGGGAGGAAATGCGTGGGAAGTGTCTGAAAAACTATAAAATGCCAGACACATAAGAGGCTTCCGGAAGCTTCCCCATCCTGCATGCAGGTGAATGGAGGGTCACCTGAGGGCCAGTGGCAGGTCTGGGCAGGATCCGACCCGCCGACTGCTCGGGGGAAGGTCTGTGCTGCCGCAGTGAGGAAGGAAACACCAAAACTAACTTGGCATGCTGGGGCCGCGGGGCCGCCCACCTGATCGGGGCAGATTTAACAGGACTTTGAAAAATAAAAAATGTCAAACAGCAAACCGCTGCCCGCTCCTCCCGCTGCAATAAAAATGGATTTATTTGTTCGTAGAATGAAATTTAATAACTTTGGTGGGAGATGAGGCGTGAACAATAATAGTTTTTTTTTTTGCTCTTTGACATTTTGGGGGGGAGACGGGGAGGAGGAGTCGGGGGTGGGGGCGGCCCGTCTGGGACACTGTTGGGGAAGGGGATGCTGGGGTCAGCGTCCTTGAGGGGCTGTGCTCCTCCGTGCGCTGAGGAGAGCGGCCTGTAGTCACTGCTGCCAAGAGCAGTGCATGCACTTCGTCAAACCTTCCCGTTTCCTGTGCTGGCCACAGTCGGCCCTGGGTTCTCCCTGAGCTCCCGTGTGGGACTCCAGGCTTTTGCCCTGCGGGGGCCCTCCGCCTGGGGTGGCTTTCTGCCTTTGTCAAAAAGTTCTACTCATCCTTCAGAGGTCCCTCAGAAAACTCCTTCCAGGCTCCCAGGGCACCCCTAGCTGAAAGCAGCCTTCCAGCCCCCCAGACCCCCCCACACCCATGAGAGTGATAGTGAAAGTGAAAGTGAAGTAGCTCAGTCGTGTCAGACTCTTTACTACCCCATGGACTGTAACCTGCCAGGCTCCTCCGTCCATGGGATTCTCCAGGCAAGACTACTGGAGCAGATTGCCATTCCCTTCTCCAGGGGATCTTCCCCACCCAGGGATCGAACCCGGGTCTACTGCACTGCAGGCAGACTCTTTACCGTCTGAGCTACCAGGAAACCCCACTCCTCTACATCCCTCTATTAGCACCAGCTCTCAATTTCTACCCACCACAGAGCAGCTGTCTGGCAATAAGTACTGAATGAACGCATGAGTGAAGGTTACGACCGCAGACCCAGTGTCTACCTTTCCCTGTAACCCGGTACGGCCAGGGCCAGGCTGAGGCCAAGAACAGAGTCCCTTTGCCAACTGGGCTGGGTCCAACCCGGGGCCTTCCCCAGACCCGGGGCACCTGTTCCTGGCAGCTTCTGCTCCTCCTATGGCACCTCTCTGGACCTCGGCTTCCCCATCTCCGAAGTGGTTGGGGGTGGGGGGCGTCTCCACGGGACCGGTGCCGTTTGTCCAGCAGGAGACCCAAGGGTCAGGCGAGGCAGGAGACTGGGCCTGTGGGAGGCCCTGAGTCGGGACTCACCAGGGCAGGCTGAACACAGGGGTTTGGGAGTGGTGGGAGGGCGCCACAAGGAGCCCCTCAACCCTCCCAGTGGCGCTTCCAGCTCCAGGCTCCGAGAGGCCTGAGCGGCCGAGGGGGACGAGCCGGCTCCTGCGCTGTGCCGGCAGGTCGATAACAAAACAAACGCACTATTGACCGACCGCGCACTAAATCCTCCCGGCAGACATGATGATGTGCGCCCGAATCGACTGCGGAACTCGTAACCCGCGCGGCCCTACCCCGCCCGCAGCCAGAAAAGTGGGCAGGGCGGCGGCCTAGAGGCCGGGGGGCGGGGCCGGGGCGCCGGCGAGGAGGGGCGGTCCTGCCCCGCGCTGGGCGGGGCACCGGGAGGCAGGCCTCGGACCGCAGACGTTTAGGGGCGGCACCGGGAGGAGGCTTCCGAAGTCAAAAGTGCAGGGATCCCAGAAGCTAAAATTAGGAGGTCAGCTGATCCAGCTCTTTTGTTTTTAATTAAAATAATTACATAACATCAGATAAACACAAAAAATAACACGTGGCATCTCTGTAAGTCAGGAAGCATAATGATAAACCATACATTCTGAACCCACCATGCAAATTAAGCCCAGCGGTTAAATGCCCAGACTGCTGGGTTAAAATACCGGCTCTGCCACTTCCCGCTGTGTGGCCCTAGACTCGTTGCCTCACCTCTCTGTGCCTTAGTCTGCACAACCTAAGGTGGGGTAATAAAGGGCAACCCCCCACCCCCCACCCTGGCGATCCGGTTGTTCCGAGGATGAAATCAGTTCAGATTTCGAAAGAGCAACTGCTCCCCGTCGAATCTGGGATTTCTTTCTTTGCTTCCTGTTGCAGTTTCACTCCACGTGTGGCCCAGGGGCCCCTCACCTGATCTTTTGAAGGTCTGTGAACCCCAAGACTCCCTGGTAAACCTGAATATCTCAGGGAGAGGGTTCCTATTCCAGGAACAGGATCAGATTCTCAAGGTGAGCCCCCTGAGAGTAAAGACCCCTGATCTGCTCCAACTGTCCCATTTTATGAGGGGTCCTGTGGCCCAGGGGTGGGGCTCCCTGATGGCTCAGATGGTAAAGAATCTGCCTGAACTAGGGGAGACCTGGGTTCAATCGCTGGGTTGCGAAGATTCCCATGGCAACCCACTCCAGTATTCTTTCCTGGAGAATTCCCATGGACAGAGGAGCCTGGTGGGCTGCAGTCCATGGGGTCGCTTAGTCAGACACGACTGAGCGACTAAACACAGGAGAGGGAAGCATAGAGCCCCACCGGTGATCAGCCAAGGTGAAGCTGGCAGGCCAAGAGGGTGCTGATGGTTCAAAAGATGCAAGGAGCCAGGGAAGGGGGCCAGAGACTCCCCCTCGAGACACCCCCAGAATCCCTCCCCCACTGCAAGGTTCTGAGGGCCATGGGGCCCCAGGCTCAGACCCCCAGGGCTGCCTGATGCTGGATACATGGTGTCTGGTTGTAACCAACGTGCTGTCCCCAAGCCATTGTTCTGTGGTCTCTGTAGACCCCTGCTGCCCCACACCTATCGTGGCTCCTTTCTGAGGCAGCCAACACCGACTCCAGGTCCCACAGGTCTGCCTCTGAACCCCACTTGCCACTTTTTGGCTTTGGCTCTGGCCAGGTTACCTAGCCACCCAGAGCCTCAGTTTGGGCATCTGTAAGATGGACAGAATGAAGCTGAGAGGCTTGGGGAAGGACTGACTGAGGTCACGTGCGGCCCTTGTTAACTTATTAATTCAGAATCAGTGCCAGTTCCTGCCGAGCCCCGGCCGCCCAGCTCTGGTCCTGGTTCAGTGGGCGCAGCTCATAGAGGCGCTGGGGCTGCACAGCTGCGGCTGGGCGGGGAGCCTGTGTGGTCTGGCGCGTCAGATGGTGTGTGAGTGTGTGTGTGTGTGGGTTCTCGCTTCCTAAACACACTCCTCGGGGAGTAAAAGCTGGGCCTCTGCAGGGTAAACACTGCAGCTTCCCACGGAGAAACCAGCCTCTAGCGTCCCTGGAACTTTGCAGGGGCCAGAGCCAGGCTGTGGGGTTGGAGCCCTGGCTGGACTGACAGTGTGGGGGAGGGGGGCTGGGGCCCTGGCCGTTGGGGGTGCCTTGGGAGGTCCAGGCACGGGAAGAGGGGGAGGTACCTTGCCAACCCACCCCCAGGACGTCCGCACCACAGGCCACCTGTCAGCCTAGCCGGTCAAGAGGGAGGTTGTGGGGCTGCCCCCTCCTTACCCTAGTCCTGCCTTCCCCCAAGGAATGTCGCCTGGAATGTCACAACGAGACTTGAGGCTGGTGCACGGCAATGGTCTCCCTTTATGATGGGGAAACTGAGGCACAGAGAAAGGAAGGGTTTCCCCAAGGCCCTTGAAGCCTATTTGTGCGGTTCTCTCTTCTCTCTACTGGGGCAGGGGTAAGGCTTATATGGGAAGTTCCCTCACATTTTCTACTCCCCGAACTCCTATGCATCCTTCAAAGCCCCAGCTCTGGGAGAACTTTCCTGACCCCTGCCCTCTCACCTCTGAGGTCTGTAATCACAGGTTTCTGTACTAAGCCCTAGTAGGTGCCCTCACCCTGGATCCCACAAGATCTAGGACCAACCCTGAGAGGGAGGACTTGTCTGCATATTACAGAGGAGGAAACGAGCTCAGAGAGGTTGAATTTCTGGCCCAAGGTCACGCAGCAAATACAGCGTGGACGAGCAATGCCTCTCTGTGTCCTTGACCTCCCTCTCTGCATGCCCTCCTCTGTAGCGCTCCTCCCATCACTGAACCAGGCTCTCCTTAAGGGAGGGCCCACACCTTCCTGTGTGTCCAGATAGTCCATGGACTGTAGCCCGCTAGGCTCCTCTGTCCATGGAATTTTCCAGGCAAGAATACTGGAGTGGGTTGCCATTTCCTACTGCAGGGGATCTTCCCGACCGAGGGACCCAACCCGCATCTCTCGAGTGTCCTGCGTTGGCAGGGGGGTCGTTCACCACTAGCGCCACCTGGGAAGCCCTCTGGATAGTCAGACCCCCCTTTTCCCGGGAGCCAGACCCCATCAGTCAGCCCTGTGGGCCTCTGAGTTGCTTCCCTGGTGGCCCTCATTCACAGCGAGCAGATTATCAGATCTCCACGTTCCTGGAGCTTGGGGACTGGGAAAGGCTCTGAGTGCCCCTGTCATCTCTGACCTGAGCACGTTCTTTCCATCTGGGAGTCTCCTGCTTGGTCGAGGAGATGCCACTCTGGGCCCAGGAGGGTTGTTCCCTCCTGACTTCCCCAGAGCTGAAAAGGGAGGTCAGGGATCCAAGACCCTACCCTGTCACCTGCAGGACTGGAGGGTGTGGGGACCGGGGCATGTCAGCCTCAAGGAGGCTGGTCTCTGCTATGGCCCCTGGAAGCATTCTATCTTCTCTGGGCCTCTCCTACTCAGAGAAGATAGGCGACATGGCTGACCCTGCAGGTGGCTTATGAGGACTCTCCCCAGGAAGCCTCGGCCCCATCTAGACAGGCTGGGACCCACTTGGCTCTCCGGATGACCCCTCATCACCCCAACTGGATAGAACTTCCCTGCCTGCGAGAGCCGCTTCTAGGTCTGAACCACTCCCCGGGCACCATCTAAAGCCCCCAACTTAAAAAAAACAAAACAAAAACAAATAAAGCCCCCAACTTTATTTATTTATTTAAATTTTTGGCTGAACTGGGTCTTCACTGCTGCGTTCGAGCTTTCTCTAGTTGTGGTGATCGGGGGCTACTCTCCAGTTGCCGTGTGCGGGCTTCTCATTGCGGTGGCTTCTCTTGTTGCAGAGCACGGGCTCTAGGGAGCATGGGCTCAGGAGTTGTGGCACACGGGCTTAGTTGCCCCGTGGCACGTGGAATCTTCCTGGACCAGGGATTGAACCTGTGTCTCCTGCATTGGCAGGGGGATTCTCAGCCACTGGACCACTAGGGAAGTCCTTACTTATTTTTAAAAGAGCACCTTTTTTTGGGCCACATTGCATGGCATGTGGTATCCTAGTTTGAAGACCAGGGATTGAACCCATGCTCCCTGCAGTGGAAGTGAGGAGTTTTAACCACTGGACTGGCCAGGGAAGTCCCAAGCCTGGCACTTTAAACACATAACTTCTTTGGATCCTTATCACAATCCACTGTTATTCGCATTTTACAGATGGGGAAATTGAGGCTCAGAGAGGCTAAGTAACTTGTTCAAAGCCACCCAGCTGGTAGGTGGCAGAGCCGCATACCGGTGGCTCAAACCAAGGCTCAGGCAGAGGCGGACAGATTACCTGGCCCTGCTGACCCTGCCCTCGGTGGCTGGATTCTTGTCTTGCTCCCTCATCATTTGAAGTGATAATGTACACTTTTCCTGAGGAGGTGGAGGGAGACCCTGAACCTGGCCGTGGGTGGACAGAAGCTGGAGGCAACCGCCAGGGGGCCCACTCCACATTGTTCTCACTCTTTTCTGCTGCCTCCTCACTGGTCCCTGCCCCCCCATCACTACGGAACCATAGGCATCTCTCTAAAACCCAGTCTTACCTGCCAGTCGCCTGCCTGGCCCTGGGGTCCTGGTGACCCAGTGATCTTCCCAGCTCTCCCCCACCCCACCTCCCTCACCCCTTCCCCTGCCTTTGCTCAGCTGAGCTGTGCCCCATGCTCCCCACCCCCCTTCATATCACCCTGCAGGTTTCTCCTTCCCAAGCAAGGCCCTCTGACCCCTCATCAGGCACCCCCCCTGAGGAACCTCCTGGGTCAGAGACCCCCTTCACTGCACCCTGGTTCAGCAGCCCTGAGCGCAGGACAGGTCTGGAGGCTCCCGGGTGCCTGGAGCAGCCTCGTGCTGATCCCTGATCTGTGACCAGTGCCCAGAGCAGTGCCTGGCATGTCACAGGCCCTCCTTATCTTCTGGATGAATGAATAAATGTCCTCTGTGCAGGCACTTATGATCTAGAGATGGCCAACTTTGATGTCACTGCCTTAAGCCCTCAGTTCAGTGTCAGCTCACTTAATCCTCACACCATCCTTATGTGGTGGACACTATTATCCCCATTTTCCAGAGGAGGAAACTGAGGCATGGGGGGTAGGTGAAATCATCCAAGGTCATGTGGCTTGGAAAACATGGGCCCTCCCTGTCTGTCTTCAGGAGCTGGAGGTCTGCTCCCAGCAAACCCTGGGATGACTTGGCTAGTTTAGGGCACCAGAGCGGACGGTGTGACAGCTGCCCCCTCGGTGAGAGGGGGCAGGAGCAGGGGGCAGTGCAGCCAGGACGGAACAAATACCTACTGACCACTCACTCCCCTTTAGCAGCCAGACTGGCTCCGGTGGAGGGGTGGAGAGAGATTTGATAAAAGGACAGAGAGTTTAGATTTAGCAAATAAAAACACCAGATGATCAATTAAATTTCAATTTCAGAGAAATAACCAATAACTTTTGTAGTATTAAGTACACCCGAGGTGATATTTGGGGCTTATTTATACCAAAAAAAAAAAAGTATTGGTTGTTTGTCTGAAAAGACACATTTAAGTCTACAGCCATGCCACTCTGAATGTGCCCAGTCTCATCTGAAGTATTAACACACATTTAAGTGGGTTCCGATGGAGAAGGAAATGGCAACCCACTACAGTATTCTTGCCTGGAGGATCCCGTGGGCAGGGGAGCCTGGTGGGCTGCTGTCCGTAGGGTCGCACAGAGTTGGACACGACTGAAGTGACTTAGCATGTGTGCATGCAAGTGGGTTCCTATATTTTATCTGCCAGCCCTACAAAGAAGAGACAGAAAGGACCCCAGGGGGTTAGAGCCAGGCTGTAATATGAGATTACAGAGCACTTTACAGATGAGGAAACTGAGGTCCAGAGCAGGCAGGGCCTTGTTATTGAGAAAGCTAAGAGAGGACCCAGGCTCTGGACCTAAGAGAGCCCTCATGCTCTGTGGGTTGCTCCAGGAAGCCAGGCCAGTGATCACAAGCCCAGCATCCCCCAGTCGTATCCCTACAGCTCGACAGAACTCCCCCGTGCGCTCTGCTAGGTGCCTGCTGCAAGCCACAAACCACAAACCAGCCAGAGGGTCTCCTCTCTAACCTCCCCTCCAACACCCTTCCCCTTCTCCTACTCCCGCCCACACTCATCTCCCCGGCTTGGGGCTAAGACTCCCTCTTGGGGCTAAGACTCCCTCGCGTGGAAGGGATGTGCATGGAGTGAATTTTCACAGCTGGGTTATCACCTCCTAAAAATAGGGCCAAGTGATGGATGGGAGCTGTCACCAGGCCCTCCAGCCGTGGGGAGCCGGGATGGGAGTGAGGGAGGGGGATGGGGCCTGGCGAGGGGTCCACAGACCCCAGCCAGTGCCCTCAACCCTGGGGTGACTCCCCAGCCCCAAGTGGGTTTCAGCCCCTTCTCACTGCTGGGAGGGGAAGCTGCTCTGCGCCTGAGATCTTCAGAGCTGAGCTTGAGCCTCCAGGAGGAGCCAGCTGGATAGGCACTGGCCATGCCAGGCCAAGTGACTCACCTGCCCAACAGGTGCCCCACCAGGAAGCCGGAAGGGTCCGCCTCAGGTGGGACTGGGGCTGTGCCTGGGGGAGGGGTGTCTGGGAATCAAGGACCCTGTGACAAGGCCACCCTGCCCCTTCCCCCTCCAGCCATGCCCCTTTCTCGATTTTGCCTTTAAGCTTTTCTTGGCTTTTTAAACACCCATCAGCCTGACCGACCTCAGGAGCCAGGAGCTGATGGGCATTTGTGGGGACATGGCTGGGCTTCAGGCTGCAGATGGGAAGGTGGGGGGCCGTGGGGGCTCCTTGCCCTCAACATGCATGCACGCAGGCTCAGCCCAGACACACCAATGGGCACACACAGCGTGCAAACGCCCTGTGGTCTCTGGAGGCCCTAACATGTAAGTACAGGTTGATGGGCGGGGGCACCCAGCTGGTGTCACTGCCACAACCATGTGGTCACCTCGCATTGGGCTGACATTTTTGACAGAGGATCCCACTGCCAGCCTAGGTCTCTGGCCATCTAGAAGCCTGGAAAGGCTGCTACCTGGACACTTGGGCCAAGGGCCTCCCATGGCAATGCGTGGGCTTCAAGAGACCATTCTGGCCTCAGTCAGGGTCCCAGGGGCCCTCCCCACACCCCAGGCCTTGGCTCTGTGAATAGCCTGCCCCTTTAAGAGTCCTGCCCTTGGTCCACATATATGAACAGAGCATACACCCCGCCCCCACATCTTGCATGTTTAGGACACCACCCTGCACTTCCTCCCTGGGGTCCAGCCCCATGCCCAGCCCAGAGAAACTGGAAGAACAGGCCGTGTCCCTTGCTCAGAAGGACCCTGCCCCCACTCCTAGGGAGATCTGCACAGGTGGGAGGTGGGAGACCCCTGCCCGGCGACTTCTCTATGCAGAAGCCCCCACCCAGTCCGGTTCCTTGTCCCTCCACCGCTGATGCTTTCGGGGTCGGGAGGCAGCCTCGGAGTTAGGATATTAAATGCAGCTGCGCCGAAACATGGCCTCAATCCAATTACACCAAGAAACAAGAGGAGCCGTTTAGGCTAATCTGGTTATTCTGCCCTGGGCTCCCTCGGCAGCCCCAGAGGGATGCCCAGGAGGGGTGGCTGTCTGGGTGGGCAGCTCGTGGCCCTGTACCCCCTGGGGTCCCTCCCATCTCCGGGGCACAGGGGCCATGTGCCTGGCGCACTCAGCTCCTGCGGCTCCTGCTGGAGGGGAAACCACGGGACTGTGGAAGCTCCTAGCTAGCGGCCCACAGCACCGCAGGAGAGCCTGTCCCCAGCATCCTCCAAGTATTTATTGAGTGAGAGGAGCTGGTCTGGGCAGGGGGACCCAGGAGAGAAGGGAGGGAGGTACGGAGCCGGGGAGACAGGCCAGGGGTAAATACAGGATGAGTGGCAGCGGGGAGCGAGCCCCTCCGAGGAGAAGAGGAGGAGAGCTGCGCGACGTGGGAGGCAGTCCCGCAGAGGGAACAGCAGGAGCCTGGAGCGGGGAGGGTTTGGACCGGTTCCAGGACCTAGAGGAAGCCGGTGTGCCGGAGGATGGGGAGTGGGGAGGCGGAGACCTGGAGGACCCTGGTAAAGAACCTGGATTTGTTCTAAAAGGAGACCTATGATGGGATTCAGTTTGGGGGGGGGGGCGCGGGGGGAGGGCCCTGCCGCTGTGCAGGGGCAAGGAGAGGCCACCCTGCCCGGGGAAGAGGTGATGCTTAGGGAAGGGTGGGAGCGCAGGGTGGACAGGTGGACCCGAGAGAAGTGGTTGGATCCAGTGACTTCTGAAAGGGCTTGTAGGGGCTGAGGGGGTCCAGGGGAGGCCCCGTGGCCTCTCCCTTCTCTGTTAGTCGCTCAGTCGTGCCCGACTTCTGGGACCTCATGTACTTCAGCCCACCAGGCTCCTCGGGTCCAAGCAAAGATACTGGAGTGGCCTCGCTCTGCTCCCGCCCAAACAGCTGCCCACGTAGTGCTTTAGGGTCCTGGGGGCCCTCCCACCTTAGCTGTATGTGCCCCAGTGCTGGGGCTGTGGGTGCCTCTGGGTCTGCCCTCGGCGAGGTTGTGGTTAAAGGGAGAGACACATCTGGAGGCAGCGCTTACAGGCCGGAAGGGGCAGCTATGAGGGCGCATGCAGAGGGCAGTGGGTGTCAGCCAAGACCTAGGGGATGAGCACGAGTCAGCCAGGGCAGCTGTGGGGAGTCAGGCAGAAGAAGTGTCCCAAGCAGAGGGACCAGCCAGTGCCACGGCTGGGCAGTGGGAGAAATTTCCGCTGCCATGGAACAGAGCAGTCCAGTGACGCTGGGACAGAGATGGAGGGGCCTGGGCTGGGAGATGGGCTGGACAGACAGGCAGAGTTGGGGCCCAGAGGCCCTTTCAGGCCGAAACAAAGCCCAGAGGGGCCGAGACCCCTGGAGGAAAAGGACAGGTGGAGTGGGTGGGCTGGGCACAGGCAGAACCGGGCAGTGGATTCGGGAGCAGAGAACGTGGGGTGGGGTGAGGGGGGCAAGAAGGCACTTCCATCTGGAGGTACAGCCAGGCCTCTCAGGTGGCTCGGTGGTAAAGAATCTGCCTGTCAACGTAGGAGACGCAGAGTCGATCCCTGGGTGGGGAAGATCCCCTGGAGAAGGAAATGGCAACCCACTCCAGGATTCTTGCCTGTAAAATCCCATGGACAGAGGAGCCTGGCAGGCTGTAGTCCACAGGGTCACAGAGAGTCAGACACGGCTGAGCATGCATGCAGGAGGAGCAGAAAGCCTGGAGGAGCTCTTGGGCCTAAGGAAGGAGCAGTAGGGAGCCAGTGAAAGTTCTGGAGTGAGGGAGTAGTAAGATTAAAGCTTGTCTTTGACCATAAATGAGGGAAGCAGGGATGCATTGTGGGAAGTGCTAAAATGACCTGGGTTCCAACCTCAGCTGTGTTATTTGTTCCTTTGAGACCTTGAGCAAGTTCTTTCCCCTCTCTGGACCTAAGTTTTTCTTCTTTTTTTTTTTTTTGCTTCTTTATAAAGTTCAAACTCTAAAATATATGTATAATTCACATAAGATAAAAATTCGCCTTTTAAAGTGTAGGATTCAGTGGTTTTTCATGTATTCACAAAGTTGTGCAACCATGGCTTCTATCTAATTCCAGAAGACTTTCATCACCCCAAAAAGAAGCTTCAGGTTTGACATCTGTAAAATGGGGACACAAATAAGCACCAAAGTCAAAGGGAGGTGGTGAGGGCCGAATAGGAGACTGTGTGCTTGACAAGGGAGGGTTACGTTTATGAGGCAGAAAAGGGCCTTTTCCTGGGTCCCATTTCACCTTTCCCTATAGAATTTCTCCCTCCACGCGCCCACTGCACAGACCCAGACTTCAGAAGACAACCAGAACCGAGAGCGGTAAAATAGGAAGCAGGAGAGGGTGTGTGGGGGGGGTCCCGGCGGGTCTCAGGGTTGCTTTTCGGCTAGGAGAGCTCCCAGGGCCCTGGTGTGGCCTGGGGTGACAGTGACAGGAGGACTTTCGGAATAGGGAAGTGAAGAGCACTGCGTGGTCATCGCCGGCGGTCACAGCCCGCAGCCCGCAGCCCTCAGGGGAGAACTTAGCGGGGATCTGGACTCTCCAGAAGTCCCCACGCTGACATTATTGGAGTCTGTTTAATGAAGGGACCCTCTGCCATCTTCCTCTGAAAGGCCTACCTACACTTTGTAATTCTTTTAAGATCAGTTACCGTGAGCCAGTTTATCTCAAGTTTATCCCAGCTTCTCGGGCATGCTTGGGGGCATCACAGCACCATGGTCATGGAGCCTGGACCGTTCAGGATGCGGACTGTGTCTGGTGATTGCTCTGGCCCCAAAAAGGCTTCTCCACTTGAACCCAGGAGGTGAGGGGGTGGCTGAAGCCTGCTCCTACAAGCAGGGGGCTGTGCAGCACCCCTGCCCTTGAAGTCCTAAGCTGAGCTGGGCAGGTACATGCCCCTCCCCATCTGCCTCCTTCCAGAGCAGCTAAGAAGCCAGAGAGAGGATGGGTCTATTCTCTCAACTCACAGAGGGGAAGACTAAGGCCACGGGTCTGGGGGCTGCTGGGTGGTGGAGCCGGGGGTTCGGCGGTGGGGGGTTCTGCACTGGACGCCCCAGGCTCTCTCCTGAGTGCTGCTTTCCGCCTGCTGTTTCTAGTAGGCCTTCCATTCAGTCCCCACGGCTGTGTCCACAAGCTGGCCATTTGCAGCTCAGGCAGCTGCCTCCTAGGACAGGATTATAACATAGGAGAGCTCTAGGATCCTGGCTGGGAGTGGGGTCGGGAGGACCACTGCCTGCCTTCTGCGCCCCTAGAATAGCCTGGCTGGCCTGTGGATCAGGAGGCCTGTGCCCAGCTCCCCAAACCCTTCCTTGCTGCCAGGCCCGGAGCGCCCAGGAGTAAGATTTAGGGGAAGCCAGAGAAGACAGGATGGGGGACCTGGAGCAGCTGATGGCTTGGGAGAAGCCAGGCCATGCTCATGCCAGGCTGGGAAGTCCCGCTGGAGGAGGTGACAGTGATGACCAGGAGGGTGGGGCAACTGGGGTTGGGCCAAGGGACTAAAGGTCAAGCTGGGGCCAAGAGCTGGTCTGGGGGCTGAACCAAGGCCGTGGGAGTCAGAGCTCAAGGCTGAAGGGGGTTCAGGGGCCAGGAGCTTAAGACCCCACCCTCTGCATGCAGGCACTAGTTGTCGGGGTGGGGCTGCCAGCCTGGAACCCCAGACCTCTCTCTGCTGCAGACTCTAGGCCCCCCAAAAAGGGACGGTGGAGCGGTGGTGGGGTTCCTCTCTGAGAGGAGTCTGAGGGGAACGCCTGGACCTCAGCTTTCGAGAGTGTTGAGACCCCCTCCCAGGCCGCTTTCCCACAGTGTGGGACCCAGGAGGCCCCAGAATCCAGAGACTGGCCGCGCCCTGCTTGCTCCGGCTGTCACCCTCGTCCGTCCTGTGCTCGCTTCTGTCTCCTTCACCTCTCCTGACCACGAACGAACGTGCTCCTCCCGGGTGCCAAGCACCTGCTCGCTCAGCCTCCCCTGGTGTTTTCTCATTCCATCCCTTTAACAATCCCCCCCAACCCGGGGGGTGGGCATTACTATCCGCATTTCAATGGGGAGGAGAGAGGCCCCAGGAGGTGAAGTGATTCCACAGCAAACTTAAGTTAACAAAGAGCAGAATGTGAACAGAGCCTGCCTGCTGCAGAGCCAGGGCCTCCCAGCCCACTCCCTCCTCTTGATTCGCAACAATTACTATTAAGTTGTATTTCTGTAAGCTGCTGCAAATCATTTGGGACGAGATGGGAATAAATAAATACGTAGGGAAATAATGAGAGGCCGCGGGGGGGATGGTGACACCAGGTCAGAGCTGGGAGTGGGAGACTGCACGGACAGGGCTATTTCCGGGCCCATGTGTGTGTGCGTGCGTGTGTGTGTGTGTGTGTGTGTGTGTGTGTGTGTGTGTGACTCCTGCGCCAGCCTCAAGGCTGGGTCTCCCAAGGTCAAGGGTAAGTTGGGGCTGACATGCAGCACCCACTGGGGGGTGGGGAATGCACGTGCAGGGTTTGGGAGTTTATGGAGCAGCAGTCTGGCTCCTCACCACACTGATCACTTCTCAGAGCCAAGCCCCTGATGCTCCTCTTAGAATGCAAATATGTTGACATATTTAATCTCTCCACCCCTGGGAGCGCACTGGGAGGATTAGCCCAGCACTTGCAAGGGACAGAGCTGAGTCCCCAAGCAAGAGGCCACAGGGCCCTCCAGCCAAACTGGAGCAGAGAGTGGGACTGGCCAATGCTGCTGGGGGAAGCCGAGTTCTGGCCCTCAGATCCCCAGGCTTCTAAAAGAAGGACCTCAGATCCCTGGCGGCGGGTGGTGGGGAACTGGAGGATAAAAGAGACCCCCCCAAGGGGACCCGGTGTCCCCCCGCCTTCAATACCCTGGCCCCAGTTCTGTGTGTGAGGGTGTGGGCAGCCTCAGCGAAGGTCCAGCATTGGCCAGGAGCTGGCGTCTGCACACTCTTCAGGGCAGACCCCCATCCCCCAGGCACGGCTGTGAGGCCATGCGAAGGGTCTCATTCCAGCTGGAGAAGAAAGGTTCAAGCCTAGTCTTCCTTGGTCCCTTGGGAGGCTGGGACGATGGCATATGAAACTCATCCCTCACACCCCATGTGCATGTGTGAGTTTGTGCATATGTGAGCAGGTGTGGGTGGGAGGGTGTGTGCACGCTCACTTGCCTTGTGCAATCCTGGGTTACTGCAGCTTCTCCCACCCGTCGGCCTCCCTGGTCCCAGGCAGAGCAATGACTCGGCCTCGGAAGGTGGCATGGCTATTTCTGGGCCTGGATTCCTGCCAGTGGCGGCACATCTGTGTGTGTGTGTGTGTGTGTGTGTGTGTGTGTGTGAGAGAGAGAGAGAGAGAGAGAGAGAGTTCCAGGGAAGGGTATTGTCTCGGTCCCCTTCTCTGAGCCAGCCCAGCTTCCCTTTGTCCCCCATCTTGGACAGGAGCTGGGAGGCAGTAGAGAAATTGCAGGCGGCGGTTTCTTCACCTCTCTGAGCCTCACTTTCCTTATCTGTAAAATGGGTGGACAGCGCCCACTCGGGAAAGCACCTAAGAGAGTCCCAGCGCATGGCAATGGGGTGAGAATGGTGATGGGGATCAGCCCGGAGGAGCTGTACACGGGGCCCACATGCTCCTTCTGCCAGAGCGCAGCCTTGGCCTCTGCACCCTATGCCACAAGGACCCCAGCATCGCCCCTTACACTGTCGGCATGTCGGTCCAATAAGGTGACGCCCTGGCCCCCATGGGGAGCAAGACCACAAAACTCCTGGGAAGTCAAAGACCCTCCTTGGCTCAGCAAATCCCCCACTCGCAGCCTGGGCACTGCCCTGTGATAGACGGGGTGCTCCGTGCAGGGCTGTGGTTACGGTATGACATCAGCTATTAACAACAGGTCCCATTTTGCAGACAAGGAAACAGATCCCCGGAGGCTCAGCGGCTTGTATGAGATTGCCTAGCCTGGGGTTCCGGCCCAGACAGTCAGGGCCCAGGGAGGAGTGGGGTGCTGGGCAGAACACAGGGCTTGGGGACAGAGGGCAGCTGGGTGGAACATGGAGTGACAGGTGAGGTGCCCAGGGCCATGTCCCCCGATGAGGCAGCTGGTGGGCTCAGCGGGGCCCCTGCCCCAATGGGGGCCCTGGAGGAGGCAGTTCCCATCCAAAGCCCTGTCTGTCCTGTTCAATTTCGAGCTGAAGTGCAAACAAGGCTCAGCACCCAGTGCTCCTGCCCCAAATCGAATTCGGTGCTGTGATTTCCCTGCGGGCGGCGGCCAGCCTTCCGGGGAAGGAGCGCGGGGGAGGTTGGCATGGGGGCCAGGCCCAACCCCAGGGTGGGCGGGCGGGAGCTGGCGGGGACGAGGCCGTTTGTCTGGGGCAGCCGGCTTGGCTGGCCGGGATCTTCCACCCAAATTAAATTTTAACCCGGCTCATAAATCTTCCAAGTCCATCCTCTGCCTCCAGCCAGGTCCACCACAGGCCTCAGCCTGGGCCAGCACAGGGATAGCTTTGTCCGATGTTCCATGTGGCTGCAGGGCAGTAGGGTCTGGCCTGCCCTGGGGAGAGGGGACAGTCGTGCATGGACAGGCCTGGAGGTCCTGCTAGGCACTGGCTGCTGGGGTTGGCCGAGGGCCCTGCCTGGCTGTCACAGGCAGAAGCTTGGAGTCACCAGCTGGGGGCCCTGAAGGCCTGGGCCAGGGACCCAGTGGAGCTGTGGGTGACCCTGCTGTCAGAAGGGTCCTGTTCAGATCACAGCTCCTTCCTGGACAGGAGGTGGGTCTCCTAGCTTCTCTGAGCCTCAGTTTGCTCAGCTGTGCAGTGTCGGGGGAGGTCATAGCATCCCCTGGAGGATGGGGGGATATAAGGAAGGATGTAGATGATGCCCTGGGGGCAACAGAGATGGGCTCCTCTGGGGGCCACCGCCAACCTGCGCTGTCAGAGGGGTGGGCTGGGTGCCCCTTCCTGTCCCCATGGCACCTTCGTCCAGCAGACAACGGGTGGCCTTGCACCCAAACAGGGAGGAGCAGGGGTGGCCGCTGTAGGAGCAACCTGGGAAGACCCCAGGGCCTGCTTGCTCTGGCCCCTCCATCTGGAGTGCTGGGGGCTGCCCCTGGGGATGCGATGGGAGCCCTAGGACTGGGGCGGGGAGCTCGGTTCCCCTACCCGAAGCCCCCTGTGCAGGGCCAAGGGAAGCTTCGCTTAGTTGTATGTTTGCTGTTTATAGAGGTGTAAGGCGTGCCTGCTGAAGTGCCGGCTCAAGGGAATTTCACCTGTGCACACTGCCCCCAGCTTGCAGGACAGATCATTCCTGTGCCACCCCGACCTCCCCTCCACCAGCTTCCTACTCTCAGTGTCAACCTGCCCCTCCCCTCTCTGCCCTTCCCGGGCACCCAGCTGCCCTCAGGATGATGTGCAGACAGACCACCCTCCTCCCCAGGAGGCTTCCCTCAGGTTCTCCCCAAGCCAGCCTTCTCCCCGCTGCTGACTTGGGCTGTGCTCGAGGCGTCATCTTGTACACGGCGGCTCACGTTCAGGGAAGAAAGCGGGGAGAGAAGGAAGGAGGGGGGCTCACCATGCCCGCAGCACAGGTGAGAGCTCCGAGAGGTCTGGGACTCGCTGGATGGACCCCCAGGCGGTGGCTGGCACAGCCGAGGTCAAGGTCAGCGGGACTCTGACTTTGTGCTCCTTTCCTCCCCACCCTGTGGCACCTGCAAGCCACCCAGGAAACCGTGGGAGGAGGGAGCCTGCCAGCCCTTCCTGACCCAGCAGGGCCGATGCTGTCCCCTCGCCTCCAGGGCAGCGGTACGAGAGGAAAACCAGAGAAGTCTTTTCTACATACAGATCCCTTCCCTGGCCCCCAGCATCTTCCTGCTGACAACCCCAGAACACACTGGGCCCTGATACGCACAGGATGCCTGGCTCCCCGCCCTTCACGACCCCTGGGCCCTCGGGCCGCCTCGCTCTGCTGGCCTTTCCCCACACGGCGGCCACCTCCCGGGCGGCTGCCCCCTCATCTACTCCCTCAGACGCTCCTTCGTCTGGCAGCAGAGGCACACAGTTAACATCCCCAGAAGTAAACACCGCGGGGCTATATTTCACCCACACCCAAACGTGGATCACAGACGCACGGACGTGGATGGAGGCTCCCCGTCGAGCGAGGCCAGGGATTTGGAATGAAGGCTCCACGTCGACCGAGGCCGGGGATTTGTGGGTCTGGCAGAAACACACCTGTGTGGCCCGGAAGGAAGCCCAGGCGAGCGGTCCCCCTGCTCTCCTGGGGCCCCCGCCCCACGTCGGTGCCTGGAACTGGGGCCTTCTGGAAGGACCCCGGAACCTAAGGAGGGAGACAAGCTGGCTGCTGGCTGCTGGCTGCTGGCCGCTGTGAGAGCAGGCAACTCGGGCATCCTGCTTCCACTGCTGCCCGGGGAGGGCGTGTGGGGGCGGACAGGGCAGGGGAGCCCCTTCACGGGCTCGCCACCCAGACCCCTCCTCTTTCACCTGCGCTCCACACCACCCCTGGACTGTAGGTCAGGCCAGCTCCCCGCAACCCAAGCCCCTTGCCCTGGGTATCAAGAGCACCTAGGCCGAGGGAGGGGGCTGGGGGCTGTGGCTCTGCCCATGCAGGCTGTGTTCTCTGGGCACTAGAAGGGGCCAGGTCAAGCTGGGTGCATCCCTCACCCTCACCGTCCCTGTTGGAGCTCTGGGCTAGGAGACTGGCACTCAGGTCCCAGGCTGCTTGCTAGGCACTGTCATGGATACCCCGAGGTGACGTGGTCCAAGGAATGGGCACAGCTGGAGCCAGCGTCCTGCTGGCCTCACGCCCCACAGCCTAGATGTGGACGGCTGGAGGCGGGTGCCTGGCCCAGCGTCTCTGCACCACGGGGTCCATCCACCACTTCCCTGGCGGGCAAGGGCGGGTGATGGCTTAGCCCCACACCCCCCAGCTCCTGGGGTGAGGGAGAGGCTGGAGAGGCCTGGGTTGTGTCAGGAGGGGAGACCAGGGCTCCTCAGCCGTTTGGAGACCCAGGGAGGACCCTGCCTGAGGTTACCCACTCCGGCATGGCTAGACACACGGGTTCCCACAGTGGCGCTGCTCCCCGTCACCATCTGCCCTCCCAGCCTCCTCCTCTGGCCCTTCCCATAGACACTTGGACCCCCATGAGTCTCCTGCTCCTACCCCAGGGCCCTGGGGACTCTGTTACTCAGACCGTGCTTGCAGAAAAAAAGTTGAGCCACCTGGAGACTCCTCCGGGTGAGTCGATTAAAGCCACTGCGTCCCCTGGGGAGAGACCAGGTGGGCACCCTGGGGAGCCGTAACCAGGCGATGAAGGGGCCTCAGCTGCCAGGCAGGGCTGGGGAGGGGCAGCGGGGACTTGGGGGCAGGGAGGCTGGGTCCAGCCTCAGCTCTGTCCCCTCTGAAGCCGGGGGACCTGGGACAGGCGGCTCTGGGAGCCTCAGGTTCCTCACCTGTGACAGGGAGGCACCACCGTGCTCCTTGTAGGGTGCGCTGTGAAGGTGAGCCCCATTAGAGAAGGCGGGGCACTCCCCTGCTCGCCTCTACTCTCCCCTGCACCTGGCAGCTGTGCCCGAGTACATAAGACAGCCCAGCGCCGCGCTCCCCGTGAGGATCTGTGTTCCACCTCCAGGCCCCCGGCCCACCCACCCCGTCCACAGCATCCCTTTCGCAGGCACCCACAGGGTCCATCCTGGTGCCATGCCACATGTGCCAGGACGCCCGTGAGGGGTACCGTGTCCGCCTGGCAGCCCCTGATGGCTCCGCCTTCGTCCCTGTGGCGCCAACATGCACCGCCCTTTCCAGTCTGTCCTCTGGGTTTCGGGTTTTCCATCCACACAGAGCCAGGTGGCCCCTATCAGCCGTGTGGCCCCTGGAAAGTCACTACCCGCTCTGGGTGTCAGCTGTCTTGTCCTCACGGGATCATTAGGGACAGGAAACGAGTCAGCAGAGAGTGGAAGACTGAACGTGCGTGGCTCACAGGAGGCCCTCGGGAAGTGGAAGTGGCCGTTGTGTGATCACTTGGCGGGGGTTCAGGGTGTGCTGAAGTGGGTGTTCATAAGGCTGTACCGGGGCTGGGGAGACCGCACGGGAAGGGGAGGCTCTCTGGCTTGCGACAGTGGAGAGCGTCACGATGAGGGTCCGAGGAGCTTGCTGGTGACCACAGCCTCCCAGACCGGAGCAGGCTGTAGAGGAACCCGGAGGGAGAGCGTGCACAGCCTCACAGAGTCCCGCAGGAGGCAGGCGGGCAATGCTGAAGACCTTTTATGGAGGTCAAGAGCACCCACAGCTTGGGTCAGAAAGAGCAGGGTCCCAGCCTTGACTCTGCTGTGAGACCAGTGTAGGTGACCGGCTCTCTAGGGCTGCCTAGGATTTGTGCTAAAAGTCGCTCAGTTGTGTCTGACTTTTTGTGACCCCACGGACTGTAGCCTGCCGGGCTCCTCTGTCCATGGAATTCTCCAGGCAAGAATACTGGAGTGGGTTGCCATTCCCTTCTCCAGGGATCTTCCTGACTCAGGGATCGAACCTGGGTCTTCTGTATTGCAGAGAGATTCTTTACTGTCTGAGCCACCAGGGAAGCCCAAATGGGGAAAATCCCAGGAAAAAAAAGGATCTGGGGTCTTCCCTGGTGGTGCAGTGGCTAAGACTCCACACTCCCAATGCAGGGGGCCTGGGTTCGATCCCTGGTCAGGGAACTAGGCCCCACATGGTGCAACTAGACCCAGCGTAGCCGAAAAAAGAAAGAAAGGATCTGTGGGTTACCCTGGACCTGGGCTGAGGTATCTCACATCTCTGAGCCTCAGTTTCCTCATCTATAAGCTGGAGAAGAAGCCTTCTACCCGGGCGAGTGGGCCTGGGAAAATCAAATCAGACCCAGCAGGTGGGTGGGATGGGCCTGTGGGTCTCCAGTCCTCGCCCGTCCTCAAGAAATGGATCCAAGGGTGTTTTTCCCGACCAGGAGCCTAATAGTCTGCAGTTATTTATCGTTGCGTTTCCTTGTGGGTAGGAAAGCCACAAATAAGTAAATTCAGGCAGCAGGGCACCATTATCGAGCCCAGTGCTTTATTTCCCCATCTCGTCTCCAGCCCGGGCCGGCTGTGGGTCGATAATAATTTACGATGCAGCCCCCGCAGCAGAGGGGAGGTGGCCAAAAAAGCACGTTAGGCTGGAGTCACCCTCCTTGTACCAGCTCTGCACTCACAGGTGGCTATGACAGCGGGGCTGGGGGCTGGGGAGGGAGGCCCCACACATAAGGGAGGGGGCCAAAGGGAGGCGCGTGGGTGCTGGCTGCAGGGGCCTCACTGGAGGAGGGCAGAGGGGAGCAGGCAGCCAAGGTGCTGACCCGGCCCTGCTTGTCCCTGACCTCCGATCGGGCCCACGTTCTGGGGCAGAGGCATCACAAGGCTAGAATGGGACAAGGGGACAGCAGTGGGTCTCTCCAAGGAGCGGTTTGGGGTTTGTCTCAGGTGGGACCCCAGGGGAGCAGGGCCTCAGACGGGTCCCGTGCCTGAGATCTCGGGAAAAACCTAGGTGGGGGGACATGAATGGGAGAGGGCAGGGGACGGGACGAGCCCAGCGGTGGTTCTGGCCAGGATGTGATCCACGGTGGACGGGGGGCTCCGGAGCAGAAATCGCAGGTGGTGTCTCGCTGCGTCCTGGATGGCCAGTCAGTGGCCTCTGGGGAGAGGGCATGAGTGGCTGGCGGAGCAGCTGGAACCACGGGCAGCCACCCACTCACAGTGCCCGGGGGTCCCCAGCCCGCGGAGCCTCTGCCAGGGTTGACTCTGCTGCAGAAGGAGCAGGGCTGTGATCCGGATTTCATAATTTACATCGCTGATTTCATCACATTCCGTGCTCTGCCATGTTTGCTGCCGTGACAATCTCATTCTTCCCTCTGGGGACTCGGGGGCGTGAAACTGGGATGTGGGGGGCGTGGCACTGAGTCAAGCGCGTGTCCTGGGGCCAGGCGGGCGCGAGGGGAATCAGACACAGCGGGCAGCTGCTGTTCTGACTGGACGGGGCTGTGGGAGGGAGTGGGTCTCCCAGGTGGGCAGTCTGGTCAGCGCAGGACGCCGAGGGAAGGGCTTTAGTGAGAGCACCTGTCTCAGGGGTTATGATAATAATAATCGCTGGCTTCTGTGTGTGCCTGGAGTGCCAGGCTGGTCCTTAGGGCATCCGCAGGGTACCATCTTTGATCGTCACCGCCAACCCACAAGGGTGCTTCCCTCGTTACTCCATCTCATAGATATGGAAATGCTCAGAGACCCAAGAAACACAGCTGTTGACGCTACACAACTCCGACCTCTGACTCCAGGCTGTTCTTCCTGTGTGTGCTCAGCTGCTGAGTCGTGTCGAGCTACTTTGTAAGCCCGTGGGCTGTAGCCCAGCAGGCTCCTCTGTCCATGGGCTTTTCCAGGCAAGAATACTAGAGTGGGTTGCCATTCCTACTCCACGGGATGTTCCCGATCCAGGGATCGAACCCGTATTTTGCATCTCCTGTGCCCTCCTAGCCCTGCAGTCACATCCCAGTGCCCCAAGGAGGCAGCTGAGGCCCTGGCAGGTCAAGGACTCACCCAAGGTCCTCTAGTCCAGCGATACTTCCCTCGCCCCTCTTCCCTGTGCCCACTATGGGCATTCCCAGGTGGCCCATGCCTGCCAGCCCTCACTCTATCCCCAGTGTGACCCCAGCTGATCAGGGAGAGATCCTAGGCTCCTTTTCCGGCAGGAGCTGAGCAGAAACCTAATTGGCAAACAACAGACAATTGGCAAACAAGGGGAGAGGTATAACCTGACTGCCCACTCTTAATTAAGGGGCTCCCTCTTTTTTTGGTATTTATCCATTGTTTTATATTTGGCTGTGCTGGGTCTTCATCGCTGCATCCGGGCTCCTCTCTGGTTGCAGCAGGAGGGCTTCTCCTCGTGGTGGCTTCTCCCATCGCAGCGCACAAGCTTTAGGCGCAGGGGCTTCAGTAGCTGTGGTGCAGGGGCTCAGTGCTGTCGCCTCTCGGGCTCCAGAGGGCCAGCTCAGTAGCCGTGGTGCATGGGCTCAGCTGCCCCATGACATTTGGGACCTTTCTGGCTCAGTGATTGGACCGGTGTCTCTTGCACTGCAGGCAGATCCTCAACCACTGGACCACCAGGGAAGCCCAAGGGGGCTTCTTCTTGAAGGTCCCAAAAAACCACCCTCCCAAGCCAAGGCCAGAAGCATGCCCTGGTGTGTTCAGAAGGCCAACCTTGGCCCTGCCTTGTCCCCCACCCACTGGAAAACTGGTTACCCCCCTGCTGGGCCTATTTTAGGGGCAGCAAGGTGGTCCTGGGACTTCCCAAGTGGTGCTAGTGGTAAAGAACCCACCTGCCAATGCAGGAGATTAAAGAGACACAGGTTTGACCCCTGGGTTGGGAAGATTTCCTGGAGGTGGGCATGGCAACCCATGCCAGTACTCTTGCCTGGAGAATCCCATGGACAGAGGAGCCTGGCGGGCTACAGTCCACAGGGTCACAAAGAGTCGGGCACGGCTGAAGCGGCTTAGTACTCACACACAAGGTGGTCCCAGAACAGCGGTAGGGCTGCACGCGGCGACCCCTCCTGGCCCTCCTCAGGGGCTGTGTGACCACGGCGGGTGGGGGGTAGCACCCCACATTCTCACGGCCAGCTGTCCAGAGAAGTTCTGAACACAGCCTCCAGGAGGGCCCCAACTTCCACCACTGATGTGTCCCTTGTCTTGTTTTTTCTTTCTGCCTGGCTCTTACAAAAATTAAACACGGATGGTTTCATCTTGGGAAAATTAGCATTCTAGGCAGGGCTAGGGGATGTGATCTGAATGTCAAGGCCAGAGCCACAGAGCAGGAAGGTAAGGGAAGAGATGCCCGTGCCTGGCGGGGGCCCTCGGGTGGGGGTAGAGGGCTTGGACCTGCCCAGGAGGAATGGTGGGGCCTTGCCTGGCCGCCAGGGGGAAGGATGAGGCTGGGCGTGGCTGGGTGGGTGGCTGCATCGGGTCCAGGGCTGGGGAGGCGGAGATGAGGGAGGCTCAGAACAGAGAGTGGGTCTGCCCAGGACCTGCGGCTTCCCGTGGCCCCAGCTCTGGTCATCTACACAAGTATCCCCTCTCTCATTCGGCCCTCATTTGCTGATGCGTGTGCCTCCTGTGTGCTAGGCACCGAGCAGAGACGTACTAGGCCCACCCCCTGACCGCCGAGCACACACCAGACACTCAGCACACAGCAGACTGTGCTGCCCAGAGCGTGCTCCAAAGAACATGCAAATCCTGCACAGTTAACACGACCGCCGGTGTGAACGGGGTTAAATCAGTACCTTTGAGACGGGACTTCTCAGAGCCTTTAATGACTGAGGTGCCCCGTGAACCGGGTTGGGGAGCACTGCCCTCCAGTCTTGGCCACACAGGAAGTGTGCTGTGGGCACAGAGCCAAGAGCGGGTTCGTGTCCGGGCTCCCCCGTGGACCCGCTGTGTGACCTTGGGCAGGCTGGTGTATCTCTCTGTTTCCTCAGGTGGAAAACTGAAACGGTAATAATAGTGCCTGTGGGTCCAGTGAGGTGCTGTAAGGATGGGGCCTGCCTCAGACTTAATACAGGGTTGCTCTCGTTGCTGTTGTTACTGTATTATTATTATTATCCACTTAGCTCTTTGTGCTGGGCCGTAGGCAGAAGTCTAGTTAGCGATGGCCGCTGTCACCGTTGCTGACACAGTCCGTGCCCTTAAGGGGTCACAGCCGGGGGTTAAAGACAGTTATTTACAGAATCCAGGGTGGAGAGTGCGGGGCCAGGGCTTTGGGAAGGTAGCAGCCGAGAGGAACAACAGCATGGCTTCAAGAGCACAGCTTGGGGAAGGAAGCCTGGGTTGGCTAGGCCCCCATCTGACGCGGTCTCCCTGGTCCAGCCTCACTATTAAGTGGCCGTCCAGCCTGGGCCTCGGCACCCCTAGCAGTGGAAGTCTGGTCCATCTTTGGGTATCTCCACCCGTCACAGACTTCTTAACTGAATCCCTCCTGTCCTTCTAGTTCTTGGGCCTCCCAGAGCATGGTGGTCTTCCTTCTCCCAGCTCAGCTTGTACATCTGGAAGGACCAAGGACCAGCTGCGTTCCCCGAACTATCCCACACCCGCCCCCCAACCTCCATCACTGTTCTAGCTTCTCCTCTGGGCCTCCTGCCCTGCAGTGTGGCCGTGCCTCTGGCGGGGCCCAAACTGAATGAGGTTCCCCATCTAGACTGACCAGGGCAGAAGCAGGGAGGGAGCAGGTGGAGAGGCCCTCCTGCAATGCAGGATGATTTAGCCCTTTAATGCAGCCTTCTAGAACCATGAGTTGGGGACCCCCATGTCTGGAGAGTCAGTCATCTTGTTCTGCAGACACAGAGAAGGCCGGTCTAATAAACAGCAGGGTGCCAGGGGAGCCCGAGAGGCCTGCTAAAGGAGGCCAGGGACAAGGGACAGTCAGGGAAGGCTTCCTGGAGGAAGGGGCACTCATCAGCCAGAACCAAATGGCAGGCTCCCAGAGCAGAGACCTCCTGAGTCACCCAGTCTGCCCTGTCTCGCCACAGGGAAACTGGCAGAGTTGTTTGGTTGCTTACATCGTAGGTCAGACTCCAGAAGTTAACTATTCAGGTGTCACTGGAGGGATCATTTATCTCTAGGAAATGTGGCTGGGGGAGGCTGGCCACAGAGGCCAGAGACCTGGCAATGGTGGGCCCCCAGCTCCTTGTCTACCAGGATTCAGAAAGTCCCCCCACCCACCATGACCACTGGCATCCTTAGCTGTCCCTGGAGTCCACGGTGGGTGGGGGGATTCTGAGGCCCAAGACCCCACACCCAGGTCAGGGGCCCGGGAATTAGCCCAATGCCCCCTGTCTGGGCCTGTATCCTGGGAGGCGAGAGCTGGGGTTTTGGGGGTTACAGGACAGGCAAGCAGCCTCCAGGCGAGGCCAGCCCTTGTGCTCCAGGAGTGAAGGTACCAGGGGCCGCGTTAGCCGCAGCTTCAAAGAGCTCCGTTATTAACAAAGTGCACCGTGAGGCTTTTTTCTTCGTCCTTCTATCCTTAAGGCAGATTCCCAAATGAAAAGGAAAATATACAATGAGCGGCCATGAGGAAACCTCAGAGGAAAGCCAGGCTGGAAGCAGCCGGGAAGGAGCGTGGGGTGTGGGCTTCCTTTCTTTATTTTAAACAGTCTCTTTTCCCTTTCTCCCGACTCAGCCGGTCTCTCAGGCTGCGCTTTAAGTCCTTTTGAAGTGTTACAACCATTTTCTCCTCTTTCAATTAACAACAAGAAAAGGAAGCTAATAGCTTCCTGAGCCACTCGCTGTAAATATTAACAAAGTCTGGCCGCCTGGCCTGGGCGCGCGGCGTTGCTCCCGCCGGCCGGAGAGTGAGTTTACGGGAAGGATGGGAGGGGGTGAGAGATTTCCAACACTCGCCAGAAAACCCCTTGGCACAGGCTTCTGCTGGTGCAGGGAAACTGAAGAGCGGGCTGGGGGAGCCAGGCTTGAAGGCGCCTGTCCCCGGGGGGTTGGGGGCCTGGCACAGCTGGCGAGAGGCAAGTGGGTACTTCTGGAAGAAAAGGCAGTTTCCACCAGCTGCACCTGAGTAAATTTGCAGGTGCGTGGTCGGAATCCCCAGCGCCTGGCTCCGAGTGTGGTCAGTAGGAGAGGTCTAGGGAGGAGCCGCATTTTGAATGCAGCAGCTGGGGATGGGGGGTTGGGGGGGAGGACAGCTGATGGTCCCCAGGGTGCCTGTGCCCACAGGGTTCAGATTCCTGAAGAAATCTGAGGCAGCAATGAGGGGAAGGAGCTGCAGATGAGGGGAGCTCAGATCCAGTGAGCAGAGCCTGGGTTCTGAAAGCTCCTCGGCCTGCTCCCTGAGAGACCCCCACAGCCCCTGAGCCTCCTCCCAGCGTATGTGCGTGCTAAATCGCTCTAGTCGTTTACAACTCTTTGTGACCCCGTGGACTGTAGCCCGCCAGGCTCCTCTGTCCATGGGATTCTCTAGGCAAGAATACTGGAGTGGGCTGCCATTTCCTCCTTCAGGGCGTCTTCCCGCATCTCTTTTGTCTCCTGCATCGGCAGGTGAGTTCTTAACCACTAGCGTCACCTGGGAAGCCCCCAAGCCCCCCAGACATACCAGTAAAGTCTTGCTTCAAACATCTGCTTGAGGAACTTCCCCAATTTCCAGAGGCTAAAACTCCACGTTCCTAATCCAGGGGGCCTGGGTTCAATCCCTGGGCAAGAAGCTAGATTCCGCAAGCTGCAACTAAGAGTTTGCATGCCGCAACAACATCAAAAAAGGAGCCCACACGCCACAACTAAGACCCAGCACAGCCGAAATAAATAATATAAATATAAATAAATAAAAATCTCGAGAGACCTATGGTGTGTAGACTGGACAGGGCCCATCTTGTGACCAGGGTGGCCAAGGGCCCAGGTAAGAGCAGGCAGAGGCCAGCGGCCGGGAGGGGACTGGATCTTCTGCCTAGGACGCCCACTGCCCGCATCCACGGAGGGCCCTGCCCAGCAGAAAGCTCACAGTGGGACATGGTCAGGAAACACACAGGCACTGTTCTGCCCGAAGAGCAGGCCAGTTTCCTGAGAAAGGCCTGGCCTTAACTGTTGCACCAGCCTCATCCTCACTGGGCTCCCTGGGCTGGACACAGACCTTCGTGTGTGGAAGCTGGGTTTCAACAAGCCCTGCGGGGTAGACCTGACCAGCAGGCAGCTCCTTCCGGGGAGCCGCGGGCAGAGGGTGCGGGCCATGAATGGCCTACCGTGGGCATGCAGGGGACTGTCTCCTGGTATGCAGGCAGGGGAGCAAGCCTTGGGGGGCCTGGTACCCTCCCTGTTCCCCCTGCTCCCTAACAGCAGGGCCACACACAGCCCCCTCGGGGGGGCTCTCCCAGAGGCTGAGAGCAGCGGTCATGAGCCCGGCTGAGCACCAGCTGCCCTTGGCTGCCCCTGCCCAGAGTGCCTCCTGCCGCCTGCTGGCTCGGAGGAGATTTCAAAGGCATGAGAGCCCTCCAGGCACAGGAGGCCTCTTCAACCACCCGCCTGCGCTCCTGGCTCGGCGCGCCCTTGGGACGACGGTGCCCACTCAGCAGCCTCTCTAGGGCCCCGCTGCTCGGCCACCGTGCTGGGGCAGCACCCTGAACTGGTACAGTCGCTGGGAGCCTGGAGCCCGTGGCTTCTCTGCTCCGGGCACTGCCCGGCTGGCTCCCTAGTGGTCTGTCTCCACAGGTGGGCGCTGGCCAGGGTCCAGGCCTGCTGGCCAGGTGGCGCGGGCCCCTGCAGCCACGGACTGGCCTGCACGCTTGCTCACACGCCCGTCCCTGAAAGTCTGGGTTTTGTCAGGAAATGGTTTAATTAGCAGACCGGAGGCTGGGAGGGTTCACGCCCGAACGCAGGCTCTCTCACATCCTCCCCTTCTCACCCGCTTAGCTGTGCAGGTGCCATGCTGCCATGCCAAGCCCGGGGGGCCAGAGCGAGTGAGAAGGGGGTGGGGGGCGCCTCTTGTGCAGAGGAGTCTCCAGCTCCCTCCCCCTCAGGAGCCCTCCCTGGGTGCCTAGAACCAGGTTCAGAGCCCCTGGGGACCAGCTGCCCATGATGCTGTTCCATGGGGTCACAGGAGCACTCAGCCACCCTCCAGCGAGGAGGAGGAAGAGAAGGGAACCCATTCGCCCCACGCATGTCTTCAGGGAGGTCTCTGAGTTAGCCTCTCCGTCTCAACACCCCTGCTCCCCACCCCTGCTCCTGAGGACACTGTCCCAGCCTGTCACTGGCTGGGTCTGCTCCCATGCACCCTGGTGCCCTCCAATTCTCCACGGAGGTCTGGTCATGCCCCTTTCTGCCTGGGTGCCCTCACTGGCTCCCCACCGCCCTCAAAATGAAGACCAGGCCCCTCACCAGAGCATTCGAAATTCCCCCCAAGAATCCCACCTCCCACTTCTGCTTAGATCACAGCCCTCCTAACTCAGAGCTTCGGGACACCAGCCTTCCCACTGCACCAAACCCTCTCGCCTGTGAGCCTTTGCATACACTGTTCCCTCAGCCTGAAATGCCCTTCTGGCCTAGCCCCTATGGGGCTGACTCTGATACAGGAGCAGTCCACACTCCCTAAGGGAAGAGCTCTCCCTGCCCCATGACCCTGGCCCCCAGCCCTCTGCCCCCCAGGAAGAAGCAATGTGACTGTGGCAGTGCCCAGGTCTATGCCGGCGGGAGCAAGGGGTGACCCACACTGCGGTGGGGGAGAAGGGACAGGCCCTGTGGATGCCTGTCCTTGTGGGAGGAAGTCGGCAGCCATGGAACAAACTCCAGCTTTGAGCCACAAAGAGCCTTTTTCATCTCTAAAGGTCGCAGACAGATGTTGACCTCAGCCTGGAAGTCTGAAATGAAAGAACACCCTGGGTCTGCTAGCTCACGCCAGCTCTGACCTGCTTACAAAGATCTAAACTCTGCCCTCTCTGCCACGGGGCAGCTCTGCCCAGGGAGGGGCTCTGGCATGTTGTTCATTTAGAATGCCACTTGGCTAAGTCACCGGCCATAAAGCCCACCTGGGTTTCCAGCAGCACATACAGGCATCTGATTAATGACACACACATAAAAATCCATCCCAAAGAGTCATAGGTTGGAAAGAAGCAGGAGGGCTAATTGCTAATATAGGAATTAATATTAGTGCATTCCGATCTTCAAGGCAGGTGGGAGCTTGTAGAGTTGAAGAGCGTTTCCACTTCAGGTGGAGGCTTGAGGTCCAAAGGTGGGGCAGCGACCCTGAAAGGTGGGGGGACCGTGGCCACACCCGCCCCACTGCAGCTTGCCACTGAACCCAGGTGACTATCATGACGTGGGAGTCTAGAGGACCCCAGAACCACAGCATGGCGTCACCTTCCCCAGAAAGCCCCCTGTGACCCAGCTACTCGCCCTCCACGCCCAGGCTGGGCAAGGAGTGGCTTTGACTCTGCCAGTGCCCCGTGTGTGTCTCACACTGACCTGCTGCAAACCAGTGACCTCCCTCGTAGGCCCACGAGCTCCTAGGGGACAGGGGCTCTCCTCTTTGGGTCCATGCATCCTGCACAGCAGTGGGTCTCAATACATGCTTGCCAGATGGATGGATGGATGGACGGATGTAGAGATGGAAAGGAAAGGAAATTTCCTAAAGGAAATCAGTCCTGAATATTCATCGGAAGGACTGATGCTGATGCTGAAACTTCAATACTTCGGCCACCTGATGCAAAGAACTGAGTCATTGGAAAAGACCCTGATGCTGGGAAAGAGTGAAGGGGGGAGGAGAAGGGGACGATAGAGGATGAGGTGGTTGGATGGCACCACCGACTCGATGGACATGGGTTTGAATAAGCTCCGGGAGTTGGTGATGGACAGGGAAGGCTGGCGTGCTGCAGTCCATGGGGTCACAAAGAGTCGGACACAACTGAGTGACTGAACTGAACTGAGAGATGGGAAAAATGGACGACAGATGGAAAGATGGGCAGGTAGATGGATGAGTGGAGAAACAGAGGGTGGGAGAGAGCTATACAGATGGAGGGATGGAGAGATGGAACGATGGCTAGGTGGATGGAAGGATGGAAAGCCAGATGGGTAATGGATGGAGGGAAAGATGGATGAACTGACGAATAACTGCATGAGAGGGACTCAGGAGAAACCCAAGGTCTCTAGGTGCATGGGCCGAAGGGCCTCTTTGTGTTTCTGTTGCACTGAGACTTAGTGTTGCGCAGGGAGAAGGGAACTGGCCCAAAGCTCAAGTTCCTGGCTGCCATGCAAGTCATACAGACGTAGCCAAGCTCCCGCCTTCTCAGTGTCACTGCATCTGCACAGTGGGGACAGTCCTCCCTGCCCCGCCAGCTGTGCTGGGCTGGCCCCAGGCGCAGGGGAGACGGTAAAGCAGAAATGACCTGGAAAAGGATAAGGGACACCGTCTCCTTGTAAACGGCGTATATGTACAGGCAGACGGATCCGGCCAAGATGCAGAGAGTGCTGTAGAGACGTGGGATCGTGCACTTGGCTTTCTCTCCTCCTTTCATATTTCTTTTACTACAGTTATGATGTTGTTATTTATAACAAAAACTAAAATGGTCTAAGCATCTCAAGTACTTGCTGAGGAAGCTTTTATTGTGTTGACCCAAAAAATGCATCTTTGGCACTGGAATGCAGGGACCAGACCTATGGGAAGAGAGACGGCAGAGGCGAGGAGGGTGAGCAGAGGCTGTCGTGTGGGCGAAGTACCCACAGTTGGCCGAGGGCGGGCTCCCGCTTTGAGACCCTGAGACCGTGCAGATTCGCTCTGTCCTTGGTCAGCTGGACTGGCCGCATGGGAAGTCCACACACCCCCGCTGACGTGGCTCGCTCTGCCTGTGCTAGGCTTACAGTGCGCTGCCCACTGCGGACTGCACAGCTTGATGGTAGGTGTATGCCAGGAGAGCTCGTTCAGGGTGTGTTCCTGGGCCCAGCGCATGCAGGCGGCCGCAGTAATCGTTACCACGCACCGCACGGTAACAAAGCGCTCTCACCTTGCAAGCACCACGTCCAGGCTGCCCTCGGTGCACACACCCTCCCCGACCCTCGAGAGGCGCCCATCACCCGGAAGCACTCAAGGAGCCCATATCCCCAGGGGGCCTGGGCCCGGCATTGCTGCCCGGCTCCCAGGAGGACCACACACAGGGACAGGGGAGGCAGGGAGAAGGGACCCCGAATGCACAAGGCTGGACGGCCTGCTGAGAGCCTTGCTCGGACTCTTGATTCTCTCAGTGAGAAAGTGTATTTATTAAGGACCTACTGTGTGCAAGGCACTGACTCAGGCGCTAGGAGATTAGCCTCCGATGAGCAGATGTGGTCTCTTCCTTGAACCAGGAAGATAATTCCTTGCGAGACATGACGTCATTGCCATCATGGTTTGTTCAACCCCGCAGGCGGAGAGGAGGTGAGGGGTGACGGTGGACGGACTCTTGCAGAAAGGAGAGCAGCATGGGGAGGGGCGGAGGCCAGCTTGAGGAGTTAGGGGAGATGGTGGGGGTGGAGGCCAGGGGGCCAGGCTTTGTGGGGCCTTGGAGGCTGCCACGGCAATGTCGCCTTTATCCTGAGGGCTCTGGGAAGGGTCTGAGCCAGCCAAACGCAGCTGCCTTCCCGGGTTCATAATTTCGAGAGCAGAGCTCTGTTGTGGGGGGATCAGCCAGCCATGGCTCTGGGTCCAGAGGACGCTGTCACCACCCTTTCTAAATACGGAGGCCCAGCCGCCTCTGCTCCCACCACCCCCCCCCAAGGTAGAAAACAATTTCCTCACCCCGGCCAGGGAGGCGGATGACCTCATTGGACTCTTTCCATCTCTCGCTTTCATAGAGAAATTACAATTTATAATTGGATGAAATCACGCGGGTGTAATAGCAATAAGAGCCGAGCTGGAGCCCAGCAGTCACCCCTTACGTGGGGACTTTGTCCTCATCTTCCCTCCTGTCCAGCCCCCACCCGACCCCTTGCCAGGGGGCTGCCCCCCACCTGCCTGCTCACACCATGAGTATTTACCAGATCCTGGCCATCCAGGGTTGACGTCCTGTGGGTTCTTAAACCTCGCTGTTTCTTAACCCTCCTTGCTCCTGGGGAAGCTTGTCCCACGCGGCCTCTCCACTTCTCCCATCCAGCCATCAGTCTCTGCCCGCCCTCCACCTGGCCAGCACCTGCCCCTCTTCCACATGGAAGGTGGGGTGCCAGGTGGGGTGTCCGGTGAGTGCCCAGACCCCCTCCCCCAGTCTGGGCTCTAGACTTGGCTCTAGACCCAAATATCCTGGTTTTTATTTGCGACAACCCCAGACAACACGTGTTTCTCAAAGCAGCCACCTTCGGCCCCACAAAGGCAAGGCCCAGAGGCAGCCGAGCCCATCTGGATCCGATTTCAAACCAGGGCTAGCGCTCTCAGATGTGTAATAAAAGCCCTCTTCCAAAGAGGGGCTCCTGCAGGGGGAATACGGACGCCAGGGCAGCGTGGGCCTTCAGCACGCCACACTAATGAGAGGCGATCCGGCCGGCTCGGGGTCGTTTGGGATCTGGGGGAGCAGCCGGCCCTGCCCCCAGGTCTCCGTGGAAGGGGAAGGCAGCCGCGGAGGGCAGCTGGGAGTGCAGCACGGGGCCTGGCCTCAGAGGGAGGCCCGGAGGCCAGCTCTTCTGGTTCCCTGACGCTCCTGCTTCCCACGGCGGGGAAAGGCAGCGCTTATTCTGGAAGCCGAGGCCCTGGAGGCCCAGTTGGATCCTCTGAATGACATTTAGCAAGAGGAGCAGGTGCTGGGGGAAGCGGAGCCAGTGCTGGGCCAGGCGGGCGGCCCCCACATGGCCAGGAGCTCACGGAACCTCATTTTTTCTCTTCCTAGTCCTCCCACCCCCGGCCCCCACCCAGAAAAAGAGAAAGCTAGAGAACTGCCTGGAAGGGTGCTTCGCGCGGCCAGCTGTTTGTTATCTGGGTTTGAAAAGAGAAGGGAGATGGCAGGGAATAATCCCAGCCTCCTCCTGGATCACGGATCACAGGAAGGTGGTGTTCGAGAAAACAGGCTCCGGAGGAGGGCTGGGGGGAGCGGCGGCCTGTCCCTGTGCGTTTCCCAATTTCCCTGGGCTTAATCATGTGCACTGTCTTTTGGCAGGTGAGGAGGCAGGGAGTGGGTGAGGAGGACTCCCTGGTGGACATCCGAGAAGGGGCTGAAAGCAGGAATAACCCGTCCCCGCACCTCCCCAGCAAGGAAACCTTTCTACAAACAGGAGCGGCCAAGCAGGACCAAGCGCCCCCCCGGCCCCCACCAAACCTCTTCCCAGAGAGGGGGCATGTGAGGCCTGACAGCTCAGCGGCGCCTGCCAGCAGCTGCAGCCCCGCAGCAAACATCTGAACTCCTCAGCGGGGTAATGGACCCCCTCCTTCCCCCCCGAGACACAGCCTGAGTGGCAGCAACACCGATCCTTTGGAGAGTGGCTCCCTCTCAGCTCTGTCACGCAAGAACGCTCTCTGCACCACAGCCCATTCTGCCAAGTGACTTAAAGGGATTAAAAAAAAAACTTGGTAAAGAAAAAGGGGTAAAAGCCACGCAGAAGCCTTTCAGAAGAGGTGGCGGCCAACAGACAAAAGGGCGAAAGTTGAAAGGGGGCAGCGAGGCCACCCTCCCGGGGACAGGCGCCAGGCCCTAGGGCATGCCTGGGGAGCAGGGGCCCGGAACACCCTCAGGCCGCGCACGGGAGCCCCGGGGCTGCGGGGGGCGCCCCCGCATGCCCCTCATTCGAGCCCCTCACTCCGGGAGAAGCTGGCAGCGTCCACGGCCTGGGGTGTGACGAGACACCACTCCCGACCCGTGGCCACGTCTGAACGTGAGGACCCCAGCAGAGCGAAGCACAGCGTCTCCTCCCTGAGCCCCGGGCACCCCCCCAGCGCCACCCAACACCCCTGGCCTGTGATCCGCACCCCGGGTGCCAAGGCTGGTGGGCTGGGATGTAAGCGCGGCCCAGGCCCACCTCGACGGAAACGCAGCATCCAGGGCGGCGGGCTCCCAGGCTGCAGCGAAGGAGGTAAGGTGGGTGCAGATGGGCTCTGGAGGCCCAGGAAGGCCCAGGGGCTCCTTGTGCCCAAAGAGGGCACCAGACAGCCGGGGCCTGTCCTCCTGGGGCTGGGTCGGGGCTCTGCAACTCCACCCCACCCACCCCACACGTGCAGCTGAAGCAACCAGTGGCACCTGCTTGCCAGGCAGGGGTCATTGGTTTCCTAGTGGCCCCTGTGCTGCTGGGTTCTGCTCCAGGGTGTAAGGGAGTGACCTTTCCTGGAGTAAACTCCTGCCCCTGGGAGAGGCCTCGCTTTGAGCCCTTCTGAGTTCTGATCAGAGGGGGCTGCTGTGAGGCCTTGGAGAGGCAGAATTTTTGGTGACCTAGCCGCTGGCCATGGTACCTGCTGCCCTCCAACTGGAGAGGGTCCCCAAGTCCCCTCCATCCAAGGCCTGGCCCTGCCCTGGCCTAGAGGACCCAGGGTGGGGTTGATCCAAGGTCCTGCACCTGCTGGCCCTTAGGTGTCTTCTGCTCTGACCTCTAGTTCGAGCCCTTTTGTTGGTGAGAGCGGCTTGATTTGGCCCAGAGACAGGCAGGAAGTGCCCTAAGGTCACACAGCAGATGGTGAGCATTGCTCGCCGGTGGCCCCAGTCTGGCCCGGAAGCGTAGGGGGCGGGGCCTACTCCTTCTGGCTTCTGAGAGGCCCGGAGGGCGGGTTCTTGCCTCCCCAAACACAAATCCCAGGCAACCTCTCTCAGCGGCAGCCGCCCTGGGCAGGGCAGGGAAGCCCCAATTCATTACCAAGATGGAAAATGACACTTCCCCGCGCTCTTCCCCAGGAGAGGGGCTGATTTATGAGCGCGCCGGGGCCGGGGACATTCGTCAGCGCCGCTCGGTGCGCACGCCGTCTGCGGGGGCATTAATAGTCGTGTTATTAGCCACCAGCGTGAAAGATGCCCTGCGGATCGGCTATTTGCTGTTATTTATTATAAAGGCGCGCCAGCCCGGCAGCAGGGTGCGAGGCGTCGTGAGCTCGCTGGAGCCTGCGCTAGGCCCCTGCCCAGCCGGCCTCCCATCCCCCATCCTGACATACCACCCCGTCACTGGTCCCTATTCGCCTCCCATCCCCTAGGAGAGACCAGGGGGTAATTCCTGGGGCCGAGGCCAAGCCGAAGGAGGGGCAACAGCAGGCCTGTACCCCATCTGCTCCGAGCTGGGCTCTGCCTCTGCTGAGCTTGGCTCCATCCCACGGCAGGAGAGCAAAGACCAATTTACTGGGCTGTGGGGCCAGACAGAGGTTGGTTGGAGCTGGGAGCAGTGTGACCTTGGGGATGTCCCTTCCCCTCCCTGAGCGTGCTCCCCTTTGTACAGTGGGGACACGGGCTCCACAGGGCTGTGACCAGCTGAAAGGGAGAGGAGTTTGTGCAGCGCTTTGCCAGCTACTGCCACCCATGGGACTGACCCCAGAGGGCTAGAGGGGTGGCCCTAGTGTGGGAGGCAGCCCCCATTAGACCCTGCTTGAGTTGGACACTGTCCACCATCATCCATTCCATGCCAACCCAATGGGAAAGGGCTTGAGAGTTCAGTGCCCGGGCCAGAGGTTTATAGTCAAGGGAGAAGACTGTCCACGGCTGCTACAGGGTTCTCTCTGCCCTGGAGCCACCCCTTCTCCTCTCTGGGACTCAGTTTTTCCAAGGTCCTCTACCTCCCCAAATCCAGAGTCCTGAGGCTGAGTTCCACCCTTGTGTATATCTGTAGGGGTGGCAGGGAGGGGGCCATCTCTAAGTGGGACCAGCCTCTACACCCGAAAGCAAACCTGCAGCCGGACAGGGCCAGGTGAGCCACCTCATGTCAGAGGAGACGAGAGGACACATCCAGGGATTTTCCCTAGGCTTGCCCCCTCAGCCTGGGGTGACCGCACTGGGCAGCTGAGAGGGGCAGGGAAGACACCTGGGAAAGGAAGGCCCGAATTTATGTCCAGCTCTTCCACCACCTGCTGCACAATCGGACCAGGCCCTTTGCCCCTTTGGGCGGCCGTGGTGAGGGCATGCTAAGTTGCTTCCGTCATACCCACCTCTTTGTGACCCTATGGACTGCAGCCCATCAGGCTCCTCTGTCCATGGGATTCTCCAGGCAAGAATAATAGAGTGGGTTACCATGCCCTCCTCCAGGGGATCTTCCTGTCCCGGGGATGGAACCCGTGTCTCTATGTCTCCTGCACTGGCAGGCGGTTCTTTACCTCTAGTGCTGCCTGGAGAGCTGGGGTGACAGCATCTGTCCATTATTACCTCCCAGGGTTGGGGGCTGACAGCGGGCCAGCCTCTCCCATCTCTCCCACTGCCCTGTCCTGCATTTCAGATTCTGGGGCTTCCCTTTGGCATCCCCATTCATTGATTGAACAGGTGTTTATGAACACTCCAGCGCCAGGCTGTATACTCACTAGGCCAATGGACAAGATGGAACATATCCTGACTTACAGGAGTTTACGCCATAGTGGGAGGGGTTGACGGTCAGCTTGTGACAAACGAGTGGGGCAGGGGAGGGATCTCCCCGAGAACAGGCCTGCATGTGGGGGATCCCACCCACCTCCTAGGGGAGGCCCCATCCGCACCCAAGCCTCTGCCTTATTATCAGTAGACGTCAGACCTTCCCAGCCTTCCCAGGTCATCCGGCTCCTTTCCCGGCCCCTGGCTGCCAGGATCCCACTGGCTGCTGAGAAACCCAGCAATGCAGACCTAGGTCCCCTGCCCTGATCTCTGGGCTGCCCCCCACCTCCCAGAATGACAGCCCTCAGGCCCCTTTGCTACCTTCTAAAAATCCCGACCTTTCCTTTTTTCCTTCCCCAAGGAATTATGCCTCAGTCTAGGTGGCTTTACTAAAAACACACACAGACAGACAGAAATATTAGGTGCAGGAACATCTTATTAAATAATGCAGAGAAAGAAAGAAACAAAATTACATGTGTTTCCTTTCATCCCCCACCCCCTCCTGGCCCTGAATAGATTAATATCGAACACTGTTATCAATATAATTAACCTCCTAAGACACAATTTTAAAGTCTTGTTTTTTAAAGCAGTTTGTATTCTCTGAAGTTCAGGACACCGCGCCGCCCCGCGCCGCCCAGTCAGCCCACGCGGTGAGGTGAACTCGAGGTACATTTTGAGTGGATTTGCATACCTGTCGGTAATCACCGCCAGTGATAACAACTGATGCATAATGCATGCAGCATGAAATTAGAAAAATAATTAACTTTAGGTTTTAAAAGAATCCCACCCCTTCCCCCCGACGCATTACAAGTTCTCAGCTGGCACCGTTTGCCGAGGTCGGGGGCAAAGTTGTGCCGTGCAGGGTTGGAAGGGCCTGGAGGTCAGGGCTCCCAGCCCCCTGCCTGAAGGAGGGGCCTCAGGTGGGCCTAGACCAGCCTGAGCAGGAGTGGTCCTGGTGCTCTGCGTGCACAAGGGTGGGCTCGGAAAAGTCCCGAGGCCCCCTTCTGCCCACAGCTCACCTGTCCCCGACCCACAGCAGGCCCTCTGGTTCAGCAGTTTATCCTCACAAGAACCCAGGGCAGTTTGTGGTCCCATTTTACAGATGAAGGCCTGAGACCCAAGGCCACGCTCCATCTGTGGGGCCTGGACTGAGCCCAGGCAGGGCCTCCTCAGCAAGAGGATGGCCCCCCTGCCTCTAGGCCCTCCTCCCTCCATGATGCTTGCAGCTGAGCCCAGAGAAGCGGGGAGAAGAATGCAGGATCCCGTGTTAATTTATACTAAGGTTTGCTGAGGACGCATCACAGGTATGGGGGTGACGCTGCTTTGGTGGAGCTCCCAGCCTCTCCAAGTGGGGAGGTCACTGCTTCCTGTGGGGCAGGGGTCCTCCTGGAGCCGAGAAACTGCTTCTACCCCCAATCTGCCCTGCCCACCTCTTCTGCCTCAGGCCCTGCTCTGCCAGTAAGGACCCAAGGGCCTGGCAAGGTTTAGGGAAAACACGGTGAATTGTTCTTGCTGAAGGGAGGGGCTGGGAGGGGGCACGTGAAGTGGGAGGGTGAGGGGCTTCTTTCTGTCTGAGCTGTGGCCCCCTTGCCCCTCCACCCGGGGGTCTGCCCATCACCTCTCTGAAGCTCAGCCAAGACTGGAGGCAACCCCCCTAGGTAGGTCATAGGAGGACCGTGGGGTCCCTCCCGGGGCCACGATGGGGTGGCTCTTCTTTCCAAACCCTCCAGGCCTGTGCAGGGCCCTCCTCATCGTCTTCCCAGAGGTTGGGGTTCTCGGCAACCCAAGGCCCAGAGAGTATCGCTGCAGGTCACACAACTGAGGTCCGAGGTCATGCTGCAGCCTAGCCCTGGTGTGCCCTCCCGGCCTCTAGTCCACACACCTCCTTCTTAGGGTCAGGGCCACCTGGAACTCTCTGGTTCCTAAAGTGGGGATGGAGACTGAGCCTGGCACTGTGGCAGACCCAGCCTCAGGACGTGACCACGTGGACTGCCTTCACTGGCGAACAGGAAGGAAGGCCAGGCTCAGAGGCAGGGGCCCTATCCAGAGTTACTGCTTCTGCCTGAGACCCCCAGCTCCCTCCAGAAATGACCCCCACCACTGCTCAGCCCGGCAGTGTGCTCATGTCTAACTGTGCCCCTGCCCCAGGAGCCTGGGTACCATCTCCCATCCAGCATGCCAGGGCCTGTGCCGGGCCTGGGGTCCTGCAGCTCCCTCGCCCTCATGCTGCCATCACTGTCTCCCCAGGAAGACCCCCTAGAGGGCCCCGGGCCTCTGGCGGCCCCAGTTTCATGCGGCCCCAGTTTCATGAGGTTTGGGAAAGACAACAGGGAAAGACACCAAGAGGCCAGGGGTCTCCTCCTGGGAGGCGCCTCCATCCAGATGGCAGGTGTTTAAAGATGTTACTCTGCACCACCACTCAAGTGGGTGTGGGAGGCAGAGCCAGACACAACTCAGGGGAGGCTTCACGGAGCAGGTGCCCAAGCTGAGGCCTGGGGACAGGGGGGTGAGTGGAACCTGACCTGGCGAGGCTTGAACAGGGGAGGTGTGTTGGTGTTTAAGAAGCAGGAACAGCATGTGCAAAGGCCCAGCGGCAGGACAAGGGGGAGAGAGCAGGCTTGGGGTCAGTGTTTCCACTCCAGCTTGCGGGGTGGGAAGGCAGGGCTGAGGATGCACAGTGTGAGTCTGGGAGGCCCAGCATCAGGGCAACTGACAGGAAGTCTGTGTCAGGAAGCAGCTTGGCCTCCCTGTTCCCAGTCTACCCTGGAGCACGGCGGGGGCAAGGGAGTGAAGAAGGGGCCTCTGGATTGCAAAGAAAAGAGACAGACAGTTAACACAGAGGCTAAACCGGTGTGCCTGGGGCAGTCAGAGAATTATTGTTGTTGTTCAATCGCTATGTGGTGTCTGAACAACAGTTGCCACCGCATGGACTGCAGCATGCCAGGCTTCCCTGTCTCTCACCATCTCCCGGAGTTTGCTCACACTCATAGCAGCTTTTAAACTTCGGGCATCGGGACACACAGGCTGCACGTCCGCGGGGGTACTTTGCATGTACTACCTCACTGGATGCTCAGTAGTGACTCCCCCGTGAGAGGAACTTGACTCCATTTATAGATGTGGAAACTAAAGCTCAGAGAGGGCAGGTAACTTGCTCAAGATCTCACAGCCTGGAAGTGGCAGAGGCAGCACTCGAACCGAGGTCTCCCTGTCCGAGATGGCAGACGCTAGCAGCTGATGGGAGGATGCTGAGAATGATGCCCCAGGTCAGCCCTGGGCTAGGGGAGTCTGGACACCCCTAGTCTGAGCCATCCCACTGCTCCCCTCCCCAACCTCCATTGCACGCCAAGGAGCCTGCTGCCATTCATGGCGCCGGCAGGTCGTACCTCACACCACGCTGAAGTCTGCGAGATTCTCGCAACAATGACAAGTGACCCCCGTAAAAGATGGGCTATCTACCAGGTTTAATTTGATGGCCACATAAACCGTCAAACACAGAACAAGGGAATAAAAAGTCCTCGTGGCACCCGGGCAATTAAAGGGCTCCTGGGGCAAGGTGTCTTCCTCCCTGCCCCAGGTCTCACTGTGTCTTCCTGGAGCCAGAGGGCTCAGCATGGGGAGGCCTTGGGGGAAGGGGGATGGCTGGGGACACTCAGCCAAGATGGATGAGGCCTGAAGACAGGGGAACGGAAAGGCCTTGGGTCCCTGCCTCCCAAATGCTTCTTGGTTATCCATCAGAATCTCTGAAAGGTGCAATTTAGACCCTATTATGATGCCGGGGCCTCTGGAGGCTGAGGGCTGTGGCCATGAGCTGAGCGGGCAGGGGAACTGATGTTCATGCCAGAGAAGGCGGTCTGGCCTTGGCTTTGGCCTTAACAAGTCTGCTCCCTGCTCAGGGCACTGCTCCGGAATCCCTGAGCGCCGGGGCCACCAGCATTCCTGAGTGCCAGCAGCTGACAGGTCAGGGAGGGTGCAGAGCCACAGGCCAGATGCTGGGGACCTGGGCTCAGACTGACCACTGAGACTGAGGCAAGGTGGCCTTGAGCGGGCCTGAGCCTTCCTGTCCCCAGCACCTGCCTTGGACCTGCCTCTTGAGATGGGACTTCTAGGCTCCATGACCTTCGTGACTCTGGCTCCACGCCGAGGAAAGGACAGAGGTGCAGCTGGAAACCTGGGCTGGCCGTGACCTTGGATGGGTCCCTCACTTCTCTGAGCCTCAGTGTCTCTGCTCAGCTGTAAAGCGGACTCATGTGTATGTGACAGGTGGGCACGGATCCAAACACATACCTGTGAGGGGCTGGGCAGGGCCTGGGTTAGCCCCGTCCAAACTCACCGAGGACCATGAGCACAGGCCAGCTCCAAATGCCCAGGGGCAGGGGCGTGAGTGCGGTCAGGACCCACAGACCAGAGGCAACCTCTACAGGAGCAGCAGGAGTGAGCAGGCAAATGTCCTCAGCCCCTCAGGCCAGGGGGGCGGCTGGGAAGAGGCCCAGAGCATCGGTCACAGTCTCGCCAGTCCCCCTTCTGCCCTCAGGACCTCATCCCCCCCCAACTCCAGGCGCAGGCCTCATGCACCCGCCCCCACCCCCACGTGCTTCCACCCAGGTGTCCTCGGCGGGCCCTCACCTTGCCTTGGGTCCACCTCAAGGACAAAGTTTCATTCCGCTAGCAAGCCCGGAGTGGAGTTGGTGCATTAGCCATGGGCAAAGCCCAAGCTCCCTCCAGAAGGCCTTGGAGCTGCCAGCAGCCTCAGCAAAGCCTCTATAATGCAAACAGGGCATGCGCTGAGGGGGCCACAGCGAGCGGGGCAGAGGCATTCCAACCTTTCTCAGCACTTCAGCTGGCTCCCTCTGTCCTTGGGTGGTCACAGGTGCCAAGTCACACCAGGCCTACACAGCCCACCGTCTCTGCCCTTGAGCACCCAAAATTTAGGCAGGGGACCTTAAAACACTGGCCACCATACAGCCTGACCTGCAGCCCACAAGCCTAGTGGTCAAGACCTCCCCTAGGTTCTTCCTCACCACTTCTCAAGTGGCCCAGCTTAACTTAACATCTCCAAGCTTCAGTGTTTTCATCTGTTAAATAGGAATAACCAGGGCCCTGACCTGACATTTGCTGGGAAGATTAAATGACTTTAATATTCATAAAATTCTAGATGAGCTTTATTATAGTATGAGCTACCATCCAACTAGAAGAGAATCTCAAGTGGCTAGAACACAGGTTGGCACATAGCAGCTGCTCAAGAAAGATATGCTGAATGGCTGGATGGACAGATCCATGGATGGCTGGCTGGGTGGGTGGATGGACAGATCCATGGATGGATGGCTGAGTGGGTGGGTGGATGGATGGATGGATGACTGAGTGGGTGGGTGGATGGACGGATGGCTGAGTGGGTGGGTGGATGGATGGATGGGTGGATGGATGGATGGCTGAGTGGGTGGGTGGATGGGTGGATGGCTGAGTGGGTGGGTGGATGGATGGATGGGTGGATGGCTGAGTGGGTGGGTGGATGGATGGATGGACGGATGGATGGCTGAGTGGGTGGATGGATGGATGGATGGCTGAGTGGGTGGATGGATGGATGGGTGGATGGCTGAGTGGGTGGGTGGATGGGTGGATGGCTGAGTGGGTGGATGGATGGGTAGATGGCTGAGTGGGTGGGTGGATGGATGGATGGGTGGATGGCTGAGTGGGTGGGTGGATGGATGGCTGGCTGGCTGGATGGCTGAGTGGGTGGGTGGATGGATGGATGGCTGAGTGGGTGGGTGGATGGATGGATGGCTGAGTGGGTGGGTGGATGGATGGATGGCTGAGTGGGTGGGTAGATGGATGGATGGGTGGATGGCTGAGTGGGTGGGTGGATGGATGGGTGGATGGATGGACGGCTGAGTGGGTGGATGGATGGATGGGTGAGTGGGTAGGTGGATGGATGGATGGATGGATGGCTGAGTAGATGGGTGAGTGGGTGGGTGGATGGATGGACGGCTGAGTGGGTGGATGCATGGATGGATGGATGGACGGCTGAGTGGGTGGGTGGATGATGGATGGCTAAGTGGGTGGATGCATGGATGGATGGATGGACGGCTGAGTGGGTGGGTGGATGGATGGATGGGTGAGTGGGTGGGTGGGTGGATGGATGGATGGACAGCTGAGTGGGTGGGTGGATGGGTGAGTGGGTGGGTGGATGGATGGATGGATGGCTGAGTGGGTGGGTGGATGGATGGGTAAATAGATGAGTGGATGGATGGATGTACAGATGGGTACATGGATAGTTGTTGTTCAGTCACTAAGCTGTGTCTGACTCTTTGTGACCCCATGGGCTGCAGCACACCAGGCTTCCCTGCCCTCCACTATATCCCAGAGTTTGCTCAAGTACATGGATAGATGGGTGGGTAAATAGGTGGGTCGGTGGATGAATGGACAAATGAATGGATGTAGCAGAGGAAAGCTCTATATGGGATCAGGAAGACATCGCAGAGGAGGATGCTTTTGAGCATGGTCCCGAAGGGTGACGAGCAGTTTGCTGCACAGAGAGGAATAAAGAACAGAAGGAAGAAGGATGTGCTATGGTTGAGAAACGGAGACACGGGGTCCCTGGGGCATGGAAGTGAGGTCCCCACAGTCTCATTCAGTGAGTGGGTCCCGATTCTGCTCTGCACTCCAGGGCCACCCCCCAGGCTGCGGCCTCGGTTCAGACTGCTCGAGGCCATCATGTCTCACACCAAAAAGCTCCTGTGAACCTGGAGTTATAAAGCAGATCTTTGCTGGCTGCACGAACACACCTTCCCCACTGAGGCTGAAAGATAATTTCTCTTTAATTGATTTTTTACCACCACGAACAGTAAAGTAATATGAGAAAAAAAATCTACACTGCAATTTTTCCATTTGTGAAAACCGAAATTACACCTTGCAGACAATTCCCTCGGAGTGTGGACCCCTCCCTCCTCTTATCGTGTTTCCCGACTTTAAATGCTAGAAACCAGATATATGTATTTTTCAAAAGAGCTGAAAGTTTTCTATGGGAAGGGGGCAAAGTGAGGACTGATTTCTCACATTACATGGAATGCGGTAGGGAGGGCACCTCTGCTAGAAAGAGATTTCTGTAAATACACGAGAAGGCGGTCCTGTTGACGCCCGTTCTTCTGTCTATAAGACGCACGAGTGACAAACAGGACATGTTGTTTTAACACCAGACGATGAAGCGCCTCACTTTCCCCTGCTCGCCGGTGACGACGCTGGCAGATTCTTTTTGCAGGTTCCAGTGACGCCCCCCCCAACCCCCACTGAGCTCACAGGCCTTGTGGAAATAAACTTTCCCTTCAGGGCTTGGTTCCGAGCCAGAGAGGGATGTGGGTTCACTGTTTCATGAGAAATGGGGGCTCTAAAGCCATCCCACCGACACCGACCAGCCTTTCAGCGTCAGCCATAAAGATGGGCTGAGTGTGGGGATCTTGAAAGAAAAGATCAAACCTGCAGCCCGGCTCGCACTAAATTAACCTCATGCGCGGCCCAGGGTCATAGTCCAGGAAGGCCAAGGCCACGTCTGTTTCATTCACGGGCAGCATCTTTGCTCCCGCTGAGATTAACGTTAGCCAGATGTCCTTAGAGGCTGACCGCAGCCCGAGCGAGCACCTGAGATGTAAACTTGGCATTCGGAAGGGCCAGGGGGCGTGCGCCTCAAGGCCTGACCTCTGCCCCGCGGCCCTGACTGCAGCCGCGCCTCAGCGGCAGGTTGGGCAGGTGCCAGACTCGCTCTCACCGCACGTGTCTTGTGCTCCTTGCAGGTGTAGAGGCTGCAAGTCAGGGGAGGGGGGGCCCGGCTCCGCCAGCCGTCCACCATGGTGGTGGCACACCCCACCGCTGCCGCCGCCACCACCGCCACGCCCGCCACCACCGTCACGGCCACCGTCGTGATGACCACGGCCACCATGGACCTGCGGGACTGGCTTTTCCTCTGCTACGGGCTCATCGCCTTCCTGACGGAGGTCATCGACAGCACCACGTGCCCCTCCGTGTGCCGCTGCGACAACGGCTTCATCTACTGCAACGACCGGGGGCTCACGTCCATCCCCGCCGACATCCCCGATGACGCCACCACCCTCTACCTGCAGAACAACCAGATCAACAATGCCGGCATCCCCCAGGACCTCAAGACCAAGGTCAACGTGCAGGTCATCTACCTGTACGAGAATGACCTGGACGAGTTCCCCGTCAACCTGCCCCGCTCCCTGAGGGAGCTGCATCTGCAGGACAACAACGTGCGCACCATCGCCCGGGACTCGCTGGCCCGCATCCCGCTGCTGGAGAAGCTGCACCTGGACGACAACTCCGTGTCCACCGTCAGCATCGAGGAGGATGCCTTCGCCGACAGCAAGCAGCTCAAGCTGCTCTTCCTGAGCAGGAACCACCTGAGCAGCATTCCCTCGGGGCTGCCCCGCACGCTGGAGGAGCTGCGGCTGGACGACAACCGCATCTCCACCATCCCGCTGCACGCCTTCAAGGGCCTCAGCAGCCTGCGGCGCCTGGTGCTGGACGGCAACCTGCTGGCCAACCAGCGCATCGCCGACGACACCTTCAGCCGCCTGCAGAACCTGACCGAGCTCTCACTGGTGCGCAACTCGCTGGCCGCCCCGCCCCTCAACCTGCCCAGCGCCCGCCTGCAGAAGCTCTACCTGCAGGACAATGCCATCAGCCACGTGCCCTACAACACGCTGGCCAAGATGCGCGAGCTGGAGCGCCTGGACCTGTCCAACAACAACCTGACCACGCTGCCCCGCGGCCTGTTCGACGACCTGGAGAACCTAGCCCAGCTGCTGCTCCGGAACAACCCTTGGTTCTGCGGCTGTAACCTCCTGTGGCTGCGGGACTGGGTGAAGGCGCGGGCGGCCGTGGTCAACGTGCGCGGTCTCATGTGCCAGGGCCCCGAGAAGGTCCGGGGCATGGCCATCAAGGACATCACCAGCGAGATGGACGAGTGCTTCGAGGCGGGGGCGCAGGGCGGCGCAGTCAACGCCGCTGCTAAGACCACGCACGCCAGTGACCATGCCTCTGTCACCACGCCCCAGGGCTCTCTCTTCACCCTCAAGGCCAAGAGGCCGGGGCTGCGCCTCCCCGACTCCAGCCTCGACTACCCCATGGCCACGGGCGATAGTGCCAAGACCCTGGCCATCCACGTGAAGCCCCTGACGGCGGACTCCATCCGCATCACATGGAAGGCCACGCTGCCCGCCTCCTCCTTCCGGCTCAGCTGGCTGCGCCTGGGCCACAGCCCGGCCGTGGGCTCCATCACGGAGACCCTGGTGCAGGGCGACAAGACAGAGTACCTGCTAACGGCCCTGGAGCCCAAGTCCACCTACATCATCTGCATGGTCACCATGGACACCGGCAACACCTACGTGGCCGACGAGACGCCCGTGTGCGCCAAGGCGGAGACGGCCGACAGCTCCGGCCCCGCCACCACCCTCAACCAGGAGCAGAACGCCGACCCCATGGCGGGCCTGCCCCTGGCGGGCATCATCGGTGGTGCCGTGGCCCTCGTCTTCCTCTTCCTGGTCCTCGGGGCCATCTGCTGGTACGTGCACCGGGCCAGCGAGCTGCTGACCCGGGAGCGGGCCTACAACCGGGGCAGCCGGAAAAAGGACGACTATCTGGAGTCGGGGACCAAGAAGGATAACTCCATCTTGGAGATCCGCGGCCCCGGGTTGCAGATGCTGCCCATCAACCCTTACCGCGCCAAAGAGGAGTATGTGGTCCACACCATCTTCCCCTCCAACGGCAGCAGCCTCTGCAAGGGCACGCACACCATCGGCTACGGCACCACACGGGGCTATCGCGACGGGGGCATCCCCGACATAGACTACTCCTACACCTGAGGCTGCGCCCCTCCCCTGCCTCCTGGCGCGGCCACTGCGGGGGGACTGTGACCAGCTGGCTGCCATCCGACGGGAACAAGGCAAAGAAACTCCACGCTGACTTTCCCGGCAGAAAGCAGAGTTTGGGGAGGGTTGACAGTTTTGTAGGACACAACAGTGGGGAAAAAAAATTTTTTTTTTTTTTAAAGAATAGAAGGCAGGAGGGAGGTTTGACGTTGCTGAAGACATAATTTATACCAAATTATGCCAGGTGGGGAGGGAAAGACTAAAAATAAAATGGCAGGAAGGGTTGGGTCGGGGCTTCTTTTTACCCCCTGAGCTGGGAAGAGACTACCTGTGCATCTCACGCTCCGCGCACAGCCGTCACAGAGGAGCCGTTTCAGAAGCCGCCAGCACGGAGCCCTTCACCCAGCCCTCGCGGCTGGCTGCTCACTGGAGATGACATGATGGAAGGTTTTCAGGCTTCTCACAAAGGAGAGGGGAAGAAAAGGATCTTTTGCTATGGAGATATTGTCCTGAAATCTCTTCCCTGGTTCTTTCCATGCCTTTTTCCCTTACAGATTGGCAGAAAAGAGCGTGTCCTTCACGGCACTCTCTGAACAACGGTATAGTCGATTAAAAAGCAAACTTTCTTTTTCCTCTACTGGAGCCCTCCTCAATTCCATGCAGCATAGGATCACGGGAGCGCCATGGAAGCTGTGGCTTTCCCAGCCACCTGGAGGTGCGTCTCTCGACCCGTCTGTCTTGATGGGGCGTCTCTGTATTCAGATGGGTAGACAGAGCCACGTATACAGTCCTTACAGTCCTGCTTGGGTCAGTTCATACAATGTCCTGAGACAATAGAGTCGCGAAGATGTTGCTTTCTCCTAGAAACGATTGAGTAAGTGGACTGTGCTGGGGATGGGAGTGGGGTGGGGGACAGTGCCGTTCCTAAAGGCGGAGGCATGTCTGTCTTGGCCGGGTGGCTGGGGAGACCCTGGGCAAGCGGTGTTTTCAGCTCAGTGCTATCTCAGGGTGTCCAGGGCTGGGCCGAGCTCCTTTCTGATGTCGAGAAGAGCTCTCTTTGGCCGCCCGCGTCCTCACCTCCCCCTACACCTCAGATGCAGTGTATCAAGAGTTACTTTGTGTGCAGTGTGCTTCCTCCAAGACAGGTAATTGGTGCAGGGACTTTTTTTTTTTTTTCTATATCAGCTGATTAGACCTAATGGTTTCCATGGCTGCTCAAACAAAGCCCAGAAAAAGACATGACAATTCTCAGAAAAGCCCTAGGAGACAGCAACCCACCCCTCCAGCCCCCACCACCCAAGAATGTAGAACACACTCAGCCATGCCCACCCCGAGGTCTCTGCTCTGCAGAAGGAAGGCCAGATCTCTCTAAAAATGCCAGCCTCCAAAAGGACACTGACCGGAGCCTTCAGAAGAGTTCAGTTTTTTTTTTCCCTTCCCTCTGGAATCAATGCTGCCATCATTCATAACTGACAGGACTGTTTGGCGAGCCATGAGATTAAAACGATGATGAAATAATGACAGCGAATCTGGCAAGAAGAGAGGAGAAGGGCCTGGGGTTCTGATGGCCACGGCGTTCCAGCACTCGGGCAGCTGGGGGTCACTGTTTGTCCAGGTGCCAGCTGTCCTGCACCCAGGAGGGGCAATATCAAAAGGAGAGGCGCTGGCCTGAGGGCAGGGAGGATGAGAAGGGGTCCAGCCCCTGGCCGTGGCGTTTTCAAAAGACCTCGGCTGCTCTGACAAAAGCCAAAGGCAGGGAGAGGAGACAAACAGCAGTCACTGGGCTGCGGGGACAGGCCCGGGGCCCAGCCACTCGCCCAACATGAAAAGACGCCACTGGCCCCTCAGCGAAGAGGCCGGGGTTCAAAGAGACGGACACAACGGCCGTGTGAGTGAGGTGGACAAGAGGTGCAGTGCTCATCGCCGGGCGGGGCGGATGGTATCACCGAGCGGGGATCCTCGACCCCCAGCTTGAGGGAGACGCCGAGGGTCACCGACACATTTCATTCTAGACTCGAGCTGTTTCCCTTTTCCCACCTGAAGCGCTTTCTCCTACGATGAAGTCAGGAAAGAAAAGCTTCCGAGCGTCAATCTCACATCTCCCTCTCCCACCCCCGCCCCAGATACAGGCCCCTTCCCTGTGGCCCAGGGAGGGGCAGAGGGGACCCCCAAGCAGCGTCCAGGAGAAGGGGCACTGGCCAGGGGTCAGAAGTTCAAGGTCTCTGCTGTTCCCTGAATGCAGTCTTCTCCCTAAGGGCACCACTCCAGTCTCTGGCCAGTGTGCCAGGAACCCTGGGTCCCAGCCTCCCCGCTGCCAAACCCCCACCCCAGCCACCAACATGCTGGGTCCCCTGCTCTCCCTCCACATATGTCCTCCTCTCCCGGAGCCAAGTGAGAGGTCAGATCCTCCCCTTAGAGGCTGGGTGGGAAGGTATTTGGGGAACCGCAGGAGGTCCTACACAGCGAGGGCATACCCGGCAGCTCTGAGAGCCTGCCTATGCCAGCAGCACCCTCCAAGCCAGGCCCGGAAGATGACCACCCTCCTTCTCGCTCAAAGCAGGCCAGGCCCCCCGCCCCAACCCCAGCCTGAGGACATATTGGTCTCCTCCTCCCAGCTCCTGCACTCAGGGGCGCGGGCCCCACCTCACCCCGAGGGGAAGCCAGGTGCTTGCTGCGGGCATCCTTCTGCCCGTGTAAAATTGCTGGAGACAGTGGAGACTCAGCCCAGCCAGGCCCCACGGGCCTCCTCTCATCTTTTCTCAGCATCCCAGTACCTCTCCAGAGCCCCTTCTAAGAACAAGCCTCCAATGTCAGCTGTTTCCCGGCCCCCCAGGCCAGGGATGGGGCCCTGAAGCCAGGTCCACTCTGAAACCCCATCCCCTCCTGGTCCAGGTTCCCCCTGGCCAGCCAGGTAACCTAACGAGAAAGGGTGTGCCAGGGCGCCCAGCCTCCCCCAGCCCCGAGAAGCACCTGAGGACACAGGGCCTGGGCCACCACTTCTGTCTAGAATCTCCCTCTTGTGGGTGGCCCACCTGACCTTTGCAGCCTCTTAACTAGCCGGAACAAACCTCCGTGCCCTCAGCGCTGATGAGTGTATCTCGTGGTATTTAAGGCAGGTTTCAAGTTTAAAAAAGAAAAAAAAAAAAGCCCATGACACTTCTTTGGTTAAGTGGTTTACCCTTCGTGGTAATTAGATGTAGTGATTGGAATCTCTTTTCTATTACATGGCAATTTTCCTTTAAATTTCCCCTAAAAAAAAGGAAAGAGAGAAGGCGAGGAAAGCAGGCAGCGGGGCCAGGCGAGTCATTTGCATTTTGCGAATGAGGCCTCTTGTAAGCTCAGCTCAGGCGTGGGGCCCAACGTATGGAATGCTTAAGAGATTACTAAGAATAAAATCTATTAATTAGTCATACTCAATTCCGCAGACATGATGTGCATCAGAAGCTCCTTTTCTTCCCTCTTCCCGCGGCCTTCCGCGGAAGCCTCCATCTTCTCTAGGTTGGCCCCTGCGTCCTGGACTGCCTCCCACTAAGATGGCAAGCTGCGTGGCCAACCAGGGGGCCTCTGGGCTTCGGGGGCAGGAGCTGGGGCGCCGGCTCCTTCCCGCTTTGGGTGACACTGGCAGGGGAGGTGACGGCGGCTGGGAAGATGGCACGACTGGGGGGCTCAGGCTTCCGCTCCCTAAGTCCGAAGCCCATGCCTGCCTGTGCCTCTGTCTTCTTCGATGGGCACCAAGCTTCCCCCGCAGTCCCCTACGGGTCCCGGGAGGCCCAACTGCCCCAGCAAGCAGCAGAGCACGAAGAGACAGGGAGGGTTTCCAGGCGGGGCAGGGAAAGCTGGCTTTATGAACCCACAGCCTCTGTTTCCCCTTCTGTAAAGCAGGGGTGGGCTGAGGCCGGGTCTGGTTCCACCCAGAAAAGCTGGGTGCACCACTGGCAGAAAAGAGGCGCCCACTACCCGCCTACCCCTGTCTACTGACTCTGGAAGGTTCTAGTTGGCCCACGGCAGGTGATGGAGGCCAAGAGTAAGAGGGACTGGCCAGGTGAGGGGTCCTGGGGGGCTGAGGGGGCTGACTGGGGCCTCGAGAAGGGAAGGGGCGGCTGGGCAACGTGCCGAGACTGCGTCTGAGCCCGCTCCTTCACCCCCTCAGAGCCGCAGAGCGAGCAGAGGACACTGCCACCCCCCTCCAATGGCAGCTCAAGTCCCAAAGCCAACCCCCTCCAGAAATCTGCTTCCTGCTGAACGTGCCAGGGAGGACGGGGCTTCTGAGCCTCGCGCTTATGAAAAATACAACAAGAAAAATTGGATGCGGCAGACAGGGAGCAATGGAGCTGAGAAGGCAGCCGGGGGAGAGCTGGGGCACTTGCAGGAAGGCAGGGCCTCAGGGCGCACAGTGGCTGAAGCCCCCTGAGGGCCAGACTGCGTTCTCAGGGGCTCGGGCGGGGTCAGCCGTGTGGCCATACCCCCCCAAACTCAGATCCGTGCAGGTGCTGGGCGGCGGATGCCTGGCACTGGATCTGCGCCAGGGTGAATGCTAACGAGCCATTCACAGCCCAGCTCAGGCCTTCCAGAATGCAGGCAGAGGAGGCATCTTTTTTCTTAAGGAGGGATAAAAAGGCTCAAAAATGCAAATCATTACCATTTACAACCAAGCGAGTCTGCTAAATTGATTAGGAAAGATTAAACTCCTTGGAGGTGAAGGGAAAGGGGGATTTTTCGCATTTTATGAACCTGCTCCCAGTGGTCTAGGCAGAGCGCAGGTTGGCTGGGCCTGGCTTGCGGGGAGCTGAGGATCTCTGAAGGCTGGCCCCATGCCTGCTCCAGCGCTCGGGACACGCTGAGGTGGACAGAGCCTGGCCTCGAGTCTGGAGGGGAAAGCAGGTTTGCTTCCATCAAGTGCCGTGGGATTGGGGGCTGTCCCGGCCCCCAGCAGAGACTCTGTTGCCCCCACCACCCTCCAGATCCCATCTGCCTTCAGGGTGAAAAGCTAGGGGACCTTTGTGGGCAGGACTTTGTAAAGCCATGAGCCTTTCTGCTTCCTTTCTGTTCCAGGGCGGGTCTGTTTCTGATCCCTTCCCTGCAGCCAGTGAAGGGGAAGTGGGGCCAGCTGTAGAGAGAACTGAAGGTCAGGAAGAGAGAGCTGCCCAGCAGAGAGAGGCAGTGAGCTCCCTGTCACTGGGAGCATTCAAGCACTTGATGGGGACGTGGCAGGTACTTTCTTGCCTATACCAATGCCTGGTTCTTGGACGAGAAGATCTTGGCTCCTACTCTTACTTTACCATCCCTGAGGACCGTGTAAGCAAGATATTGGGAGATTGCTCAAAATGACACATGTCCCCTGAAAATCACAGGTCAGGGCCATCCCACAGCAGGGCCATCCCACAGCCGGGCCACCTAGCCACGGCAGAGGGCCGCTTACACACCAGACAGCCTGCAGAATCCCCATCCTCAGTGTCTAAGAGACACCTGGAGAGGAAGTCCAGACACGTGCCGCCCCGTCTCGGAGTCGGGAGCGCAGAGGGTGACCCACCACCTGGGCTGGCTCTCCTGGGTCCTCTAGGGGGCCGTTTCCGGGGCACTGAAGCTCCCATCCCACTGGCTGCTCCCCCAGCAACACGCTCAAGGCTGCCGGCTCAGTGCCTCCGTCCCAGCCAGGTTGACGGCTGCCTGGGGCGCTTTTCACTATCCGTTTTTAAGCATTTACCATTTCTTTTGAAATGTTCTAAGTAGTTGCCTGAAATACCCACATTTGCTTCTTTAAAAACACTCAAGAAGATTCCCTTGGCTCTTGATTTTCCCTCCCTTTTCTTCCACCCTCCCTTTGCATTTTTAATACACTGTTTTTCTCTAGTTTCAGAAATTCTATTATCGCTGGGGCCAGGCCCATTTTCTCACATTAATGTGATTTGCAGGATTGCCCAAAACCCCCATCTCCAGTTTTGCAGGGGCAAAGCCCGCCTTTGCCCAGGTCCCCTCTGCAGGCATCGTGCCCAGGGCAAGCAGGTCTTTACCAGCTTGATGCCTTGCTGATCAGCAAAGCTGATGCCTTGCTCCCCGTGGGAGAGCCTGCCAGGCCAGGGGCTTCTTGGGACCACTGTCACTGGCCCCCACCCCGTTTCTTGTGCTGAGAGGGCAGTGTGGACATACGAGGGCACTGGGGGTCCTGTGTGTGGGGGGGGGCTGGCGTGGCCCCCACTTCCTGGCAGAGCCAGTCTCTGAGGCACTGAGGCCATCAGAGCCACCCTGGTGCCATGGCCCCTGTCCCTCCCACACCCAGCCATGCCGCCCCCATACCTGAAAGCCCGAACGTCTAAGCCCAGGGCGACCTTGCCGGAAGGTCTTTGTGGTCACTGCCCCTAAATCTCTTTTATGGCTGTTAGGGTGGATGGCCACTCAGGCAAGATACCAGGTCCCCACACTCCTCCACGCGGGGTCACTGAGGCCTGGAACAGTGCCTGACACGCGGGGTGTCCCTCTCCTCCTCTGTCGTGAGTCCCCAGGGTTCAGTGCACAGGGCCTGGGCGGGCATGATGGAACCTCTCCTCCCGCACCCACGCCGCTGGCAGCCTTAGCAGGGCTCCTCCTCCTCGAAAATCGCACTCCACCCTCCCTTGGACCCAGCGATCAGCAGCCACGAGCCTGTTGGGGAAATCCAGCCATGGGTGAGACCCAGCCGCCCACCTGGGGGACCCGGTTCCCCCTCTCTGAGCCGAGCCTCAGGTGGCTGATGAGGAGGGCAGAGAACTGGGTGTCCCGCCTTGTCTGACACTCCTGTCAAGAGTCCCCACATCTGAACCACCCACCTGGATGACCCAACCGGGCTCTCCTCAAGACAGAGGAAAACAAATGCAACCCAAGCCAGCGATAGAAGACACAGCAGGGCTGCCACCTGCTCATCTCTGGGAACTCAGTGGTCCAGGGCGCTTCTCAGTGCCCTGTGCGGAGGACACGCCTGCAGAGGGTTCCAGAGACCACCCACCTCCGGCTGGTCCCGTTTTCAAAAGGTTCTGGGAACCCAGGAAGAAGACACACAAAACCCTGGACCTAGCTTAGATTTTTTTTTTTAACCCAGCCCGGCACACCACCTGCCTGCAGGCCAGCAGCCTCAGCTGAGAAGCCCACCCAGCGTCCAGGAGACACTGAGAGCCCTGGGGAGGAAGCAGAAGTGCCCAGCGTTAGAAGTTTGCCATCTGAGAGGCAGAGAAGCAGGGAGATGCTATGGAAGGCTGGGAACGGCTGCGGGGCTGTGAACAGGGGCGAGCCAGAGAGACAGTGCGGTTGCCCGACTCTGCTGGCTGGGGCGGGCGCCCCCTAATTCCAAACATCCCCAGGCGGGTATGAACAGGGACGGGGAGAAGAAGAGTAAACTAAGGAAACCCCACGCGTACGCCCTGCAGAGCAAATGTTTTTAAGAGCCACCAACTGCAATCTCCCCTCCCAGTGTTCAAAGGTTACCGTATCTCATGAGGTAAGGTTACTGTATCTCATGAGGTGTGGTATGATAAAACACTGGCGGGGCTGGGGGGTGGCCGGGGGACTCAGCAGAATCCCTCCCCCACAGCCTGGGGAGGAAGACAGCAGGGAGGGGTCCTTGGGCAGAGCCTGGTAAATGAAGCGGGTCCCTCTGCTGCAGAAGGCGGATGCCTGGCCAGCCCACGGCCCGGGGAGGACAGGGCTGCGACCAAGGTCCCTCCTGCCATCTGAGAGACCCCAGCCAGGGCACCTCTGCTTCCCTTGAGCCCCTGCACTTCCCCCCCTGCAGAATCAGCCCTGGCCACCCCCATCTTCATTTCCCTCCGAAGGGCAGAGCAGTCTCGGGGGTCTGAGTGGTGGGACTGCTCCCGCTGCTGCCTGCTGCCATCTGACTCTGGGCTGGCTGACCCGGCCTGGCCCCGGGGCCCACTTGCCCCCCTCCCAGCCTCACCACTGGACACGCAAACACCCACCACGACGACAACACAAACCAAAGTGCACTGCGAACTGCCCTTGGGCCTCCTTCCTGTAGGTGCCTTGAAACTTCAATGTTGAGATGAATGTGATGAACTTATTTGGTCCTGTTTTCTGTTTGTCTCTTTTCATATAAAATGTCCAAGTCCACTTTCCTTGTCCTTTTCTTGAAATAAATAGAACGATTTAACTTTTACAGGCCTCTCAGCTGCTGACTCCCAGCTTGGCGGCCCAGCGTGCCCAGGGCCAGGATCTGTTGCCCAGGGGGTCTCGGTTGTCCACGTCCCCTCCCCAGGCTGCCCTCCGAGGGTCAGCCCGGCTGTCGGGGCCCACGGGCACAGAGGTGGTGGCTGGGCGGGAAGGAGACTCTGGGTTAGTACATTCCCCGGGCACCACCAGAACCAAAACCGTGATCCTGCTGCAGGACGGAGAAGGGATGTCTGACCCCATCCCACAGGCCCCAGGGAAGGCGACTGCCAGCTAAAGGCCGATTCCAAGAGGGTTTTCATGAGGAGACGTATTAATAGAAGCCGTGGATTATCTTGTAAGAGGCTCCAGCAGCCGTGTGGGCGCCCAGATAAGCCTGGAACCGCTCGGGCGCTGGGGACACGGCTGTCCCTCTGCTGGCCCTGGTCCTCCCACCCCCAACACCCTTCATCCCCAAGATGCACCCGCCGATTTCACGACTCTGCAGGCCTACTCTGATATCTCACACCTCGCGGGGTGGGGGGCGGGGCGGGGGGGGTGGGAGCCGTAGGAAAAAAACTATTTTCCGTGAGAACAATAGCAGTTTCTGCTAAATTTAACATAAAATAAGAGCTCATTACTTCTGCCTTAGATCTGATTCCACATCTGGAAACGGGTTAATGAGCTTTTTCCCTTATATTCCAAGGAAGCAAGGTTATTTCTGGATGTGCCTTGCTGGCAGGTGGCCTGGCTGGGGTGACATGGGGTGCTCTGACCCTGTAGATGCCCTTCCCCCCACCCTCTTAGTCCTCGGTGCTGGCCCCCTGGGCGGGGGTGCGGGGGGTGCATCCCAGAGACTGTGGGCCTTGGGGAAGGGACAGACGGCTTCCCTGACCTCGTCCGCGGGTCCACCCAGCACACGGTGGGGTGCTCGGGAGGGCTGCCTGCTACTCCCTCACCCGAGACTCGTCTTTTAAGAACATGATCCACCAGCCAGTCAGTAGATGTTTACTGATGGCCTACTATGTGCTGGGGGTGGGGCTGGGGCCCCCTTCCAGCCTCATGGAGGTAGGGAAGGGATGTTCATGACCGAGGCGGCGTGGGGAGGGTCTCTGGGAGCCATGTCTCCACTGAGGGTGTTTCCTCAGACGAGAAGGACTCGGGGGGCAAGGGAGCGGGCCTGGCACGTGGCTGTCAGAAGCGCTGAGGCCAGGGCACAGAGGCGGGTCCGGTCCTGTACGCCCTCTGGAAGATTCCGCTTCCCCTGGAAGCACGGCGCCAATCCACCGGCCCCCACCCCTGGCCACACCAGGTACTGTTCACTCCCTGGCAGGCCCTGACCCCGACTTCCTGGCCCGATGCCCTTGAGGGCCGTTGAAGGTTCAACTCAGGCCTCGTCTCTGGTGAGGCCGTGTCCACCTGCTGGTTCTCACCTGCACAGGTGACGGGTCCCAGCACCTCGCTCACTAGGGGCCCCTGGCGGGCACATCTTCCCTTCCTCCCCTTTCAGACCCCAGAGGCATGGCCAATGTGAACGGCCAATAAACACCAGCAAATCGATCGACCAACAGATCACTCCATCAGGGCGGGACCCAAGGAGGATGACTTTCCAAGACCGGGCACCGGTCAGCAGGCAGTCTTACTTCCCCCAGCCCCAACCCCTAGCCCTGAAGGGGGCTCTGACCCAGCTCACCACACCCTCTACACGACCGACAGCAGGGCCCAGAACCAGGTGCCCCTGGGCCCCTCTCTTCAAGCGGGAGCGGGAGGAGATCTGGGTTCGGGGGCTGTGTTCCTCAGGCTCTGAGAGCTAACAGAAGTTCTGCCCAGGAAGGGCTCACGGGCTGGGAACCACCGGGTTAATGCCTGTCCTGGGGGCTCCCCAGGCAGGGCCTCAGAGCTGGGTGAGACCCGCAGGCCCCACCGCCTACTCCCTGTGCGTCTGTAAAGCCTGTGCGTGAGGACAGTTCACGGCTCTCGATTCTCCCACTGGGACAGCGCCGACTCTGCTCCTGCGTGTGCCAGGGCCCCGTGAGAGGGCTGGAGTGCTGCATCCCCCCGTGCCCCCGCTTGTCCAGGGAGCGCAGGCCCCGTGCCTGGTGCCCTCGGGGTTTACCCAGCACCCCTGGCTCCCAGGTGTGGGCGCTGACCTGGCCGGCACATCCCCCAGGGAGGCCCAGGTGTCTCCACAACAGCCCCTGGGTCTGCTCCCCACACCACCCCGACCCCATCTGAGGTCTGTGGCCTGCTCCCCAAACCTGCTAGAGGGGCTCTCAGGCTGACCAAAGCTTTCGGCCTCCGGAGAACAGGGGTGGAGATGAGGGCATCTCAGGTTTTAGTAAATGCCCTGGATGGGCTGGGTGGGGGCGGCTTGTGGCTGGAGGCCCACAGGGATGGGCCCACAGGAGGAAATCACCAGGGACCACGGGGGAGATCCAGGACCTGCATTCCAGGTCAATGGAAAGAAGACCCTCCAAACACAACTGACCCTTTCTGAAGAGCAGAAGGTGGTCTGAGTGGTCCTGAGCCCGTCCTCCCAGGACAGCAAGCAGAGTGGGCGGGCCCCTTGAGGCGGCGCGAGTTCTGGGTGGTGGAGGTGATAGGCTGGCAACGAAGAGCCCTAGTCACCCCATCACGTCTTCTGATGGCCCCTGGGGAACAGGCTGGTCTCCTCTGAGACCCTGGACCTCCCCTGCTGCAGCCCTGCTCCAGCCAAGCAGTTTCCAGCCCTTTCCTTCGCAAAGAAATCTCAGGCCTCACGTATCACTGAGGTTATGGACATGAGTGGAGTAAGCCCCCGAATAGCTGCTCAGCCGCCAAGGGACATCCCAAAGCCCAAGGCCTCTGCTTCTGGTACCCAGCTCCTACTGGTCAGTCAGTTCAAGTAGGATAAAGGGTGGCTGCCATCCCATCCCTGCTCTTACCCAGCCACCACCAGGTTCCAGAAGCTTCTGTCCTCCTGCCCCTACTTCCCAGGAGGGGTCTCGGCCTCACCAAACATCCTGGAGAAGAAGCAACCAAACCCGGGAGGGGCCTAACAACCCCAATCCCACCCCGCACCAGAGTACGAGGCCCCAGACAGAGCCGAGGTCCCCCGCCAGCCCCGAAACGCTGCCTCCCAAGGGCTGGGAGGAGGTCGCGCATCACTTTCAGGCGCCCCCAGCCCACCTGCCTCCCCTCCCATCCTCCACAGCCCTCGTCCCCTTGTCAGCACCGGCCTCTGCACAGCCCGCCGCCCCCAGGCCTGGCACCAGCACCTCTGAGGGACCCTCTCCTTCTGAGGCGGAGTAAATAGGCTCCCTCGAGCTGCTAACTGACAGCACAAATGAAAACCCGGCACTCCCCCCGCAGAGATTTACAGGGGACGTGAAATCTTATTTGCACCGCTGCCAAGCCTGGGACATGAAGAAATTATGCCTCGAGAAGAGGCCGGCCGGCTCCCCACGGAAGCGGCGGCATTGGAGATGGGCTTATTAAAAGCCACAGTGGCCACATTTCAACCCGTTTCAGGTGTTAAGTAATTTACTGCCACCCAGAATTCAGTGACTGTTTTTTTATCATTTTTATTTCCGTGATACAGGCCCAAGGCCCCCGCACGGGGGACTGCGGGTCTAAATGCTCCCTGCACCCCCAGGACTGCAAGGGAAATGGGGAGCAGCAGCCTGGGAGGGGGCAGGGGGTGGCTGGTGTGGCCGCCAACACCCCGATTCTCTCCAGGTGTTATACCAGGCTTGGCTCAGAGTGTTGAGGAGGGCTGACTCTAAGATCCTCCCGACCCACATTCAGGGGCTCAGTGATTCCCCTAAAGACCCTGCAGGCATTTTCTGAAGACAGCAATGGTAGAGGAAGTCCTGTGAGAGCAAACAGCACCCCTCTCAGGAGGGTCTACCAACCACACGCCCAACAAGTCTTTATTGGCACCTACTGAGTGCCAGGTCCCCAGACAGCAAGTGAGCAGGACCCTAAAGACCCCGCTCCCCGTGGCTCACACACTCCGCTCACAGTGTTGAATAATGCCATGTGGTCGTGGTTGGTTGATTAAAATCTCCAAAAGGCACACAAGCTCTCGAAAGAAACATGGGAGGCTCTGGACAGAGGGGCAGGAGGAAGCGAGCCCGCCTGACGGGACATCAGGTCCGTGCCAGGAGTCACAGCCATCCTCCCGCAGGGACCTCCGGCGTCACAGACAAGAAGATTCAGCGTCACAATGCCACTCACTGCTCTGCAGACGGTGCGGCCAGGGGCCTGCGCCCTCCCCTTCCACGGCCTTGACCCTCCTGGGGAAACACACGGCCTCACGGTCACAGAAAACCAGGGGCAGGGAAGCGTGCGGTCTGGGGCCCACGGGGTCACGAGCCCTGAGCACCTTCTCAGCAGTGCTGGGCGGGGGGACCATTTGACGTCTGCCGGCTTTGTGGGGATTAAGCCTATTACTGAGGCTCTGGGGGCTTATCCGACACCCTTTCTGAGGCCCCCTTTCTCCACCTGTTTTCAGATACTCGGGAAGACCAAGGGGAATCTTCAAAGCCCAGGCTGAGCCAAGAGCAGAAATTCTTTAATTAGCTTTCTCTTGGATCGGGGCCCTGGCGAATGGATTAGTTGTGGTGGGGCTGGAGAAAGGGATTGCAGTCCCTTAGAGCTGAGATTACAAGCCCGGGGTGAGGGGCTGAAGGCCCATCAGCAGGGATGGCGGCTCCCCAGGGGCTGGCAGATGGAACCTGTGACCGGGAAGACGCAGGAGACATGCTCTCAGCGAGGCCTCGGTCCTCGGGAGCTGACACTTGGCACACCCGGGCGGCACCCTGGGGTCTTGTAATGGCTGTGTGTCCTCCCCGTGGGACGGCCCACATCTGGCACCTCATGATTAGGGGGGACTTCTATCTGTGAGAGGCAAGGCAGTGCTGCCCAATGGTGCCAGGCACCAGACATCTGTCACCGTGTTCCGTCCTCGCTCATCCCCACTTTCAAGCAGGTAAACTGACGCCCGGGCCTAAGGAGCTTGCCCAAAGCTATGGTGACAGAGGTTCGTGTGTGAACCAGGTCCTAGGCCAGTTAAGGAGCCTGACTGGGATCTGTGAACCTGGAGGGAAAGGCACAGGCCAGCCCCCACCAGATATCGCTGCAGGGAAGTAAGCCTCCCCAGGCAGGCCTCCTCCAGGAAGCCTTCCCTGACCAGCGCCCACTACTTTGGATCCCCCTAGTTGGACTCATACCCTGCGCTGTGCCCACTGCTCCCACTGTACCCTGAGTGTCTTTTAGAGGCGGCTGGGCCTCCCTCATTTCATACTCTCTGAATGAAGGGAGGTGGGCTGTGCCCTCCTCCGTCCAGGATGGGGGTCCAGGAAAGGGAAGGCTGGCAGGAGGCTGGGCCTTGGGGGCTGGAGGACAGGAAGGAGGGAGCCACGAGCGGAGGCTGCCTGGGACCCTAGGAGCCCAGCTCCAAGCTCAGGTCTCCCCCAGGCCGGGGCTCTCCTGCTGGCCAGGAGGGGCAGGCTGATTCAAGGACTTGGAGACCCAGATTCCCCGGGACTGAAGCCCTTTGAAGTGAGACTTGTGCTCTCCCTTGAGCTCCGCATCAAAGGCAGCTCTGCTGTGGTCGGGCCACGCTGGGCTCTATAGATAAGGGCCGCCCTCTTGGGGCAGGCAGAAAAAGGGCGACTGGGCTTCCAGGAGCAGCCGCCAACCGCCCCGGCCTCCTTCTGCCTTCCCTGCTCCTGGGGGAAAGAAGCTGAGACACCCCCAGGGAGCCACCTCAGGCCTCTGTCTGGGATGCTCCCCGCACCCCTCTTCCTGACCCTCCCGACAGGTGTGCCTCCAGAATCAAGTCATTGTAGGCAACGGTGTAGCTCCCCAGGGTGTCCAGCTCCTGGAACCACATCTCCATTGCTTGTCCTTGCAGCCTCAGAGCCCTGCACCTGCTCAACGAATGGACGGCTGTGCTACGGAGCAGGTGGCAGGCTGCGGGAGGAAATGACATCCAAGCCGGGACCTGGAGCCTGAATGACCAGAGTCAAACGTGAAAATGGGAAGAGAGGGTGCATTGGCTAGGAGGTGAGCGGCCCAAAATCATCAACTGGTCTGGACTGGAGAGGGTCCGAGAGGAACCAGAAATGGCAGGAAAGGGGCTTCCCTGATGGCTCAGTGGTAAAGGATCCACCTGCCAGTGCAGGAGACACGGGTTTGATCCCTCATTCAGGAAGATCCCACATGCGACAGAGCAACTAAGCCCGTGCACCACAACTGCTGAGCCTGTGTGCCCTAGGGCCCGTGCGCCTCAACAAGAGACGGCACTGCAATGGGAGATTCACACACCGCAACTAGAGAGCGGCTACCCCTTGCTGCAACTGGAGAAAAGCCTACGCAGCGACGAAGACCCCGCACAGCCATAGATAAATAAATAAAATCATTTTTAAAAAAAGTAATGGCAGGAGAGATTCTGAGGCCAGACGATGTGGGTGTACCCATCACGATGCCCAGAGAGTCAGAGAGTCAAGGTCACTATTTGCGCAAGACCTTCCCTAAATCAAGGATCCCAGGGATGAAGAAGCTGTGACAAGAGCCAGGGCTGCCCAACGCTGAGGGCCCCCATCTCCACTGTGGCCTCGACGGATACCCTCTCCCCCTAGTTGTGCAGCGCAGCTCCGGCACCAGCCATGAGTTTGCAGACAGAGCTGAAACCCAGAGGCACTGCCCAGCAGGGAGCAGTGTCCACCCCATAAGAGGCCAGGCCCAGACAGACCATGGCCAAGGGAGCTGAGCGTGGGAATGAGGCCGGGCGCCAATCCCCCCAGGAGCGTCTCCAGTGGTGGGCATGGCAAACCGGGGGCCACAAGGGCAGCAGTGGTCCTGCTGAGACTCCCTGTGAGCAAAGAGAAGGTCTCCGTGTTTTCTGGGATAAAGCAATTCTTTCCAAGACTTGCGCCGGCCGTGCGAGCCGCAGGGGTGAGCCCAGCAAAGGCCGGTTTTCCGCTGCCTTTCCCTCCTCCAGGGACCAAACCTGCGCGCATCGGCAATTCCAGCCTCCGCCTCTTCTCCAGCCGTGGAGAGTGATATGTCTTATTTCAATTAGCTTTTTCCTGATTACCGGCGAAGTTCTGCATCTTTTCACTTGTTTACTGGCCATTTGTTTTTCTCTGACTGGGAATTGCCTGTCCACAGCTTTTGCCCATTTTTCTTATTGACGTGTAGGAGCTCTCTGCACATCAAGAGAAGAGCAGAGAAGCAGCCTTCTCCTGGGGCAGACCCTCAGAGCTTCCCTCAAGGGTCCTGGGCCCAGGAAAGGGAGGAGGATTTGCAGGGGGCTCCCACTGCATCCATACACCCTACCCAGCTCCCGGTGGTCCAACTCTGCTCGGAGACGAAGCACCTTCAGCAGGTGGGAGCCCCTGCCAGGCCAGCATCGCAGCTGGCAAAACCCAGAGGACTGATTTTTTTTTTACTACACTGCCCTGTGGCTGGCGAGGTGCCCTGGATGGCACCCGAGAGGAGGCAGCTGGTATAGAGGGATGTCTAGGAAGAAGCGACAATTATCAGTAGCCAGCCCAGTTCAGTGGGAACCAGCTGACAAAGGGGGCAGGTCCTGAAGCCTCAGGCTGACCCTCCCGACAGAATTCCAGGGCCCTCTCTGGTGCACACCATCCCTGCCCCACTTCCAGCTACATGTGTATGCATGTTCAGTCACTCAGTCGTGTCCAGCTCTTTCCAACCCCGTGGACTGCAGCCCACCAGGCTCCTCTGTCCATGGAATTTTCAGGCAAGAGTACTGGAGCAAGTTGCCAGTACTGGCACCACAACTGCTGAGCCTGTGTGCCCTACAGCCCGTGCTCCTCAACAAGAGACGGCACCGCAATGGGAGATTCACACACCGCAACTAGAGAGCGGCTCCCACTTGCTGCAACTGGAGAAAAGCCTACGCAGCGACGAAGACCCTGCACAGCCATAAATAAATAAATAAAATCATTTTTAAAAAAGAAATGGCAGGAGAGATTCTGAGGCCCGACCATGTCAGTGTGTACCAGTCACTTCCCCAGCGAGTTGCCAGGGGATCTTCCTGATCCAGGGATCGAACCTGCATCTCTTGCATTGGCAGGCAGATTCTTTACCACTGCACCACCAGAGAAGCCCCTTCCAGCTATGACAGTCAACAAAGAGTGACCCAGACGTGGATAAATGTGAGCCCTGCCCCTTCACCCTCGGCCACCTGACCTTTCAGGGCCAGAGGCAACCCTGTGGTTCATTCCCCTCCAGCGTTTTCCGTATTTCGCAGGCCATAAAATTGATTTCCAAAGTCTATAAAGGCGATAACATTTAGCCCGGAAGAATAAAGTCCCTCCTTCCCCAGGGTAACGGCTGCCAAGAGCCCTGGCAGGGCCCTTTCTGTAGCTGGGATGGCAGACACCGGGACCAGCCTGCAGACATCCCTACACCAGGTGACAAACGACGACTCAGCAAGCGCCTGGGAGGCTGCAAACCTCTTGCTCACCTTTACCCTCACTGCCTGTTGCACTGGCTCCCCCAAAACCAGGGAGGGCACACCAGCACCCTGGGGCCACCTCTCTCCCACTCGGCACTAAGCTCCCGGCAGAAGAGCCAGACCACAGATTGCAGGCCACCATCCTGGTGCCCGCCAAGGCCACCCCTCTGCTCTGTGCCACGCTTGCGTGAGCCTCCCAGGAGAATAAAGCCGCCACAACCTCCATGTGACAGAGGGGGACAGGGTGTCCTGACCTCTCCCAAGCTCTCCAAACACCCCCATCCTGGGCTGACGCTGTGCCCACTCATAGATACCTGGAACTACGTGGGGTTACCATGGGCCCACTGCCCTCACTCACTCACTCATTCAAGGGTAACGTGGCCCAGTGGACAGTACCCAGGATCTGGCTCAAGCTTCCTGGCTGGAGATTAGTCACCAGCTTTCCAGGCTGAAAAGCCACCCACCAGGTCATTGTTACGCTGATTATCCTGGTCAGCTGGACCAGGAGGGGACCATGGTCTGGGGCTGTGGGGCAGGAGGTTGGGCCAGGATGAGGGCAAAGTGCCAGGGGCAGGCCTGCCAGCCAGAGGGGAGGGAGCCTGCCTGGAGACAGGGGGATAGGCAAAATGACCCAAACAAGTCCCTTCCAGGCAAGGGTGAAACAGGGTCAGGAGACGAGGCATCCAGGCCCTATTTTTTTTAATCCCACCCTTGGGACAAATCTATGTGCAGCCAACAGATCCACATGCAAGGGTGAAGGAGGGACCCCCCCCTGGGGCTGTGGGGACCCCCCCTCTCAGAAGTCACTCCTCCTTCTCCAGGGTTAAAGCACATCACGGTATGGAATTAGTTATGGGCTCAGTCTCCAGCTTCACCACAAACAGGTGGAGAGAAATAAGGCTCTTCTCATCAAGGATGCCCCCCTGCAACGGGGCCCCCAGAGTACCTGTGGGAGCTCGCGAGGTGGGCAGGCGGGATGCCAGCTCTGGGGGCTCTCCAGGCTGGCTGTGGGGCTGAGAGGCGGCATTTGCATGGAGAGCCTCTGTGGCTCTGGAATGTATGCAGCTGCCTGGGTGTAATTCCTAAGGCGAGACGAATCTCCAGGCCACTTTTCTCAGCAGGAACAAGTCTTTCCTTCAAATCGATGGTGACACATTTTTAAACTCCGATATTAAGGAGGGAAAGATTTTGCCGGCCCCCTGGGGGCAACCCTTATTAGTCACTGGCTCATCTGAGAGAAATCACAGTGGCAGACCCAGTGGGCTTACGCGAGGCAAGAGGCCCAGAGGCCAGGCGACAAACTAGAGGGCAGAGGGCCCTCCCAAGTCGGGAGCAAAGCTGCGAGGGGGGGTGCACTTAGAGGCGGGGTCTGGAGCAAGGGGTGAAGCAGCCGTAGGCAAATAAAGAATAGCTGGTAAGGATGGCAGAGGCAGAGGAGAAAGTATGAGAAAGAGGCATGAAGCTGAAATATAAGCAGATTTCCAAGTTTAGAGTCACAGAACCAAAATCTTATTTCCCATTTTGCTATGGCTGCCAGGAAGCTCAAGGCCACTTTCCTTTTTAAAAAATGTATTTATTATTTATTTTTGGCGGTGCTAGGTCTTCACCGCTGCCCTTGTTGTACAACTTGTTGTACAACTTTCTCTAGTTGTAGCTAGCGGGGGCTACTCTTCATTGCCATGCACGGACTTCTCATTGCGGTGGATTCTCTTGTTGCAAACCTTGAGCTCTAGGGCACGCGGGCCTCAGCAGTTGTGGTGCATGGGCTTTAGTTGCTCTGCGGCATGTGGAATCTTCCCAGACCAGGGATCGAATCCGTGTTTCCTGCGTTGGCAGGTGGATTCTTAACCCCTGGACCACCAGGGAAGTTCACGGCCACTTTTCACACAGTAGAAATAGAGTTGTTACAAAGGCCTAGTTTTGAGGTGTCTTCTGGATGGGGCCAAGGTAAGTACCAGGAGCCAAGCTGCCCAAGCAGTCACCAAGAGCATAAAAAACAAGGGCAGGTATGAACCATGGGCCCTGGTTCGACCAGACACCAGCATTCCACGGGCTGAGCAGACCCGGGAACGAGGCAAGAGGCCAGCAGGTCAGACAGCACGTGCCAAGAGCATCCAGGCCAGAGGGTTCCAGGTGTGGCCAGGAGCACAGGGCACATTTCTATTAATGTCCAGGCCAGCATCCTCCTTGTCACTTCTTTTTATTCCTGTTTTAATGGTTCCCCGGTTTTATTATACCTGTTTTTCAGTGGAAATAGGTAGCTTAAACATTCTTAAAAAAATCAATTCCAGCTCAAACGCCTACTTGCTCGGCGGTAACAGGCACCATTTATTGAGTTCCAATGACTTGCCAGGCATTTGCATGCATCTCCATCTCCCAAACCACCTTCAGAGAAGGCGTCACTCTCCCGGGTTTACAGACGAGGAAACCGAGGCTCAGAGGGGAGGTGTATCCTGCTCAGGGTCAAAGGGGCTTGGAAGCGGCTGCAGCAGCCCTAGTCCCTGGCGTGTCCCCACTCCCACCCCCTGAGCCCCAGAGCCCAGCACCCTGCTCCACGAACCAAACGGGGCTCCCATCTGCCTTGTTAGGAGGGAGACTTGGCTGAGGCAAGGTCAAAGCCGGGGAGGCCGAGAGGTGGTCGGTGATCCACAGAGTTCGATCACCCCCCACCCCGGCCCTGCCTGCAACACTCTGGTCCCTTCTCTGCCAAACTCCAAGGCTTCAGCTGGAACCACCCCAGCTTCCCGTGACCTGTGAGCCTCACCAGCAGGTTCTCCGCTGGCTGCCAGGCTGGCCTTAACGCCTTTGACGGAGCTATAAAGCTCCCGTCGCAAATGTCAACTCTGGGCCATTTGCTCCGCAGATTTCAATGTTCCTGTTTCTCCTCAACAAGGCAGCTCTTGCTTCTCAAAAGGGATGTGGTGTTTGATGATGTTTAAACCTACGTGAAATACAGCCAGGCAGCGACAATGAAACATACGCGGGCCCCTGCCGGCAGGGGGACGGTTGACTGCCGGGCCTCTCTCTTCCCACACGCTCCGCAGCAGCCACTGCAGCTCAGCTCCTATTTTTATGGCAATTACAATGTCCGAAGAGGGGGAGGAAGCAGCAATGGGGAGGAGGAGGGTGGGCACCACTGTACAAGGACCACTTGTTGCCTTTGGGTGTGGGTGATCTGATGGGGATTCAATGAACCGAAGCAGGTGATGCCAGCCGGCCGTGTCCACCCCTTGCCGCCACCCTCTCGGGGCCACACAGGCCCACTGGGGCCACCCAGGTCCACAACCAAGTACGTGATCTCCCCCAGGGCTACAGCCCAAGCTGCTGGCTTCCAAGTCCTCGCTGGCTTCTGACACTTCCACAAGGACATAAGAAGCTGCAGTCCCTCACCTGCCTAGTACGTAAGGCAGAGGGAGCCCCCTCCATGGTTGTGCCCACTGGGCAGGCCTGCTTCCACCCAACAGCCCTCACCGAGATGCATCGTTAGTTCCCGTTCTTTTGTGTCCCCCCTGGGGACCTGCTGTGCACATATTCTCAGGCGCCCCCCCTCCACAGATGGGCACCAGCCATGTGCCAGCCCTGTCCACGGATGGAGACCTGGGGTCAGTGGGTCCTGCCGCTGCCCTCCAGGGGCTCCAGTCTAGTGGGTGGTACGGTGAGATGCTTCACTCATAAGAACAGTACTCAGCATTTACTGAGCCCTCCAGTGTGCAAGGCACTACAGATACCCACTCACTTTCTCCTCTTAATCTTCCCCTGGGGTGCACACTGGAAACAGACCTGGAGCAGCAGCACATGGGACCAGATTCTACCCCAGTCTACCGATATTTTGTGAGCAGCCTCCAAGGTCAGCCGTGCTGCACCTGTGGGGCCCTCCAGGCCTGTCCCCACCCCCACTAGGACAGCTGCGCCCTTTCTATAAGTGATGAATCAAGACTGTGGGGCTGGGGGGCGTGTAAGTTCCCTGGTGGTCCAGTGGTTGGGACTCCTTGCTTTCACTGACGGGGAGAGGGTTCGATTCCTGGTTGGGGAACTAAGATCCCACAGGCTGCTCAGTGTGGTCAAAAATAATAATAATAATAAGATTACAGGGAAAGGGAACCAGTGATGGGGTCACTGCTGCCAGCAGGGCCTGAGGAAACATCAGCACAAATAATTTACAAAGTAACTAAATAAGCCCCAAAGGTGAGCTTCTGAAATTCAAGAAGACCCCAAGGAGGAGAGAGGAGGGGAGCGCTGGTGGCTTCAGTTCTTCCAGCTCAGCGGAGTCCACCAAGTGCTAACAAGAGAGCTTCAGTCAACACCCCACCCCACCCCCAGGAAGGGGGACATCCCCCGGCTGGGGCTGTTGCCATGTGACACACACACCAGTCCTGACAAAAGCAGAGCAGAGGGGAGGGGGGCTAGCCCACCTGCCCTGCGTGCTCGTGGTCCGGAGACCCCAAATCCTTCCTGGCAGTCAGGAAGCGCCCTCCTCAGCTGCCTTGGGCCCAACAAGTGCTCAGCTCACCACAGGGAGGCCAGGAAGGTGCTCGTGCACAGCAGGCCCGGTTCCACGGAACCAGCCACCGCAGCGGGCACAGAGTTGGCACTTCCTGGGCTTCCTCTACCCCAGACGTCATCATGCTGAGTGCCCCCCATGAACTGTCTCCTTTCAAACTCACAACACTGGGTCCTGGAACACTTATATCCCCATTTCACAGAAAGAAAATTGAGGCTCAGAAAGGTGAAGGAGCTTGCCTGAAGCCACACAGCCAGTGCACAGTGCAGCCAGGACTCATGCCCAGGTCTCTCCAACTCCAACTGCATTGTCCTGAGTTGGAGACTCCAGAGCTGATGGGGCTATCTAGAGAGTGGGAGGTAAGGGGGCTGGGCGGGCGGGTGGCGCTGAATCCCTTGACTCTCTTCTAGGTCATACTCACTGTAAGGGCTGATGCTGAAGCTAAAGCTCCAATAATTTGGCCACCTGATTGCAAAGAGCCGACTCATTGGAAAAGAGCCTAATGCTGGGAAAGATTGAAGGCAAAAGGAGAAGGGGGTGACAGAGGATGAGATGGTTAGATAGCATCACTGACTTAATCAACATGAGTTTGAGCAAACTCTGGGAGATAGTAGAGGACAGAGGAGCCTGGCGTGCTACAGTCTATGGGGTCATAAAGAATCAGACACAACTCAGCAACTGAATAACAACATATCCTAAAGGCCACCCCAAGTTGGGACCAGGCCAGGTCTCACCCAGGAGCCCCCAAAGTCAGACTCTGACATGTGTGTGAGCCCACCCTAGGGGTCTGGTGAAAGGGCGAAAGTGTTAGTTGCTCAGTCATATCCGACTCTGCGACTCCATGGACTGTAACCTGCCAGGGTCTCCTGTCCATGGGATTTGATGGCTTACAGTGAACAGTGTGGGATTCCTAATCTCTGAAGAAGAAGATCTGGCTTCAGGACCAGGGACCAACTCTTGATCACTCAAGAGCTTCTGTGTAGCAGAGTTTTATTAAAGTAAAAAAGGGACACAGAAAGCTTCTGACATAGACATCAGAAGGGGGATGGAGAGTGCTCCCCTTGGTAGTTTCAGCAAGCTGTTTTACGTCTGTTAGAAAGCTATTAATCAGATGACAGAGACCCCTCAAGGCTGAGGGAGTTTCCCCGGCCCCTCTCCCACAATTCGCATTTTTAAGATAGGATGGAATGAGGTGTGTCAACCCCAGCCATTAAACAATTGATATGAATACTGGTTTGTGGAGCTATTATCAGCCCAAGGTTTGAGAAAAGGAAAACAGTCTTAGGTGGAACCATTTTGAAGAAAGGCAAATTCCAAAGCAAATACACAGTTTCATTAACATAGCTTAAGAAAAACATTTCCATAAGAAAAAAAAACCTTAGCTCAAGGTTTGAGAAAAGTTAAGTTCAGGTGGAACCAGGTGTCGTCATAGCAACACAATTTTAAGAGACACTTGCAGCCTATTTCCTCCGTTTGGAGACCCTTGGCCTTCCTGCCTGTTACCCTCTCAGATTCTCTAGGCAAGAATACTGGAGTGGGTTGCCATTCTCTTCTCCGAGGGACCTTCTCGACCCAGGGATCGAACCCGAGTCTCCTGCACTGTAGGCAGATTCTTTACCATCTGAGCCACCAGGGAAGCCCAGCGGTCTAGGGAAAACAGATTCATCTCAACACTCCCGCAAACAGCACTGTCTGCAGAGCTGCCTGTTGAGAGACAGGGAAGGGGCCCCCAGTTTCCAGAGGGATCTCTGGCTCTCAGAGCCCCTTCACCTCCTAGGGACACAGGGCACCCATGCGTTAAATGGCAGGCAAGCCACAGCCTCCTGGGGAGGCCCGAAGCCGACCAGGCAGCCCTTTGCCAAGGCGCTGGCGGATCATTCCGGGAGAGCGAGCCAAGGCCTGCAGATCCAGCCCTTTTCATGCCTGGCCAATTTAATGGTCCCCATTAATTTCAAAACACACACATTCCCACAAGCTCCGGCCTCCTCAGCTCAGTGCCCGGGGTGGAGAGCATGCTGGGGACACAGACGGGCACACAGGTGTGGGTGAGGCTGGGTGTCCTCAAGGACAAGAGGAGCCGGGAGGAAGTGGCTCGGGGCCCCTCGGAGTGGGTGGTGGGCGGCGGAGCCCTGCCCCTCCCCACCCCCCCACCCCCGTTTCCTGACCAATTGCTCCTGGTGATGGGGAGAAAGAGACACAGGAGGAAGGGCATGCTAGAGAGTGACCCTGAGCAGGTCACTGTCCCTCTCTGGGTTTCCCTATGACACTGCGACTGTCTTGGCAGCAGGCCAAGGTCACTGAGCCTCACACTGAGCCAGGAACCTCACCAGCAGCGTCCTCATCTACACGAGGCTTTAGTCCCTTCCCGCCCTGACTTCTGCGACCAGAGGGGCGGCGTAGGGCCTGGGCTGGGGCAGCTGACGTCCCAGCGACCCAGGGGGGAATCACTGGTTCATCTGGTCCCTCCTGCCCTCACGCCAACTCTCAAGGACGTGTGATCACTCATTCATTCAACAAACGTTTACTGAGTCTCAGGACAAAGGGTCAACCGGTCCAAGGTCCACAGCTCACCATCACGTTCCCTCTGGAAGGACAGGAACAATCTGACCGTCAAAGGGAAACTTGGCAGAAGAGCTTGGGGGGAAAGGACCTGCCGGGATCCTCAAGTCCCGCCCGTTGGCCAGAGCTCGACTCACTGGACCAGGCCCCACGAGCCCTCGAGGGAATCTCAATAATTCAGCAGAGATCCATCATTTATGAATTTACGTAACCGCTTCTCGACCTTGTGGAAACGAGCCGTCTCCTCCTGCAGTGGTGGAAATCAGGCCTTGGCACTGTCTCCGGTGTCCTGGGCTTTCTAATGTGGGAGAGGGGGCTACCTGCAGCCCACGCCTCTCTGTGGGCCACTCGGCCCCTCACCCCCAGACTGGACCCAAAGGGAGCTTCTGAAAATGCAAGTTCAATGACGTCCCTCTCAAACCCCAAGATCGAAAGATGAGGGTTCTTCCTGGCTCGGCCTTTTTACCAAGCACTGCACCCCTTGCGTGCCTCAGTCTCCTCGTCTGTAAGCTGGGGGAACACGAGTACCAGCCTCAGAAACGAGATGATACGTGCAGTGTGGGGGCAGCCCCTGGCCCAGGGGGAACAGGCAAAGGCACCCTGCCCCCAGCCCAGAAGCAGGGCTCGGTGGGGGGTGCTCGGGGCAGGCACTGGGCCAGAGGACAGGAAAGCCACAGGAGATGCAGCCCACCACAAGGCCTCGCGGGGCCAATGAACCTGGACCCTTCTTTTCTGCATTGACCACCCACCATGCCCCATTTCCGCCCCACTTCTCTATGTCCCTGCAGGGAGGACAGATGACAACACACCCAACCTGGGGACTCAGATTTTTAAACCAGAAAAGAAAAAGGGACAAAGAGAAGGTAGTCCCAGCTACTCTTTAAAAAGGTGTGTGTGGGGGGAAGCATTTCCTGGAGGCTCTGGAGTCCGGCAAACCTCCCCATCTGTGCCACTACTGTTTAACTGTGTGGCATCAGGCAAGTGGCTTCAAGTCTCTGAACCTCAGTTTCTCATCAACACCATGGGGCTGATATAATAAGACCAAGAGGCCAGGAGAGGTAGCATGGGGTGTGGATATACCAGAGAGAGAAACCCTCAGCTCAGAACCCACCGTGGCTTATTCCTAGCCCCCAGAGTTTCCCCTGAGTCCCACCTCCTCACCCCTCCCTGCAAGCGCTCTCCCTTTCTCCCCTTGTTATATCCTTGTCTGACTTCTGACTCAGATCCCCACTTCTCAGCTCAAGCGCTGCCTCCTCCAGGCAGCCTTCCAGATTCCCTCCCACCCCTGCAGGTGTGACTCCCATCCCTCAGACACTCTACTGTCTGTTTCCATTCCATTCGCATGTTTCACTCTGCATTTGAGGATTGAGATTGAGTCTTTCGTAGCCCAGGGCTTACCCCAGTGCCTGGTACACGACAGGCCTGCCATGTCTGTCTGCTGAACGAATGAATGAAAAGCTACACAGGAGTTCAAATTCCAACTCGTTCACCTGCCCAGCTAGGGCATGTTATCTCGTCCTCTGAGCCTCAGTTTGATCACTGAAGATGGGGATCATCCCCTGCTTTGTGGGGATGCCATGCGGTCAGCATGGAGGGTGAGGCCCGTCTCACCTACGCTCCCCAGGGACCAGGGCCCAGTGAGGTCTCCAAGGCTCACAGGTTCCTGCCTGCCCTCCATGCCCGCCGCAGGGAAGTTGCTGCTGAAGGCAGGCGGCTGCAGAGGCCCGGCCGGCCGGCAAGCCTCAGCAAACACATTTAAATCTGAAGTGACAGATAAAGCGATTTACGGCGACAGTTTAGCGTCAGATCACTTCCCACAAGGCAGTCGGCGTCCCTCGGCCCCCCTGCTTGCTAGTCCATCAAGGCGGTCTCTAAATCACTGGCTCAGAGCGGTGGCCCAGGGACAGCCGGGGGCCGGGCTCCTCTGGGCCCTCCAGACAGCAGCAGGAATGAAGGGAGGGCTCTGGCTGGCTTGGGGGGAGGAGGGTGACGGAAGCAGCTGGCAGATTCTCACAAATCAAAGCCCCAAGACTTAAGGAAACAGAGCACCACTTCATGCCTTATTTTAAATAAATAAGCAGCTTAAAAACCTCCCAGAGCGGCCAGCTTGTCGCTCTGAAACATGGCTTCCCACCCGTTCCGCAGGGCCCGGGCCCGTGCGCCTGGGCCCCTCAAAGGCTCCCCTGACCCCCTGCGCCTCCCGCCACCTCCTTGCAGAATTAATTGGTCCCTGAGGCGACGCGTGGCGCTCTGTTCAGACCGCGCTTCCACTGCTTTGTCACATTATATTCTACTTAGTTGCTCTCACGCTGACTTTCCAATACTAATTTACGGGGGCCTCGCTACGTGCCAGGCCCTTGGCCCAGGGCCGGATGGGCCTGAGTGCATGTCACCCTCAGCCCCACTCTCTGGGGCGGGGCCAACGACGCTCCATTTTCCAGATGGGGAAATAGAGGCTTGGAGATGCCGGACCGGAGGCCGCAGCATGGCTGACTGGAAAGTTACGATTCCCAGCTAGCTCCTGGCCTCTGTGCCCACGGCCCTGGCACACCAGCCTGAGACAGCTGGGCAGTGTCTGGGGACACTCGGTCCCATCATGTCCTGAAGGCCAAAGCTAGCAATCGGACCCTGTAAGGACCCAGAAGAGGGGTCTTCCTGTGTGACAGGACACTTCCTGCCTGAGACTCGGCTGTCTGTCAGGAAGTAGGGGCCCACAAGCACGGGCTTGGTTTGCTGGGAACTTCAAGGGCATGGAAGGGACCCTCTCAAGGTCACGCTGCCTCCTCTCACAGTGCTCTCCCATCTCGTGGCAAAGGGAAGACATGAACACTCCAGAAGCTGATGCACCTCACCCCCCGGGGGGGATCCCCCAGACCTGAGCTTTCTCCGGAGGAGATGCCAGCCTGGTTCTCCCCACACGCGGGGAGAGACGTGGACCAAGCTGGAGAGGCAGGCGCTGCCCCGGAGAATGGGGGCTTCAGGAGCTCTCTGGCTTATCTGGGCAGCGTGGCAGCCCAATATAATTAAGATGGATGCCGTGTGCCCCCGTGGGCGGGAGCCACGGCCAGAGCAGATGGCCGGAGCCCCAGACTCTCTCCAGGCTCTGCCTGAGCAAGTGGCCTCGGCCAGCAGCCACTGGGGCAAGTCCCAGGAGGGCCTGGGGGCCTGCACTGCACTTGGCGGGGTTGAGGGGCTTTGGTCCCATCCCCTGGGACCTCATGCCCTGCCACCGGCCAGGCACATACCCTTCTACCCAGCCCCAGCCCCCTCCATCTACCACATAACACAACAGTGTGATACACACAACAAACCACACACGCGCATCCACTGTCACAGGCACACACACAGCACACACACCCCAATCACACATCACACACCAGCAGAGCGGAGTAAAGACCAGTCCTGGACTTGAGATGCCAGGGGAACGTTTGGGAAACAGTCTGAGTCTCCAAAGTCCTGAGAGAGGCCGGGGGTGGAGTCCCTCTGTGGGGAGGGCAGGAGTAAAGAGGGCAGGCAGGGAGGACACCCAGGGTTCCCCCTAGGGATGGGCTGGAGACCCCCCCCCAGCCCCAGCTCTTCACGATGGAGGCGGCTCCGGGGGTGCGGACCCCTTTCTCTCACAGGCCCTTTCCATAGCCCTGCAGGCCTCCCCCTCCACGGTCCCCGCAGCTGGAGCCAGGCCCAGGCAGGATGGCATCTTCCCCACCCTTCCCCATCTGGCCCCGGGGACGAGGAAAGACGCCCCCCACCATACCCCCACCCCCACAAAAAATTCAGAAGCTCCACAGCAAACCTCAAGCCCCCAGCCCTGTCCGACCCACACAGCTCCCCATGGGCCACCGATCCCAGCCGGGTCAACGCTGCCCTTGACTTCAAAAATAAAAATTTAAAAATTCCCACCCAGAGATAATTGCTGGGCTCCTTTTGCTCATTGTGGCGGCTCGGCGGTCGGCGCTGAGAAGCAATTATTCACGGCTAATGAGTATAATCAAGTCAAATAGAATTTAATGGACACGTATTCTCTTCCTGCTTGAAACTTTACATATGAATTAAGCACATATGGGTTTCACGAGGCACAGACCAGATTTATGCAGCCCCGAAAAGCCCCGCGTTGCCGCGACTTTTATTCCGCTAATAAACACGCTGATTTACGGGCTCTGGAGGGCGCGGGAACCGCGATCTCTGCTGCCCCCTGGTGGGCGGCGGCCGCAGGCTGAGCCAAGGCTCAGGGAGGACGCTGGAGGGTCCCCAAACTACCAAGGACCCCTGAGATCCGATCAGAGCCAAGGCCACTCAAACACCTGGCCGGGAAGACCTGGAGGGAGGGTCTTCAGGGGATGCCGGCTCTATGTGGAAGCTCTGCTGCGTGAGCATCACAGTTCATGAGGGTCAGCTCCTAACAGGGTTCCCACTACCTACCCCATCATGCAAGCCCAGGAAAGTCCACAGAGAAGGCGAGTCCCCAGACAGGTGTGGCAAACACTGCCGGCCCCCAGTTCTGGAGAATCAAATGAAGCCAGGGCCAAAGTGCTTTCCAGAGGGCACGAGAGGCCGATAGAGCCGCTGCCCTCTGAGTCTGGCCAGGCACGGGGGTGCTCGGGAAGAGCCATTAATTCCTACACCCTCGAGCAGACTCCAGAGCCCCCAGCCTGCTCTATCTGCCTCCCGCCAACACCCTGCCTTGGTTCCCACACCCTCCCTCCCGCCACCAACCATCCACCTGGCTGTGAAGGAGGTGACAAGATGTCCCACGCTTCCCTCTGGCTGCTTTGCAGCTCAGAAAGAAGGGCATGGTGTTGGCCAAAAAGTTCACTCGGGCTTTTCCATAAGATGTTAAGGAAAAACTCAAAGTTTTTGGCCAACCTACCTGAGCAAACTCCGGGAGGCAGTGAAGGACACGGAAGCCTGGCATGCTGCAGTCCATGGGGTCGCAAAGAGTCGGACACGACATAGTGACGGAACCAGAACATCAGCGGGGCACCTCGCACACCCTTGCCAGTGACTGCAGGGCCAAGGGCACCAGGAAGGGCAGCCTCACAGTGCTGTGGCACTGTCCCCTCAGCCGGGGCCCCACGGCTTGGTCTTCCACCCCAGACCAGCCCTCCAGGGTCCAGGCAGCAAAAAGACCCTTCTCCTCTGGGCCACTATGACCTGTCTTAGCCCTGAGCCCTCACATGGAGGCCTCCCTGCACCCACCATCCAAGTGGCCCGAGAGAAACACGAGAGCAGAAATCCCACCTGCTCTGCTCCGAGTCAGAACTCCTGCCTTCCCATGACTGGTCACCTGTGCCCTGAGACAGGCGATGTGGGGGGAAGGAACACCCCTGTGGCCATACAGGTCTGCGAACACCAGCGAGGAGACGCACTCGCAATGCCACTGCCGGAAGGACAGCCCCAGCCACTGACACGCAGGCGCCGAGGGGCCAAGCTGCCCCTCTCCCCAGGTCTCTCCAGCCCTGTCACTTAGCCAGTGCAGCATGGGCACCACCCAGAACCAGTCACTCCGCCACTCCACACCCCGGGCAGCTCTGGGGTCCGCCAATGGCTGCAAGCCCAAGGGTGAGACAAAGGAGATTCGAGACCCTCCTGGGGTGCCCGAGACTGCGCAGCTGGGCCGGGGGGGCTCACACAGCAGAGGTTCCCTGTGAATCGAAGTCCAGACAAGAGGGTCCGCCCAGGTCTGCGAACCTTTCTCTAACAAGGAGGCTCCTTCCTGTGCCGCCTGTGCCACAGTGGGGGGAGGGGAGTACAGATCCCACTTGCCCTTGTCCCCTGAACCATGTGAGTACCCGCTGGACTTGACCGTCCCCTGACACCCCACTCCTGACCTCGGCCAGACAACCACCACCTGGAAGGATTACAACCACCTTTCTCCTGCTCCCGAGAAGGGAGAGAAACAGCAGACTCCTCAACACATCACAAGAAATGGCCAAGCCAGCAAGATGCTGCAGGGAGCCAAGCATGGGCACAGGGCCTCTGCCCCCTACCCTTCCCCCGACACGCTCCCCGACGTGCTCCCTCGCCCGCCCCCCGTTCAGAGCGGGGCCGGGTGGGCAGGAGGCGGAGGAAGAAAAGCAGTGCTCGGGGCCATCTGCAGCCCCCGAGGTCGGACCACCCCCTCTGGCCTCTGCCTTCCTGGCAGGGCCGCCCTGCGCGATTCCAGCCCAACTCTCTCCCTTCCCGGCTGCTAATGGGTCTCAGAGCTTCGAGGCAGCTCAGCCAAGGCATCCCTGACACGGCAGGTCAGGCTTTCCACGGGGAGAGGCATCCGCGGCGCCAGCGGGCCACCCTCAAGTGGCAACCAGAGCCTCACTGGAGCCAGGTGGCGTCCGAGCAGGCCTGGCACAGGGACGAGGCGGCCGCCGGGGTCTCGGACTCAGGCCCGGCCCAAAGGCCCCACTCACCGGCATTGACGATGGCATCCACCTCCAGCTTGGTGATGTCACCTCGGAACAGGGAGATCTTCTCGTTGAGCTGCTTGTCCTTCTTGTACTTGGGCTCCTCCACCTTCACGGTCACCCCTGGAACAAGCAGAGGCCGAGGGGTGGTCACGGGGAGGCCCCCATGGTGGAGCGAGCCACCAGGGTCCCTGGTCAGGCAAACCCCCATCAACCGCCCTCTGCCTCCAAAGGCAGGGTGCCTCACAGGGACCGATGACCCGATTGAGGACAGCTCACACTGACCAAGCGCCTACTCCTGTGTGCAGCACACACTCATTTCCTTGAATCTTCACAGCAATGCTACACACAGGTAGAGAAGCCTTGCCATCCATCCCCGTTTTACACACTGGGTCACCCAGACCTAACGCTTCCCAGGTGGCTCAGTGGCAAAGAATCTGCCTGCCAATGCAGGAGAGGAGGGTTCAATCCCTGGGTCGGGAAGATCCACTGGAGAGGGAAATGGCAACCCACTCCAGTATTCTTGTCTGGACAACCCCATGGACAGAGGAGCCATGGACTGCTGGGCTATAACCCATGGGGTCGCAAAAGAGTCGGACACGACTTAGCAGCTAAACAACAACAAACACCTGAGACTTGGGAGCACTACGTGACTTGGCCCGGGTTCCCGGTCACCAGCTCTGCAACGTGCAGGGCTGAGGTCCTCATGAGGACGCTGACCCGCAGGCCACTGCACCAGGCCGGCAAATCCCGGCTCTAGCAGCCATGGCATCACGCGTCTAAGGCTCAGTTTCCCAATGACATAACGGGGATAAAAGCCAAACCAAGGACTTCCCTGGGGCTCCGGTGGCTAAGACGCCACACATCCAGTGCAGGGGGCCCAGGTTCGATCCCTAATCAGGGAACTAGATCTCGAATGCTGCAACTAAGATTCTGCACTAAAGCCAAAACCAAAGCTCCCTCAGGCCGCAACGAAGACCTGGTGCAGCCAAACAAATAAATATTTTTTTAAGAAAGAAAGAAATCATTTTTCAACAAACTACCAAACCTACCTCAGGCTGTGTTAATAATGAAAAGAGGTGACGCTTCAAAGTGCCCGGTGCAGAGCAAGCACTCATAAATGCCGCCACCCTTCCTCTCTTTGGCCTTGTCTGGACAATTCTCCCCAGACAAGGGTCTGCAGGGACCACACCACACTCAGCCAGCTGGGTCCCCAGATCAGGGCCTACCTTTCGCCGTCTCCTTCCACGTCGGGATCTTCTTCAGCCTGACGAAGTCCCGGCAGAAGTAATGTTCCTCCCGTTGCTTGTCACTCAGGCCCTTCAGAAACGCTGCAGCGGGATGGGGCGGGACAGTCAGGCGGGTGGGGAGGGGAGCAGCCCAGGGGCCCCCCCCCCCCCACCGCCCACAGGTCTCCTGTCTGCCGTCCAGAGAAGGCTCGCTTTGTCCAAGGATGCAAAGCAGCCCTGTGCATTCACCCTTCCGCAAGCTCAAGGGGAGGGCATGCGGAAGGAGGGTCCCCTGGAAGAGCTTGCCCCACCCCCTTTGTTAGGAAGGGAAATTGAGGCTCATGGAGGTGGAGGGTGTCTCTCAGGGGTTCAGAATTAAACTCTCCCAATTGACAGCTGCTTCCACACCTCTGAGCCCCTAGTATCCTCATGTATAGAATGGGGATTAAGACAGCCCTTGCAGAGTGATTTCAAGCTTACTCATACATGCTAAGGCCAGGCAGGTTGGTGGCACTGAATCAGTTACATCATCAATCAGTTACATCATCATCGCTGTTATGTGTAGGCAGCGGGACACAGGGAACCAGGACAACCGTCCTCCTCACAGGCCGGCAGAACCAAGTAGGTGTGGTACCTGTTTGCGGCACGGCCCCTGCATTGCCAGAAGGCTCCCTACCCACAGATGCCCCGCTGGGGTGTCCCCCTGTTTGACTCAAGGGCATGGCTGGAATCGTCCCCATTTTACAGATGAGCAAATGGTCCCAGGAAGGTTAGGAGGCCACCTGTAGTCAGACGGCTAGTGATTTGAGTGGGAAGCTAGGCCCTCCTCATCCACTCACAGACTCTGGGTCCACCCAGGCTGGTTCCCCTTGCTGGGCCTGGTCTTCCCTTTGGGCCACACCAGGCAGGGGAGCGGAGGTCCAGGCTTGCAGCTCGTGGGCTCCCCCTGCCGGCCCGAGGCCACCAGGGCAGCCGGGCTCAGTCAACCCGCTCCCCTCCACCACTCCATCCAGGCTCTGCCTCTCCCTGGCAGTCTGAACACACATCAGTCGGTTAACAGGTTTCTACTGAGCTCCCACCATGCACCAGGCTTCCGAGGTGGCGCCAGCGGTAAAGAACCCAATGCAGGAGACATAAGAGACAGGTTTGATCCCTGGGTCGGAAAGATCCCCTGGAGAAGGAAATGGCAACCCACTCCAGTATTCATGCCAGGAGAATCCCATGGACAGAGGAGCCTGGTGGGCTACAGTCCACGGGGTCACAAAGAGTCGGATCTGACTGAAGCAGCTTAGCACGCACACACGAACCACGCTGGGAGGCAAGGTGAGGTCTGGGGCCTGACCGAGCAGAGAGGAGGCCGGACCAGCCTCCTGGAAGAAGTACCCCCAATGTGTCCGGTCTGCCCCAGGAGCGGCAAATCACTGGAGAAAACTCCTACCAACTTAGCAGAGGCTCCCTCTAAACTCTCCATCTCCCCCAGGTGGCCAAGGCAGCTGCTGCTTTGGAAGTGAGTCCCTCCTCCCCCTTCTCCCTCTCCAAGCCTCCTCCACTCTTCCTCCCAGTCAGACAGCTATGGGGTGCTGCCTCCCCCCACACACATACACCTGCCCACATCGCGTTCTCCCTCTCTCGGGTCAGTGGGCACAAAGGTCCATCCTCCCAGCCGATGCTGCCCAGCTCACCTCCCAAGGACTCCTCTTGCGCTCCCCCTCCACCAGGCTGCCCTCAAACACCTTCTCCTGTACCCGCTCTACGAAAACAGAACCCTCCCTCGACCCCGCATGCCACGCACTATAGCTGTGGCCTCCTCTCTCTGCCGCTCTCCTCCACCGCCTAAGTTCTGTCTCCACGTCTTCCTCCCCCCAGCCCCACCTCTCTGTCAAGGCCAAGGTCAGAGGCACCATGCTGGCCGCCTGAACTCACTCAGTGGCCCTTTCTGGACTCCCTTGTGTGCTCAGCACCCCAGACCCCTCCTTCCCTCTCTGGACCCCGCCTCCTGGCCCCAGGCCGCTCCCTGGCCCTCCACAGCCTCCTTGTGGCCTCCCTTCTTCCTTAATCCACACCCTCTTTTCTTTTAAAGATTTTTTTTTCTTATGTAGACCATGTTTAAAGTCTCTTTTGAGTTTGTTACAATATCCTTTCTGGCTTTTTTGAAAAACGTTTTTGCTTTCTGGCCCTAGGGAATGTGAGATCTCAGCTCAAGGGTGGAACCCACACCCCCCCCACCCCCCCCCACCCCCCCCACCCCCCACACCCTCCCTGCACTGGAAGGCAGTGCCAGCCACTGGACCACCAGGGAAGTCTCTCTCCCACGGTCTTCACGTCAGTTCCATGCATCCCAAATCCCGGGTGCACCCCCAGCTTCTCATCTCTTCTGAGCAACTGCCCCCCAAGGCCTGCATCCTGCTCTCATCCCCAAACTCTCTGCGTGCAGAACTGAACCTGGGACCCCTCCGTCCTTCCTACCTTCTCAGTGGGTGGCCCCAGACTTTGCTGGGGCCCCCAACCAGGGGTCTTTCCTTTCTCTTCCATCCCCCTTCTATCCATCTGCAGACTGTCAGATTTATCCCCACAACACCACGGAAGCCAGGCCTTCTGCTTATCCCCTCCAGGGCCAAGCCTCCATCATTAACTGCTCCCTAGCAGCAGCAACAGCAGTGCCCTCCGAAAGCCCCCACTCCCAGCTGACTCCCGGTGCCCACCCTGACACAGCAGCCCAGAGATCTCAGTCAGAAGTCTCTTGGTGCAAAGCTCAGCTCAAACTCCAGGTGCTTACCCATGCTTGGAGAGCCTGCCTCTTTCCGCAACCTCCTCCCATGCTACCCTCCCTACCGCACTTCAACCCTGAGCCTTCCATCCCCCAGCAGCCACGCTGTTGCCTGCCTCAGGGCCTTTGCGCCTGCTGTGCCTCCCGCCTGGTCTTCCTTTACTGCCCCCTCCTCGTGGCCCTCCCCCTCCCCAGAATAGCTGCCTGCCCTACCATCTGTGTTCTGCTTGACCCTGGCCGTATGTGGACCGGTCGTATTTATGCTGGATTCCCAGCACTGGGCACAGCATAGGGCACATGTGAGGGTCCCTGGGGTGAATCAATGAACCAAGGATCTGAGACCTGAAGGCTGAGGGCAAGTTTGCTGAAAGGACAGGGTCTTCTGGGAGGAAGGAGCAGCACGTTCAAAAGCCTTGATGTAGGAGAGAGCCTTTGCGTGGGGAATGGAGCGAGATCTAGAGCAGCTGGACTGGAGAGCAAAAGCTAGGCTCTGGGTGCCTCCCCAGCTTGTCCGAGGCCCGCGCTGGCCCAGGGCCCAGCCGTGCGGGGGTTTCCACTCCGCTCTTGCTCCTCGGCCCCCCAGGTTTGGGTTCATGCCCTCCGACTGTCGTGTTCATGCGCAAGGCGCTCACCCTCCCCACCTCAGTTTTCTCATCTCTAGAACAGGGGTGAGGAAGGCCCTCCCCAGCACCCGAGCTTGCTATGAGCGAGAAGGTGGCTGTGAAAACGAAGAGGAAGCTGTCGGGCGCCATCCAGACATCAGACACACTCACTCCTTCCTGGGGGTGAGATCTGCTGCTGCTGCTCAGTCGCTAAGTCCTGTCTGACTCCTTGCGACCCCGTGGACTGAAGCCCGCCAGGCTCCTCTGTCCACGGACTTCTCAGGCAAGAATACTGGAGTGGGTTGCCATTCCCTTCTCCAGGGGACCTCCCTGACCCAGGGATCGAAGCCAAGTCTCCTGCATTGCAGGCAGATTCTTTACCATCTGAGCCACAGGAAAGCCCTTTTAAGTTCTTTGGGTCCCCATATTTGTCATCTTGCACAACTGTGACCAAAGTCCCCCTCTGAGGTCTCAGGGTACTCGAGTACCAGTACTCACAGCCGGCTGGACTGTGGCCAACGAAAGCCCATGCTGTGACACCGGAGGGTCTGGTCCAAGGCGACCCCACAGGACTCCCATAGCGGAGTTCCTCCAGCTGGGGCAGCCTCAGGCACCCAGAGATGGCTCATGTCCCCTAGCAGACACCAATTGGCAGAGACCACCACCTTGCTCTACAAAAGCAGCTGAGCAATTGGCCCTGGTCACAGGCAAGCAGAAGGAACCCAGGGCAGGAGCTGGCCCAGGGCTCTGTCCTGCACTGTCACCCCCAGGACCCGGGGCCTGCTCTGAGTGACTCCCAGCCCCCACAGCCCCCCTTCTCTCCAGCAAAGACCAAAACACAGCTCTACTTCCCAGAGACAGCCAATGAAGACTGCCAGAGCTGCCTGCGTGGCCACCAGCGGTCTAGGTGCCAGCCCTGGGGACACCTGTCAGCCTGCCCTTCCGGTCTGTGGTCCCCAAGTGCATACCTCCTAGGGCCGGTGTGCGGGGTGCCAAGTCCTCGTACATCTCCAGAGCAAAGTGGCGACCCGGAAGAGCTACAGGCGGTGCTAGTCTGATTTATGGGAGAGGAGAAACCAGCTGAGGACCCGAGCACTGTCTTTAGGGCCTCAGCTTCACCTGCCAGGGGGGCTGCCCCCAGGCTCCCTCAACTTGCTCCAGGAGGAGAGGCAGGACCCTAGGGTGGGCATGCGCCCCACGCATGTCTTTTTTTTAATATATATTTTTATTTATTTGGCTGTGCTGGGTCTTTGTTGTGGCATGTGGGATCTAATTCCCTGCCCAAAGATCGAACCCAGGTCCCCTGCATTGGGAGCGAGAAGTCTTACCCACTGGGCCACCAGAGAAGTCCCACCCCACGCATTTCTGACACGCACTACCTCCCTCTGCCAGAAGCACAGGTGCAGACTTAAAGCACAAGTGAGTTTTATTTTTCTTATAAAAGATGTACAACATACGCTTTAATTTTCTTTCTTTTTTGGAGAGGTGAGAGTATTTCACAGCTCAGTGAAACAGGTGCTGGAAAAAAGATGTTTGCAGTAAAGTTTGATGGGGAGGTCTGACCCCAGACGAAGCTTTCAGCAGCTCCCAGGCACGAAAGCTGAGCTGTAGGAAGCAGGTTGTGCCAGAACCATAAAGTGCAGTGGGCGAACAGGAATTCAATGATGTGTTTTAAGAAGTGTCTTTATGGCGCTTCCCGACGGTGTTGGGAAAGGTTGAGGGTCGGCTGGTGAGCACCTTCTCTTCTGGAGAAGGCCAGGTGGGCAGGGCTGATAAGGGTTGGGCTCTGGGAACCCTGCAGCAGGGGCATTAGTCACCCAGGCTCCCCGTCCCAGGAGAGCAGGTGCTCGTCAAAGCCTGTGGCATGAGCCAAGGGGAGATAGCACGAGGAGCCATGGGGAGACAGCACGAGGCATGCTGGAGCTTATCTACCCTCCTAGGCCCCCCTGCCACCCCCCTGCACTGGCATGTGCCAAGGCTGCTTTCCCAGAAGACAGGTGGGAGAGGCCCCCCAATTCCCAGGTGTGCCTGGAAATTTTCCCAGTTCAGCAGTCCAATCAGATGAATTGTCCGTTCTGCGCAAAAGCCCACAGGGGTTGAAATCAGGCTTCGCCCCGCCTTGTGCAGACAGGCTGGAACACATGGGCCTGATCCCGAGCCCCAGGGAGAAGGAGTGGGTCAGGGCTCTAGCACTCGAGACCATGGCGGAGACAGGTTTACATGAGCCCAGTGTCTCCAGGGCCAGAACAGAGCAGAGAGAGGAGACAGACCTGAGGGGTGGCAAGGAAGGGGGGCCGCTGGGGACCCTTGGCTGCTGTGTACAAAACGGTTTCTAACATGATCCTAGCACAACTTACAAATCGGGTGCTGTTGGTCCCATTTTACAGATGAGGAACCTGAGGCTCAGGGTGCATGGACGCAGTGGTGCTGGGGCTTGCCGTGTCTGATGACCCCAAAGTCCGTTCTCTTTTTAGCACACGGCTCCACCCCTACTGCAGGCCAGAAGGGACCTGCCCTTCTTCTGGAGGCCAGGCCCCTCCTGTGATGACAAAGCCCCCACTGCCTGACCTTAAGCCCCCTCACACTGACACACCTTATAGCAGGACTGTTTCCACACTCTTTCTAATGAAAAGGCATAACCTGGGGTGGGGATAATGAGGCATCCTAGAACTGAGGAAATTAGGCTAAAAGAATTAACCCATGGCCAGTGAAATTAGATACTGCAGAGATCTCTCAAAAAGACTGAATGTCTCCTGGGTGGAAGATCCAGCCTGATGGTATTTACTTATTTAGAGAGAAAACAGGTCCATACACGTGGGCTGTCAGTCTAAAGCCAGAACAAAGGAATGCACAGAGCCCAGGCCAAATGTGGCCATCTGTCCAGAGGACCCACTGGACCATGAACTGAGGCTGCTGCCCTTGGGGCCCAGAGCAGGCACTCAGCTCTGCGTTTGGGCTGAAACACTGAGCAACTGCCCGAGGAAGGTGGGTGGGTGTGCTCAGGACAACGGGATCCGCTTCCAAGTCACTCCACCATCTCCCTAGTTGAGAGCACATGCTGCTGAACAAACTTCAGCCTACAACTTGGCTTCTAACATTGTGGTGCTGGAGAAGACTCTTGAGAATCCTTTGGATTGCGAGGAGATCCAACCAGTCAATCCTAAAGGAAATCAAACCTGGATATGCATTGGAAGGATGGATGCTGAAGCTGAAGCTCAGCTTTGGCCACCTGATGGTTAATTCCAGTGAGTTCCAGAGCCAACTCACTGGAAAAGACAGTTATGCTGGGAAAGATTGAGGGCAGGAGAAGAGGGTGGCAGAGGATGAGATCGCTAGATAGCATCACCAACTCAATGGACATGAATTTGAACAAACTCCAGGTGACAGTGACGGACAGGGAAGCCTGGCGCGATGCAGTCCACGGGGTCGCAAAGAGTTGGACACGACTTAGCGACCGAACAACAATGGCTTTTCCACAGGGAGTGGAGGCCCTGCCCAGGCGCACATGAGTTTCCAGATCCGCTACTATTCTATTTCCCACCATGAACGGCACCTCAACCCTCTGAACTATGCATTAGTCTCCTGTGAGTTTGGTTACTATGTGCCAGTCTTTGAGAGAGGATCATCTCAGGCACAGACAAGAGTTTAGCCGCCCTTGTAGGTATATCCCCCACAGAAAGGCGAGCATGTGTCCATCAAAGACACGTGCAAGGATATTCAGAGCAACTTTACTCCCAAATGTCCCAAACTGGAAACCAAGTGGCTACAAGAAGACTGCACGTAAAACTGTGCCACACCACGGGATGCCACCCAGCAACGAGGAAAAGCAAACCGCTGGCACACAGTAATGTGGGTGGATCCCGCAGACGTCGAGTAAAAGGACCTTACACGCTGCGTGTATGCCTCTGCTGACATGAAGTTCAAGAGAAAACAAAATGAAGAGACAGAAGAAAGATTAGCTGTAAGGGGTACTGATTTACCCCTTACAGCTCAAAGGAAAGAGCCCCTTCCGGGGCAATGGCAGTGCTCTACCTACTGACCAGAGCAGCGGTTGCACAGCTGGATACCTACGTAAAAGTACACCGACTGCAGCAATTCCCTGGCAGTCCAGAGGTGAGGGGCTTCCCCAGTGGCTCAGTGGTAAAGAATCTGCCTGCAGTGCAGGAGATGTGGGTTTGATCCCCGGGTCAGGAAGATCCCCTGGAAGAGGGCATGGCAACCCACTCCAGTATTCTTGCCTGGAGCATCATCATGGACAGAGGAGCCTGGTGGGCTAGAGTCCATGGGGTTGCAAAGAGTCGGGCATGACTGAGCAACACGTGCCAGCGGTTAAGACCTGGCTCTTTCACTGCCATGGAGCCGGGCTCAATCCCTGGTCAGGGAACTAAGATCTCACAGGCCATGCAGCCAAAAAATAAAGAGTACACCAACTGTACACTTAAGGTCTGTACACTTGATGTACTTTACAATATAACTCAGCTGAACATGTAAATGAATGTAATGAAGAAATAGTGTGGGGATCTTCCCAGATCAAAGCTTCTCCAGGAGTTCCCTGGCAGCCTATTGGTTAGGATTCTGGGCTTTCACTACCATGGCCTGGGTTCAGGCCCTGGTCGTGGAACTGAGATCTTGCAAGTTGAGCAGCACGGTCAAATAAATAAATAAAAGATCAAAGCTTGAACCCTAATCAGAGGCAGAAGCCACTTGAGGCAGTCTCCCAGTGTGGTGGTTTTAAAAATACGCCCCCAATTCTTTGATCTTCATCCCTTCCAAAGGTGGACACTAATTCCCCTCCCCTTGAATGTGGACCAGAGGCCTTTAAGCCAGCAGCCACTTCACAGGAGCAAGGCCCCTGGGAAGGGCCCTCTCTACCTCTAACCAAATCCCCGCTTCCTGAGAAACCCTGAGCCTGACCACCCAGTTAAGCTACTCCCAGCTTCCAGACCCTCAGGGACTAAGAGATAATACAAACGTTTGCTGTTTCAAGCCACTAAGTGTCCCGGTAGCCTGTTACCAAGCCGCAACAGATAACTAAAACACGATCTTTCTGTGTCACCCCCACAAACTACCACCTAATGGCTTCTGGTGGGGTGGGGCTTCCACCTAGGTCTGGGGTTCCTGGGACAAGCCCAGCCTCCCCACACTGCCCCTGCCTGCATGAACTCGGGAGCTCAGGCAGCCCTGCCCGCCACGTCTTCTTCAAGCACCGACCTTTACTGGGCGTTGTCTCAGTGCCCTAACACATCCTCCTGCTTCTTCACCTGAGCTCCATGAGGGGAGGGTCCCTGCCTCTCTCCCCAGCACGGCAGTGCTGGCCACACAGAAGGCGCTGGATAAAAACGGACCAAATGAATGGAAATCTCAAATCCTAGCAGACAGACACCACAGCAGCCTGGGAATTCCTGGCCCATCAACTTCAAGAGGTCTGGAAGTTTTCAGCGGCGGCAAGGAGTGGGAGAGGCGGAGAGCTGGATCCTACAGAAAGCGGCAGACCCAGGAACAGGTGTCTGGGCCTCCAGCCTTCCAAGCTCTCCTTCCCACCACCCTGGGATGCTGTTCTCTGACGAAGAAGGGAAATCAGGGCTCCCTGTGGGGACAGTCCCCGTGCCAAGGAGCCACTCCCCACTCCCCACCCTGACCCTGGATGTTCGGGGGGCCAGGGCTTGAAGGGGTGACAAGCACTCCTTTTGCCCCGGGAGCAAAGTCAAGTGCTTCCGGCTGGTGCTTTAAGATCCCAGCGAAGGCATTGCAACTCAACGACAGGAGTAGTTCATCTTGAACTCGACCTCCAATCCCAGAGGACGCCTCCCCTAACCCTCAACCGCGGCCCGCCCCAGGCCTGCCTCCCCAGCCCCATTGGCTGAACCCTCGCTACCGCAAGTCCCAGCCAATGAGCTGCCGTCCCTGCCCTTTTGAAAGGCGATCCAGCCGGGAATGGTCACAGGAGGCCAAGGAGCATGCCCCGAAGGGCAGGGGCAGCTAGACTAGCAGCCCGGGCTATTTCAGGCTCCGCAGATCAGGTTGCCTGCCTTCCCTCTTCTGTTCTGGCCCAGAGTCCAGCCCTGGGACTCATGCCCACCAGGACTCATGGCCCGCGCCGCAACCCCAACCCCGACCCCCCGCCGCCCCAGCCGGAGGAAATAGCTTGATTCCTGGGTGTGGGGAGCAGGGGTGTCACTGTTCTCACAGACACAACTTCCCCTCTCGGCCCCGCCCCGCCCCCCTCCTCCGCCCTGTGTCCCCCAGGAATGAGGCAGAGACAGCTCACAAGTGTCCAGAGGCCAACGATAAGGGCTAAAGGGCACCAGACCACGTGCCCAGAGAGGCAGGCCCCGGGGGGCATGGGGGGAGGTGTGGCCGGCCTGCCCAGGGAGGCCCGTTCCTTGTGGCTATCTGATCCCACCAGGTGGGATGCCAGCCCCAAAGCCCATTCCCTGCCACTCTGTCTAAAATGTCACCACTGGAGAAACCACAGTATTGCAAAGCCGGGGGAGTTGAGAGCCTACTGTGAGATCTGAAGCAAACTCCAAGTGACCGTGGGCTACTCGGCGCAGGCGCCGGGCCTCAGTTTCCCTCCTACACAACAGATTTAGGTGCGAGGTCCTAGGTGCTCTCTGGGGGAGCCCCGCGACCCCTTTCAGTGAGGTGAGGCCACCCTCCTCACACTGCCTCCGATTGGGGCCCTTGACCTGGTCCGGGGGAAGTAGTTTCCGGGGCTGGGCACATGTGGGGCATGGCTGTAAACGGGAGGGGGGTCCATACCAGGCACATGGGACCTTAACTTCCCCAGTTCTCTGGGGTGGACGAGGCGGCTAGTGGGGTGCTGTCCAGCCGGAGAATGCCCACGGAGAGCCGCCCTCGCGCCCCCCTCCTGCTTACACTTACATTTTGCCTCCTTCCAGTCGGTGGAGGTGCTCAGGTCCACCTTCGCCGCCATGGCCAGGGGGGCCCAGGTGCGCACCCCGGCTCTCCGCCCCACCGCCGCCGCCCCCCAAGCCCCAACTCCCGCTGAGGTCCGCGCGCGCGGGTGGTGCGCGCTCAGGGACGCCGGGGGACCGCACGCACTACTGCGGGTCCTCGTGGCACCCGGCGAGGGGCCGGGCCAGGGGCGCGGGGCGCCGAGCAGCTGCCCCGCCGCGCGCAGCTGTGCCAGGAGGCGGGACACTCGGCTCTGCAGAAACATGAGCAGGCGGCGCTGGGCGGCTCCCCGCCCACTTAGACTCTATTTACCAAGCTCAGGGAGTCTCTCCCTTATTTACTTGGGGACCAGGTGGAGCGTGCCAGCCCGAGGCGACCTGCTTGGGAGCCAGCGGGCCGCGCGGCCAGAAAACCCAGGCGCGCCGCTGGGCACCCTGGAACTTGTAGTCCCGGCCGCAGACAGGCCCCCCCCCCGCACTCGTAAACACACGTGCGCGCCCCGCCCAGCCAGCCAAGTCGCACAGCGCTGGAGCCCGGCTCTCAAATGGTCGTGCGCCCGCCGTGCGCCCCTCCTCGGGGCTGGAAGTTGGCAACCTCCAACTTCCTAGTGGGCGACGCCTCTGGCCTCCGACCCTGTCTCCGTCTCTGCCTCTCCAGCCGAGTGCACAGAGGCGGGCGTAAATCCTCACCGGTCACCCGGGCCCCACCCTACCCGCAGTCCCCGGGAGCCGCGCGTCCCCGCCGGCCGGGGGGAGGTGAGGCGAACGGGTAGGTCCGGTTGGGCGACTATTGCCCAGGCCGCTGAGCCTCTGCCTCTTAGCCCGAGGGGCGGGCGGGGCCGCGGCTGGAACCGAATCTAGAGCAACTCGGGAGGCAAGGATATAAGTCCTGGAATTTGAAGACAGAAAATGAGAGTTCCAAGTGGCGTTCTCGGTGTAAGAATTGGGGTGATGTTTTTCTTTATATTTTTCTTATTTTTTTTTACAAGGACTCTAAGCATGGAGTTACGTTATTTTTTTTAACATAAACATGTTAATCTTTGGCATAGTCAATAAAACAGAAATAGATGTTTTTGTGGAACTCTCTTGCTTTTTCGATGATCCAACGGATATTGGCAATTTGGTCTCTGGTTCCTCTGCCTTTTCTAAAACCAGCTTGAACAACTGGAAGTTCACGGTTCACGTATTGCTGAAGCCTGGCTTGGAGAATTTTGAGCATTACTTTACTAGCGTGTGAGATGAGTGCAACTGTGCCGTATTTTGAGCATTCTTTGGGACTGGAATGAAAACTGACCTTTTCCAGTCCTGTGGCCACTGCTGAGTTTTCCAAATTTGCTGGCATATTGAGTGCAGCACTTTCACAGCATCATCTTTCAGGATCTGAAATAGCTCCACTGGAATTCCATCACCTCCACTAGCTTTGTTCGTAGTGATGCTTTCTAAGGCCCACTTGACTTCACATTCCAGGATGTCTGGCTCTAGGTCAGTGATCACACCATCGTGATTATCTGGGTCGTGAAGACCTTTTTTGTACAGTTCTTCTGTGTATTCTTGCCATCTCTTCTTAATATCTTCTGCTTCTCTTAGGTCCATACCATTTCTGTCCTTTATCGAGCCCATCTTTGCATGAAATGTTCCCTTGGTATCTCTAATTTTCTTGAAGAGATCTCTAGTCTTTCCCATTCTATTGTTTTCCTCTATTTCTTTGCATTGATCGCTGAGGAAGGCTTTCTTATCTCTTCTTGCTATTCTTTGGAACTCTGCATTCAGATACTTGTATCTTTCCTTTTCTCCTTTGCTTTTCACTTCTCTTCTTTTCACAGCTATTTGTAAGGCCTCCCCAGACAGCCATTTTCCTTTTTTGCATAGTCAATAAAGCAGAAAAACATCTATTTCTGCTTTATTGACTATGCCAAAGCCTTTGACCGTGTGGATCACAATAAACTGTGGAAAATTCTGAAAGAGATGGGAATATCAGACCACCTGACCTGCCTCTTGAGAAATCTGTATGCAGGTCAGGAAGCAACAGTTAGAACTGGACATGGAACAACAGACTGGTTCCAAATAGGAAAAGGAGTTCGTCAAGGCTGTATACTGTCACCCTGCTTATTTAACTTCTATGCAGAGTACATCATGAAAAATGCTGGGCTGGAAGAAGCACAAGCTGGAATCAAGATTGCTGGGAGAAATATCAACCTCAGATATGCAGATGACACCACCCTTATGGCAGAAAGTGAAGAGGAACTAAAAAGCCTCTTGATGAAGGTGAAAGAGGAGAGTGAAAAAGTGGGCTTAAAACTCAACATTCAGAAAACGAAGATCATGGCATCCAGTCCCATCACTTCATGGCAAATAGATGGGGAAACAGTGGAAACAGTGTCAGACTTTATTTTTCTGGGCTCCAAAATCACTGCAGATGGTGACTGCAGCCATGAAATTAACAGACGCTTACTCCTTGGAAGAAAAGTTATGACCAACCTAGATAGCATATTGAAAAGCAGAGACATCCCTTTGCCAACAAAGGTCCGTCTAGTCAAGGCTATGGTTTTTCCAGTGGTCATGTATGGATGTGAGAGTTGGACTGTGAAGAACGCTGAGCACCGAAGAATTGACGCTTTTGAACTGTGGTGTTGGAGAAGACTCTTGAGAGTCCCTTGGACTGCAAGGAGATCCAACCAGTCCATTCTGAAGGAGATCAGCCCTGGGATTTCTTTGGAAGGAATGATGCTAAAGCTGAAACTCCAGTACTTTGGCCACCTCATGTGAAGAGTTGACTCATTGGAAAAGACTCTGATGCTGGGAGGGATTGGGGTCAGGAGGAGAAGGGGATGATAGAGGATGAGATGGCTGGATGGCATCACTGACTCAATGGACATGAGTCTGAGTGAACTCCGGGAGTTGGTGATGGACAGGGAGGTCTGGCGTGCTGCGATTCATGGGGTCACAAAGAGTCAGACATGACTGAGTGACTGATCTGATCTGATCTGTGGGATCTTAGTTCCTAGACCAGGGATTGAACTCTGGGCTCACGGTGGTGAAAGTGCAGAGTCCTAACCACTGGACTTCCAGTTCAGTTCAGTTGCTCAGTCGTGTCCAACTCTTTGCGACCCCATGGACTGCAGCACACCAGGCTTCCCTGTCCATCACCAACTCCCAGAGCTTGCTCAAACTCATGTCCATCAAGTCGGTGATGCCATCCAACCATCTCATCCTCTGTCATCCCCTTCTCCTCCTGCCTTCAACCTTTCCCAGCATCAGGGTCTTTTCCAGTGAGTCAGTTCTTCGCATCAGGTGGCCAAAGGATTGCACCTTCAGCTTCAGCATCAGTCCTTCCAATGAATATTCAGGACTGATTTCCTTTAGGATGGACTGGTTTGATCTCCTTGCAGTCCAAGGGACTCAAGAGTCTTCTCCAACACCACAGTTCAAAAGCATCAATGCTTTGGCACTCAGCTTTCTTTATAGTCCAACTCACACGTCCATATGTGACTACTGGAAAAACCATAGCTTTGACTAGACAGACGTTTGTCGGCAAGGCAATGTCTCTGCTTTTTAATATGCTGTCTAGGTTTGTCATAGCTTTTCTTCCGAAGAGCAAGCGTCTGTTAATTTCATGGCTGCAGTTACCACCTGCAGTGATTTTGGAGCCCAAGAAAATAAAGTCTGTCACTGTTTCCATTGTTTCCCCATCTATTTGCCTTGAAGTGATGGACTTCAGTCAAGGCTGTGTATTGTCACCCTGCTTATTTAACTTATATGCAGAGTACATCATGCGAAATGCTGGGCTGGATGAAGCACAAGCTGGAATCAAGATTGCTGAGAGATATATCAATAATCTCACATACACAGATGACACCACTCTTATGGCAGAAAGCAAAAAAGAACTAAAGAGCCTCTTGATGGACGTGAAAGAGGAGAATGAAAAAGTTGGCTTAAAATTCAACATTCAGAAAATGAAGATCATGGCATCCGGTCCCATCACTTCATGGCACATAGATGGGGAAACAATGGAAACAGTGACAGACATTATTTTCTTGGGCTCCAAAATCACTGCAGATGGTGACTGCAGCCATGAAATTAACAGACGCTTGCTCTTCGGAAGAAAAGCTATGACAAACCTAGACAGCATATTAAAAAGCAGAGACATTGCCTTGCTGACAAACGTCTGTCTAGTCAAAGCTATGGTTTTTCCAGTAGTCACATATGGATGTGTGAGTTGGACTATAAAGAAAGCTGAGTGCCGAAGCATTGATGCTTTTGAACTGTGGTGTTGGAGAAGACTCTTGAGTCCCTTGGACTGCAAGGAGATCAAACCAGTCCATCCTAAAGGAAATCAGTCCTGAATATTCATTGGAAGGACTGATGCTGAAGCTGAAGGTGCAATCCTTTGGCCACCTGATGCGAAGAACTGACTCACTGGAAAAGACCCTGATGCTGGGAAAGGTTGAAGGCAGGAGGAGAAGGGGATGACAGAGGATGAGATGGTTGGATGGCATCACCGACTGGAGAGACATGAGTTTGAGCAAGCTCTGGGAGTTGGTGATGGACAGGGAAGCCTGGTGTGCTGCAGTCTATGGAGTCGAAGAGTCAGACACATCTCAGCAACTGAACTGAACTGAACTGATGGACTTCCAGGGAACTCCCTATAGTGGGTATTTTTATAACCTGGAACAAAGAGCCAGGGTTTCTAGGAAGGTTTTAGTACTAACTTTGCTCTTTCTTACTGGGCTACACTGGCCCCCTGTGACTTGCTTCTTGAGCTGTAAATTAAGAAGTCAGTGCTCAGGTCTGACTGCTTACAAACCCACCCTGTGTTCCAGGCCTCTCTGGCACTGAGTGTGGCAAGAACTCTTCACAGGGCTGCGAGGAGCAGCACCGAACCCTCCAGCAGATGCAGTTGGCACCACTGCGGTGCCCGAGTGGATCAGAGGGAGACCTGCAGGCAGAGAGTAAATCAGAAGCCAGGGAACCCGAAGGAAGGGCCAAGGGCCCCCAACACTCCAGGACCACCAGCAAGGCCTGCGCCATTCCCAAAGAAATTCAGCAAGATTTGTTCAGGATGCAGGTGTCAGGCCTGAGGTCACCTCACCACTTGCTGCTTCTCCAATAACTCAGTAGTGCCAGAAGGGCCTCGCCAACTGCCTCCAGGATGGCAGCCACTCACAGGGGACTAGGTCTCAGCTGGCGCCAAGTTAAGCCCTCTACGCCCATTTGCTCTACTTCTATAAACTCAGTAAATGCCGCCACACACTGCCCCAGGATTTGATGAGAAGCCTGGACTGGCCCAAGGTTGACATGGCCTGTAGGAGTCATAGGCCACGCTTGAGTCAAGGTTGTTCAGTTCCCATCTGTGGTCCGGAAAGTGATCACACAGATGTCATTGATTCAAGCAATGAAGCCTGTGGGTGACCCTGTGTATCAGTTTCCTATTGTTGCTATAACAAATTCCCATAAATTTAGCAACTTAAAGAATAAACAGAATTCATTTCCTTAAAGTTCTGTAGAACAGGAGTCTGACGTGGGTCTCACTGGGCTGAAAAAAAATAAAGTGTCTGCACCAGCCGCCAGAGACCGCCCATGTTCCTTGGCTCACGGGCCCCTTCCTCCATCTTCAAAGCCCGCAGCGTTGCGTCTCACCAGTCTTCCTTGGTGGCCTTTCGCTCTGACTCTTCTGCTTCCTTCTTCCACTTTCAAGGCCCTTGTGATTCCACTGACTGGGCTGACCCAGGACGATGTCCCATTGCAGTCTGCTGATGAGCAGCCATAGTTCTATCCACAACCTTAGCGCCCCTTGGCCACGTAAGGTAACATTCACATGCTCCAAGGATTAGGATGTGGACATCTTTGGTGGTGGGAGGGGCATGATCCTGCAGACTACACCCTTCCCGGCAAAGTCTGGAGAGCAGAACAAGGGAGAGGCAGGGACCCAGACATCGAAAGTCTCAGTGCCCATGAGGAGGCTGCCTTCTGCACAGAGCTGGAAATCCACGTCCCCCACAGCCAGGCCACAGAAGCACCCCAGACACCCTCGGCATCGAAACTAGTCCTTCTGTTTCTTTTTGCTCTTCTTCAGCTCTGTTCTCACACGACAGCCAGGATAGAGAACGTCCCAACCAACAGCCCACCAGGGTTTGGCCTAAAAGAGGCCTGGACAGGTCTAGGCAGGGAAATGTGATTCTGACTTGGCAAGGAAGGACCTCGTCACAGAGTTTCAGCTGGACCTTTTAGAAAAGGTAAAATCTGAGACTGCCCTGGTGTCTCAGTGGTAAAGAATCCACCTGCCAGTGCAGGAGATGTGGGTTCAGTCCCTGATCCGGGAAGACCTTAGTTGCCTCGGAGCAACTAAGCCCAGGTGCCACAACTACTGAGCCTGTGCTCGAGAGCCTGCGCGCCCCAACTGCTGAAGCCCGTATGCTCGAGAGCATTCGTGCCCCAACTACTGAAGCCCCTGTGCTCGAGAGCCTGCGTGCCCCAACTGCTGAAGCCCGTATGCTCAAGAGCCTGCGCGCCCCAACTACTGAAGCCCGTGTGCTCGAGAGCCTGCGCACCCCAACTGCTGAAGCCCGTGTGCTCGAGAGCCTGCACACCCCAACTGTTGAAGCCCGTGTGCTCGAGAGCCTGTGCACCCCAACTGCTGAAGCCCGTGTGCTCTAGAGCCTGCACACCCCAACTGCTGAAGCCCGTGTGCTCGAGAGCCCGTGCTCCCCAACTGCTGAAGCCCGTGTGCTCGAGAGCCCGTGCTCCCCAACAAGAGAAGCCACCACAATGAAGCCCTTTCCCCATAACTAGAGAGTAGCCCCAGCTCACAACTGAAGAAAAGCCTGCGCAGCAACGAAGACCCAGCACAGTCGAAAATAAATAAGTTACTATTTCTTTTAAAAAAGAAAGAAAAGGTAAAATCTTGCCAGGTACCAAAGATTTGTGTGTGTGTCGAGAGCATTCCAGGCCCAGGGACTCGCAGAAGCAAAGGTGTGCACGTCTGGAATGCCGACTCGTCCAGTGGGGGTGCGGACACCTGGTGTTGTCTGTTGAGGGCTTTTAATGTTGGAAGGGGCTTCGTGCAGAGAAAAGCTGCCTACTGCTGCTTGTGTTTAAGTGAATATTGTATTTATTAAACTTATAAATTAAAAGAACTAGCTTTTCTTAAGCATCCAAATGCAACTTGCAAATCTAGTTTTCTATTTATAAATCTAATTTTTGTATTAAAATAAGAATAATTACTTTCACTTAGTCTTTGATGAATATTTAATTAACTCACAGGTTCAACAGATTAAATTCTAAAAATGAATGCCAATTACAAATATAGGTAATTAAATTCCCTAATAGATTTTAAACTACATTTTACAGAGTTGAAATAGCTGGTCCTCTCAAACGCCTCAAACTCAGCATAAGAGACTCACACATCTAACAAGCATATTTTTTTCTTTTTTGTTCTTTTTTTCTTTACAAACAAGGAGGAAGTAGAGGGTAAAGAGGCCTTCATCCTGCACTCCATTCCCCACTTCCAAGCCAAGCATATTTTTTCCTAATCAGTTAGCAGTTTTTATCCACTAATAGATTAAACATATAAATATGGTCAATCAGTTCTCTTAAATATTCAAACGCTGTTTATGAACTTAGATTCAGTTGTATACTGTCTCAGTTATGTTTTGCTGCCTCAATAAACCACTGAAAACTTATTGCCTTAAAATAACCACCAGGCCTTTGAATCAGCAGTTTGGGCTAGGATAAGCAGGAAGGTTCATCTGCTGGTCTTGTCTGGGTCACTCCTGCAGCCACAGTCATCTGACAACCCACCTGGGGCTGGGGGCCCAGGATGGTGTCACTCATGTGGCTGGCGGTTGGTGCTGGCGGTCAGCAAGGTCCCTTGGTTCTGCCCCACTTGGCCTCCACTAGGCCAGACTGGGCATCTTCACAGCACACTGGTCCCAAGGCCCTGCTCCTAGAGGACCACAACAGAGGCTGCAAAATGCCTCTTGAGGCCCGACTCCGAAGTCATACTGCCTTGCTCTCACCAGTCTGTCATACAGAATTCACACGGTCACGACATTCAACGCATGTCACAAGACCAGCCCAGAATCCAAGAAGTGGAGAAACGGACTTCACTTCCTCATGGGAGAAGCAGCCAAACCCCACTGTCAAGGATGGGTACACTGGGATGTGTGCTTAGTCACTCAGTTGTGTCTGACTCTTGCGACCCCGTAGACTGTAGCCTGTCGGGCTCCTCTGCCCATCGGATTGTCCAGGCAAGAACACTGGGGTGACAGGAGGCACTGTTACAGCCATCACTGCAGGCTGTCTCCCACCCATCCCTCTCTGATGAGAATCACAAATGGGCAGGTTGACGAAAGTGTTTCAAAACACTTAATAAACACTTGGGTATTTGCACAGTGATGACAAAACTTCCTAAACTGGCACCAAGATTCTGGGTTTGCTTTCCTGGCTTCCACCCCATGCAGGATATAAAGCTACCCAGAGGGGCAGAGTCCCCACCTCAGCAGGGCTGAACATGCAGCGAGGTGCAGGACCACAGGACAGTGAGAGAGGCTCCTGCTTCTGGTCTGAGATTTAAGACCAGAGCAGGACCCAGGAGAACTGCCAGAAGTAAACAGACCTCCAAGGCAGTGCACGCTTCTCCCCAGAGGCTTGATTTTAAAGCCCTACCCCATCTCACCACGCCATCTTTCTTCTTTATACTGCCTCATTCAGATAGATGAACCCCTGCACCTCCCGGGTCCCCCTAACATCTTTGCTGTGTATCACAGTTTTGCACCTCCCTTCATCCAGGTTGTCATGTGGTCTTCATATTTTATAACCTGCCTAGTTTCATTTTACTATCTGCTTCAGTGGCCAATATTGTATAGTTATTCTATTTGCAGCCAAAGATGGAGAAGCTCTATACAGTCAGCAAAAACAAGACCAGGAGCTGACTGTGGCTCAGATCATGAACTCCTTATTGCCAAATTCAGACTTAAATTGAAGAAAGGAGGGAAAACCACTAGACCATTCAGGTATGACCTAAACCAAATCCTTTATGATTATTCAGTGGAAGTGAGAAATAGATTTAAGGGCCTAGATCTGATAGATAGAGTGCCTGATGAACTATGGAATGAGGTTCGTGACATTGTACAGGAGACAGGGATCAAGACCATCCCCATGGAAAAGAAATGCAAAAAAGCAAAATGGCTGTCTGGGGAAGCCTTACAAATAGCTGTGAAAAGAAGAGAAGTGAAAAGCAAAGGAGCAAAGGAAAGATATAAACATCTGAATGCAGAGTTCCAAAGAATAGCAAGAAGAGATAAGAAAGCCTTCTTCAGCGATCAATGCAAAGAAATAGAGGAAAACAACAGAATGGGAAAGACCAGGGATCTCTTCAAGAAAATCAGAGATACCAAGGGAACATTTCATGCAAAGATGGGCTCGATAAAGGACAGAAATGGTATGGACCTAAGAGAAGCAGAAGATATTAAGAAGAGATGGCAAGAATACACAGAAGAACTGTACAAAAAAGGTCTTCACGACCCAGATAATCACGATGGTGTGATCACTGACCTAGAGCCAGACATCCTGGAATGTGAAGTCAAGTGGGCCTTAGAAAGCATCACTACGAACAAAGCTAGTGGAGGTGATGGAATTCCAGTGGAGCTATTTCAAATCCTAAAAGATGATGCTGTGAAAGTGCTGCACTCATTACGCCAGCAAATTTGGAAAACTCAGCAGTGGCCACAGGACTGGAAAAGGTCAGTTTTCATTCCAATCCCAAAGAAAGGCAATACCAAAGAATGCTCAAACTACTGCACAATTGCACTCCTCTCACACGCTAGTAAAGTAATGCTCAAAATTCTCCAAGCCAGGCTTCAGCAATATGTGAACCATGAACTTTCTGATGTTCAAGCTGGTTTTAGAAAAGGCAGAGGAACCAGAGATCAAATTGCCAACATCCGCTGGATCATGGAAAAAGCAAGAGAGTTCCAGAAAAACATCTATTTCTGCTTTATTGACTATGCCAAAGCCTTTGACTGTGTGGATCACCATAAACTATGGAAAATTCTGAAAGAGATGGGAATACCACCACCTGATCTGCCTCTTGAGAAATTTGTATGCAGGTCAGGAAGCAACAGTTAGAACTGGACATGAAACAACAGACTGGTTCCAAATAGGAAAAGGAGTTCGTCAAGGCTGTATACTGTCACCCTGTTTATTGAACTTCTATGCAGAGTACATCATGAGAAACGCTGGACTGGAAGAAACACAAGCTGGAATCAAGATTGCCGGGAGAAATATCAATAACCTCAGATATGCAGATGACACCACCCTTATGGCAGAAAGTGAAGAGGAACTCAAAAGCCTCTTGATGAAAGTGAAAGTGGAGAGTGAAAAAGTTGGCTTAAAGCTCAACATTCAGAAAACGAAGATCATGGCATCCGGTCCCATCACTTCATGGGAAATAGATGGGGAAACAGTGGAAACAGTGTCAGACTTTATTTTTCTGGGCTCCAAAATCACTGCAGATGGTGACTGCAGCCATGAAATTAAAAGAGGCTTACTCCTTGGAAGGAAAGTTATGACCAACCTAGACAGCATATTCAAAAGCAGAGACATGACTTTGCCAACAAAGGTTCATCTAGTCAAGGCTATGGTTTTTCCTGTGGTCGTGTGTGGATGTGAGAGTTGGACTGTGAAGAAAGTTGAGCACCGAAGAATTGACGCTTTTGAACTGTGGTGTTGGAGAAGACTCTTGAGAGTCCCTTGGACTGCAAGGAGATCCAACCAGTCCATTCTGAAGGAGATCAGCCCTGGGATTTCTTTGGAAGGAATGATGCTAAAGCTGAAACTCCAGTACTTTGGCCACCTCATGTGAAGAGTTGACTCATTGGAAAAGACTCTGATGCTGGGAGGGATTGGGGTCAGGAGGAGAAGGGGATGATAGAGGATGAGATGGCTGGATGGCATAACTGACTCGATGGACTTGAGTCTCAGTGAACTCCGGGAGTTGGTGATGGACAGGGAGGCCTGGCGTGCTGCGATTCATGGGGTCGCAAAGAGTCAGACATGACTGAGTGACTGATCTGATCTGATCTGATTCTATTGAGAGGTGTGAAAGGGAAAGATGGGTTACAAGGTATTACACGTCCGAAGTATGTACGTGTAAACTATAGGCCTGCCTGGCAGAGGCCTCTCCGCATGCCTCCTCTCAGGGCGAGTCTGAGGGCCTGGCCAGTGACCCAGAGGGGCTCACCCTGTCTTCCTCAGGGACAGGCCTCAGAATGCCGGGAGCTGGAGACCTGGAGCTGGAGACCTGGAGCTGGCTGAGGGAGGGCACTGGCTGCCCCCCTCTAACTTCAGAGAAGGCCTGGAAGGAGGTGGGTGCTCTGGGGACATTTGTCTTGAAATATACGAAACTCTCCAATAGTAGTGCTCGTTGTAACGAATTTTAACACCATAATAAAAATTGAAAACCCCTGTTATGGGCTGAATTATGTCCCCTCTCCAAATTCACATTTTAAATTCCCAATGCTCAATATCTCACAACGAGACAGTATTTGGAGACAGTTTTTAAAGGGGTGGTGAAATTAAAATGAGATCCTCAGGGTGGGCCCTGATCTAATCTGATTGGTGTCCTTATCAGAAGAGGAAAGTTTGGGAGTTCCCTGGTAGCCTAGTGGCTAGGATTCTGGGCTTTCACTGCCTTGGCCCAGGTTCAACCCCTGGTTGGGGAACTGAGATCCCACAAGCCACATGGTGCAGCCAAAAGAAAGGAAAGTTGGACATACACCTGGAGTGCATGCTTGCACAGAGGAAAGACCACGTGAGTTAACAGTGAGAAGCCGGCTGTCTGCAGGTCAAGGGGAAGGACCTCAGAAGAAACCAGGTCTACCAGCACCTTGATCTTGGACTTCCAGACAGAAAATTTCTGTGGTTCAAGCCACCAAATCTTCGGTATTTAGTTATGGCAGCCCTACCAAACTAATCCAGCACCCTTCCCCATTCCCCATCCACAGGAGCAAAACTTGAGCAGTTAGCTGTGTATCCGTCTAGACTTTTCCCATGCATATCCTGTGTATATGAAGATATACACTTTCTTTTTTCTCATACACACTGCTCCATGACTAACTTCCGTTGTTCCACGGTACATCATGGGCATGTTCTCCTGTCAGTATCCACCAGCTTGTTCTTTTGAACACTACTAATACTCCATCCTAAGGAGACAACACCGTGGTTCCCGGTATCCTCCACGGGTATACGTGGGGTCGGGTGCTGTTCCCTTTGCCGTCACAAATAGGACTGCACCATAAAGAAGGCTGAGTGCCGAAAAAGTGATGCTTTCGAACTGTGGTGCTGGAGAAGACTCTTCAAAGTCCCTTGGACTGCAAGGAGATCCAACCAGTCAATCCTAAAGGAGTGAAAGTGAAAGTCACCCAGTCATGTCCGAGTCTTTGCTACGCCATGGATAGTCCATGGAATTCTCCACGCCAGAATACTGGAGTGCATAGCCATTCCCTTCTCCAGGGGATCTTTCCAACCCAGGGGTCAAACCCAGGTATCCTGCATTACATGCAGATTCTTACCAGCTGAGTCACCATGGAAGCCCTAGAATACTGGGAATGGGTAGTCTATCCCTTCTCCAATGGAGCTTTCCAACCTAGGAATCAAACCAGGGTCTCCTGCATTGCAAGTGAATTTTTTACCAGCTGAGCTACCGGGGAAGCCCATTCTAAAGGAAATCAACCCTGAATACTCACTGGAAGGACTGATGGTGAAGCTGAAGCTCCAATACTTTGGCCACCTGATGTGAACAGCTGACTTGTTGGCAAAGACCCTGATGCAGGGAAAGACTGAGGGCAGGAGAAGAAGGGGGTGACAGAGGATGAGATGGTTGGATGGCATCACTGATTCAATGGACATGAACTTGGGCAATCCTTGGGAGATGGTGGGGGACAGGGAAGCCAGGTGTGCTGCAGTCCATGAAGTCGCTCAGTCATGTCCGACTCTTTGCGACCCCATGGACTGTAGCCCACCAGGCTCCCCCATCCGTGGGATTTTCTAGGCAAGAATACTGGAGTGGGTTGCCATTTCCTTCTCCAGGGGATCTTCCCGACCCAGGGACTGAACCCGGGTCTCCCGGATTGTGGGCAGACGCTTTACCGTCTGAGCCACCAGGGAATCCTTCCTGCTTCCAGTGTGCCGGGCTGCAGTCCAGGGGGTAGCAAAGAGTCGGACAGGACTTGGTGACTGAACAACAAAATACTTCCTTGTGCCGCCAGGCTAGGCCCAGACGGGAGAAATCTGTAAACCTGAAGCTGCTTTCTGTACTTTAAATAGACGCTACTCAGTGTGACTTCCCATCAGTAGGATATGAGAGGGCTGCTTTCCCCATGCTCACACTCTGCACCACTTGTTATTTCTCAAGAAACAGATGTTGGAAAGAAGATAGTGGCACTGGCACGTTTGAATCTGAGCAGACCCACTGGACCTAGAGAAGGGTGAGAGAATCAGGAGCAAGGAAGCCTAGAGGGGGCAAGGTCAGAGAGCCTCCCTGGGAGAGGCGGAGGGCCCCATGAGGGAGTAGACACATGATCAGCTCCGTTTACTCACTCACCAAACTTAACACGCATGGACTAGGTCCTAGGCCTGAGTGCCCACGGCAGCGACCAATCATAGGCCCCACACACTGGAAGCAGCATCTCATGTGGGAGGCCTGGATATGACCTGGGAGCCCCAGCCAGCGGTTCCTTTTGCCTCTGGCCACCTACCTGCTCAGGAAGCCAACCCGCCCTTTTCCTTCCCAAAGCCAGGAGACGGATGGGAACTTGCAGAAGGGTCCCTGTCGAACCCTGACAAACTTTGCTGAAATGGACGTGGCTGTAAAAGACGGGAGTCAAGGACACCTCCAATGTTTTCAGCGTGAACCAGCCCAAGAATAGTGAGGCCACTGACAAGAGGGAAGTCAAGGGAAGAACAGCTTCAGGGGAGCATGTTGGGAGCTCTGATTTGAACACATTGCGAAGTCCATTTGCCATCCAAGCGTAGACGTCGAGGAGGCAGCTGGGTAGACAAGTGTGGAACTGGGAACAGATCTGATCTGAAGATAGAAACGTGGGAGTCATCCAAGATGGTATTTATAGCCACGAGGCTGGCGGAGCTCACCCTGGGATGGCCCGTGGACAGCAAGGTCCAGGACTGGGCTCTGGGGCTCTCTGATGAATACTTATTAGATAATAATTACCATCATTTTATTCCTTGAAGTGTCTGGCACAATTCCTGGCTCTGTGAGTTCACTGAATTGAGCAGAACTCTACAGCACTTTATTCTCCCCACGCTTTTCCTGCTATTCAGGACTTGTGTTAGTGGGTAGGTGAAAGTAGCAATCACTCAGTTAAATGGGAAATGAAAATATTCTTTAGGAATTTCTCAGAACCCAGAATGGAACTTCATTCTCCTGTGGAGAAGGAAACTCAAAGTTGTCTTAAGTTTCCACTCCAACAGTGAAAGTGCTTATAAAAACGAAACTCCCACGCTCTACAGACCCCAGAGTTCTGAGCCAAGCCCTGCCCCGCCCCTCTCCTCGCTCCCAGGCCTAGCTTCCTGTCCTCCAGCTGCTTTTCCTGATATTGGTAGAGCTTTTTTGTTGGCTGCGCCTCATGGTATGTGGTATCTTAGGTTTGCAACCAGGGATGAAACCAACTTGAGCTGCGGTGAAAGTGTGGTGTCTTAACCCCAGCACCACCAGGCAAGTCCTCTGGGAGAACTTTAAAACTAAGAGTTTGCTCTGCAGAGAATTTGGTTGTACACGGTGACTCCTTCTGTCTCTCGTTCGCTACAGGATTTACAGCCTCAGCGTTGACTCCAGATTCAGCCCTTGCCATCTTGCTCCCCACCTTGAGAGCAGCAGCACCAAAAATAGCAGCATGAGTCACTGAAGCATCGGGCATCGTCGTCAAGGGCCAGGACGCCTGCTGCGGTGGAGCTTCTGCTTGATTTCCAGGGACCTGGGGAAGGGAACCCTGGCCAGCTGGCCCCCATCACTGCCTCCTGGACCCTGGGGGAGAGCTGAGTTCACTAAGAAATTTGAAGCCTGAACTGGTGGAAATGTTAATGTTCAGAATGGCTTTACCATGACACTGCATAAGGACCTCAGGGTCCCTCATTTGCACCCCTTCTAAAGTTCTATACTTTTTTTTTTTTACACTGTATTTTATTTTTCTTTTCTGAAAGAGGGCTCTCAAAGTTTTATGTTTCAGGTCTGAGAAAACAAGCATGGGTTAATTTTGTTTAATTCTTATTGTGACCTTGGGAAACCATTGGCTTGTCTTCTCTATTTACAGACAAAGGATACGAGAGCAGAGAAAAGCCTTCCTTGGGTTCCTGGAAAATTCCAGGTTTGTTTCAGCCTCAGGGCCTTTGCAGTTCCTATTGCCCTGTCTTGAACTCTGTCCCTGGCTTGGGGCTTTTACTAAGCAACAACTGCTGGGCCCTCCTTCCCTGCCTCCCTGGTAACTACTCTTTATCTTTACTTTTTGTTTTCTTTATGTAGCATTCACCACTCCAGAATTATCTTCATTTGTGCATCTACTTCTTTAACAAATGCTTATGGTACATATTCTGCCATCAGGCACTGTTGTCAGCTTTATAAATATGAAATCATTCAGTCCTCACTACTCTGACACTGAAACTTGTCCATCCACACTTTAAAATGAAAGCAACTGAAGCATGGAGAGGTTAAGCAGATTGCCAAAAGTCACACAGCTGGTGAGTTACAGTACCACCTGTCTCCCCCACTGGAAGACAAGGTTCACCTGTGCAGAGCCTGTAGCTGAGGCCTGCCCTGCTCACTCAAGAGCCCCTGTACCCAGAGCAGTGTGCCACACATACAATCGTACAAACAGGATATGAGACAGCAAAGGCCAGGTCACAGAGAAGGAGGGACGGGAGAGAAGCCTGGAGAGAGGCTGTGGGGGAGATGATGGAAGGCCTCGAAGGGCCTCAAGCGCTGAAGGACGAGCCGGGCTGGGGGGCAGCATTGGGACCGGCAGGAGTGTGGTGGTCTGGGCACCGTGCCAAGAAAGGCAGGATCTTGTTGACAGATTTAACTTAGCAGGTAGGCGGGCAAACGCCTTGGAGTTAACCTCCTTCCTTCATGCCCTGCATCCATTACATGAACAGACCCTGTCAGCACCTCCAAAATGCATTCCTAATCCCACTTTTCTCACCCAAATTCTGCTCCCACCTGGCCCACAGCTCCATCACAGCTTTCCTGGAATCCTGCCACGGCCAACTAGGAGGTCCCCTGGGCTTTCAGCCTCGTCCCTGACACAGCAGTCAGGGGGATCCTGATAAACCTGTCAGATCACATCACTTTCCTGCTCAAAATCCGCTGGCATGTTCCAAAGTGAACACAACGCCATCTCATACTGCAGGGTCTCCTGCCCACCCCTAGTTCCTCTAGTCGCCCCTCCTTCCTACCCCCGCCATTTTGGCTACCCCAAGGCCTTTGCATTTGACCTTCCCTCTGACTGGCAAGCTTCTTCCCTAGGAGTTCCATGAATCTCACTCTTTCACTTCCTCAGGTTTTTTCTCAAGTATGAGCTTCTCACTGGGGTCTGATCTGGTCCCCCTGCTGAAAATGCAACACTGCCCACTTACCCAGTGCTCTGTCTCTACTGCTGGTTCTACGTGCAAACTTTGATTTTTTAATTCCTCACTGCACCTCCCCAGTGCCCACAATTATACCTAAAACACTACAGGGCATATTTGATTAAGCTAGGTGCAAGACACTGTATAACCTACATGGAAGACAAAAATATAAACGAAAATAGACACAAGGCCCTTGTAGGCCCTACAAAATATGCCATGGATGGATACCAAAGTTGCTGCTGTAGGACTCGTGTGGCCCATGGCGTAGTGAAAGCAAATAAACTGGCAGACAGAAATGAGTGAGCTGCTTGCAAGCAGGTCGCCAGAGAACCTTGACAGCTCTTATTAGCCTGCAAGACCTGGCAGAGTTGGTGGAAGGGGGATGCCAGCAGAGGAAACATCTTGCAGGCAGGCCCAAAATAAAGGAGCCCACCTAGCTCAAGGAACAGACGAAGAGTGCGCCTGGAGTTTGGTGCTGAAGGTGGAGGACAGGCAAAGAACAGATGGGAAAAGTGGGCCTGTCATGTAGGCCCTGATCTCCAGTCTAAAAGCTTCCAAAGGTCCAAGCAAGGGAGGGGGTTATCAAGGGAGGCATGCGATCCGCAGCGACCTAGGTTGCAATGTCTGAGAAGGGGGTCACAGAGCTGGGATGAAGAGGACCCTGTGACAACCTATTGGCATAAAGGGCAGCTAAAACACAGGGAAGGGATGGCATTACCCAGCTGGGGGTGGGGAGGTGGGGCGGGCGCAGCAATGCCTAAGACCCTCACCCAAGCTCCCTCTAGACCCCAGACATACAAGGCCTTTGTTCCGTGAACCACACTGGCCCAGAGCGAAATCATGTCTCTCTGACGCTCTAGCCCTTTCTGTTTCTCTGCAGGTACCCGTCCTGCCTTTCGCAAGAGGGCAACGATTTTAAGAATCGCCCAGGACGCCGCCAGTAGGTGATCAAGCACCTCAGTGAGGTCTTTTGTTTCCTTCATCCCCTTACCTCCGAATAACGGAGGCAGAGACCCTTCATTAACGGCTAAAAACTCTACTGCACGAATGTGAACAATCCCACGCCACGGCCCTCTACCCGCGAGGTTCAGCGAGGGTGTGCATCTCCACCGAGGAGATCGGCCAAGATGAAATTCCGAGCCAGTCCTACCCGAGCCCCAGCGCCTTCACCATCACGCGGGATTTTGGGACACCCAGAACCCAATACTGGGATTCAGGGACGGGCCAGGCTGCGCTCCCGAGGCCAATCCAAACTGTCACCCTCACTGGCTGGGACCCCTGAGCCTGACACTCCGGCGAAGGACCAAGACTCAATGCCGCCGGATAGACGCGAACTGTTTCAGACTGACTCGCCGCAGACCGACGGAAGAAGCGGCCCGGGCGGACCCACCAAACCCACACCCTCAGAAACGACCACTGCAGAGCGTGTCTGTGGCCTCAGACTCCCATAACCCACCGCTGCTGTAAAAACCCTACCCTGCTCTTTGAAGGGCAGCAATTTAAACCTATCAGAACAAAGTGTCTGCAACTTACCGACCAATTGAAATTTTTTAAATCTGAAGGCGGTGCTGTCACGGAGTCTGTCAGCCCAATGGGAGAGGTGGAAATTTCCAGAAAGAATAGGACCAATGGGCGCGGCCAGCGCGGCCATGATTGGCGGGCTAAGTGACCAATCGGTGTCGCAGAGGTCCGCCCCTCCCTCCAATCATAGAGTACATGATGGGTGGGGCTTTCAGAGCAACGTCCAGTCTCGAAACGCGGGGGAGGCAGGACTCTCCCCACTGTCCAATGAGAAAGAAGCAAAGATGATGGGCTAGACTTCAAGCCAATGGGAGGAAACCATAGAAAGCCCCCTAGAGGGAAGCGACCAGTGAGCCGGCGAGGAAGAGGCGGGATCTGGGGGTCCCGGCAGCTTCTAGTAGGTTCCAGAAGGCGGCGCGTGCGGTTGGGAACGCGGAGCCGACGGAGTCTATTCAACGGGGTTCCGGACCGGGCTATGGAGCAGGTGAAGGGGGAGGGGCGGGCTGCGGCCCGTGGCCGCTCTGGCACCCGCCAAGGCTGGGCCGCGGGTGGAGGGGCGGGGCGGGCGCCCGATTGTTGTGGCCGGGGCGGGGGCCGGGGTCGGCGGAGCCGCGGGGAAGGCGAGGGCGTGAGGGCCGCGGCGGGCGGCCGGGGAGTGAGGCCTGGCGGCGGGGAGCGCGGGGTCGCCTCAGTGCTCGTCGCCAGTCGACTCGGCGAGATGGGCCGGGGGACGCACCAGTTCGGCTTAAGTCCGGCCCGCGGCGGGAAGAAGAGCCGCGGCTGGGCCCCTGAGGCCTCCCAGGACGTGGGTCCAGGCTGAGCAGGGGATGGCGCCCGCGGCGTTTGGAGGGCTGGAGGTGGGCGAGAGGCCTTGCGAAAGGCGAGAGGGATCAGGTCAACCTCTGGGAATTCGTCTTCTGGGAGAGAGATCTGAGATTGCAAAGAGGTTACCCAGGATTTGGCCCCAGTTAACTTGGAGGAACGCGGGGACGGGAATACACTGCAAGTAGCTGATGGACTCGGTGGCCAGTTGCGGGGAAACCCTACTTCTCTGCATGGAAGGCCGGGGTGGAAGAGTGTTGAGTGAAGGTATGATGAGCAGCAGGCCGACTTCTTAGCCTGATTCGGGAAAGGAGAGGGTGCAACAGAAGTCCTTGGAAAGAATTTCATCTCTACCAGGGTTTTACAAATCATTATGTGCAGCACCTCCCTCTCTTAGTTTTTTCTTTGTATGTGTGTGATTCAAGAGTTGACCGACGACTGGTTCTTCTAAAACGTGGGGTTTTAATTGCACGAGGAGGAATTTGGTTGCTGAAGGAAATTTAAAGTATATAGTTAAGCAGAGAGAAGTAAGTTGTTTGACTTCGTTCAGCGTTATGGGGAGGCTGAGTTTGAGGCTGTTGTGGGTTACTCTCTGTGAGTTAATTGTGTCCTCTGTGGCCTGAGGGTTGTGAGACTCGAGAGAGGTTTTATTGAATTGGAACCTGTTATTGGGCTGTAGTGGTTGATTGGGGGGAGGAGGAGGAACAGCTCGGAGTTTTTATTGGTGTGATCTACAAAACTGAATCTTTTATCCTGGTATATCTATTGCTCCCTTTAGCTAACTCTGGAGCTTCTTTGCTAAATTTTTAAAAAATTAGAGTGGAAACTGAGAGTTTAAACATTTCTTACCCTCATGATAACTAAATTGTGTCTGGGATTGAATAGGCTGTGATACAGACAAGAAACTGATTTTAAATTTAAGAAGAGCGCTCATTCCGAAGTTATCAAAATACGGGGAAAAAATATTGCTTTATCGCACTTGCCCATAGTAGAAGTGTGCATGCAGGTAGACTGAGTAAACTCAGGGACTGCAGTTTACAGGCCCGTTGTACAAGGCGGCCAGGTGTGTTACAACCTGCTGTCCTGCATCCGTTCAGTATGTAACCTTTTTTTCCCTCTTAGATGCATGTTTCAGTTCTAGGAAATACTCAAATAGGAGACATTTTGAGTGTGTAAAATTGTGTTTTTTTTAAACTACCTTTCAAATAAAATCTCACAGTGATAAAACTTAAAATTTGACCACATACAGGCATTATGTGTCAGTTGCATTATGTATGCATTATGTGTCAGTTGATATAAATTTATCAGTTCAAATGCACGCACTTCACATTTTTAGCACACAATCATCTTGTTTAGTCGCTAAGTCACGCTGGACTCTTTGCAACCCCATGGACTGTTGCCTGCCAGGTTCCTTTGTCCATGGGGTTTTTCAGGTAAAAATACTGGAGTGGAGTTGCCATTTCCTTCTCCATCCACTTGATGTTTTCAAGTGCTGATTTCCTGCTTGCAGGAAAGGTGTGCTCAGTTTGGAAAATGTTCTGTAGGATAGGCAAGAATGTCACCAAGGTATTCTCAGCTGCCTCGTGAAACTATTTGAGTTTTTTAACTTCTCACCTTCCAGCTTGAATTCTATAAGATTTTTTTCCTTGCTGGTTAAATTTGGTAGTCTCTCCTTTTTCCTCTTGGAGGTTGTCTTCAGATTTTTCTGGCTAGTGGAGGGTCCCATTTGGTGTGCCTCAGGGTTCCGAAGTCATTTCTCACAGCAGAATTCTTTCTTGCATCAGTACACTGGATGGGCATACCAGGAAAGAATGGCTTGTGTCCTGAGTGACACAGCTGTTCTGACCAATGTGTGGGCGTTTGGGGGGTGGTCCTCCTCTCTTGTTGGGCTCCCTGATTTGGAGAAAGTGAAAGTGAAGTCTCTCAATCGTGTCCGACTCTTTGTGACCCCATGGATAGTAGCCTGCACCAGGCTCCTCTGTCCATGGGATTTTCTATGCAAGAGTACTGGACTGGGTTGCCATTTCCTTCTCCAGGGAATCTTCCCGACCCAGGGATTGAACCCAGGTCTCCCGCATTGTAGACAGACGCTTTACCATCTGAGCCACCAGGGAAGTCCAGTTTGGAGAAGCCTTTTAATTAGAAGCCTGTTCTGATATGGCCAAGGTCCATTTCACACCAGTTGACCCTCTCGGTGTGCCCCTGCTGTTTCGGTTCTGGGTATTTGAGAGACGAGGGAATGGAACTGCAGCAGTGCTACTTGATCCTCCTTCCGTCGGTTTTGTTGCTGTTTAGTCACTAAATCGTGTCCAACTCTCTTGCCACCCCATGGACTGTAGCCGGCCAGGCTCTTCTGTCCATAGGATTCTCCAGCCAAGACTGGGTTGCGGTTTCTTTCTCCAGGGTATCTTCCCAACCCAGGGGTCGAATCCTCCTCTCCTGCACTGCAGGTGGATTCTTTACCACTGAGTCACCAGGGCAGCCCCTTCACTTGTTTAAGTGTGTTTAATATTTAAACATGACAAAAACTGATTTTTATCCTAGCTGCATTTTTTAGCTGTTAAGAAACAGCCACAGTCTGCCGTGTTGTGACATCTACCAGTGGAAACAGATTGTTCTCTGGTGCTCGGTGAGCGTCCTGATGCTCCTGAAGGCCATCCTGGTACCCGAAGGTTGCTGGAGCGTGTACCAGTGCGTCCTTAGTCCTCTGTGTTCCTGGCTCCCTCTTCAGTGAGGAACCTCCCTCTTCAACTAGGCCTGTGTTCAGTTCATCATTTGAACTCTGGAAATCGAAAGGAAATTTCTTTTTCCACAAAAGGCATTCATGCATATGTCCTAGAGTGGCTTCTTCAGCTCAAAGTTGAGACTTTTGGAAGAGTGTCTGGAGTTGTTAATCCCCAGGGGAGCCAGCAAAGGGCAGAGACAGGCCACTTCTTCCTTGTTACTTTATTTTTTCCTTGCTGTTTCCCACAGGCGTGGGAACTGTAAATTAATCTGTGCTTTGTTTTTTCTGATGTGTAAAGTAACCAGTTTGTCAACAACTACAGAAAGGAATGAGTGTCACTTAAGAAATAGGGACTAAAGAAGAATTTCATGGGGCGAAACTGTATTGGTTCCTCTCTTCTCAGGTAAATGAGCTCAAAGAGAAGGGCAACAAGGCCCTGAGTGCCGGCAACATTGACGATGCGCTGCAGTGCTACTCCGAAGCCATTAAGTTAGACCCCCAGAACCACGTGCTCTACAGCAATCGCTCTGCGGCCTATGCCAAGAAGGGAGACTACCAGAAGGCTTACGAGGACGGCTGCAAGACCGTTGACCTGAAGCCTGACTGGGGCAAGGTAAGCCGCGCAAAGGGGGCTTTTCAGGAGCCCGGAAGCTCCTCTGGGGTAGCTCTGGCCTGCCTGGCCACCTGTCCTGAGAGACTCGTAGTTGGTTACTGCCCTCTCCTTGGTCTTCCTGCCTGTTAGAATGTTCCTCAGAGTGGTGACATGTTTTGTCACATCTGAGGTACTGTTAGTTAAGACATGTTTTACTTTCTGTACTAAGAGAAAACTGCTCTAGAAGCTAACAGCACTTGGCGTCATGAGATGAACTGGGCTGAAGCGGCCGTGTTCTGCAGGGTCGACAGATACTACCGTTGTGTCCTGGTCCTCTTCCTGTTTGTTGGTTTGTTTTGTGGCCTTCACGTGAATACCCGTTTTGTTCCATGAATTGTAAAGTAGATTGTTTTGACTTCATCTTTGGGATTTACCTCTGGGTGTCTTATTTTTTATCTTTCTTTGCTGGTTTAAGGGCTACTCACGAAAAGCAGCGGCTCTTGAATTCTTAAACCGATTTGAAGAAGCCAAGCAAACCTATGAGGAGGGTTTAAAACATGAAGCAAACAATCCTCAGCTCAAAGAAGGTTTACAGAATATGGAGGCCCGGCTGGCAGGTAGACCCCAGAACACTGCCCTGCCCCTGTTACTGACTGCTGTTTTATACTTGGGTAGTGTTGAGGCTCCCCCCACCCCCAGTGTTGGTTTAGTAGGCCACAGGGGCACAGTAACCGACTTCCTGGTGGTGCGCTTTCCTTTATTCAAAACAGAAAGGAAATTCATGAACCCTTTCAACATGCCTAATCTGTACCAGAAGTTGGAGAGTGATCCCAGGACCAAGACTCTGCTCGCAGATCCTACCTACCGGGAACTGATCGAGCAGCTGCGGAACAAGCCGTCCGACCTGGGCACGTAAGTTCAAGGCGGCAGGTTTGTCTCTAGAAACAAACACAACTGTTGTGGTTTCTTCCTAGGACCCTGTGGCAGGGGTTCCCTAGACCAGACTGGGGTTTCTGCCTTTGTTTTTTCCCTCCAAAGAGCAGTCCGAGTTTACTGCTTTATTGCTTATTTGTATTTCTAGAAAGGGTCGGGGGGATCACGTATTAGAGTAATCTGGGGGGCTTGTTCTGCCCCTCCCCACCTTCACTGCACTCTTGGCAGTGCTGACCTGGCATCAGCTCTGTATTTTCTGTATACACAGGCATACATTTTCACATGAGGCGTGTTTTTGTGCTGAATGTATGTCAATACCATTGATTCTGTTTCATGGTACATGTACCTTGATAGTGAGAACCCAACATAGTCCTCTCTATTGGTGTGTTGGAGTGGAAACTCAAGGTTGAAAGCACATCAGATCTAAAGATCGGCTCTAAATCTTGTGCTGGTGTCTGTGACTGCCTGGGTGCCTCTGACCTGAGATCAGACAGAGTGTACCTGTAACTCACTCCCCTGTGTGTCTGCTGGCCTCGAGAAACAAACCCCATCTGCGTTACCTCATATTTTATATGGAATTTTGAGGGGTTGAGCATTCCGCAGTTGTAACTCATGGGTAGTACAGAACCTAGCAACCTTCCCATGGGTAAGAATCTTTTCTATTCAATAATCTGAGCTTTAGCAGTAAGTAGGGTTTAAGATCAGTTCTGGAGAAGACTAAGTGCTGTTCTTCATTTTTTTAACCAATACTAGGAAACTGCAAGATCCCCGGATCATGACTACTCTTAGCGTCCTGCTCGGAGTTGATCTGGGCAGTATGGATGAAGAGGAGGAAGTTGCAACACCTCCACCACCACCTCCTCCCAAAAAGGAGACAAAACCAGAGCCAATGGAAGAAGATCTTCCAGAGAATAAGAAGCAGGTTGGTGTGTGTGGATCTGTCTCTCTAGAACACTTTACTATCATGCATTTAGAAACTGCCTAGTAGCCGGCAATATGTGTCCGGTAGGACCATCTTCAGACTTCGGATGGCTGTGCTGGTTTTTTGAGTGCTCAGTGTGTGGTCAAATTACTGTTATTGATAATTAAAATGTTTCGTATGTTAAAAGGTCCATGTAACAAGCAGTTCCATAGGAACTGTGTGTCTCAGAGTCTGCCACAGGGTCCCACGGCCACTGTGGTTCTGGCTCATGGTTCTGGCAGTGTGGACATCAGCCAGGGTCAGCCTGAAATCTGTGTGTGGCCCTTGTTCTTGTTGTGATCCAGAAGAATGTTGTCTGTCAGCTCATATGCTTCTGTTTCCTGGCTTAGCGGACAACTTTCAGTCTCTCAGAGCATCAGGCCTGTGCTGAACGGTTTTATTTCCCTTCTTATAAATGGGAACAGCAGATTGTTGCCAAATTTAGTACCGTTAAATGGGTAAGCGTTGGTTGCTCATGGTGTCTCAAAGCTGGAAAAAGGCCCTACGATGTGGGTGATCGTGAGTCTGCTGCAGACTCCTGCCACCAGGACTGCTCCTCCTCACCCCTCTGCTGTCGTTCCCTGGTGGCTGGGACCCAGAGACTGCGCGTGAGAGAGACCAAACTTGCTCAGCCTCTTGGGTTAAACCCAGCACAGAGCTGTGTTGTCCGCTCTCAGGTTGTTTCAAGCTGAGGGGATTTCCTCTTCTCTGAGGAAACCCTCACTTTCGGACAAAAATCCAGGAGAGTAGGTGGGATAAGGGGGTGTCTTGGAGGAAGCAGAGAAGAAACCAGTTTTCCATCTTAACAGCTGATACTCCCCTCTGGGTGTGGAGAACCTGCTTCCTGTAGCCTCGTCGGGTGTGTGTGCTGTGCGTACCTGTGACATCCCAGGCACTGGCTCCCTTTGCCATCTGGGTTAGATGTGCTCAGCCCTCCTCCTTCCGCACCTCCTCTAGGCGCTGAGAGAAAAAGAGCTGGGGAATGAAGCCTACAAGAAGAAGGACTTTGACACGGCCTTGAAGCACTACGACAAAGCCAAAGACCTGGATCCCACCAACATGACGTACATAACCAACCAAGCAGGTGAGGCCCGGCCCGTGCGCGGGAGTGCTCCCAAGGTCCCGCGGAAGAGGCACGGGCTGACTCTTCTTGATCCTCTGCTTGGCAGCCGTGTACTTCGAAAAGGGTGACTATGGTCAATGCCGGGAGCTTTGTGAGAAGGCCATTGAAGTGGGGCGAGAAAACCGAGAAGACTACCGACAGATTGCCAAGTACGCTTGACCTGGAGTGCCTTGAGTAATCGGGAGGGTCCCGTGTCTGCAGTGGGAGGGGGCTGGAAAGGAGGCTGCAGGGACTGAGACTGAAGGTGTTAGAAGGATGTGGTGTCGGGGGCACGATGTGGGCCTTGTGTCTAGATGTTTTGCCTCTGCAGAGGCTGACCTTGTCTGTGCTCTGCCCTTAGCAAATTCTTCTTTGTGTCTTTGTCAGAGCTTATGCACGAATTGGCAACTCTTACTTCAAAGAAGAAAAGTACAAGGATGCCATCCATTTCTACAACAAGTCTCTGGCAGAGCACCGAACCCCAGATGTGCTCAAGAAATGCCAGCAGGTGGGTAGGGAATGAGGGATGTTTTCTTAACTCAATTTATTGTAGTCATTTTTATTTAGTAATGAATTTGTTGTCTTTGGTTATTTTATATGACGTGTCTCCTGTAAATGATGACAACACATAGAAATAGCCCAGTTTTTCTGCTGTCTTTTTTAGTCGGCCAGCATTTTGACCTTAAATTTGTTGAGGGTCAGCGCACTGACAGTGTTGTGGTTTTTATTGTAAATTAAGACCCTGATGCTGGGAAAGATTGAAGGCAGGAGGAGAAGGGGACGACAGGGTGAGATGGTTGGATGGCATCACCAACTCGATGGACATGAGTTTGGGTAGACTCCAGGAGTTGATGATGGACAGGGAGGCCCGGCGTGCCGCAGTCCATGGGGTCATAAAGAGTCGGACACAACTGAGCGACTGAACTGAAATGAAATTTTTTCTTACTTTATACAACCAAATTATGCAGGGGGGTGATTTTATTCACACAAAGATTGGTCAGAAAAATAAGAGCTGTTAGTCCATCATTTTCACATAAGGCATATCTTTGTACCAAGTGTATGTCAATACCATTTGTTCTGTTTCATAGTATATATACCTTGATAATGAGAAATACAAAATTCTTTTCTTTAATTGAGGTAAGGTTGATTTACAACGTTATTTCAGTGGTATAACAACTCAAAACTTACTAACTATAGTGTATATTTAAAGTTATAAAATATTGGCTATGTTCTCTGTGCTGTACAATATATCTTTGTAGTTTGTACATAGTGTAAGGAATATAAAATTATTAATCCCAAAATTAAATCTCACCAGCAGTACCTCATAGCTCAGTCGGTAAAGAATTTACCTGCAGTGCAGGAAACCCAGGTTCAATTCCTGGATTAGGAAGATCCCCTGGAGAAGGAAATGGCAACCCACTCTGGGATTCTTGCCTGGAGAATTCCATGGACAGAAGAGCCTGGCAGGCTACAGTCCGTGGGGTCACAAGAGTCGGACACGACTGAGTGACTAAACCACCACCACCAAGCAGTACTTTTCTGAAAATTGAAATTCAGACTTTTTATTAGCCCAGTGTTATGAGAGTTTAAATGACTATTTCAAGAATTTTTTTAGGCAGAGAAAATCTTGAAGGAGCAAGAGCGGCTGGCCTACATAAACCCTGACCTGGCCTTGGAGGAGAAGAACAAAGGCAATGAGTGTTTTCAGAAAGGGGACTACCCCCAGGCCATGAAGCACTACACGGAAGCCATCAAACGGAACCCCAAAGACGCCAAGCTGTACAGCAACCGAGCTGCCTGCTACACCAAGCTCCTGGAGTTCCAGCTGGCGCTCAAGGTGAAGGCAGGGTAACCTGTCCACGAGGAATGTGTTCTTCCTCTTTTCGTGCGTTCGTCAACATCAGCTTGACGTTCTTGCTTTGATGATAGATTCAAGGTGGTGGTGCGTGTATGAGACTGAAAGTCCAGGGCCTGTGTTACCCTGTGCTGGCCCATGTAGTGTTGTTTCGCGTGTAGGAAGTATTTGGGAAAGTCGATCCTTTGCCCTTCCCGTTGCCTTTCTTCATGTGGTAATCATTTTGCCTTTTGACGTTTTAAATGCACGGTTGAGCGGCGTCGAGTCTGTGCGCACTGTTGTGCAGCCATCACCACCCTCTGCTGCAGAGCTTTTCCATCTTCCCAAGTGGAAGCTGCATCTTCTAACACTAAACTCCCCATTCCTCTCCTCCAGCCCCTAGCAACCAGCGTTCTGTTTTCTGTCTTTGATCACTCTGGGGACCTCCTGTAAGTGGGATCATATAGTACTGGGCCTTCTGTGCCTGGCTCGTGTCACTTGGCATAGGGTCTTCAGGGTTCATGTTGTAGCCTGTAGCGTTTCCTTTTCGTGGCTGAGTGGTCTGTAGCGTGGATAGCCCGCACTGTGTGTTTGTCGGTTCACCCATCAGTGGAGGTTGGGTTGTCCCCGCTTCGGGCGGTGCGGAGCGGTGCTGCCGTGAGCGTGGGTGCACAGACAGCTGTCTGCCCCTCGTGTCGGTCCTTCCGGGTGTTGCATGCAGCGGCGGAGGTATTGCAGTTCTGTGTTTAACTTGGGGGAAGGGGTGAACTGCCTCGCTTTCTATAGGAACTTTACCATCACTCCTTTCTTCGGTACTCAGTAATATGGGTCTGCTGCTGTAAGTCACATCGCACGTGGTCAGGTATGCCAGTATTCAGCACTGGAGGAGTTCCTCTCCATCATGCCCTTGAACGTGAGCTAATCTGTGCATCTTGGCAATTGGATCTATCTAGAGACCCCAGTACCTGAGTCCATGATGGTTTTTGTCTGATGACCCAGATCTTTTGGGTCCGTCCAGCCTAGAGACATCACTGCTGCTGGAAGGACTGCACAAGGGCCGTGTCAGAAGCAAGTTGGTTTGCAAAGCAAAGAATAACATTGTTAATCACCTGAGAGGCGGCATAGGACTTTTCCCAAACTGCAAATGGGAGGAAGGAATCAGCAGGATCGCTTCTGGTCTTCGGGCTCCTCATTAGCCATTGGTTGGGCCACGGTGCGCATGGCACACTGCATAGCGTTCTTTGTCCTGTAATTTTATGTTCTGAAGACACATCAAGCAAGTATACAAAATACCTGTGTTTTCCTTCATTTTCAACAATAAGCACTGACGCTTGCTAAAACTGTTTGTGAAAGGAAATGATACATTTTGACACTTGACCTCATAGGTTTTTGAGCATACATGTCCTAAAATGACTCTCCTTATCCATTCACAACATTATTAGCACCTAATAATAGCAAAGCTAAGGCCATTTTCAGATTTCCTCACTGGTCTAAAAATAAAGTTATGGAGTTGTCAGTATCGGGGTCCATTTATTTCCTCTGGTGATCATTGTCCTTTTTAATTTTTTGAAGTAGAAGTTTCCCTACATTTCGGGGTTTTTTCCCTCATTAACATCAGCCTTCTAAGGAATCTAGACCCCTTCCCTTGAGAGATGGTTCAGGATCTGGTTTCTTGTGTCTTGACGTTCTCCTTACTTTGGTTCTCTGCTCTCCTTTTCTCCTTTATCTGGGCCTTCTATTGAATCACCATGAGGCCAGAGTTACAGAAGTACTGGGGTGGGGAGTAAATTGGAAGATTGGGACTGGCATATACACACTATTATATATAAGATAACTAATAAGGCTCTTCTGTGTAACACAGGAAACTCCACTCCATACGCTATAATGGCCTATATGGGGAAAGAATCTTAAAAACAGCGATTATTTGTATATGTGTAACTAATTCACTTTGCTGTATACCTGAAACTAATTCAACATTGTAAATCAACTGTACTTTAATAAAGTTTTAAAAATAAGGGGCTTCCCTGGTGGCTTAGTGGTAAAGAAACCACTTGCCAAAGCAAGAGATATGGATTCAATCCCTGGTCTAGGAAGGTCCCACATGCTGCAGAGTGCCTAACCCAGTGCACCACAATTATTGAGCCTGTGTTTTAGAGCCCAGAAACACAGCTACTGAGCCCACATGCCTTAGAGCCTGTGCTCTGTAAGAAGAGAAGCCGCAGCAGTGAAAACCCCGTGCAGCCAAAAATAAGTAAAAGAGGCACTAGAACAAAAGTCGCATGTCCTGTAATGGCCCTGGGTGAACAGTTGGGTTTGTGATTCCAGGTGATGAGTCAGCTGTGGGGTAGCTCCTCTAAAGGAATGAGCCTGATTCGTTTCTGCTTTTCCTTCCTAGGACTGTGAGGAGTGCATCCAGCTGGAGCCAACCTTCAGTAAGTGTCTTCCTGTGCTGCTCCGCTGCCCCCTGTCTGGCCAGAGGGTTGAGAAGAGAGAGCATTCTCTGCCTGTGTGTCTTTGGAGGTTATAATGTTTTGAAGCTAGTGTCAGGCTGAGGAGTGATGGTGTTCAGAGCAGGTGAAAGCAGGCGGAAGTGTGGTCTGGGTGATGCCTCACCTCTCTCCTTTTCTGTCTCCAGTCAAGGGTTATACCCGGAAAGCAGCTGCCCTGGAGGCGATGAAGGACTACACGAAAGCCATGGATGTCTACCAGAAAGCACTCGACCTGGACTCTAACTGCAAGGTGGGGCTGCCCTGGCCTTCAGGGATCTCTGCCCTGCTTCCCTTTCTCTGATTCTTTCCTCTCGCCCTCCCCCTCAATGACTCCTGTTACCTTGGACCTGCTGCAGCAGTGAGCCAGGTAGTGCTAACGCTCTCCCCTTCTGGCCCTGCCGGAATGCAGGAGGCCGCAGATGGTTACCAGCGCTGCGTGATGGCCCAGTATAACCGACACGACAGCCCCGAGGATGTGAAGCGGCGGGCCATGGCCGACCCGGAGGTGCAGCAAATAATGAGCGACCCGGCCATGCGGCTCATCCTGGAACAGATGCAGAAGGACCCCCAGGCGCTCAGCGAGTGAGTCGAGCTGGGGGGTGACGGCCTTGGAGGGAAAAGGTGGACAAAAACAGTGAGAATGCACGACTTTGGCAGCAGTGTGATCCACCTAAGTGGCGTTTATACAGTCTAATTCTCGGTTAAAAGGTTGGCAGGTGGTAGTGAGCTGGAAGGGCTTTGTTTGTTGGCGATAATGGCTTAAGTGGTTAGTTAGAAAGACCAGTGTTGCTGGGAAAAGGTCTCAGTGTACTGTTTCCGTGGGCTCGTGTCCAGTGAGAGTGGTCAGGTTCCAGCCACTGGCAGAGGAGGCCCGTGCGGTTCTCCCACAGGGCAGTTTCCACCAGGACTCCCCTTACCACCTCTTGCTGATTGTGTCCAGGGCGGGTTGCACTGGGGCTTGCTCTGCGAGCAGGTAAAAATTTTTAGGGGTTAAGTCTCATTTCGGGTAACTTTGCCTCTTTGTCAGACACTTAAAGAACCCTGTGATAGCACAGAAGATCCAGAAGCTGATGGATGTGGGTCTGATAGCCATCCGGTGATGACTTGCGCATCATCCCCTTCCCTTCGCCCTCATGTGGAAAGAGGAGCTGGGACCGCGGCACGCAGCACGGAGCAGAAGGAAGAGAAGGGGCGACAAGCGAACAGCGTATCTATATATTTATACAGACCTACATGGAAGATTCAGAGACTTACACTCGCGCATTCGTGCAGCTGCTGCCTCTGGGCCCTCCCAGCACACGCATGGTCCTTCCCCTGCCCCCCAGTCGCTGTCTCGGCTGCTCTCCCATAGTTGGTTATTTTTTATTTGGGGCAGTGGGCTTGTATGGGGAGGGGAGGGTGTTCTTCCCAACCTCAGGTCCCAACTGTCTTCATTCACATTGTTAACTCCACGTCCTCTTCTCCAATAAAACAAGCCAGTCAGGCGTGGTTATACATTGTTATGTCTCTGAGCGATTTATTTATTTATTTTTTTACCAAAAGACTGAAGCAGCTCTCCTGCGGGAGTCACAGCCTGGGTTGGAAGAGGTGTGAGTGCCAGCTGACTACTAGGAACCAGGCATGCTCTGTCTTCCTAAATGGTGGGGTTGGGTGTGAGCTTTTCTCGGTTCCACCGCCTTGCCTGGTGGCTCAGACAGTAAAAAATCTGCCTGCAGTGAGGGAAACCCAGGTTTCATCCCTGGGTCGGGAGGATGCCCTAGAGAAGTGAATGGCAACGCACTCCGGTATTCTTGCATGGAGAATCTGATGGACGGAGGAGCCTGTACAGTCCATGGGTGGCCGTCGGACACGCCTGAGTGACTCACTGCCTCTCGACGTGGCCACTAGGTGGTGCTGTCGCCCAGTGGACGACTTGGAAGATGACCTGACCCAGAGTGGCTCCAGCTCCAGAGTGTCCCGTTGAACTTCCAGGTGATTCCTATGCTGTCAGTTCTCCACACTCAAAGCCAGAAGCCAGTTTGACCAGAGAACAGGGGGTCCCATCCAAGAACCAAAACCAATTTCCCTTGCAGGAGATGCTTCAGACTTCCCTACTGGAGGGCTCGCAAGCCCTCAGCTGCTATGTGTGTTCTGCTCTCAACTGAGCTTAAAGTAGGTTTTAATTACACTTTCCCACAGCTGCAGGAAATATTCTAAAAACCCTCATCTTGGACTGGGGTGGCTTCTGAGCCTGGACTAAAACTTCCTCATTTGCTCCAAGAGTGAAGCTTTGGGGCTAGCAACCTGCTGAGGCCAGCAGCTGGCTGTACTTCCTGCTGCCTTGACTTTGCATAATCTGAAGCTGGCCTTCCCCAGGAATTGCCCCGGCCCCCCTCCCAGCCTTGCTGGTGGCCTCCCGCCCCTGTCTGGGTGGCACAACCCTCGGGGATTCTGCAGCACCTTTGGTAATACGATCTCTTCAGGTTCTGGTCAATTTCCATCCCTAAATTGATTGCCTAGAAAGGCCGAATTTCTGCGGGAGCCAGGGGTGAATATAAGGCCCTGCTCTCTTGAACTTTACGTCCTGATGCATCAGGAAGACGGGCCACCAGGAGCCCTCCAAGTCATGTTTGCATAGGGGCAGAACAGGAGTGAGCCTCATGGGCACTGGCCCCATGATGCAAGTAGAAGGACAGAGGGAGGTAGCAAGTCTGAAGACGAGACTTGAAGGCGTGGGGGCAGTCAGGCCATGAAACATTAGGGGCCCACTGGCTCAGAGGGTAAAGCGTCTGCCTGCAATGCTGGAGACCCGGGCTCGATCCCTGGGTTGGGAAGATGCCCTGGAGAAGGAAATGGCAACCCCCTCCCGTACTCTTGCCAGGAAAATCCCGTGGACGGAGAAGCCTGGTAGGCTACAGTCCATGGGGTCGCAAAGAGTCGGACGCGACTGAGCAACTTGACTTTCACTTTCTGTTCAGCTATTCCCCTGGGCAGCTCTGAGGTTGGCAGGAAAATAGGCCCTTACTGGGAACAGGAAAGACTTAAGAAAGTTGTTTCCCTTGGGGCCTTTATGGATCTGCTTTGTGGTGATAAAAGGCATTCTTGGGCTTGAGCTGACTTGACCTGCGTGTGTGCTCAATTGTATCCGACTCTGTGACCCCCATGGACTGTGGCCCCGCCGGCTCTCTCCATGGAATTTTCCAGGCAAGAATCCTGGAGTGCGTTGCCATTTCCTTCTCCAGGGGAACTTCCCAACCCAGGGATTGAACCCACATCTCTTGCACTGCAGGTAGATTCTTTGCTGCGGCACCACCTGGGGAACCTCTGGCCTGACCTGCCAGGTCCCTAAATAACCCAGATCTCATCCTTACAATGCCACTGCTCTTGCTTTTGGCAGCTGGAAGACCCCACCTCATGACAGGCCAGAGAGGGAAGATGGCTTCCTACAAGGGAACCCGAGCTGGTGGCTTTTCTAGTTTGAACTGAGTTTCCTCCAAATGAGGGGACCCTTTGTGGGGTGTTGGGTCCACAAGCCCCACTTGCTTCCTGTGCTTACTGGAAGCAGAGGCAGGGCTGTGTTGGCAGTTGCTTCCTGCACCCAGCGCCCGCCCGCCCGCCCTGGGGAGGGGCCAAGCCCGCCCTGCTGGTGATAAGCCAGGGAGGGTTGCCCTCTGAAGGAAACTCCAAAGAGAAAGCAGAGGGGGAGGAAGCACGCAGCGGTCTGCAGGTGTGTGGGCCGTGGCCAGGAGTGGCTGACGCGCCGACCCCCCCAACACACCTGCAGCCCCAGCCCCTCGCAGGCAAGGTAAGCCGGTGGGCAGCTGGAGGCCCAAGGACCCTCCTCGCCCTCGCCCTCTGGCAGCCCTCTCTGCCCAGAACGCCTCTCTCCGTGCGGCAACCTAGACTTTCCACGGCCCTTGAGAGGCGTCAGCAGCTTTGGGGTGGTGGTTCTGAGCTTTGGGCCTGATGGGGACTGTTTTCTGACCTGGGTTCACCATTTCTAGGGTGGGCAGCTGCCAGGGCAGGCTTGGGCTGGGCTGTCGGCTGGGCAAGCAGGTGGATGTTGGGCCCAGCTCTGGCACTGAGCTGGGGGGTGTAGGGGGAGCCCCTTCCTACTCTTAGGGGCCTCGTCTTCCCGTCTGCACAAAGGGAGAGGGCTGGGCAATGTGGTCTCGAGGGGCCCTTGCGAAGCTCAACCATTGTGATGGAGAGAGGGGTCCGAGTTTCTCACCTGGGACAACCCACCTCCCCGGGTCTTGCTGCTGCCCTGGCACTCTGGCCTGCGGGCTTGCCCTCTGGCCCCTTGCCTGTCCCGGGCACCACAGGCCACCTCCCAGCTGCCCACTCGCCTCCTTCCCACCCTCTCCTCAGCGCCGCCGCAGCCATGGCGGGCATGAAGACAGCCACCGGGGACTACATCGACTCGTCCTGGGAGCTGCGGGTGTTTATAGGAGAGGAGGACCCGGAGGCCGAGTCGCTCACCCTCCGCGTCACGGGGGAGTCACACATCGGTGGGGTGCTCCTGAAGATTGTGGAGGAGATCAGTGAGTGCCCACGACCCCCGCCGCCCACCGGGTCCCCCAGGGCTTCCGGGCCGGCCCTGCTGCACGGCCCTCGATAATGGAGTCACAGTGACTCAGGCACCAGCTTAATCATTTTGTTCCAAAAAAGACATTTCCCCAACTCAACTTCCCCTCCCTCCCACTGTCGTCCGCCCTTCCTCCATGCCAGCTGGTTCTGCTAAGACCCCCAAGGACCAGACCCGGCCACGGGCCTCTGCGTCAGGAGAGGCCTTGCCTGGGCTGAGGCTGAGGTCCCATTCTGGGGGTCAAGGGGAGGCCAGAGGGGGCTCCTGGTGACTTGGGGACCTGGTCCAACGCCCTGTCCCTGGGCGGAAGCCCTCAGCATGCTGGTGACAGGCCCCAGCCTGGGTGGGACGGCCCTGCCCCCACAGGAAGTTACAGCAGAGCCTCCTGTGGTGTCAACCCTGGAGGGGAGCAGGGCCAGCGACAGGGGGCTTCTCATCGCCTCTCCCCGCTGGGGTGGGGGCTGCCCCTTCCTGGGAGGGTGGCGGGCTGGCTCTGATAGCCAGAGCCGGAAGGCAGGCCCACGATAGGCCCATCCAGCCCACAACCTGGGCCCCTGCGGGTGTGGGGCGGGGGCGGGCTGTCTCAGGCCCATCCAGCCCCCGCCCCGCCACGTGCGGCCCAGAAGGAGGTCAGTGGCTTGTGGAGAGCGTGGGGCCCCCCCAGACAGCCCGGCCACAAGGCTGAGGTAGTGAGGGGAGCCTCCAGAAGGCAGGGCCCCAGGAGGTTGTGAAAGCAGAAGTGGGGAGCAGAGGGTCCCTCAGGAGACTGGGTGACAAGACTCAGGCAGGCCTGGCCAAGCAAGGCAGAGAGGGTGAAGACCAGGTGCCCCAAGAGAAGGCCCAGCTGGCCCCGGGGGACGGTCCACAGCAAAGCAAGAGGCCTCAACAAGGAGCCTGCGTGCTCCTTGTTGGGTCCAGAGTCAGGTCTGCGTGCGTGCTAAGTCGTGTCCAATTATTTGCAACCCCATGGACTGTAGCCTGCCAGGTTCCTCTGTCCAAGGGATTCTCCGGGCAAGAATACTGGAGTGGTTGCCACTCCTCCCCAGGCTGCTGGGCCCCCAGGGTCAAGTCCCTCCAGCTTCTCCTGTCCCCCACCCAGCAAATACTGTCCCCACTCCACCAACTCCCACTCTTTCCTTAGGGCATCAGAGTCACTGATGCCCAGCCAATCCAGCAGTGCCAACCTGGGCCTGGAGCACAGCTGGGCAGGTGAGACCCAACATTTAGGGGCCGGCTCAGGGCCAGGGTGGGCTGCTACACAGGGGAAGCCAGCATGGAGGTCGCACCCAGCCCAGGACAAGATGAATCCCGAGTGAAGTGAAGTGAAAGTCTCAGTCGTGTCCGACTCTGCGACCCCATGGACTATACAGTCCATGGAATTCTCCAGGCCAGAATACTGGAGTGGGAAGCCTTTCCTTTCTCCAGGGGATCTTCCCAACCCAGGGATCAAACCCAGGTCTCCCACACTGCAGGCGGATTCTTACCAGCTGAGCCACAAGGGAAGCCCATGAATCCCGAGAGGGGGGCCGCAAACAGGGAGGAGCTAGGCGAGACACTGGGGCATGGGGCGAGTTCTGAACAGGGTGAAGTCTGGGGGTTCTAGGCCAGGGAGGACTCCGGAGTGTGACAAGGAACAAGGCTGGGGGCCTGCTCTTCTGTCCGGTGTTTGGGATTCCATCCTGGAGGTGGAGAGCCACAGGAAGGGTTCCCAGCGGAGGCTATCGGGCTAAGGCAGGCCCCTCCCAACAGGGCGGGCTGCAGGCAGTAAGGACAGACGGGAGGTGGAGTGTGGAGGCGGGACTGCCTGGATGAAATGCGGCTGAAGGCAAAGGGAAGCAGCCTAGCGGGAGGGCCGTTGTCACCCTGTCCCCAGGATCTGGGGGGAGCTGATGAGGGGAGGGGGAGCCTCTGTCCACTAAGTCGTGTCCAACTCTTTGCAACCCCATGGACTGTAGCCTGCCAGGTTCCATTGTCCAAGGGATTCTCCAGGCAAGAATACTGGAGTGGTTGCCGTTTCCTCTTCCAGGGGCAGACCCAGGGATTGAACCTGTGTCTCTTTATGTCTCCTGAACTACAGGTGGATTCTTTACCACTAGCGCCACCTGGGAAGCCCCCACAGAGTCAGGCAGAGCAAGGTTAAGAGGAGCCCCTGGGGGGCTGGGACTCAGGATTGTTGCATTCATAGTCCCAGAGCCGGGCACATAGGCAGGCGAACAAAGGTTTCTGGAATGATCGAAGCCAATGGATGTGCCCCTTAGCCAGTCGGTTTCTGGCCTGGGGCTCACAGCAGAAAGATGAAGACATAGACTAGATGAGACTGGCTCCCCCTCACCCTGGGAAAAGGCATGACCAAGGAGGGAGAAGAGGGTCCTCTTCCTGAACCAATGGGGATAGGCAGGGGCTGGCCTGGAGAGGGGCCAGTGAAAGAGAACAAGGGCAGAGGGCCACAAGGAGACGGGAGTGTGTGCCACAAAACCAAGAACCATGAAGGCACAGCGGGGGGGCTTCTGGGCAGGAGAAGGCTGGAAGGAGGTGGAATTGGGGCAGGGGACAGGACCACTCCCCAGGAAGGGCTCTGACACTAGGGGACACAGCGCTTCCTCTGTCTCACCTGGCACCAGGTTCAGGCTCCTGGGGGAGGATTAAGAGGGGCGTGCGCGTCTTCTGTCACTGGCCACGTGAGACCTCGAGGCGCTCCCATCTCTATCCGAAAGCCCACGCTCTGTACTGGCGTAGCCACGTGCCTGTGTCACAGACACATTCCACTCGCCGCAGGGCAGCAGGCCCTGCTCGGTGTCCATGGCTGCTCACATCTCAGGAACTAGAAAACTGAGGCCCAGGGAGGCTCAGGTCTTGGCCAAGGTCACAGAACTAGAAACCACTAGCTCTTTACGGGGCGCCTGCTGCTGTGTGCTCGGCATAATCCCCAGGCCCTGCTGTCGCCTCTGCCTCCCGAGCTCCCAGAAATGCCTGAGAGAAGCCATGAAGTCGGGACTTGCAAGAGGACACAGGAGGTTCTGCATGGGGAAGCCCAGTGCCCTGGAGTGTGAGAGGCGGGGGCACTGGGTTCTGGGTTGGGGGCTCCCCCGGGAAGTGACTCCGCTCCGTGGCAGCTGAGCCCAGGGGACAAGCAGGTTAGCCAGCAAACAGCCGTCATGCCACGACCTCAGTCCTGGGCCCCCAGCCTGGCCCTGCTCCTGGCCTGGGCCGGGGATTGGGTGTTCAGCACCTCTGGATCCCAGGCTCGTGCTCAGCACTCAGGGCAGGGCCCACCTAGGCTGACATGGTCGCCCTTGGGCCCCGCAGAACGCAAGCAGGACTGGTCAGACCACGCCATTTGGTGGGAACAGAAAAGGCAGTGGCTGCTGCAGACCCACTGGACGCTGGACAAATACGGGATCCTGGCCGACGCCCGCCTCTTCTTCGGGCCCCAGCACCGGCCCGTCATCCTGCGGCTGCCCAACCGCCGTGCCCTGCGCCTCCGCGCCAGCTTCTCCCAGCCCCTCTTCCAGGCCATGGTGGCCATCTGCCGGCTCCTCAGTGAGTCCCCAGGTGGCCCCCGTGCTGCCCCTGCCAGGGTCCAGCCAGGGGGAAGGTCCTCTCCCTTGCCAGGCCCAGCCACTGTCACCTCATCCTTGCCAAGCTGTTGTTCCCCCTCCAGCTTGGGGGGCTGGGACCTGCCCCAAACTGCCCATGGGTGGGGCAGGAGGTCACAGGGCAGGACCCTGGCCTCCCCTTGAGGCCTCGGCTCCCCTCAGGTATCCGGCACCCTGAGGAGATGTCTCTGCTCCGGGCTCCCGAGAAGGAGAAGAAGAAGAAGAAAGAAAAGGAGCCGGAGGAGGAGGTGTATGACCTGACCAAGGTCGTCCTGGTCGGGGGTGAGTGCAGGCTGCGGCAGCCCAGGGATGCCACCGGGGGGCGCCTGGGAGAGGTCTGGGTGGGTGAGGGGTACCGGGCCTGGCTGACCCCCACCCGCACTCCAGGCGTGGCCCCCGCGTCGTTCCGGGGGATGCCAGCCCACTTCTCAGACAGTGCCCAGACGGAGGCCTGCTACCACATGCTGAGCCGGCCGCAGCCCCCGCCGGACCCCCTCCTGCTGCAGCGCCTGCCTCGGCCCAGCTCCCTCTTGGACAAGACCCAGCTCCACAGCAGGTGCGCAGCCTGCCGGGTCTGCAGGCGCCCTGGCACCCCATGCCATGTGTCCTGCTCCCAGAGCCCACCCCCTCCCCCGTGGCCTGCTCAGTCTCGTCCCCAGGCCCCCTTTCCTGTATGTGTGTGCTTGCCCCCGAGCCAGCCCGGCCCCCTCCACCGCCCCGCTGCCCCTGGCTCGGCCCTGACCCCCGGCCTGTGCTCTGGTCCAGGTGGCTGGATTCATCGCGGTGCCTCATGCAGCAGGGCATCAAGGCCGGGGACACGCTCTGGCTGCGCTTCAAGTACTACAGCTTCTTCGACCTGGATCCCAAGGTGGGCAGGGTCAGGGAGAAGGGAGGTTGGGTTGTGGGACATGGGGGATCTCGTGTCGAAGGTCTGGGCTCCGCGAAGGTTAGACACTTGTGGGAGTCTGCCCAGCTGTCCGTTTGTGGGTCCACACCCCCGTTGGGTAGCTCCACCAACATGGTGCTGGGCCCCCGTGGATGCCAAGGCCTGTTCCTCAAGGGTTGTCAGGGAGAGGCAGCTCAGTGTAGACCGTGGTAGGTGCTGGGAAGCCTGCTCAGGTGAAAGACGCCTGGGACACCTGGGCTCAGGGAAGGCTTTCTGGAGGCAGCGGCACTGGGACCGGCAGGAACCAGGGCAGGTGAGGGGTGAAGCTTTGCAGGCGGACGCCTGTGTGTACAGCTCCCTCCCTGCTTGCTGTCCGCATGGCAACAAACAGGCTCCATGCATCCGGGCTCAAAAGCCCCGCTTCTCTGTCCCCACTTCCTTGCCAAGCTTGTAAGCATCATTGTCCACAGAACTCGGGTGCAGTGTCTTTGCTCCCCAGAAGCCTTTCCAGTGGGTACTCCTTGATGCCCTCTCTCTCCTCAGCCAACTCCATCCTGGAGTCTTCCTTCCCCGTCCTGTTGAGGTGACCAAGCCCTCCATGCTGTTTTGTTTTGGGCTGTACCGCGCGGAGGGCATGAGGGATCTTAGTTCCCTGATGGAGCTTGTGGCCCCTGCAGTGGAAGCATGGCGTCTTAACCACTGGACCGCCAGGGAAGTGCCCCAGTCCACTTCTTACTTGACTGCTTAGGATCCCCACACACTGCTCGGGGGTCTGCAGCTGCCCTGCCCCTCTCTGCCCTTCCTTCTGTCTCTACAGCCTCTGGGAATTGCGAGCTCCAGGGCTCCCTCTCCAGCCTCCTCTCTCCACCCTCTCTCCCAGGAAGCTCCAGCCTCCTGGGTTTAAGGATCATCTCTGTGCTCTTGAAGCTCTCAGTTTTACCACCTCCAGCCCAGACCTTCCTCCTTGAGCTCTAGACTCTCATGTCCAAGCCCTAGACTCTCATGTCCAACTGGCCATCTCTGCTCTGGCACCTAACAGGCATCTCAACTTCTGTTTGAAACAAAACTCTTGATTCCCTGTCTGCCCAGCGCTTCCTCCTACCACGGACTCATGGCAAAGACCCTGCACTTACACTCCTCTTGCGGCTCCCAGGCTCAGTAGTTGTGGTGCTCAAGCTTAGTTGCACCATGTAGAATCTTTCTGGACCAGGGAGCAAACCCGTGTCTCTAGCATCAACAAGCAGATTCTTATCCACTGTGCCACGAGGGAAGTCCCATTGTAATTATTTAAACTTTAATAACCAGTCCATTATTTTTTATTAAACTTTTGGTTTTGAGGTAACTGTAGACTCATGGACAATTATAAGAACTAATACATGATGGAGAAGGAAACGGCAACCCACTCCAGTTATCTTGCCTGGGAAATCCCATGGACAGAGGAACCTGGTGGGCAAAGAGTCAGACACTGAGGGAGGGGCAGGCGCTTGCTAGAGGCCCCAGAGCTTTTGATGGCAGAGCTAGCACTGTGGCTGAGGACTCCCGGCTCCCAGGCCTCTCTCACCAGATAGGAGCGTGGAAAACTAGTCTAAAATACGCCTGAGGGCTTTCCTGGTGGCTCAGTGGTAAAGAATCGCCCCCCTGCCAAAGCAGGGGACGCGAGTTCCACCCCTGGTCTGGGAAGACCACACGTGGCAGAGCAGCTGAGCCCATGCATCACAGCCACTGGGCCGGGGCTCTCGAGCCCGGGATCCGCAGAAATGAGGTCTGTGGGTACCAGAGCCCATGCTCTGCAACAAGAGGAGCCACAGCTAGAGAAAAGCCCACGCAGCATGAAGACCGTGCACAACCATAAATAAAATCATTAAAAAACAAAAAAACAAACAAAAAAAAGAACTAATACATGGGATCCCAGGCCCCTGGAACTGGGTACCCCAACCACCATCACGATCAGGACCTTGACCTGATACAGTCAAGACACAAGGCAGCAATCAGTTGTCCGGCAGATCCATTTTTAAATATAAAAAGCAGTCTTTTCTCTCTGCCTGCACACACACCATTTCCTACGCTCTTTATCCCAGTGTGTAGATTCGGATTTCCAGCTGGTATCATTTTCTGTCTACCTGAAGGACTTCCTTTCACATTTCTTTTCAAGCTGATCTACTGGTGATGGATTCTTTCAGTTTTTGTTCGTCTCTGTAAGTCATTATTTTGCCTTTGATTTTGAAAAATACTATTCTTTGATGTAGCGTTCTCGGTCAATGTGTTTTTTTTCCTTAAAAATACTGCCCCACAGTCTTGTGGCTTGCTCCTTTGTAGGTAATGTGTCTTTTTCTGACTGCTTTTATGGTTTTCTCTTTACCACTGGCTTTAAACAATTTGACGATCATGCGCCTTGGTTTGCTTCAGGTTTCTCATGCTTGGGGTCCACTGAGCCTCTGGAATCCGAGTTCGTAGGTTTCATCAAATTTGGAAAATCTTTGACCTTTGTTTCTTCATGTATCTTTTCTGCTCCTCCATTTTATGGGAGTCTGATGACGTGACTATTAGACACAGAAAATCGTCCCACAGTTCACAGATGCTCTGTTCAGTTTTTTATTTCCCCCAGTCTTATTTTCCTATGTTTCATTTTGGATAGTTCTATTGCTCTATCTTCAAGTTTACGGATCTTTTCTTCTCCCTTGTCTAATCTGTCATTAATACCCTGCCTAGAAGTTCAGTTTTGACCTTTTTAACATTTTCCATCTCTCCTTAACATGCTCATGCTTTCCTCTATCTTCTTGAATATACAAGATATATTTAAAATAACATTTTAGGAACTTCCCTAGCAGTCCAGTGGTTAAGACTAAACCATCCCTGGGTGGGGAAGTAAGATTGTGCATGCAGCAAGGCCAAAAAAATTAAAACTTTTGTGTTTTTGTCTACTAATTCTGTTATCTATGTCATTTCTGGATCTACTTCTATTGACTATCTCCTAATTATGAGTTGTGTTTTTCTGCTTTTCATGCCTGATAATTTTTAATTTGATACCAGACACTACAAATCTTATACTCTTACATGCTGGATTTTTAAAATACTTTAAAATCTTATTTGGGGATAAAGTTAAGACACTTGGAAACAGTTTGATCCTTCTAAGGTTTGCTTTGAACATTAATAATTGTAATTTATGATAATTAATTGGGACTTCCCAGGTGGCCAATTGGTAAAGAATCTGCCTCCCAATGTAGGAGACGCGAGAGATGTAGGTTCCAACCCTGGCTCAGGAAGATCCCCTGGAGTAGGAAATGGCAACCCACTCTAGTATTCTTGCCTGGAAAATTCCATGGACAGGGGAACCTGGTGGACTGTAGTCCATGGGGTCACAAAGAGTTGGACACAACTGAGCATGCACAAAGGCAAAGGCAGTTATTAATTAGACCGGACAAAAGTTTACCCTATTACTGAGGCAAGAGCCTCCTGAGTCTTCTGATGTTATATACATATGATGAGGTTTCTCTAATCTCTGTTGGGAATATGAACTCTTCCCACCCTGGTGTGAGCTCTGGCAAATGTCCACGTGTGTCTTTCAGTGTTTTCTTCCATCAGCCTTGGCTTGTTTCCTTACACACACATGCACACTCATTAATCAGCTAAAGACTCGAAAGGGGCCCTCTGCTGATTCCATGCAGAACTTTCTCTCTGTGCAGTTCTCTGCTCTGCAGCACTCTGCCCTGTGAACTCTAGCTGCCTTGGACTCGCCAAATTCTCAGCTGCACCTGCTCACCTCTCACCTTGGGGAATATGCTGGGCTCCATCTGGGGTCCTCCTCTTGCCTGCAGCATTCACACTTGCTCCAGGCAGCAAGCTGGGGAAATCTCACCATTCATTCACTTGTTTCATAGCGATTAGTGGTTGCTGTTCAAGGTCGTGTTATCCACTATCTAAAATTCATTTGGTTTTCCTGTTTTCTTTGTTTTGTAAATTAAGTGTTTTTTTTTGCCGCACCTGTGGTATGGGGGATCTTCGTTCCCTGAGCAGGGATCAAATCCGTGCCCCATGCAGTACTGTACCACCAGGAAAATCCCTGAAATTTTATTTTTAATCAAAGTAACAGCTTAAGGAGTTGAATAGTCCCAATAGTAATAACAACAACAGAAAAACACTTCCTTTCTACCTCTCCTTATCCCAGATTTCTGATCCCTAGAGACTGTAGGTTTTAAGTCTTTAGCTTTTTATTCTAGTGTTTACCTCTATATGACAAGCTTAGATATGTCTATTCCCTTGATTTTTTCTTCACTCCATGTATTATCTATTCACTTCGTATGAAAGATGAAAATTTAGCTGTCTTATTTCCTCCCTCCTTCCCCTACAACATACACCTCTTTTGCATCTTCCCAACTGAGCTGGGTTGTAGTTTTTGGTTAAAACAACATGCGCGCGGTTGTAAATGGTAACACATATAAATAGTGTTCTGAGCTAAGCCACAGAGTGACTATACTTCCTTTCTTGGTTTATTTATTTTCTGTTAATTGTCTGTGCTGTGCTTAGTTGCTCAGTCGTGTCCGACTTTTTGCAGCCCCATAGACTGTCACCAGGATCCTCTGTGTGTGGAGGTTCTCCAGGCAAGAATGCTGGAGTGGGTTTCCATGCCCTCCTCCAGGGGATCTTCCCAACCCAGGTTTCCCGCATTGCAGGCAGATTCTTTACCATCTGTTAATTGCCTATCTGTGCACAATTAGAAGTGAGACGCCAAAAGGCTCTCTGGACACTCTCCGTGAATCTGTGGCCTGCCGTGGGAGCTCTTCAGAGTGATGAGGTGGGATGTTGCATAACCCAGTCCCCCCAACACTGCAGCTGGAGCACAATGCCCCTTTCAAAATGATTGGTTACTTTAGGATATCAATCAGTGTTATATCTTGGTGAGAACCGTGGAATGGTGGCAATCTAGACCCACTGGTTGACTGTTGTCCTGGAACTTCCCTTCAGTATTTCCTGGTAATTCCTATAGTTGACTTCTTGATTCCTGACTCCCTCATTTCAATGGAGCATATATTTCAACGACTTCCCCTAAAATGGCAACATGGTAATAGCTTTCCCTAAGTGGTTTGAAATCCTGTGTGTTTGAAAAGGTCACTGGTCTGCCCTCACATGAAAGTTTGCATAATTCTTGGTTTGAAACATTTTCCTGCCAAATTTTGAAGCAACCTCCCATTGTCCTCGAGTTTCTAGTGTTTCTGTTGAAGAATCTAACTCCATTTCATTTTCAACCCTTCCATATGTGACCCTTGCAATTTTTCCTGGAGGAGTAGGAGAGGCCCCAGAAACTTAATAATATTCTTGGGAGTTGCCTGGTGGTCTAGTGGTTGGGATTCAGCAATTTCACTGCCATAACCTGGGTTCAATTCCACATCAGGAAACTGAGATCTTGCAAGCCACACAGCGCAGCCAAAACAAGACACAAAAGAATCTTTTCCTTATTTCTTGATGTTTAAAAAAATCTCTCAATAGTATGTCCTCATATGAATCTTTCTTCTTTGATTGTCCCACATACTTGCTGAGCCCTTTCAGACCAGAAGCCTGGGTCCTTGAGTTCTGGAAATATGGTCTATACAATCTCTTTAATAATTCACTGCCTTCCACTTTTCTGTTTTTTTTTTCCCTCCTGGAACTTGGTAGATATTACACCTCCTGGATTTATTTTTACAAGAAAAAATTGGGTATTTATCTTTTTTTTTCCTTTTTCATGTTTTTTGTCTTTTTGTTCTACTTTCTGGAAAGTTCCTTGACTGATCTTCCAAATAATCTATTGACTTTATAATTTCTGCAACTGTCTTTTTAAATTGTAAGAGCTCTTATTTTCTGACTGTCCCTTTTTAGTGTTTTTTTATTTTATTTTTTAGTGTAATATACATTTAGAAATACTCACAAATGTCACCAACACATCAAGCAATAGAACTCTACCAGCATTCAGAAGCCACGCAGTATCTCCCGCAGGGGGAACCATTACTGTTACTGCTAACACCATAGATTAGTTTTGCCCATATTTGAAATTTACATAAAGGAAGTCACACATTCTATATACTCTTTTTGTGTATTTTTTTTCACTCAGCATTATGCTTGTATGATTCATCCATGTTGCATATAGGGTAGCATATTTCTTATTGGTGTGTACTATTTCAGGCTGTCAGTATACCACAATTGATTTTAATTCTCCATTCTATTGTTTTGTTATTACTAATTTTTGGCTGCACCAGCTCTTCACGGCTGTGTGCAGGCTTGTGGGCTCTAGAGCGTGGGCTCAGTAGTTGCGGTGCATGAGTTTAGTTGCTCCCTGACATATGAAATCTTCCCAGACCAGGGATTGAATTCGTGTCCCCTGCATTGGCAGGAGGTCTCTTATCCAGTACACCAGGCAAGTCCTCCATTCTACTGTTGATGGGCATTGTACAATGTTTAGCTTGGGCTATTATGAATAGAAACACTATGAACATTCCAGCATATGTCTTTTGGTGAACATATACCATATTATCTGTAAGGTATACACCAAGAGGTGGAATTGCTGGGTTGTAGGGCACGCACTAGTTTGAAAAATGAAAGTGTGTCCTATTCTTTGTGAAGCCATGAAGTGTAGCCCACCAGGCTCCTATGTCCATGGGATTCTCCAGGCAAGAATACTGGAGAGGGTAGCCATTTCCTTCTCCAGGGGATCTTCCCAACCCAGGGAGTGAACCTGGGTCCCTTGCATTGCAGGCCGATTCTTTACCATCTGAGCCACAGGGGTTATGGGGCAGACACTGGTTTAGCTGTAGTAGATAACTACACCCCCGTACACCCCTACCAGCAGTGATGAGAGTTTCAACTGTTTCACACATTCACCAGTACCTGATATTTCCTGCCTTTCCCATCTTAGCTATTCAGGTGGGTGTGTAATAGTATCTCATATGGTATTTTGTTTGTTTATTCAAGCAGTTTTACTGAGATATAACTTCTATACCATACAAACCACCCACTGTAAGCAGTTTATTTTTAGTAAGATACAGCTATGCCACCATCACCACGATCCAATTTTAGAACATTTCCATCACCCCAGAAAGCTCTCTAGTGCCCATTTGCAGTCATTCCTTCTTCCACACCCAGGCAACCACTGATTTGCGTTTCTGTGTGGCTTTAATGTACGTTTCCCTGATGACTAGTCAAGTTGAGAACTTTTTCACGTGACTGTTAGCCCTTTGGATATCCTCTTTTGTGAAGTTTCTGTCCAATGTTTTACCAGTTTCTACACTGAGGTACTTATCTTTTTCGTACAGCTTTGTAGGAGTTCTTCATATATTCTGTGCAGAGTACTTTGACAGATAAATATATTGTGAATATATTTTCACAAAGCACAGAATACTTTGCCTTTTCATTCTCTTAGTAGTTTATTTTGAGGAACACGAGCTCCTAATTTTAATATAATCTGAGTCATAGTTTTTTATGATTAATATATTTTACATCCTGTTTAAGAAATCTTTTATTCTAAAATTGCACAGATGTAGTCCTATTTTTCTCTAAAGGTTTTACTGTTTTCACTTCGATATTCAGATCTGCAACTCAACTGGAACTGATATTTGTATGTGGTAAGAGGCAGAGATACAAATACTTTACTTTTTTTTTCATTAAAAATTTTTTTTTTTTTTTACCATATGGGTATCCAATTGACCCAGGTCCATTTATTGAAAAGAACATCCTTTCCCCAGTGATGGCAAGATTTCCCTTGTCCCAAGGTGAACATACATGAGTCTCTCTCTGACTCTCTTTTTAAATATTTTTTAAAAATTATTTGGGAGTGCCGGGTCTTAGTTTGCAGCATGCAGGACCTTTGATCTTCACTGCATCATGCAAGATCTTTATTTGCAGCATGTTAACTCTTAGTTGCAGCATGTGGGATCTAGCTCCCGACCAGGGATGGAACCTGGGCCCCCGGCACTGGGAGCACAGGGTTTCAGCCACTGGTCCACCAGCAAAGTCCCTCTCTCTAACTCTCTTTGATTCCATTGATCAAGTTGTCTCTGTCAATACCATGTTGTCTTAATTACTATAACTTTGTGATTACATTCCTTTTCAAAATAGCTTCCTGTTCTTGTTTTAGGAGTGCAGAATTTTGTCTCTGTAAGGATTTCAACTAGTGTTTGAAGTGTTTTTCTGCTGTCTACATTGTCTTTATTTCCTCCAAGTTCTTTTTCCCCCTGACTGTACTTCATGCCAGCAGTTTTTGTTAAATGTGGATAATCCGTGCCTGCCCTTTCATACTTAGTAAGGCTCTAAGAAGCCAATTAGAAACCCGAGTGGATGAACAGGGCTTGGCATTTGGGAGGGTCTCCTGGCGAAAATGGGGCAGGAATGCCCCCTCATTGTAGGGGGTTTCTCTTTGGCTTCCCAGCAGTGAAAGCTCTGATCTCTTGACTGGGGAATAGAAGGCTCATTGCCAATGTCTTTGATGGCAAATGGAGAAGGGCTGAGGGTGTCTCATCTTTCAAAATGCCAACTTTCTCTTCATTCAGCTGTTTTCAGTACAACGTACTCCCACCCAGCTGTGCCATGAGTGCCAGATGCACTGGCTCAGCATCTTGAGAGAGTAAATCTCTGGTTTCTACCAGGTGCCAGCTGGGAGCAGGGAGTCACTCGGCTGCAGGGAGTAGGGAGGAACTGTTCCATTTACAGGCTTTCTATGGTCCTCATTTGAGCCCACCCTCGCCTCGCAGAAAGGCTTCCCTGGTGGCTCAGACAGTAAAGAATCCACCTGCAATGTAGGAGACGAGGGTTCAATCCTTGGGTCGGGAAGATCCCCTGGAGAAGAGCGTGGCAACCCACTCCAGTATGCTTGCCTGGAGAATTCCATGGACAGAGGCGTCTGGCGGGCTATAGTCCATGGGGTTGCAAAGAATAGGACACTGAGTGACTAACACCTTCACCTCCCAGACCTGAGCCTGTCTACGACATGAACTGGGATGCCTTTGTTCAGATCTTAGTTCTTTTTGCTGTTTGCTTTCTGATTTTTCCAAGCTCATTAGTGCCTTTGCCTTAGAACAAGAGAGGGAAAAGAGTGTGAGAACCCAGCTCTCCTTCTCTGCAACTCAGTCCTTGTCCACGTTTCTGCTTTTCATCTTCCAAAATTTTGTTAGTATCTCTCAACCTGCTTTAGTCCCCTCTCTCTTCTTAGTTCTTTTGCCTTTATCCCTGTTATGGCTTTGCTATTGATGCTGGTGGGTTTCAGAGGAAGTGTGGGCTTAGTCTTACTTCTATGGGTAACTGGAGTTGCCCCTTTGAGTTCCCTGCTCCTTCTCTCTGGAATGTTCTTCCTACCACTCTTCTCGTCAGTGGTTCCTTGTCATTCCCAGGTGTCAGCACAGCAAGCCCCCTCCCCAGGGAAGCCTTCCCGGAATGCTTCCCTCTGGGGAGTAGCAGCCCTCCCCACCCCCACACCCTAGTTGCATTCTTTCTCATCACCATCAAACTCGTGGGCTTCTTGCCTGAGTCCACGAGTGAGCCCCTGTTTTGGAAGTTACTTCCTTTATCGCTTTGAATCACTCATTTATTGAGAGATTTACTCAGCCCCTGCCTTGTCCCTTCATGCAGGGCACACAGTAGACAAATAGTTGATATCTGCACAGAAAGGTTTAGAGGGAAGAAACCACCGCCTGCCTGGGCAGATGGGGTTGGCAGGCTGCGGTTGGGATCTGCTGCCCATGTGGAACCACTCCATGAGCTTGCACAGCACAGGTCGGGCTGAGGCCGGAGGCTTGCGGGGAGCTGGGTGCATGGGGTGCTCAGGACAGATGTCACCCAACCAACCCAGCCTCCCCCTCCCTCCAGACAGACCCAGTGCGGCTGACCCAGTTGTATGAGCAGGCTCGGTGGGACCTGCTGCTGGAAGAGATTGACTGCACCGAGGAGGAGATGATGGTGTTTGCAGCCCTACAGGTGCTGGGCAGGCCGGGGGCCCCCAGGGGCTGGGTGCAGGCCAGGCCTAGGGCAGGGTCTTTCAGGGGGAACTCTGTATCCGGGGAAGCCCTTTTGGGCAAATGGGCTGCCGGCTTAGCCATCCCTGGCCATGTGCCCCCTCCAGTACCACATCAACAAGCTGTCCCAGAGCGGGGAGGTGGACGAACCAGCGGGCACAGACTCAGGGCTGGACGACCTGGATTTAGCCCTGAGCAACCTGGAGGTGAAGCTGGAGGGGTCGGCGCCCACGGACATGCTGGTGAGGAGCGGCTCCAGTCAGGGGCTGGGGTCAGGGTTGAGCGCAGGGGCTGGGCGCCCCCCCTGACTCCTCTTCTCCCCAGGACAGCCTCACCACCATCCCAGAACTCAAGGACCATCTCCGGATCTTCCGGTGGGTCTGGATCCAGCCTTGGCAGCCCTGCTGGAGGGGGGCCCAGTGCGGAGAGAGGATGGGGGGGAGGGAGGTGGCCTGTCCTGAACCTCCTGCCACACCCTCAGGCCCCGGAAACTGACTCTGAAGGGGTACCGCCAGCACTGGGTGGTGTTCAAGGAGACCACCCTGTCCTACTACAAGAGCCAGGACGAGGCCCCCGGGGAACCCATCCAGCAGCTCAACCTCAAGGGTGAGTGATGGCGGTCTGCAGGACAAGGGCAGGGCCGGGCCAGGGGCGTGCAGGGGCCTCACCTGACCCACCTGGGACTGGCCAGGTGAATGCTCTCACCTGTCTCCAACTAAGGGCCGGAAGATGCCCTCTGACCCGAGGCTGCTGTGCAGGGCTGGCTTTCACCCAGGGCCCTCGCACCAGGGCTCCTCTCCCCAGCCCCCTAGCCCATCCCTTCTTCCTCCAGGCTGTGAAGTGGTCCCTGATGTCAACGTCTCAGGCCAGAAGTTCTGCATCAAACTCCTGGTGCCCTCCCCTGAGGGCATGAGTGAGATCTACCTGCGGTGCCAGGATGTGCGTCAAGGGCCGGGTCCAGGACCCCTGGAGGCTGGAGCTAAATGGGCGCTGGGCGGGGCCAGGCCAGGGGCACGGGGCGGGGCCAGGCCAGGGGCAAGGGGCGGGGCCAGACCAGGGCCCTCACCTCTCTCCCCGCCCCTCCCACCCCAGGAGCAGCAGTATGCCCGCTGGATGGCTGGCTGCCGACTGGCCTCCAAGGGCCGCACCATGGCGGACAGCAGCTACTCCAGCGAGGTCCAGGCCATCCTGGCCTTCCTCAGCCTACAGCGGACAGGCGGCGGTGGCGGGGGCTCCGGCAACCATCCCCAGGGTCCCGATGCCTCCGCCGAGGGCCTCAACCCTTATGGCCTTGTGGCCCCACGCTTCCAGAGAAAGTTCAAGGCCAAGCAGGTGCCAGGGAGAGTGGGTGGTGGGACTGACCAGAGGGTTTACGTGGCCAACCTCGGCCCCTGGATCTCCACAGAGCCTTCCCCTGGAAATGCACGCGCTCACTCGCTCATTCTCCCTCCCGGGTCCTGGGACTGGGTGTAACCCTCTGGGAGGGGTCACAGTCCAGCCGCCCCGTCCTCCACAGGGCCTGGCTCAGCTCACGCGGCTGAATGCAGACAGGGTGCACTCCAGTGGCCCCACGCTGGGCACTGTCCCCACCGCAGGCTCCACATCCTGTCTCCTTGATAGGGGCAGGCTGGGGGTCTCAGGGACCTTGGCAGCCCCTCACCAGCTTGGTCCTGCAGCTCACTCCACGGATCCTGGAAGCCCACCAGAACGTGGCCCAACTCTCGCTGTCTGAGGCCCAGCTGCGTTTCATCCAGGCCTGGCAGTCCCTCCCCGACTTCGGCATCTCTTATGTTGTGGTCAGGTAGGAGCCCCACCCCAGCCTGCTCAATTAGGCACAGCCCTCCCCTGCTGCCTGGGGGGCAGCGTGTGAAGCCTTCCTTCCTGTCCTCGGAGGGGAGACCTTACTGAGGGCAGCCCGCGTGCACTCCCTCCATCCTGCACCTGTGCAGCACACACTAGAGAGCCATCAGGCCGAGAGAGCCGGTGGCCCCCTGCACCCATCCCAGCCCTGCCACACACCGTTCTCCCTGGGCCTTGGGCAGCTGGTCTATAGGACAAGGTTGGGTGGCTGCTGTGAAGGGAGCACCCCCTTTGACTGCCCACTTTCCGAGCCTGTAGATAGGAACAAGCTGAGGATGATGCTAAAAAAAAAAAAATGTTCCTATTGAAAGGCATGGACTATTTGGCTGACGCTGCTAAATGCTATCATAGGGATTACATCAGTGAAGCCCCATTTTCCACATGAGGAATTTGAGACCCAGAGAAACTAAGGGACTAACTTGCCAGCTTGCTCCTGAGTGCCACACCAAGCTCTCTGGGTGGGCTCCGGGGCCATGCAGAGTGGGGGTGGAGGTCCCCCCCTCACACTTTCCACTTGGGCACCAGGTTCAAGGGCAGCAGGAAAGACGAGATCCTGGGCATCGCCAACAACCGACTGATCCGCATCGACTTGTCTGTGGGTGACGTGGTTAAGACCTGGCGCTTCAGCAACATGCGCCAGTGGAACGTCAACTGGGACATCCGGCAGGTGGGCCTGGAGTGAAGGTGGGGGAGGGACCTGGGACTGGGCGGGACCCAGCCAGGGGCAAGGCACCAGCCCTCTGACCGCCCGCCCCACAGGTGGCCATCGAGTTTGACGAGCACATCAACGTGGCTTTTAGCTGCGTGTCCGCCAGCTGCCGCATTGTGCATGAGTACATCGGGGGCTACATCTTCCTGTCCACTCGGGAGAGGGCCCGGGGGGAGGAGCTGGACGAGGACCTCTTCCTGCAGCTCACCGGAGGCCACGAGGCCTTCTGAAGCCTGTCTCACTGCCCCTGCCCGCTCACCACCTGCCATGACCACTCCTAAGTCCACACCCGCTGGGACTCACCGTCCACACACTGTCCAGACATGCAACGACCGAGCTGGACCCATTCACTCACTGTCACTGGCTCTGTGTAGACCAGGGTCCTGGCTGGGTCAGACCCTGCCATCCTCCGGGAGGGTAGGCCCTCATTTGCACAGCACCCGCCCTTCCCTTGTCTGAGTGGCCAGGACCAACACCTCTGACCCAGCTGAAGTCCCTGAGCACACGAGGAAGACTGGCTGCAGCCACGGGATGATGACTCGTAGTTTCAAATCAGTTTCTTTTTTATCTTTTTACATTTTTAAAAAATAAATATTTTATTGTTGGGTCATCCCTCTTCCTCTGGAGCTATGCTTGGAGTCTCTCTGATGCTCTTTCTCTTCATTGCCAGCCAAAGAGAGGGGCTTTCCTGAGATAGAGAGGAGAGTTGGTTAGAGAAAGGAGAACTAAGTCAGTCTGAGGTTGCAAGCTGGGAAAGAGGTGAGGGCAGAGGGCACAGGCTTCGGGCACAAAGAACAGGGCTGGCTGGGGTAGTGGTTCTTACGGGTAGGGCGCAGCTGCAGGGCCTCCTTGAAATACTTGGGAGGCAGGACGCCATCAGCATTCCCTGGAGTCAGGATCACCCCATTGGTAGAGCGAAAGAAGGGGATTCCATCTGCTGACAGAGCCAGACCTGTGATTCAAGCCCTCTCAGAAGGCCTGGGGTGGTCCCTCCTGTGTGCAGACTCACCTGCCAGGGCCAGGGGCCCATTGATGAACACAGCCACTTCACAATTTGGCCGCATGCCTGAGTGGACAATTGGAGCTGGGGCCTGGGGCGTCTGGACTGTAGTTATCAAACCTGGGCGGGCTGGGATCCTGGGCTCATTTCAAGGGGTGGGGAGGGGATTTGTTCCTGCATGCAAGTATGGGCTGGCCCTGAACAAGAGGCTATGACCCTCAGAGGGGGACCTGGAAGGACAGATTACGTAGGAGTAGCTTGGGAGAGGGGCACTGACCACTGATGACACCAGGGTCCCCAGGCAGTCCTGGGGCCAGGTGGATGTGTGTCCTTCCTCGGCAGGATAGGCCCTTGAGCAGGATGGACGGCCAGTGCTGCCGGAACGTGCCATGGACGAGCATCAGGGGCAGGGCCTGCGGGGTCTCCAGGGGCTCCAGCTCCAACTCAGGCACCTGGGATGGATGCAGGGGGAAGGGCGGCAGTGACCCTCCCCGCACAGGCAGGGCTCTCACGTGGCTCTGCCACTTGTCCCCTTATGACCCACCTGCAGGGAGTGACCCTGATTGGCCCGGATGAGGGGGCCAGTGCTGGGGTCCCCTGGCTGCAGGGCAAAGCGCTGCTTCACATTGGTGTCCACCACGCGTTGAACATCTTCAGCTGAGAAGCTGCGGAACTGGGGCAGCTGCAGGAGGGCGTCCAGGGGCACGAAACCATCTGTGGGGAGGCAGGGTGGTAAGGAAATGACCTTGCTCTGGCCCGCGCCAGAGTTCACAGGGGGAGCCTCAGACCGCAAGACCAGAGCCCATGTGACCTTTAGACAGTCCCCCCTTTCTGGGCCTCAGTCCCTCACCTTACATGAAATAGGCTCTGTCTCATGAAGAGACAGGACCCCCAGTCTCACAGAGGGTCACAAAGATCAAGGGACCCTTTTGAGGACAGAACCCAGCCCAGAGTGGACACTTAATAAACATCAGTTGCCCCAACACCCCTAGTGCCCAATCTTGGCGTAAGTGTTTATTGGGCCACTGGGCTGGAGGTATCACCAGGCCTGGCCAGACACATGTCCGCCCTGGACATGATCCTGGGCTCTGGGCCTCAGCCTTCCCTTACATGGCAGGGATGTACCTTCTGTGCTGTCCCCACAGGACTGTGGTAGGAGCCATGGGGGAAGGCGATTACCGACTGGCTCACTCTACTCCCTGGGCTCCAAGCACTCCTGGGCCCAGCCCCTAAGATGCTCACTTACCGGCCCCCATGGGAAGGCCCAGCTTCAGGGCCCCGTGACGCAGGGCGTAGGACAGAGCCTTGGACAGCTGGACATCTCGGTCCTGAAAGAGCCCAGAGCTGACCCTTAGTCCCAGTGGTGACCCTGCCTGCCCAGCTGCTCACCCTGAAATCTGAGTGACCTACCGCAGAAGGAGACCAGAGGGACAGCAGTCCCTGTGCTCCTGGGAACAGTATGACCCAGCAGCTCCTGCTCCCATGCCATCAGCATTTCCCAGGGAGCAGGGCTCAGAGCTGCCCTCCCCGCCCTCCCACATTGGGAGCAGGGGTGAGGGTGGAGAGGGGAGCACCTGGTCCTGGGGGGGTCTGTGAGCCCTTCTACCCTTGGGCCCAGCTGTTTCCCGCCTCCTTCCTCCAGAGGAGTTCATGGCCAAGACCTGTGGGGAGCAGTGACATGGGAGACTGTTAAGGACCCTCCCATCTCCCCATGCTGCCCGGTGTCACAGAGCCTCAGGATTTGAGAGCTGGGAGGGGGATATTCAGATCACTAAATTCACTTCCCACCCCCAACTCCCTGGAGCCGATAGGGAAACTGAGGCACAGCAGGCAAGACTTGCCCAAGGTCACACTATGTCAGCCACGGGTCCCAGGGAAGCTGAACCCCCCTGACCCAGGCTCGTTGGTCTGCTCCGCAAGGCGCGCCTCGGGAGGCGCGGCCGCCATCCAGGCTAAAGTGCGGAATTGTTTGGACCGGCCAGACAGACGGAACAGGGACAGACAGGAAGACTCACCGACTCCGGGTGCCGGGCAGCTGATCCGGCGGGGCCCTGAGCGCCGGGACCGGCCAATGAGAAGCCGAGAAAGAAGGGGGCAGGCATTTCCGCTCCGAGGAAAGGGGCGGAGCCTGCGGGAGAGTGGGCCTGTGAGTGCCTGCTGGAGGCCGGAGCTTCCGGATGGTGGGAGGGGTCCCGGCATGTCTAGGGTTGGAGCCAGGACCTTTGGTTTGCGGAGACAGGGGCACTGGGGGAGGCAAGACCTCTGGTTTGGGGAGACAGGGGCACTGGGGAGAGACAGGACCCAGGACCTCTGGGTTGTAGGGATGCCGGGGAGTCTAAGGGATATCTGGTAGCAGGAGCCTAGGAGCTCTTGCTGGGATGATAAGACATTTTACTGCCTAGGGAGTGGTCAGGGGGATGTAGAAGGGCTGCGGGGGGGTGGGTACCCTCAGGAAGTCTGTGACAGAGGGGGCCAGCTGCCGCGCCCAAGGGAGGCTGTGGGTCCCCCGAGGTGACAGGCTTGGCTGTGTCGTCCCCAGAACTGCCCTCTCCAGACCATGGACCCTGAGGTGTCCCTGCTGCTGCAGTGCCCCCCCGGGGGGCTGCCTGAGAAGCAGGTTCGGGCAGAGCTGAGCCCAGCCTATGATCGTCGCCCACTGCCAGGAGGAGACAAGGCCATCATCGCCATCTGGGAGAGCCGGCTTCAGGCCCAGCCCTGGCTCTTTAATGCCCCCAAGTTCCGCCTGCACTCCGCCACACTGGCACCCACTGGCTTGCCAGGGCCACAGCTGCTCCTGCGCCTGGGCCTTACTTCCTATCAAGACTTCCTGGGGACCAACTGGGCCAGCTCAGCTGCCTGGCTGCGACAGCAGGGGGCCACCGACTGGGGTGACAAGCAAGCCTATCTGGCGGACCCCCTGGGCGTGGGCGCTGCACTGGCCACTGCTGACGACTTCCTTGTCTTCCTGCGCCGCTCTGGCCAGGTGGCTGAGGCACCTGGGCTGGTGGACGTGCCCGGTGGGCATCCTGAGCCTCAGGTGAGATGCCAGGCTGGGCGCAGAGGCACAAAGACCCACAAAGCTCAGCTTTGTCTTCCTCATCTCTTAAAAGGGGAGTTGGCCTGGTGCTTCTCCAAAGTCTCTTCTTAGGGGTAGCCTCTCAGCCTCTCCGCTGAATCCTGTCCCAGACCCATGGGAAGCTAGGGAACTGGGGGTGGGGGTGGGGATGGAGAACCTAGCTGAACCAGTAGTTGCCCATCTGGAAAAAGAGGGCTGGGGTCAGAGGAAGTGGCCCTCAGGGCCAGTGCGTGTGGGGGGGGGGTAGTAGGGCGGAAAGAGGGGAGCAGAGACTGAGCTTGACCTCTCACAGGCCCTGTGCCCAGGTGACAGCCCCCTGCACAAGGACCTCCCTGGGGAGCTGGTGGTGCACGAGCTCTTCTCCAGTGTCCTCCAGGAGATCTGTGATGAGGTGAGTGAGGGGCAGGCAGAACAGAGTAGTGGGCAAGGAGGGAGGAGGTAGAACAAGCCAGAATTCCATAGGTCCAGACTGGCACACGGCTTGTGGGATCTTAGTTTCCTGACCAGGGATTGAACCCAGGGCTTTGACAGTGAGAGTACGGGACTCCTCCTAACTGCTGGACTGTCAGGGAAGTCCTAGGCATCCATCATTGAGCAAAGAGCTTGGCTTTGCAGCTAGGCACACTTGAAGTGGAATTCTAACCCTTGCCTCTGTGTGCCTCAGGGTTTTCCTCCCTACAGTGGGGATAATGATAAATGTCTTGCCTACTTCCCCACCAGGTTTGTTGAAAAGAGGGGTAAATAGGAGTCCCAGTTACTAAATCAACTTCCCTTGGGTGACTCAGGGCAAACTGTTCCATCTCTCCAGTTCTAGTTTTCCCACATGAAATGAACGTGCCCAAGATCTGACTTTCTGTGACTCTCGGCACTTGAACTACAAACTGTAAAACGCTGTACTAGGGTAACATGCTATTCTTCATTGAGGGGGCGGGGACGTGGGAATTGGGCACTGACAGGTGGTATCCCTGGCCCCAGGTGAATGTGCCGCCACTCACCCTGAGTCAGCCGCTGCTGTTGGGCATCGCCTGCAATGAGACCAGTGCCGGCCGTGCCAGTGCTGAGTTCTACGTCCAGTGAGTGATCTCTGGGGGACAGAATCCTGGGTCCTGGAGTAGGTGGGTGGTTGAGGGGCATGGCTGAGGGAGCTGGTGCTCTACAGGGCCCCTCCAGGGGCTAAGCACTCACCAGGCCACTCTCACATCCTGTCCAGGTGCAGCCTGACTTCTGAGCAAGTGAGGAGACACTACATGAGTGGGGGACCTGAGGCCCACGAATCCACAGGAATCATCTTTGTGGAGAAACAGGTTCGAGGTGGCAAAGTGTGTCATTTGGATAAGCATCTGGGTTGGGGCTTGCAGAGGCCTGGTCATGCACGTCTGTCTCCCAGGCCTGGGTCGGACGGGGCTCCCAGATCTCAGAGCTTCTCTCCAGAGCCACAAGTCCTCACGGGGTTGCCTTCAGCCCAAGGGAGAGTGCCAGGGACCTGCTCAGCCCCCTTAACATGAGGTTCTGAGGCTCAGAACTGTGGGCACAGCTCCCACAGGAAACCTGACGCTGAGATGTCTGGGTCTCACTGTCTCTCCCCACAGAGTATGCAGAGGTTGCAGGAGACTGAGATGTGGCCTGAGCTCTGCCCCTCAGCCAAAGGCGCCATCTTCCTCTACAACCGGGTCCAGGGAAGTTCCACCTGAGTCTCCTGGAGTCCCCAGCCCTATCACCACAGCTCGGAAGACAATAAAGGACTTTATTCTTGGATTCCTTTGGCATCTGCTGTTTGCATGAGACAGAGGGGGCCACTGGGAGAGCCCAGGGAGGGTGAGAGAGACAGGACAAGTGACTTGGGTTAAAAAAAGGCCCAGGCTCAGTCTTCCCCTCTGCAAGCTGAGGGCCGTGCCCCTTTGCCAGGTTCCAGTGAGGCTCCAGGCTGACTATGGGGTGGAAGGGTTTCCCGAATCTGCCTGCAATACAGGAGACCCGGGTTTGATCCCTGGGTCGGGAAGATCCCCTGGAGAAGGAAATGGCTACTGACTCCATTATTCTTGCCTGGAAAATCCTATGGACAGAGGAGCCTGCAGCGGGGCTATGCGCAGGGTCGCAAAGAGACACGATCGAGCGACTAATTTTCACACTTCATTTTACGGGGTGGAAACTGCTTTGTGAAATGCGTCTCGGTGCAGAGTGGAGTAACAGCTGTGTCCGAAGGAGTGAACAACAGAGGTTGAGCTGAAAGCCGCACTCAGAGCAGGACCAGTCCCGCCGGTTCCCGGGTGGGCACCGGCGCCTCTCTGCAAGCCCTCCGGCCTGGGCGAGGCGTCAAAGGCCAATGGTCGTTCGGGGGAGGGGCTTCGCCGCACTGACGCCCCTTCTGGCCTGTGGGCGTGTCTGGCTGTCTTAGCCAATAAGAGTGCGGAGGCGGGGCCTGGGTAAGAGCAGGAAACGGCAGCCGCGGCGGAGTCTGTGAGTGCAACGAGGGCGGGGCTTGGTGTGGCTCCTCCTGCACCCGCCCCCCCAATACTCCCAGGGTGGGGAGGGGGTCTCCGCGTCCAGGGCTAGTGGCCCAGACACCGAGACGAATGTGGAGGGGGGTCTTGGACGCACGGGGCAGAGGCGGGGACGGGGCCAGAACACAGGTCTGGTCTTCAGCAAAAAGGCTCCAAACGCCCCTGAGCCCCCGCGGGCCTGCTTCAGTTTCCCTTCGCATCTAAACAGGGCCAGCACCCCCCGCTCCCCATTTCCTCCAATTCAGGGGATCCCATCCCACTCCTCTTTGTGGTCTCTTTTCACCAGCTGCCCGCCTGCCGCCATGCTGCCCCTGCGCCTATGCCGGCTGTGGCCCCTCAACCCTCCCCTTTGGTTCTTCGCAGCGGCTGCCCGGCAGCGGTGAGTCGGGCCCCCGGGATCCGGCCCGGTCGTTCAGTAGGTTCTTGTTGCTGGCCTGCCCAATTCTAGGCGCTGCGCTAGGTGCTGGGATAGCTCTGTGTCAGGCGCCTTACAGATTTGTCGGGTTACTCTCACCTTCACTGCTGAAGACACAGTATCAGAGATTAAGGAATAACCCCCAGGGTCATACAGATATAAAATTTGAACCCAAGTCAAACCCAGTGCCCTTCCTACAACTCAGGTGGTTGTTAAGCATCACTGTGCATAACACAGGAGGGCTGCGGGGGGCGGCGTGGTGGTGGTGGGGGGGTGCTTACAAAATTGCAGATTCCTGGGCCCTACTTGGAGATTCTGATTTGCAGGAATGAGGTGGGGCTCAATAATTTTTTTTTTTCTTTTGGGCGCACTGAAGGGCATGCGGGATCTTAGTTCCCCTGACCAGGGATGGAACTCAGGCTCCTTGAGGTGGAAGCCCTGAGTCTTAGCTACTGGACCGCCAGGGAAGTCCCAAGAATTTATTTTAAAAAACATGATCAAAACCAAAATATAATTTTCAGGTGTTTCTGATGCAAGGAGTCTGAAAACTACACTTGGAGACATTTTGATCTGCCCCATACCTGAAACACTCAAAAAGGGAGGGATGATTTACAGAGATTATCCTTGGTACCTGGCTCAACCCTGAGCACCAGGATGCTGAGTCAAAGGGTGGCCCAAGTGGGTAGGGAAGGGGTATCCCTGTGTCTTCCTTAGCCCTGGCAGGATTGGGCCTCTCTCCACAGGTCTGGCCCCAGTAACTACTATGAACTCTTGGGGGTGCAGCCTGGTGCCAGCACTGAAGAAGTTAAACGAGCTTTCTTCTCCAAGTCCAAAGAGGTACCAGTGGTTTTAAGCGGAGAGGGGGAAGGGAAGTCTGAGCCAGATGGGGTATGCTTCAAATTCTCAGAAATGGAGCTGAGAAGCTCACTCTGGCTGGTGCACATTCCCTCAGCATTCACAGGTTGGGGGAGGTGCCCCATGGGGAGAGATCTGCCCATGTAGGAGGAAAGGCTAGGGGGCAGGAGCCAGGCCTGTCTGATGGGCTGGGCTTGGTTCTCTTGGCCTGCCTGCTCTTGAAAAAGCTGGATCCAGGACTTACAGTGAGAGCCAGGCAGCAGGTGGGAAGGACTTACACAAGGGGAGGAGGCAGAAGTCTGTGCTTCCTGACTCTGTGGTGGTTTACAGGGATGGGCAGGCCTGAGAGTGAGGGTCACTCCCCAGGAAGGGCCTCTGGGAATGACATGAGCCCTTGGCGATGGACATTATCAGGATGGGTCCCGGGAAGGGGCATGGAAAGGGAGATGAGGGGAGTCTTGCTCCACCCCAGCTGCACCCTGACCGGGACCCCGGGAACCCAGCCCTGCACAGTCGCTTTGTGGAGCTGAGTGAAGCATACCAAGTGCTGAGCCGTGAGCAGAGTCGCCGCAGCTATGACCACCAGCTCCGCTCGGCAGCTTCCCCAAAGTCTCCAGGAACCACAGCCCACCCCAGGTCTGCTCACCAGGCACACAGGTACAGTAGTCCAGACCCCAGCTCATGGGTCCCGGGACGGGGCGTGAAAAGGGAGATGAGGGGAGTGGAGGGGTGAGACAAGGCTGGGGAGCAGGAGCCAGGAGGCCTGTCTGGATGGGCTCATCCTTACACTGTCCCTTCTTCTTCCTCCAAGCAGTTCTGGGGCACCCCCCAATGAAAAATACTGGGCCCAGTTTCATAAAGTGAGGCCTCAGGGGCCAGAGTCCAGGCAGCAGCAGCACAAACACAACCGGCGAGTGCTGGGGTACTGCCTCCTGATCATGCTGGCCGGCATGGGCCTGCACTACGTCGCCTTCAGGTGCGTGTCTCCCTAGGGCGATGGGCAGGGGGCAGGAGGGTGGGCGAAGCCCAGCGTCAGGCACCTAACCACGCCACCCCTGTGACCTGCACCCTTGTGTGTCCCAAGCTAAGAACTGCATGAAATTGGTCTCCTCCAGAGCCCCTTCTGACTTGGCAAAGGCAGCTGTGCACTAAGAGCTCATGTCATTTCAGTTTTTTATCATTTGAATTTAAATTTTTGGTGCTAATCACCAGAGTGCTGGAGCCAACCAGAAAGCCTGCACAAGAAGGAAATGGGTCAAGCTGGGCCTTACCAGCAACTGCCCTCATTCATTCCTGCCACCCTCTCGTGCATGCCATGCCACTGAGCTTCAACAGTAGAGACACCTAAAGGCTGGTGCCCACTGCTAGCAGTGTGCCTAGTTCAGTGATCGAGTTAGAACAAACCTTTCTAGTCTCTTTCAAGGATCTCTCTGTCATTCAGAGCTGCTGTCATGACAGTCAGGGACCTGGGTCGCCATGAGATCCTGGACAAGTCCCGACCACTCTATGTCTCCTCACCTAGCACTGGCAGTTCGGCTGCGGTCCCCACAGGTGTAAAGCTGTGAGACCCTGGAGTGGAGGGGAGGGAAGTGAGACTTGGGGGACAGCAGAGATTGGCGGTCCCAGTGTTCTTTGTAACCCCTTTGCAGGAAGCTGGAGCAGTTGCATCGTAGCTTCATGGATGAGAAGGATCGAATCATCACAGCCATTTACAACGACACTCGGGCCCGGGCCAGGTCTGTCCCAGCTCTTTCCTGCCCTCCCTTCCCTGTGCCGGCACCACCTCCCAGGATCCCAGTCCCGACCACCCAGGTGCTCTCCCTGCAGGGCCAACAGAGCCAGGCTCCTGCAGGAGCAGCGGCAGAGGCAGCAGCTGCAGTCACCACCCGGGCCGCCCCAAGGCCCCGGGATCGTGCGCCCAGGCCCCTGAGTGGCTCACCTTGGAGAGCTCTCCTTGGATGGGGCCTGCAAGGTGCCCCCTTCTGGGATGCCCCACGCCCCAAAACGCGTGCAATAAAGTGATTCTCAGAGCTCTCGTCTGGCTCCCTCCTACAGGCCCAGCGCCCCCCGCCCCGGCCCCGCCCTCCAGGCTTTGGTGGCGGCAACCCGGGAGTCCGGCCCCCTGGGCGGTGCGTCCCCTTTCCCCTGCAGCGGCGGGAGGGGGGTGTGTGTGTGGGTGTGTGTATGTGTGTGTGTGTGTGTGTGGGTGGGTGTGTGTGTGTGTGTGGGTGTGTGTGTGTGTGTAGGGGGCGGGCCCCGCCGGCGGCCTCGCCCCCCCTCCCCCGCCCCGCCCCCGCCCCGCGGCCCGGTGGGGAGCGCGTGTCTGGGTCACATGAGCCGCCCGCCCGCCAGCCCGGGCCCGGCCCCCCGCCGCCCCCGCCGTCCCCGCCGTCCCCGCCGTCCGCCGCCACCACCGGCCGCCCGCCCGCTCGGCTCCTTCGGCCGCCGCTGCCGCCGCTGCGTTGCGTTGCGCTGCCTGCGCCCAGGGCTCGGGAGGGGGCCGCGGAGGAGCCGCCCCCCGCACCCGGTCCCCGCCCGCCGCGCCCGGGCCCGCGCCATGGGGCTCTGGCTGCCGCCGCCCCCCGCGCCGCCCGGCTAGGGCGATGCGGGCGCCCCCGGCGCGCGGCCCCCGCGGGCACCATGAGCCCCCTGCTCCGCCGCTTGCTGCTCGCCGTGCTTCTGCAGCTGGCCCCCGCCCAGGTACGTGCGTCCGAGACATCCCGCCCGCCCGCCGTGCCCTCTCTCAAGGTTGGCGGAAGTAGGAAGGCGCGGGTTCTTGGGGATCCACGGCGGCGTCTCGGGAGCCCAGCCCGGGCATCCCCCGGGAGGAGTCCCTCCTCGCCCGCCCGCCAGACTCCCGGGCCACTCCCCCGCCCCACCCCGTCCCCTGGGCGCAGCCGGGGGCGGGGCCGCCTCGGTGCCTGGCGGACGCGGTTCGGCGCCCACTGTGCCCCTTCCTGATCTGGGGCCTGGAGAACTAGCCCGGACTCCAGGCTTGGAGATTCGAGGCTGCTGCCAGAGCGGGCCTGGCGGGTAGTAGCCGGGGCAGGTCCCAGGTGGCGTGGAGAGGACAGGTAAAGCTAGAGTGACCCCAGGAACAGAGCAGTTTGGAAAACTGTCAGAGGGGAGTTGAAGCCTCCTGACTGCAAGGGCAGAGCCCTGGGGAGAAAGACATTGCCAAGCCCTTCCTGGAGTGCATCTTGGTCCAGATTTCTTCTCTCCTACAGGCCCCCGTCTCCCAGCCTGATGCCCCTGGTCACCAGAAGAAAGGTAATAGTAACAGAACTTTGCACCAGCCGGCGCTCAGAACATTTGCTTCCAGCCCTGATTGCAGACTCCATGTATTTCTCATCTTGTGTAATCACAGCCTCTCTGTAAGATGCAAACTCTTTAATTCTGCCCATTTCACAGAAGAGCAGATTGAGGCAGTGGGATGCCTGGCATCTGGATGAACAGGGCAAGGAAGACAGATTGGGTGGGCAGAAGCGGGGGCTAGTGGAGGGTAGCTGTGACGGGGGAACTAAGAACAGCTTCTGGACGCAGGGACAGAGGAGCCAGGGGGCAGCTGCAGGAAACTCTGGGGGACTTAACCCTTACTCATCTGCCCCTAGTGGTGTCATGGATAGACGTGTATGCTCGTGCCACCTGCCAGCCGCGGGAGGTGGTGGTGCCCCTGAACATGGAGCTCATGGGCACTGTGGCCAAGCAACTGGTGCCCAGCTGCGTGACAGTGCAGCGCTGTGGCGGCTGCTGCCCTGACGATGGCCTGGAGTGCGTGCCCACTGGGCAGCACCAAGTCCGAATGCAGGTAGGGGGCAAGGGGAGTGTGCCTGGATGGATGCTGGCATTCTGGGGACTGAGGAGGTGGCGGCCAGAGCCCTGGGCAGTGGGCAAGGTGTTCTCATCCCTCCAGCCCTGGAGCGCCCCCTTCCCGTCTCTCTCACTGTGTCTCTCCCTGTTCTCCTGAGCCCAGATCCTCATGATCCAGTACCCAAGCAGTCAGCTGGGAGAGATGTCCCTGGAAGAACACAGCCAGTGTGAATGCAGGTGCCAGTGAGGCCCCACCTCGGAGTTCGCAGAGATCAGGCTTAGGGGGTGCTGGGTGGGCGGTACACCGCAGCGGGGACAAGGTTTCCAAGGGTAGAGCGGGGCAGGCCTGGGATCGAGGGCAAGAGAGTGGAGAATGCTTGGCTTCCTGATCCTCTCTGTCCTTGTCTCTGTCTGTCTCTTACTTTTCAGACCAAAAAAACGAGAGAGTGCTGTGAAGCCAGACAGGTGAGTCCTGGGCTCTTGCTGGGGTGGGGTCGGAGCCCAAGCTTAGTGCCCAGAAAGTCACATGTGGCTGGGGCAGGGGGTGTTAGGGTGTGTCAGGAAGCTGTGGTCCCCTCCCCTCCTTCTCCTCCCCGGCCTGTCCCCACCTTCCTCCTTTTTCTCTGCTCCCCAAGACTCTGTGCTCTTCCCTGACCCCAGCCCCTGGGAAGACTTCCTTCCCACCCGAGACATGTTGCTTCTCCTCCTAGGGCTTCCACTCCCCACCACCGTCCCCAGCCCCGCTCTGTTCCGGGCTGGGACCCTGCCCCTGGAGCACCCTCCCCAGCTGACATCACCCATCCCACTCCAGCCCCAGGCCCCTCTGCCCACGCTGCCCCCAGCGCCGCCAGCGCCCTGACCCCCGGACCTGCCACTGCCGCTGCCGACGCCGCAGCTTCCTCCGTTGTCAAGGGCGGGGCTTAGAGCTCAACCCAGACACCTGCAGGTGAGGAGTTGGGAGTGGTGTCCAGGCCCTTCCTGGAGCAGGTCCAGGTGAGCCAGCCGGTGGGAGAAGAGCCAGGGAAAGGGAAGCTTTGACCGGGTTGAACAAATATTGACCCAGCACCTAGTTGGCACTGTGGTCAGCAAAAACAAGGCTCCTGTTCTAATGTGGGAGTCAGACACATGATGCCAACAGAGGATGTCAAGGGCTGTGGTGAGCGGTACCTGACATCATCTCTGAGAGGCTAGAGACATCCTGGAAGAGGTGACATCACCAGGAGTGTCAATGGAAAGACAGCCTTCCTGCTCTGAACCGTCTCAGAAACGCCTATGGTAGACGTTGATGTTCTACCTTACAGGCTCCGGCAGGCCAGGAGATGTAGTGGAACCCTGGTCCACTCTCGTCCAAGGCGCTTCTCTCCACCCCTCCCTTCCACAGCGGGGTCATGGGGTGGCATTGTGTGGGCCGGGCCAGCTGGGGCTTCCCAGGAGTGTTAGGGGAGAATGGGGTTCACAGAAGGTAACAAGCGGGTGCGTCTAGAGAAACAGGGGCTGAGCTTTGGGGCCAGCGTGAACAGACCCCTTCTTCCCCTCTCAGGTGCCGGAAGCTGCGAAGGTGACAAACTGCTTTTCAGACTCAGTGGGGCCCCTAGCCTCACAGCCCTCCCCCCAGAGAGGGCAGGAGGGCAGCCTGGTGAGAACCGTCCAGTCGCCAAGACCTCAGCCTGGGCAGAAGCTCCTCCGGGACCTGGGCCTCTTGGAGGGCCTTCCAGCTGCCCCTTGTCTCTCCAAGGCTGCCATCCAACAACGTGGACAGAGTTGGATGAGGAGACCAAGAGGGGTCACATACCAACCTGGAAGAGAATGGGGTCCCGACTCAGATTTAAACCACCTTGTACAAGTGAGCATCTAACAGCTGGCTCCTCTGTCCCCTCACTGAGAAGACCCCAATCCTCTACAAAAATGTGGGAGTTGGGCTTCAGCGCAGGAACTGTGAACCCCAGTCCTGATAAAAGAGATGGAAGGAACTGTCCCTGCCTGTGTCACTGTCTGTCACTGTCCAGGCTGGCTGGTTTGGACATCAACGTCTGCATTGTACTGACACGGAGCTTGGAGGAGATGAGGTCCAAAGACCCCCCACAACCAGTCACAGTGCCAGAATCGTGCATTCTTTACTTTCATGTTGCGCTAACGGGTCCTGCTCCTGTGTCCATCACAAGGGTTCCTTTCTGAAAGGAGATGGCCAGTGAGCTTGAGGTGGGACTCACCTCTGCCAAGTGACACCTCAGCTGTCACTGCCCCTCTTCCTGAGCCTCACATGTGCACACAGAGGGAGCAGATGATCATTGTGGTCTGGGCCCTTGGGTGCCAAGAAAGTTAAGAGTCATGTAATAGAAAAGAACATTCATCTTCCCTGCCAGGCTACACTCTGTGTTTGCAACTTTTTGCTTCATGTAGCTTAACTCCATATTTTTTCAACTGCAGTCTTCACTCTCACCTCCCTTGCACCTTGGGCTCCCCTCCCCATGCTCTACTTGGTACTCCCCTGACCTTTATGTGACCCAGCCCAAACTCAGTGGTCAGCTTTCCGCCTGCACCCTCTAGTGCCCCTGGGGCTCAGTGGGAAGGGGGTGAGCTGAAAGGCAACCTTGGCCACCAGTACTTTGCCCCACCAAGGCAGAACATTCAGGGCAGGGTTTACCCCAAAGCAGTTACCTAATGGAGGCCTTCTCTGAAGTCATAGAGGAAGGGGTAGTGATCTTGTTAGGCCCAAACCAAGAGTGGCGTTAAACCAGAAGAGACGAAAGTTCAGTTAGAGTGAGACCTCCCAAACCCATTTAGCTTGTCCAATGAGCATGTGCTTTGTATGTGCCTTCTCACCAAGCCCTCAATTCTGAGGTCATTGTTGTGATCATCTTTTCTTCAACTGAGGAGATAAGCTCGGAAAGGCTGATTGACTTGAGGATTTGGCCTCAGATCATCCATCTCCCTAACATTAAACTTAGGTTTCGCTGCCTCTCAATTGTAGGCTCAGTCTGCCTGCAATGTGAGAGACCTGGGTTCAATCCCTGGGTTGGGAAGATCCCCTCGAGGAGGGCATGGCAACCCACTCCAGTGTTCTTGCCTGGAGAATCCCCATGGACAGAGGAGCCTGGCGGGCTGCAGTCCATGAGGTCAAAGAGTCGGACACGACTGAGCGTCTAAGCACAACTGCAGGTTCATTACTTTGGTGGAACCTCCCAGGTGTACCAGTGAAAACGAATCCACCTGCCAATGCAGGAGAGGCAGGTTTGATCCCTGAAGTAGGAAATGGCAACCCACTCCACTATTCTTGCCTGGGAAATCCCATGGACAGAGGAGCCTGGTGGGCTATAGTCCATGGGGTCACAAAGAGTCGGACGCGACTGAGCGACTAAGCACACACATGTTTCTTCCTGGGTGCTGAAGTGACTGGAAATAAGTCTGGATGGGGAATGGACCCAGCCGGACTGTTGCAGTCATGACTCAGGGTTATTGTGCCCCGGGTAGAAGCAGGCCTGGATGCTGGAAGAAGAAAAAGCTAAGCGCATTTGCTGTGGGCCTAGCTGTGCACATTACTGGGGGACTCCAACAGGGACCCTGTGGGGTCGATGTTATCAAGCCCGAGTCACCAGGCCAAGAAACTTCTTCAAGGTCACACAGTCAATGAGTGGCAGACCCAGGATTCAAACCCAAGGCTCACTCTGAAGCTAGGCTCTTTCCACAGCAACTGAGGACTGTGGGTCAGAAGAGGCCCAAGGGCAATCAGGAGCGTCAAGCTGGGGGCGACATAAAATGGCGTCTCAAGACCCCCTCCGGGAACCCGCGCCCGCCTGACCTTAATTTCACCTTAAACGGAAGTGCCTTCGGCCCTTTCGGAAGTCACTTTCACCTTACCTTAAGGACTACAAAGCCACCGGAGGTGACGTATAGGTCACATGGTGCCTCGGGGGCGTGGCTAGGGAAGAAACCACCCCAGTGGGCGTCTGGCCGCGGGTTTTGCACGGTCCAATGAGGGCGGGCTGCGTGGCCAGGTCTGGTGGCGACGATGACGCGCCTGCGCAGAGACGGCGGCACGACTGGGGTTGACTCCGGGGGCGCGGCGAGGAGGTGAGCGGGGGCCACAGCCCGGGCTGGGGGGAGCCGGGGTACAAGAGGGAAGACTGGATCAGGCGGGGCAGGAGCGGGCTGGGGCTCCGAGTGTCAACGAGGGATAGGTCACGAGGAAATTGACTGTTGGGGGTTCCGAGCTGTCCTGGGATGCCGCAGGGGGAGGGTTCTCACGCCTCAAGGGGCGGGACTCCGGGAGTTGGGGCGGGAAGTCTAACGGCAACGGGTGGAACTTCTCAACTGGCGCCGGTGGGAGGCGGAGCTCGAGGCCTGGAGGCGGGGCTAGGACCGGTGCGGGGTGGAGACTGGTCCTTGGAGGAGGAGCTAGAAGAGGCGGAAGGAGGAGCCTCGGGTTTGGAGGCCGAGGAGGAAGGAACCCAGGCGCTGGGGGCGGGGCTTCAGCCGGTGAGTGGCGCGGCTACCGTCCAGGAAAAGGGGTCTAGTTCTGTCGGGGGCGGGGATACAGGGTCGGGGGCGGAACCACGCCCTCTAAAAGGTGGGGTTAAGGAGCCTAGCGAAGGGGTAGGCCCAGGTAATGGCCCGGGGCGTCCACGCGGGGGCGGTCTCCGCGGTGGCCGTGCCTGGGGACGCAGTAGGCCTAGAACTCCCCCGGGAGAGGTGGTGTGGGTGGAGCGGGCTCGGCGGCCACCCGACACGGGACCAGTCTGGGTGCCCCGCAGGCCCCCGAGGGCTCAGAGTTGGGGCGGCGCCTCGGGCGGAGGCACAGGCTCAGCCTGGGGGGTACCCCCGGAGGACAAGGGCTCCCCGGAGCCACCCAGTGGCGACGTGTGGGTGCCTCGGGGCCGACCCCCTGCGGCAGCCGCAGATGTGTGGGTGTGCTGGGCGGGAGGCAACTGGGTGTGGCGTGAATGGGGTCGCCCGGTCGGGGCAACCGCTCTGCAGCCAGATAGGGTCTGGACTTTGCGGAAGGGGACGGGTGGGAATTGAAAAGCAGAGCTGGGGACCGGGAGGGACGGAAGGGCAGGGGGTGAGCAAAGGGGCGGGACCCTGGCTGCTGTGGCCTCCCCTGACCCCCTCTCCCCGCTGCTGGGGTCCTCGGGCAAGCCCCCTTCTCACTGGACTGGTAAGTGTGGCCGTGGAGCCTGGGGGAGGGGGCGGTGATCCCGAACAAGGGGATCCCCAGGGGCAGGCAGTGTCCACGGTGGGGTGGAATCCTCCCGGTACCTGCCGGTATTCCATGCCCTCCCGTTCCTCTCCCCCGGTTGGTTGGTCGGGGTCTGTTCCCACAGAGAGATGAGGCTGAGCTGGGTCTTGACAGTACTGTCCATCTGCCTGAGCGCCCTGGTCACGGCCACAGGGACCGAGGGCAAACGGAAGCTGCAGATCGGAGTCAAGAAACGGGTAGACCACTGTCCCATCAAATCGAGGAAAGGGGACGTCCTGCACATGCACTATACGGTGGGTGAAGGGGTGGAGCTTTGGGGGCGGGGCTTTTGGGGACATGAAAGGAACCGGGAGCCAGGTTTCTCTGCCAAAAGGTGGATCTCTTGGGCAGGTCTTCTCATCTACTCTGCATGGTTCTGTCTTGCTCTTCACTGTCTACTCCCAGGTTGGCATCAGCAAGCAGTGCCAGTGTACTGTGAGCTGCCCAACGTTCTGTCTCCTGCTGGGACTATGGCCACCAATGCTGTGGGGTGCCACCTTGATGGGAAGAGCACTGGGGGTGGGGGTGTCAGAGCAGACCCCCCTCCTCACTGGCCTTCCCATGGTCTCACAGGGGAAGCTAGAAGATGGAACAGAGTTTGACAGCAGCCTGCCCCAGAACCAGCCCTTTGTCTTCTCCTTGGGCACAGGCCAGGTCATCAAGGGCTGGGACCAGGGGCTGCTAGGGTGAGTCGTGGGGCCATGGCTGTGGTCCAGGAGGTAAACTGTGGGAGGCAAGCCCCAGGGATGGGGGGAGGGAGCAAGGAGCCTGGTTGTTGCCACATGCTGAACATGTGTTGTCCTGCAGGATGTGTGAGGGGGAAAAGCGGAAGCTGGTGATTCCATCAGAGCTGGGTAAGAGGCTCTTTCGGAGTGGGGATAGGGAGTTCAGGGTGTATTATCCATGTAAGGGTGAAGGCTGATTTAGTCTCTGCATCCATCTCCACTCAATTCATTCAATCCATGCCACTTCCAAGTCCAGCCTTGTCCAGCAATGAGGACAGGGCAAGACCATTGGGACACTTGGCTCTGGAGCCAACTCTCTGACCTTTAGCAAGCCCCCTCCCATTTCCCTGGTGGCTCAAATGGTAAAGAAGATGCCTGCAATCCAGGTTCAGTCCCTGGGTTGGGAAGGAATTGGCAACCCTCTCCAGTATTCTTGCCTGGAGAATTCCATGGACAGAGGAGCCTGGCAGGGTACAGTTCATGGGATCACAAAGAGTCAGACGACTGAGCGACTAACTTGCCCTTGTTTTTTTTTTTCCCACCTCCATTTCTGGCCTAGTGCTAGGATGGGTAGAGGCTTAGCTTCAGCCTGGATGTCTGCGGAACACCTCACTCTGCCTGGCCACAGCTCATTCTGTTTCTTTGTGTTATCTTGGCAGGGTATGGAGAGCGGGGAGCTCCCCCAAAGATTCCAGGTAATAGACCTTTCTGCCCCCCTCCCCATCTGCTGCATCCATACTATCTCCGGGTGGCCCTAGTTCTCATTCTGCTCCCACCTCTCCCCTGCAGGTGGTGCAACCTTGGTGTTTGAGGTGGAGCTGCTCAAAATCGAGCGACGTTCAGAACTGTAGCCAAACTGGAGAGGGGCGGTGGAGAGGCCCCCATCAGGGACCAGACTGTTTAAAGAAAAAAAAAAAAAACTTAAAACACACGAAGTGAGCCTGTGTTTCTTTGTGGGCCCTGAGAGACTTAGAAACCGCAGCTTCAGCCTCCTCTCTCCCTCGACCCCCTTCCATCCCTCCCTTTCCTTTCCGGGCTGTAGAACCTTGGGGTCTAGTAGGCTCAGTAGCATGGAGGTCACAATGGCCAAGCCCTGGGTGGTATGGTGGCCCTTGTCCAGAAGGGAAGAGTATTCCTGCCTGCTGGCAGCAGCATGGCTCCTCCCCAGCTCCCCAGCCACTTCCAGCTCCTAGTCTGGGAGCCAGCACTGGGCTATCGCCATGGCTACATGGCCCTCAGGAAGGCCTGCGGTCACCTGGGGAGAGCTGAGCTGGCAGCAGTCGGAGAGCAGTGTGTCCCCCCTAAAAGAGACCAGACGAGCCTGTGAACTGCACCAAAGGCGTATCCTAGCTTTATTAAAGGGCCCGCGCCGCAGTCAATATAAAAACACAAAAAGTCCCATCAGTTTAATAATAATAAAAAACCCCAAAAATGGAAAACTGAGGGGGCAGGGAAGAGGCCCCTGGGCCAGGGGCACGGGGAGCCCTGCTCGTGGCACCAGGCCTGGCCGCAGGGCCCCCTGGTATTGCTGTTGCTATGAGGTCGGGGGGCAGCGATTGTCCTGTGGAGCCACCGCTCAGCTGGGTCGAGGACCCTTACTTCTTCTGGGGTGTGCTCAGCTTCTGCATGCCCCGGATCTTGTCCAGCAGGCCAGAGATGAAGGCCTGGAGGGAGGGAGGACATTAAGGAGACAAGACCCCAGGAGGACAGGACCCCAAGCTCCTCCACCCTCTGGGGAAACCACTTCCTTACCTCAGTGGGTTTGTAACAGTCAACCAGCAGCTCCTAGTGGGGCATGGGGAGAAAGGATAACTGTGAGTCTCCAAAACACGGACCTAGAGTTCACCCACACCCTGTTCCAAGGCACTGGAGATGCCACGGCTACTGAACAGCTCAGCAAGTACCACTGGCCCCATTTGGTGGAGGCCAAAGCTGAGTCCAAGAAGATCATAGAGCTGACTGCCGCAGATCAAGGAAGGCCTGCCTCCAGAGGCTTGCCGACCCAACAATGGGCAGACCGCCTCCCTGCAGCCCTTTAGCCCCTGCTCCCCTGACCTGGCCCTGCTGCCCTCCAGCCCCTCTTACCTTGACCCTGGCAGCCCGGGTATCATCGCTTTCCATGTCCAGGAGTTCATCCACGTCGATTTCCAGCTCTGGGATCTCCTCTTCCTGGGGTAGGGGTGGGGGAGGAAGGAGAGACAACGGCCTGAGTTGGGAGAGAGGGTGTGAGAGGGGCTCTGGCTGAGGCCCCTGCCCTACTGCAGATGGGAGCCAGCCCTCTTTGCCCAGCAGACAGCGGCAGCTGCTCCGAGGAAGAAAACAGATCAGGCCTGTGCCAAGGCAAACTGCCCAATGTGGGGGGGAGCTTCCTGTCCTTGCCAGTTGGGCACCCTGGGTGCCAGACGGCTAGGGCTGGGGATCCTAGGCTGGGAACCCTGCAGATGTGTCTCCCCAATTTCTATGTCCCCCATCTCAACCAGAGCACAGATAGGGCCAGCTGCCCCAACTCATCAGGCCCCCTTCCCCTCCCCCAAACACCTGTCATAGCTTCCCAGGAGTGGGGAGGAAGTGAAGGGTGAGGGGTCAGTGGGAAGGACCCAGGCCTGGTTAAAGGGGAAACAAAGAGCCCATGCTTTGCTGAGGGAGGGGGTGCCTGCCACCCTCCTCCCCCAGGAAGCATCTCTCCTGTCTGGAGCCAACTGCATTCCAGGGCTGGGCCAGGGTAGGCAGCACAGGGCAAGCCCACTCCTCCACCCTGGCCCCCGGGGCCTGAGTCACCACTTGAGCAAGGAAGGAGTCACAGGGTGGAGAACCAGAACCCAGAGAGTGGGCTAGCTTGCCCCCCATGCCAAGATGGACTCCAGATTAGCCCATTAGAAACAGGCAAGACACATAAACCCCAACAACTGGGTTGGCTAGTGCCTTAAACTGGTATAGGCTCGCAAGCCATAGGTAGCTCTCCTTGCCCAGCCAGCCTAGACTAGCCCCAGGTCTCTTGTCCAAGGCAGCGAATAAGAAAGAAGTGACTTAGGTCAGACAAGAAAGAGCATACATTGGGGGCGGGGAGTACAGAGAGCAAGGGAGCGCGCTTAAGCTGGATGCCCACTGACGCCGGGTGACAGGCGGGCTCAAGGTGGGGTTTCCAGGAGGCCCGAATCGGAACAGGTTTAGGGTGTCGGCGCAGGGTGGGGGACACACCTGGCAGTCGTAGAGGCGAGTGAGCTGCTCCAGGATCCACTCTTCCAGGTTGAGGCGCTTCCGTAGCTCCTTGCGGTCGTACTTGACCGTGACCTTCCCTTGGCGCCTCACTGGGCCCTCGTCGTCCGCGCCGCCCGGGCCCTCGCCTGCAGCCCCAGGGGGGCTCTGAAAGTAGACGCGGGGCCCTGGGCCGCCACTCCCCGGTCCGGGGGCCGGGGCCGCCAACGCCGCGCCCCCCGCGGGGCCGCTGTCCGCCATGGCGGCCGCCGGGGCCACGTGCGCGCGTCGGGCCCCTCCCTGCGCCGCCGCCTCCCGGACGCCCGCCGGCTGGCTCCGGGCCGCTGGATCGGGTTAGCTCGTGAGCTCGGCTCCGCGCGGCTCCGCGGCGAGGGCGGCGGCGGGGGTGCCCGGGGGCAGCTGCAGCATGCGGAGCCCCCGGGCCTGGCCTGGCCGCGCCCCGCCCCCTCCCCACTGATCCGCCCGCCCTTTGTCCCCCGCGGCCGCCGCCCGAGCCGCCGCAGCCGAAGCCGCTTTCTCTGTCTGGATCGCTTCCCCCGCCCCCCGACCACACCCCCTTAAAGGGCCAGTCCTGTAGCTTGCCCCTCACCCCTACCCCGCCCCCGGACAGGGGTTAGGGGAGGATCTAGTCCTCAGAGGTTTGGGCCTAGCTGTCCCCTCTCCCTTTAACCTTCCTGCCCTACACTTAGGCGTTCTAAGCGCCCGGTGCGAGGATTTACTCTCCAATGGGGAACCTAGTATTCTGTCCTCATTGGAGCAAAAATAGGGGCCGCCTGAGAATGGAGGGGAATGGGCACTGTATACAGGACAGAGGTCCGAGGAGGAGACCTGGGAGCGCCACTCGCCTCCCTTCTGGGTCCTCCGGCCCTCGGCCAGAGGGGGGACAAGAGGCGTCTTCGCGCTGACAGACACGTGGACCGGGCTCCCGGGGGTGGAGGGATGGAGAAGACGGACAGGCGCTGCCCAGGTCACTGGACGCCCCCCTCCTTGGGGTTCCGCGCACCCCATGATGGAGGCCTAGGTTGTGGGTGAGCTGAGACGGCCGAGCGGCCTGAAGGGCCAGACCCCAGGCAGCCACCGCCCACCGGCCAAGATGGCGGTTGAGGATGGGATTGTGGGAAATGTAGTTCACAGAGTCCTGCCCCGCATGGCTGCCCCTCCCCCACAGCGGAGCCCGGGCGGGGAAAACTTGTCTGGAGCGCCCTCGTAGGGCTGGTCTCCACAGGGCGCGGTCCTCCGCACTCCGCAATCTCGTGTGTGTGCAAACTGAGGCTTAAAGAACTGGTAAGTGGAGGAGCCAGTACTCAGAATAATAAAGATAATAATAACTGCTGACCCTAATATGAGTTCCACATAGTCGGTTCCAGCGTGAGGGAACCTCAAGCTCTCCGGTAGATTCCCAGCCCTACGGCTTCCTCTGTCCTTCAGATCTCACAAGGGCCTTACCGGGCCCACCTCTCTTAAGCAGACCCTGTGCCTTGTTCCCGCAGCCAGTTTGATTTTTTATATTTTTAAATAGTGTCTCTCAGTCACTGGTTCATTGTCCGTCTCGCACTTCTCAACTATGAGCGCTGTGAGGCTGAGACCTGTCTGGCCCTTGTTTACTGCTGATACCCATGATTGAGTGGACCCGCTCAGCTTCAAACCACATGGATCTGGCAAATTAACTGACTTGCTGAACTCTCAGCACCTAGGTCAGACTCATAGTCGGTGTTTAATTGGTTGAACAAATGATCGAATGAAAGGCTTCCTGTGTGCCTCCATTTCCTCCGAAGGTTGTGGCAAAGATTAAATAGGAAAGGACGTGGAAGTTTCAGTGATTGCACCACAGAGGTTAAGTCACACACCCAGATAGCAATGGAGCTCAGCTTGTCTACGCAGGCCCCCTGACACAAAGTCACTGCTCCTACTGCCACACAAGGTTGTGCAACTCCGTTTCAGATGCTTCCACAGACCACAGAGGACAGGCTCACCCTCTGCAGTCCCAAGCAGAGTCTCCAGGTCCTAGAGACACTAAGTCCCAGCCCCTCTGGATGCCAGAGACACCCTCTGCAGCAGATGGGGTTCAGAAAGAGGTTGACACTGGCCCAAGTTCATACAGCTGGCGTGATGCTGCACACACAGTGAAACCCAGGACTTTAGGCTGACCTTGAGGTTGGAGAGTACAGACAAGGAGGAGGCAGTGGCTGAGAATGGTGTGTGTGGTGATGGTGGTGGTGGGATTCATGCCAGGTGGGCTTCTCCCTGAAAGGCCTGAGCAGGGGGCACATGACTCAGGTGGCTCAGCGATGGGCTGATATCTTCTCCCTCCCCAGCTCCCCTCGGGCCTTAGTCTCTCTTCGGCCAGCCTCAGGGGCCAGGGAAGGGCTGACCCTTCTGTGGTTTAGGCAGGACCCACCCTATCTAAGAGAGTCCCATCCCCAGCCTGGCTTCTGACTCTGAGCTTGGCCTGATGGGAGAAGCAATTTACCAAATCCAAATTCCCCACCATGCCCCACCTCACCCCACAGGGGTGGGTTTGCTCTTTTTAAACTGGAGCACTGATTCAGGCCTGGGGATGGTGGGGGCAGGGGAGGCTTGCAGTAAAGAGGGAGGCTATATTATAGTTCGCTGTGAGAATGAAACCTATAGGTGATGAAGGCTTGGGGACCAGTCCCAGCTCTGTCCCTCCAGATGCTATGACCCTGAGCAGTGATCTTCCTGTCTCTCTTTCCCTCAAGGCTGGTGGGAAGGCCTCCTGTCATTTCCAAATTTCATGGTGTCCCCTGAGGGGTCTCTAGGCTGAACAGGGAAGACAGAGCCAGGGACGCTCTTCCTGAATCCCTCTGTCTATCTTCTGTGCCACCTCCAGGACACTCCCAGATTCCTCAGGCTGACTCCCCTATCTGTCCAATCCCTCCCCATGGCCACCTACTCTATGTTAGCGTAGACAGCCATGATGGCCTGCAGCTGCCTTGGAGGCTTGACTGCCTAGCACAAAATCTTGGAGTGGAATAACTGGGTCCAAATCCTACTTCTGCCCTAGGCTGAGAGGCCCTGGGCCAGTCACGTACCTACCCTGAGCCTCTTCAAAGGGGCTGATTCCGCTGACTTCTGGTGATTTGCAGCTGAGGTCGGTGCTCCAAGACCATATCCCAGCCCTTAGTTTCCTGTCTCAACCTGTCCCTGTGCTGCTCTTCATCCTTCCAGCCCCAGGCTGTAGCCTCCCCAGCCCCACCTCTCCTGGGGTCCTGGCCCCTCTCCCCCAGAGAGCAGCTGAGGCTGCTTTCAGCACTTCCTAAAGCAGAGGCCCTAGGGAGGGTCCCGTGGCTGAGACCGCTCCCTTAATCAAGGGTAGAGGCCGGAAAGACTGCGTTCCTTCCACCATTACGGCTTGCCGAGAAACCCTATTACCATTACTAAGGCAGGAAGAAAGTGTGCAAGGAGGATGGAGCCCTCTAATGGGGGTTGCCCTGGCCTCCAGAGACGCGGTGGGTGGGGAGGGCCTCAGGCCCAGGAAACAGGCTCCCATCTTGTTTTTCAAGAAGCTGCCGCCTAGAGCTTCTACCCCTAAGCTCAGGCCACGGCGCCAGGCCCTGCTGGCCCTGGCACTGGCTGGCAGGCCTCCTGGCCCAGAGCTGACCCATGTCCTTTCCACCCTCCTCCCTGGCATCTCCACAACCTGCTGTCCTTTCCTTAGATATCCAACTGTCTTAGATATCCAGTACCCAGGGGTCATCTCATACCCATTTGCCTATTTCATCCTCTGACAACCTCCAACTTCTGGACAAAGTGACGGAAGTACAAAGACTGGGTTCAGCCGGTAGACCTGCACCCAAGCTAGGGGAAGCAGAGGCCCATCTCTACCCTGCATGGCTACCCAGCGAGACCTCGTGGTCCCTGAGTCTCTGAGGGGTATGGCTCTGTTGCTCTGATGAGAGAGGACAAGGATCTTCAGTCTCTTCAAGGGCAAGGAGTAAAGACAGGACAGAACAGAAGCTGGCCTTCAAGACAGAGGGCTGCAATCCTCCTACCAAGCTGCGTGATCTTGAAGGTGAAGTCGCTCAGTCGTGTCCGACTCTTTGTGACCCCGTGGACTGTAGCCTATCAGGCTTCTCCATCCATGGGATTCTCCAGGCAAGAATACTAGAGTGGGTTACCATTTCCTTCTCCAGGGGATCTTCCCGACCCAGGGATCGAACCCAGGTCTCCTGCATTGGAGGCAGATGCTTTAACCTCTGAGCCACCAGTGTCCTTGGGCGAGTCCTTTCCCCTCTCTGGGCCTCAAGTAGAGATAATAATCACACCCACAGGGCCTTGGCCAAAAGCTAGGAGATCTGTTAGGTTAGAGTTGGTGCCCAACATGGTGGGGATTTTGAGGATGGCCGGTGCCAGGCAGGGTTCCCCTTGGGGGTCTGAAAGCCTGGGGCAAAGGCAGCCTGTAGGGCTGCCTCCTCCTTGACTGACCCCTCCTCCCCCAGAAACAGCTCCGTCTCTTTCTGGGTTTCTAGGTGACTTGGCTGGCCCCTCTGGATGAGTTCTACTTTAAACCTGCTGCTGCTACTGCCTCTGTATTGGGGGGGCTCCCACAGGGGCCCCCAGGCAGGAGCCCCCCCAGCCAAGCCCTGCGGGAGGGGCTGCAGCCCCACCCTTCTCAGTGCCTATGCGCCTTCCAGCTCAGGTCCCTGGCACGCTGCAGATTTCAGGGCACCTGCTGTGGGCCAGGCGTGGCAGAGCCCCTCCTCAACCCTCCTAGTTCATGGACACCCAGGAGGCTTCTGACCCCTCCAAGCAAAACGACCAGCTGTCCCCTTCTCAGTTTGCAGTCGGGAGCCCCACAGGGACAGGTTCCAGGCTGAGCTGGGGCGGGGTGGGGGGAGTGGGTTCTGCGGAACAAGAAGGGCGCTGTTCCAGGGCTCGCTCTACAAAGCCAGGGTGCTTGGGTCCTCAAAGGAGGCGGCAGGCGCCGGGCCTCCCCGGGCTAGGGACGGGGGGAGGGCGCCTGCGGCGGGAGACCCATTAGCTTGCTAATTGCTCTCAGGGAGGGGGGCCGAGCTGCTGCTGGAAGGGGTGAGGCGATGTGAGGGCAGAGGCGGGGGTGGGAGTGGCTTTTCCAGCACTCAGCTAAATGCTGCAGGAGTGGGGTGGAAGGCAGGTCTCTTCTCCCTCAGGCCCAAGTATTGCTCTCTGGTAATACCCCCGCCCCTGCTCCTCAGAAACAGTGGGCTAACCCCAGGGCCGGTCTTCAGCAGCGCCCTCTACACCCAGTCCACCTAGCTGCACCCCGATCCCTAAGCACCCTCCCTCCACCCCGAACCTGTTCAGCTGAGTTCCCCCAGCGAAGCGCCTCAGTCTAGGCGCGCCCCGGGTCCCATCCCTCCTCTGGCTGCAGTCGCCGCCCCGGCCGCCAGGGGGAGCCGACGCGAGGCGGGCCGGCCGGACGCTGTGGGAGGGGGCGGTCCCGCTGCGGCCCCGCCCCCGCCCCGCCCCGGCCGGGCCCCGCAGATTCTCTGGTCTGTCCGGGACAGACTGGCTGGCGGGCGGGCGCAGACGCCGCCGGGCCGGAGCGGGCCGTGCGGGAGCGCGCGGAGGGAACAGCGGCGCCGTCGGGTCCCCGTCGGGGCTCCGTGGGTCCCCGACCCGCCCCCGGCCCGGCTATGGCGGGCGCCAGGCCCGGCGTCCACGCGCTGCAGCTAGAGCCGCCCACCGTCGTGGAGACCCTGCGGCGCGGGAGTAAGTTCATCAAATGGGACGAGGTGAGTGCAGGGGCTCCCTGCTCCGCCCAGATCCGGGGATTCCGTCACTCCTGCTCCGCCAGACGCCGGGGACCCCCGGCCCAGACTGGCCTGATCACCGCGCCACCCCCATCCCAGCCTGGCTGCGCTCCGGAAACTTGAGTCCCCAATCGTCCCCGTAAGGAAGACTTTGTCCCCCACCCGCCAGTCCAGCCCCTCATCTGCGGAAAATTTGACATTTATTCCTTGGCTCGGAGATTTCGAACCCCAATAAATCCTAGCCCCTGCTTTTTTACTCGTCCTTCTCACTTCTCCCTGCCCGTCTAATTTTCGTTCCTCCAACCCTGGCCTGGTCACCAGACCCCTGCCCGGCACTGGACGGTCTGGCCTCAAGAACCATGGCCCCCACTCTGGCTTAGCGTATCCCCATTCTGACTGGGTGCCTCTGGGACCCTGCTCTTCCTCGTACCCTATTTTGAACATTCTTCTCCATTCATCACTTTTTCACCCTGTTCTGGCTGGCACCCCTTTGCCTTGCTTCTAGATCCCAGCCCAGCTCCCCGCTCTGGTGGGAGTACCAAGTCACCCCACATGGAGACTTTGCCCCCCAAGTTCCTCCACCACGGGGGAACTTTGCTCACCACTCCTTAGCACTGGGACTTTGAACCCCAATAAATCCTGGCCCCCTTTTATCTGACCTGCCCCTGCTGCATCCCCGAGGTCCCGCTCCCACCTGCGGCTCGGCGACGGGTCCTGCCCCTCACGCTCGTTTCCACAGCGCCCCTTCCCCTGCCCCCTGGGCCCCTCCTCGCCGGCCTGAGCTTCCTAGCTGCTCCTTCCCAGCCAGGCCGGAGGCCTGGAAGACTCCCGGCTCCTTTCCGGCTGGGTGGGGCGGGTAGGCGTGAGAGCTAGGGGAGGGGCTGGGGGCGTGGCCCGAGGTAACAGGTGTGCCCTAGAGGGTCTCCCGGCGCCCCTGGGACTAGGGCAGACCCCTCCCCCCAGGCCAGCTTGAAGGGAAAAGTTTCTCCTTTTCCTTCCAGTGTGATAAACCCAAATAAGGAAGTGGGAACAGGGAGAGGGCCCTGGGGGTGGGGTGGGGGTTGCTGACAAGGACTTGGGGCCTGAGAGGCTGGGGTTCCGGCTGCCTTTGAAGACCGGGCCCCTGAGGAGGGTTAGAGGGAGGCCCTGGAGGCAGTGCCCACAGAACTAGCCCCTCTTCACACTACTGGGGGCCCCTGAGCCCCAGGGCAGGGTTGGTAATCCCAGAGAAGGGCTGAGGGTAGGTGTCAGCCCAGTGAGGTGGGGAGGCCCAAGCACCCCAAAAGTTCCCAAGCTGCCGTCCCCTCTGCCTCCAGCTCAGTCTCCCATCTTTCCTAAGCAAAGCCTGAGATGGGCGGGGCTAGTGCAGTCCCCATCCTCCTGCAGATGGAAACTGAGTCTGGAGAACAGAGACTGATCCCAGGCCCCACGGTGGGGTGGCGGCTGAGGCCAGCAGCTGGGAGTCTGGCAGAGGTCCTGGTTCCCTGCTTCCCAAACGTTGGGACTCGAGAGCCATACTTGTTATTGTTGTTCAATTGCTCAGTTCAACAAGAACCCTCCATGGACTGAAGCCTGCCAGGCAAGGGATTTCCGAGGCAGGAGTACTGGAGTGCATTGCTCTTTCCTCCTCCAGGGGATCTTCCCGATCCAGGGATTGAACCCGCATTCCCTGCATTAGCAGGTGGATTCTTTACTGCTGAGCCACCAGAAAAGCCTCTGGAACCACGCTAGTAGTGTTAGTCGCTCAGTCATGCCCGACTCTTTGTGAGCCCATGGACTGTAGCCCACCAGGCTCATCTGTCCATGGAATTCTCCAGGCAAGAATACTGGCGTGGGTTGCTGTTTCCTCCTCCAGGAGATCTTCCGGACCCAGGGATTGCACCTGGGTCTCCTGCATTTCAGGCAGATTCTTTACAGTCTGGTCTACCAGGGAAGCCCTGGAGCCATACTGCCTGCGTGCACATCTTGGCTCCTTTTCTTGACCTTAGGAAAGCTGCATAGTCTTTCTGTGGCTCAGTCTTCTCAAATGTAAAATGGGAAGAACAGTATTGCAGACCTCATAGGATGTTTAGAGAACTAAGTGAGCTCCTAGATAGTGGGTGCTTAGACCTATACCTGGCAAGCAGAAGGGAGGGTGAGCTGTTGTACTGACCACCAGTGAGCAGTAACTTGGGAGTGGCACCAGGGTGAGGCAGGGTCTTCTGTTGGCCTGGGGGAAGAGAGTTCTGGGCTTCCCTCGCGGCTCAGTGGTAAAGAATCCACTTGCCAGTGCCTGCTAATGCAGGAGATGCGAGTTTGATCCCTGGGTCAGGAAGATTTCCTGGAGAAGGAAATGGCAACCCACTCCAGCATTCTGGGCTGGAAAATCCCACGGACAGAGGAGCCTGACAGGCTACAATTCAAGGGGTTGCAAAGACTTGGACACCACTGAGCAACTAAACAGCCACAGGAGAGTTCTGCCTGTGGCCACTTGGTCACTTGGGCCCTGGCTGAGTCTGAGCTGCTGATGACACCACCCCGTCCCCACCGCTGCTGGTCCTGAGTCACACAGGGTGGCTCTTCTCGGAAATGGAGCCAGTGCACCCTTTTGCTGCCCTTCCACCAGGCTCTTTGAGTGAGGGCTGAATTCACTGTCTGGGCCTGAGGGCAGGATGAGTACCTGTCCAAGGGGACTTAGTCTGTGCTGTAAGATGGGTGGGGTGAGCCTCGAAGCTGTGGGACTCCAGTGGGGTGCAGAGCGGGGGGGTAACGGACTTTGAGGCCAATGTAAGGGGTGGCTGGCTGTCCTGGGGACCTGAATGAGGGACACAGAGGACCGTGAGGGTCAGTTCCAAACCCTCTTCTTTCATTCCATAAATATTCCCAAGGGGGCTGTGGGGGCTTCAGCCACCAGGGACCTCTCAGACCTTATGAGGAAACAGCCCAGGGTTGGGGTCTGGGGAGGCCTCTCCAAGGAGGCAGATCAGATTTCATGGGTAGAGAAAGAAAGGAAGATATCCCTGCACGGGAACAATGATGCAAAACCTGGGGATGGGGAATAGATAGTGAGTGGTCCATGTGACAGAGTCTTAGAGCAAGAAGGAGGTGGGGCTGGGAGGGGCCTAGGAGCTCAGCTTTGTCCTGAGGACTGAAAGGAGCCACTAAGGACCTGTGGCCTGGCTGAGCCGTCATCTTCACTCACTAGCAGAAAGATTGGAGTGGATGGGCCTGGGCTTCCAGGGCCCAAACCTGGGCAGCAGCCCTCACTCCCTGACCCCTGCCATCCTTCTCGTCCCCAGGAGGCCTCCAGTCGGAACCTGGTAACCCTGCGAGTGGACTCCAATGGCTTCTTCCTGTACTGGACGGGACCCAACATGGTGAGGGTGGCGCTGGCACAGCTTTCTTGGGTCTAGGGCCCCCTACCCCATACCCCCTGAAACCATTCCCTGACCCTACCCTTGGGGGTGGGGCCCCGCTGCTGCCTGACCTCTCCCACAATTCCCTGGACAGGAAGTGCTACGGGTGGGGGCTAAGACTGGGGCTACAGCAGGGGGTGAGCACTCCCTGGCCCGGGTGGGGAGCTTGGGGGCTTCCAGCTCTCACCCTGGAGCCTCTCAGACCCACCGTGGCATCTGGTTTCCCCAGGAGGTGGACACACTCGACATCAGTTCCATCAGGGATACCAGGACGGGCCGTTATGCCCGCCTGCCCAAGGTGAGTGATGGGGCCCCAGGTTATGGATGGGAGTGAGGTAATGGGGGAAGGGGACAGCCCTCTTCACCCTTGGCTCTCATCTACGCAGGACCCCAAGATCCGGGAGGTGTTGGGCTTTGGGGGCCCTGATGCCCGGTTGGAGGAGAAGCTGATGACAGTGGTGGCCGGGCCAGACCCAGTGAATACAACATTCTTGAACTTCATGGCCGTGCAGGATGATACAGCCAAGGTGGGCTGGGATCGATGGCTGGGCCTGGGGGAGCTACTGCCTCACTTGCTGAGTCAGCCATCACTTAGTAGGCACCTGCTGTGTACTAGGCTGCCCTCTGCCCCTTTTTCTGATCATCCTCTGACAAAGCGGTTTATAAGCATTTCCTGTGTATCAGACAGTGGCTGAGCCAGCCCCTCTGTCCCCCACTCACGCCCTGCCCCTGGATCCTGACCCCTCAGGTCTGGTCCGAGGAGCTCTTCAAGTTGGCTATGAACATCCTGGCTCAGAACGCCTCCCGGAACACCTTCTTGCGCAAAGCGTGAGCCCTGGGCCTGCCCTGGGGAAGCGCGGGGCAGGAGTGCGTGGTGGGGGGTTCAGGAGGCTGTTGTCCCAGGGCGTGACCCTGCCACCTGTCTCCCCCAGATACACGAAGCTGAAGCTGCAGGTAAACCAGGATGGACGGATTCCAGTCAAGAAGTGAGCACCCCTTTCCCTCCTCAGCACCTCCTCTGCTGTTCTGACCTTGGTGACCTTTGCCCCACTGACCCTAACCCTTCCCATCTGCTCAGCATCCTGAAGATGTTCTCAGCAGACAAGAAGCGGGTAGAAACTGCACTGGAATCCTGTGGCCTCAATTTCAACCGAGTGAGGGGCCTGGGGACAGGGGTTGGGCGGGTATCACAATGGGTGCCTGCCCTTTCAGGGCCGGCTGACCCTGGGTTCTGACTCTCCACTCCTGGCCCCTAGAGCGAGTCCATCCGGCCTGACGAGTTTTCCTTGGAAATCTTTGAGCGGTTCCTGAACAAGCTGTGTCTGCGGCCAGACATTGACAAGATCCTGCTGGAGATGTGAGCAAGGCCGACCTGCCCACCGGCCCCCGTGTACTGCGTCTGGCCTCTGCCGGCAGCGGCATTCCTTCCAGTCCCGGGAGGGGAGGCAGACCTCTTGGGGGTCTCTGTGTGCTGGGCTGTAGCTGTGCTCAGGGTTGCCTGGGGCTCTTATGTGGACAGTTCTGTGCTGACCCTTCTTGGCCAAGGATGCTCCTGAGACAGCAGGAGGTCCCCCGCGCTGGGGACCAGAATGCATTGGCTCAGATGTGTTGTGGATGACGCTGGACCTGAGGTTGGACTCAGGAGCTGCAGGCAGGCATGGTGTGGTGGGCCAGGCCCTTGGTGGCTTCCAAAGCCCTTACTGATACCAGCGTCGGCACCAAGTGGTCAGGAGAGTGGATGGGGAAACTGAGGCCCAGGGCGGCTGAGACTGGCCCCCGTCCCCATCAGAAGGTTCTGGAACTAGGCACCGACCTTCTGACTCCTCCCCCAGGGAGGGTTTGAAGCAGGGGCTGGTGAGGCTGCAGCCTAAGCCAGCATCTCACCCCCTCCAGAGGTGCCAAGGGCAAACCTTACCTGACGCTGGAGCAGCTCATGGATTTCATTAACCAGAAGCAGCGGGACCCGCGGCTCAACGAAGTGCTGTACCCACCTCTGCGGCCCTCCCAGGCCCGACTGCTCATCGAGAAGTACGAACCCAACAAGCAGTTCCTGGAGCGAGGTGAGCCAGCGTGGGAACTGGGGGCAAGGCGGGAGGGCCCCCACTGACCCTGCTGACCCTACCCTGTCCCCCAGACCAGATGTCCATGGAGGGCTTCAGCCGCTACCTGGGAGGTGAGGAGAATGGCATTCTGCCGCTTGAGGCCTTGGATCTGAGCACAGACATGACCCAGCCGCTCAGCGCCTACTTCATCAATTCCTCGCACAACACCTATCTCACGGGTGAGCGTGCCCATCCTAGCGTGACCTCTGCCCTCTGGTCCTCAGACTGCCTCCCTCCCTTTGGGGTGGCCCACGCTGGGGAAGCAAGCCAGAAATAGCAAGCCTGTCCTGGGGAGCGGGCTTCTGTGCATGGGTTTCCCCGGAGGTCCAGGAGGCTTCCCCAGGGGAAGGGCTGAGGCCTGCACCTGCCCTGTGAAGGACAGCCTGTGTATATTGGAGGGGTGGCGGGGCTGGAGCTGGGGCCACCTGGTGCTCTTAAGCTGAAAGGAGGCCAGGAGGCGGGGTGGGGCGGGTGGGGCGTGGTGGGGCAGGTATCCAGAGAGGGACCCTGGAGGCGCAGAAAGAATGGAAGGAATTTGTACTGATCCTGAGTGAATGGGAAGGCTTCTTGCAAGGTGTTGAGCAGGGGGAGGTGATGTGACCTGGTATGTTTTTAGAAGGATGACGCCCGGTGCTCCACAGAGATTGGATGGGAGGCGGGGAGGAGCCTGCTGTCCCCAGGAGGAGGTGACAGAGGCTGTTCCAGGGCAGCCACCGTGGAAGGAAGAAAGGGAAGCGGGGGCCGTGGGGGTGCTGGGGACAACCCCCAGTTCAGGCCGGTGGGATGGGGGCTGATGGGAGTTCATCTGAGAGAGGGTGAGACCTGGAGGTAGAGGGCCCGCCTGTCCGCCAGTGCCGACGGATGCTGACTCTGCCTGGCTTTGGGGCTTTGGGGAGAGGTGATGCTGGTTCCACAGTGAATCAAGGAGTGATCAGCAGCTGCCCAGACAAAGAGAGCCCAGGCTAGGCCACCACCGGGGCTCTGTGTCCCCGGCACGGCCCCACCCAGCTCAGCGCAGGCCTGGGGAGGAGGATGAGGAGCCAGGCTGGCTGGGCACTGGTGGTGATGGAGCCTGGCCCCCAGCGGGGCAGCTGGCCGGAACCTCGTCGGTGGAGATGTACCGGCAGGCGCTGTTGTGGGGCTGCCGCTGTGTGGAGCTGGACGTGTGGAAGGGGCGGCCGCCCGAGGAGGAGCCGTTCATCACGCACGGCTTCACCATGACCACGGAGGTGCCGCTGAGAGACGTGCTTGAGGCCATCGCGGAGACCGCCTTCAAGACTTCGCCCTACCCCGTCATCCTCTCCTTTGAGAACCACGTGGACTCGTGAGTGGGGCCCCAATCCCAGCCGGGGGGAGTCCCTGTTGACCCAGGGACAGCCACTCACCATGACACTGTTGGATTGCTCCTATGACCTTTGACCCTGGGAGAGAGTGACCCTTTTGGTCATCTTGCCAGCCTCTGATCCACTCTGGGGATTTCAGCTTCACCCCAGGAACCTCTGACCTCTGACCTTGGCCCCACAGGGCGAAACAGCAGGCCAAGATGGCTGAGTACTGCCGCTCCATCTTTGGGGACGCTCTGCTCATCGACCCCCTGGACAAGTACCCGGTATGGGGCTCAGAGCTGGGGCAGGGCGTGGGGGTTAGGGCACCCAGCAGACGCTGACCTGTCCATGCCCACCAGCTGGCCCCAGGCGTCCCCCTGCCCAGCCCCCAGGACCTGATGGGCCGCATCCTGGTGAAGAACAAGAAGCGGCACCGACTCGGCAGCGGCGTCCCCGACAGCTCCGTGCGCAAGCGGCCACTGGAGCAGAGCAACTCGGCCCTGAGCGAGAGCTCCGCCACCACCGAGCCCTCCTCGCCCCAGCTTGGTGAGATCCTGGCCTGACCTCCTACCCCAGTCCCGACTCTAAGCCCCCACTTCTCTGAGCCCAGCCCTCCCTGGGGATGCGCCTTCTGCGCCCAACCTGACCTCCCCCCTCTCTGAGCCACTCGCCGCCTGGGATGTGGTTCCATCCACCTCCTGACCCTTCAGTCTCAGCCTCCAGCTAGCACCTCACAGAGGTGTTCCCCCTCGACCAGGTTGTAACTCAGACCTCTGACCTCAGTGAACCATCTCTCTCCTGAGACCCCTTCTGAGTGTACCCTCCCAGTGGGTCCTATTTCAGCTCACCCTGACCTCTCACTTTATTGAGGCCCCTCTTCCATCTGACCCCTGACTGCTCACCTCCCTAAGCCCCTTCATGGGGTGTAGCCCTAACTGACCCTTGACTTGGAACCCCTCCTTGTCATCCTTCCCCCTAACTGTCAGGACTGTTGTATCCCAGTTCTCAGCCTTCTGAGCCACCCTACCTATCTTCCTGAGTTACATCTCCCCAGAGTTATATTTGCACCCTGACCTTTGACCTTTGACTCCTCTACACTACCACTGGGTTTGATCCCATTCAATTCCTGACCTCCCCCTCTCCTCAGCGACACTGCGCTGAGAGTACCCCTGGACTCCATGAGGCAGCTCTGCACCCCCCGGGCCCAACCCTTCCTAGCTCCTGAGCAATTGTGTGCCCTGACCCCTGACCCCATGGCCTTGTCCTCTGCAGGGTCCCCCAGCTCTGACAGCTGCCCAGGCCTGAGCAATGGGGAGGAGGTGGGCCTCGAGAAGCCCAGCCTGGAGCCTCGGAAGTCTCTGGGGGAGGAGGGTTTGCAGCGGGGCCCTGATGTTCTTGGACCTGCCTACCGGGAGGATGAGGAAGAGGACGAGGAAGAGGAGGAACAAACGGACCCCAAAAAGCCGACCACGGATGAGGTCAGGCCTGCGAGCGGGATGAGGGGGCAGTGGCATGCCTTCACTTCCCAAGTGGGCTGAGCCCTGACTGTGCCAGGCGCAGCCCTGAGCGCTGGGTCCACCTGCCCTCCCAGAGTTCACACAGAGGGGGTGTGTGTGGAGTTGGGGAGGGTCTTAGGTAAACAGGTATGGAAACAAGTGTGAAATTGTGTTTGGGATATGGGCTGGGAGGGGTGAGTTAGGGTGTAGAACCGGGGTGAGGAGTGGGGAGTCAGACCTCGGCGAGGACGTTGGGTGAGCAGACTGAGGAAGGGGGGCTGTGCACAGGCCTTGTGGCAGGGCCAGAGAGTGTGGAGGAGGGAGGGGCACTGAGTTCTGGGGAAGGGAGGTGACAGGAAAGGTCAGCGCTGAGACTGGGTTTGGGAGGGGCCTGGAGTGGGGATGGATGTGGGCAGAGGTGAGTGAGCTCAGGACACAAGGCTTGGGGAATCTTGTGAGTACCCAGGAAGAGGTGGCAAGGCGGTGGCTGGAAATGAGAGTGGGGGTGGGAATTTGGGGGCTCACCCTCATGTGAATAATTGAACCCCTGAGGTTGGCTGAGGAGTTCCACCTTCCAAGGATCAGGGGGCAGGAGGCAGACTGGGAAGGTGGGGTCCAGGGCCCGGTCAGCAAGGCCCAGAGAGAAGGTTGTGGGGCGCATGGGACCATGACGGACAGGCTGTGGCCGGGCTGGGAAGAGGGTCAGCGCCTCCTCTGTGGTGCGGGGGCAGGTGAGGGAGCTTCCAACTCCCGGCTGGGGGGCACGGAACCGCTGACCCTGCGATTGGGGGCCCCAGGGCACCGCCAGCAGTGAGGTCAACGCCACTGAGGAAATGTCCACACTCGTCAACTATATCGAGCCTGTCAAGTTCAAGTCCTTCGAGGCTGCTCGAAGTGAGTGGGGTGAGAGGTGGGGGAAGGGGAGGCAGTCGGGCTGTGCCAGGCCTGATCCTCTCCCACCTCCACCCCCCAGAGAGGAACAAGTGCTTCGAGATGTCGTCCTTCGTGGAGACCAAGGCCATGGAGCAACTGACCAAGAGCCCCATGGAGTTTGTGGAGTATCCTTCCGCACTGGCAGTCTGGCGGGCCAGGGTGGGGCTGCTCACTGGGAGGCAGGCTCGGGTGGTTCTACCACTCCTGACTCTCAAGCACCCCTGTCTAGGTTGGGAGTGGGCCTGGGAGACTGCCCAGGGCCTAGGCTGAGAAGTGGGGGACTGCGGGACAGCTTGAGCTAAGGCCGGGAGATGGGTTCACAGGAGCCGAGGATGGGCCTGGAGCACTGGGCTCGAGGCAGAACGCGGGCCAGTACCTGCCTGTGGTCCCTGACTGTCAACCTCAGATACAACAAGCAGCAGCTCAGCCGCATCTACCCCAAGGGCACCCGCGTGGACTCGTCCAACTACATGCCCCAGCTCTTCTGGAACGTGGGCTGCCAGCTCGTTGCACTCAACTTTCAGACCCTGGGTGAGCGCTGCCCTGCCTTGACCTTTGACCTCTGGCCCCCAGCCTCACTAACTTCTGCCCCCTGATCCTGTGAATCTTGACTTCAGGGACCTCTGACTCTATCTAATACCAGATCCCCAAATCCAACTAAGACCTCAGCTAACCCTAACCCCTGACCTTGGCTGATGCTAGACCTGGCCCCTTGTCCAGTATTCTTGGAATCTGGATCCTGGATGCCATCTGATCTGACCTGAATGACCCCTGGTTTCCCCACTGCACTGCATGGCAGTGTCCTTCCTGACCCCTGACCCTGTTCCACCTGCTGACCCTCGCCCTCCCCATGTCGCGCACCGCCCCCCCCAGATGTGCCAATGCAGCTCAACGCCGGCGTGTTTGAGTACAACGGGCGCAGCGGCTACCTACTCAAGCCTGAGTTCATGCGGCGGCCGGACAAGTCCTTTGACCCCTTCACCGAAGTCATAGTGGACGGCATCGTGGCCAATGCCGTGCGGGTCAAGGTGGGGCCGGGAAGGGCGCGAGCCAGGGTGTCCCGGGGGTGGGACTTTTGAGCAGCCTCCTCACCCTCCTGGCCCCCCAGGTGATCTCGGGGCAGTTCCTGTCCGACAGGAAGGTGGGAATCTACGTGGAGGTAGACATGTTCGGGCTTCCTGTTGACACGCGGCGCAAGTACCGCACACGGACCTCACAGGGGAACTCGTTCAACCCTGTGTGGGATGAGGAGCCATTCGACTTCCCCAAGGTGAGCCCCAGACCTGCTAGACTCCCTTGGGGGAACAGGAGCGCCATGTGGTCGGGGTCAGAGGCAGGGGTGCCGAGGCTAGGGGTGTCACCCCAGACCTGCCGGGCTCTCTTGGTGGGGGAACAGGAGTGCCACATGGTCGGGGGTCAGAGGCAGCGGTGCCGAGGCTAGGCCTGTCACCCCAGGTCCTGCCTGTCCCCGCGTCAGGCTGGAGCTCCCTGCCCTCTGTGGGGTCAGGGTGGGGGGACAGGAAGCTGAAACGGCAGGAGGTCCCGTAGCCCCCTGGGGGCACAGCCCACCCCCTCTCCCAGGCAGGAGGGACTTGCTGCAAGCTCACCCCAGCTGCTCCCTGCCTCCCAGATGGATGCGCCTGCCGAGGATGCGGCCTCAGTCTCAGATGCATGGCTTGGTCTAGTTGCTAAGCCGGCAGTGACCAGACCCGTCCTGCCATAATGATGCCTGGAGGGGTCTGTCTGCCTGTGTTCTGGACTCAGGGCTCTGGGGAACACTGGCCACCTCTGGCCCGGCTGCGGAGGTGCGGGTCCACCATTGGCTCAGTGGCGATGGTGACTGATGGTCTGTGGTTGGGTCATGTGGTCCAGGGGCCCACTCTGGGTGGCGGCCTTGCTGGCCATGGTCATCTGCGGCTCAGACCAGACTGGGCCCTCAGGTGGTGCTGCCCACACTGGCTTCGCTGCGCATCGCGGCCTTTGAGGAGGGGGGCAAGTTCGTGGGGCACCGGATCCTGCCTGTCTCTGCTATCCGCTCAGGTGAGACCATCTGGGCTCTGGGCAGTTAGGGGGGGCACAGTGTGTGGGGACCTGTGCTCAGCCCCCTTGCCCTCCCACCCTCCCAGGGTACCATTACATCTGCCTGCGGAATGAGGCCAACCAGCCGCTGTGCCTGCCAGCCCTGCTCATCTACACCGAGGCCTCCGACTACATCCCCTGACGACCACCAGGGTGAGCCGCATGGGGCTGGGGCAGGGCAGGCCAGGCAGGGTGGGGACAAGGACACCACCAGGGCCTGGGACTGGCTGGGACTGGTGGCACCAGGTGGGTGGTAAACAGATCTGAGGGTGGTTTTGTGGTCCCTGTGTGAGACCAGAGCTGGGGAGTGTGTGGGCCCTGGGGGTTCTGTCTGAGACCCTTGCCCTCTGCCCCTCCACCCCCAGACTATGCAGAGGCCCTGATCAACCCCATCAAGCATGTCAGCCTGATGGACCAGAGGGCCAAGCAGCTGGCTGCCCTCATTGGGGAGAGCGAGGTGAGCCAGGGCAGGTCAGGGGCAGGCACAGTGATGCCTGGAGGGGTCTGTCTGCCTGTGCTCTTGACAGGCAGGAGGGCAGCAAGGCTCAGGCTCACCTGGACCCTGGGGGTCAGGGTGGGGGAGTGGTCAGAGCTGACCCCTGGGCCCAGCCCTGGTGGAGAAGCACCCTGCAGCCTTCTCCGCTCTCCTCTGTCTATACTGCCCATGCTAGTCCCAGCTGGTGGTAGGACTCTTTTCCCTGAGGAGCCTGTTCCCTGCTTGCTGCTGCTGTCAGCTTCATGGGTTCACCCACACTGTCCCTCCAGCCCTGGGCTCTGCCTCCAGCGCCCTTCCACCACGCTGCACGGCTAGGGCTTCTGGGCTCTCTCGTTCAGGAGGCTCAGCTGCCTGGGGTTACTCGCCACATTTTAAGGAGGTGGAAATCCCTTCTGCTTAAGAAAGGCCTTCAGGACTGTCCAGGGCTAGAATTCTGGCTGCCGGCAGGCTCAAAGCCAGGGTGAGGAGTTCAGCCGCTTCACCAGGGCAGTTGGAAGCCCTAAAAGCTTTTCAAGCATGGTCCTGGGAGCCATGAGACGGGCCGTGGCTTCTGCGGGGAGGGGTCAGGAGCAGAGGCTGGCCACACATCTAGGCCCGGTCCCCTGGGGGCCTGCGGCAGCAGGGAAGAAAGCTGGCTGTCTGGAGTTATTAGCGGGAGAGACTAGTGCCCCCTCTGCGGTCACTTCCTTCGTTGATTTAATCAGGAGCTAAGCATCGAGGAAGATGAGCAGCTGTGGGCAAGGGTGGAGGGGGGACTCAGAGACAGGACGGAACTTGGGGCTGGGCCAGGGCTTTCCAGAACAATCTAGAAGTTCCTAACCATATGCAGTGAGGCCTCACATCCTAGAGACATGACCTCACGTTCTCTTCCCCAGACCCCATGTGCCAAAGGGGGTTAGAAATGCATGTCTTGTTCTCATAGAGTTATTCTCACAGCCCCCACGTGACAGACGAGAGGAGTCCAGGGCCACAGGCTGAAGGAGGTTGTGAAGGATGGAAGGGTCTAGAGAGGGGGAGTTCCCTGGTGGTCCAGTGGTTAGGACTCTGCACTTGCACTGCCAAGGGCCTGGGTTCGATCCCTGGTTGGAGAACTAAGGTCCTCCACAAGCCTCACGGTGTGGCTCCCTCCCCCCAAAATATTTAAAAAAAATAAAAGAAGGGTCTGGAGAGAGTAGCATTTCTGGAAGGAGCATAGAGCATTCTACTTCCTCCACCTCACCCTTGCAGGCTCAGTCTGGCCCGGAGACGAGCCAGGAGACCCAGACTCAGCAGCTGGGGTGCCAGCTGAACCCACACCCGACGCCCAGCCCGCTGGACGCCTCCCCGCGCCGGCCCCCAGGCCCCGCCACCTCCCCGACCAGCTCCTCCATCAGCTCCTCCATCAGCAGCCCAGGTAAGGGGCGGCCTGGGGGTAGGTGGAGAGATGGGGATAGCTCTGCCCTTCTCCAGCTTCTCACAGCCAGCCCTGCCTGTGCTTTCCAGGTCAGCGCGATGATCTTATCGCCAGCATCCTCTCAGGTAGGGGGCGGGCCTGTCCTGGGGCAGGGCTACTTCTGCAGGGAACCGGTGCTCCGGCAGGGGTGGTCTGCCCCAGCCCAGCCCAGCCCAGCCTGCCTTTGCTGTCCACAGAGGTGGCCCCGGCCCCGCTGGACGAGCTCCGAGGCCACAAGGCCCTAGTGAAGCTCCGGAGCCGGCAAGAGCGAGACTTCCGGGAGCTGTACAAGAAACATCAGCGGAAGGCCGTTGCCCTCACGCGCCGGTTGCTCGACAACCTGGCCCAGGCCCGTGCGGGGAGCAGGTGCCGACAGCGGCCTGGTGTCCTGTGAGTATCCTGCCTGCCCATGTGCTTTGTGCGTGGATGTGAATGTGAATATGAATATGAGGGTTTCTGCACCAGGTGGACATAGACAGATGGCCCAGGGCTGCCCTTTTGACCCCCAGGAAGGAGGTTTGCTGCAAGGAAGACAGAGGACTCTGGGTCCCACCCTCTTTGCAACCCCGTGGACTATGCAGTCCATGGAATTCTCCAGGCCAGAATACTGGAGTGGGTAGCCTTTCCCTTCTTCAGGGGATCTTCCCAACCCAGGGATCAAACCCAGGTCTCCCACATTGCAGGCGGATTCTTTACCAGCTGAGCCACAAGGGAAGTCCCTTTCCACCAGGAGGGATACCTTTTTTGAAGTCCTCATAAGAGCGTGTTTCCGGGGACTGTTGCCCAGATAGGCTCCTAACATTTGTGTGGAGCTGACAGGCCTCCTCCTTGGCATAACCAATCCCACCTCTCCGGGCTGGTATCTGTCACTGCCTGTGGGCATCTGCCCTGTCCCCCTGCCCTCCTTGCCCAGGTCCATGTGACAACCTGAGTATTACCCAGAGGGGTTCTCCCCACAGAAGCGGGGAGGACGAGAGGGCAGAAGAGGAAGAGGTTAGCAGGTATCAAGAGTTCCAGAAGAAACAGGTGCAGTGTCTGCTGGAGCTGAGGGAGGCCCAGGTGGACACAGAGGCGGATCGGAGGCTGGAGCACCTGCAGCAGGTGGGGGGGGTGGTGGCATGTGGTGGGGGGCAGGGGGAGCCTGCCTCTGGGACAGGCCTGTCACAGCCCGGGTCACCTGTCGGCCACCTGTGTCTGTAGGCTCAGCTGAAGCTCAGGGAGGTTGTCCTGGACGCTCACATGACTCAGTTGAAGAAACTGAAGGAGATAAACGAGAGGTGAAGGCCGGGGATCTCGTGGGCGGTGGGGTCAGGGGGTACTCCCTGGTGCCACGAGGTGGGCAGAGACACATGGACACACACAGATACACACACGCATGCGTGCACGGAGAGGGGTGTACTCCCTGGTGCCACGAGGTGGGCAAATGCGCACACGCACGCGCACACACACACACACACACACACACACACACACACACACGCACACCCCTGTCCTGCCATTGACCCTGCCTGTTCTCCCACTGGCTCCTCCAGGGAGAAGAAGGAGCTGCAGAAGATCCTGGACAGGAAGCGCCACAACAGCATCTCAGAGGCCAAGACCAGGGAGAAACATAAGAAAGAGGCGTAAGGGCATCGGGGCTGGGAGCCAGTGGTGTGCTGGGCAGGCCGGGTGGGTACCTGGGCGCTGAGCCCATCCTCCTTGCCTCCCGTGCAGGGAACTGACAGAGATTAACCGTCGGCACATCACTGAGTCAGTCAACTCCATCCGTCGGGTGAGTGGAGCTCAGATGCCACCCTAGCCCACCCCTGTTCCTTCAGTCATCCCAAACCAGAATCTTGGGTGTCAACCTGGTGTTCCATCACCCTAGAGGGACTTCTAGATCCTTTCTCTATGGGTCTGCTGTTAAGAGTCATCTCAGGACGCTGGTCACACAGCCCCGGGAACCTTCGCCTTCTTGCTCAGAAAGAGAGTCTGCCTGACTTCTCTGCCGCCAGAGCCCCGGGGCCCAGGCCCCTCCCTTAGAGACCCTTGTGTGAGCCCTTGTCCCCCACACACAGCTGGAGGAGGCCCAGAAGCAGCGGCAGGAACGCCTTGTGGCCGGACAGCAGCAGATCCTCCAACAGCTGGCGGAAGAGGAGCCCAAGGTGAGGCCGTGGGTGAGGGGCAGGCGGGCGGCAGGTGGGCAGAGCACTGCGTGGCCTATCTGACGCTGCTCCTCCTGCAGCTGCTGGCCCAGCTGGTCCAGGACTGTCAGGAGCAGCGGGAGAGGCTGCCCCAGGAGATCCGCTGGAGCCTGCTGGGCGAGACACAGGAGGGACTGGGGGACGGGCATCTGGTCGCCTGTGCCAGCAACGGTCACGCGCCTGGGAGCAGCGGGCACCTGCCCGGCGCTGACTCAGAGAGCCAGGAGGAGACTACAAAGCTCTGAACTGGCTGAGCAAGAGGTGGCCACCAGGCCAGGGTGGGCGCTGGGAGGAGGGCAGGAGGCTAAGACACTAAATATGCTCTTTTTTTTTTTTTTTTTAAACTTTTTATCTTTAGAAATTTTATTTTTTTAAACCAGGGCAAGCACCCCACACTAACTCCCTCCTTTTACCCCCCCCTGGGGTCCCATTAGTTTCCAGCCCCTCCTTCCTGCCCTCAGTCCTAGGGAAGGTGCTGGGTGGGTCACACTGGGCCAGAAGGGCCTCACCCCCATGACACCCACACCCTAGAGTGGGAGTTGTCTCCCTCACTTCCCCAGGGAACAGTGGGTGGAGCCTTTGAGCTCCGGGAAGTCACATTCTTTCTCTTTCCTTTGGGGATTTTTTTTTTTATGTGAATAAACGTGGATTTCAGGGACCCTGTGTGCAGCGTGGTTTGGGGCAGTACTGGAGAGGATTCTGGGCCCTAGATCTGGTTCTGCTTTTTCTGGAGCCTCAGTTTTCTCATCTATAAAATGGGCTTGTGGGCATTGTGGGTCAGGCCCCCCAAAAAGGGGTTTTGAGACCTCCTTGCCCAGGAACTGCCTGGAGGTCTTGCCAGGGACCTGACATCAGAGGCCCTCCGGCCTCCCCCAGGCTCTCTCTCCTCTCTGCGCTCTGTCCTGGGTTCTCACTCTGCTTCCCCCGCCCCTTACTCTGGTTACTTTTCTCTCTCCTAGGCTCTTCTTGTCTTCCCTTCATAGAGGCTCAGGCCTCTGCTTCAGGAAGCCTCCCCTGCCCCCTCTTCCTGTAGCCTGATATGACCCAGGCACCCAGCATCTTCCGCCGAGGCTGCTCTTTGCCACACAGGCAGTTGGTTCCGTTATCAGGGGATAGACCTGCTGGGGTGCAGGTGGGCAGCTCAAACCCTGCCCAACCTCAGGGCACCTGGGCTCTCAGCGATGGGCAGGGAGCAGATGGGCCTGGAAGTGACCCTTGGGAAAAGGGGTGCTGACGGTCACAGCGTGTGCAGGGAAGACGCAGCATCCCCCTCCTCCCTGTGAGGGAGATGTTATGCCTGTTTTGCAGATGAGGAAACTGAGGTCACATCTAAGTCAAGACATCCAGGCAGGGGGGGCATGGACCCTCTAGGGCAGACTGTCTTCGGCCAGCCTGGAGGACCTACTCCACGCCTCCCCCTCCTGCCCTGGGACAGTGTGGAGTGGCAGAGACCCCGCAGTGAGGGTGCGGCTGGGTTCTACAGCAGGGTCAGGCTGGCACTTCTTCAAGGCCTCTCCCAGCTTCCTGGCGCTTCCCGGGCTGACTGCCTGCCTCCTCCGGAGGAAGGCAGCCTCTTATCTGGGCTTATCTCCTGCCAATTGAGTGTTTTCTTTCTTTGTTTTTGCTGCAGCCTCAGGCAAACAGATAGGGTGGGGAGGCCAGAGAACAGGGCTTCCAAAGCAAGGCCTTCCCAGAGCCGGGGACTTCTGCCTTGGGCCCCACTCCCAGTGCCCAGGTCTTCCCTGTTTCTGCAGTCAGGCCTTGTCCTAGCTCCACACCTGCCCCATCTAGGCCCTTCAGCAGGCAACTCCCATCTTCCTGACTTCACACGTAAAACACTCAAAGACCAGGCTAAACTCCAAACTCCTGGGTATGACATTCCAACTCTTGAAAAGCCTGGCCTCTGCCGCTCCGCCATCCTTCCATGGGTCTGCTATTTCTTCTACTGGAAATGACAGCACTCTACCTCATGTCTTCAAGTCCCAGGTCTAGCTTACCTCCTCCCTGAAGCCCTCCCTGACTTTCCTCTGCTGGAGGGAGCCGCCTTCACCCTGGTTCCAGGCCCCTGTTAGAGCACTGGGCTGGCGTTCACTCCTCACTAAGAGGCTGCCTCTCCTTCGCCCGGAAGCTAGGAATAACAGGGGCTGTGGCGCAATCCAGGTCTGTGTACCTAGTATAAAGCGCAGGCTAGTCTGTAGGGGGCGCCAATAAACCTTTCTGGAATTGAGCTCTCAGCTCGGCTCCCAGGGCCTGGTGAAGCTTCTCTGGTTCCCTAGCGATCCCTCTACTCACAGCCCTGGGCCGAGCCTTCCGTCCCCTCCCCCGCTCAATGTGTCCTGCCAGTTCCCTGAGGAGCGCTGGCCCTAGGCCGGCCACACAGTAGCTGCTCAAAAGGACTGACCCAAATAGGAGCAAATGACCCTCCCTGGGGGACGGCGGCACGGTTTGCAGTGCGCGGAATTCCAGCGGCCAGCCGGCATGCAGTTCTCAATTACCATATTAGAGATAAGGACCTGGATGTCCCCGAAGCCCGATCGCGCTCCGTCTCCCGGAGTCCAGGCGGCCGTATCTCCGCTCGCCGCCTCAACGCCTCCCTGATGTCGGCCCCAAGTGCCTCAGTTTCCCTCATATGTAAAGCGGGGACATCTTTTGAAATTCTTGTCAGTGCTAGCGCTCTCTCCGCCCGGGAAGCCCCAGGCGACAGACAGAGACTCCGCGGCACAGACGTGGGCTTTATTAGCATTTTAGTATCGGGCGTAGGTCCGCAGCGTTACCACGGAGGAAAGGGTTCCGGCGAAGTTAGGGTTAATCTCGGCTCGCAACTGGCGCAGGCGCGTGGGGTGGGGTCACGGGGCCGCTTCCGGCAGGTAAGGGCGGAAAAACTTCCAACTTCCGATGGGGGCCGAGCCCCTCCGTGGTCCTCGCACACACCGGAAGGGGACCGAACTTTGGGTCAGACCTCAGTCTTCCGAAAGGAACGAATCCGAGCCTCGTTTTGCATAAGGCCTGCAGAAAAGACTTCCGCCCGCTCCCAAGATGGCCACCAGCAGCGGTTGGGAGCTTCGGTTGCGGGGCGGAAGGTCACTGGGAGGGGGCGGAGCCTCCTCTCCCCAAGTTCCGGCTCAACCAGGACTGGAGGAAGCGCGTCCAGCTGGGGCTTTGTCGCATTTGCGTTGCCGTGCCCGCGCTCTTCGGGCGAGGAAGCCCCTTCAGGGTGGGAAGAAGAAAAGGTAGAATGAATTAGCTTATCCTGGCAGCCCGAAGCAAGGCCCCTCCGCTTACGGAATCCCACCACCAAGTGAGATCTGGGAGGAGATAAAAGAGCGTAGATCCTAACAGGCCTTGTATGGAGAGGTCTCCTGACTACTAAGCATGGTCCCTCCATGTTGCGAGCAGAAAGAAAGGACGCCTACGGTCCTGTAAGCGCCAGAGCCGGAGACTTAGCACCTGGAAGATGGGACCATAATTTGAAAATCAAAGAAGTGGTTCGGAAATTGAGGCCAAGAACCCGGCTATCCGAAGTGGGTCGGCCAGGAGCACAAATGCCTCGTGCTCCGGGGATTTGGGGAGCCCAGGAGCCTTGGCCTGCTGGAGCAGGGTCAGGTCCCCGAATACCCTGGGACTCGGGAAGGGTCTGGCTGCAGGCGAGGAGTCCCGAAACTGCAAATCCCGACGTGCACTGGGACAGCCCAGTGGGAGGAGGCCCGGGAGCACAGGTCCCGGCGTGGTCCGGGACTGCGGGGCACCTCAGCCGGCCCTCACCTTGAAGGAGACGTGAAACTCGTCGCTCATCCTCCGGAGCTCGCGGCCATATCGCTGTGCAGCCCAGAGGTTGGGGGGCGCCGAACGCGAGCGGCCCCTAAAGGGGCCGAGATCCTCCTCCTCCGTCTCTTCATTATCCTCTGGCCCCGCGCGGTAGGAGCTGTGACGACTCCGGGTCTCCACAGCCCCAGTGCCTGCAGAGAAGATCAGACGGTGGGGATGACTTGAATCTCAACTCCTCTCGCGTCCCCAGCCCTGCAGCAGTGTTAGTGTAGTTTCGAACTAATTTCTCATTAATCCCACAAATCTTAATTGAGCCCCAATATGGGCCAGACCCTGTGGCTCAGATGGTAAAGAATCTGCCTGCAATGCGGGAGATCTGGGTTCGATCCGTGGGTGGGGAAGATCCACTGGAGAAGGGAAAGGCTACCCACTCCAGTATTCTTGCCTGGAGAATCCCACGGACAGAAGAGCCTGGCGGGCTACAGTCCTGTGAGGTTGCAGAGTCCGACACAATTGATCGAGTAACACTTTCAACGGGCCAGACCTTTCGGTTTATAGAATGACTTTACCTCTGTGCTTGGTACAGAATAAGGGCATAAATAGTGGTTACAGCTGTGAGTGTAAGATCCAGGGACTTCCCAGCAACTCCCTGGGAGGTTAACTCTTTCATCAGCTCCAGTCCCCTGCGGAGGAAATCAGTCTCCTGGTTGAGGAGGTACCCCAACCAAGCCAGACAGGGTTGAACCCCACCTCCGCAGGTGACCTGCTGGGGCCCATTTGTTTCACTGGTGTGACCTACAGGAGACCTAGAAGCCCTTTGAGAACAAGAACCTGTCAGCATATCTGTACCTCTCACAGCACCCACTTTGAACAAACTGTCCAGAAAGTTCTGTTGACTTTTTATGGTAACACTTAAGGAGCACGCACTAGGTCCTGGGCATTACCTCATTATCCTAAGCATGCCAGGAGATAAGTACTAATATTGCTTCTACGGTATAGATGAAAAGACAGGCTTGGAGAGGTTTAGACTTGCCCTGAGTGACACAGTTGGGAAGTTCTGAGGTTTGAAGTCCCTACAGGTTTGTTGGAATCCAGAGTCCAGTGATAATCCATTGAGCTATACGTCATCCTTTATCCAACCACCCTTCAACTCCCTGAGCCTGTGTCTTCACCTCTTTATGGGGATAAACCTAGTTCTTAATGCCAGTGACTTGCCTCACATAAACAGCGTGAAAGTCCTTTATAAGCTGAAAGTGTGTGATGGATCATTGTTCAAAGAGGTGTGTCCTGAGTTTGTCTGGCTTTTGCGTGTGTTCCATCCCCCTAATTCCTGTCAACCCCACCCCCATACCCAGACCAACAAAGACCTAGAACACTCCCAGGAGCATAAATCCAGAGCCGGATTGAAAGACAAGCATGGAACAAGTACAGGGAACAGCATCCACAGCAAGGTATGTCTGTCAGGGAGGCATCCTGAAGAAAGTATGATCTAGGCCAGGTCTTGAAGCCAGGGGTAACTGTCTCATCCTCTCCCAAAGGCCTGTGGGCCAGCTCCAGGGCTGGGGCCTCCAAGGGTCCCAGCTCCAAACACAGGGCTGGGAAAGCCAAGAAAAGAAGAGGGGGCTGGATCCAGAAAGGCCTAGGCTAAGAGGGTGGCTGGAATTCCTAAACTTCACCAAAGCCTGGGCTCAGGTAGGCAGGGACACCATAAAGCCTTTGAGGAACGAGGTGGCAGCGGGGAACAGGCAGCTAAATCAGCAGTCCAGATTGGGGCTGGGGCTACGGAGCTGAGAGCAGCAAGAGCCCTGATGAGAACAGGCCCGTCTACAGAGGACTGTCCGGTTCCATGGGGCATGGGCATCAGGGCAGAAGTCCCCCCCTCCCCCGCATTCCTGCTTTGTGACCTTGGGCCCTTTCTTTTTAATCCCTTGGGGTCTCGGTGTTGTCCTCTGTGAAATGGGGGCAGCCCCCAGTACCCCCATGAGGACAAACGACACAGAGAAAGAACCCTGTTCTGCCCTTTTCATGTCCTGAAGCCTCGCATTTTCCCGGTGAGAGGCCAAGTTCTCCCTATTTTACACATGAGGAAATAGAAGCACAGAGAGGTTAGGAACTTGCCCAGGGTCACACAGCTGGCACACCCTGCTTGGTCACTTAAATGCTCAGGAACTATCAGCTATTTTTCTGCTTTACTAGCACTAAGAACCCACAGCCTCCACACTTGACAGATGCAGGGCCCAGTGGTCAGAAGGCAAGTGACGTAGGCAGGCACTTGGCTTGGGCCTTGCCCTCCTGCCTGGGAATCAGAACCAGCAGAACAGCAGCACTCCCTGTGTCAGCTTGGCAGCATGCTTCATGTCCATGAATTCCTTATGTCCTCGCCACATCCTGGGAGGGAAGGTTACTCACTGTCCCCATTTTACAGAAAAGAAAACTAAGGCATAGAGAGGGTAAGTAACTTGCCCAAAGTCACACAGCTAGTAGGTGACAGATGCCAACCCAACCAGTCTGGCTCCTGGGTCTGTGTATTTAACTCTCATGCCCCAGGCTCCTTTCAGCAGCACCATGAGCTCCCGTGGGGGCTCAGGTCTGGAAAGGCAACCCTAGGCCTAATGTGACTGCCAGCTCCGCCAGGAGCCTACCCATGGAGTGGGGATTTTTACCGAAGCCATGAATTAAGCAGTGCCAAGCCAGCCATTGTCAAAATGACACTCAAATGTGTAAACTGAACATTTAAGTGTCCTATTTACTAGGAAAAAAATTTGAGTATTTTTCTGTGAACTCCCTGGGGGAGCAGACATGCCTACCCACTCCATCCATCCAACCTTCAATCAGCAGTCACTCCTTCATGCCCCTAGATAGTGCAAGGCGTCCTCTCCCAGTCTTGGGAAGGAAAGGAGGCGGGAGGAGGCGTGGCTTCTGGTTGTGAGCATGCTCTCTCGCCATCCTTCCAGAGTGCAGGCCTGGGGCTGGGTGGGAAAGTGGGAGGGACCTATGGCTGGAGGTGTCAGGAGCCCCAAACTTAAAGTTCTTTACTCACTGGCTTTCTGGGTAAGTGGGTGGGGCTGAACACATCCACATTCCCGCTCCTGTGAGCATCCTTGCACACTTCACTAGAACAGTGCTGTTCCAGACAGCTGGAGGCAGTGAGGTTGTGCCATCAGGTGGGGTTGGGTTTGGATCCTGCTCTACCACGTGGGGGGTTCACATGTTGCTCGACTTCAGCAGGAGAGCAGCTCGGTGCTCCCCCCTGGAGCAGGCATGTGGCCTGACCTGTCTCAGCCCAGGCTTCCTGTGTCCCCTAAAGCCATTTGGAGTATGAAAGCCCCTTACTGGCCTGTAGAGAACATACCTCCACCTTGCTCAGAGCTGAGAAAATCAGAAAACACGATAAAGCAGAGGCTGGCAAGTGTTTTCTGTAAAGGGTCAGAGAGGAAATGTTTGGGGCATCGCAGGCCACATAGCCTGTCACAACTACTCAACATTGTGGCCAGGGCTTGAAAGCAGCCGTAAACAATATACACGTGCTTGTGCACCGCTGCGTTCCACTAAAATTGTATTTGGAACACTGAAATAAAATACTGTTCTTTGGAGTTCTGTCAACTGTTTAAAAGTGTCAAAAAAAAAAGTGTCAAAATCATCCTTAGCTCATTGGCTACACAACAAAGAGGAGTTTAGCCTTTGGATGTGGTTTGCCAACCTCTGCTCTAAACCCAACTATGTCTGTCCTCTGCCTAAAACTTTCAATGGCTCCCTGTTGCCTATGAGATAAACTCCAAACTCCTGGGCATGGCCTTCAGGGCCCTTACATTCTTACGTTCCAGCCTGCACTCCCTTGTCTGCCATCAGGGTGGCATTGGTTATTCATGTCTCTCTATTCCGTCTAAATGAATGGCAATCCCCAGGTCTGCTCAGGGCCTGGGCCAACTCACTGCAACAACAACTGCAGTAATAGTAAGAATAGCAGACCCTCCTCTCTGCTAGGCACTGTTTCTAAGCATTTTTCCTGTATTAATGCATCAGATTCTCTTGACAACGCAATGAGGTGGGACTACTTCTAGTCCCATTTTACTGGGATAAAAAATCTGAGGCACTCAGTATTTATGGCAGCACTATTTACAATAGCCAAGATATGGAAGCAACCTAAATGTCCAACAGAAAGATAAAGAAAGTTTCCTTGGTGGCTCAGTTGGTAAAGAATCTGCCTGGCAACACAGGAGACCTGGGTTTGATCTCTGGGTCAGGAAGATTCCTTGGAGAAGGAAATGGCAACCCACTCCAGTATTCTTGTCTGGAGAATTCCATGGACAAAGAAGATGTATATATAAACAATGAAATACTACTCCGCCACTAAAAAAAAAAAGTGAAATAATGCCATTTGCAGCACCAAGGATGGACCTAGAGATAATCACACTAAGCGAAGTGAGTCAGACAAAAATACGGAATCCAAAACTGATACAGGAGACTCCCCTGGTGGTCCAGTGGTTAAAATCCCATGCATTCAATGCAGCGGGCATATGTTTGATCCTTAGTGGGGGAACTAAGATCCCATAGGCCTCCTGGTGTGGCCAAAAACAAGACAAACAAAAAATGATACAAATCAACATATTTACAAAATAGAAATAGACTCACACACATAGAAAACAAACTGCCTCCTGGTGCTGCCGAAAACAAAACAGGACAAACAAAGAATGATACAAATGAGTTTACTTACAAAACAGAAACAGACATGGAAAACAAATTTATGATTACCACAGGGGGAAAAAGGGGAGTGGGGGTAGGGAGGATTAACTAGGCCTTTGGGATTTCTTTTTTTTTTTCTTTGGCAGCACTGCATGGCTTATGAGATCTCAGTTCCCCAACCAGGAATCGAACCTAGGCCATGTCAGTGAAAGCGCTGTGTCCTAACCACTGGACCACCAGGGAATTCTGGACTTTGGGATTCATAGGTACATGCAGATGACACCACCCTTATGGCAGAAAGTGAAGAAGAACTAAAGAGCCTCTTGATGAAAGTGAAAGAGGAGAGTGAGAAAGCTGGCTTAAAGCTCAACATTCAGAAAACTAAGATCATTGCATCCGGTCCCATCACTTCATGGCAAATAGATGGGGAAACAGTGGAAACTGGCTGACTTTATTTTTCTGGGCTCCAAAATCACTGCAAATGGTGACTGCAGCCATGAAATTAAAAGATGCTTACTCCTTGGAAGGAAAGTTATGACCAACCTAGACAGCATATTGAAAAGCAGAGACATTACTTTGTCAACAAAGGTCTGTCTAGTCAAGGCTATGGTTTTTCCAGTGGTCATGTATGGATGTGAGAGCTGGACTATAAAGAAGGCTGAGTGCCAAAGAATTGATGCTTTTGAACTGTCGTATTAGAGAAGACTCTTGACAGTCCGAGATCCAACCAGTCCATCCTAAAGGACATCAGTCCTGGGTGTTCATTGGTAGGACTGATGTTGAAGCTGAAACTCCAATACTTTGGCCACCTGATGCGAAGACTGACTCATTGGAAAAGACCCTGATGCTGGGAAAGATTGAGGGCAGGACGAGAGGGGAATGACAGAGGATGAGATGGTTGGATGGCATCACCGACTCAATGGACATGGGTTTGGGTGGACTCCGGGAGATGGTGATGGACAGGGAGGTCTGGTGTTCTGCGGTTCATGGGGTCGCAGAGTCGGACACGACTGAACGACTGAACTGAACTATATATAAAGTAGATAAACAACAAGGATTTACTGTGTAGCACTGGGAACTATATTGAATATCTTGTAATAACCTATTACGGAAAAGAATCTGAAAAAGAATATATATATGCATATATATATATATAACTGACTCACTTTGCTGTACTCCTGAAACTAACATATCATTATAAATCAACCTGGAGAAGGTCATGGCAACCCCCTCTAGTATTCTTGCCTGGAGAATCCCATGGACAGAGGATTCTGGTAGGCTACAGTCCATAGGGTCACAAAGAGTCAGACACGACTGAGCGACTAACATTTTCACTTTCACAAATCAACTATGGGCTTCCCGTAGTTACCACTGGGCACTAGTGGTAAAGAATCTGCCTGCAATGCAAGAGACATGGGTTCAATCCCTGGGTCGGGAAGATCCCCTGGAGAAGGGAATGGCAACCGGCTCCAGTATTCCCGCCTGGAAAATTCCATGAGCAGAGGAGCCTGGCGGACTATAGTCCATGGGGCCACAAAGAGTCAGACACGACTGAGCACATAAATCAGCTATACTTCAATTAAAAAAAAAAAGCCAGGGTGAAGCCTGCAGTCTGGCCCGGGGTCTGGCACTGGGCTGCTTTACTCACCGTGTGTCGCCCTTCCCCTCTCTACCATTCACGCACCAGCTGCTCCAGGCACCCAGCTACGCACGGGAGCTGGCACAGCACACAAGGTGGCCACAGGCCCGCCCTGGAGACACGCACAGTTCACCGAGCAGGGGCTTGGAGGCAGGGAATGTGAAGAGTGGCAGCACCCTGCCCATGCGGAGGGGGACAGTGGCCCGGTGGCTCTGGCAGGTTATCGGCACCTGCGGGTCTTTCATGGAAAACCACTTGAAACTAAGTCAAAAGGAATCCAGGGCAGGTCTCTTACATCCCTTGCAGGCCTTGTCATGGCTGGGCCTGGAGCTGGGCCACCTTTCCCCCTTGGGGCCTCAGGTGCCCCCACCCGCGGGATGGGCCCCTAGTGAGTGCAAGAGGTTTTGCCACTCCTATTTCATTCATTCATAGCACAGAAATGGTCCTTTCCAGCTCCCTGCCTTGGCACTCCAGCTCTGATGATGCCGGGCTCCTCACACTTGGCCAGCTTACACTGCATACGAGCCAAGCCCCGCACCGCCTCCCTCACTGGGCTGATACCAACACAGCTCTGGTTAAGGCCAACTCCCTGCCAGTTCCCACAGGCACCTGGGCGGCCAGCATGGCTGGAGAAAAGCACAGCCGTGCCACCTCTGTTCAAATTCACAGCCATAAGACCCAGTGGCCCCCCGAGTTGCCCAGCACACCTTCCAACTCCATACTCTGGGCCAGACAACTACTTCAAACCTGTTCTTCCCTCTCTCGACCTCAACCTCCACCCCTCTCCCCACCTTCACTCCTGGTTCAAGACCTGGCTTCCTTTCACCAAGAAATTGGAAGCATCCACGAGAGAAACATCTACTAGTTCCTGTGAGGTGTCTCCTTGCCCTCCTCCACCCCTCCACTGCACTCAGCTGAGCTGCCCCTCCCCTGAACACCAGACCACTCTCTCCTACTCAAGTAAGCTTCCTTTCTCCCCTGCATCCCCCAGTATTTTCCTAACTGGATTACTCCATCAACTTATAAACATGCTCTTTTGGGAGTTCCTTGATGGTTAAGACTCCACACTTCCATTGCAGGGAGCATGGGTTTGAGTCCTGGTCAGGGAATTAAGACCGCACAAGCCACATGGTACAGCCAAAAAAAAAGAACCTCTTTTTTCTTTTTATCTTAAGTAATAAAACAATCCTTCCTTGACTCTCCTTGGGCCTTCAGGTGCCGCTGGCTCCTCTGTTCCTCTTTGCCAGAGCTCAGCTGCCAAGAGTGGGCTCTCCTTTCTACCTCCAATTCTCTTCCCATCATCCCTCCCCACTCTCCACCCAAGCTTCCCCAGCCCTAGGTCCAGTCCAGCGCTCCACTCCCAGCCCTCCTCCAGCAGCGCTCAAAGGAGCATCGCCCAGTTCAACACTCCCCTCCCTACCACATGGCTCCCTCCTTCTCAGACCCCAGTGCGGGCTCCTCCGCTTCTGCTGCCCTCTGCAGCCTGGAGCTCCAGACACAGCCCAAGCCCTACCCTGTCTACACTGTCTCCCAGGGCCCACCAAACACTTCATCAGCAATGGCCAACTCCCACATGTATCTATCCCTACTAGAAATCTCCAACTGGATGCCCAAAAGGTACCTCTAACCTGACCTGGCCCAAGCAGGGCTCCTGATCTCGCCCCACACCATCTCAGTTCCACCTCAGTTGAGAGCAACTCCATCCTTCCAGGCGCCCAAGCCATCCTCTTTGGGCCTCACACATCTGTCTATCAGCAAATCCCACCAGCTCGACCTTCAAAAGAAACCCAGAGCCTAGCTCTAATACTTACCACTTCCACCACCACCACCACGCTCGCACCAGCTACCATCCTCCCCCGTGGCACCACCCCTACCTTTGCCCATTGGAGACCCGTCTCCACCCAGGGGCCCTGGTGATTCTCTTGAGGTCCAAATCAGATCAGAGTCCTCCAGGTTTTCACTCAACCTGAAAGCCAGAGCCTTGACCTGGGCCTTCAAGGCCCTGCCCTTCAGCCCCTCCCCTTCCCTGATCTCTGGAGGAGTCTCTAAGGCCCTCCTCTCACTGCCCTCAGGGTCTTTGCATTTGCCCTGCCCTCCGCCTAGGTGAAGGAAATGGCAACCCACTCCAGTATTCTTGCCTGGAAAATTCCATGGACAGAGGACCCTGGTGGGCTACAGTCCATGGGGTCACAAAGAGCTGGACTTGATTGAGTGACTAACACTGCCCTCTGTCTGCGGGCATCCCTGCCAGCATCTGTCTTCCCACAGATCTCTGGCTCACTCCTCATCAGATTCTAGCCTTGGCTCAAATGTTGCTTCTTACCAAGGCCCTAGTAGCTCAGTTGGTAAAGAATCACCTGCAGTGCAGGAGACCTGAGTTTGATCCCTGGGTCAGGAAGATCCCCTGGAGAAGGAAATGGCAACCCACTCCAGCATTCTTGCCTGGGAAATCCATGGACAGAGGAGCCTGGAGGGCTACAGTCCATGGGGTCCCAAGAGTCAGACATGACTTAGCAACTAAACCACCACCACCAAGGCCCACCCTGACCACCTCAGTTTAAATCACTCCCTCGAGCCCCCAGCACTCCGGATTCCAAAGAGAAAGTCAAGGGTATGTCACCTAAGGCATCACCTGCTACGGCACCATATCACTGACTGGTTTGTTTGTTTCTTGGTTTATGACTTGTCTCCCCCTATCTTCTAGAATGTAGGCAACCACAAGGGTAAGAGCTTCTCTTCTAGTCCCTGATGAACCCCTGGCAGCTGGTACACACATTCAGCACTTGACACAGAAGATGGGGACAGCCAGATACAGGATGGGAAGCAGTTTCAAGCAGAAAAACTCTAAGTGCAAAAATCTCAAAGTTAAAGAAAGCCTGTGGAGTTCAGTGTGACATACAGCAGGCTGGCTGGTGGGGGTGGGGTCTTTTTTTTTTCTTTTAATTTTTTTTTTTTTTTTAGAGATTGTATCCCTAATAACTGAATATCAACCTTTTTTCTTTCTTTCTTTTTTGACTGTAATCCTAGTTTCCTGACCAGGCATTGAACCCCAGGGTTCTTGGCAGTGAAAGCACTGAGCGTTAAACCACTGGACCACCAGGGAACTCCCTGGGGTGGGGGCATTAATAAGCCTTCCTGCTCCTGAAAATGGAAGGGTGTCACATCGGCAGCAGTTAAGGGACATGAGTTTTGTTTTCAGAGGATGTCTGTGGTTGTTCCAGGTGCCAAGGCTTGGGCTGGGCACCCTGGTGGTAGGGACTACTAAGACATGGCTGCTGCCCTCCAGGGCCCATCCTTCCATCTCAGCTGGGTCTCCCTCAGTAGATATAGAGGACAGCTGATGCTTTCCCAGTCCCACACAGACCCGCTGCCTGGTAGGGCTGTCTGCCTCTTGGGATTACCTGGCCCTGGCGATGTTAAGGACAGCACCGTGTGGGTGTGAGCCACAGGGTGGGAAAGAACAGAGCTGGGGACTGGATCCAGGATCTCAAGGAAAGCACTAGCCTGGGGCAAGGCACCACAGAGTCTTCTAGCCCAAAGGAAATGCTGAGTATGACCTTAGGCAAGTCATTTCCCCTTTCTGGCCTCTCAGTGATTCTGTCCTGGTCCTGTGCTAAGAGCTACATACTTGGAGCATTTACTAAACACCAGCTCTATAATTAAGTGCTTCTAAGGTATGCCTGTTAATCTTCCCCACAGCATTACCAGGGTGGTGATGAATTGCTGTTTTACAGAAGAGGAAACTGAGGTGCAGAGTGGTGAGGGACTTACTCAGAGCCCTCCAGAGTGTGGATGTGGCTGGGGTGAAGAGAGCTACTGGGCTGGAGGCAAGCTGGACAGGCAGGTGGTTGTTGGGTGGGGGGCGGGGGTTGCCTACCTCCATGGTGGCTGCTGCCGGCCGGCTGCCCCTGCTGGTGACCAGCTTCCCCCAGGAGGCCTGGGGCTGTTAGCCAGTGCTTGCTGAGACCTGGGGGCCTGTCCCCTGTGGGGCTGGGGCCCAGGCCCCTATCTGCAGGGCTGGAGTCTTCCTGCTCACTCTGCTCAAACTCTGGGATCTGGAACATGCTCTGGGCTGCAGGGGGGCAAGATGACAAGTAATTAGAGAACAGCGGGAGCTAAGGCTGGCTGGCAGGGTTGGGGGCGCAGGTGTCCCTGGCTCCCTCTCCCACCTCAGCACCCCAGGTCCACCCTGCTTCCCTGGCGCACATCTGTCCGTTGAGTCTGGGCCGGCAGGAAGCTCGACTTATCCGCCCAGGATCTAAAACTCTCAGAGCCCTAGGGCTGGAGAGAAGCCTCAGGCCCCTGCCCAGGCTTCAGTCAGACCCGCCCGCGGTAACGGCACACAGATCTCACCCCAAGCCCGATAATGAGGCCCCTGACCCGGGCCCGCCGCGTCCCTTTAGCAAAAAGAGAGCCCGGCCCTAGTTGCCTGGGTAACGGAAACTGTCACGGGCCCGGCCCAATCAGCTCTTGAAATGTCAGCTGGCCAGCAGGCGGGCCCCACTCCTTGGGGCCCCGCCCACTGCCTTCCTCCTGATTCTCTTCTACGTCTCCGGATGCTCAGCTCTCGACTTCCTTATGCCTTGGGCGTTGTTGGAGCCGCTGAGGGATTCTCCGGGGTCCCCATTTGGAAGCCAGCTCCTGCTGACAAGTCCTTCAGCCCCTCTGGGACTTAATTCCCACTCCTGTAAAATGGAGATAATGACACCTCTTTCAGGAGTCAGTGATCCTTGTAAACTGGGCGGTGATTACTGTGGGTGAAAGCACTTTGCAAAGCAGTAATCGAAGCTCAGCCGTCGGAGGCAACTGTTGTTGCTGTTGTCACTGCTCCATCCGAACCGGGTGACCGGCTCGGGAAGCGCCCCTCCCTTCTCCTCGCGGTGGAAACCTCGCACCGCCCGCGTCAGGGGCGCCACTCCTCGCGCCAACTCGGGGGCACTAGAGATAAGCGAGGGAGCCTCCACCCGGGGCAGGATGACTGTCCCGGCGCAGAAGGGAAAGGGGCCCCTAGGAGAGTGACAATAGGACTTGCGGAGGCCTCGCGCCTGGCAGACGGCAGGCCAGGTGAGCGGGAAACGCCGCCCCCTAGGGAATGGGCGGGCGGGCTCGCGCGGGACGCGGGGGCCCCGCGGATTAAGGCCCGGGGGCGGGGCCCGGAGGCCATCTTGGCTGAGGGCGGAAGTTTCCCTCGAGGCCGAGTGAAGGGAAGTCGTTACCGCCCCGGATCGGGCGGCACAATCTTGATTTGGGGATGGGGAAGAGAAGCATGGGAATCGCCAGCTTTCTATGGAAGCGAGGGCCGGTAGCTTCAGGCAATGCCCACCCGGGCGCAGGCCGGATGCGGCTCAGCCGGAACGTCAAGGCCGCTCGCCGCCTCTAGTAACCCCTGGCGCCCGGCGGTGGCTCAAGTTGCGCCAATTCTCGAACAGCTCCGCGCCGGGTGCGGCGCGGGCCTGCGTAGCCAGGACCAGACCCTGAGCAATTTGCGTAGCGAACGGCGGCCGCGCAGGCGCAGGAGGGGGCGGAGCAGCGGGAGCCAGGGAGCTGGAGCCCCGGGTCCCAGCGACCGGAGCCGGCTCCCGCAGCCGCGGCCTGAGGACCGGGCGTCGGCCTCCTCCCGCCCCCCCGCGGCTGGAGAGTGGACGCAGTGGGGGGTGGGGTGGGCCAGCGTCCGGAATCCTGAGGACGGAAGGCAGAGGCCCTCCCCATCCGGATTGTTGGAGGGGAGAGAGCCCTCCAGTTTGGGGAGGGGGAGAGCCAGACGTTGAGCGTCCCCAGCAGCGGCCGCTGCTCTGAACAGACTGGCGTTGGCCGGCTCTCCCCCTCCTGCCGGGACGACTCCAGCGACCGAGGCCAGGGACCCCCTTTCCTTCGGCTTCTGCACCCCCTTCCCCCCATCCCCGGCTTTGAGCCTGGCCTGGAGAGGAGTACTCCCCACTCTGCCCTGGAGAGGAAGGGCTGTCCTTCCACACCCCGTAGTGAGGGACCCAGGTTGCCTGTGCCCCGCGAAGGCAAGGGGCCCTCTGTCGAGGGCGGGAGGGCCCGGCCAACCACCACTGCTTTCCGCCTGAGCACCCTACAACTCCCACCCCTCCGTATTTATTTCCCTGGCCCCCTGCCGGCCCCTCCATCTCTGTCTTCAGGGTTCAGGCCTCCCTCCCTGACATGGAGAGTAACCTGTCTGGCTTGGTGCCTGCTGCTGGGCTGGTACCTGCGCTGCCGCCCGCCGTGACCCTGGGGCTGACTGCGGCCTACACCACCCTGTACGCCCTGCTCTTCTTCTCGGTCTATGCCCAGCTCTGGCTGGTACTCCTGTATGGGCACAAGCGTCTCAGCTATCAGACGGTGTTCCTGGCGCTCTGTCTGCTCTGGGCTGCCCTGCGTACCACCCTGTTCTCTTTCTACTTTCGAGACACACCCCGAGCCAACCACCTGGGGCCCCTGCCCTTTTGGCTTCTCTACTGCTGTCCTGTCTGCCTGCAGTTCTTCACACTGACGCTCATGAACCTCTACTTTGCTCAGGTAACCATGGTGATGGGTGGGGGTAGGCCTGTGGGGTAGCAAGCCCCAGGGCCCCAAAGAATAATGGGCCTCTCTGCCCCCAGGTGGTGTTCAAAGCCAAGGCAAAGCGTCGGCCAGAGATGAGCCGAGGCTTGTAAGTACTGGTGGGTTCAGTCCCCAGGTCAGGGGCAGGGAGAAGCCCAGTGTCCATTCCTTCCCCCTGGTAGGGCTGAGGGGAGTACAGCCCAGGATGCTTGGGGAAGGCTCGGGAACATTAGGCACCTGGTGCAGATGGTCTGCAGAGGTGCTACATATGTGAAGCTCAACTGTAATAAAAACCAGTGAAATATGGTGAAGGGAGAGGGTGCCAATGTCATCCATGATGGAGGAAGAGCTGGAGGCTCCGGCCCTCGGAAGCTCCAAAGGGCACTTCTGGGTGACCTTGGGCAGTGGTAACTCCTGTCCTTTATACAACATCTCACAGTTTATTAAGAGCTTTCACAGACATCTTTAATATTTACAACTTACCTTCGAAGCTGATGTATCCCCATTTGAGAGATGAAGACACTGAGGTCCAGCAAGGCCAAGCAACATGTTCAAGGTCGCACACCTGGCAGGAGGTAGAGCCAGGGCTTAAACTCAGATTTCTGATTCCCAATCCAGTGCTCTTTCTGCTGTACCACAGCTGTCAGTCATATTCTGACCTCTTTAGCCTCAGTTTCCTCATCCGCAAAACTGGAGGAGTGGGGTTCAGACTGCGTGGCCTGAGGTTCTGACTGACACCCGGGTCTCCTGGGAAGGGTTGGGTGGTTGGGGAGTGGCAAGGGTGGTCGCCTGGGGCTGACTGTGCTGTGGGCCGCAGGCTGGCTGTCCGAGGGGCCTTCGTGGGGGCCTCGCTGCTCTTTCTGCTGGTGAATGTGCTGTGCGCCATGCTGTCCCGCCGGCGCCGGGCACAGCCCTGGGCCCTCCTGCTGGTGCGTGTCCTGGTGAGCGACTCCCTGTTTGTTATCTGCGCACTCTCTCTTGCCGCCTGCCTCTGCCTTGTGGCCCGGCGGGCCCCCTCCACCAGCATCTACCTGGAGGCCAAGGTAGGGCCACAAGCGCTGATGCCTGGGTTTCTTTGGGGCGTTTGGGGTCTTCAGAGTAGAGAGAAAGCTGAAACCTCCCCTCCCTAAGGGTCCCCTGTTGTCATCTTTGCCAGGGGACCAGTGTGTGCCAGGCAGCTGCAATGGGTGGCGCCATGGTCCTGCTCTATGCCAGCCGGGCCTGCTACAACCTGGCAGCCCTGGCCTTGGCCCCCCGGAGCCGGCTGGACGCCTTCGATTACGACTGGTACAACGTCTCTGATCAGGTGGGCATTCGACACATCTGCCGCCTCCCCAGTAGCTGTGGCTCCTGGCCCCCAGCTGGCCTGGGTCCGGTCTGGGGGCCGCATTGGCATGACTGCAGATCGGCACAGCCCCTGCCTCCCCACAGGCGGACCTGGTGAACGACCTGGGGAACAAAGGCTACCTGGTGTTTGGCCTCATCCTCTTTGTGTGGGAGCTGCTGCCCACCACCCTGCTGGTGGGCTTCTTCCGGGTACATCGGCCCCCGCAGGACCTGGTGAGGGCCAGTGGAGAGGGGCGGCACTGGCGGTCCCTGGGCTGGGTTCTGGGGGTGTGGGAGGCCAGTGGGGGGCAGAAGGAAGCATCAATGGTGGCTCCCTTCCCTAGAGCACCAGCCGCATCCTCAACGGGCAGGTCTTTGGCTCCCGTTCCTACTTCTTCGACCGGGCACACTGCGAGGATGAGGGCTGCTCTTGGGAGCATAGCCGGGGTGAGAGCACCAGGTAGGAGTCCCGGCCCCACCCGAGGACCCCTGGGCTCTCAGGTTGCTCCACCAAGCCATGGGGTCCTAGAGCAGGTCTTGCCACCCACCTCTGCCCATGCCATGGTCTATACTAGGTGAAGTCCCCTCTGGTTTGCTCTTGCTAAAGTCCCTACCTCACCCCCCAAGATGCAGTTTGCCATAGTCAGAGAAGTCTGGGTCACTGAGCTCTGTTCTCGGTCAGTCTCTCTCCTCCCCCAACTCTGGTGACTGTGGTCCTAGTGACTGCTGGGGGACTGACCCTGTTTCTGCCTGCAGCATGTCAGGCAGCCTAGGCTCCAGCAGCTGGTATGGCACCATCGGGCGGGAACCAGGCTGGTGTGGAGGCAGCCAGACTCGGACCACGCCCCTGCTCTTCTCCCAGGTTCTGGGACCAGGCGGCCACCACCACAGTCTCTACTCCACCCCACAGACGTGATCCCCCTTCATCTCCCCGCAGAACACCCAGACCCCAGCCCCTCCCACCCCAGACCCTTGTGCCAAGTTCGTCTGCTGCTTCTTGCCCAGGATCCCCGGGGGCTGTGGCTGCCTCTTCCCCAGGCCGGCTCCTTGCTACTCCTGATGCAGTGAGCTTGTGCTGTCCCCTAGGATGGGGGGGCATGGCCCTGGCTGCCAGATGCTCACGGCGCCCTGGCATGACCCACCCCACCGCCTCCGCTTCCACTCCGGAGCCAGCTACCTCTCCTGCGTCTGCCACTCAATAAACAGTGTCTGTGCCCCAAGTCCATTTGCTGTCCATCAGTTGTCTGCTTGTGTTTCTCACACCATCATCTGTTCGGTCTAAGGCTGATTGGACACTGGCCCTCGAAGGGGGCTACTGGGCTGGGCTGGGGCCATTTACCTCCCCCAAGGCTGGTGAGTAAGGAGAGGGACAAACCTGGAGTCCAAAGAAAAAAAAGAGACCAGAAGAATCCAGCCCCAACTCCAGTCCCTTCCCTGCTTGAACAATTTCTACTCTTTCTTCGGGAACTGCTTCAAATGTCACCTCTATGAACCCTGCCATTTCCAGGTCAGGGAACTATGTCCCTCCCCACCCCACCCCAGGTCCCTTGGCACTGTGACTGCATGGCTGCCATGCCTCTTACCCTCAGTGGATCGGGATTTCTAGGGACCCTGTTTCCCTGTCATTATGCCCAACCTGGCCTTCAGGTCCATGAGTTAGTCCAGGACTGGTGGAGGAAAAGCAGCCCCCATCGCCCTAGCCTGTGCCAATTTGGCCAGGCTGCCCCCACAGAGTCTGCCTGGGGAGCCCCTTCCCTGACTGTCCCTGATAGTGCAGTTGCTGCCCTCTGTAATCACAGGCCTTACAGATATATCCTCTGTCCCATGGCTGGGAGTCATTTATCAGAGAGTCATTTATCTCGCCCCTGTATCTGGCCATTTGGTCCAGCTCGTTGGAGCTCCTGGGGCCTAGCACTGAGCCTGCCTTGAAACCCTTCACCTGGGACTGTCCTGAGCCCCAAGCCTCAGTACCTCCAGAGATGGGCCTCTGAGACTCAAGAGAAGCAGCTCAAAGCTGAACAATCACTTTCAGTTGAAAGGGAAATTGCTGACATTTGTAGGGCACTCAATTGTGAGTGCCAGGCTGTGTTTCGAGCATTTACAAATACCGATCTCATTAATGCTCAGCACAGCATCCTGAGGTGATAATTAGTCATCCCTTTTCTGTAAGTGGGGACTGGGAGGCCTGGAGAGTCTGGTCACCAGTCTAGGCCCCCTACTGTTATGGGGTGGTCAGCCCTAGAGCCCATAGTTAAAACCACCCAAGTGAAGGCTGAGGACCCCAGAGGAGGGAAGGGTTTTTGGCAAGATGAGAGTTGCTAAGAAGCAAGCAAGAGAAGAGGGGAGATAAGTTCAGAGCCCTGCTGTTCAGACAGTGGGAGAGGGAGTGCCGCTACCCCTTCCAGGCTGGGATGGACATGGAACTAAGGAGTGAGGGATGGGGATACAGGAGTAGAGGCAGGCGGTGCCCAGCTTGATTTCTCAGAGCTTGGTCCTAACCCTACCTCGGCCAATTCCAGGTTTCCTCCGTGGATCCCCCACCCCTTTGTCCCCTGGGGTCTCTCCCTCAGGAGTGCAGACCCCAAGGGCCGGACTGTCCCTTGGGGAGGGGAGTTGAGGGCCCTTCTGATCTGGTAGTGGGCCTGGAAGATGCTGGGAAATTAGCGTGGCGCCGGCCCGGAGAACTGAGCCGGCTGATGTCCAAGTTGGGGCCGTGCCGCTGGCCACACTGGCTAGCCCACAGGGCAGTACCAGGGCCCCAGTCTGAGATTCCAGGCCTGACCCAGCGGCGACCCCTCTCGGGCTCCTGTGCCACTCACCTCCCGGGACGGGCTGGGTTTGGGGGGCTGGGCAACCTCAGGTAAGGGGCTGCGGAGAGCCGAGCCGGAGGCGAGGGCGAGGCACCGAGGGAAGAGCGGTGCTGGAGGGGTTAAACACGGGAGGAGGGGGGCTTCTGGCGGCAGGAGGGGGGTCTCAGCACCAGCGCCCGCCCGCTCCGCCCCTGCCGCCGCCTCCGCGGCCCCGCCGGCACCGGCGAGGCCGCACGGGAGCCCGGGCCGCAGCCGCAGCCGCAGCGGGGCCAACAGTGAGTGCGGGGCGGAGCGGGCGGGCGCGCGGGCGCGGGGAGGGCGTGCGGGACGGCGGGGGCCGCAGGCCGGGCTCCCGGGCTGGGTCGCGCAGGGGGAGACCGGCTGGGAGGGGGCCCACCTCCGGGAGTCCTGCGGCCGTGCGTCCCGCCCGCCGCCCGTCACGCTCCGAGGCGTCGGCGTGAAGACGCGGGGAGGTGGTGGGAGCGAGTGGCGGGTGTGCGGTGTCTGGGCGGCGGGCGCTGCGCGGTGGCCCCGCGATCTGGGTGTGCGTGGAAGTGAGTCTGTGCACACATGTGTGTGGGCCTCTGGGGGCCTTGGCCCGGCGCGCACGGCCCTGAAGGTCCGGTGTGCCCCGGAGTCCGGGGTGTGTGCAGGTGGACGGTGTGCATGCAACCCGGGCAGCGAGGCCGCCTGGAGCCGCAGGGCGGAGCGTGGGCGCGCTGGTCTTTGTGCCCGCGTGTGTGCGCGTGGGCGTCGCCGCGCTCTGTCCCGGGGGAGCCGGCAGCTGTCCTGGGGGATGCCGCGCTGGTCCGGCCCTGGTCGCTCCCATCCCGCTCCTTCCCGGAACCCGGTACCCTCCCTTCCCCTCCACCCAGCCTCGCCTCTGCGCAGCGACTGGGACCCGCCCCTGGGTTCCTCGAAAGCCCAGCGGGGCGCTGGGGACCCTGGGGGCTCCCAGCCCGGCCTATCGCCTCTAGAAGCCGGGCAAGGAGAGGCAGGAGGGGAGGGAGAAGCCGCGAAGATGCTGCTGCAACCTCGGCGGACAAGCCGGACCGCCATCCACGTCCCTGCCCGGCGTGGTCCTCTGCTCCCCCTCAGCCCCCAGCTGGAAGGCGGGGTCCCTCTCCAGGCCCCCAGCATCTCCTCTCTGGCCCCGCCTCTCCCTGGGCAGGCTGTCTCTGTTTCCACCTTCCACTCTCCGTCCTTTCCTTTCCCTGTGCCCTCTTCTCACACCCTGGAGTCCCGGACTGGGGCTGAGGGCCGGGCAGTGGAGGTAAGGGGGAGGACTGAGGTGGGGGTGGGGTGGGCACTGGGTGTGTCCTGGTACCAGGAGCGGGTTGATCAGAGGGGTGTGAGGAGAGACCCTCTGCAGGTAGTAGGGCCGGGGGCTCCCAGGACCTTTGCGTGTGTAGGGTTGGAGAAGGAGGGTGTAGGGGTGTCAGGCCAGATGATTGACCCCGGCATCCCTGGTTCTGCCCGCAGTGACTGCAGCTCCCCAGGAACCCCCTGCCCAGCCTCCCCAGGCAGGCAGTGGAGTTGGCCGGGCCCCTGGGCGCGCCATGCGCAGCACCACACTACTGGCACTGCTGGCTCTGGTCCTGCTCTACCTGGTGTCCGGTGCCCTGGTGTTCCAGGCCTTGGAGCAGCCCCATGAGCAGCAGGCCCAAAGGGAGCTGGGGGAGGTGCGAGAGAAGTTCCTGAGGGCCCATCCATGTGTGAGCGACCAGGACCTGGGGCTCTTCATCAAGGTGCGTGGGTGGGGGAGAGACCTGCAGCAGTCACCCGTGACCCCCTGATACTAGCTGCATGCGGCTGGGGCCCTGTTCTGGAGTGCTGCTTCCTGACCCACACCCCTGAAGGCAGGGTGCAGCTGGAGGGGTGCGGGGCAGAGGCCAGGATCCAGGTCTCTTGTGTTTTCAATATGGCGGCCATGGGCTGCATTTGTTTTCCTTGCTGTGCCCAGCATTGGGTTGCCTGGCGTGTGATAGTGATTGCGTGAAGGAACCCGTGAAGGAAGAAATGAATAAACAGCTGTAGCATATGAGATATGTTACGTCTTCCCAGGTCTAACTCACAGGTTTAGGGTTACCAGATGAAGGCTGGAATACCCAGTTAAATGTAAATTTCAGCTCAAGGATGAATACTTTTAAAACACAAATTTGTCCCATGCAGTATTTTTATTTGCTAAATCTGGCATCTCTACACTAGTTCCTGTGCTTCTTTAGAGTCACAGATGCCTCAGAGAAACCCAAGAACACTGTGAACACTTCCCCACCCCCTACCTCCAAAAAAGTGCACATATAAATACGTACCCTTGATTTCGGAGGGTTCCAGGTTCCCCTAAGCCAATCCATGCCATCATGGATGCCAGCTTGAGCACACCTTCCTGCCACGACACATGCTTGTGAAGTGAAAGCTAGAGGGAGTGCAAATCAGGGATGGGGTGGGCTTTGGTTCAGTGACTAAAGGAAGAGTGGGCCGCAGCCTTTCATGCTACTGTCAGGCAAGCACCTCTGCTCTCGCTCTGATTTCTGAGCCACTGTCATATTAAAAAAAAAAAATAAAAACACCTAACATTTAACTTGATTACATTAATGTGTATTATGTTATTGAAAAGCTAACCTCCCCCCACCTTTCCTTTCCTGCCTGTTCTTATGGAAGGAGGAGGCATCAGCATGGGGACTCAGTGTTCCAGCTGATTCCCAAGGTGGCAGGACCTGGAGCAGAGTTGAGGGTGGGGTGGGGCCAGGACACAGGCAACTGGACATTGTCTCTGACCCAGAGAATGCCCAGAAAGGCTCTCTGACACTCTGGGTAGGAGAGTGTCTGACCACACCACAGGGCAGGAGGAGAGAGGGAACCTGACCTATTTTATCTTCACAAAGGAATAGCTTTTCTCCTGGATATGAAAAAAGAAGAAAAGGAAGGGCAGAAACATGCAAGGCGGACAACAGCTGCTTTATTTCTCTTCTATAATTAGCCAGTCATGCAGCAATTGTGCACCTACTCTGTGCTAGGTGCCATGCTGTCCAGGATAGGGTGAGCAGGGAAATTGATATTGGGGTGGACATATGCAGGCTGTAGCCTAGAGGATGTCACATCTAGGCGAAGGCACCGATTCCAGGGAAAGTTCACTGTAGGATTTAGTAGAAGGGGAGTTTTCCTTACTTCCTTCTTTGTTAACTGCCAGCTGTATGCTGAGCCCTGGCCTAGGTGCAGGGTGAGGGTGATGGCAAGGAGGGAAATGCCCCAGGGTCTTTGGGAAGAGCCAGTAACTGATGAAGCAGATGAGATGGGTAGAATTTAGAGATGTGTGATTGGGTTGCAAGAGACTCTCAGGCAGAGGAACAGCATGGAAAAAGGCGTGGAAACTGGAAAGCTCAGAGTGTTTTGCAGTTCTTGGATTTAGCAGATGCCTAGTCATTTGAAGCAAAAATTAGAACACCCAGAATGACAAAGGATTTTTTCCCAAGTTGTGAATTTATTGGAAAAGTGTTGCAAAATAAAATGAAATAACTTTTAATCATACACTTCACTTCTTGGCTTCATGAAGAGATTATTACAGGAAATGGAATCGTCTCAAAATCTGGGGATAAGGTCACTGTAACTTGGGCTCCAAAATGGAAGTCCCAGGAGAGAAGACTCGGGAAAGGGAGGTTGGGACCACATGGAGAAGGGGCTTACAGGCTGGGCTGGGGAACTCAGACTCTATTCTGCAGATAGCAGAGAGGGATGGAAGATTTGGGGCTGTCACTTTAGGAAGATTAATTTGGAATGTGTCTTGCTAATGAGGACTGCAGTCAGAGAGAAAGAAGGTGGTTTATGACCTCCTTCACACTGCCGCCTGTGTGTCCTGGCTCAGTGCTGCTTGGGGAAGGGCCCCCTGTGCTCTCTCCTCACTGTGCTCTGACCTCCATCACTTAGGGCAGGCACTCTCAAAACACAGACTCTGTCTTGGGAGGGAGGCCAACTGGCTGGCAAGATGGGCAGACACATGGCCATTTCATGAATGTAATCATATTTAATAAGCATCTGGGCTTCCCTTGTGGCTCATCTGGTAAAGAATCTGCCTGCAATACAGGAGACCTGGGTTCGATCCCTGGGTTGTGAAGATCCCCTGGAGAAGGAAAAGGCTATCCACTCCAGTATTCTGGCCTGGAGAATTCCATGGACTGTATAGTCCATGGGGTCACAAAGAGTCGGACAAGACTGAGTGATTTTCACTTTCACCTTTAGTGAGCATCTACTGTGTAGCACAGGGTTTGGTTTGGACTTCAGCAGGGTGGGGAAGGGTTTGTCTGTCCATGACCCTCCCCAAACTGGATGCAAAATTTGTTGGTATGTGAACCTTCCTGGAGGGAGGGTCCCTAACTTTAATCAGATTTTTGAAGGCAAGAGACTGACTCAAAGTCAGCTTCCTATGGGGAAGTAGAGGTGGTGGGGTCCCTGGAAAGCTGAACTCATTGAGCATGCTGTCTACATGGGTAATCATTTAACAACTACACAATGCTTGCTTTGTTGTGAATGCTTTAACTCTTCACAATAACTCTTTGAGGAAGGTACTATTATCACCATCCCCAACTGACAGATGCAGAAATGGAAGTGCAGTTCAGCTTCACTTAGCACCAAGATGTGAACCCAGGCAGGCTGGTCCCAGAGTCTGTGCTCCTGACCACTGTAAAACTGGAAATCTGTTATGTGAAATTAAGGGGCTGATAACTCAAACGTTTCTACAACAATGTGTTGGTCAAACAACAAAATTGGGCTGCCCAATCTGCAATGTCTGCCCTAAGGGACTGCCTTCAAGAAGACCAGAGGGCAGGGGAGAGCTGGGAGGGGTAAGGAGGGAAGCACTCAGAGACTGGAGGGCCAGGGGTTGGCCAGGATAGGAGGCAAGGACTGAGGTTCCTCCTTCTGCGCCTTGTCCTGCAGGATGTGGCTGATGCCCTGGGAGGGGGCGCGAACCCTGACACCAACTCAACCAGTAACAGCAACCATTCAGCCTGGGACCTGGGCAGTGCCTTCTTTTTCTCAGGCACCATCATCACAACCATCGGTGGGGGAAGGGATTGGGCATGGAGAGGGGGCAAGGGGTGGCTGGGCTTTCTCATGGGGGAAGGTGCAGGGGGAGCTAGGGGGGTGCCAGGTAGCCCCTAGACCTGCTGCACGGCCCCTCTGCCCAGGCTATGGCAACGCAGCCCTGCGCACAGACGCTGGGCGCCTCTTCTGCATCTTTTATGCGCTGGTGGGGATCCCGCTGTTTGGGATACTGCTGGCCGGGGTCGGGGACCGGCTAGGCTCTTCCCTGCGCCGTGGCATCGGTCACATCGAAGCCATCTTCCTGGTGAGCTGCTCCAAGCCCTGTGCGCCCTGGCGTTGGGTTCGGGATACCCTTACCTACGTCCGTCCCAGCCCGGGGCATGTGAGCGGGGCGGGGCGCCTGAATCCCGCGAACCTCTAACACTGGTGGTTCTGAGAAGAGGGGGTGTGGGGTGTGAGCCTGGAGGTTTTGGTGACTCCTCGGCCCCTCCCTGCAGAAGTGGCACGTGCCACCGGGGCTGGTGCGAATTCTATCCGCGGTGCTCTTCCTGCTGATCGGCTGCCTGCTCTTTGTCCTTACGCCCACGTTCGTGTTCTGCTACATGGAGGGCTGGAGCAAGCTGGAGGCCATCTACTTCGTGGTGGTGACACTCACCACGGTGGGCTTCGGGGACTATGTGGCCGGTGAGGCCACCTTTCTTGGGTTGCTCTTCCCTTCCCACGGGCTCTGCCATCTGGCTTCTCTCTCGAAATTCCACAGGGCGCTTGTGAGCTCACACGCGCTTGCTCCACGCCCTACATCCGCTCACTGAATGCACCCTCACGTTTTGGCGGGGCTGCGACACCTCCTGCCTACTTACGGTCTTGCATGCCTGCACGCCCATGCATGCTCACACGTATATTAAGTGACCCCTTCACACATGCCACATTCTTGTACACATGCACCCCTCACACATGCTCACATTCTTGCGCATGAGCACCTCCACTTACTCTTCTCTTGCACACCTTCAAGTCACTCCCAGTCTGTCTCCTTGCGTCTATTCACGCACTCTAGCTCAGACCCTTGGCCCTGGGGCGGGCGGATCCTCTCCAGGAGTTGGGAAGGACAGTGAACCCGAGACTCATGGGCTCAAGGCGTGTCTCACAATCAACTTCTTTCTGCCCTCCCCGGCGGTGTCTCAGGGGCCAGTCCCAACCAGAACTTTGCAGCCTACCAGCCGCTGGTGTGGTTCTGGATCCTGCTCGGCCTGGCCTACTTCGCTTCAGTGCTCACCACCATCGGGAACTGGCTGCGAGTCGTGTCCCGCCGCACTCGCGCAGAGGTAGGCGCCCCTTGCTTCGACGCCGCGCCTGCGCCTGCGCTGTGGTGCTGACGCGCTGTTCCCCAGCAGCCGGTGGACCACCCCGCCTTCCCTTCCAGAGTGTGGGCTCCCCAAGACAGGGATTGAGGGAGCCACGGTGTGCACCGGTTGAGATCAAAGGGATAGGCTCGGACAGGTTTGCAGTTGACTCCAGTCTCTACTCTCATGGTTAAAGGTTACCAGATTTAGCCAATAAAGATGAAGGAATCCTAGTTGGATATGAATATCGGATAAATTGCAAATGTTATCTGAGTACAAGTATGTCTCAAATATTGCATGGGACATACTTATACTAAAATTTTATTTGTTGCTGCGTTTTGTCGTTGTAGTTTTATTTATTGTTGTATTTTGTAACCCCCTCTACTGGCCGTGGAGTAGGTGGAGGCACAAAGGTCTCTGGGGACAAGGGAGAGCTGATACAAAACCTCGGGTCTTTTCTTCTGGAGAAGGGAGCATTTCAGTGCAGGCGGAGGAAAGGAGAGGATGTGGCTGGTGATGAGCTTTGCCCTCCCTCCTCCGGGCTTTTCCCACTCATGAGGCAGGAGGACCAGGCGGAAAAGAGGGGCCATGCCTGACGGGTGACGGCGCAGGCTCCCGGGGTTGCGGAGAGACGGTCGAGGATCCCTGGTCGAGGACTGCCTTTCCTCCCCGCGCAGATGGGTGGCCTCACGGCGCAGGCCGCCAGCTGGACGGGCACCGTGACCGCGCGGGTGACCCAGCGAGTTGGGCCCACGGCACCACCGCCGTTGGAGAAGGAGCGGCCACCCCTGCCTCCACCGCCTTGCACGGCGCAGCCTGCCAGCAGGCCCCTATCCCCTGCGGCCCCGGAGAAGACCGAGCCGTCCTCCCCGCCCTCCCCGCCCACGCCGCCCACGCCGCCCACGGCCTCCGCGCTGGACTACCCCAGCGAGAATCTGGCCTTTATCGACGAGTCCTCGGACACGCAGAGCGAGCGCGGCTGCGCGCTGCCCCGCGCGCCACGGGGTCGCCGCCGCCCCCTCAATCCCCCCAGGAAACCGTCGCGGCCCCGCGGCCCGGGGCGCCCCCGGGACAAAGGCGTGCCCGCGTAGAGGGAGGACACCGGCCCCGGCCTCTCAAAGGGCTTCGTTCTGGCCCTCTCACCCCGGCATGCTCTGCTTGTCTGACCAAAGAGCCCTCTCTCGACCGACCGGACCGAAACCTGGGGAGGAGGCCATGGGCTGCTTGTCTGCCACCCCCTGCTCCTGGCCCTGTCACTTCATCCATTTCCAGACTCCCACGGCTTTCTGTCTCGCTGTCCCGGCCGGGCCTGTCCCTCACAACACCTCACGACTGTGCCTCAAAGCCCGCATCAATAAACGGAAACAGTCTGCACGGCTGCGGGCGTGGAGCTGCGGGAACGCGAGAAGGGTGTGCGAGTGCTTGCGTCGTCGGCCACCTCCCGGGCAAGTCAGGCCCCGCTCCCTCCTTCTCCTCCCGCCAGGGTCCCCAGGCCGAACCCATGCCCCTCCCGTCGGTCAAGGGACCGCACTCTCAGGGGTACTTGGACCGGTGTTTCTGCCTGAAGTTGCCGGTAGGGTCTGGAGTGAGAATCAGCCAGGATGCGCGGGGAGTCCATGCCCCGTGCGGCTATGCGGCCAGGGATGGGGAGACAGAAGGGCATCTAGTGTGGAGGCTTGTAGCTTGAACTCTCCGCGCGCGAGACTCCCATGGGCCGTTCCGACGGGACCCTGCCCCTCCCCGTTCAAGGAGCGTGAAACCCCTCCCCCACCCTCCTCGCCCGGAGGCCTGTGGCAACTGGGTCCGTTGGGGCAGAAGCATGGAGGGAAAGCCTTTAAAAGTAAGAACTCTTCCTGGTCCTCCTCACCCTGCCAGCTCGCAGGCTCACCCTGGGCCCCTGACTGTCCTCTCATTCAGCCCTGGCTCAGGGCAGCTCCCAACAATCACCCCCCACGCCCCCCATCTCCCCCCGCCCCCAGCAGGGGAGTGTCAGCCCTGGTTGGGTTCAGGATCCCTGGTCCCAGCCTGCTCTCCCTCCCCTCCCGATTCCCCACGACCCTCGGCTTCCCTCGTTGTGTGTGGCCCACAGGCGTCGGCCAAGTCTTCGAGCCACCATGGCTCGGGCAGGTCGAGCCTGCAGGACATCCGGAACATGTGGACCACGGCTACTCTGTCTCAGCCGAAGCTGAATGTGCAGCTGCCCACGGTCCGCGAGGACTCGGAACTGGAGGACGTTAGCGTAAGCGGTAAGACTCTCTGGTCCTACGACCAGAAGGCTGGCCACGACGCAGAGGGTGGCTGGGAAGCATCCGACGGCGGAGAGGACAAGGACAGCTTCAAGCCAGAAGAGCCAGAGGAGCTGGAGCTTGGCGGCGATAGCTCCCAGGGAAGCCGTTTAGAGGAGGACGATTCCAAGACCGACAACGGTGTGTGGCCTCACCGGGCTGTGGGCGCCCGAGCTGGGGGGCTGGCCAGAGCCTCAATTTCTATTGCCGTAAAATGGGGGAAAACAGTAGGACCTAAGTTTCTAGGATTCCCTGGAAGGGGCGCCCCACGCTAACCTTTCTCGCTTTAAAGCAACCAGACATTCTAGGAACGCCCCCTACCGGGCAGGCGTCGCACAAGGTCCTGGGGCCATAGAGACGGGCAGGAAAATACGCAAAGGCGTGGAGTGTTTTCCATGGAATCACCGAATAGTTGAAAGGAGGGAGTTAATGCCTTTTCTGTGGATTTGAGCTATTTGAGGGAGTGCCTACCTTTTATTCATTGTCACTGGTTACAGTTGTTATACTGTTTACTTCCAGTGAAAGTGAAAGTGAAGTCGCTCAACCGTGTCGGACTCTGCCACCCCATGGATTGTAGCCTACCAGGCTCCTCTGTCCATGGGATTTTCCAGGCAATAGTACTGGAGTAGATTGCCATTTCCTTCTCCAGGAATTTGCCATTTCCTTTACTTCCAGTAGTAAATACTATTTACCAGGCTGTTTGGGGCATGCCCTTCTCCCTGCCACCTCTGCTCTCCAGGCCTTCGTCAGGGAATTGGAGCAGACAACAATATGCTATTTATTGAGCACTTGCTGTTGTGCCAAGCACTCAGCTTCCCTTGCATGATCGCCTTTAAATTTCACAACCTCTATAAGGGGGCCAGTCTTATTATCCCATTGTACAGATGAAGAAATTGAGGGTCAGAAAGTCAGTCACTGGCCTTAAGTCTCACAAAGCGGGGTAGTCCGAACTGTCATCTCGGAGGGTGGGACAACAAAGCCCAGGTTTGTAAACCACTGTCCCATACTGTTTCCCACTCAAGTAGTATCTGGAGCTGGTCTCTGGAGCCCCCTAACCCTCAACCTACCCCTACATCTTCTCTGCTCCAGGGAAGCCCGAGCAGTCTACAAATGACAAATCCCTCTTTTCTCTTCTCCCAGAAAAGCCTTCCTCAGTGTCATCGCTCAATATCTCGAGGCACACACCCCATCGAGCCTACTGGGTGGAACAGCAGAGCAGGGTTGGAGGCACCAAGGAGACTGGGAGTATAGTGGGGGGTGGAGGGTGAGCAAGTTGGGGGTGGGAGGGTGGGGGTGCTTTGTAGGGTGGAGGGGCAGGCAGGTCAATTGGGGGTCTTGGAACTGGAGGGCAAAGTTGGGGCATTTCAGCTGTGGGTAGAGCTGGGGTCCTTTGTTCATCTGAGTCTCTTGCTGCCTCTCCAGCTGCCCCTGCCCCTGACTGAACTGATGGAGAATGAAGCTCTGGAAATACTCACCGAAGCCCTCCGGAGTGAGCCTCCCCACCCCCTACTCCCTGCACGCCACCCCCCACCCTTGCCCCCAACTTCCACAAGAGACCCTGGGGGATTTTGCAGGCCTTGGTCCTATAGGAGTGGGGTTTCAGGATGTGTTTGCCTTGTCAGATTCCCTTACCACCCACAAATATTCCAGAAGCTTTAGGAAAAGTAAAAAGTTAGGAGACTGGGCACAGGGAGACCCAAAGGACAGAGTACGGAGTGACTGTCACAGGACTGGGCTGTAGCCTCAGTGCAGCCCCTCTTAACCTGCTGTGGCTTTTCTAAGGCCATTTCTCCACTTGCCTATTGGGAATTACAGCCTTTGTGTGGCCTTGGCCCCTTCCTAGAGCCTTTGGACAGTGGATTATTGGAGTAAATTTCCTTTGGTTGCCCTGCTTACTTTATGAAAGTCAGGGTTGGGTGGGGAGGGCTAAGAGCTAATGGCTTAGAGGGGGTGGTCCAAGAGGTGTTCCCAAAGCTTCCTGCTCTCAGTGCCCTAATTCAGGCCGGCAACATCTTCTCTAAATTTGCCTTCCTCATCCATCCTCCACCTCAGCACCCCATCCCACTCTGAATCTCCCATCTGTTTGGAGCACAGGTCTCTGACTTGACCATTTGAAACAAAACCACCAGGTTCCAGTACCCTGAAGATCCAGAGTTTCCCGAACTAACATAGACTGGCTGATGGGGAGGCCATGCCCCTGCTCACTGCCCTGAATACAGCTCTACCCTCCAGGTTACCAATCAGAGATAGGCCGGGACCATTCCCTGACCAAACAGCTGCAGCGATACATCGAGGGGCTCAAAAGGCGCCGGAACAGGAGGCTGCAAGTCTTGGCGGTCTGAGAGGACCGCCTCGGGCTCCAGCGAGTGCCCGACTCCAGCCCTGGTCCCTGTCCAGTACCCAGATCCAAGCCCGACCCTGCCCACGTGGAATTTGAGCCCTTAGAGAAATAAAAGAATCTGTACATGGTCCGTGAGTCAATGCGTGGCTGCCCGCTAGAGGCGGACGCACGTGGCCCCGCCTTTCCCTATGACCTTCACTCGGTCACCGCAGTGACCTTGAGCGTTCTCCGTTCGGGCCCTACGGGCTCTGCTTTCCCAGGACTCGAAATCCAGGACTTATTTCATGTCTTAGGTCAGCTTCTCCCACTCCGGGTTCAGCAGCTTTGCGGGAATATGGGGTGTGCGGTGCCAGTGCCCGTTTGTGTTATCTTGGGGGAAGGGGGGAAAAAGGAAAGGGGCAGCACCTCCCTTCTAACTTAGGCGCTCTAGACCCCGCCTTTCATGCATATGCAGATACACCAGTCTCGGCGCTCGCCCCGCCCCCTATTTACATATGTATGAAGTCTCCCCCTTCAACGACCTCTCGCGAACAGCGCGCCCCGCCTCTCCCTTTACGTAAGAAGGCTCCTGGCCCCACCCTCTCCCCGGAGCCTCTCCCCGTCTCCTCTGGACACGCCCCCTCGGCCACCTCCTACGCAAGCAAGTGCGCCGCCGGAGCTCGGCGGCGGCGCAGCCCGGACTTGCACGAAGGCCAGCCCGCCGGCTTCGCTGGCCCCGCCCCGGCACGTCCCGGCGCGCAGGCGCTGCCCGCCCCACTTGCCTGATTAGCATAGGGCGCTGGGCCACGCCCCCTGCTTTGCATGCGCACGGCCAGCCCCGCCCCCGCTGTCAGCTGGAGGAAGCGGAGTAGGAAGCGGCCGCGATGTCCTTTTGTGTCCTACAAGCCGCCGGCGGCGCCGCCGAGTGAGGGGACGCGGCGCGGCGGGGCGGCGCGGCCCGAGGAGGCGGCGGAGGAGGGGCCGCGCGCGGCCCCCGGCTCACCCGGCGCTCCGGGCCGCTCGGCCCCCATGCCTGCCCGCCCGCCCTGCCGGAGCCCCAGGTCCGGGGGCGGAGGGGAGCGCCGCTGGGGGGTGGGCGGGCGGGCGGGGCGCGGGGGCCATGTGCGAGCGCGGCTGGGAGGCGGGCGGGGGGCGGGTTCCAGGCGGGGTCCGACTCTGGGTCCGGCCCAGGTCACGGTCGGCACCCGGTCGAAAGCCAGACGGGGTCAGGGTGCGGGCGGGATCTGGCGTCCAGGGCTTAAGGCACCGGCCCGAGACCCGGGGCCAGTTCTGACTCGGGCTGCGGGTTCTGGCCAGGGTCGGGCTTGGGCTTCGGATCCAATCCCAGGGCAGGGTTCAGTCCGGCACCTGGAGCATGCCGGAGTCCCGGGGGCGGGCCAGGGTGGAAGATGGGAAGGGTTCCCGGTCGGGGAAGGGGCTTTGAAGACCACGTGGGGGCGCTCGAAGGGGCCTCGGGCCACCCTTCTCTCTGGGTCAAAGGTCATCGCACTGGCTGGGGAGAGCTTCCTCCTCCTTGGCGCTCCCCCATTACTTCCTGATAACCTGATAGAGGGCCCCCGCGGGCGGAGGGGGAGGGGAGACGCAGTAACTTTAGGCAACTTCCCGTAGGTGTGCGCAGGTTGGGGGGGCGGGCTGGGTGCCCCGTGGTGTAGGATTCTGCGGCAGCAGGAGTGTAAGAGCGAATGTGCGGAAGAGTGTGCAAGGAGGTGGAGCCGCGCCAGCGGGTGTGCCTGGGGCCAGAGGGGAAGATGTGTCAGGTGTGAGAGGTTCCGAATGTCTTTCCATAAGGGTCTATGCCTGTGGGGGGGGGGGGGCGTGGGGGGGGCGGGGATCATGGTGAGAGTGTAAGTGTATTTGTGAGCGAGAGTGTGATTATGAGCCTAGAGTGTGACTTTGTTATGTAGTATGCACTTTAGGAGTGTGTGAAGGCAAATGGGAGCATGAGTAAGAGCTGGGGTTTGAGAAGGCCGTGTGAGTGTGAACCTGCTCAGTAGAGTGTGACCGTGTGTGAGCACATGAGGGTGTGTGTGCAGGTGAGGACATCTGAAGACCCAAGTGAGTGGTAGGGTGAGGGTATACGCACACCTGTGTGAGCACATGGACTGCCCTTTGGTGTGTATGTCTCTGTTTTGGCTCTTGAGTGGAGGATCCCCAGGTGTGGGGGAGACTGCTGAGATCGCCAGCATCTGGAGAAAACTGAGAGATATCCCACTCTTGGCTGAGGATTCCAGATAGGGTTGAAGGGTGCTTGGGGGTAAGGTTTCCCTATTGCCTGGCCTGGGTGGGGTAGGGGTTTTCCAAACCTCCTGTAGGTTCCCAGGTGGGAGACCTGCTGTCAGTTACTGGCCCTAGAGGCTCTGGAGACTCTGTTCCTATGGCAACAGCTGGGGGGGGGGCCCTCTTCATGGGCAGCCTTCCTTGGACTCTGTCCCCCCTCCACCCTCTGGTTAGGCCTGGAAGCCTGCCTAGGCCTGGGGTTGGGCAACCAGGGTGACAGGGTGTCTCCATCCCCCATCCCAGCTCCTCCCTGTGACCTGACGGGTCTCTTCCCGCAGGTGACCAGCGCCATGTCCAGCCAGGTGGTGGGCATTGAGCCTCTCTACATCAAGGCAGAGCCAGCCAGCCCTGACAGCCCAAAGGGTTCCTCGGAGACTGAGACTGAGCCCCCCGTGGCTCTGGCTCCTGGCCCAGCCCCCACCCGCTGCCTCCCAGGCCACAAGGAAGAGGAGGATGGGGATGGGGCTGGGCCTGGCGAGCAGGGTGGTGGGAAGCTGGTGCTCAGCTCCCTGCCCAAACGCCTCTGCCTGGTCTGTGGGGATGTGGCCTCCGGCTACCACTATGGTGTGGCATCCTGTGAGGCCTGCAAAGCCTTCTTCAAGAGGACCATCCAGGGTGAGCCCCCACCCCATTCCTGTGCCCTTTGCCCTCTGGGCTTGGGGCTGCCTACCTGCTGCACTGCTGAGTGCCGTGGTACCACTTGGGGTTGGCAGCCTGGAGTTCCCAGGTCCTCCTATGTCCCAGGAATGCCCTTTCCCTTAAGAGTTAAATAAAGCCGCCAGGACGTGTTGATGGATCGTATGTGGGATGTGAGAGCGGGACTCAGGATGCCTCCTAGTTTTCTGGTACCCAGGCCCAGCACCTTCCACAGCAGCCCCTGCCTGCTTCTAAGCTTGAGTCTTCTGGCCGCTGCTATCCTCTCCCCAGCAAAGAACATGCCCTTTTTTGTGTTGATTTCCTGAAGCAGCCCCAGCACAAGGCAGGTTTTTATGGTTAACTGAGAGGGGGCTACATCATATTTCAGCATCTACCTTTAAAAAAACTTAGGGAATTCCCTGGCAGTCCAGTGGTTAGGACTTCTTGCTCTTACTGCCAAGAGCCCAGGTTCAAACCCTGGTCAGGGAACTAAGATCCCAGAACCCACATGGTGTGGTCAGGGAAAAAAAAAAAACACGATTATTAGGCATCCCTGCCAATAGTACTCAGTGAATTTTCCCACTCGGCATATCAAAATATGAGTGAGCAAGATGGTGATGTAAGAAGCATTATTTGGGATGTACCTGTTACTTATATTTTTATATAAACCATTGGTTACTTTGGGGCTATAATACATAGGCTTTTTCAGAGTGTTTCTTGACTGTCAGGCACCGTGCCCTGTTACATTTAAGCTCTGTTACCCCCCACAGCAGTCTCTAAGGTACTAGCACGATTATAACTGAGGCCCAGAGAGGTTTTCAAAACTTGGTTCAGGTCCCACGGGTAGAAAATGGCAGCAACAAGATTTGAACTTGGGTCGATTGAGGTCCAGAGCTAAGCTCGTAAAGGCCAGACTGTTGCCTCTGCTTATTACAAATAACTCCGGGCAGATGCCTCATGGCCGGTTGTGACATTCTAGCAAGTTTTGACTTGGCTGAGACCCGCTGGCCTAAAAGCTCCGTTCCCTTCTGGCCCTGCAGACCTGAGCCAACAGGTCTGGGTTCAGATGTCTCGTACCCACCCTGGAACACTTGGTTCTCTATTGACAAGTATTTGTCGCGCATTAGCCATACACAGTGATCATTGTATAGTATCTAGGTGCTGGAGCCTGCTAAATGTCTTACCTCGATTATCCCATTTTGTTCTCACAACCCACCTTTGTAGGAAGTAGTTTTTAATCATCCCAGTGTTACAGATGGGAAAACTTGAGGGTTGAGGGCGTAGCTGTGGGGCTTGCCCAAGGTCACCCACTTGGTAAGTGGCAGCCTCCAGGATCCTCACTCTTCATGAACTTGTGCTCTGCTGCCCTGGCCACTGTTCCAGGTGTGGGGACACAGCTGGGACTAAGGATCGCTCCTGTCCTCAGTTTACATCCCAGCAGAGGAGGAGAGAAAACAGTGAACTGAACACAGTTGTTATTAACAGCTGTGGTAAGTGCTGGGGGGTCAGGAGCAGGATGAACCAGGGAACATGGCTGGGCCTGAGATGCTGGAGGGCCTCCCTGAGGAGGCGTCTTAAGCTGAAGAAGCCCAGGTAGGGTGGAGGAGAGAGCAGATTGTGAGGAGAAATTCACTTCGGGTATGTTGGCAGTTTGAGCCATTCAGTCCTTTGGTAGCCCAGGAGCTGGGAGGGCCACCGTGCATTCATTCAGCCAGACCCTGTTCCTAGCACTGGGCACAGTCCTGGCCCTCATGGAACTGGCACTAAAATGGGTAGACAGAACAAAGAAGATAAATATGTACAGATGTTGCATATTTTAAACGGTGCTAAGAGCTTACGAGAAACCATAAAGCAAGGGCAGGAAATATACAGCAGGGACAAGTGACCAGAGGTGTCTGTGGAGGGACTCTTGGCATTCTTACCCAGTGGCTGGGAAGGCCTCCCCAGGAAGGAGAGATCCGAAGGAGGTAAGGGAGCCATGCACCCTGAGGCAGGGCCTGTTTGAGGAACACTGAGTTGGCCAACAGAGCCGGGCAGAGGGCAAAGGGGATGAGGTCAGAAAGGTGGCGAGGAGCTGGGATGCAGGTCTCATAGCCCATGGGATTTACCTGGAGGGCTTTTTAAATTTATTTTTAATTGGAAGATAATTGCTTTACAGTGTTGTGTTGGTTTCTGCTGTACAACAATGGGAATCTGCCATAACCATACATATATCTCCTCCTTCTTGAGCCTCCCTCCCCCACACCTGGAGGGTTTTAAGTAGGGAAGGGACATGATCTGTCTTAGAGGGTTTGTTTGGCTTTAGTTCCTTGACCAGGGATGGAGCCCAGTCCCTCAGCAGTGAAAGTGTGGAGTCCTAACCACTGGACCACCAGGGAATTCCCTGTCTTAGGTTTAAGAGGATGCCTCTGTGTTGATAGTAACTGAAGGAGGCAAAGCAGCAGGAAGGGAGGTGAGAGTGACTCCGGTCAAGGGTAGAAACAGTTGCCAGGGGAGGAAGGGGTGGGCTTCTGAACGGATTAGGAGGTAAAGCCCACCAGGACCTGTCAGTGGCTTAGATTTGGGGTGGGAGAGGAATTATAAATGTCTCTTAGGTTTCTGCTTGAGCAGCTGGACAAATGAGATTGCAGGTTTTGGAGGGGTAGGTCGGGGGCTCCGTCTAGGACAAGATAAGTCTGTAGTGCCTTCTAGACATGCAGAATGCCGAGGAGGCAGTGGGATGTGTCTAGAGTTCAGACAGGTCTAGGCTAGAGGTACAGATTTGAAAGCCTGGGTGAGATCACCATGGGAATGAGTCAGAGGAGACAGGTTGGAGGGCCCCCAGGGGGTCTTCAGTGGAAGGAGTGTGGGCAGATGCACAGAAGCCCCAAAATAGCAGTGACGTAGGAGGAAAACCCAGAGTGTGGTGTCCTAGAAGCAAAAGAAGAAAAGTGTTTGTTTCTAGGAGGGATCAGCAGTGTTAGATGTTAGTAATAGAAGGACGAGAACTGACCACTGGATGTAGCAGTGTGGAGACCACTGCGGCCCTTGATGAGAACAGATCAGAGGTGTGACTTGACCAGAGGCTGGGGCCGGATGCCACCTGACTCTCCCTTGGTCCCAGCCCCTCCCTTGCCCAGGCTGGGATTCCCAGCCCAGCCGCCTTTCCCCTCAGTGCCCCGGCTTCCCTGCCCCATTCATAGCACTCCCGCTCTCCCCAGACCTGTGCTTGCCTGGAATGGCAGGGCTCTCCCCACTGGCTAGGCCCCCTCTGGGCCCCAGGAGGCTGCCACTGGAGCCCTGCCTCTTCCTTGGCAGGGAGCATCGAGTACAGCTGTCCGGCCTCCAACGAGTGTGAGATCACCAAGCGGAGACGCAAGGCCTGCCAGGCCTGTCGCTTCACCAAGTGCCTGCGGGTGGGCATGCTCAAGGAGGGTGAGCGCTGGCGGGGGCCTGGGTGAGGCTGGGGAGCTGGGTGCATGGGGTCGGGCCGGGTGAGGCCTGGGAAGTCCTGGCTGACTGGGCTGGACAGGTGGGCTCTGGAGAGCAGGCCAGCCCCAGCCCCGTGGACACAGCGCTGTCCTGCAATTCTCAAGGGGTACGTCTGGACCGCGTCCGTGGTGGGCGACAGAAGTACAAGCGGCGGCCAGAGGTGGACCCACTGCCCTTCCCAGGCCCCTTCCCTGCTGGACCTCTGGCAGTAGCTGGAGGCCCTCGGAAGACAGGTGAGAACGCGGTGGGGTCCTTGGGGCTCTGGGGTCAGGGTGGGCAATGTCTGTCTGATGTCATTCATACGGGATTGTAGTTATCTTGGGCGCTGGGACCCACGTCTTCATCTGTTCGTTCACTCATTTCCCTTGAGAAGTATTTACAAAAATACCCTTTTCTGTGTCAGACCTCGAGCAGTACAGCTGGGAACAGGGAAGGTTTTCTAATGCTCAGAACCGGTCCACAGACAGACGCTTTCCCTAGGAGATAGTGCGGCGTTTCCCGGAGAGAGGTGTCTGAGCCAGGCTGGCCAGTGGCTATTGAGGAAGGCCACAGGGGGACTGACTCTGGGAAGATGTTTGACCCTGAAGGGCTGGCAGAGGGATGAATTCGTGCCTCTTCCAACTGTCACTACAGCCCCGGTGAACGCACTCGTGTCCCACCTGCTGGTGGTTGAACCTGAGAAGCTGTATGCCATGCCCGACCCAGCGGGCCCTGATGGACACCTCCCAGCTGTGGCCACCCTCTGTGACCTCTTTGACCGAGAGATCGTGGTCACCATCAGCTGGGCCAAGAGCATCCCAGGTAGAGGGCCCAGGCAATGTGGGGCTTCCCTGGGTAGGCTGGGCCCTGCCCGGCTCTGGTGCAGTTGCTTAGCCAGCTCTGGTCCCCCTGCCCTCCAGGCTTCTCGTCGCTGTCACTGTCTGACCAGATGTCAGTACTGCAGAGTGTGTGGATGGAGGTCCTGGTGTTGGGTGTGGCCCAGCGCTCCCTGCCACTGCAGGATGAGCTGGCCTTCGCCGAGGACCTGGTCCTGGATGAAGAGGGGGCACGAGCCGCTGGCCTGGGGGAACTGGGGGCTGCCCTGCTGCAGCTGGTGCGGCGACTGCAGGCCCTGCGGCTGGAGCGCGAGGAGTACGTTCTGCTGAAGGCCCTGGCCCTCGCCAATTCAGGTGAGTCTGGGGCTTGTACTGATGGGTTTCTCCATCAGGCGCTTTGGTTTTTTACCTGTGATGGTGGCACACTCCCACTTTGCAGACAGGGAAAACAGGCTTAGGCAAGAACAGTGACTTGCTGAAAGTCACTAAGCCAGGCGAGGACAGGTCCAGGAAATGCATGCTGAATTCTGAGCTCTAGTGCCCGTGGTTTTGTAGACAGGTGAACCACTTAGTGGGAGGGAAGGGGAAGGGGACCGGAGGTGGCCATAGCTGAGGAAAGAGGAGTGGGCCCTGGCTCATGAGCAGGAGCAGCGAGTAGTGCTTCAGCAAATCTTGGTGTGGCTCCTCCTTGGGCCCCCACCTGGCAGTGCCCAGGTCGATGTGGCTCTGTCCCTTCTGGAGATGGCCCACGTCAACAGTTCTGTCATCTTGCCCTGCAGACTCTGTGCACATTGAAGATGCTGAAGCAGTGGAGCAGCTGCGAGAAGCTCTACACGAGGCCCTGCTGGAGTACGAAGCTGGCCGGGCAGGCCCCGGAGGGGGCGCTGAGCGGAGGCGGGCAGGCAGGCTGCTGCTCACACTACCGCTCCTTCGCCAGACAGCGGGCAAAGTGCTGGCCCATTTCTATGGGGTGAAGCTGGAGGGCAAGGTGCCCATGCACAAGCTGTTTTTGGAAATGCTCGAGGCCATGATGGACTGAGGCAAGGGGTGGGCATGGGTGGGGGTGCTGGCAGGACCCGCCCAGCATGGGGTCGGCCCCAAGAGGGCAGAGCTGGGGTCTGGGCAGTGCCACAGCCTGCTGGCAGGGCCAGGGCAACACCATCAGCCCCTGGGAGCAGGCCCTACACCCTCCCCTCCCCCCTCCTTGGGGGTGTTAGAAGCTGGGAACATGTGCGCCCAGGCTCTGGGCACAGTGCTGCCCCTCGCAAGCCATAACGTGCCCCCAGGGTGTAGGGGGCCTTGCGGAAGCCATAGGGGGCTGCAGGGGACATATGTGTGTTGGGGGGGGGGTGGTGGGCAGAAGCCTGATCTCAGGGAGGGAAGGGAGTGGAGGCCACAGTCTCCCAGTGGGTGATGCTTTTGCTGCTGCTTAATCCGACTTCCTCTCCAGAACAGAGAGGGATTTGGAGAGCAAAGGCTCCTGCTCCCTTTGCTCCTTTCTCATCATTTGCATTGGGCATTACTGCCCCCCCCCCACCTTGAAGCAATAACTCCAAGCAGGCTCCAGCCCCTGGACCCCTGGGGTGGCCAGGGCCCCCCATCAGCTCCCACCCAGTCTCCTCAGGGGGGCAGGGAGAGCACTGCCTCTATGCCCTGCAGAGCAATAACACTATATTTATTTTTGGGTTTGGCCAGGGAGGCGCAGGGACATGGGGCAAGCCAGGGCCCAGAGCCCTTGGCTGTACAGAGACTCTATTTTAATGTATATTTGCTGCAAAGAGAAACCGCTTTTGGTTTTGAACCTTTAATGAGAAAAAAAAATATATACTATCGAGCTCAAAAACACTGTGTGGTGTGTCACTGGGTCAGGGGTTAGGGATACATAGGATAGGACTAACAAACAAGATAACGTAAACAAAGCTTCACACAACCAGAGTGAAAAACCGGCGCCTGGCACAGTTTAAGTCTCCGTTTCCTCATCACTCAGCAGCATATTGGGGATGCCACGGCTGATGGGGAACACACGTCCCGACTCTGGGCATTGCAGGGTGCCCTCCAAGACCTCCACCTGCGGGAAGAGGGGACCAGAGCTGAGCACTGGCAGTTGTCAAGTGTGGGTGTACAGCCAGGAGGCAAGCGATGGGCCGGTTCTCACCTCCAGCAGCACGTGGTGCATCTTTCTCAGAAATTCCTCGTTATGCTCATACCCCTGAATCGGCTCTTTAGGCACCTGGATGAGATGCAGCTGTGGGCAAGAGGCTTAAATCATCTCGGCTCCCCAGACGCTCGCCCTGAGGCCTGGTGTAAAGGACTGCAGTTAAGACTATCCCCGCCCCAACCAGCCCCCCCGCCACCCATGGTGTGCACTGGGCTGGGGAGGTGGGGAGGAGGGTCCTCACGTGGTCCGCAGCCTCCAGAAGCGCCGCCCACTCCACTTTGGGTATCATACGCACTATGAAGTCGGGGTTGAACTCCACAGGGTTGATACGGACCTCCGTGGCCTGAGGGGCGCAGAGATTTAGTTATGCAAGGACCGGATCCCCGTTCTCCTACCCCCGCCCCCGGGAGAGGTGCCCGAGACGGCCGGTACCTGGAGACGCAGGGGGAAGCCTCGGGGCCCCACCCCCCGCACGTGGGAGCTCAGCAAGTTGTGGGTGAGCAGCCTCATGTCTACGCTGCCCGCTCCCGCAAAGCCAGAACCGGAAGGAGAGTGGTCTCTCTCTACATCATTTCCGGGGCTGTCCCGCTCGATCCTATTGGACACCTGGGAGGAACGGAAACGGCGAAACTTCTGGACTTCCGGTGCTCGCTGGAGCCGAGGTCGGTTGGTATCACGCGCTGCTCCTGGAAGCATCTGGCAGGAGATTGCTACGGCGCAGATCCAGTGGTTTTGGCTGAGCTAAACCTCAGGTTGCTACAAATCATGTACAATGTAAATCATACTTAAAACTGCTATAATGCAAAGGCCTTCGTGGAATGCAAAATAAATACGCTTTACTCCTACACAGGCGCCTGACACCACCGTCTCCTGACACTTGCTTGCGGTTAAGAAATGGAAATACTGTCCCAATCCGTAAATTACACAATCGAAACAGCGGCAACTCGGACTTGTATGCAAATAAGCTCCGCCCGCTCGCACGCGCGCCGGAGATCCACCCCTAATACGGAGCTGGTCGGAAGCCCTGCCCATTCGTGCGCCGTCCACGCCTGCGCGGTGGCGGCGCCTCGCGGGTGGCCAGGTAACCTACGGCCCCCTGTTCCACTTTTTGCCGTCTTCCGCAGGATTGCGTCGTAGCGCTCCGGTTCCGCCCAGCCTTCTACCTCAGCCTCGAGGCGTGGGCGGGGCTGTTCTGACTTTATGACTCGGCATGCGTCTGGGGTGGTTACGCGTCCTGGGCTGCAGACCGGGCTCGGTGGTGTCCCGGGCGACCATCGTTGAGGGTGCGTCAACGACAGCGGCGGGAACCCGAGGGTGCCTGGAAGGAATCCTCGAGTGGACGTTTGGCGGGGTCCGAGGTTTCAGAAGCGCTGCTGTAGCCATGGCCCCGATTAAGGTGACCGCGGGCCCAGCCAGGCCTGACTTCTTTGCCTACCCGACTCCACTCATTTCTGCACGCCTCTTCGTCCCGCTTGTCTGGGGGAGAGTCACCGTCTTTATTACCTTCCCGCTGCCATAGAGGCTCCTCCCGCCGTCCGTTCCCCTTGTTTCCTTCAACAAGACCCCGGTGGCTGCAACGATGTCGCCAGTTTTAGGGGTCTCGTGCCCCATCTCCTCTAACAGTTCTCAAGGCTTTTGGGCCTTCCCCTCGTCTCCCTGCCACACCCACTCTGGGACACCTGTGATGAGTCTCCACCGTTTTCAGGTGGCGTGCCATGGCTTCCCCCACCTATGGAACCATCTCCTTTACCCTTTTTAACCCCTATGCGTGTTCTTCTCCATGCCCTTCCGCTGCTTTTGTCACGTTATTGGGTATTACTCTCACTCCATCCTTTGAAACAGGTGATGTCTCTTAGAACCCTGTTTTGTCTCTCCCACCGCACCCTTCTGCTGAGTTTTTCAGCCCTCTTATCTTCTGGAACCATCCCCAGCTCCTTGGGGCTCCCCCTTGCCTCACAGTCTTCTGAGATCCCCTCCTTCTACTTCATCCTACAGCCCACTGCTGGGTTTCTCCAGGCTCTACCCTCACCCCTGACTTTGCTCCCTTTGTCTACTTTTTCTGGCCCGTGAAGCCCGCACACACTCCCAGGAACACTGATCCCTCCCCCTTGAAGGGAGTCCTTCTGTACTCATATCTGCTGGATGTAGGGACCTGCCCCCTGCCCCCCGCCCCCTAGTCCTTCTGTACTCATATCTGCTGGATGTAGGGACCTGCACCCTGCCCCCCAGCCATCCCACCTTCTGCTGCCCTCCCATTTTTTTCTCGTCTTGATCAGCCGTGCCCGGTGTCCTCTCCCTCCCTGTTGTCAGGGCCCCCTCCTGCCCCTCTGTCTCATCTCTTTCCTGTAACTCACTTTGTGTACTCAACCTCTTGTGACACCCAGAGAGGCCGTTCCCTTTTTTCTGTGGTCACCGACTGGCCCTTAAGAGGAATAGGGCCACCCTGAAACTTGGAGGATGTGGGGTAACCAGGTGGTCGCAGGAAAGGGACCTCTGGAAGCTCCGACAGCGGGGGACTTCCCTGCCGGGTGTCAACCCAGGCTCCACGGGACCAGGCAGGGCTCCTCAGCCCTCTCTGGGCACCCCCACCCCGCCCTTGCGGCCCTGCCCCTGCCCTTACTTTGGAGTCCTTCTTTCTAGGTTGGAGATGCCATTCCATCGGTGGAGGTATTTGAAAAGGAGCCGGGCAACAAGGTGAACCTGGCAGAGCTGTTCAAAGGCAAGAAGGGAGTGCTGTTTGGCCTCCCTGGGGCCTTTACCCCTGGTTGTTCCAAGGTGAGGCCTGCGCTTCTGGGCTCAGCAGTTGGGATCTTGTGTGTGTGTTTGTATTGTTCACGAGTCCCGCAGAGTCCCGCTTAGTCCCGCGACAGCTTGTACCAATGGGATGTAGGTGATATGACAGTTAAAGAAGCATATCAGGTTTTTAAGAAATAAGTTGTGACTGTGCGTGTAGGGATGTAGGAGAAAAGGTGGTGCAACGCCTCTCATTGATCCTGCTGGGTGACTAGACAGGGCTGTGGAAGGGACTTGGGACTCGGGTAGATGAGGCGGTCCTGCTCGTGGGACGTTCACGGTCTTGAGCGAGGAACACTTGAACTTGGATCCGAGCTTCTTAGTTGTTGCTGTTTAGTCGCTAAGTCGTGCCAACTCTCTGCAACCCCATGGACTGTAGCGCGCCAGGCTTCTCTGTCCAGGAGATTTCCCAGACAAGAATACTGGAGCGGGTTGCCATTTCCTTCTCCAGGGGATCTTCCTGATGCAAGGATCGAACCCACGTTTCCTGCATTGGCAGGCGAATTCTTTACTGTTGAGCCACCAGGGAAACAAAAAGGAACTGTGGCTTACCCAGTTCTCATTGTCTGATGAAAGGGGTCGGTGTCGGGAAATGAAGAGGGCTTGGAGACAAAGGGTGGGCTGAGGAGCAGAGGCTGTTACCCACTTGCTGACTCTGGTTCTCCTCCCCAGACCCACCTGCCAGGGTTCGTGGAGCAGGCTGATGCTCTGAAGGCCAAGGGGATCCAGGTGGTGGCATGTCTGACCGTTAATGATGTCTTTGTAACTGAAGAGTGGGCACGCGCCCACAAGGCAGAGGGCAAGGTGAGCTGTGGATCCTGTAGGGGATCTGGGGCCAAGGTGGAGATTTTTTTGTGACTTTTGCTTTCGCCTTAGGTTCGGCTCCTGGCAGACCCCAGTGGGACTTTTGGGAAGGTGAGTGCACTCCCAGCCTCCATCCTGGAAGCAGGGACTTGAAGGGAGACGGCCAGTGTGGGGAGCGGCTAGGGGACTGGCCTGTTCTGGGCGTTCCTGACCTTTCCTCTGCTTCTCCTTTCAGGAGACAGATTTGTTACTTGATGATTCACTGCTCTTTCTCTTTGGGAATCACCGACTGAAGAGGTAAAAGTGGGAGGGTCCCCCTTGGGGGGTTCGCCTGCTACCCCACCTGTCTCCATTGTCAGCCTCCAGGCCCAGGCTGTTTGACGTGGCCCGGCCCTTCTTTCTGGCAGGTTCTCCATGGTGATAGAGGATGGCATCGTCAAATCCCTGAACGTGGAGCCAGATGGCACAGGCCTCACCTGCAGCCTGGCTCCCAACATCCTCTCACAGCTCTGAGGCTTGGAGCCCAGATATCCTCCTCCGGCCCTTTCCTGTTTTACCGGGCCAGTCGTGGGCAGAGGGCCCCAGCCTAGCCTGTGATCACTCAGCTGAAATCTTGGCCAAATTTCTGCAATAAACACTTCTGGTTTATGTCTGTCTCCTTGGTTTTGAATTGCTGCTTTGCCCGAGGCCAGGCCTCACTGACCGTCCAGCTGTGAGGGTAGTGGGCAGAGGCTGAAGTGGGGACTCATAAAGGACTCTGACTTAACTTAGGCAAGTCAGAGAAGGCCTCTTTAGGGAGGTGTCATGAAGCATCCATCTACAAGCTGAGAAAGGGCCAGTGGTCCCGCCGAGGGAGCTCCTCCGGAAGGCTCTGGACTTTCCGAGTTTGGCTAGGGCCCGTAACCGTTTGCATTTGATACCTGCATGATGGCCAATCTCATTTTGACTGCAGACCTCAGGGTAGAAACTGGCCCAAGGCACCCCCCCCCCACCCCATCACCTGGGCATACCCTCAAATTCTGCTGAACCCCTTTTGGGAGCACCCACATCCCAAGAAGGACCCCTGGCACCTTGGGACCACCTGATGGGCAAAAAGGGCTCCATCGGCAGAGCTAGTGCTGGTTCAGCCCCAGGGGTGGGAGGTGATGGGTGGTGCGGGGTCCCCGTGGCAGAGTCTAGGTGAGCTGTGGAAGAGAGGAGACGCTGGTAAGGCTGGCCCTGCGGTCAGTGTGTTGTATGTTGTTAGGGGCCAGGAGTCAGGGAGGCTGGCAGGGCTTGAGGCCTAGGAGCGTTCTGTCTGCAGGCCTTGCCCTTGGGCCTCTGCCTCTTGTCCTCGGGAAGCCCTGTGCTTGGAAGCAGGCTGATTATTAGGCACCAGCTGTGTTTAAGAGCTCACAGTCTAAGGAGGGGGCAGATGCTTGAGGTATGCTAAAAATCCTCACATGATCCTGGGCATTGAGAACTGTTATACCACAGAGAGGTTAAACAAGTGGACCTGGCTCCTCCAGCCACGTAAGAGGAGTTTGGATTTGAGCCAGTCAGTTGGCCTCGGCGAGCTTTATAGCCCCGCCCTAGGCCCCTTCAGCACCAGGCTCTAAGGGGTTCTCCCTGCCCTTCCAGGCCATCTGGGGAGCCTCAGGGCAGCTCAGAGCTGGCTAAGGCAGGCTAAGAGATCTTAGGAAAGATCAAGGAAAGGCATTTTGGAGGACACAGTCCTTGAGGCAGTGGGGCTGGTGTGCCTGGTGGCGGCAACAATGTAGCCATAGTTACAGAGGGCAGAATAGCCCCAAGGTGGTGGAGCACCTGAGTGAGGGGATGCTAGGAGGGCAGAGGGGCCTTTGAAGCGCTGTAAGCTCCTTACGTTTTACCCTGCGGGCCCTTCAGACCAGCGAAGGATGTCTGTAGGGCAGTGACCCGTCAGATTCATACCTGGACTCCTCTGTGCAGGTGGAGCTGGACAGGGGCAGGCGGGAGGCCGAGGAGAGGTCAGTGTGGGGCAGGATTGATGACTGAGTGTCCAGGAGGTGGGGGCTGGGACAGGGGACCTGTGGGTGTTGGAAGGGTGAGTCCAGGGGGCCACTTGGCTGGAGGTCTAAGGGGTGGATGGTTTGGGGAGAGGAGGGCCCTCGAGAGGGGGCCAGCCTACCTGCAGGGGTCCCAGCTGCTCAGCCTGCCCACCCACTGACCTTTGTCTCCTCAGTTCTCTTCCACAACCTGTCACCCCTCAGGAGTCCTGGGCTGGGGCAGGACAGAGGGCTGACCACCCCTCCAGCTTCCCATGCCCTTGTGAGCTGTCCCCGCCAAGCCCTAGGTCACAGTGCTGTCCTGGCCTGGATGGCAGGAAGGCCCTCTCTTTCTGGACACCATCTCTCAGTTCTCTTGTCGTACAGATGAGGACACAGAGGTGTATGTAGACGTCCCCCCACGGTCACTGTGTGCACCCTGGTGAGTGGTCTGGAGGCTCCGGGAGCCCGAGAGAGAAATGAGCGTCGGAGCTGGCAGCTGGGCTCTCGGAGCCTGGAGTCTGCTGGCCAAGTGGGCCCTCCATGGTCCAGCACCCTATTCCTCTTCCCAGCAGACCTCAGGCCACCCTGGCAGCTCCTCACCATCAGGGCAAGCCCAGTCTCCATCGATGCCACTCGGCTGCTTCTGTTCCTCCACTCCTGACCTCATGTCTGGACAGGCTGAGGTCCAGTGAGGCCTCTGAGAGGAAGCGTCCCCTCCAGGATCTCGTTGCCACTGGCTGGGCCTTTACAGCAGGGGAGGGCTCTTCTAGGCCCGAGGTGACCCCTTTGGACAGCATAATGGGAGTTGGGTGTGGGTGGAGGTGGGCCTTCGGTCTCAGTGGCCCTGGCTGCTGGCCGTGGGGCTGGGGGTGTCTTGTGAGCTGCTCCAGGTGCAGGAGTGCTTGAGATCAACCATCTCATGGTGTGCAAATCCACCTGCCAATGCAGGGGACATGGGTTTGATCCCTGGTCCAGGAGGATCCCACATGCCGCGGGACAACTAAGCCCCCATGCCACAACTACTCAAGCCCACCTAAGTGGATGTGACCCTCCTGGGCTGTTGGTGGTCAAAGAGCCAATGTTAAAATCAGTCAACAAGACCTCCAACATCTACCTGACATGGTGGTGGTGGTTTAGGCGCTAAATTGTGTCTGACTCTGGTGACCCCATAGACTGTAGACTGCCAGGCCTGCCCTGTCCATGGGATTCTCCAGGCAAGAATACTACAGTGGGTTGCCATTTCCTTCTCCAGGGTATCTTCCCAACCCAGGAATCAAACCCGGGTCTCCTGCCTTGCAGGCAGATTCTTTACCAACTGACCTACAAGGGAAGCCTGTTTACCCTAATTATTCCTTTTAATTGTACAAGTAAAGAGGCAAGTTCAGCCATCCCTGGGTACCTGTGGAGGACTGGCATATCAGTAAGTAAAATCTAGATAGTCAAGAATATTGCTCAATATCAGTGATTCTGAGCCTTTTCTAGGCCAAAAATTCCTTTGAAGTATTGCTAAAAGCAATGCCTCTTTCCTTACAAAACACACATCTGAACATGTGTGTACACACATGGACACCTACATGCTCTTGAAAAGTTTCAAGGAACCCCTATGGTCCTACCAGAATTCCAGATGAGCCCCTCCCTGACCCGGGAAGCATCATAGCAGAGTGGGTCACCAGACTTCGGGCTCAGACCACCTGTGCATCCTGGCCTGCTACCGAGAAGCTGGGGACCTTTGGGAGGCTATTTAGTTTTCCTTGAGCCCCATTTCTCTCATCTTTTGTTAAAGTTCGTTTATTCTTGGCCGTGCCGGGTCTTCGGTGCTACTCGCAGGCTTTTCTCTAGTTGCGGCAAGGCAAGCCGGGGCTGCTTTCTGGTGCTGGTTCTCGGGTTTCTCACTGTGGTGGCTTCTCTTGTTGCGGAGCATGGGCTCTAGGGCGTGCAGGCTTCAGGAGGTGCGGCTTCCAGGCTCTGGAGCACAGGCTCAGTAGTTGTGGCAGCATGCGGAATCTTCCCGGACCAGGGATCGAAACTTCGTGCCCTGCATTGGCAGGCGGATTCTTAACTGCAGGACCACCAAGTCCTGACCCTACTTCCCTTATCTTTAGAGTGGAAATAATCCAACTGACCTCATAGGGTCATCGTGGGGAACTCATGAGACAATTTACGTAAAGCATTTGGTACAGTGTTTAGTACACAGTAAGTGATCAATAAATGATTGTAAAAAGAAAAAGAACCCCTGCTCTGCACCTTGCAGCCTGCATATTGGTAGGGAAAGAGCTGGGAGGCAGCAGAGAGGCCAAATCCCAGGCCTGTCCTTGGTGATTACTTTCTGTGGCTCCCTGGGCCTCAGTTTCCTCATCAGTATAATGGGGCTAGTGATGCTGTTAGGGCAAGGCCCCCAGTATTCTCCTTAGGTTGCCCAGCACTCGAAGGCTCACTTGAAGGAGCTGGGACGATATCTCGGGGGAATCTTTGTCATCTCTTAGAGAATCAAACCTGAGCTGATATCAAGAGAGGGTTGGAGGGGGTCCCAGCATCTCTAGCCTAGAGCAGGCTTGGGCTGCAGCTGTGCAGGCATCATGATTAGGAGCCCTGGAGGCTACTGGCCCCGGGGGAACACACCCTGCTGATCTGGGTTGGGGTTTAGCCGCATAGGCATCAAGGAGTGACAGAGAACAAGTACGTGTGTGTGTGTGTGTGTGTGTGTGTGTACTGCTGCTGCTGCTGCTAAGTCGATTCAGTCGTGTCCGACTCTGTGACCCCCATAGATGGCAGCTCACCAGGCTCTCCCACCCCTGGGATTCTCCAGGCAAGAACACTGGAGGGGGTTGCCATTTCCTTCTCCAAGGCATGAAAGTGAAAAGTGAAAGTGAAGTCGCTCAGTCCCCGTCCGACTCTTCCCAACCCCATGGACTGCAGCCCACCAGGCTCCTCCATCCATGGGATTCTCCAGGCAAGAGTCCTGGAGTGGGGTGCCATTGCCTTCTCCTGTGTGTATGTACATGTGTGTCTATAACTTCTAGACAAGTTTGAGTAATATCTGTGTAAGTGCACAGCTTTTTTGGTGTTCACAAACATGCATATTGTCTGCTACGTTATTTTTTTCCGCTTATGTAGGATGCACTGCCTGACATGCAGGATCTTAGTTCCCTGACCAAGGACTGAACCCCTGCCCCTTGCAGAGGAAGCAAATGAGCCTGAACTACTGGACTGCCACGGAATCCCCTGCTATGTTATTACTATTAGCACCAACTCTTCCCGTTTGAGCTTGGGATTTTTTTTTTTTAATTTAACACAGATAAGGTAACCTGCTTAACATGTGTTTTGGGAAGAAGTGAAGAAGTGCAGGGAGGGAGAGAGAAAGCTGTCTTCTCTTCAGCGTCTTGGATATTGGTCCCCACTGTTTCAGCATAAACTTGACTGTGTGCTGTGCTGTGCTTAGTCGTTCAGTTATGTCTGACTCTGCAATGTCATGGACTTAGCCCACCAACCTCCTCTGTCCATGGGATTCTCCAGGCAAGAATACTGGAGTGAGTTGCCCTGCCTTCCTCCAGGGGGTCTTCCTAAACCAGGAATTGAACACAGGTCTCCGGCATTGCAGGCAGATTCTTTACCATCTGAGCCACCAGGGAAGCACGTTTGACTACTGTGGTTCTGAATTAGAACTAGACTTTTCTTGAGAGTGATGTAAATACCAGTGACTTAATATAGAGGCTTAGCTCACAGACATGCAGAGGGAAGGTGGATAACATAGGGCTAGTAGGGCAGCTCCATGATTATTCCCAACCTGTGCCCATTTTGTCTTGTTGCTCTGCCATGTTAAACAAGGGACTTCTACCTCACAATCCAAGGTGGCTGCTTGAGTTCCAGCTATCACAGTCAAAATCCAGCCAGCAGGATGGAGGAAATGGGGAACAGGAGATAAAAGTCCCCTACTAGCTGTCGACTTAAAAAAAAAAAAAGACAAAATGTGAGAGTTGTGAGTTAAGTTTTATTTGGGGCAAAATGGGGACCGCGGCCCAGGAGACGGTACCTAGATAACTCTGAGAAACTGCTCCAAAGAGGTAGGAGGGAAGGACAGTATATATGTGATTCTGATGAAGGAAGAGTACATGCAATCAAACACATATTTTTTCTAGAAGGTTTCTGTCAGTCTGATGAAGCTTTCCCGCTAGTCACGATAAACAGTCATCACCATGAAGGATTTTAGTGCTTTTCTAGATATGAGGAGACAGGGGAATTGGGCTCATAAAATCAGCTCCTGAAAATATCTTAACCATCTGGAGACCTGTCCTGCCAGTATTTCCCCCCAAACACAGAGTATCTCATTTCTGCTCTCCGCCCTAAACTCCTTTCAGGGGATGTTAAAGGTCAGCAGCTGCAGCAGCACAGGATCGAATCCTGGAAGAGGTAGATGGCAGGCACCCATGTCAAGTGCCAATTCGTAGCTGCCACAGCTGTCTTTTAAGAAATTCTTCTGGGGCTTCTCTGGTGGCTCATTGGTAAAGAATCTGCCTGCCAGTGCAGGAGACGTGGGTTCGATCCCTGATCCAGGAAGAGCCCACATGCCATGGAGCAACTAAGCCACGACGGTTGAGCCCATGTGCAGTAGTCTGTGCTCTGAAATAAGAGAAGCCACTGCGACGAGAAGCCCATGCACCACAACTAGAGGAGGGCCCGTACAGCAATGAAGACCCTGCATGGCCAAAAATAAATAAATTTAAAAAGGAAAGTTTTTCTGGAAGCTGCCATGTATTATTTATGCTGAAATCTCATTGGCCAGAGCTTAGTCACATGGGAAACATTGATTTTATGCCACACTGTCTTGTGTCTAACTAAAAAGGCCATGATTCTGTTATTAAGAGAGAAAGGATTTGGAGTGGACAACAAATAGTGTGGGCCATATGGGGGGATTGCCTCTGAGCAGAGACTTTAGGGGCTTCATGGCCTCCCAACGGACAGAGTCACTTTCTGGCTGCTTCCATCGCCTTGGCAAGGGCACATACTAAGCTGTCCTAGGGACTGAACTCAAGCCCCTCTGCAGTAGAAGCTTGGAATCTTAACCATTGGACCAGCAGAGAAGTTGACAGATGAAGCTTTTTTTGACATATAATTCACACATCATAAAATTCACCCTTTAAAAATGAACAAGTCAGTGGTTTTCAATCTGTTCACCAAGTTGTTCAGCCATCACTGCTACTGAGATGGGTTTTTAATCTCAGTGACTTCACCCAAGATGAAGCTGATGCTTATCTTGCTGAGCATCGCAGTGCATGTGTGTCTCTGGGTACTTATGAAAGCAGGTCTGGACTTTCAGGGGTTCCACTTGCCCCGGTGAACCCTCAGCATCACCCCAGTACCGTGCATCTAGCCACTGTTTGTTGAGAGTCATCTCCGCACTGGGCATCGTGTGGGGCTCCTGGACACAGCAGTGAATATGCTGGGCATGAGCCCTGCGAACACCACTACCAGACATGACTCCCAGCACAGGTCTCTTGGTCTGGGCAGCACCAGGGCAGCTCTGGTTCCCACCTCCGTGCGCTTACAGTCTTGGAGAGGGCACCAGTAAGCACTCCAGGTGAGTGCTTACTATCAGTGTGGTGAAGCTTCTAGGGAGCAGCACCAGTCGGGTCGTTTGGGGTGTCACAGAAGGACCCTGCCCATTACCTGCCCTTCCCATGGGGGAGAGGAAGGGAGAGAAGGACTTCTAGCTGCAGCCAAGAAATGATTAGGCGGACTTCCTTGGTGGTACCATGGATAAAAATCCACCTGCTAATGCAGGAGACATGGGTTCGATCCCTGGTGTGAAAGATCCCACGTGCCACAAACCAGCTAAAGCACATGTACCACAGCTACTGAGCCTAAGCTCTAGGGCCCAAGAGCTGCCCAAGAAGCAGGCCCAAGAAGCCCACCTGCCTAGAGCCCGTACTCCACCACAAGAGAAGCCAGCGCAGTGAGAAGCCTGTGCACCGTAACGAAGAGTAGACCCTGCTCATCGCAACTAAAAAAAGCCAGAGTGCAGCACAGAAGACCCAGCGCAACCCAAAATAAAATAAAAAATGGAATTTTTCTTTTAAAGAAATGGTTAGGCGATAGCCAGGTGAGCAGAGGTGGAATGGGCTTTCCAGGTGGTGGGAACAGCCTGTGTAAAGGTTAAAGGTGAGGCAGGTGAGAGAGTCCCGGACTGAGCTCCCAGGCGAGGGGACTCTGTCCACAAGCGAGGCGGGGTGCTCTTGGTGGACATCTGCGCGTCTCCGGGATTTGGTGAGGAGCAACGTCAGACACATTCCTGATTTTGTTTCCTCCTGGGCTCCTTCCTGGGGGCATGTTCCCAGATGCCGAGAGTGCCTGGGTCAAAGGGCGCTGATGGTTTTACTGGTGTCTGGAAACCCCAAGGCCGTTTTAAACAGCCAGTTACTTGTCTTGTGGGGACGTGTTCTTGTGTTCCTCTCCCCACAGTGCACCAACCCGTTTTACCTTCTGGATTTATTTTTTCCTTGCTTAATGAATATTTAATGGTACCTTGGTGCTGTCTTTGATGCGTGCGTCTTTAATTATGAGGCAACCTCGGGGCTTGGTGCTGGGCCTCTCTGTGCTCACTAACCGGGCTCTGGGCTCCAGCCTTGCCCTCCCACCAGGCAGCAACAAGGCAATGGGGATGGCAGGGTGGTGGTGGTGGTGGGGGGGAGAAGCAGCGGCTCCCAGAGGGAGGCCTTGTGTTTACCCTCAGTCACCCTGCCTACGCTTACACCCCTCTGAGCCTCACTTTCCACATCTCTGAAACAGGAGTTCATTTGTTCAAAACCACTTCCTGGCTGCGTGGCCTGAAGCAAGTGACTTAGCTTCTCGGTGTTTGGTTTCTTCATTAAAAGGGGATGGTAATAATAGGATCATATTTTATGGCTGTAGAGGGGCTTGAACACATCATATGTGTTCACACTGATGAACACGTATGAAGGACAGAGCTGGCGTGGGCAAGTTGTCAGCATACGCTGTCACCGCCCTGGACAACCCCACGGCGTCCCTGGCCTTGGGAGCTTCTGTTCTAGTGGGGAGCAGATGGAGCAAACAAGGACAGATGCAGTGGAGGAAGTCTACGAGGGGAGGACTTCCCGGCGGTCCAGTGGTTAAGAATCCACCTGCCAATGCAGGGGACATGGGTTCAGTCCTTGGTCTGGGAACGTTCCACAGGCTACGGGGCAACTAAGCCCGGGCACCACAACTACTGAAGCCTGTGTGTCTAGAGCCTGTGCTCTGCAACAAGAGACGCCACTGCAAAGAGAAGGCCTCGCAGAAAGACTGGAGTCTCCTTTAGAAAGGGAAGATCTTTTCTGAGAAAGAGGCCATTAAGGACGCCAGTAGGGTGAGAAGGAGCAAGACAGGGGAGGCAGAGGGTGTGCACACGTGTTGGGCAGACAGGGTTGTTCCAGGCTGAAAAGTGAGAGTGAAAGTCGCTCAGTCATGTCCAACTCTTTGCGACCCCAGGGACGATACAGTCCATGGAATTCTCCAGGCCAGAATACTGGAGTGGGTAGCCTTTCCCTTCTCCGGGGGATCTTCCCAAGCCAGGGATCAATCTGGGTTGGGAACCAGCTGAGTCATAAGGGAAGCCCAAAGATACTGGAGTGGGTAGCCTATCCCTTCTCCAGTGGATCTTCCCAACCCAGGAATCGAACCAGTGTCTCCTGCATGGCAGGCAGATTCTTTAGGGGAACAGCAAACTCAAAGGTGCTGAGGGTGAGAGAGAGACTGGGGAAGCTGGAGCAGGTGTGCAGCTAAGGAGGTGGGTGGGGGAGCGGGTCGGGTGTCGAGCTGGGGCTGTTCTGCAGGGCCTCAGAGGTCATGGTGAAATTCTGGAAATGGACTCAAAGTCCAGTGGAAGGGTCATGAGCCGGTCGGTGTTTCCCAGCAGCTCCTTGGGCACGGGTGGCGTCTACCAGGGGGTTTGATGTGGGAGCCAGGCATGGTGAGAGGCTTGGGGCAAGGCAGGGCCCCCAGGAGTTGGGGGGGCACCCTGGGGAGAGCAGGGAGAACTGTCTGAGGGTCAGGTAGTGGGGGCTGGGCTGCACCAGGCCCTCTTCAGTGCTGGGGCCGCACTCTGAGTCCCTGGGCACCTGACCCGTGCTTGGCAGGTGGCCCTGGACCTCACCTCCCTGGCTCTGGCTTCCCACTGCCTCCTCCCACCTGGGCAGCTCGTTTGGGCCACAGCCCTGAGCATTTCTGCTCTTGTCCAGCTCTGGCTATTTCCACCCCTAAATGCACAGTGGGAAAACCACCCCTTCCCAGACACTTGGGTGGGAAGGAGGGCATCCCTCAGACCCCACACCAGAGGGCTAGGTGCCCAGAAGTCCCTGGAGGCTGTTTTAGGATTTTAGTTCTTGAGCCTGGGGCCCTTACCATCTGGCCAGGGAGCTGGGCCCCAGCCAAGCCGCTGGGGTGCCAGGCAGGGCATTGGGCCTGCCACAGGCAGGGAGAAAAAGCTGCTCTCTGACTCAGCCCTGGTCGGTCCTGGGCTCTGGCTGAACCTGGTTGCCAGCTGCCCTGGGCTCACTGGCCTCTACTTCCCAGAGCTCCAGAACGCTCCTGCCTCTGGCCTTTGGGGTCGGACCAGGGATACCCAGAGAATTCAAAGCCAGAGGGGAGTGGGGGTCCTCCTCTGTGCAGCTGGGGAAGCTGAGTCCCAAGGGAGGAGGTTGCAGGCAGTAGATGATGTTGCCCATTCGTGCATCTGTCTGTCTCTGCTTCTTGCCTGTCTCTTGGGTCCACATGTTGGCAGCAGTGAGCACCAACCCCCTTAAAAACCTCCAGAAAAAGATATTTGAGAAGAGCAGTCATTATGGCCCCGAAGATGCAAATGTTTAAAATCTTTGTCAATAAGAGACAGTTGACTAGAAAAATGATACAGATGAACTTATTTGCAAAGCAGAAATAGAGACCAAGGGGGAAAGTAGGGGATGGGAGGAATTGGGAGATTGGATTGACATATATGCACTACTATGTATAAAATAGATAACTAATGAGAATCTACTGTATAGCTCAGGGAACTCTACTCAGCGCTCGGTGGTGACCTAAACGGGAAGGAAATGCGAAAAGAGGGGATCTACGTATGCGTATGGTTGACTCACTTCGCTGTACAGCAGAAACTAACAACACTGTGAAGCTACTATGCTCCAATGCAAATTAATTTAAAAAGAGAGAGTTGAAATGATGATGGGATAACATCATGGAATACTATGCAGCCATTCAAAAGACCGAGGCCAACAGTTCTGAACAGAAGAGAAGCAGATTGGGAAATATATTTCAAAGCATGGAGGTGCTCACCCACGTGTGGTCGTGAACACAGCTGATAGACTTGGGCAGCTGCCTCTCCGAAAGAGCACAGAAAATGCTAACGGGGCCTTGGGGACTGGGGTTAGGCGTGATGAGGGGGAGAATGACTTAATTTTTTTCTCCCTATACTAATGTATTCTTGAGATATATATAGGTACACACATATACAGATATACACACAAATACACACGCATGCATTACACACATATACACACATATATACATATACATGTATACACACATATACATATAGACATACACGCATATATACCGCACATATACTCACAGACATGTATACAGAATATATACATATACACGTATATACACACATATTCACATATACACACATACATACATATAAACTCATATATACCACATATATACACACATGCACATATACACACATATATACATATACACATCTATATCTATATAGTGGGGGTTTCCCTGGTGGCTCAGACGGTAAAGAATCCTCCTGCAATATCATATATATATATACATGGCTGCACCAGGCCTTGGTTGCACATGCAAGGATCTTCAGTTTTCATTGCCACATGAAGGATCTTTATTTGCTGCATGTGAACTCTTAGTTGTGACATGTGGGATTCTAGTTCTCTGACCAGGGATTGAATGTCAGGTCCCCTGCATTGGGAGCATGGAGTCTTAGCCACTGGGCCACCAGGGAAATCCTTCTTTACATTTTGATCATGCACCTGAACACTGTTTTAAAAAACATTAAAAAAAATATTATTTGCCTGCATCAATTCTTAGTTGTGGCGCATGGGCTTAGTTGCTCCAGGGCATGTGGGATCCTAGTTCCCCAAAAAAGGATTGAACCCATGTCCCCTGCATTGCAAGGCTGATCCTTAACCACTGGACCACCAGGGAAGTCCCTGAACAATTTTTTAAAGGAAGAAGCTAGCCTAAGGATGAGGATAGCCAGCTTCTGATGAGCATCCCTCAGTGGTTAATTAAGCCTTGAAATCCCAGAATCTTGCTGTCTGCTGATGAACTTTCTTCCTCCCCCGTGAACCTCCCTCTGGCTGACTCAGCTGAACCAAGTCATAGAGCCAGACTGAGAGATTGACGTGCAGCCGGGCATGTCCAGGGTGATGAATGTGAGAGCAATCATCGAGAGCAATGGGGTGACACGGCCCAGGCCTCCAAGGAGGCTGGAAGAAGGGTGTGACTCAGAGTGTTGAGCAAGGCAGGGGCCCTTGGCTGCGGGCGCCCCGTTACCACAGTACCACGCTTGGCTAACCCAGAGCAGGCGCTTTGGAGAGATTCCTGGGCTGGAATCCCTGAGGGATGCGTATAGGTGTAAGATTCGCAGAGGGTCAAATCTGGATGGATACTTGATATTATTAACACTAAAGATAATAATCACACCAGGGACCGTTTAATGAACGCTTAGGCCGGGCACCAGCCCGTGGAATCCTCGTTAACAGCCCTCTGTGAGGATTATCTGCATTTCCAGATGCCTCTAGGGAGGCTTAAACAACTAGATGTTCTCTTAAGTTTCCCATTGCCCAGTCAGGCTACAGCCTGAGAGCTGTGTGACTTTGGGCATGTTATTAACCTCTCTGGGTCTCGCTTTCCTCCTCTGTGAATTGGAGATAATCCACAATCCTTGTTTCATAACCTAGTCCTACGCAAATAAGTCAGTAATTGTAAAATACTTGTAATCAGGACTGGCTCGTGATAAGCCCATGTTTTCACTATGACCCCGCAAATCCAGAATGTCAACAATTGTAAAAGCTGCCACTAAAGAACAGAGGAATGCTGCCAGTTAACTATGTCCCAAGGCTCTTTTATCATTAGACTCTTTATTTTATACCTCCCGAAGGAGCTCTTTTTGCCTTAGACATAGATTCTCATCATACATAATTCGAATGCACACATAAAAAGGAAAATAGAAGCAAAGTAGTTTATGGTGTTCAGGAAACTCCTTCACATTTGGAATCTGAGGCGGGATGTCTGGTGTTTCCCTGTCACCGCCTCTTGTGAGGTATCCAGAATCGAGAGAGCACTGTTCCCCACCATCCCCCCCTCCCAATTCATAAGTGAAAGTGTGAAAGTGTTAGTCTCAGTCCTGTCCGACTCTCTGAGACACCATGGACTGTAGCCCACCAGGCTCCTCTGTCCACGGGATTCTCTAGGCAAGAATACTTGAGTGGGTTGCCATTCCTTCCCCAGGGGATCTTCCTTACCCAGGGACTGAACCCCCGTCTTCTGCATCGCAGGCAGAAACTCACAAGTAGCCATTGGAGTCCTAAGCCAGCCATGCAGGACAGCAGAGCAAGCTGACTCTGGATTCCTGCTTTGGGAGTGTTGCTGACAAGTCTGGTTCCCCTCCACTGGGAGCCGGCACCATTTGGAGCCTGGGGTTAAGAGTGCTCTGCTCTTGTCTCCAGGGTTTTCTTCCAGGCTGCTGACGCCCTTTCTGCAGGGTTGGATGCTTTTGGAGTGTAGACACGTGCAGGCAATGACAACAATGTCAGGACTGCCACCAGCTAGCCAGCGACTCTACCATGTAACCCGACTTTAGAGATTGAAATGTGAGAAATAAAGTGTCTGGAAATCAATGAAACATGAATAATTTCTGGACTTCACACTTCCAGCTGCCACAGAACCCTTGCACATTCTGCTTGGGCCTCTGGGAATGCCCTTCCTTCATCCCCACGTCACCTGCTTAACCCAGTCATCCCTGATCTCAGCTGCCCTGTTACTGCCCTCCTCCCCCACCATGTGTCTCCTGATCATCCCACTGAAGTCAAATCCCTTACCTGTCAGTGTATGTAGCACAGCTGCAACGTTACCTTTTGGGTGTGTGTGCAACTTTCTGCATAGCTGTCTCCCCAGCGTGCTGTGCATCCCCCGGGGGCAGGGACAACATGACTTTTTACTACTTCTTGGTACCCAGCAGTGTCCCACGCGGCGCCCCCTAGTGAGCAGTGGGGGAACTGGGGTATCCTCCTGGTTTATCCCCAAGACATGCGGCTGGTCTCTGCATTGAACTGCGTCCCTCAGAGGCTGGATTCTAACCCACTTCTTTTACAGATGGGAAATCAAGGCTTGTGAGGTCACTAGCACATGGAGTAGATGTCCTATCTCAGTCTGGTATATAAAGAGGCTGGGGGAGGGTGGGGTCTGAGGAGAGGTACTCACTTCTGGTGGGGATTCAGAGGAGGCTTGATGTGGGAGGCAGCCCCTCCCAAGAGTCACAGGTTGGGAGGGTGGTTTGGGTAAGTTTGAGAAAGGAAAGCCAGGCAAGTTGGAAGATGCACTGTGGGTGCCTAGAGTCACCATATAAGGCCTGGAACCCTTTCTGGGGCCCTGGAAGATGCAGGGCTGAGGTCACTCTCTTGGTTTCAAGTTGGGCAACCAAGGCCCACATAAGGGGAGGACTCACCCGCCATTGTCCATGGAGCCAGGAGAGTGGTGGGCCTTGCTCCTGGGTGGCCCTGACTCCACCTTCCCCAGCTGACCTCTGGGGCGGCCCTGCCCGAGATGCTGGGAGGATGTGGAGTGGTGAAAGGGGGGCTGAGGCAGGACTCTGGGGGTGCATAGGCCCGCCAGCACCCGGAAGGAGGAAGCGGTACAGGGTGTCTGTGGCTGGGCCTGGGATCCCCCACTCGGGGACTTCCTCTTCCTCTCAGGGCAGGTGTAGCTGCCGCAGTGGGACCAACACCCTGACCCCGTCATGGATGGGGGCAAGGGGCCCAGGATCAGAGACTTCCTGAGTGGCAGCCTGGCCACCTGGGTGAGGGGGCAGTGGGAGGGGGGTCTGGAGAGAGGAAACGAGCAGCAGGGAGGGGCTGGTGTGGGGGTGGGGGGAGAGAGGGCAGAGTGGGGTGTCGGGGGGGAAGGGGCTGAGGGGAGGGGTGGCCTCAAGTGGGAACAGAGAAGTCCAGGCAGCTGTGGGCAGGAAAAGGAGTCCGGACCCAGGGCCACTGACATTCAGGGAACTGGTGGGGAGGGGACTATGTGGGTGCAGGGCGGCAGGTCAGAGGGGCTCCGGATTCACTTTGATGGTGGGGGTCTCCACCCCCTGCACCTGGGCAGGCCAGGTGACTCCTTTGTGTTCCCACAGGCACTGGGACTAGCCGGGCTGGTGGGGGAGGCGGAGGAGCCGGAGGGGGAGGAGGAGGAGGAGGAAGGAGAGGGGCCTCTGTGTCCGGAGAAGAGGTTCTTGCGTCTCAGCGATGGGGCCCTGCTCCTGCGGGTGCTGGGCATCATGTAAGGGGCATCAGAGGATGACCTGGGGTGGGTGGGGCGTGAGGGGAGGGGGCCAGGCGGCCTAGGGGGAGGAGCCTGAGGGGTGCCTGGCAGAGCCGGCTTCAGAGGAGGCGGGTCCTCCATCTCCGCTTCCACAATTGCCCCTGTGCTCACAGTGCTCCCAGTTCCCGAGGGGCCCCTAGAATGATAAGGGGCCGTGACGGCCCCGCAGCCTGGCGGCTGTGGAACCTCAACCACCTGTGGGGCCGACTGAGGGACTTCTACCAGGTGAGGGGTCGGCAGGTGGAGGCTGAGCCCAGGAGACCCCCTGGGGGGAGGCCCATCTCTTATCACCCACCCCCTCCACCCCAGGAGGAGCTGCAGCTGCTGATCCTGTCGCCGCCCCCAGACCTCCAGATGCTGGGCTTTGACCCCTTCTCAGGTACTCTCTCCCACCTCCCCTCCACCCCTTCCTGCTTCTACCCGCTGTCCCTCCCCGTTAACCCCTTGTGGCTTGTGCCCTGCAGAGGAGGCGGTGGAGGAGCTGGAAGGCATCCTTAGGCTACTGCTGGGGGCGTCAGTGCAGGTGAGCGGGACAGGGCAGGGCAGGGTCCAGGTCTGGCTGCAGAGGTGGCGGGATGCCCTCTGGCACCAGTCTCACCGCCCCCTCCTCGCCCCCCTGCAGTGCGAGCACCGGGAACTGTTCATCCGCCACATCCAGGGCCTCAGCCTGGAGGTCCAGAGCGAGCTGGCTGCTGCCATCCAGGAGGTACCATGACTTGGGCTGCCCTCCGGGACACCTGCCCCCTTCTTCTTCTTTGGCTGAACTGCTCTCCCTGGACTCCAGGTGACCCAGCCTGGGGCAGGCTTGGTGCTGGCGCTGACTGGGCCGGAGCCTGGGGAGCTGGCGCCTCCGGAGCTGGAGATGCTGTCCCGAAGCCTGATGGGGACCCTGCTGAAGCTGGCACGGGAGCGCGACCTGGGGGCCCAGGTAGGGGGCGGCAGGCCAAGGAACAGGAGGACCATGGGATCCAGACATGTGGGGAAGGGGGCACTGGGGTCCAGGTGTGGGGCTGGGGCTGTGGGTCTTGGGTCTGCAGGGCTGCAACAGCCAGATTCAGCTTGGGTAACTGGGGACAGATGTGGGGGTCCTGGGAGGGGCTGCTCCTGACCCTTGACCTCCCACAGCGGCTGGCCGAACTGCTGCTGGACCGGGAGCCTGCCCCCTTGTTGCCTGAGGCTCCTGCCAAGATTCCCTCGGAGGGGGCCTCGCACCACTTGGCCCTGCAGCTGGCCAATGCCAAGGCCCAGCTGCGGCGCCTCCGGCAGGAGCTGTGAGTGCTGGGAGGGACCTGGGGGCAGGCGGCAGGATGGGGTCCCGGTTGGGATCAGGCCTGGAGGAAAAGGGCTGGAAGGGGCAGGTCCCCAGACCCCCTCCTGCGTGCCTTCCCTCCAGCGAGGAGAAAGCCGAGCTGCTGCTGGATTCCCAAGCGGAGGTGCAGGGCTTGGAGGCCGAAATCCGAAGGCTCCGCCAGGAGGTGCGCTCAGATGTCCCCAGGCATGGTCGGGGCATTCCTTAACCCTTTCCCCGCACCTTCCCCGTCCTCCTGCCTCCTCCAACCCGGTTCCTTCCCGTCCCAATCCCTCTGGCTGGCGGGTGGCCGGTCCTAGCTCCGCACCCGTCTGGCTCAGGCACAGGCGCTGACGGGACAGGCCAAGCGGGCGGAGCTGTACCGCGAGGAGGCAGAGGCGCTGCGGGAACGGGCGGGCCGCCTGCCCCGCCTGCAGGAGGAACTGCGACGCTGCCGAGAGCGCCTCCAGGCGGCCGAGGCCTGCAAGGGCCGGCTAGAGGTGAGGCGGGAGGCGGGGCTGCGGGGCTGGGCATAGGGTGGGCGTGGCCTCTGAGGGACAGGGTGGGCCAAGAGAGGAGAGTTTGGCGGAGAGTCAGGCCTTGGTGGAGGCCCCAGGTATTGCTAGGAGAACGGGGTGAGGGGGTGTCTGGGGATAGGCCCTTTGGAGGATGGGGCAGGTGGAGGGGAGTGGTAGGCAAGGTGGAAGTGTTAAGCAAGGCTAGGTCCTGGAGAGGAGGGTGGGAACGGTAGGGGAGGCAGCGTCTAAAGCACCAGCAATGGGGCTAAGTGGGGGCCTAGAAGGATGCCATCTTGGAAGGCCGTTTTTGAGAAGGGGCAAGGCCTACACAGGAGAAGGGCGGGGCCCGGTGCTGGGTCCCTGGAGAGAACTTGGAGGGGGAGGGGCAGATGGAGGGGAGAGGCGGGGCCTGGAGAGCCACTAGGGTGTAGGGTCAGATGGGGAGGGGAGCCTGGAGTGCGGGGCGAGGGGGGCATCCCTCCACCGGCTCTCTGCTCCCCACCAGGAGGAGCGGGCGCTCTCGGGGGCTCTGGAGGCCTCCAAGGCGCTGCTGGAGGAGCAGCTGGAGGCCGCTCAGGAGCGCTGTGCTCGGCTGCACGAGACACAGCGCGAGAACCTGCTGCTGCGGACCCGGCTGGGCGAGGCCCACGCGGTGAGACCCCCCGGCCACTCAGTGGTCCGTGACCTCAGAGGTCCCTAGGGTTCTTTGGTGATCACTGACTCCTACTCCCTGTTTCCTCTGTTTATGCGTGCGTGTGCACTCAGTCGTGTCCGACTCTTTGCGACCCCACAGACTCTAGCCTGCCAGGCTCCTCTGTCCATGGGGTTCTCCAGGCAAGAATACTGCAGTGGGTTGCCATTTCCTTCCAGTGACCTTCTAGCCCCCACACTGGGCCTGGCCACAGAGGGGAGGGCTTGCCTGACCCTGCTCTCCCCTCCAGGAGCTGGACTCCCTGCGGCATCAGGTGGACCAGCTTGCAGAAGAGAATGTGGAGCTGGAACTGGAGCTTCAGCGGAGCCTGGAGCCACCCCCGGGCTCCCCTGGGGAGGGTGAGCGGGGCCCCAGTGGCAGGTCTGTGGGTGGGAGCTGCCTCTTTTTCCCCTGTAGCCATTGGGGTTTCCCTGGTGGCTCAGACAGTAAAGAATGTCTGCAGTGCAAGAAACCCAGGTTCAATCCCGAGGTTGGGAAGATCCCCTGGAGAAGGAAATGGCTACCCACTCCAGTATCCTTGCCTGGAGCATCCCGTGGACAGAGGAGCCTGGTGGGGGACAGACCAAGGGTTTGTAGAGTCAGACACGACTGAGCAACTAACACTTTCCCTCTTTTTTTTTTTTCATAGTGGGGTTGGCTTCTGGTTTCATTCCCTTCCCCCAGGTCTGGTGTCAGGGCTAGGGGTGTATATGAGGAGTCATAAGGGAGCAGAGTGGACTTTGCTGACCTCATCTCCCACACCCTAGAACTCCTGCCCGGAGTGGCTCCCTCGCTACATGATGAAGTGAGGGAGGCAGAGGCTGGGCGGCTGCAGACCCTGGAGCGGGAGAATCAGGAGCTTCGAGGCCTGCTTCGGGTGCTGCAGAGGCAGCCAGGTGGCCAGGTGAGTCCCCTCCAACCATCAGCAGGCCCTTCCTGGCCACCTCCTCTGGGTTTGACCATCCCTTTCATGTGCCCTCATGAAAAGACCCTGTGTCCTCATTTCAAAAGACCCTGATGCTGGGAGGGATTGGGGGCAGGAGGAGAAGGGGATGACAGAGGATGAGATGGTTGGATGTCATCACCAACTCAATGGACGTGAGTTTGAGTAAACTCCGGGAGTTGGTGATGGACAGGGAGGCCGTGTGTGCTGCAGTCCATGGGGTCGCAGAGTCAGACACGACTGAGTAACTGAACTGAACTCATGTGCCTTCAGCCCCCCCTACTGGAGGAGCAGAATGAAGACTCGGTGATTCGAGAGCCGGACTTAGCTCCCCAGACTTGCCTGACCTCAGACCCCGGCCCCCAGGCCTTGGCTGCTCAGGCAGCGGACGAAGGCTCCCAGGCCTCAGACCCAACTCCCCTGCTGTTTGAGTCAGCTCTTGAGGCATCGGCATCTGATCTGGACCCACAGGTGGTGGAGAAGCCTCTGCAGACGGATGTCGTGGTCCCTGCAGACTCCATGCCCCAGGAGTCAGACCCCGATGCAGAGGCACAGGAGTTCCCGAAGAAGGCTGGCCTGGGAGCCCCTCTCCGGACCCCTGCCTCTGTGACCCCACCTCAGGGTCCCGAGGTTAACATTCAGGCCCAGCTGTCTCTGGGAGGAGAGACTGGGGAGTCGGTGCCAGAGGCCCTGAGGGTGAGACAGGAGGACCCTGAGAGCAAGCCGGGACCCTCGGAGACCAGCCTGTGTGTGCGGTTGGAGGAGCAGGGGACCCTAGACCAGAAGCTGGACCTACCTGAGGGGCAAACAGAGGCCAGAGAGCATGAACACAGGTTGGGGGGGTTGGTCGGGGATGCAACCCAACGAAAGTCACAGAAGAAACTGGAAGGGGCTCCTGAAGTCCGGACCTGGGAGGCACGGGCCCCCGAGGAGATCCTGGTCAGTGGTGTCCCTGAGCGGGAGGCCCTCCAGGAGGAGGCGGCGCGGCTGAAGCGAGAGGCTGAGACCCTTCGAGCAGAGCTGGAGGCCCAGGCCCGGAGGCTAGAGGCCCGAGGCACGGAGGCTGCCCGCCTCTCGGAGGAGCTGGCTCAGGCCCGGAGGGCAGAGGCTGAGGCCCACCGGGAGGTGGAGGCCCAGGCCCGGGAGCTAGCCCGGTTGCGGGAGGCAGTGGAGTCTTCTGCCCGGGAGCTGGAGGCTGCGTCGCGGGAGCGGGAGGCGCTGGCGGAGGCGCTGGCAGCAGCCGGCCGCGAGCGGAGGCAGTGGGAGCGAGAGGCGCCCAGGCTGCGGGCCCGGGCCGAGGAGGCCGAGGAGCGGCTGCACGTGCTGGAGGCCGAGGGCCGCCGGCACCTGGAGGAGGCTGAGACGCAGCGCCGGGAGAGGCAGGCCCTCCAGGAGGTACGGCGGGGGTCATGGCCAGGAGACAGGGTTCCAGGCCAGTTGCTGGGGTTTGGGGGTTATTAATTTCGTCGGCAGCCACCGAGTACCCAGCACTGAGCTGGGGCTGGAGAGGGAAGGGCAAAGTCCACTCCCGCCTCCCAAATGCGCACCTGGCCTGGGCCGGGTGCAGATGTCCCCTGCCTTTGATGGGTGGCTGTAGGAGGTGGAACTAGATGGCCTGGGTGCAAATCCTGGCTCTCTGACTGTGGTGGTTTACTCAGTTGCACCCCAGTGCCTCCCTCTGTAAAATGGGGGTGCTCTTCATAGTTGCTTTATGGGGGCTTTGGAAGGCCGATGGAAATAATGGTGTGAAGAATCTAGTTCATGGTGGGCAAAGGCTCAGGATACATTGGTTGTCATGGGTAAAATGCTTTGCAATCCATGGGAACGGGAACTGATGCCAGGGTCAGGGCAGGGAGGCTTCAGGGAGGGTTCTAAGGAAAGATCGAGATCTCACTAGGTGGGGAAGGATATTTCATCCAGGGGGAACAGCTAGTGCAAAGACTTGAAGGTATTAGAAATGCTCAGGAGCCTGGGTGATGTGGAAGTAGGTGGAGAGGTGTGTCAGGCCAGCTTTGTGGGTATTGATACTTCATCCCCAGGCAGGGAAATTCACTCAAGGATGTAGGCCGACCTGTGTGATGCTGGGTTTGGGGAGAGTCACCTTGGTGTACAAGGGGACCTGGGGCTATACGAAGGCAGTGCCCGTGGTCAAGGTGGCAGGTGAGAGAATCCCCTGGTGGCCCAGTGTACTCTGTGCATCCAGTACAGGAAGCACAGGTTCGATCCCTGGTCAGGGAACTGAGATTCTGCAAGTTGCATGGCGTGGCAAAAAAAAAAGAAAAAAAAGTGGCAGGTGAGGCTGGCCGGAGCTGGGATGGGGGTTGGAGGAGAGAGAAAACCTGGAAACCCCTGTATTCATTCATTCGAGCATGTTTGCTGGCATCTTCTTGGCACCAGCCCTGTACTAGGCAGCCAGCACTTGCAGCCTCAGGGAGACACTCACTCACAGTCTGGGGTGGAGACAGGACTGTGCGGGGAGCCGTAGGGGTCTAGGAAGCACACTGGACTCAGGCTGGGGCTCATCAGGGAAGGCTTCCTGGAGGAGGAGAGAGAATGGCAATGAGCCAGGAGGAGGAGCAGGCCTGTTTGCAGGGGTGGAGTGTGAGGCAGGGAGTGGAGCGAGGTGACATGAAGACTTCCTTAAGCAGGTTTCCTATTGGGCAAGGCTTCATCTTCCTTCCCAGCAAAGGAAGGAGTTGCAGCTGTTTTCACGAGGGTGACAAGGAGTCAATGGAGGGTATAATGTGAGTAGAGTGGTCAGATCTGCAGGTCTGGAGGCCCCTCGGGGGAAGCAGAAGAGACCATGAGGCAAGGGGATGGGCGTTCGGGCCAGTGCAGCCCAGGGCTGAGGCGAGGGCATGCTGCAGCACGCATGTGTGTTCAGTCATGTCTGACTCTTTGTGACCCCATGGACTGTAGCTCGCCAGGCTCTTCTGTCTATGGAAGCTTCCAGGCAAGAATTCTGGAGTGGGTTGCCATTTCCTACTCCAGGGGATCTTCCCAACTCAGGGATTACACCTGCATCTCTTGCATCTCCTCCATTGGCAGGCAGATTCTTTACCACTGGTACCACTTGGGAAGTATCAAATCTTCTGGAAGCTGAGCAGTTTCCTTGTTACACAGAGCAGGACACTGAGGTTCAGAGAGGAGAAGTTATTTGCTCCGAGACACCTCCTGATGTTGAGGAGTCAGGAACCTGCTGTTGGCTTGGCTGGGGCGTGTGAGAATAGAGAGTGTGGGTGAGAGGGTAAGGCCAAGAGCTTCTCTCTGGGGTCCACTCTGTAGGAGCTGAGAGATGCTGGCAGGTAGATCTGGGTTATAGCTCAGCTGCCCTACTCAGCTGTGTGGCTTGGGGCCAGTTACTCCTCTCTGAGTCTCCGTTTCCTTACCTGTAAAACCAGAATAAAAATGATACCTATGTCACAAGATCCTGTAAGATAATGAACGTAGAGTGCTTGGGGCAGTGCCTGGCACTCAGTATGGGCTTAATCAGTGGAGAGGGAATGCCAGCCAGTGGGTAGGGAAGAGCCGGTAGGGCTGGCTGGCCAAAAGAGCTGGCTCTGAGGACCAAGAGGGTGGAAGACATTAAGGACAAAGGGGAATTTTGTGAGATTTCCTGGTGGAGCAGTTCCTGGTGATAACTAGGCGTGGTGCAGGAGGAGGTGGCTGGCCAGGGGAGGGAGGTGAGGGAACCAGGGGCCAATGGGGTTGTCCAAGTGCACCTCCCCGCTGCAGGGGTCGGTGGGGGCAGAGGCACAGTGGGTGGGGCCCTGGGGGCTGTGGCTGGGGCCTGGAGGGGGCAGGGCAGGGGTCCCGCCTGAGATGCAGGTCTTCGTGGGCATCCTTGTTCTGCCTGATCTCTGTCCTGGGGCTCTTGTGGCTGGGGGCTGTGGGCATCAGGGCCTCGTGGGACTTTTAGTTTTTCAGCGAGAGGCAGTGGCCAAGGGTATCTGGAAGTGCAGTGACCCCGGGGGCTGGCCTGGATGGAGTTGCTAAGCCAGGAAGACCAGAGCAAAGATGGGTAGGCTCCATTTCCAAGGGCAGGACTTGGGGGGCGGTTGTCGTGGTCGGCCCTTCCCCATGGTTTCATCCTGCTGGAGCCCCTCCACCCCCACCCTGTACCTCAGAATGGTTTGACCTACCTCTCTAGGGACGGGGGCCACAGGCCAGAGCGGGTCTCCTACCCACTTCCTCAATGGTATGGCCCAACCGCCACAGGCCTGGCCAGCAGCAAGCATCCTGGCCCTCCCCTTCCCAGCTCCCACTGTGGTTAGGCCTGGCCTTCACCAGGTTCCTGCTCTCTGTGGCCATCCCCCTGTGGCTGAGAGTACTCTCCAGACCCGCCGCCTCTGAGCCCCTCTTCCCCTCACCTGCCCTGTGTGGCCTCAGCACGCAGGGAGCATCTAGCTGTCACTGGGCACATGAGGAACCATGGATTCAAAGAGGTGAAGACATGTGCCCAGCGAGTGTCTCTGAGCCCTGGCCCAGGGGCTTCCCTCACTCCCTGGCAGGCTTATAATCCCCGGCTCTCTCATATGCACTCTGCAAGGTCATCAGGCTTTGCTCCCATTTTACAGATGGGGGAGTAGAGGCCCAGAGATTTAAAGATATTTGCTCAGGGTGACAGATCAAGGACAGAAGGCCAGGTCTCCTGATGCTCAGGCCTGGTGAGGGTGGCGGTCTACCCTTCTGGCCCTGAGCCTGCTCTGCCTGCCCTCAGGAGCTGGAGAAGGCCGTGGTGCGGGGCCGGGAGCTGGGGGCCCGGCTGGAGCGTCTGCAGAATGAGCTGGAGCGGGCAGCCCTGGAACGCCAGGAATTTCTGCGGGAACAGGAGTTCCAGCACCAGAGGTGGGGCACTACCCAAGGGGCAGAGAGGGGCAGGTAAAGACTTGGGGAGGGCTGGGTGCTAAGACTTCTCCCGGCAGGTACCAGGGCCTGGAGCAGCGGCTGGAAGCTGAGCTGCAGGCGGCAGCCACCAGCAAGGAGGAGGCGCTGACGGAGCTCAGAAAGAGGGCCCTGCAGTTGGAGGGTGAGCTGTTCAAGGTGAGGCCACCACCCGGGTTCCTGGGGCCTGAGCCCACCCCTGTCTCCATACTCGGGTAGGTACTTCAGGGCCCCCCCTCATCTCACCCCTCGGTTCTTGGCCAGTCGCTTGCCTTGCATGCCCTTTCAGGGTCTGTAGGAAGAAGCGCTGTGCTGGGAGCCAGGCTGCCCGGGCCTTGTTGCCTCCATTCTGCAACCCGACTGAGCCTGGCAGCTTGACTCTGAGGCACCTGCTGTGTCTCTCCTGCAGGGGCCCCACCACTTCCTGAGCTTAGCGCCAACAGTCATATGTTAGGAATCATTTCTGACTCCCTTGTTGCACACTGGCTCAGCGCAGGTGTGATGCGGGCCCCGTACCAGGCTGCCGCTGCCCTCAGGGGGCTCGCTGTCCACCTGGGACGGAGACAAGAACATAGCCAGTGGGCCCCCAGCAGACCGCCCGGCCGACAGCTGTGGGATTGCCAGGGGAGGTTTGTTGGGCTGCCCCCAGACCCCTGTGATGCCCTTGTGTGACCTCCCCGGGCCTCTCCTTGCAGCTGCGCCAGGGCGCTGCAGGGCTGGGGCCCCAGGAGCAAACGGAGCTCAAGGGCACGGAGGCCCAGAGCATGCGGCTCATCGAGGTGGAGCGCAGTGTGAGTGTCGGGCTGTGGTGGGCGTGGGGCTGGGGGGGCAGGGAGCAGTGCCCCGGAGATCCGGCCCCCTGCTAATCACCCCCCCTCCCTACCCCTCAACAGAATGCCACGCTGGCGGCCGAGAAGGCGGCTCTGCAGGGCCAGCTGCAGCACCTGGAGGGGCAGCTGGGGAGCCTGCAGGGGCGCGCCCAGGAGCTGCTGCTGCAGAGTCAGCGGGCCCAGGAGAACAGCAGCCGGCTGCAGGTGGGCCCGGCCCCCCACGGCCCTCCCCCCTGTCCCCCGCTCCTGCCCACCTCCAGCCCCCCATCAGTGCCCTTTTCACCCCGCCTCCAGCCCTCCCCTCCACGGCTGGCCATCCGTCCCTCTGGCTTTCCCTGACCCGACCCCAGCTCCATCTGTCCCATCCTGGCCTTGTGCCACTGGCCCTTGGCACCCCCCGACGGCTCTCTCTCCTTTCCTCCGCCCTCTGCCTTCTGCCCCCCATCCCTTACCCCCCTTTCCGGCCTGGGATGCCCCCCACAGCAGCCCCCCACCCCGTTCTCCCCTCTGGCCTAGGCCGAGAAGTCTGTACTGGAGACCCAGGGCCAGGAGCTGCACCGCAGGCTGGGGCTGCTGGAGGAGGAGGTGCAGGCAGCGCGGCGCTCCCAGGAGGAGACCCGCGGGCAGCAGCAGGCCCTGCTGCGGGACCACGAGGCCCTGGCGCAGCTGCAGCGGCGGCAGGAAGCTGAGCTGGAGGGGCTTCTGGCCCGGCACCGCGACCTTAAGGCCAACATGCGGGCGCTGGAGCTGGCCCATCGGGAGCTGCAGGGCCGGTGAGCACCCCCCTCCAAGCTCACAGCTTCTCTCCTGGGCGCCTCCTGTCCGCCCAGAGCGGGCTCCCTGTTCCCTGGGAACCACCAGCAGGCCCCTCTCCCTGGCTGTGCCCTTCTGTGTGGCAGGGCTCTCTGCACTTCCAGGGTGGGCTCACCCTGGGGCTTCATCGGTGGTCCAGAGTGGTGGGCACCTAGCACAGCATTCTGCCCTGTGGCTTTGCCCCCCGGGGCCTATGCTTAGGAGATGGAGGACTTCCAGATGGTCCAGCTGCCTGCTTGCCCTGGCCCCTGGTCCTTGCAGCCCCCTGAGCCCCTGGTTCATCGCAGGCATGAACAGCTACAGGCCCAGAAGGCCAACGTGGAGGCGCAGGAGGTGGCCCTGCTGGCAGAGCGTGAACGCCTGGTGCAGGATGGGCATCGGCAGCGGGGCCTGGAGGAGGAGCTCCGGAGGCTGCAGAGTGAGCATGACAGGTACCAGCCCGGGCACAGCCCCTCCCCTCCTGGGCCAGTTCTCAGTGTTCCCACCTGCAAAGTGGGTTGATAGTGAGTTAGTCCCTTTCCCCATGGGGTTCTGCTTTGCCTCCACTCCTCGTTGTGGTTCCTCTGCCATCATGAAGGGCCCAGTTGAGGTGGGCGGGGCGTGGGGGTGTTCCTCTTGGAGAGCAGGTCTCCTTGCCTCTGCAGGGCTCAGATGCTGCTGGCGGAGGTGTCCCGGGAGCGCGGGGAGTTACAGGGGGAACGTGGGGAGCTGCGGGGCCGGCTGGCGAGGCTGGAGCTGGAGCGGGCACAGCTGGAGGCCCAGAGCCAGCGACTGCGGGAGTCCAACCAGCAGCTGGACTTGAGTGCCTGCCGGCTGACCACGCAGTGTGAGGTGCGGTGAGGGGTGGGTGGCTGGGGAGGGAGGGTGGCTGGAGGGGAGGGTGGGGTTGGAAAGAGTCAGGATCTGGTGGAAGGCAGCTGCCCTGAACCCGGTTAAGCGTCCCCCACAGCCCCTGCTTGTTTGTCCTGCTGTCTGCCTATGACAGCTGTTGACAGAGCTCCGGAGTGCCCAGGAAGAGGAGAACCGGCAGCTACTGGCCGAGGTGCAGGCGCTGAGCCGGGAGAACCGGGAGCTCCTGGAGCGCAGCCTAGAGAGCCGGGACCACCTGCACCGAGAGCAGCGCGAGTACCTGTGAGGGGCTGCGGGGGCTGGCGTGGCTGCCCCTTGGGACCTTTATGGGGCGATTCCCTGGGAAGGCCTGGGGAAAAGAGGAGGCTGACCCTCCCGGGGGCTCGGGCAGCACGGTGTATCAACCTATCCTGGGGCATGTTGCTGTTTAACCAGCAGGGGTGTACCAGGGTGTACCCTGCGTTCATGCCCAGGCCTCAAGTCCACCTCCTCCTTCCCCATCCTCCCAGGGACCAGCTCAATGCTCTGCGCCGGGAGAAGCAGAAGCTGGTGGAGAAAATCATGGACCAGTATCGCGTGCTGGAGCCTGGGCCCCTGCCCCGGACTAAGTGAGCGGGCCCCTCCACCCTGGTGGGCTGGAGGTCTTCCCTACCTCGCCCCTGCCCTGCCCTCTGAGCCCTGGCCTAGCCCGGGTCCAGGCCCGAGTGAGGGTTGGCCTGGCCTCTGCGACCCCCAACATGGCCCTCTTGTCCTCCTTCCTCCCTGGCCTGACCCCGCCTCTTGTGCCCTCTTGCCCCCAGGAAGGGCAGCTGGCTGGCAGACAAGGTGAAGAGGCTGATGCGGCCCCGGCGGGAGGGGGGCCCCCATGGGGGGCCGCGCCTGGGGGCCGATGGGGCTGGCAGCACGGAGAGCCTGGGGGGCCCCTCAGAGACGGAGCTCCCTGAGGGCAGGGAGGCGGATGGGACAGGTGGGTCTGGGGGCCGCCCTGCCCCCAGGGGCTCGCCAGTGCCCCTGGTCTTCCTGTGTGGCTTGTGCACGTGTCCCCCACTGGGCTTTCCTGCTGCAGCTTCCCGCCCCCCCCTTCCCCGCATCAGATGGTTCCGGTGACTCTCTGCCCTGGGTCCCTGCTGCGTCCCTCTCGGCTGGCACCTCCCTCCCGCCCGCACTGCCGCCCACCCGGTCCTACCCATCCAGAGCGGTGCCTAGGATCTCGGAGCAGCGGGGACTTTAGTCAGAGGTCACTTATCCCAGACAGCAGACGAGGAAGCCGAGGCCCAGGGAGGGGAAGCACCTTGCCCAAGGTCACACAGTGAGTTAGTGTCAGAGCCAGCACAGGGTCCTGCCTCCGGTCGCCACCTCCATTCATGCAAGCTTGCCCGCCCCCACTCCCAGCCCCCATCTCTGCAGCCGCCTGTCCCCTGTAGCGCCCATGCAGCTTCCTCCTGCCAGTCCCGCCCCCCGGCCCCACTCCCCCCAGCCCTCCCGGCACTGCTCAGACACCTCCCCCCGCCTGTGCCTCTTGCAGGGTCCCCCTCACCGGCACCCATGCGCCGGGCACAGAGCTCCCTGTGTCTGCGGGATGAGACACTGGCGGGTGGGCAGCGGCGAAAACTCAGCTCAAGATTCCCCGTGGGGCGAAGCTCTGAATCATTCAGTCCTGGGGACACCCCCCGGCAGCGATTCCGACAGCGGCGCCCAGGGCCCCTGGGGGCACCCAGCTCCCATGGCAAAGGTGAGGGAGAAGGGTCCCTGGGGGCCCACTGGCTCCTTGGGGGAGGGGGCTTCCCTCCTGGCTCCTGTGTCTGCCCGCCCACCCTGCTGCCTCTGTTCTGGCCTTCATGGCCCAGTGGCCACCTTGTGCCCTCAGGACCTGGCGTGGGATGGGGCGGCTCCATCGAGACCCTGGCGGAACACGAAGCAGATGCCAACGGAGAGAGTGAGTGGGGGCCTGGGAGGAAAGCGGGTATTTGCCCTTCCTGGGCCCCTGGCAGGCCTCGTTCACCCATTCCCTCATTTGACCATGAGCCTTTCTGGAATGTCAGGTGATGTGATACTTGGGAATATAACAGAGAACATTCTGGTATGGGGAGCTGGGAGACAGCTCATGATATGCATAAAAATAATAATTATCTACCATAGCTTGTCCAATAGAACTATGACGTGAGCTCCACGTGTAATTTAAAATGTTTAGGTAGCCTCATCAGAGGATCTTTGCGACCCCTGTGGACTGTAGTCTGCCAGCCTCCTCCATCCATGGGATTTCCCAGGCAAGGATACTGGCGTAGGTTGCCATTTCCTTTTCCAGGGGATCTTCCTGGCCCAGGCCCAGGGCCCGGGGTCTCCCACATTGCAGGCAGACTCTTTACCACCTGAGCCACCAGGGAAACCCCTGGAAGTAATCAGAGGAAGTAATGAGACATGTAAAGTTAATTAATATTAGCATATTAATATATTATATAAACATATGGTATATATTTAATATACTATATATTGTATATATTTAATGCATTTAATAAATTATACATCAATACACCAATATACTCTATAAGTACATATTAATATCGATATATTAATATATTTCAACATCACCACATATATTAATATTAGAATATTAATATATTTTAACTCAGTATGCCTAAACTATTACCATTTTAGACATGTAGTCAGTGTAAAAAATCCTTAATGAGATATTTCATTTTTTTCACACTAAGTCTGAAATCCAGTGGTATTTTACACCCAAGCACATTGCAGTTCAGACTGGCCACATCTCAGGTGCCCAGTCCTGTCCTGGGGAGCTCAGCCCTACAGTATTAGAAGGTGACAGTGTCCTTGGAAAAAAAAAGAGAGCAGGGTGGGTGAGATCAGGAGCCTCGGGTGGGCAGGTGGCAAGGTCAGGTAGCTTGCTCAGGGCAGGCCTCCGAGAGGAGGTGAAGCTGAAGCAAAGGCTTGGAGGTCAGGGTGTGTTCTGTTCATGTATCTGGGGAATGGTGTTCCTGGCAGAGGGAAGAGCTGAAGCGAAGGCCTGGTATGTTCGAGGCCCGGCCAGGCGGCTGGGAACCCCTTGGAGAGGGTAAGCCTGAGCTGAGCTTTTCTCTCCAGGCCTCGAGGTGCAGGAACCGGAGAAGCGAACTCTCGCCCCTTCTCTCAGCCAGTGACACTGCATGGATGGAGAGCTTGGGAGCGGAGTGTTCTCAGCACTGGAATCTCAGTGGGGACCCCAGGCAGCCCAAGAACGCGGGGAGGCAGGGCACTCATGGCGAGTCCTTGGACAAGGAGACCTGGGCCCCTGGATCCTCCATGGCCTGCACTGGGGGCCCAAGCTGGAGCTGGGACGAGTTTGTGGACAGGGGGGACGGCTGGCCCCTACAAACAGCTCCCTGCTGGGGCTCGGCCCTGCAGCCCTCCCTGAGGAGGCAGTCCCCAGGGAAACTCCCAGCTGAGGGAGGCAGGCGGGAGTGGGCAAGAGAGCCCCCAGCCCGGCCCAGGAGGGGAGCCAAGGACCATTCCCTGGGGACGGTGACCTGGGTCCATTTCTGAACCTTGGCTCAGATGTGAGGCACAGGAGAATAAAGCTGGGGTGCAACCAGTGACTCCGCTCTGTCTACCGGCCACAGCCAGGAGCCACTCGCTGCCAGGGACACGGGGCCTGGAGTTCTCTGCTGACAGGGGCCTGGTGGCTATTGGCTTCCTTGCCCTGCATGGGGCAGCAAAGGGCTTTCCTCAGGGGAGGGGCCGGTTGGGCTGGCGGGGAGGCTCTGAGCGGCCAGCAGTGGGTGGGGGTCTGGGCCTGGGCTCCTGAGTAGGGGCAGTGAAATACCCAGAGGGCCCGCCCCGACCCTGTCCCTGTCCCCTCTTCTCTCCTTTTACTGCTTCCTGCCTCCTCATCCTCTCATCTCCACCCCTTTGGGGCTGAGCGCCTCCCCAGAGAGTTTACAGCCTGGGGTGGGGGAGGCGCTATTGTGGAGCTGGGAGGGATGCCGGGGTCTCTGACCAGCGCCTCGGATGACTGACGCCGGGGAAGGGAGCAATTAGGCTGGGTGACAAGACGGCAGGACGTGAGTCAGGGCACCTGGGGCCGCCCAGAGGAGGGTGGGGCTGCCGGGCTGAGGTGAGGCAGCCTGAATCCGGGGGTGGCAAGAGCTGGGAGGGGTGGCCAGGCCTGCCTCCCCAGGGTGACCTATGTAGCCTGACTCACTGGGTTTCCACAGCCCTCCCGTTGGGGGTCACCCGCTGCTCTGCCCTCCTCTCAGACTCAGTTTCTGAGGTCGGTGACATGGGAGTGGACAGCCCCTGGCTCCAGGGGGGCTGAGCGGCTAGAAGCCCCCTTCCCATAGGGCCTCCGGGTGGGGGCTCTGATGGTCGTCCCACCGTTGGTGGCCCGTCAGCTGTCAGGGAGGGAGATGAGGCTCTGGAGGACCGGGTGGCCAAGGGCACTGAGCCTGATGGGGGGGAGGGCACCCCTATGTGGCTCCGACATCCCTTTTTGGGATCCATTCTGTACCAGGCTTGGGGACGACGGGGGACAGAACCACACCCTAACCACTGGACCACCAGGGAGTTCCCTGAGATGCTTTTAAAGGTCTGCTCGCTCTAGAGAGATTCGGTCAGAAAACGGGCTGCCCATGCCTGCTGGAGGCCGGGCTGGGCTCCCTCTCAGTGCCTCCTGTAGGCACCCTCATGGGTAGGGGGAGCCCAGAGACAAGGCCCGGCCCTCAGGGTGCCTGCCCCCAGCCAGGCCTCCCCTGCAAAGGCAAGTCCGCAAGGAAGAGGGCTTCGCTGCGGCAGGGAATACAGACCGGAAGCTGGGCTGGGCCACGTGGCTTCTGGGACCCTCTTAGCCTGCCCAGCACCAAGAGCAAAGAGACACACTGAGTGAGGTGTGCAGGGCTGGGGCTATGGAGGCCAGAGCTGGATGAGGTGGCCTGTGGCCTCACGCTGCTCATCTGTCAAGGGGACTGACAGATCCCCTCCCCTATCTGCTGCAGTCAAGAAGTGATCAAGAAGAACCAGGCAAGAGGGTTGTGATCTGTATGAAGTTCCTCACTTTGACTGGTGGCTAAGAATTGGACAGAGCTGCCTGGCTGCCCTTAGGGCTGGCACCCCGGTGAGGAAGGCGGCTCTGTAGCACTAGAGTGGGCCTCCCACCCCCTTGGGGCACAGCCTGCGGTGGACTTACCGCCCTGGGGCGGATACCTGGCTGGGGAGTGTCCGCCCCACAGAGGCTCCGGGTTATCCACAAACCCCAGGCAGAGCTCCCAAGGGGGACTCCCAGGTCCCCAGGAAGGTCGCCCGGGGTCCCAGAGCGCACACTCCTGGCGGCAGCCCCCTGCGCCGCGGGAGAACGGGCCGCCCCCGCCCACCCGCAGACGGGGCGCTGTCACGTTCCAGCGCCTGACTCAGGCCGCGCGGGGCGGGGAGCCGGGAGGCGGCGCCGGCGCCCGCCTCGGCCCCGGAGGCGGCACCAGGAAGCTCCCGCCCCGGCCGGAGCCGCCATGTAACCGGCGCCGCCCGCCCCGGAGCCGAGCCGCGCGGGCCCCAGCGACCCGCCGGCCATGGGGGACGAGGATGAGGACGAGGGCTGTGCCGTGGAGCTGCAGATCACCGAAGGTGGGGCAGGGGGTGGCCCGGGGTGCTGGCTGGGTGATGGCTGCCTAGGCCGGCCGGGGAGGGTTCATGCACTGGCTGGGTTCATTTGCCCCCTGTGCCCACAGCCAACCTGACGGGGCACGAGGAGAAGGTAGGCGTGGAGAACTTCCAGCTGCTCAAGGTGCTGGGCACGGGAGGTGAGGACCCCTATCCGCCGGCAAGTGTCCTCCCCCCGCAGGGTGCTCTGGGCCTGCCGCGCGGGCACACCCGCCTGGGTTGGGCCAGGCCACCAGCAATGCCCCCCACCCTCTCCCGGCATAGCCCGCCTTGCCTGCTTGGCCCTGCCCTGCCGGGGTTGGCATGCCCACTTCCAGGGCTGCTCCACATTGAGCAAGGTCCTCCCCGGGGGGGCCAACACTCTTGGGGACTTGCAGCCCACCCGTGTGATTTCACAGCTCTCCCCCCCTTGCGAGATATGAGAGCCGTCTTCCTCCACTTTGCAAACTCCCCACCTCGGGGTTGACTGTCCTTCCGTCTGCCCGCACCTCTGCGCCCCCTCCCTGGCTTTGCATCCTCTATACCTTCCCCAGGTTTGCACACACCCCGCCCCCACCCTGTGCTGCAGGCCTCCCGGGAGTTGCGTACCCCCCCAGCCTGGTTTGCACATGCCCTCCCTAGGTTTGCTGAGCACCCTCCCGGGGGTGTGCACATCTTTGCTTTAGAAAGCGCTGCCAGCTTTGTGCACACCTGCCTCTCGCCCCAGCTCCTTCCCCCACCTTGCACACCCTCCTGGGTGGGCGTCGCTACCCCCCCACCTTCGCACCCGCCCTTCTGCTCATGGCCTACCTTCCGCCCACTCGCTGCCCCCACAGCCTACGGGAAGGTGTTCCTGGTGCGGAAGGCAGGCGGGCACGACGCGGGCAAGCTGTATGCCATGAAGGTGCTGCGCAAGGCAGCCTTGGTGCAGCGTGCCAAGACACAGGAGCACACGCGCACCGAGCGCTCGGTGCTGGAGCTGGTGCGCCAGGCACCCTTCCTGGTCACGCTGCACTACGCCTTCCAGACTGATGCCAAGCTGCACCTCATCCTGGGTAAGGGCAGGCCCTGTGGGGGGGGGGGCTACCCATGGGGGCTGCTTCCCAGCTTCCACTCCCACCTCCCCCAGACTATGTGAACGGCGGCGAAATGTTCACCCACCTCTACCAGCGCCAGTACTTCAGGGAGGCCGAGGTGCGCGTGTATGGGGGCGAGATCGTGCTGGCCCTGGAGCACCTGCACAAGGTGGGTGAGGACCCGGCCACCTGGTGGTGGCCCTGGGCACCGGGTCCTGGCCCTGGAGGGGCCTGTGAAGCTGGCAGCCTTGGGCTTCCTGGAAGGGGGTGGCCGCGGGGTCGGGGCGGGGGGGCGGCACTGGATCCACGTCCCCTAGCCTCCTGGGAGGAAGGCTCGGGTGCTGCCTTCTGGGGTCTCCTCCGCTGGTGCCTCCTCGAGGGGGCTTTCCTCTCACAGGGAACTCTCACAGGCTGCTTCCTGGGGCCACGTTCACAGAACTTCCTCAAACGGAGACCTCATGCCTTGGTTCCCAGAGCTGTCGTGATTTGGGGCTCCTCACACAGCTTTCCTCCTAGGGGCCTCTCTGTGGTGTTTCCCCACCCCTTCCATGCTTTTTGGAAATTGACTGACTGACTGATGGCTGTGCTGGGTCTTCGTTGCTGCACTCGGGGGCTACTCTTTGTTGTGGTGCTCGGGGTTCTCATTGCAGTGGCTTCTCTTGCTGCGGACTCAGCAGTTGTGGCCCACGGGCTTAGTTGCTCTCCATGGCATGTGGCACCTTCTGGGACCAGGGCTGGAAGCCATGTCCCCTGTATTGGCAGGCAGATTCTTAACCACTGGACCACCAGGGAAGTCCCTATGCTGGTGTATCTTAAATGGCTTCTCCCGTTCAATGGGCCAGTCTCATCCTGCCCCCCACCCCACTGGAGATCCCCTGCCCCAGGGATCTGGTACAGAACAGGAGCTGTAGGAGTTGGGGGTGGGGGTGTCAGAGGAGGGACCCTCAGCGCCCTCTTCCCTCCTGCCAGCTGGGCATCATCTACCGAGATCTGAAGCTGGAGAATGTGCTGCTGGACTCCGAGGGTCACATTGTCCTCACTGACTTTGGGCTTAGCAAGGAGTTCCTGACAGAGGAGGTGAGTGAAGGATGGTCTCAGCCTCCTGAACCCCCCTACACAGGCCTTCCCATCCCGGCTCCAGCTCCACGCCTGGCTCTGCAGTAGCTCTGCCTTCAGGAAGTTCCCACTGCTCCGACTCTCACAAGTCCAGCGAGTCTTACTCTGGGCCGTGGGGTGGGGGTGGGGGCGGCTGGGTGTCCAAATGGGTCCTCTTGTCCTTCCAGAAAGAGCGGACCTTTTCCTTCTGTGGCACCATTGAGTACATGGCCCCTGAAATCATCCGCAGCAAGTCGGGCCATGGCAAGGTGGGTTGGCCCTGGAGTGGGGTGGGGTGAGGCGGGGGTGGCTGCAGGCTCTCACCCTGGCTGTGCCCGGCAGGCTGTGGACTGGTGGAGCCTTGGCATCCTGCTTTTCGAGCTGCTGACGGGGGCCTCACCCTTCACCCTGGAGGGCGAGAGGAACACGCAGGCAGAGGTGTCTCGGTGAGCAGGGCTGGAAGCAGAGGGCGGCCGAGGAGCCTGGGCAGGGCTGGAGGGGGGGCTCGCTGCCCCTGACGCCCCCCCCAATCCTCCCAGACGGATCCTGAAGTGCTCCCCTCCCTTCCCCCCCCGGATCGGGCCAGTGGCACAGGACCTACTGCAGCGGCTACTTTGCAAGGACCCCAGGAAGCGACTGGGTGCAGGACCCCAGGGGGCACAGGAAGTTAAGGACCACCCCTTCTTCCAGGTGAGGCTCCTGGCTCACCCCCATAGCTCTCTGCACACACCGGGGCTGGGCTACTGCTCTGGGTTGGGGGACACTGGAAGGATGGTCTGAGACTGGCCAGTTTCACTTGATTTAGAAAACTTTGCAGGTAAAGAAAGCAGGCTTGTCTTCTCATTCATCTCTATTTAAATTTGCTCTCATGGGAAAGAATTCTAGGTTCATTGCCTGGCAGGGCTGGCAGGGACTTGAGAATGGACTCTTCATTGGACAATTCAGAGAGGCATGGTGATCTGCCAGAGATCACACAGTAAAAATGTAGAGCTGGGAACAGACCCCAGGTCTGCTGTCGGGCCCAGTCTCATGACTGTTAGCATCCACTCAGGGTTTTGGTCTTTGTACCTGTACATTCTGTATGCCTGTACTTCAGATGGACGTGTCTGAATCAGCCACGTGGTATCTGTCCTAAGCAACTTGCATGCAGGTTAGGGTGCAGTGCAGAGTGAATTCTGTCCTTGTGAGACCTCGCTGGTTTGGACACTGTGTATGGCGAGTCATTGCACAGCATGTGTGCATGCTCAGTTGCTCAGTCATGTCCAACTCTTTGCGATCCCCTGGGATCTCTGTCCATGGGAGTGGGCTGACATTTCCTACTCCAGGATTGAACCCATGTCTCCTGCATTAGCAGGCGGATTCTTTACCACTGAGCCACCTGGGAAGCCCCCGTTGCCTAGCAGGACCCTGTAACAGTGAATGTATCTTGGCCCCTTGCTTGCATAATTTCATGTAAGCCTCAGAACCAACCTAATTATCCTTATTTTCACAGATGAGGAAACAGGTTCAGAAAAAGTGAAAGTTGCTCAGTTGTGTCTGACTCTTTGTGACCTCATGGACTATACAGTCCATGGTCAGAGAGGTTAGGTAATTTGCCCAAGATCACTGAGCGAAGTGATACAGCTCAGGTCTAGGTGGCCTGAAGGCCCATGCTCTGAAGTGTCATGTTCTGTTTACACGTGGGTATTAAATTTGCCTTGTCCAATGTAATAACAAAAGCATCCATTTATGGGCACTTACTGTGGGCTGGGCACCCAGTTACCCTTGCTATGAATATCACCTCCTTGAATCTTCCCAGCAAGTTTTGCCTGGAAGGGCCCTCAAAGAAGCTTTCTCAGACAGGAGTCTTAAGCCTCTGTGGTGAAGATGTTCCGTTATGGGCAGAGTGACTGAGCAGTGTCAGTGTCCCTCAGTGAATTCCTCAGCCCACCCTGAGTGCATCCTGGTCCCTGGGTGCTTGGGAGCAGGTGAACCAGTTGTCAGACTAGAGAGCGCCCGCATCCCCCAAGGTCTTTGAGGCTTGATGCTATTTCCTCTTCTCTCAAGACAATCTCTTTGCTGATAGCGATTCTGAGGTCCCTGGTGCCAGAACTGGGGCCTTTAAGCCCAAGCCATGCCTCTAGGCTGCATGTGACCAAAAGTGCACTGAAGATGGTGATATCTGTGGAATAGAGTCTGGCTTCTAAGAACAGAGACTGGAATGAATGGTAGTCTAAAAAAGAGATCTATCTGTCTGTCTGTCTATCTATCTACATAAAAGAAATCCAGAGGTCATCAGTCTAGGGCTGCTGTGGTGTCTTCAAGGAGCCAAGCTTGATTTTTTCTTTTTAAATGCTCCTTCATTTTTAGCACATAGCCTCCATTCCCAGGGCTTTCCAGGCTGTGCTAGTGGTAAAGAGCCCATCTGCCAATGCAGGAGACGAGATGTGGGTTCGATCCCTAGGTCAGAAAGATCCCCTGGAGGAGGGCATGGCAATCCACTCCAGTATTTTTGCCTGGAGAATCCCATGGATAGAGGAGCCGAGTGGGCTATAGTCCGTGGGGTCACAAGAGTTTGACGTGCCTGAGCAGCTAACAGCTACAGCCTGCATTCCCACGGTTGCCTCCTGGTATCAAAATGACTGCCAGACCTCTTGCTGTCTAGGTTGCTCTCCAGGTGGGAAGCATGAGGAAGAAGGAGGGAAGGGCAAAAAGGGTACTTAACAACTGCTCACCCTCCTCTTCAGGCTCTTTCTCTGGATTTCTCCCTCATAATTTTTGCTTACAAGTAATTGGTCACTGCTAACTGCAAGGAAGTTTGTAAAATACTATTTTTTAGTTTGTACATTGGTTCCTGAAATAAAATGGGGGCTATAGTGCTAAGTATGACAGAGAGAATGGGTGTTGGACAGGCAACAAGAACAAGCTATGCCACACTAGTTTAAACATAAAAAGCAATGTTTTAGCTACCATAAATGAAAAGTCAGGGAAAACAGTCTGACTTCAGGCAAGGCTGGATCCAGGTGCTGAGTCTATGTTATTAGGAATTTCTTACTTTGTCTCCTGCTTCTGCTTTTCTGCCTGGGCATTTCATCACTAGACACTGAGGAGGCCCCAGCAGTTCCAGACTCATATCCTCCCAGATTTAAGTCCAGTAGAAGAAAGAGATTTTTTTTTTTTTTGCATACCAGTTCTATTAAAAGTCCCAGAATTGGCTGAGTGCGGTGGAGGGGTGGTTCTCTAAGGGAAACAGGGATCCTGTTATCAGAGGAAGGGAAACAGAAGCTGGGGAGGCAGGAAGAACAGCTTTGCACACAACTGCAAAGGCGAGACCTTTGCCTCACTGAGGAGCTGCCCAGTGAGGGTGGCCCGAGTGGACAGTGTTTCCACTTCCTGCCCTTTGATCCCTTATCTTTCATTCCTTTTCTCCAGGGTCTGGACTGGGCTGCTCTGGCTGCTAGGAAGATTCCAGCCCCGTTCCGACCCCAGATCCGCTCAGAGCTGGATGTGGGCAACTTTGCAGAAGAATTTACCCGACTGGAGCCTGTCTACTCACCCCCTGGCAGCCCCCCACCTGGGGACCCTCGCATCTTCCAGGTGAGTGAGAGCTCATGGAACCACAGATGCAGGGGAAGTGGGGTGCTGTTGCAAGCCTCAGCCCCAGCTGACTCTGGACATTACATAGCCCTGTGTCCTGAGGGGGACTCAGCATCTCCCTTCCTCTCCATTCATGATGAACTTGGAATTGTCAGTCATTGAGGCTGCCTTGGCAGGACACGTCTTTGAATTTCTGGTTTATCTTGAAATTTCATTTCGATTTCCCTTCTCCATCATCTCTCTTTATTGTTAGGTAAAACTGTTGTTTTAAGGGGACACCTAGGAAGAGATGCTTTGTGTATACTGTGGCATACCATATCACATTCCTGGGGACACAGGCCCCCTCCACCCAGTTTTAGAAGCTTAGGCCTGTTGGACAAGTCCAAGCTCCTTTGCCTGGTATGCAAGGCCTTGCATGATGTGGTCTTTTTTTTTTTTTTACATTTTCTTTTCTTTTATATTGGAATATAGCCAAATAACAATGTTGTGATTGTTTCAGGTGGACAGCAAAGGGACTCAGCCATACATATGCCTGTATCCATTCTCCCCCAAACTCCCCTCCCATCCAGGCTGCCACCTAACATTGAGCAGAGTTCCCTGTGCTATACAGTAGGTCCTTGTTGGTTATCTGTTTTAAATATAGCAGTATATACATGTCAATTTCAAACTCCCTTGTTGTTGCTCAGTTGCTAAATCGTGTCTGACGCTGGGCTGCAACACACCAGGCTTACCTGTCCTCCACTATCTCTTGGAGTTTGCTCAAACTCATGTCCATTGAGTTGGTGATGCCTTTCAGCCATCTCATCCTCTGTTGCCCCCTTCTCCTCCGCCTTCAATCTTTCTCAGCATCAGGGTCTTTTCTAACAAGTCGGCTCTTTGCATCAGGTACCCAAAGTATTGGAGCTTCAGCTCCAGCATCAGTCCTGCCAATGAATTTTCTTTAGGATTGACTGGTTTTGATCTCCCTGCTGTCCAAGGGACTCTCAAGAGTCTTCTCCAGCACCACAGTTTGAAAGTATCAATTCTTTGGCGCTCAGCCTTCCTTATGGTCCAACTCTCACATCCGTACATGACTGTTGGAAAAACCATAGCTGACTATATGGACCTTTGTGGGCAAAGTGATGTCTCTGCTTTTAATACACTGTCTAGGTTTGTCATAGGTTTTCTTCCAAGGAGCAGGCGTCTGTTAATTTCATGGCTGCAGTCACCATCTGCAGTGATTTTGGAGCTCAAGAAAATGAAATCTGCCACTGTTTCCATATTTTCCCCATTTATTTTCCATGAAGTGATGGGACCAGATGCCATGATCTTAGTTTTCTGAATGTTGAGTTTTAAGCCAGTTTTTTCATTCTCCTCTTTTATCTTCATCAAGCGGCTCTTTAGTTCCTCTTTTCTTTCTGCCATTAGGGTGGTATCATCTGCATATCTGACGTTGTTGATATTTCGCCATGTAATCTTGATTCCAGCTTTTGATTCATCCAGCCTGGCATTTTGCATGATGTACTCTACATGTAAATAAACAGGGTAACAATATACAGCCTTGACGTACTCCTTTCCCAGTTTTGAACCAGTCAGTTGTTCTGTGTCTGGTTTTCCCTAACTATCCCTTTTTGCCACCCTTCCCCGCTGGTAATCAGAAGTTCATTCACTAAGTCTGTGAGCCTGCTTCTGTTGTGTAAATCAGTTCATTTGTATATGATGTGGTCTTTGCTCAGTACTCTCTGTTATTTCACCTGGTGCTCCAGCACCTTGGAACTTCTCAGAGGTTCCAGAACATACTTCTGTTCCTTTGCACATGCAGTTTCCCCCACCTGGAGTTCTTTCCCTACAGTTGCCCACCTGGCAAAAGTCAAGCCTTGTTGTCCAGCGCTGCCCTGTGTGAAGACTTCGCTGCTCCTCTGGCCCTGGGTTGCCCTTTTCTTGTGCACCAGCCCTCTGAAGACAAAACCTCCTTCTGAGCAGTTTGTCAGGTTGTATACTGACACTGACGGAGACCACCTCGCCTGGTCTGAAACTCTCAGAGGGCAGGGACTATGTGTTTAATTTCTGCGTCCCTAAGTCCAGCTTGGGGTCATGGCTGGGTAGGATGCAGTCCATAAATAGTAAATAATAGGCCAGTATCAACTACGGGTGGATCAGTCCCCTCTGTGAAGCTCTCACAAGTGACAGCTCTGTGCTTGAATATCCCTCGATCTACTGGGATCTGTCTTTGATCTCACAGTCCTAATGAGCAAGTTTTCTTGTGAATCAATGGTTACTTTCATTCATTCATTTAATGATTCAAAAATATGTACTGAGTGCCTTCAACGTGCCAGGCACTGACTTGGGTACTGGGGACATATCAACAAACTTAACTGACAAAAATCCCACCTGTGTGCATCCTAGTTAGCACTGCATACAGTGGCGCTGCGTTTTTAGGAGAAAACAACACATCCTTAAAACTACCCTTGAGAATTCCTTGAATTGCCAGGACATGGATCCTTAGGAAAGGCAAAAAAATTAACTTTGGTTTCTCTTTACATTTCCTCAGTAGCACCCCCTTGCAGAGGAGGCCAAAGTTTGATTTGAAAGTAATAAAGACTTTTTGTCCTGAGTTGGGTAGAGCTGAATTTTCCTAAGCTAAGCATGTGTGATACCAGGCCACAATTCTTTTATTCGTTCAGCCCATTATATTCTGGGCCACTACGTTGTGCCAGATGATGGCCTTGGCACTTGGGGGACCACTGTGACGAGAAAGGTGGAGTCCCAGACTGCTGAAGGGATAGACATGGTTCCAAGGGATCACAGACCAAGGTGGAATAAAAATGTCCACAACAGCCTGTGTATACCGGGATGCAAAAGCAACACCCTCAACTCCCTACTGCAGCGTCTTTCCTCTGCCCCCTGCCCTTCGGCTGGGTCTGGGCCTTCAGGGGCTCCTTCTGCACCTCCAGCCCCTGGATGCCCATCCAGCCCTGACAACCCCCTCCTCCACCAGGGATACTCCTTCGTGGCGCCATCCATCTTGTTTGACCGCAACAACGCGGTGATGACCGATGTGCTGGAAGCGTCTGGCGCTGGAGACCGGCCCGGCCCGGCGGCGTTGGCCAGGAGCGTCATGATGCAGGTGGATTGGGCCAGGGTGGGAGAAGTGGGCGTGGGGACTCCAGACCTGTCTTCATCAGGCGCACATGGTGGCTTCGTTGAGGCCCGGAGCCTCTCCGAGGTGGGGCGTGGCATAGCCGCAAGGCTCCCGCTAGGACCTCTGACGCTTCTCTTGCGCCCCCAGGACTCGCCCTTCTTCCAGCAGTACGAACTGGACCTGCGGGAACCCGCGTTGGGCCAGGGTAGTTTCTCCGTGTGCCGCCGCTGCCGACAGCTACAGAGCGGCCAAGAGTTCGCTGTCAAGATCCTCAGTCGCAGGTGGGCGGGCCCGGGGCGGGCAGACTCGGGGAGGGTGGGGCCGGAGGTCGGCTGTTCTGACCCTGCCTGCCCTGCCCCCAGGCTGGAGGAGAACACGCAGCGCGAAGTGGCTGCCCTCCGGCTGTGCCAGTCGCATCCCAACGTGGTGAAGCTGCACGAAGTGCATCACGACCAGGTGACGCCTTCCTGGGCTGGGGCGGAGCGCAGGGGAGCTGGAGGCTGCCCGAGGAGGGCAGGGAGGGGGCGGGGAGGCGGACAGGAGGCGGGGCCTGAGCGCGCAGTGGGAGGGGCCTGAGGACCTGGAGGTGAGGGAGGCGGGATTATGGTAGCTCAGCATGTAAAGAAATCGCCTGCAATTCAAGAGATTCCTGGGTCGGGAAGTTTCCTTGGAGAAGGGATAGACTACTCCAGCGCTCTTGGGCTTCCTTGGTGGCTCAAACGGTAAAGAATCCGCCTGCAATGTAGGAGACCTGGGTTTGATTCCTGGGTTGGGAAGATCCCCTGGAAGAGGGCATACCAGAGGGACTAAGCAACTAGGAGGGCCTGAGGACTCGAAGGTGGATATGGGAATGGACAAAGGAACAGGGCAGGGGGACGATTTTTGCCAGTGGGTTTTAAGGTGGCCACAACAGTTTGTTGTGTGGATCACAACAAACTGTGGAAAATTCTTAAAGACATGGGAGTACCAAACCACCTTACCTGCCTCCTGAGAAATCTGTATGCAGGTCAAGAAACAACAGTTAGAATCGAACATGGAACAACGGACTGGTTCCAAATTGGGAAACGAGTACATCAAAGCTATATATTATCACCCTGTTTATTTAACTTATATGCAGAGTACATTATGCAAAATGCGGGCTGGATGAAGCACAAGCTGGCATCAAGATTTCTGGGAAAAATATCAATAACCTCAGATATGCAGATGACACCACCCTTATGGCAGAAAGCAAAAAACTGAGAAGCCTCTTGATGAAAGTGAAAGAGGAGAGTTTAAAAAAGCAGGCTTAAAACTCAACATTCAAAAAATGAAGATAATGGCATCGGGTCCCATCACTTCATGGCACATAGATGGGGAAACAATGGAAACAGTGACAGACTTTATTTTCTTGGGCTCCAAAATCACTGCAGATGGTGACTGCAGCCATGAAATTAACAGACGCTTGCTCCTTGGAAGAAAAGCTATGACAAACCTAGACAGCATATTAAAAAGCAGATGTTACTTTGCCGACAAAGGACCATCTAGTCAAAGATATGGTTTTTCCAGTAGTCATGTATGGATGTGAGAGTTGGACTATAAAGAAAGCTGAGCGCCGAAGAGTTGATGCTTTTGAACTATGGTGTTGGAGAAGACTCTTGAGTGTCCCTTGGACTGCAAGGAGATCAAACTTGTCAATCCTAAAGGAAATCAGTCCTGAATATTCATTGGAAAGACTGATGCTGAAGCTGAAGTTCCAATCCTTTGGCTACCTGATTCAAAGAACTGACTCATTGGAAAAGACCCTGATGCTGGGAAAGATTGAAGGCAAGGGGAGAAGGGGATGACAGAGGATGAGAAGGTTGGATGGCATCATTGACTTGATGGACATGAGTTTGAGCAGACTGCAGGAGTTGGTAATGGACAGGGAAGCCTGGCAGTGCTGCAGTCCATGGGGTTGCAAAGAGTCGGACACGACTGAGGGACTGAACTGAACTTTAAGGTGGCCAAAGGGACTGCTGCTGCTGCTAAGTCGTTTCAGTCATGTCCAACTCTTTGCGACCCTGTGGACCAAAGCCCACCACGTCCTCTGTCCATAAGATTCTCCAGGCCCAAGAATACTGGAGTGGATTGCCATGCCCTCCTCCAGGGGATCTTCCTCACCCAGGGATCCAACCTGCCTCTGTTACCTCGCTTGCATTGGCAGGCGGGTTGTTTACCACTAGCGCCACCTGGGAAGGAAAACAGTACGGGGTAGAACCGCAAGCGAGTCCTAAGGTGGTTCTTACGGAGGCGGGTAGGGGGCGGTGGTGGTAGTCTTGAGGTCAGGGTTGAATGTGGAAGGTGCCTGAAACTGGGGGCGGGGCTCGATGGTGACCTCGGGGCAGGATGCGGCGGGTGGGCGGGGTCTCGGTAGGCGGTGACCCGGACCGTCGCGCTGCCCGCAGCTGCACACGTACCTGGTCCTGGAGCTGCTGCAGGGCGGGGAGCTGCTGGAGCACATCCGCAAGAAGCGGCACTTCAGCGAGTCCGAGGCGAGCCAGATCCTGCGCAGCCTCGTGTCGGCCGTGAGCTTCATGCACGAGGAGGCGGGCGTAGTGCATCGCGACCTGAAGCCCGAGGTGAGCGCGGGGCCTCAGTGCATCGGGAGGGCCTCGGCGCGGAAAGCCGGGTTCTGACGGCCGCCTCGCCGCCCTCGTAGAACATCCTGTACGCCGATGACACGCCTGGGGCCCCAGTGAAGATCATCGACTTCGGGTTCGCGCGCCTGCGCCCGCAGAGCCCCGCGGGGCCCATGCAGACGCCCTGCTTCACGCTGCAGTACGCAGCCCCTGAGCTGCTGGCCCAGCAGGGTTACGACGAGTCCTGCGACCTCTGGAGCCTCGGCGTTATTCTGGTATGGGGATGGCGTCTCTGAGGGGATGTCAGGGGCAGGATTTGGTCTGAGGCTGGGATAAGATGTCCTGATACATAGGCGGGGTCGCTCTGGTGCTGGGATCTGAGCACCCTAGTTTGAGGGGTAGAGTTCATCACCCATGGGCCTCAGGAGTTAGCCTCTTGGAGAGAGTGCATGGTCCTGTGGTGGGTTGAATCAGTCTCCTGGCCTCCATTGGCCCCTAGTCTGGGCTGGTCTCACTTTTCACCTGTCCCTCCCACCCCCACCCCTAGTACATGATGCTGTCGGGCCAGGTCCCCTTCCAGGGGGCCTCAGGCCAAGGCGGGCAGAGCCAGGCCGCGGAGATCATGTGCAAGATCCGCGAGGGGCGCTTCTCTCTTGACGGAGAGGCCTGGGAAGGCGTGTCTGAGGAAGCCAAGGAGCTGGTCCGAGGTGCGGAGCCGGAGGTCATAGGTTATGGTTGGGGAGGGGGAGGCCATGGGGTCGTGGTGGGGCAAGGAGTGCCCCCGGGTTTGGTGTCCAGGTGGGGGGCTTGTCGGGGAGGAGAGTGGGGCTGCCCTCTCTGGGGTGTACCCTCTACACGTGGCCCGCCAACGCTGCCCCGCCCCGCCTCCAGGGCTCCTGACTGTGGATCCCGCCAAGCGGCTGAAGCTCGAGGGGCTGCGGGGCAGCTCGTGGCTGCAGGACGGCAGCGCGCGCTCTTCGCCTCCGCTGCGGACACCGGACGTGCTGGAGTCCTCGGGGTCCGCTGTGCGCTCCGGGCTCAACGCCACCTTCATGGTGAGGGGCGGGGCCTGAGCCTGGGGGCGGGGCCTCTGGGAGGCGACTCCCCGGAGTCCTGCCAGGTTGAGTTCCGCGGAGTCCAGACCCGTGACCTGCCGGGGCCCTGAGCTTCTTAGAGGTTGTGGAGGCAAAAGACCTGTTGGCCCTGACCTAGTGGGATGGGAAGGAGGGCCTGGGATGGGGCCAAAGCCGGGATCTGGAAGTCGAGGCCGGGCCCGTGGGACTCACTCACCCTTTCCTTTCCGCCAGGCGTTCAACCGGGGCAAACGCGAGGGTTTCTTCCTGAAGAGCGTGGAAAACGCGCCGCTGGCCAAGCGGCGGAAACAGAAATTACGGAGCGCCGCCACATCCCGCCGCGTCTCCCCAGCGCCCGCCGCCCCCGGCCGGGCCCCGGCTGCCAAGGGAACCCCCAGACGAGCCAATGGCCCCCTACCCCCCTCCTAGCCCCTGCCCCTGTGACTCCCGCCTCCCCCGTCGTGTCTGTGATCTAGGAGGCCGGCTCACTGCCTCCTGCATCGGCGCCGCCCCCCTCCCCAGGACTGTTACCCTTCTCCCCCCCTTTCCCCCTCCCTACCCCCAGACAGAGCAGAAGTATTTTTATAAGCAGAGAATTCTTTTTTAAAAATGTCTTACCAGGTTAGAGTTAGAGATGCAGGGAAGGAGGGGGCCTGCTGGGGAGTGGGGTGTGGGGCCCTCTGCCAAGATACTGCCTCATCTGGTGGAAGGCCCTTCTACCCAAGGGGCTGCCCCGGTTGGGAAGGGCTCCTCCATTTCTAAGCACTGAGTTGCCACAGGGAGAAACTGGGACCTCTCCCCTGCCCTCCCCTGAGGACCTGCTCTTGGGAGGGGGCACCTCTCAAGCTGTCACTTTATGGACTGTCTGTGCAATTACGTCCGCCAAAGACCTGTGTTGGGGCGGGCGCTCAGCGAGAGGCCCTGGGGGACCCCCTGAAGCATTTCTGCCTCACTTTATGTCACCTGCTTCCCCCTACTGGGGCTAAGTTAGGAGGTAGGCGACCTCCCCTAAAAGGGGCGGCCCCCTTCTCATCTGTCCCCTCCCCTTTGGCACAGCTGCCCCTAGCTGGGGGGTGGGGCCTTGGGGGTCTGGGCTGGGCTTCCATAGTCACTGCCTCCGCCCATCCAGGCTGTGCCTTTGACTTTAAAATAAAAGTCTACTCAGTGCTGTGTGGCATTTGTGTGTGTATGTGTGGGGGGTGTGGGGGCAGAGGTCTTGGGGTTCACTTCCAGGCGTTGGCCCTTGGGCCTCAAAGTGGAGGGACAGAGCAGACCCTTCTGGATAATATGATACCCTTTGTCCTTGGTGTAATTTAAATTTATTTTTATTTGGAGGATAATTGCTTTACAATTTGTGCTGGTTTCTCTGTACAACAGCGTGAACCAACCATCAGATCAGATCAGATCAGTCGCTCAGTCGTGTCCGACTCTTTGCGACCCTATGAATCGCAGCACGCCAGGCCTCCCTGTCCATCACCAACTCCCGGAGTTCACTGAGACTCACGTCCATCGAGTCAGTGATGCCATCCAGCCATCTCATCCTCTGTCGTCCCCTTCTCCTCCTGCCCCCAATCCCTCCCAGCATCAGAGTCTTTTCCAATGAGTCAACTCTTCGCATGAGGTGGCCAAAGTACTGGAGTTTCAGCTTCAGCATCATTCCTTCCAAAGAAATCCCAGGGCTGATCTCCTTCAGAATGGACTGGTTGGATCTCCGTGCAGTCCAAGGGACTCTCAAGAGTCTTCTCCGACACCACAGTTCAAAAGCATCAATTCTTCGGCGCTCAGCCTTCTTCACAGTCCAACTCTCACATCCATACATGACCACAGGAAAAACCATAGCCTTGACTAGACGAACCTTTGTTGGCAAAGTAATGTCTCTGCTTTTCAATATGCTATTTAGGTTGGTCATAACTTTCCTTCCAAGGAGTAAGCGTCTTTTAATTTCATGGCTGCAGTCACCATCTGTATATGTATATCCCCTCCCTCTTGAGCCTCTCTCCTACCCTTTCAACATCCCACCCCACTAGGTCATCCCAGAGCACTGAGCTGAGCTCCCTGTGTTATAGAGCAGCTTCCCACTAGCTGTCTGCTTTACATGTGGTGGTGTATAGACGTCAATGCTCCTTTCTCAGTTTGTCCCACCCTCTCCCTCCCCTACTGTCCACAGGTCTGCTGTCACATCTGCATCTCTATTCCCGCCCTGCAAATAGGTTCATCAGTACCGCTTTTCTAGAGTCCATGTATATGCATTACTAGACTCCATATATATGCATTACTATACGATATTTTTCTGACTTCACGCTGTATGTCAGACCCTAGCTCCATCCACCTCTCTACAACTGACTCAGTTTTGTTCCTTTTTATGACTGAGTACTACTCCATAGTATATATGTACCACAATTTCTTTATGCATTCATCTGTTGATAAACTTCTGGGTTGCTTCCATATCCTGACTGTTGTAAATAGTGCTACAGTGAACACTGGCATACATGTGACTTTTTGAATTATGGTTTTCTCAGGGCATATGCCCAAGTGGGATTGCTGGGTCATATGGTAGTTTTATTCCTAGTTTTTTTTTTTTAAGGGAATCTCCATACTGTTCTCCGTAGTGGTTTTCCCACCAACAGTGCAAGAAGTTTCCCTTTTTTCCACATCTTCTCCAGCATTTATTTTATACCTCATTATAGTTTTGACTTGCAGTTCTCCCTTGGACACCAAGGAGATCAAACCAGTCAGTCCTAAAGGAAATCAACCCTGAATATTCATTGGAACAACTGATGCTGAAGCTGAAGCTCCAATACTTTGGCCACCTGATATGAAGAGCTGACTCATTGGAAAAGATACCGATGTTGGGAAAGACCGAGGGCAAGAGGAGAAGGAGGGGACAGAGGATGAGATGGTTGGATGGTATCACCGACTCAAAGGACCTGAGTTTGAGCAGACTCCAGGAGATAGTGAAGGACAGGGAGGTCTGGCGTGCTGCAGTCCATGGGGTTGCAATGAGCTGGACATGACTTAGTGACTGAACGACAATAAGAAGCAATGTTGAGGTGACTGAACGACAATAAGAAGCAATGTTGAGCATGTTTTCATGTGTTTGTTGCCATCTGTATGTCTGTTCTTGGCTTTCGACATGAGGGTCAAACAGTCATTTTAGGTGTTTATCTGACAGCTCTGCTGTGTATCATTTAGGATTCTCCTGGTTGTAAGTAGAGGAAAACCCAACCTAAACTTGCTTCAGCAGAACAGGATTTTTAGGCTTTTTGAGCTTCACAATCCAGGGGTAGCTTCAGGCAAGGCCTGAAATGAAAAAGTGAAAGTGAGCATGTTAGTTGCTTAGTCCTCTCTGACTCTGCAGCCTCACACACTGTAACCTGCCAGGCTCCTCTGTCCATGGGATTGTCAGGCAAGGATACCAGAGTGGGTTGCTGTGCCTTCCTCCAGGGGATCTTCCCGACCCAGGGATTGAACTGATCGGGATGTAAACATATGATCAGGACTTGGTTTCCCAATCTCAGCTTTCTGTTCTGTGTGTGTGTGTTTTGGTGGTTGCTGCAGACTGAAAGACGCCCCTTTCGGCCCCAAGATGGGGGACAGGAGCTCCAGGTTGCTACAAACTGAAATCTGGTAATAAAGAGAGTCTTTATTCCCAGCAGGAATCCTGGGATGTACTCTGATTGGATCCCTGTGCTCTGGGAGGTCAGAGGCCTACCCTGAATCAGTCACTGTGGCCTGGGCTGCAGTGCTGATTGGCTTAGATCTGGGTCGTGGATTCTCCTCTGCAAGCTCATGCGGAAGACCGTCCCTCAGTGGTCCTTAGAGAGAGGTCAGTTGGACAGGGCTTGGTGCCTGTCAGGGAGGGAGAGGAGCAGAAAAGCAGCTCATACCCATGGCCCTGGCAGTGATCAGAGTGTGGTCCTCTCAGGAGGACCGAGACTCCCCTGTGTGATCCCTGCTGGGTGGTTGTTGCTGTAGGGCAGTTTGGCCTGAGCCCCTCTGTGCCTCCCAGGGCAGGGCTATTTGTCCACATGACGTAGCTGTCCTGAGAGCCCCCACCTGCTTGGGCTGCGTCAGGCCTTCTCTCCCCATAGCCACCCTGTGGGGTCATCTCAGGGTGGACCTTTCCCTTCCTGTTCTGAAGTTTGCCTCTTAGAGAAGGAGGTAACTGGAGGCATGGGGATGGGAGCCAGGACCCCACAGATGCTGAAGTCAGGGTAAAGCTGAGTGAGCCTGGTGGGCATGTGGGGCCCCATGGGTGTGGATCAAGGGTCATTGGGGGTGTGAGGACACCCAACTGTACCCCATCCTATGGGTCTGAAGGAAGAGGGAGGGGCTCAGGAGAAGGGCTTAGGGAGGGGAGGGGAAGACACTCCTAACTCTTGTTTTTACAGACTGTGTGACTTGAGTAAGCTACTAACACCCCCAGGCTTCCCCATTTGTCAAAAAGGAGTCATGTGACTGTTAGGATGAACCAGAGCAGTGGTCCCCAACCTTTTTGGCAGGAAAGGGGACCAATTTCCTGGAAGACAGTTTTTCCATGGACCAGGGTTAGGGTAGGGGAAGGTTTTGGTTTTGCCTGCTGCTCACCTCCTGCTGTGTGGCCCTGTCCTAACCAGGCCATGGACCGGTACTGGTCCCTGGCCCAGAGGTTGGGGACCCCTGAACTAGAGAATATATGCAAGTGGGGTCGTTTGATCATCAGCATTTACTGAGATTGAGGTCTTCCAGTGAGCAGGGACCACACTGAAAACTCTGCATGGGTGATCTCCTTGTCTTCCCACAGCTCGCTGATGAAGAAAGCACCATTTCCCCTCAAGAGATAAGAAAAGTGAACCTCAGTGAAGATCAACAGCTTTCTCAAGGTCACTGACCTAGCTGTGCCTTCCATCCCAGTGGTCCAATTCCAGACTCCCCTCAACCACAGGAGTTCTGCAGTGAGGATGGGCTTTAATTTTACCCCAAGGCTGGGTGTTTGGATTGTTTAAAACTTTGTTTCTCTCATAATTATGCAGAGACAAGTTTGTACATAAACCTGTGCATTAAAAAAAATAGCTTTATTGATGGAATTCCCCAATGGTCCAGTGGTTAGGACTTGGTGCTTTCACTATTGGGGCCTGAATTCAATCCCCGGTCAGGGAACTATTAATAAGATCCTGCAAGCTATGAGGTTTGGCAAAAAGAAGAAAAAACTTCATTGAGATATAATTTTTAATTGAGATACAATTCATATACCATATTATTCAGCCATTTGAGAGCACAATTCAGTGATTTTTTTTTTTTTTTTTGACACTGGCTCATGGCTTGTGGAATCTTAGTTCCTTGACCAGGGATTGAACCCAGGCCCTGGCAGTGAAAGTGCCAAGTCCTAACCACTGGACTGCCAAGGAATTCCCTTAGTGATTTTTAGAATAGTCAGAGTTGTGCATCTATCACTGCAACCTAGTTCTAGGACACTTTTTTAGTCTTCAAAATGAACTTGGTACCCATTGGCAGTCATTCTCTCTTTCCCCTCCATCTTCCAGCCCTAGGCAGCCATCCATCTAACCTTGTTTTGTATATTTGCCTACATACTTTGATATATACTTTGAAATATACTTTCAAATAGCCGTTCACAAATGTACTGGCATACAGTCGCAGAAGCAGGGTATGAAAATGTCCCACTATATGCTCATGAGCCTGGTGTGTTATCACTCAGTGACAAAACCTTTGCTACTTTGAGGCGTAAAAATATAGTCGGTTATCTTCAGCTTCCTTATGCTTCGTCTCACACAACTCACAGTCAACTTAAGAAAGAGGTCTCCCTAGCCTCGTTTCACGGGACTCGGGATGGGAGTAAGCCCAAGGAGGGAGCCTGTTGGATGAAAAGTGCTGGGGCCAGAGGCGTGACAGGTTTGAGTCCTGCCTCCACCCCACGTGGTCAGGGAGTCAGCAGGGCAGGCAGGAGACTTGGGCTGTAGTCAGGACAGGGTGTGAGCCAGCAGAGTGGGCGGGGAGAGGGCGGCCACAGCAGAGAAGTGGGGAGCCCAGCGGCAAGTTATCAAGGCCTGCGGTCTGGCAGTCTGCTTCTGCACCTTGACTTTGGCCTTGACTTTGGCTTCTGACCAGGTCAGAAGCCTTATGTGGAGGCTGTTTCTTCCTAGAGAGCTAGAAGGGCTCACCTTTCTACACCGGACCTATAATTCCATTCTTTTTCTATATTTACAGGGAAGCCCGGTGTGCTGCAGTTCATGGGGTCGCAGAGTCGGACGCGACTTTAGCGACTGAACAATTTATTTGGCTGCTTCCGGTCTTAATTGGGGCACTCAGGGTCTTTTGTTGTGGGTGTGGGCCTCTCTCTGGTTGTGGCACATGGGCTTAGATGCCCCAGGCTTTGTTGTCTCATGACATGTGGTATCTGAGTTACCCGACCAGGGATTGAACCCTCATCCTCTGCACTGGAAGGGGGATTCTTAACCACTGGACCACCTGGGAAGTCCCCTAGTTTCACGTTTCACTCTTATATGGCCTCAGAGAGCAAGCTTGAGCTCCCAGTTCTAAAATCCTGATGTCTCTGAGAAGGCCTGGGAGCCCATAAACGTTCACCTCCCTCCAAGTAACTGTTAATCAACAGCTGGTAAAACTGAAGTTGGGGTGCTGGCCTTTAGTCTGTGCCCCACACACACCATTTGACCCCTCCTTAATGTTCCTTGCATCTCTCAGTAAGAATATTCCACAATAATGTAGTAAGGGACTTCCCTGGTGGTCCAGTGGTTAAGAATCTGCCTGCCAGGGCTTCCCCGATGGCTCAGTGTTAAAGAAGCTGCCTGCCAATGCAAGTGACACGGGTTCAGTCTCCGGTTTGGGAGGATCCCACATCCCGCAAGGCTACTAAGCCCATGCACTACAACTACTGAAGCGTGCGCTCCAGAGCCTGTGCTCTGCAACAGAACAAACTGCCACAGTGAGAAGCCCACAAACCACAGCTAGGGAGTAGCCCCCTGCTCGACTTGCTGGAGAAAGCCCACACGCAGCAATGAAGACCCAGCATAGCACCCCCCCACCCCCGAAATGTAGTAGGGATTGCGAACTGACGCCAGTACCTGGCTTATAGAGACTTATTTTTTGGGGGGAGGGGACAGCACATGGTTTAAAATGAGAAAATGCATGTGAAAGCCTGGATATTTGACTTTTGCTGATGGCCTGATCAGCTGGAGCAGAATTGTTTTGCCTCATAGAGAGGGCCCCCACTTTCTGGTTTGCCCCAGTCCCCACCACTCTCTGTTGCTCACACCAGCTGCATCCCTCATTTATCTTTCTGAGCCCTCTAGGTATCTGAGTTCGCAATTCCAATATGAATAGTCTCCTTCCACATTTTTTTTGTGTGTGTGTGCAGCAAAAAGGGGCTTTGTGAAATGTCAAAGATGACCCTTAAATCTTTCATCCGTTGGCTTCAAAATTTAAATATAGTTTATATTTGTAAAAAGATATCAACTCGTATGATTGAAAATTCAAAGGTTACAAAGGTACATAGTGAAAAATTTTCCTTCCCTGTGTCCTGACGCTTTGCCATCAACCTTTTGTTAGCAGAGGCCCCAGTGTTGCCAGTTCTTATGCAGTCCTTCAGGAATAGTGCTGCTGCTGCTGCTAAGTCGCTTCAGTCGTGTCCGACTCTGTGCGACCCCACAGACGGCAGTCCACCAGGCTCCCCCGTCCCTGGGATTCTCCAGGCAAGAACACTGGAGTGGGTTGCCATTTCCTTCTCCAATGCATGAAAGTGAAAAGTGAAAGTGAAGTCGCTCAATTGTGTCCAACTCTCAGCGACCCCATGGACTGCAGCCCACCAGGCTCCTCCATCCATGGGATTTTCCAGGCAAGAGTACTGGAGTGGGGTGCCATTGCCTTCTCCGAGTAATAGTTCATATATAGTCAAACCAATGTAGTAATATGTACATATGACTGAAAAAATTCACCTTCATTGAATGTCAATTTTAGAAAAAAAATCAGAAAATGCAAAAAGGAAAAAGCGAAACTCATTACTGGTGGCATGACTCTCCATGGAGAACCTGTGTTAGCTAACATTTTGCTGTATTCACTTCCTGATTTTTCTTTATTGGTAATGATTTTTAAAAATGTGTGTTTATTAGGCTGCGTCAGATCTTACCTGCAGCATGTGGAATCCTTGTTGTGGCCTATGGGCTTGGTAGCCTGTAGCCTATGGGATCTTAGTTCACTGAGTCCCCTGCATTGAAAGGCAGATTCTTAACCACTGGACCACCAGGGAAGTCTCTGGATAGAAATCTTTAAAGGAAATGGTATCAAATCTAAATAAGTTGTTATAGCCTGTCTTAACTCAGAAATAGATTGTGAATATCTACATCAATAATTACATGAACAAAATTTTTGTAGTCATATAATATTCTGTTGTTTGATTATATTATGATTTACTTAAACTGTTCTCTATTTTTGGATACTTGGGCTGTTTTCAATTCCTCGCTGTTTTAAGCCGTGCTGCAATGAACATCCTTGTACTACATCTCTGCTCAACTATCCAGATATTTCCTTAGGATACGTTTCCTCGAAGTGGAATTAATAGGCTAAAGGATGCGCCCTTGCTTGCACACTTTAAAGGCCTTCTATATACACGAGCCAACTACCCTTCAGAGAGATCCTATCATTTTATATGACTTGTAGCAGCATGGGCAAGATCCAGTACCCGCTGTCTCCTTGAAAATGAAACGACGCGTCTCAGCAACTGAGCGAGTCCTTGCCCGCTGCCCGCCCGCGTTTTTCTTGGCAGAGCTCCTGGAGGTCACCAGGGGGCCCCTCTCTCCTCTGCTTGCAGGCTGGCTGGGCTGTGGTGGTGGAGGGCACAAGGCCGTGGAGCGGGATGGTGGGAAGCCCCTCCTTCTCCTCTCCAGGCAGGGATGGGCTGGGGTGTCTGGGTAGAGAGGTTGGCAGTGAACCCTGGGGAGTCCGGGGGAGCTGGCGAGCGGTGAGGGCTGGCAGGACGCGGCTGGGACACCAGGGAGCCATTCACCAGGCTGGGTCTCCACTGCTGACTGGGTGAAGCGGGACCAGAGCTGTGCCCACTGTGGAGAGCCCAAGGCAGCTGGCAGGGCCCCTGGGGAGATGCCTGGCACACCGTGAGCTCTCCACAACAACAGCTTGGCTGAAAATATATGAAGAGAACTCTGGGAAGATGAGGACCGGCTCAGGCATGCCCAGGGACAGGGACCCATGTCCTGGCAAGACAGTGGGCACGCTCTTCCCACCCTCCTTCTAGCTTCCACCAGCGCTGATGGCATCCCCGCCTCCCCGAGGTGTGGGGACCAGATGGGCGCCCCTCCTCTGCCACTCACCCTCCAGCGCAAGTCCAGCTCTCAGCTCTCCTCGCTGACGTGCTGTCAGCAGCTTGAGAACAGACCAACCAGCTGGGCGTGGGTGACGGTTGGGAACACACCCGCATGCGTGTGAGTACATGAATGTGTGTGTGTGTGTGTGAGGAGGTACGTGTGTGAGCATGAGGACGTGTGAGTGTCTGAATGTAAGTATATGTGACTGTGAGAGGAGGTGTGTGTCCTGAGAGCATATGAATGTGCGCAAGCGTGTCTGCACATGTGTGTGTGTGTCTTGCGCACCATGAATGTGCTGTGTCAGTGTGTTTGAGTGTGAGGGTGCAAATGTGTATGCATGTGTGAGCAAAATGTGTGTTGGGTGAGTTTGAGTATATGTGAGTGAGAGCATCCACATATGTGTGTGTGAGTGTGTACACACTGGGCTCTCTGAGGGAGGCACAGAGCCTCCGGGAAGAAGCTTTGCAGCAAATACCTTATTATTCCTGTTTGTCACCACCTCCCCCCACCCACACCAGGTTCCTGGATGTGCTTTATTAATAACAGGGGTGTGTGGGATTTCAGCCTGGACCAGGATGAATGGTTTCATGGTCCTGGGTGGGGCTGCCGACGTGAGAGCTTGAGGACACGCGGTATCAGAGCTTAGCCTCTGGGAGCCTCACTGGTGGACTGCAAAGCCCAGCTCCACCAATTCTTAGCTGGGTCACCGAGGGCAAATTACTGAACCTCTCTGCACCTCAGTTACCTTATCTGCGAAATGGAGACAATGATACCAGCTACCTCATGGGCTTGTTGTGGGGATTAGATGGGGTGAAACATGCAAAGCCCATAGAACACCTCCCAGGTAGCACTCAATGCAGGTGATGGAGCAGAGTGGGGGTTGGATAGGTGGAGGGCAGAATGCTCCCTGGGGGCCAGGCCGGGAGGCTGCCGCTGTCCAAGCCAGCGACCCAGGCTGGCTCCCACAGGACAGTGGACACCTGCTTGTGAGTGTGGGCTTGCACCATATCTCCCTTGAAAGAAAACCCTTCCTTCTTGCTTGAAGGGCAGATGGAGTCCAGATAGCTGTTCTTTTCAGATTTCTGAAAACCTCAAAGGTAAGGACTTTTCTGCAGGAAAGGCAAGGAGACCAATTTCCATAAGGTGCATCTCCCAGGGGTGCCTGCAGCTGCCCTGATGGTGCCAGGGAAGGTGGGCTGGGAGTACCTGGCCAGGCTTTGCTGTGGGTGACGTGCAGACAACAGTCACCAGGCCAGGGCCTCTGGGGACCTCTGCCCCCTCGCTGCTCCCCTCTTAGACCCTCCACTCCCTCTGAGTCTCCCGGGGGCCTGAGAGACAGTCATGCTCAGAGTGAGCCTCTGGGATGCCTGAAACCACCCGCTGAGTGGCAGCCGGAGATGCGCTGTCCCTTGGGAGGGGGCTCTGGTGCTTTCCTGGGCCCGGGGTGTCCAGCTGAACCTGAATTTATAGGATTGGGTCTTGGAATCCGCCTTTGTAACTTTGTAGCTTCCCTGATGCATGTTCAGCTTTTAGAGCTGAATCTAAATCTAGAGTGTGGATCCGATCACCTCCTGAACTTTCCTGATGGGGAGACCGAGGTATCTAGAGGGGAAGAGACTCAGCTACAGTCACGGGGCTGCAGAGGGGCAAAGCCGAGTCTCCTGATGCTCCCAGCTCAAGTTTCCTGCCTCATCGGGCATGCTTTCTGTAACGTGGAATTTTCCGTAGGGACACAGATCAATTTTATGGCAGGAGCTCTCAGAAACCAGTATCCTCTGCCAGAGATTCAGGCCATCACAGCTCTACGGGAAGGAGGGTGTCCTTGGGGTATGGGGTGTCTGCCGTGCCCCTGCCCCCACCCCCAGATCCTCTGTGTCTGTTACTTTTCTGCCTATCAGATGCCAATAGGGCCTGCTCGCTGACTGTGTCCCTGAAAGCCTGTCACAAAGCAGGCTTTGGGAGGATGCTGGACACAGAAGCGAGTGGGGAGAAGCTGCCTTTGAGCCCATGAACCCAGATGGGCACTGCCGGGTCTGCAGAGGGACGGAGGGTGGGAGTTGCAGATGCCAAGGGGACTTTGTAGCTCAGTGCTCCTTAAGCTTCCCCACAGGGGCTGCCATGTCCTGCTTCTCCCCTGCCTGAGGTTTGGAGTCTCACACCGGAAGGTTCTTTTTCTTGGAGGGAACCAGATCCAGAGGTGGTGTCTTTTGTTTTTTGGGATGTGTCACACAATGTGTGGGACCTTAGTTCCCTGACCAGAAACTGAACCTGCATCCCTTGCAGTGGAAGTGTGGAGTCCTAACCACTGGACCACCACAGAAGTCTGGGAGGTGTTGTCGTTTGTTGCCTGTGGAACGAGGAAACACTTTCTGGATATTTCCTCCATCACCAACAAGGATAATACTGATGTTGAATCCATTTATCGAGATTTACAAGCAAGAGCCTATGCTAAAATCGTTCATGCCATATAGGACAAGTCAACACCCTTATTATCACTAATAATGTTGTTAGACAAGTGATAGTAATTGCTGATGTTTTGGGCACTTGCCCTGTACTAGAAGCCAGGCACCGGCCCAAGTACTGTGCATGGATGATTTCATCTCACGAATAGATTTTACATTATTGTAATTATCTGTTATTGTTCTATGTTATGGATGAGGAACATGAGGCTCAGAGAGGCAGACTGTCTAAAGTCACACAGTCACACCCAGGGGTGCTGGCCCTGGAACCCAGCTTTCTGTACTGAGGTCTTAATCATAATGTCAACCTGTCTTCCAAAGTTATCTCTGGCCTTTAAGACATTTCCCCCTAAAAGATATGTGGTTATTCGCTCCCTTGTCTAAAAGTTTTAGCTTTCTTTGCACCCAGAGTCTGGTTCTTGCCTCAGCTCGTTAGAGCCTGAAGAGCCTGGACTTTCTTTATTGGAGGCAGATGTGACAGCTCAAAAAGACAGACATGGCAGTGGCCCTTTTAAAAATAAATCATGCTGGTCATCACACGATTTTGCCGCATCCCTTATCTGAGCTCAGTTTTCCATCCTGATCAACAACTTGGTACCACGATGTGAAGACTGTGGTTCGGAAAGGCTAGAAACAGGATTCTCGAGTAGGTTGTTTCAAGGAGAAGAGCAAACCACGAGAACAAAAGATGGACGAGGAGGAGCGAACGCTGAAAAAGTTTAGGAAACAAAGACCCCGAGGTCCTAATAGACCACCAGCTGACCGTTAGCAGGTGGCTCCTGTTTTAAACATCTATTTAGCAAGGGAATATGGTAGTGGAATTGTTAAGGTGAGCACTACAAAACGGCGTCCCATCTCAAGTGTAGAATGGGCTGAGAACACCCTGCACAGCCTCTTTTTTTGATGCCATAATCACTGTTTATGGACTTATACTCATCTGTGGCCCTCCACAAGAAACTAGGTAAGAACTTAGTTTGATTTTCACTTAACTCTCAAGAAAGCGTGTCCAGGGCTGCTATTTGCTTATCCAAAATTCACACCCGTGTCTTCCTTAGCAACAGAAAACTTAAAAGTGTCAGGTGGGTCCATGGACTTTTTACAATACCACATTTCCTTGCCGCTCAGAAAGAAGCCAAGAAGATGCAAGCGAAAGTTATTGGGTGAGGTTTCTGGGAATGCTCTTTGAAGCAGGCTGACTTAGTTGGGAGGCATGCCCTTTTTTGCCTGTGCCCCATTTCTACTCCCTGCTGCCTGGAATTTGGATGTGATGTCTGGAGCTACAGTAAATACATTGGGATCATGAGGTGACCTCAAGGACAGGGTCCTCGTGTTAATGATGGCAGAGAGCAGGATAGAGGGGACTGTCATGGATGGGTTATGGAGCTGTTATATTAACCCTGGACTGGCTGCCCCTAGATTTCTTTTTACATGTAAGAAAAGTTTAATCTCTTTCTTATTCCGGCTACTGTAACTTATCACCAAGTGCAATTCTTAACTGATACCAATTTCCCACCTCTCTTCATGAATAAAGAGGAGTCTGATATGGATGTAGGAGGTACATCCCACATGAGCTGTGTATACTGGGAAGCAGAGCCTGTAGTTTGCAGGCCCGTGGGCTTGTGTCAGCCTGGTCCTCTTTGTAGGAACAGATACCCACGTGGTTTCATCTCTTAGAACTGGAAGGGGAGAATGAAGACGTTTGGTGTAGAAGTGCCCAGAGAGAGGAGGAGGAGGCAAGAACGATGGAGCATGATGGGTGGGCAGGGGAGGGCTTGGGGCTAGAGATCTGTAGAACTGTTTCTGGGAGAGGTGTGAGCCTCCAGGCCTGGGCAGTGTCCCCTCCAGGCCTGGATGACAAAGGACTGCACAGCTCTGGGAAGGGCGCAGAGCTTTGCACGTCCGCCCCAGCCCTGCCTGGCCTGCCAGCAGCCTTGCATCACAGAAGTGGGGGAGAGGGGCCCCGATGGCTGGCAGTGAGAGGCTGCTTTCTTGGAGGATGGGTCAGCTGGAGCAGGAGACGCAGGATGAGGCCAAGGAGGTGGACAGTCTGGGGCTTATACCTGAGCACTCGCAAAACACACAAGAAGGCGCTAAGATGGGCCATGTCCCTGCGAGTGTACAGCTGGGCGCGAAGATGCTTGGCAGTTTAGATATGGGTATGGATGAGACTTCATTTATAGCCTCAGACAGCTGAGTGGGTTATACTGGGAGTTGGAATTGGATGAACTTAATTAACATCATAAATCCTGCCAGGCTCCCAATGTGGTAGCCTTCTTATGACCTAGTAGAGACTTACCCCCTTGGCAAAGTTGGTTTCAGCAACTGCTCCATTAACATCCTTGAAGTTCACAGCCTTCTTTGCTGTCTTGGAGCTCGTAAATTTTCTCCGTCTGTTCTATATTTGCTTATTGAATTGGCAATTCAACTGAATGGATTTAAAGGTATATACCACTTTTATTTTTAAAGCAAAAACCTCTACCTCAGTCCAAGTAGCTCTGTCTAGGGTAGCGTTTGCCAAAGGACTCAGTCCTCAGAAACATCCCTTTGCCAACTGATGCTCATAATAAGGATCTGAAATACGTAGCGAGGGTCAGAAGCATAACAGCTAACCTCTTGCAGTTTATAAAGTCTGGTCTCTTCTCTGAGTTACTTTAATGCTCATTTTCACAGATGGAGAATCAAAGATGGGGTCTTTTTAAAAGAAATGTTGATTTATTTTTTTGCACTGGGCCTTAGTTTTGGCATGCAAGCTCTTAGCTGAAGCATGTGGGATCTAGTACCTTAACGAGGGATTGAGCTCAGGCCTCCAGCTTTGGGAGCTTGGAGTCTTAGCCACTGGACCACCAGGGAAATCCTCATGGCTGGGTCTTATTTGTGATGAGGCGGACAGTGATTGATCACTGATTAAAGGAAAAGAAATCAGGGATTTTTATCATGTTCTACTACCCTCCAAACTATTAGCATCAAAGGAAGATACACTCACTATTAGCCAAAATATGTGTTTAAATAGAATAAAAGTGTTCCTTATCTGTGAGCATCAACTATCAGCCTTGCACACCAAGTGCCTTTGAGATGTGATTTCATTTAGCACGGACAGCTTACTCAGCGTCCTTGTCTCCCACTTGCTGCTAAGTCGCTTCAGTCGTGTCCGACTCTGTGCGACCCCATAGACGGAAGCCCACTAGGCTCCCCTGTCCCTGGGATTCTCCAGGCAAGAACACTGGAGTGGGTTGCCATTTCCTTCTCCAATGCATGAAAGTGAAAAGTGAAAGTGAAGTCGCTCAGTCGTGTCCAACTCTTAGCGACCCCGTGGACTGCAGCCTACCAGGCTCCTCCAACCATGGGATTTTCCAGGCAAGAGTACTGGAGTGGGGTGCCGTTGCCTTCTCCGTGTCTCCCACTTACACTTCCTTAAAAAGCCTGATTTTCTTGCAGGCGTCCACTCCATCCCTCCGTGGCCTAAGCCTAAGCCCATTCTCGGTCACTCCTTCGAGTGACACATGGAGTCACAATGCATGGAATACACACTTCCGGGTTTCCACCAGTCATAGCCAAGGAAGCACACAACCCCGGCGTGGTCTATGGCCCCTAGACACATTACGACCGTAAACAAAAAGTCCCATCTGGGCAGGTGTGTGTGTGGCTGGCAGAGGGAGTAGGCTCGGCGATGGCAAAGGTCCTAAGGCAGCTTGGCCCAGTTGTGGGACGGGATGTGAGCACTGGCCAGCCCAGAGACCTGGAGTTGCAGAGGACAGCTGACGGCTGGGGGTGGGGCTGGGCGCCTTCCCCTGCGCCCCACTCCCAGCCTCAGGTGTGATGAGCAGGAAAGGTGTTGGGACTTCCTGGAGGGGGCTGAACTTCTCCATTTACCTTCAGTGAGTGCTGCTGAAGGGCCTTCCTGTGGCCTGCAGGGGGCAAGGCAAGGATGGAGAGAGCCTTGGCTGGAAGGAGGTGGAATGTCAGGGGGTGGCTGTGGAGCCCAGAGGCTTCTGTGCCTCGGTCGCCTGGCTGAAGCTAAAGGGGTGCAGGGGAGGGCCCAGAGGAGGAGGCAGAGGCCCGTTCACACCCCAAGCCTGCATTTTGGCTCAGTGGGCTCTGAGATTTCATGTTACTGGGAAAGCCCCAGCTTGGGGACAGCTGGCTGACCCTCCCAACCCCACGGCTCCCAGCAGGAGGCGGGCCTTCAGTGTCCTCAACAAGAATGAGGTGGGAAACTTCCCTCAGTGAACACTTTGCAAACTGTGTTCCGTGAAGCTCAAGGTATTTGTAAGAAATAATAGATACTCTGTACAGAGCTTTTGTCGTCCTGTCTACTTTGCCCCCTCTTTTGAAAGTCAGGAAGTTTATTAGTACATTCAAGGATCTGACAAGTCCTGCACCATAATGCCTGTTTGACTTGGAGTTTACCCCCCACCCTATACCCAGGAATGCCTGTAAGGTACCAGGGTTCCCTGGAATGCGGTTTGGGAAACTACACTGGAGGTAGCTCACTCTGAGGCTCTACATTTTCTTGGTAACAGGCCAGGCTTGTCACTGGAGGTGATTTATGGGCTTGTGAGCCAATTCATTAATCTGCAGGGCAGCTATCTCTGTCCACCCAATCGATCGATGGCAGCAATTTGCCTGAGGCAGTCCCTCCTGGCGATGAATTGAATGCAGAGGCCAGGGAGGGCTCAGAAGTTGGCTGGGGGAGCTTGGGGAGGAGATAGGGGGTTGGTGTTCTCCAGTCAAGTCTGTTTCTCCCTAGGCAGGCAGTAGCTAAACAGACTCCTCACGGTGGGATTTCCCTACATAGCCATCCTCAGGTGGCACCATCTGGGAACCTCGTGGTGACCGGCAGGCAAGAAGCGGTATGAGCACCTGCTGTATGCCACACACCTCACAGGTGTTACCTGCTTTCAGCCCGCGGTGGGCCTCATGGGAGCCGCATTTACAGATGGGGACAGGGAGGTTTCATCTCTTGTGGCCTGGGTCAGGGCTGAGGCTCTGTAAAAACCCTGTTGGACCCCAGGGCCCAAGTGCATCACCATCCCACGCTGCTTAGGTCCTGGCCAGTCCTCCCCTCCCCCACGAGCTTGGGAGACCAGCCTTCCCTTTGGAAACAGTTGTCATTACTCTGTTTCATGGGGGCTTTGCTGATGGCTCAGACAGTAAAGGATCTGCCTGCAATGCAGGAAACCTGGATTCGATCTCTGGGTTGGGAAGATTACCTGGAGAATGGAATAGCAACCCACTCCAGTATTCTTGCCTGGAGAATCCCATGGACAAAGGAGTCTGGCGGGCTACAGTCCATGGGGTCACAAAGAGTCGGACACAGCTGAGCAACTTTCACTATTCACTACTCTGCTTCTTAGGATTTCTTTATGGGAGAGAGACTGTTATCCCCAAACTCTTGCTTCTGTGTGGTTCTCACAGCTCATTGGGTGATGCAGAGGGGACAGAGGCCCGCGAATCTCAGGCAGGTCTTAGAAAGGCCTTCACTGATCTGGTTCCTAATTTCCTCCTGGGCGCCGTTGCCGGAGCCCCACCTCTGCAGAGCTGGGTCTGGGGGACTCTCAAAGCCTGCACCCTTCATCTCTTGAGCCTCCCTGCAGGATGGGGCCTTCGGGTCAACACCCTCCCAGGCTGTTTCTGTTCCTAAAGAGTCAGATGTTCATTCAAAAATAGAAGCCTTTCTCGGGTTGGGGGCTGGGGGCTGGGGCAGAGAAGTGAACAAAGGCATGCTCCCTGCTTTGGGGGCTGTTAAGTCTGGTGGGGGAACAAAGAGAGGACAGAGAGGGGAGTGGTCCTAGGGAACACCAGGAAGGGGGCGCCTGACCTGACCCACGGGCAGGAAGGGATTCTTTCGGGTGTAAGTAAGGAGGCTGGAGAACCAGGCACCAGAAATGGGGGCTCCAGGACCCAGGAAAAATCATGCACAGGACCTATCTGCCAAGGCCACCGCTGAACACAGGGCACCACATCTGGCCCTGCTTGTGCTCAGATACCACCCTGATCCTGCAGCCCCTACTGTCCTTGATTGTCACTGTCTTGATTCAGTTTAGGGCGGGTGTGTGTGCTGGTTGAGGCTGGGCCAGGGAGGGAGGCAGGCTGGGAGAGTGAGGGGCTGCTTCTCTGCTTCTAGAGAGGATGGTGGTCTCTGACTCTTATCCAACCTTTATGGTGAGGGATGCCCCAGAGATGGGTAGGGGGTGGCCAAAGAGACCAGTGTTGTTCTATGGCACCCAGAGTGACTCAGCTTAACTGCACCCCCATGTGGGCTCTGGACTCCCCCAGCATATCAAGGAGAAATCTGTCAAACTGCATTCTCTTGCAGCTTTAGCATGGAGCCTCACCCATTCTTATGATTTCAATGTCCCCTTGACACTGATGCCACCTCAGTCTGCACCTCCAGCCCCATCTCCATGAATGGACTCCAACCTGGGAGTCCACCGTCCTACTGTGGACAAACTCCCCACCTTGGGATGCCTTACAGCCATCTCCACCTCATCCTGCCTGGAATACAATCAGCATGGCCACCAGCCCCTCATCCCTGCCTTCAGGAATGGCCCTGTCCCCCTCCCCGCCCGAGTGGTTCAGGCAGTTTGGTGAGACTCATCCCTCCCTATCTCTTACCTTTTTTTAAAAAAAAAAAATTAATTAATTTAGTTTTGACTGCCCTCGGTCTTCATTGCTGTGTTCAGGCTCCTTCTAGCTGCAGGGAGTGGGGTCTGTTTTCTAGCTGTGGTGCTCGGGCTTCTCGCTGCGGTGGCTTCTCTTTTTGTGCTCTAGGGCACAGGCTTCAGTAGTTGTGGCCCGTGGGCTTAGTTGCTCTGAGGCATATGGAATCTTTCCAGACCAGGGAGGGATGGAAGCTGTATCCCCTGCATTACAAGATGGATTCTTAACCACTGGACCCCCAGGGAAGTCCCTCCTCCTACCTTTAAAAGGGTCACACCACGTGTGTGGTTAGGGCAAGAGGAAGGGAGAAGGGCCAGGGGTGGCAGGAGCAGTGCCAGGGCTAAGATTCAGCAAGAACCTTCTGGTAGGACCCATCCCATGGTTGTTATGATGTTGAAACATCTCTGATCAGCTGGTAAAGAGCTGCTGACCCCAGTGCTCCTCTTCTGCCCTTGAGGACACCCAACCATTTCCTCACTACTTGGTAATGATAGGGTTAATTCCAGGCACGGCTGGGGCTCAAAGACTCTGCTCCCAAGTGGCATTCTGATCAGCTGGTGACTGAATCCTGTATATTACCCCTGGTGACTCTTGGATGAAGAAAGGAAAGGTTATTTTCTCAGAAATTTCCTATAGACCTCCTTGTCTGGTGGGTCAGTTTGGCCCCTATGGCCATTCAAGCTGCAAGGAGTCTGGGAAGGCTCGCCTTTGGTTTGCAGGGTCTCTAACAGAGGAAGTCAGGGAAAAGGAGGTTTGAGGGAGCTGACACTATCGGCCTTCTTTCCTTGACAGACTGATCTCTTATTATCCAGTCAACCCGCCCTCCCACCCCCACCCCCACCTATTCATCCCTAAGTGCAGCATGTGGGATCTAGTTCCCTGAACAGGGATGGAACCCAGGCCCTCTGCACTGGGAGCGGAGCCTTAGTCACTGACTGGATCACCAGGGAAGTCCCAAGCCTTTCATTCCTTACTCTTCTCTTGTTCCCTTCTGCCTCTGACCAGTGGAGATCACACAGGAGGCACCAAATGGGGATTGAAGCTTCATTAAATCATTCCCGGAGAACAGGGCCTCCTGTCTCATTTGGAGATCCCACCGCAAGGCCCCAAAGCAGTTGCGCTCACCCAGGAATCCCCCAGACCCAAGCATCCCAGGTCTGGGGGACCGTGTCCCACAGGTGTCTCAGCTGAAGGATCACCATGGAATATTCCTGATCCAAAGCAGCTTGCGAATCCTGGTGTTCCCAGAGGCCCCGGGGCGGGAATGTATCTTTTCCCATGAGCATCTGAATTCTCTGGGGCTTCCCAGGTGGCACTAGTGGTAAATAATCCACCTGCCAATGCAGGAGACAAGAGAGATGAGGGTTTGATCCCTCGGTCGGGAAGTGGCAACCTACTCCAGTAATCTTGCCTGGAGAATCCCATGGACAGAGGAGCCTGGCAGGCTACAGTAGATTGGGTCTCAAAGAGTCGGACAAGACTGAAGTGACTTAGTACGCCTGCACTGAATTTTCTAGGATTTGAGCAATGTGAGTTATTTCTACAGAGACTGCAGAAACCTTCCTTTCTGCCCCTCCTGTGTCTGCAGCAGAGGGTCAGGCTTCCAGAGTCTATTTCCACCCAAGGTTCCTTCCCGCTGACGTTCCCAACTCTGGAAGCAATTGGAATCACAATTACACCAATGCTCAGGCCCCTCTTTGGGTAACTCAGATGAATCCATCTGGGATGGGATGCAGGGAGCATATCAGTGTCTTAGTGAAGTTCTCAGATGCATGGAGCAGCTGGAATTGAGAACTGGGGCTTTTCTGTGGGCTCAGCGAGGATTTTAAACATCAAAACCACCTTGGTCCTTTCTTTTCCTTGTTTGCATAGTCTTACACTCTTTGTCGTGTTATAAAGTGAAAGTGAAATTGCTCAGTCGTGTCCGACTCTTTGCAACCCCAGGGACTGTATGTAGCCTACTGGGCTTCTCCATCCATAGGATTTTCCGGGCAAAGGTACTGGAGTGGGTTGCCATTTCCTTCTCCAGAGGGTCTTCCTGACCCAGGGATTGAACCCAGGTCTACCTGCACTGCAGGCAGACGCTTTACCCTCTGAGCTACTAGAGAAGTTGTTGTGTTATAGAGCCTTCCTTTTTAAAAAATTATTTTCTTTATTACGGACCCCCAGTTAAAGTAGGTGAAGTAATAGATAGAGTTTGGGTCTGAGTTCCAGTCATGGTGGACCCATGGACTCCTCCTGAGGTTACTTCCCCAGCTCCCGAATGTACAGCTGGAGGAGACATTCTTGGGGACAGGTGGACTCCTCACCTAGCCCCTCTGGCTTCTGAAGAAAGAGACGTTGAGGATGGAGGGCGAAGTAGAAGTCTCTGGAGCTTCCTCTCCACCCCCTGGAATGAATAGTAAACCAGATCAGTGTGGATCCCTGGGCAGTTTTCAAGATCAAAGGCTTGAGGGTTACAGAGGAAGTGATTCCTTGCGCACCCCATTTACCTTGTCTGTCGCTCTGCACAGAAGGTGGATGGATCTTGGGGACTCTCTGGGTGAACTTCATCAGGTGGTGACTCCAAATACAGGTGCTTTTCCAGGTAGAGTTTTCACAGAGCAAAGGAGCTTGCCCCTGGTCCCTGGAAGCAGCACTCGACCTGCCAGATGCTTTGCTTCTCTCTACGGATTTCCAAGGCCCGCCCGTGGCAGTTTGCTCCTGCCTGTCCCCTTCCCAGGCTTGCCTCAAGGTCAGATCAGCTCTCCTGCTTTCTTTCTTCTTTTTTTAAAGATAATTTTATTTATTTGTTGGCTGTGCTAGATCTTCGCTGTTGCGCAGGCTTTTCTCTAGTTGTGGCGAGCCGGCTTCTCATTGTGGTGGCTTCTCTTGTTGCAGAGCACAGGCTTTTAGCCACGTGGGCTTCAGGAGTTGCAGCACGTGGGCTCGGGAGTTGCGGCTCCCGGGCTTTAGGGCACAGGCTCAATAGTTGGGACGCACGAATTAAGTTGCTCCGCGGCATGTGGGGTCTTCCCGGACCAGGGATCGAACCCGTGTCTTCTGCGTTGGCAGGTGGATTCTTTTCCACTGAGCCACCAAGGAAGCCCCAACTCTCCTGCTGTCTGCCGCAGTGTGGTCGGCAGAGACCCCCATCCCTAACGACCAGAAGAACATGACGCTGGTCCTCTACCTGGATGCTGGCTGGTGTGCTGCTTGGGCCCGGGGAGCAAGTGCTTCTTAGATGCATGAGTAAGACATGTGCAGGTGAGATGGAAGAGACCAGCCTCATAAAAATTCAGGGGCCAGCTGCCTCAGTAAGGTTTCTGGGGATCCAGGGGTCAGGATATCCTTCCAAGGTGAAATAAAAGTTGCCGCACCTTGCACCACCCACCACAAAAAGGATGGAGATTTGCTTTCTTTCCTTTTTCATATGCTATTTATTTATTTTTAATTGAAGGATAATTGCTTTACAATATTCTGTTGGTTTCCGCCATACATCTGCATGAACTACTCATAGGTATACCTATGTCCTTTCCCTCTTGAACCTCCGTCCCAGGTCCCAGCCTGTCCTACCCCTCTGGGATGGAGATTTTCTTTGTCAAACCCGGAGGCAACATTACCACATTTGAGTTATGCTGATTGTTTACTGAGTGAGCCCAAAGGTGTCCCACGGCACTCCGAGTGCGTGTGAGGAGCGGAACGCTGCTGGAGCTGCTGGCAAACCTCGGCAGGAGAGCCACGCACAGGCCCCCAGGACTTGGGAGCAAACCCAAACCCAAAGCCAAGGAGCACTCCCTGTTCTCCTTTAAGCATCCCCTGCTGTCCGAGGGCGGGGCAGAGGCTGAACACTGGGCATCACGTGGCCACGCGGCTGGGCTTCTGTCTCAGGCCAGGTGCCCCCGAAACAGACTTTGGGGCAGAGATTTGTGGACAGGAGGTTTCTTGGGGAGTACTCTTAGGAATAATCCCTGGGAACTTCCCTGGTGGTTCAGGGGCTAAGACTGTGCTGTCAATGCAGAGGGCCCGGGTTCAATCCCTGGTTGGGGAACTAAGCTCCCACATACTATAGCTAAGAGTTAGCACGCCACAACTAAAAAAGATCGTTTGTGCTACAACTAAGACCCGGTGCAGCCAAGTTAAATAGATACATAAATATCAAAATAAAAAAGAAATAAGCCCTGTATGGCAGTGAGGAAGGGAAATTGGGCAGAGGGAAATGCTGAACTTTTCCTACTGTTCTTTGGGTTCATGGGGCCGTTCCCTTCTCTAGTCAGTCCTAAAGGAAATCAACCCTGAATATTCACTGGAAGGACTGATGCTAAAGCTGAAGCTCCAGTACTTTGGACACTTGATGTGAACAGCCGACTCACTGGAGAAGACCCTGATGCTGGGAAAGATTGAGGGCAGGAGGAGAAGACAGTGGCAAAGGATGAGATGGTTGGATGACACCACTGACTCAATGGACATGAGTTTGAGAAAACTCCAGGAGATGGTGAAGGACAGAGAAGCCTGGTGTGCTGCAGTCCATGGGGTTGCAAAGAGTCAGACACGACTGACCGATTAATCAGCAACAAGAGGTTGAACTACAATGAAGCAGCAACAGAAGGCTCAGCCAGTCCCAGGGAAGCTCTGGAACTGGGCTGGCCTTTCAGCGAGGTCCCACATTGAGGCAGGGGAGCTGGGCCATCATCTTCTCCACTGGCCTGGCAATCAGCTTCAAGCTTCCTCCAGGGTGGAGTCATGTCCTTGGGTGGAGGCCAGTCCTGGACTGACTTAGCTGTGAGCTATTAATTAGTAAGCACTGTCCCTGTGGCTGGGGAACAGAGGAATCAGTCCTGGAGGTAGGGGCCCTGCTGAATAGCTCAGCATCTTCTAGAGCATCCAAGTGGAAATTGGGTGTCCTCAGACCCACTAAACCAAGAGGTAGCACTTGCGGCAGGACCAGCTCCCAAGTGGGGATGTGCTTAGCACAAGGATACTGCACGCGCACGTGATCCGTCTGCTTCCATGTTGACGCCAGACTCAGTCTCCCCCGATCTGCACCTGTGGCCTTATGAACACTTGATCGAAGAGAAAATATTTGTGAACCTGGTTTACACATCTGTGTGCTGCGTCGTCAGTCATGTCCGACTCTTTGCGACCCCGTGGACTGTAGCCCACCGGGCTTTTCTGTCCATGGAACTTTTCTGGCAAGAATACTGGAGTGGGTTGCCATTTCCTCCTCCAGGGGATCTTCTGGACTCAGGGATCGAACCCACGTCTCCCATGTCTCCTGCACTGCAGGCAGATTCTTTACCACTGAGCCACCGGGGAAGCTGGATGATTCTGCCTCATGTTCTAACATTGACTGGAAGCAAATGCCTGCAGCGTTGTGGCCCCGTCCAGGGTTGCCCTGAAGAACATGGTGAAAGGAAATCCTTCTGGGTGGCAGACATTCAAGCAAAACACTGAGTTTTCCACTTTTTTTTGGACTGATGGGAAGCCAGAACTCTGGACCTAGAGTACTTCATGTGCAGCTGCTAATGGTTTAGTTCCAGGAGGCCAAATCCAGCCAGCGTCTGATTTTGTAAATCACGTTTTATTGGAGCACAGCCACATCCGTTTGCTTGCTTTCTGTCTCTGCTGCTTTTTTCATGTCATTACAATACAGCTGAGTAGTGGTGATGGAGAACCTCTGGCCCACAAAGCCTGAAATATTTATAACTTCGTAGAAAAAGTCTGCTAACCCCTGGTCCAGCGGAATGACCAGAGCTTTGGAAAGAACTGGAAGATGGGTGATGAAGAGGTGAGAGAGAGGGACTTCCCTGGTGGTCCAGTGGTTAAGAATCGCCTTCCAATGCAGGAGACACCGGTTCTATCCCGAGTCAGGGAACGAAGATCCCACATGCCATGGGCAACTGTGTGCCACAACTAGAGAGCCCAGGTGCCCCAAAAAGACCCAATGCAGCCAAAAAACAAGGAGGTCTGGGTAAGAAATCAGTGATGGGACTTCTCAGGATGGGCAAACTACCCTGACAGCTCCCAAGGGGTGCCCCCCACTGCAGACGAGGCTCTTAGGAGTCAGGTGGATGGAATGACATGGGACGGAAGGAAAGGGTTTCTCTGCGGATGTCCAGGGCTCTTTCCCCCCTGGTCAGTGCCTGCTCACACAGAGCACATTCACGTGGCTATGGTGTTTCCTCTGGGAGAGATACATGTTCTGGAGACAGATTTGCCTTCCTTGGCCATCCTGCTTCTGCCAGCGCCAGCACTGTGGACTCCACAGGTACTTCATTTACTGCCATGGTACAGGATTACTCGTGAAACATGAAACAAGGAATTTGTTTCATGGCAAAAGAAGGGTGGCAACGGCTTTATGTTCGTGGGGGCTCTCTGGCCTTGCCAAATACATTACCACCCAGAAGCCGCAGCCTGGGGAGACCGTGGGATGGTCTCTGAAGGCTCACTTAGATGTCACCCTGAGAGGATGGAGCTTTTCCTTACAGGATGCTGTATCTGACTGACCCCGGGACCCACTTCGGGGGTTGTTTTTCCATGGCTGGAATACAAGGGTCAAGGAATCGAAGGATGGAGTGAGAATAGTTTTCCTCATCACCCCTAATATCTCAGGTTTTTTTTTTGTTTTGTTTTGTTTTTTTTGCTTCTCCTCCCAACAATTCTGAATTCTGCTGGTTTGGTGTCTTTAGTTCCCAAGGACAGACTGCTTCTTTCAGGGGATGTGATTAGTTAGTGAACTGAGTTGGCCCCCCTGGGCTCCTCTCCTACTAACCAACAGGCAAAGGGGGTTATTTTACTCTGCTCTTGGGGTTACTGAGTCTGATCACCAAGGGGAAACTGGGTTCCTGCTCTGTAATGCACATTTCTTCTTTGTTCTTTCTCCTCCTTTTCCTGATTTTATCATTATTTGACAAGCTGGAGGTTTATTTTGATGCTTTCGAATTGTGGCGCTGGAGAAGAGTCTTGAGAGTCTCTTGGACAGCAAGGAGATCAAACCAGTCAATCCTGAAGGAAATCAACCCTAAATATTCACTGAAAGGACTGAAGCTGAAGCTGAAGCTCCAATACTTTGGCCACCTGTGCAAAGAGCCAACTCATTGAAAAAGACCCTGATGCTGGGGATGATATGAAGGTGGGAGGAGAACAGGGCAACAGAGATGGTTGGATGGCATCATCGACTCAATGGACATGAGTTTGAGCAAACTCCAGGAGGTCGTGAAGGACAGGGAAGCCTGGTGTGCTGCAGCCCATGGGGTTGCAAAGAGTTGGACACAACTTAGTGACTGAGCAGCAATAACAACAAGGTTAATTTTCTAATTTATGTAGCAGAATTTTCAGATGGGGTTGCAACAAAATTAGCAAGAAATTAGCAAGTCCTGGAGGAGAAATTAGCAAGTCCTGGGGACTGAGGGTGTGCTTGCTTTTGGCGATGAACATGGTGTCTGTTAGGACTTTCGTCCTCCCGTTTAGGGGAGAGGATGAGCTTGCATGAAGGATCGTTTCACCTTGCTATGTTACCAGAGAGTTGTTTTTTGTTGTTGTACGGAAGTTCAAATGTGAACAGGGAGTGTATATGGATGCCGAATAGGCAAAGGCTAGACGTCACTCATCATCAAGTTAGCGCCTTTCAGCTTCATATCTACCCTTCAGTACTCGTCTATGATGTGATGCCGGCCGGGCTGGGACTCTGGTCCCCCTGGGGATGTTGGAAGGAGTGACTACGAGGCTGGAGGGGAAAGAGTTTTGCTCCCTCCTGTCCCTGTGAGCATCGCCTCCACAAACCCTTCACCCCAGCAGCAGCTGTTCCTTTCTGCAATAGTGCTGGGCCCAGTCGTGGTTTTTCCAGCGTGTTAACTCCGCCTACATAGCAGGGGTCTGTGCAGTAAAGGTTTAACTCAGCAGAAGAGCGGGAGAGGGCTGCTGCAAGCCTGCCTGAGCCAGAGAAACTGGCCTTGACCAGCTCCTGGGGGCTAATCCTTGGGTCCTCGGACTATCCTTCCTGATAGAGTATCTTTGTTCATCTGGGGTCTCAGGCCTGCTAGCTAGTTTCTGCCAGCAACGTTTTTGGTGGCTGTTTTTGTTCTCCTGGGGCCCTGGCCACACTGTGTTAGTATGGGATCTAGGGAGGCTGTGCATGAGTGGTTAACTTCAGCCATGTGGGTGCTGCCTGCCCGCAGGACTGACCCCCAGTACAGCTCTCAAGGCTCGGTGAGCTCCCCGCTTGGCAATACTTCAGATGTTGTCCCAGGTTGTTAGTGGGAGAATTCAACACTGTCCTTTCTCCAGTTCGTGCCCCATTAAATTCTCCACCAGGAGAAGACAGCTGGAAGCTCGCACCTGGTTTTTCTTTGATCTTGCCCTATTTGCCTATTTCCTTTGCTGACTTTCATCCTTCCCCTTCTGCCCCCAAACCCGAGCAATCTGTACTCACACTTCTGCATTCTTTTTCTAAGGATACCCCCAGACCCACGTTGAGTGAGGTTCAGGCTGCAAACGCTAGCTCCCCAAAGCCCCTCCCTGGCCTTTGGAAGGGGCCGCTCCAGGGAGGGGACTGTTGACGTCAGGGTGAATCCTGCTCTTTCCCATGGCCAAAGTCCCTAGAGCTTGCACAACTGAAATTCCAGTTGTGTTGAGTGAGCTGGCTTAGAAATTGAACAAAAAGGGAAAACAGACAAATGTGCAAGTGAAAATCCACTTTATTCCAACTGCCTCCTGGGGCCTGTGTCTCCAGAAAACTTTGTCCCTAGAGGTCAACTGCCACTCACTCAAGCCTGAGCTCTATCTTAGCCCGGGGTTCTGTCTGTGCTTGCAGAGTTCCTGGACAAGTCTCGACCTATCCTAAGATGAAACCCTTTCCCCATATGTGGTGTTTTTCTTTCTTCCTGAATCCTTCCTTATTTCACCTGACATTATCCGCCCTGGCACACCCTTCCATATCAGCAGTGACTGTAATAAATGCCAGTCACATTCTGTGCAGACTCAAGGCCTATGGATGACCAGAACAGGGTCCCTTCCACGTGGTACTGGGGCACCGGAATCCCAGTCCCTGTGAGTCACTGTGCAGAGAGAGAAAGAGGTCGCTGAACGTCACTCAGCATCACTCCAGCTCTGAGAATGGACCCAGGGACCCAAGTGAGTCTCACAGCCTTTTAGTGGAAGCTTGGTAGCTTCTGGACTGTGGAGTCAAGGGTCTCTGCCAGCCCTTCTGAATCGAGCCTCGTCTTCACCGGCAGGTGGTGCAGGCTGATTTCCTGGGGCTCGGGCAGGTTCAAGGAGGGGTGGGAGCAGACCCCCATCTTTCAGTGTGTGGTACTGGGCCTGGGGAACCAGGCTGTACAGGATGACTCCCTGAGAAGCCAGGTCAAAGGAGTCTCTCTAAGACTTTGTGAGCGGGGAGCGGAGTCTCACCTGTGGAGGTCCCACTACCCACTGGACTATCCCTTTCTCACCCTGAAACTTTGTACACTCTAGCCCTTCAGCCTAGAGGGCCCTTCCTCCAGGTCTTGGCTTATTAAACTTCTGTTGACCCTTAAGCAGAGACATCACTTGGCCAACAAAGGTCCATCTAGTCAAAGCTATGGTTTTTCCAGTAGTCATGTATGGATGTGAGAGCTGGACCATAAAGAAAGCTGAACGCCGAAGAATTAATGCTTTCGAATTGTGGTGCTGGAGAAGACTCTTGAGAGTCCTTTGGACTGGAAGGAGATCCAACCAGTCAATCCTAAAGAAAATCAACCCTGAATATTTATTGGAAAGACTGTTGCTGAAGCTGAAGCTCCAGTGCGTTGGCCACTTGATGTGAAGAGTCGATTCGTTGGAAAAGACTCTGATGCTGGGAAAGATTGAAGACCAGAAGCGAAGGGGGTGACGGAGGATGAGATAGTTGGATGGCATCACTGAATCAATGGACATGGGTTTGAGCAAACTTTGGGAGATAGTGGAGGACAGAGGAGCCTTGAGGGCTATAGTCCACGCGGTTGCAAAGACTCAGATGTGACTTAGTGACTGAATAACAACAACGACAACACTTCAAGAGTCTGCCTGGATACCACTTCCTCCAGGAAGCCTTCCACACTTCCAGGATGGTTGGGTGTCCCTCTCTCTATTCTTATACACCCTTCCCATTTCCCTGGCTCATTCCATGTATTCAGTTATTTTATTTTCTTTCACAACCTTTTCCAATTTATATTCTCTAGCTGTAGTTTATACATTCTCATTAAGCCACCTCGAATCCCATCTGGAACAAGGCTGGATGAGGCCAGATATGCCCGCTCTCTGACCACTGAGTTTGATATAAATCATCCATAGCCTGTGTCCTCTGACTGACAGATCTCATGATTAGCTCTGCAGGTACCCCACATCCCTTGACCTCTGCAAGCTTGGGGGGAGAGGAGGACCAGCTGCCTAAGAAACGTGACCCTCTCTCAAGTTGCTGCCATGAAACATCTGTCCAGGAAAACATCCTTTCTGGAGAGTCGTGCAGTGCTTCTGAAATGAAATTGACACCTTAGCTTGGCTCACAGGTTTAGCTCACCTGGGAACTGGCAGAAAGGAAGCTCTGGTGGTGGAAGGGTGGGTAGTGCAGGGTTAGGGTGAGGTAAATGAGGGGTCAAGAGTCCGGTAATTCAAGGAGGTGCTCATGTGAAGAGCTGACTGTTTGGAAAAGGCCCTGATGCTGGGAGAGAGGAGAGGTGGGGGACAGAAGATGAGATGGTTGGATGGCATCATCGACTCACTAGCCACAAGCCTGAGCAAACTCCAGGAGACAGTGACGGATAAGGAAGCCTGGCGTGCCGCCGTCCATGGGGCTGCAGAGAGTCAGACAAACCGAGGGATAAACGAACACGTTCAGAGCCCCGCCCCACAAGAGGCCCCTTCCCTCCATGTGGCCTCACCCCAGACAAAGGCCCTCAGCTTTTTGCCCAGGCTCTGCCTGTCTCAGGATGACGGTGAGAACGTCTACTTCCTTCAGGGTAGCTGATGTCAGCACATGTCACTGGCGTGGAACATTCCCTGAGTCTGAGTAATCTGCTTTTGAGTCACATCCCATAAGGGACAGTCTAAGCCAATCCAGTTCCTTTTACATCCTTCCCTCTTTGGTGGCAAGTCTTCCCAGCTTTGCATTGCTGGTTTCTTACCAAATTCCTACGAGCAACAGTTTCACACACACACACACACCCTCTGCAAAACAAATACAAATAGATGGGTCAGATGAATTTGAACCCTTCATTCATTTGACAAATATCTACTGGGCGTGTTCTCAAGGGAATTTCCTCCCTCCTCCCCAAACCTCCACCCCCTGCCGCCCAAGGTTGTATTTCAGTGGAGGAGACAGACTGAATACAAGGTTAAGAGGTAAACTGTATTATAGGTGAGACAATAGTAAGTGATAGAGATAAAGCCCCATTAGAGAAGGGGGTGGAGGTGCTGGGCTGCGTGGTGCTGAGAGGAAGGGAAGCAATGGAAGAGGGCCGTGGGCTGAGCCAAGCAGACAGCAGGGGACACACTGCAGGGAGAGGGCAGGGTCTCTGCAGGGCTGGGGGGAGGTGGCAGGCGCGGGGCAGGGGCAGCAGGAGGCTGGCATGGCTGAAATAGCGGAGGTGAGGGGAGACAGGGACAGAAAGCTATGTGGGCCTTGGATTTCCATGAGGATTTTGGCTTTTTAAAATTTTTAATTGAACTATAGATATATATATATATATATATATATATATATATATATAGCTGATTTCCAAAGTTCTGTTAGTTTCAGATGGATGTATGTAGGATGAAGTGGATCATACATATACATACATCCAACTCTCTTTCTTTTTTTAGATTCTTTTCCCATAGGAACCATTACAAAGCATTAAGTAGAGTCCCTCTGTCCTATATGGTAGGTTCTTATTAGTCGTCTATTTTATATACAGTGATGTGCACGTGTCAGTCCCAATCTCAACTTGCTCCCCATTTCCTGGTCACCACAAGTTTTTTTTTTTACATCTGCGACTCTACTTCTGTTTTGCAAATCAGTTCATTTGTAACCTTTTTAAAAAATATTCCACATATAAGCGCTATCATATATTTGTCTTTCTGTCTGACTTACCTTGCTCAGTATGAAAGAGGACTTTGGCTTTGACTCTGGGTGTGATGCTGGCCCCGGGGAGAGTTCAGAGCAGAGGCAGGACGTGATCTGACTTGTGTTTTAACAGGATCCCTGGATGCTGTGAGGAGCGCAGGCCAAAGCTAGGCATTAGAAGGGCCCTAGAGTCCTCTGGTGAGAGGGGACAGTGGCTAGGACAAGGGTGGGGGCATAGATTTTGATGGCACCTGGATGTGGGGTGCAGGATAAGGGGAAGAAGTGAAGCTTGTTTACTGAGGCAAAATTCACACAGTATAAAAGTAAATGGGGCTGCCCTGGTGGCTCAGTGGTAAAGAACCCACCTGCCAATGCAGGAGACTCGGGTTCGATCCTGGGGTTGGGAAGATCCCCTGGAGAAGGAGATGGCAACCCACTCCAGCATTCTTGCCTAGAGAATCCCATGGACAGAGGAGCCTGTCAGGCCACAGTCCACGGGGTCGCAAAGAGTAGTACATGACTTAGCGACTAAGCAACAACAATGCAATTAACCATTTTCCAGTGTACGACTCAGCGGCCTTTAGTACATTCACAGTGTTGTATAGTCATCACCCGGATCTCGTTCCAAATCATCTTCCTTATCCCGAAAGGAAAACCCTGCATGCATTAAGCAATCACTCCCCGCGTTCCCTCCCCTCAGCTCCTGACAACCACGAGTCCGCTTTCTGTCTCTATGGATTTACCTGTTCTGGGTGTTTCTTATTCATGGAATCAATAGGCTGGCCTTTGTGTCTGGCTTATGTCACTCTGCATAATGTCTCCCAGGTTCATCTGTGCTGTAGCCTGTGTCATAATTTCCTTCCCTTTCCCCTTCCTTGTTTCTGGCCGCGCTGCCCAGCATGTGGGATCTTAGTTCCCAGACCAGGAATCGAACCGATGCCCCCCGCATTGGAAGCACAGAAGCTCAACCACTGGACTGCCAGAGAAGTTCCTACAATTTCCTTCCTTTTTAAAGCTGAGTAATACACTATTGTATGGTTACACCGCATTTTGTCAATCCATTCATCTATTGATGGACTTTTGAGTTGCTTCCACATTTTGGCTCCTGTGCACAGCGCTTCTATGAACACTTATGTACAAATTTTTGTTAGAACACTGTTTTCGATTCTTTTGGGTATATTCCTATATGTGGAATTGATGGGTCATATGGTAACTCTATGCCTAACTTTTTGAGGAACTGCTAAACTTTTTTTCCACCGTGGCTGCATCCTTTTGCAATCCCATCAGCAGTGTGTGAGGTTCCACTTTCTCTGCATCCTCGCCAACATTTATTATCATCTGTTGCCTGTTTACATGATAGCTGCCCTAGTGGGCGTGAAGGGGTATCTCATTGTGGACTTGCATTTCCCTGATGACTAATGATGCTTGAGCATCTTTTCTTGTGCTTTTTGGTCATGCGTGGAGCCAAAGTGAGGGTCTGAGTTAGCAGAGTGTGGAATTGTCGATAAGTGAGACTGTGAAGGCGGTGGGAGGCGAGCTCAGTTTGACAGGTTAAACTTTATGTACCTGCTTGAGCCCCAGTGGAGCCGTGGGACTGGCAGCTGGCTGTGAGTCAGGCGTGCAGGGGGAGGCCTGGGCTGAGGTGTCAACTGGGATGTGATCAGCGTATGGTGGCATTGAAGCCACAAGACGCAGCAGGGGCACCCGCAGCAGAGGCTGGGCCATGAGGAAGGAGGAAAACCAGCTGAGCAGCAACCTGGAGGCCCAGCGGAGGAGGCCCTTCAGGACGGGAGAGGGAGCGGCAAGGAGCTGGAGGTGCGATACCACAGGGCTGACTATCGACTTGCTAACATGGGATCGATCGAGCGACCTTGAAGAGCGGCTGGGCTTCTGAGCCCGCCTGGAGCGGGTTTAGGAGAGGGTGGGAAGAGGGCAGAGACCAAGCCTCCGAGGGGCTTTGAGGGAAGGGAGGAGAGAAATGAGCTGGCACTTGAAGAGGGAGCGAGATCAAGAGGAATCTTTAGAACGCAAGGCGGGAGGGTGAGCTGCTGACGAGAATGCTTGAACAGAGGACAGACATGGATGCCGAAGGAGGGGGAGACTTACCGGAAGGATGTCCTTGAGCCCGAGGGAGGGGACAGGCTCTGGTGTGCACTGGAGGATAGACAGATCCTCGGAGAACCGGGAGAGAAGGCTGCGAGGATGTGCAGGTGGGCGCTGAGGAAGTTCTCAGTGAAAAAGGAAGCAAGGGGGCAGGCTGAGAGGAAGGGAGGGAAGGATGAAGTAGCCACTGGGTGGGAAGGGGATTTGCCCCGACCAGGGCAGTAGAGCCGGGCAGCACCAACGGCCCACTTGAAATGATCCCAGGAATCCAGATTTAGAAGACAGTTTTCAGCGTGCATAACCTGCAGAGATGCAGCTCTGCTCCTTGGAAAGTTAATTGTTTACATTTGCAAACAGAACCCTTTAGATGCCATAGAAAAGCCACTGAACACCTGTTTATTCTGGAAGCTTTTGCGCTACCTCCGCTTAACACAAGGTTTCTAACCTAGAGTCCACAGGCTCACTGAGGTCCTGGAGAAACACTCAAGATTCACGAGTTCTTACTTATTAATTTATTGAAATATAGTTGATTAACAATGTGTTAGTTTCTGCTGTACAGCAAAGTGATTCACTTAAACACACATATATATTTTTAATACTCTTTTCTATTATGATTTATCAAAGAATTTTGAATACAGTTCTCCCAGCTGAGCACCAAAGAATTGATGCTTTTAAACTGTGGTGTTGGAGAAGACTCTTGAGAGTCCTTTGGACAGCAAGGAGATCAAACCAGTCCATCCTAAAGGAAATCAGTCCTGAATATTCATTAGAAGGACTGATGCTGAAGCTGAAACACTAATACTTTGGCCACCTGATGCGAAGAACTGACTCACTGGAAAAGACCCTGATGCTGGGAAAGATTGAAGGCAGGAGGAGAAGGGGAATACAGAGGATGAGATGGTGGGATGGCATCACCGACTCGATGGACATGAGTTTGAGCAGGGTCCTGGAGTTGATGATGGACAGGGAAGCCTGGCGTTCTGCAGTCCGTGGTGTCACAAAGAGACGGACACGACTGAGCTGCTGAACTGAACTGAACTCTGTGCTCTATAGTAAGACCTTGTTATTTATCCATTCTATACATAAAACCTTACATCTGCTAACCCCAACCTTCCACGCCATCGCTCCCACAAATCCCTCCCCCTTGGCAACCACCAGTATTTTCTTTATGTCTGAGATTCATGAGTTTTTTTTAAACAAACATTCTTAATTTAGGGTTTCATGTTAACAATAACTTAAACACTCGATTCTGGTTCACCTGCACGACCACGTGTGAATGCACATGGCCATGTGGTTTCACGATCACCGTGTGTGTTTGTGACCATATTGGGGTATTAAATGTCACAGCTGATGGAGACAGAAGAGTCAGAGTAATGTGGGGCAGATGTATTCAGGCAGCGGTTCCAGTGGAGAACCATGGTGAGCCGTTCAGTTGAACCTGCTGTGCTCTTGCTGAGCAACGGGGATTTTGTTTCAGCAAAATAACCTCATCTCTTGTGTTAATTTAGTGCTGTTTGAATTTTACTGGTCATTGGTTTTGTTTGTGTTTCATTTGTATATTCACTGTGGCTTACAGTTCTGTAAGAATGGTAAACATAGCTTTTTTTGTTTGTATAAAAAGAATTTGTTCAACAAATGGCACTGGGAAAACTGGATAGCCACATTCAAAACAATGAAGTTGGACCCTTACTTTAGATCATAGACAAAAATGAACTCAAAATGGAGCATAGACCTAAACTTAATGGCTAAAACTATAAAACGCTTGGGAAAAAGCATAGGGGAAAAGCTTCAGGGCACTGGATTTGGCAATGATTCATGGACGTGACACCGAAAGCACAGGCAAAACAAAAGAAAATCAGATAAACTGGACATAAAGTGAAAACCTTTTGTGCATCAAAGGACACCAGCAACAAAGTGAAAAGTCAGCTCATGGAATGGGAGAAAATATTTGCAAACCATATATCTGATAAGAGGTTAATTATCGTTTAGTCACTAAGTCGTGTCTGACTCTTTGTGACCCCATGGACTGCAGCACGCCAGGCTTCCCTGTCCTTTACTCTCTCCCAGAATTTGCTCAAACTCATATCCATTGAGTCAGTGATGCCATCCAACCATCTCATCCTCTGTCGTCCCCTTCTCCTCCTGTCCTCAACTTTTCCCAGTATCAGGGTCTTTTCCAATGAGTTGGTTCTTCACATCAGGTGCCCAAAGTATTGGAGCTTCAGCCTCAACATCAGTCCTTCCAATGAATATCCAGGGTTGATTTTCTTTAGGATTTACTGGTTTGATCTCCTTGCTGTCCAAGGGACTCTCAAGAGTCTTTTCCAGCACCACAATTCAAAAGTCTCAATTCTAGATACTAAAGGGTTAACATCTAGTATATAAAAATAATTCCTACAACTGAACAATAAGGAAAAAACCATCCAATCAAAAATGGGCAGACATTTCTCCAAAGACAATGTACCAATGGCTAATAAGCAAATGAAAAGATGCTCAGTATCACTAATCATTAGGACAGTGTGAGTCAAAACCACAATGAGATACCACTTCACACCCATTAGCGTCCCATTACTTAAAAAAATAGAAAGAAAAAGAAGGTACCATCTGTTGGCAAGGATGTGGAGAAATTGAAATCTTGTGCACTGCTGATGTGGATGTAAAATGATGCAGCCACTGTGGAAAATGGTTTAGTGGTTCCTCAAAAAATTCAACAGAGAGTTACCATATGATGCAAGAATTCCACTGCTGGTTATATACCGGAAAGATTCGAAAACAGGGTCTCAGAGAGATACTTGTGCATGGTGTTTGACTACTCTCAAAAGCCAAAAGGTAAAAGCAACCCAGTGTCCATCAACAGATGGATGGATAAACAGTGAGGTCTATTCACGTGATAGAATTTTATTCAGCCTTAAAGAGAAAGGAAATTCTGAAACATACTACAACAAGGCTGAACCTTGAAGAACTAAGTGAAATAATACCAGTAATGCTAAGTGACATAAGGCAGTCACACAGAAAGACAAAGCCCACTTGGGTCAGGCCCCTAAGAGCCGGCAGATTCACAGCGACAGGAAGGGGAAGGGCGGGTGTCAGAGGAGGGGGAGGGGGAGATGGGGAGTTAGGGTCTAACACACGCGCAAAGTTTCAACTTGGGAAAATGGAAAAACTTTGAAGGTGGATGCTGGTGATGGTTATACACCAACACAAGAGTACTTAACGCCACTGAACCGTGTTGTCATTGTTCGGTTGCTCATTTGTGTCTGATCCTTTGTGGCCTCATGGACTGCAGCACACTGGGCATCCCTGTCCTTCACCATCTCTTGGAGTTTGCACAAACTCATGTCCATTGAGTCGGTGATGCCATCCAACCATCTCATCCTCTGTTGTCCCCTTCTCCCCCCACCTTCAATCTTTCCCAGCATCAGGGTCTTTTCCACTGAGTCAGCTTTTCACAACAGGTGGCCAAAATACACACTGAACTATACACTTCAAAATATTTGAAATGGTAAATTTAATGTTATGTCTATTTTATCATAATAAAAAAAAAATTAAATCCACCCTGAGAGGGGGAGGCTTCCAAAATCCCAGGGTTGTCTGGTCTTGGCCAGGTCTCCAGACTGAGAATGCATCCCCAGCTGCTCCTCCCAGCTTGCCTGTGCCCACGGATCACCTCACTAGGGAGACGTGGGTCCCCTCCACCTCCCCGGAGGGAACAGGGCACCTCTGCCCCTCTCCTTGGGTCAGGAGGAGACAGGACTCAGAGCATCATGGGGCCTGGCAGAAGGAGGGGGAGCAGGGGTCCCCAGGCTCTAGTTTCTGTGACTCTTGGGCCTTCACACATAGGCCGCACCAGTCTTCTCTCCCCCAGGGGCAGCCCCTGAGGATCCCTTGTCGGGGGCCTGCACCTTGCCTGGCATGCTAGGTTGAGAAGGATGAGAGAGTTCTCCAGTCTGGCTTTCTCAGCAACAAACCAGTGTTGACATCCGACCTGGTCCTGTACATACATCCTAGTCCATTCAGGACCCTTGACCTCGGCAGCCAGTCCTGAGAGAGCCCTGCATGAGCCCAGGAGAGACAGTGCAGGGTCGGCCATGCTGGTCTCTGGAGGAGAAGAGCAGGGGCAGCCTGTTCACGGCAGGGCCTCGCTGAGGTGGGGACGGTTTTCTGGGCTCTCAGCTGCCCCCTCCTCCCAATGCCCTGCTCTTTAGATGATTCCCTCCACCTGGGACATCACCCCATGAAAATCTATAGTCACCTATAATCTCTATATCATCTCAACCTATAATCTCTCCCTGGTTCTTTCTGCTTTACCTACAAACAACACCAAGGTCAACATCAGCATCAGGAACTACTGTCCACAGAGTCCATGCTGCTGCTGCTGCTGCTGCTAAGTCGCTTCAGTCGTGTCCGGCTCTATGTGACCCCATAGACGGCAGCCCACCAGGCTCTCCTGTCCATGGGATTCTCCAGGCAAGAACACCAGAGTGGGTTGCCATTTCCTTCTCCAATATGTGAAAGTGAAGTCGCTCAGTCGTGTCCGACTAGTAGCGACCCCATGGACTGCAGCCCACCAAGTTCCTGTGTCCATGAGATTTTCCAGGCAAGAGTACCGGAGTGGAGTCCATACTACATGCCAGTTTGCATCCTTACTGACAAGCCTGCGAATTTAGCAAATTACTAATCTATCTGGACCTCAGTTCCCTCTCCTGTAAAATGGGCATATAAATACTACTCCTGCAGAGCGGGTGTGAGTTGGGTCGTGCCTGGGAATGTGCCTTCAACGCAGGAGACCTAGGTTCGATCCCTGAGTGGGGAAGATCCCCTGGAGTAGGAAGTGGCAAACCCACTTCAGTATTCTTGCCTGGGGAATCCCATGGACAGAGGGGACTGGCGGGCTACGGGCTACGGTCTACAGGGTCGCCGAGAGCCGGACATGACTAAGCGACTAACACACTGGCACTGTTTGGCCTTCAGAATCCGGCGTTTCTTCCCTGATTCAGCCTCATTGCCTGGCCTGGCCATTCAGCTCGACTTCGCTCCTTTGGGTCTGCTGTGGACTCGGCAGCCGTATCATCAGGCTCCTTAGGTTGTAGGTTAAGATGTTTAATTTGGCTCCGAGGAGGCTAGAACCCTGTCCTCAGGGTCAGGTTCCCAAGCCTCAGAGCGTGGACTCATGATGACGTCTTTTGGTCCCCAGAGACATTCTTCTCTAGCTGTGTGGGAGGTTTCCATGTTCCAGACTGTGAGGGTGCCAGAGAGGAGAGGCCCCCAAGTTTCAGGAAGCTTTTGAGTGATTGTGTGACACTTAGATCTGAGAGGGACCGGGCCACTGCTCTGAGCTGCTCAGACACCATCGGGATGAGCCCTGGGAGCCACATGGAGCCCTGGGAGCCACATTTTGAGAAAGAATGATCAGCCAAAGCCAGGAAAGGAGGCTCGGAAAACAGAGTCCCACAAGGCCGATGCAGTGCGACTACATCATCTATCAGCTTTTGCTGGGTTTGTTGAGTGATCAACAACCACCAAAACAGAGTAGTTATGATGCCAAAAAGTCATCCTCTCTGCACCAGTGCTGAACTGAATCTCGAAGGCAGAGTTCTGGGTGAAGTAGAAAAGAATAACTTTATTACTTTGCCAGGCAAAAGGGGACACAGTGGGCTCATGACCTCAAAAACTGCGTGTCCCCACCCAGGGGATTTGGTGAAGATTTTTATAGCTCAGGGTCAAAGGCCAAGGTTGATGCTAAGGATCAGGGTGTATGTATGCCTTTAATCTGACCTCAGGTGGTTTCCTGATGAGCTTCTGTGGTTCTTGAGGTTATCAAACTGATCTTCTCGAATAAAGAACGCTTCATCAAGTAATTCAGTTCAGTTCAGTTCAGTTACTCAGTCATGTTCGATTCTTGGAGACCCCATGGACTGCAGCACACCAGGCTTCCCTATCCATCACCAACTCCTGGAACTTGCTCAAGCTCATGTCCATCGAGCCAGTGATGCCATCTCATTCTCTGTTGTCCCTTTCTCCTCTTGCCGTCAATCTTTCCCAGCATCAGAGTCTTTTCTAATGAGTTAGCTCTGCATCAGGTGGTCAAAGTACTGGCACTTCAGCTTTAGCATCAGGCCTTCTAATGAATATTCAGGACTGATCTCCTTTAGGATGGACTGGTTTGATCTCTTTGCAGTCCAAGGGACTCTCAAGAGTCTTCTCCAACTCCACAGTTCAAAAGCATCAATTCTTCAGCGTTCAGCTTTCTTTATGGTCCAACTCTCACATCCATCACGACTACCGGAAAAACTATAGCTTTGACTATACGGACATTTGTCAGCAAAGTGATGTCTCTGCTTTTTAATATGCTGTCTAGGTTTGTCACAGCTTTTCTTCCAAGGAGCAAGCATCTTTTAATTTCATGGCTGCAGTCACCATCTGCAGTGATTTTGGAGCCCAAGAAAATAAAGTAGTTAACATTTGTTGGGGGTTTTAGTTCTGCAGAAGAACTCAAAGATATTGTTACGTGTATCCCTTGTGGTGGAACCAAGACCCTGTCCCAAGGCTGTGCTGTTTCTGTTGCATGTGGGTTCTTAGTTCCCCGATCAGGGATGGAACCCATGCCCCCAGCATTGAAAGTGAGGAATCCTAACCACTGGACTGCCAGGGGAGTCTCCTGCGTGACTGTCTCTTGGCTGCTCCTCCTTTGTCTCTGCGTCCCCTCTCTTCTGTTTGAACCTGCCTTTTGGATCTCAGGGAAGGTCATGGAGGCTGAAGTCTATTCCCTACAAACAAGAAACAAGGGACATAGAAAGGGTCTGGAGCCAGGAGCCCCACAGTGTCCTGCTCAGTTTCAGCTGTAACAGCAAAAGTTTGTTCCTGCTCACAGGCTTTCTCTAGCTGTGGCGGGCAGGGACTACTCTCTAGGTGTGGTGCGTGGGCTCCGCGTTGCGGTGGCGCCTCTTGTTGCAGAGCACAGGCTCTAGAGTGCGTGGGCTTCCATAGTCTGGGAACCTGAAGTCTCCCATTTTCTCTTTATATGCTTATCCTGTTTTATATGCTTATCCTGTTTTATTTTTCTTCATGATTCTTTTCACCACCTGACATTATGTTATATATTTATTTGTTTATTATCTGATGAACTCTAAGCATCAAATTTCTTCAGTCCCCTAGGACTGGACACATAGGTTGGGGCCCCAGAATATAGCAAAGGCTGGCTTTTGTATGGAAAGATGGAGAAAGGAAATGAATGTGGTAGAATTTTTACGGGTGTGTGTGTGTGTGTGTTTAGGGGGCTGTTACTGCAGGGAATGAGGGCAGCGGTTTCAAAGCAGACAGACCAGGTTAGAAATTTGACCCTGTAAAATGTGATCCGAGCTGGTGAAAGGCTATTTATAGCTTTTATTCATTTCACTCAATGTGAATATTCATACACCTCAGTATGGAAATATTAATATGTCTGATTACAGGGCACCACCCAGGCTCCCCGGGGGTGTTTCATAATACACAGTGCATGGCTCACATTAGCTTTCTCATTTGAAGAAATCTGATTTCTGCAATCCTTCTGGCCTCAGGGCTTTTGGAGCAAGATCTGTGGATCTATAAAAACACTAACCTCCCAGGGTTAGTGTAGGAGAACATGAGAAAATAGATACCAAGTGCCAAGCGCAGGGAAAGGTCGTACAGGAAGATGGGCAGGTTTAGTGGTGGTGGAAGGAAGAGAAATCCGTTTCTGGAAGAGGCTGTGAGGTTAATGGCTCCTGAGCAATGAGTTGTGTCTTGAAGGATGGATGCTGCTCTTTGGAAGCCAAGGATAAAAGACCTGGAACATTCTTGGGGTTGCCAGTCTTTTCCCAGTTGCAGCTCCGAGTCCTGTTAGATCTCTGACCATTGAAGGGTTTGGCCTGCCTGAGGAGAGGCTGTAACTTAGAGTCTGGGTAGGTCAGATGATGCTTCCCTTTGAATGGAAGCTAATTCGTGTGGATGTATTCATTTCTCTTGGGTATACTGAGAAAAATTATTGCTGGATTATACGGTAGCTCTGTGAGCTTCCCAGGTGGAGCTGGTGGTAAATAACATGCTGCTAATGCAGGAGACTTAAGAAATGCGATCCCTGGGTGGGGAAGATCCCCTGGAGACGGGAAAGGCTACCTACTCCAGTATTCTGGCTTGGAGAATTTCCTATACAGTCCATGGGGTTGCAAAGAGTTGGACATGACTGAGCAACTTTCACATACATACATACATGGTAACTCTATGAGCTTCCCAGGTGGCACTAGTGGTAAATAACATGCCTGTTAATGCAGAAGCCACAAGAAATGTGGTCCCTGGGTGGGGAAGATCCCCTGGAGGAGGGCATGGCAACCTACTCCAGTTTTCTTGCCTGGAGAATCCCATGGACCGAGGAGCCTGGCAGGCTACAGCCCATAGGCTTGCAAAGAATTAGACATGATTGAAGCGACTTGGCACACACACATGCACGGTAACTCTATGTTTAACCTTTTGAGAAACTTCCAGATTTTCTTTTTGGCTGCATCATTTTACATATCTACCAGCGGAATACAAAGGTTCCGATTTCTCCGCATCTTTGCTAACACTGTTATTGTTATTATTATTTTTAAAAGTCCTCCTAGTGGGAGTGAAATAGTATCTCATGGTGATTTTAGTAGCGTTTTCTTAATGGCTAATAATGTCGAGAGGATTTTTTTCACGTTTGCTGGTGATTTGTATGTAGTCTTTGGAGAAATGTACATTGAACCCCTTCGCCCATTTTTCAATTGGGTTACTTGTCTTTTTATTATTAAGTTGTAAGAGGTCTTTATATATCCTGGCCAGCCCTTCATGGAATATATGATCTGCAAACATTTTCTTATGTTTTTCTATTATGTGGACAGTCTTTTTACTTCTCAGACGGCATTCTCTGAAGCACAAATGGTTTTAATTTTGATTATGTCTAATGTATCTGCCTTTTTTCTTTTGTAGCTTGTAATTTTGTGTCATATCGAAAAGTCATTGCCTAACCTGGGGTCATGAAGATTTATACCTGTATTTTCTTCTTCTTTTTAGAAAATATTATCAGAGGGCTTCCCTGGAGGCTCAGTGGTAAAGAATCCTCCTGCCAATGCAGGAGACATGGATTTGATCCCTAATCCAGGAAGACCCCACATGCCATGGAGCAAGCAACTAAGCCTGTGTGCCACAGTTATTGAGCCCGTGCTTTAGATCCCGAAAGACGCAGCTGCTGAAGTCCACGAGCTGCAACTGCTGAAGTCCACACGCCCTAGAGCCTGCACAGCGCAAGAGAAGCCCCTGCAGTGAGAAGCCTGTGCACCGTATCTAGCGAGTAGCCCCCCACTTTCGGCAACTAAGGAAAAGCCTATGTGGCAATGAAGACCAAGCACAGCCAAAAAGAAGTCAATAAAATTACTTTTAAAATGTTATGAGACTATATGTTTTCTTCTAAGTGTTTAATAGTTTTAGTGCTTACATTTAGGTCTTTGATCCATTCTGAATAAACTTTTGTATATGATGTAATTCTTTTGCATGTGGATATCCAGTGGTCCCAGCACCATTTGTTGAGATGATGATTTTTTTTTCTTACTGAATTGTACTGGCATCCTCGTTGAACTGGCCATAAATGTGAGGATTTATTTCTGGACTCTCAATTCTGTTCCACTGCTCTTATGTCTATCCTTATGCCAGTACAGCATCCTGATTACTGTTACTTTGCAGTGAGTTTTGACACTGAGAAGTGTGAGTTCTCTAATTTTTTTCTTCTTTCTGAGAGTTGTTTTGGCTATTCTGAGTCCCTTAAGTTTCCATAGGAATTTAAAAATCAACTTACTGATTTTTGCAAATATACAGGTTGGGATTTGATAGAGATAGCATTGAATCTGTAGGTCAGCTTGGAAAGTATTGTCATTTTAACAGTGTTAAATCTTCCAGTCCATGAACATGAGTGTCTTTCCATTTACTTAGTTCTTTAATTTCTTTCAATAATATTTTGTAGTTTCCAGAGTATATGTTTTATACTTCCTTTCCTAAATTTATTATGAAATATTTTATTCTGCTTGATGCTATTGTAAATTCTTGTGTGAGTTTCACTTTTGAATTGTTAATTGAAAATGTATAGAAGTACTATTGATTTTTGTTGGTGATCATGTAGTCTGCAACTTTGCTGAACTTGTTTATTGGTTCTAATAGCTTTTTAGTGGGTTTCTTAGGATTTTTTATAGACAAGGTCGTGTCATCATCAAACAGAAATAGTTTTCCTTCTCTGCAGTATAAACATCTTTCATTTAATTCTCTTGCCAGTTGTCCTGGCTAGGACTCCAGTAACATTGAATGGAAATGGTGAGACCAGACACCCTTGTCTTGTTTCTGATCTTATGAAAAGCCTCCAGTCTCTCGACAGTGAGTATGATGTTCGCTGAGAGACTTTCCTAGATACCTTTTGTTCAGTTGTGAGAATTCCCTTTTATTCCTAGTTTGTTGAATTAAAAAAAATTATTTGTTTTGACTGTTCTGGGTTTTTGTTGCTGCGCTGGCTTTTCTTTATCCCATTGTGGTGCTCAGGCTTCTCATTGCCGTGGCTTTTCTCGTTACAGAGCACAGGCTCTAGGGCGTGTGGACTTCAGTAGCTGCTGCTCCCAGGCTCTAGAGCACAGGCTCAGGAGTTGTGGCACAAGGGCTTAGCTACTCTGCAGCATGCGGGATCTTCCCGGACCAGGGATCGAACTCGTGTTCCCTTCATTGGCAGGTGGATTCTTTGAGCCACCAGAGAAGTCTGAGGATAGTTTTCTGCTTCAACGTCTTTACTTGTTACAGGTGTATTTAGGTTTTCTGTTTCTTCTCAGTTAGTTTCTGTAGTGTGTGTCTTTGAGGAATTTGTCTACGTCATCTGAGTTTTCATTGCCGCTTGCTGGCTTTCTCGTGTTTCAGCGAGCGGGGGCTACTCTCCCTTGTGATGCGTGGGCTTCTCGTTGCGATGGCTTCTCTTGCTTCTGAGGACAGGCTCTAGGGTGCACAGGCTTCAGTAGTTTCAGCGCGTGGGCTCCGTGGTCCTGGTGTGAGGGCCCTAGAGCTCAGGCTTAGCAGCTGTGGCACACGGGCTTAGTTGCCCCATGCCATGTGGGATCCTTGCAGACCAGGGATCGGACCTGTGTCTCCTGTATCAGCAGGCAGATTCTTATCCACTGGGCCACCAGGCAAGTCCATACACCTCTTTTAACAGAGGAAGAAGCATCACCCAGCCTGAGGAAGGACTGGCCCCTTCTAGTGAGTTCCCACTGAGTGTCTCCCCACACCCTACGCCCTCCTGGTCATGTGTGTTGGGAAGGACGTGCACACACGAGCTTGCACGTGCCAAGTGTTTGACCTTCTTCCCTGATGCTGCGTGTGAGCTGCAGGATCCACGTGATGCCCATGTCACTCCCCGCCCCCCACCCCCCACAATGGGGACAGAACACTGGGGACAGGCCATGCTGGGGGGACCCCGCTGTTCCTTAGGAGGTAAAACCTGCCGTCTGGCTGAGCAGAGCCTCCTTGAACAATAGGAGGGGCGAAGGCAGGAGCTCAGAAACTCGGCCTCTGGCTCTACGAAAGGTGACTTTGAAAGGCTGCCTGTGTTCCCGACGAGGTCTGGGCAGCCGAGCTTTTACTGTGACAAATGATTTCAGTGAGAGGCTGCGCTGTCAGGAGCAGCGGGGATAAAAGGCTCCCTCTCAATGGCTCCCCTTTAAACTTTCCTTTTTATTCTGAGCTATTTCCAACGTACACACAAGTGGAAAGCATAGTACAATAAAGCCCCATATGCCCATCCCCAGCTAGAGTGGCTCATTAGCAAGCTTTTGCCACATTTACTTCATCTGCTTACTCTTCTCTCTCTCTTTCTTTCTGTTGAAGTACTTAAAATAAAATCTCAGTCATAATGTGACTTCACTTCTATGTATTTTTCTAACACACATAGACACATACATTCTTATATAACCACAAAACCATGATCATACCCAACAAAAGGAATAATAACCCTTTGGGATCATTCAATACCAAGTCTATACTCACATTTCCCTGCTTGCCTCAAAAGTGTCTATTTATATTATGGTTGGTCTGTTTGGATTCTGGATCCAGAAGAGCCCTGTATGCAGGGTTTTGTCTTTCTGGTTCTTAAAAAAAAAAAGATTTTATTTATTTATTTACTTTTGGCTGTGCTGGGTCTTCATCACGCTCGGGCTTTCCCCTGGTTGCGGCGAGTGGCCGTCTCATCACAATGGTTTCTCTTGTTGTGTCGTGTGGGCTGTAGCATGTGGGCTTTAGTAGTTGTGACTCCCAGGTTCTACAGCACAGGCTCAATCGTTGTGATGCAGGAGCTCAGTTGCTCCACAGCATCCCACAGTGGGATCTTCCTGGATCAGGGATCAAACCCGTGTCTCCTGCATTGGCAGGCAGATTCTTTACCACTGAGCCACCCATGAAGCCCCTAAGATTCTTAAAGTCTTTCCATTCTAGGGCTGGTTCCCTCCCTTCTCTCTTTTCATTTAATGCTGTTGACTTATTGTAGAAGCCTAGTCTACAAATCAATCGGTGAGGATTGCTCCACGCCCCAAATCCCCCTTTGCCCCCTCACGGTACTGCTACCTCTTTACCTCTGCACTTCCAGGAAATAAGGTCTCAGTTAGAATTGGGCTCAACCAACACTCCATGGTGGGGCTGGGGTTTCCACTGCCCCACATCAGGAGGCACGTGCATCAGCCTGTCCCTTTCAGTGATGCTAAAAATGATTCATGGGTTCTGAGGGGGACAGTCGTCCTCTCCATGGTAAAGCTCCTCATTTGGCAGATGGTCTCCAACAATGCTCCCCCACCCAACTGACTCCCAGTGTTCAGATCTTTTTGTAGTCCTCAAATCTGGCTGGCTAAGCCTTGTCATCGACCCTAGGATGTGGTGAGAGTGACACTGTGATTTCCGAGGAAGTCTGGGGCTTCCCCCTTAGCCTTTCAGAACCTCACTCTGGGGGCAGCCGGCTGCCATGCAAGAAGCTTGGCTGCCCTGAGTCTGCCATGCTGGGAGGAAGCCCGAGCTAGCCACGTGGATGAGAGGGATGCCCCACCGGTCCCCTCTGTTCTTGTCTTTGGAACCATGTACAAGCCCCTGTGTCCTTGTCTTTTGAAGTAGAATACTGTCTCAAGAGTTAATGACTGGAAAATGTGAAGACATAGGAACAAAGAATGGCTGTTGGTCTGGGGAACTGGTAACAACTTTAGACTCTAAATCTGCCACACGGCACAATCACCGAATTCACAGTTCCCTGAAAGATAAAGGCCGGACACACATGCCTAAGTTGTTTATACAGGAAGCAGACCCCCTCCAGATGACAGCTGCTGACCACAAGAACACAGACCTTAGACTGGTTGAAACCAGAAAGTTGATGAAGCTGGAAACTTCACCCTGATGCCAACCAATCTGAAAATTGTCCATGAACTGATCACACCCTGCTCCTTGAGCACTGTAAAACTCCTCACTGCTTCCTCTATGGAGGCACAGTTTCTGAGGTGATGGCCTGCTGTGTTACCTCTTTCCTTGGCAAAGAAATACAGATACTCTTTCTCTTTCCTCCAAAACTCTTGTCTCCATATTTCTTTTTGGCATTGGCGCAGAGGGCCAAGATTCTGGCAGCATTATCTCAGCCGAGGCATCAGACCGTAAGATGGATAGAGATGATGATTAGATGACTCCAGTTTCAGCCTCCATCTGACCCCAAATGTCTGAGAGACCCTGAGTGAGCCCCACACAGCTGAGCCGGGTCCACCCTGACCGTGAGACAGCCTATGGAATGGCTGTTGTCAGCCACAGTGCTTTGGATGGCTTGTTATTGACCGGAATGCCCACTGACTTATCCTCAAAATGTTTCAACTATTGATGATTACTGCCTGAATCCAGTATTTTATTGGAAGTTATGAAAAGGTGCTTTTCTAATTCTACCATTTGCCCCATATTTATTTGCAGGAATTCTTTCCTTCAGCAGCTAGGGTTCCTTGGTGACCCTGAAGTATGGAGCCTACATGAAAGACAGGGAAATTGTGGGGTTCTTTTCTCTTGATTGGTGGAAGGTCATCTTTTTTTTTTTTTTTTTTTTTACAGCAGCCACCTGGCCCTTCTCGAATTCATGGCCCAGATCAAGGCGGCAGAGGGGGAAGAAGAAGCCAAGGGAAGGTGAGCAGGGGACTCGGTTTCCAAGGAAACCACAAGGTAACCATCAGGTCCTCTGAGGATTATTATTTCTTTGTCCTGCTAAAAGCCAGATGCTGTCACCATCTAAGCCAGCTCAGACACTTGCACAGCATCAAAACGGATCCCCAAGAGAGGAGATGAGGCTTGAAGAGCCTTTGGGGGGTTGCTCCCTCCCCTGGGTCCTGGCTGCCTCTCATAAACCTTCCCTTTCTTCTCAAAGCTCCCTCCTTACCTCCAGATCTCCTCAGGCCATGGGGAGAGCCTAAATTAGGGTGAGGGGTACACGGAAAGTTGTCTTTCCTGGGGCTCAGGGGACAAGGATGTCTCTGCTCAGAGTCCACCCTGGGACTTCATCTTCAGGGATTCGAGACTGAGGGCCCAGCCTGGTCCAGGAGTGGAGGAATGGGAGGCCTGAGTCTCGAATCCACCTGAAAAAAAAAAAAAGCAATGATGCAGTGTCTGGTGACCGGTGATCACTGGAGGTGAGGTGGTCTCTTTTCAAGAGCTGCCAGGAGCCCCCATGTCACCCGCGCTTCCTTCGTGGGCTCAGAGCTGTGCTGTGCGTGCTCGGTAGGTTCAGGCACGTCCGACTCTTCGCGAGCCAATGGACTGAAGCTCGCCAGGCTTAGCTGCAGGCACCTAATCTCACGAATCCTCCCAAGAACTCCCTGAAGGGGGCGCTGTCTTCGCCCTCCTTTACCGAAGTAGGAATGGAAGCCCCGCAAGGTTGGGTCACCTGTCCAAGGTCAATTAAAGCGCCCCCTGCTGCCTACCTGTAGAATTGGTCCCAGACCGTCTGCCTTTGTCAAGGTCCCCTCTGCTGGGAGCTGGTCTGGTGATGGGCGTTCCTGTTTACCTCTAACTGCGTGTATCTGGATTTTTCAGTTGATCGTTAATGTGTATAAAGGGTCCGCTTGTGACACAACCCGGGGTGGTGCCCGAGTTCTGACCGTGGCTCAGACAGGTACCAGCGTGTGTGGGGTGGGAGGGGAGGCGGGCGCTGCCGCAGTGGACCCAGCCTGAGCGCGGTCACACAAGTAAGTGCTGGGTGGTGGAGCCGGGCCTGCGTCCTTGACAGCTTCCTCAGCGCCGGACAGACTTCACGGGCTCTACAATAGTACCCGAGAGCATCCAGCTCAATGGCTCCGTGGAGGAAATGTCCCTAAACACGATGTTCCTCATCACCAGAAGCACACGTGACCACTGAAGTGGTGTCATGAGCACTAATGGGCTCCTGAGGCCATGGGAGGGGACATCCTCAACCACAGTGACCGCATCATCCTGGGTCTCGGTGAGGAGGGAGGGGTCGTGGCCTGGTTCGCTTTAGGACAACGTGGTCTCCGCCCTGGGCGGGGATCCTGGGCCTGCGGGTCTTCTCTCCTTGGGCTGCCTATGCTGGCTTCCTGGAAATTTCTGCTGCTTCCATGACCTTCCCAGTCCTTGTTCCCTGTTGCAAATGGTAGACACCTGTCTTCTGACGCCCAGACCTCTGCTCCCTCGCTGGTTCTCCTCTTTGGGAAGCACCCTCTGTGGTGTGGGCTGCTCTGGAGCTCTTTTCACTTGTCTTCATGTCCCTGCAAATGAGGCCTTCTTGGGAGGGGCTGGGGGCACTGGGAACCCCCTGGGTGGTACTGGTGGGTGAGGGGCTTCAGAGGGTTGTGTGGGAGGAGCTGGGTGTGAAGCATGACCTCCTTGAGGCTGGAGACTGTACGGCCTGGGGATTATGGGCTCAGGCACGGGCCTGCCCCGTGTATGGCCTTAGCTGGGGCAGCTGCCTCTCGAGTCTTGTTCTGTCATCTGTCAAGTGGGCACAAGGATTCATCCCGCAGAAGGGCTTGGGTACCCGAGGAGGAAGACCCACCTCCCCCTTCCCCAACTGAGGACCAAGGTCTGGACCTTGTTGGAGAGGCACTGCCCTGGCAGAGAAGTTGCTGTGGTGCCACACCAGTGGGACTCGCTGGAAATCCATCTCGGAATTTGCTGGAATTATGCTCCCTGGTGGCTCAGACAGTAAAGAATCTGCCTCAATGCGAGAGATCTGGGTTTGATCCCTGGGTTGGGAAGATCCCCTGGAGGAGGGCATGGCAACCCACTCCAGTATTCTTGCCTGGAGAATCCCTGTGGATGGAGGAACCTGGTGGGCTACAGTCCATGGAGTCGCAAAGAGTCAGACACAACTGAGCGACTAAGCACAGCAGAGCACACAAGCTCTCTAGGGGGCTGTGGGAAGCTGTTCACAGGGAGTGTCCCAGTCCACTACAGAACCACCCCGGGGTGGATGCCAGTGGAAACTGATGGCTGCTGGAGGCCGCTGGCTGCCACGTGCTGCAAAAGTGGGGCTGTGGAAAAACCACCTGAACTGCAGAAACTGGACTCTGGAGAAGGCACCCGCCCCAGAGAAAAACCCCCTGAACATGCACATCAGAAGATGGAGTGTGCGGTGACTCGAAAGAATCGGATATCACAAGCTTAAGTTGGTGTCAGTCTGTCAGGGCTTTCTTTATGTCCAGTGAAGTCAGCCGAGGATGGGAGCGAATGCGGTCCCAGCTCTCAATGGCTCCTCCTCTCCAAACCCTGCCACAGGGACTTCGCACAGCTCACAGCTTTCAGGACCAGTCTCTGGTCTACACGGTCACCATGGAGATGCATTTTGCCATGCTCAGTGGTCTCCTGGAGTCCTGTATTTCTGTGGCTCCGTGGAGTCAGGGTCCAGGCTCTCTGTGGACACCACAGCCACCCCCTCCCTTGGGTGCTGGAAGTCAGGGCCTCAGGGAGCCCACTTCTCAGAGGACCTGAGGGTGCTCCCTTCCCCAGCTCCGGGGGTCTTTGCTTCTGCCCCCACCTCTCCAGGACTCCCAGATAATCTCCCCGTGTCTAGATTTTTACAGAAAGAAACTGCAGGTAACTTCAGCTTTGGTCCAATCAGTGTCCCACAGAGGTAAGAGAGCTAATGCCTGGTTTCCTCCCTGGACTTGGGAGCCAGAAATACAGAACAAAGCCCCGCTGACCTCCATTTAGAGACCCTGCCCTCAAGGAGGGGGTGTAGGGGCTGCCCTCCTCTTCTTCAGGGACTCCTCCTGTCCCTAGCCTTCTACTGTTCATACCTTGCCAGGGGCAGGGAATTGCTGGTCACCTCCCACAAACCTGGCACCATTCTGGGTGCTTTTGCCTGAGGTATTTTGTCTCATTCCCTGCAAAAGACCTGAGAGAGAGCGACCATCTCACACCCATTTTCCAGATGAGGAAGCTGAGGCTTGGGGCACCTGCTCATTCAGGGTGGCACAGTCTGTTTGTTAAACTGAGCCAGGATTTACTCTCCGATCTTGGCTTCCCTGGGGGCTCAGACAATAAAGAATCTGCCTGCAATGCAGGAGACTCAGGATTTGATCTCTGGGTTGGAAAGATCCCCTGGAGAAGGAAATGGCAACCTACTCCAGTATTCTTGCCTGGAGAATTCCATGGACAGAGGAGCCTGGCAGGCTACAGTCCATGGGATTGAAAACAGGCGGACATGACTGAGCAACTAACACTTTCACGTTCACTTCTTGGAACCCCCAAGTCCTCTCCTCCCGTAACAAGAAAGCCTTAGCATTGCTGATTAATTAAGAGCTTAGATTGTAGTTTGCCTGGTCACAAAGGCAATACCTACCTAAATATAGAGATTTTGGAAAAGACAGAGAAAGAGAAAGTGTTCCCTCATCCAGAGATAAAACATGTATCTTCTCAGGCCAGTGGTTCTCAAGCTGGAGAGTGTACTAGCATCACCAGGAGGGCTTGTGAAGATGCAGATGGCCTGGGCCCACCCCAGAGTGTTTGCTTCAGGAGGTCTGGGGGGTGGGGCCAAGAATCTGCATTTCTCACGAGTTCCCAGGTGATCCTGCCCATTCCGAGGATCCCACTTTGAGAACCACTGTTCCATCTCAGGCTCCCCCAGCCTCAGTACTATTGGCATCTCTGTTGTGGGCTTGTTCTGTGCACTGCAGGATGTTTAGTCATCCCTGGGCCCTACTCACTAGAAGTCAGTGGCACCCCTCCCCCCAGAATGACAACCAAAACGTCTCCAGACATTATCAAATGTCCCCTGGGGGATGAAATCGCCCCTAGTGAGAACCCCTGCTCTGTTCTTGTTTCTTATGTCCATTTATATTCACACAGGCACTCCTGCAACAAACGCACACACACACACACATTCTCACAGACACATATATATTTCCCTTCCCTCAAGAATGTCAAACTTGAAATACGGTTTTGTAACTCGCTCTTTTTCACCTAACAACACATTGCCAATTAACTCAGCAATTAGCTCTGCTGGCAGCAAAGAGAAACAGGTTTCTGCACAGATGATGTGGGAAGGATCATTTCCAGCCCATCACATGCTCTGGGCCAGGAAGTGGGTGCTGGAGGGAGGCTTCAGGTCTGTAGTCTCAGCCCCCACCGGGTGCCGGAACCTCCAGCTTGGGGGGCCGTATTAGAGCTGGGCTGTCAACGTCTCATCAAGCCATTTTTCTAACAGGCTTCCCAATGGCATGGACACAGCTTAAAAGAAAAATGAGTCGCCTGAAAACATGGTCATAAATCATGACAGAGGTAGTTGGGATACCGGCTTCGAACCTTTCTCCACCTGCAGTGGGTTCAGAGACGGTCCAAAAGACCCAGAACCTGCAGACTGAGAGTGAAGGGGTCCCAGTTGCCTCCTGTAGCCTGGACATCACCAGGCTGATTGCACTGGGCAATGGCTGTCTCACTGTCCAGCAGGCAGCCTGTCTCCATGCAGCCGTGATGAAGATCCGTGCCACAATTCCTGGAACTTTCATGGGATATTGGCTTTTGCTGTCCTTGGTTATCCCTAAGGTTTTTGATCTGCTTGTCTCATGGCTTCATTGTCCTGCAAACCAGAAATCAGCCACTGCCCACCACCACTCTTGGTGGGGCCTGCTGGAAGCTGCAAGATGCTGGCTGGGTGGGAGTGTTGGGAAGGGAATTCTGGGAAGGTGAGAGGTGTCCATCATGGTGGCCTCTCCCAATATCTGCTCTTCCCTCTTCCAGTTCCCACTGTACAGCTGCCAAAAGGTTTGGGTGGAGGTGACCTTGCTCCCATGCCAGGGTCTAAACCAATCCATGTGATCCCATTCTCTGTCTATGAGGATTTTCCAGGGGAGGATGCATAGGTTACGACTGGCTTGCGAGAGTCTACTGTGAACATCTCCTCTCAATTATGTTGTCAAGTTGGCAGCTTGCAATCAACTGTGGTGGGAGCATTTACACTACAGCAATTAGCGAAAGCTACAGATTAGAGCTCCACCAAACCCTGCCCCCGAGAGCTGGCTAAGCAGCACCCCACTGATCCACCAACTGGGATCCAGGAGCCAGGCAGCCCCAGCTGTGGCTGGTGGCCACTCTAGGACCCTCAGAGGGGCTGATGGTAGGATGAAGCTAGTGCCTTGGAAGACAGCAGAAAAATTGAAATAGCATGCTTTTTAAAAATTTAATTTTTTAGAAAAATTTCTGGCTGTGCCTTGAAACATGTGGAATCTTACTTCCCTGGCCAGGGAGTGAACTGATGCCCACTGCAGTGGAAGTACAGAGTCTTAGCCAGGAAGTGCTAGAAAGGGCATGCTTATAGCTCACCTGAGCACACTTTGCCTCTGGACTTTTGGGTTACATTTCCCCATTTTCTTGAGGGCATCCTAACTGGTATTGCTTGGGGTGGGGTATTACCAGGGCAGGACCTTCAGCCCCCAGGCCACTCCCTCTGGAGCAATGAGAGTTCATTTTTGTTAAAGAGCAGAATTCTCCAGCATGTGAGTGCTGCTGGACGGTTCTCCCTTGTCCTCCTGCCTCCTGAAGGGACTTCTGGCCTGGCTGGCTCATCTTCTCTGCTCTTGTCCTTCAAGATGAAGCTTGTCCCTGCCACGTCAGTTCCTGGACCCCTTGATGCAAAATTGAGAGGGTGGGACAGAGACCCCAGGAGATGATGCGGGATGCCCTGGTGGACCTGGGAGATTTGGGGTGGTAGGGAGAGGAGAGAGAGTGGGGAGGCCTGGGTCATGGACAGCCCGTGAGAGAACAAGAGAGGAGATTTCACGAAGTGTCATTTTTGAGGTTATTTTGATGACTTCAGGAATACGAGTCTGGCCCTGCACAGAGACTGGACTGGACAGAACGCTGTGTCTTGTCTGACCTTTGGCTCCACTCACGCTCCCTGCTCGATCAGGGTTGGGTATCCAGGCAGAAGTAGGATGGGATAAGTCAGGGTGGCATTTTGGCTTGCTCTCCTGGGATTTGTTTAGAAAAATGGTGATGGACCCAGGTATTTAGGGAGCAAAGCTTTCAAAGCTATGGAAACCAAAGTGTTTCTGTTTTTTCTTTTTTTCAGTCTGGGAAATCTCCCAACTCTATTCACATACATTAGTCTCTTTTGTACTAAAGAATATGGAACAAAGCAGAATGGAGTGACCTGGGGAAAAATGGAGGAAAAATCCAGTTTTAGGAGCATTTCTGGAGGGAGTGGAGAACCTGTTTTCAGTGCAATATCTCCGGGTGTACACCAGTCAGTGTGCAGACAAAGCTGAAGCGTTGTCCAATCAGTCTTCACGCAGCTGGGTTCTGGTCTTAAAAACAACAACAAGAAAACCAAACCCTTTGCAGCCTGGCTCCTTGCTTATTATGCGGCAGAATCAGTTTTCTCAGAGGTCACAGTCCCTCTCCTACTGCCCGATGTGGGGTCTTTGCTGGGATGTCTTTTTCTTAGCCCCTTAGCAGCGTCTGCAGCATCCTGCCCTCTGGAGACAAGGCTTCTCTTGGCCTCTGGACATCTCTCTCTCTTCTGAGGGCCTGGGACCTCACTTCCTTCCCTGGGAGTCCCCTCCATCTGCCCTTGGCTGTCTTCCACAGGTGCCTCTTCACCATTTCACTTTCTCTATGGTTCCAGCTGTCCCCGCTCTCTGCAGAGAGGGCTGATACCCCTGGGGAGTTGTGAGTTCTCAACACAGAAATAGTCCCCTTGCTGCAAAGACAGATTGTGACTCACTGCAGGGCTGGTAGAGACTCAGCGACCTGGCAGAGAAGGGATCTCAAACTGCCAGAAAGGGCTGAGCAGGTACTTAGAGGAGTGACCGGGGCCCCGTGGGAGGCACAAGGGAGTGGAAGGGGCTGTGGTGAACTGGATGAGGGGGCCCGTGGAGGGGACAGGCACACCGCTTAGCTCTAGCTGGCTGTTGCCTCATGGGAGTGAAGAGGCTCAGCATCCCCAGCAGGACCTTGCAGAGACAGTGATGAAGATAAACGAGAGGCTACACACCGTACCTGACCAAGCAGGCTGTCAATATACAGAACTATGTTCTCTGGGAAGCTTCCAGATTCTTATTCCACATTGATATCACCCTTCTCTGAAAGGCTGCAACAGCTGTTATGGTCTCACATGGTCCTGATCACATAGTCCTTGAGTGACGGGATGTATTGGTCAGCTATTGCCATGTAACAAATCATCCTCAAACTCAGTGGCTTTGAACAACGGCTTACTCTCATGACTTCGTGGATTGGTTGGCTCGGCCAGTCCAGCTGGGCTGCTCGGGCCTCACGTCTACTCCAGGGTCAGCTCTGTCAGCTCCACGTGCCTCCCATCCTTCTTGGGCTGGTGGGCCAGTCGGGCATGCATCTCTATGACAGAGGCACCAGAGGGTGAGCAGGACAAATGAGGCCTGTCAGGACCTGGCCGACTGTCACTTCTGCCATTGGCATGGACAACCTCAAAGCCGAGGAGCAGAAAAGCGCCCTCACCCACAACCAGGCCATAGCAAGGGTATGGGTTGGTGCCAACGCTTCAGTCTACAGGATGGAATAGGCACCAGTCTACAGGATGGAATGGGTCAGCATCTCATCACAGTGACTGACTCTGTGGGGCACGAACCTTCCTGAGAGGCTCCAGGACCCTGCTGGGAGCCATGGCTGTGACAGGGGGACAAGCAACCCTAGCAAATGGTTAGATCTGGCTTTTCTGTGCAGAAGGTGGGGAGGGGAGGGAAAGACACACCTGGTGGTGTGGTGCATGCAGTAGGTGCCTACTCAACGTTCAATCAAAGAAGTTAAGTCTAAGTCCAAACGTCCTGTCTTCTGTCCAGGAGCGAAGGAAGTAGATTTTCCCTTGGGTGGAGGTGGGAAGGAGCCCGAAACAGGGATCTGGGGGGCTTTGACGTCTCTTTCTAAGGACTTGCTGGTTCCCTGTTTGTTGGAAACAGAAGTGGGACCTGGGCTTACTTTGGCCCTCATCTTAGCTGCGTCTGCTTGGTGGAAGCAAGGTCACAGGCAGAACTGAGCTGCCAGGGAGGCTGGGAAATGCATTTCACCTTCGAGCCAGTAGTAAGGAGCTCTAGGAGAGGTTGGAATGCTGGGACTTTTCTGGTTACTCGACTCTGTTGCTGTTTTCTTTTTTTCACTTTCATTGGCTTGAACAACTTCGTTTTTATTTCTGCTCTCCCCCACCCCTTCTGCTCCAGATTTAGAAGTTTCACTGAGCTCCTGGATTCTACCAGTGGTTAACTTTCCATCCTAAATAACCTTGTTTGAACCTGGAATTCCCTCTTGCCACATCCAAGCTCAGTATTAAAAATACCCTACTCACTAATGTTCTACTTGCTCACTCTGCCCACATCCCCCAGAAAGAAGTTTCTGGGACACTTCACTCTTCCTCTCTTGCTCCCTTGTCACTGCCACCACCTCCATGCCTGCATTTGGTCATTTAGAAATTTTAGTTCCAGTCTCAGGCTATTTGTTATTAAGATTTCTCTTATAGTTTGTTCCCTGGCTTTCAAAAAATCCTTCCTGAACAATTATATTCTATTTCTCAGTCACAGCACCATCCCCTGAAATGTGACAGTAAGCAAGCTTTGTGCTCACTGCCATTTTTTGCATTCTCTGTCTTCTACTCTTTCAAGACTTCTTTGATTTCCAACTTGTCAGAGCGCTTCCTGGTCTGTCTCCCTCCTCGGTGGTGAAGGAGGCTTTCTTTTCCTGGTCTGCCTCCTCCTCTCACCAGTTTGTGGATGGATCCCTCCCCGCTCACTTCCAGGGACCACAGGAGAAGCCTGCCTGTCTGTCTGTCAGGAGCTTTTCAGTCTGGAAACCCCGAAGGCTTAGTCTTTATCTGTGGAGTTCAGACGTCTCACCGGGCTGCGTCTAAGTGCGTGTTTTTTATTCATCCCTCCTGCCTGCAGCCCTTTCAAATCTCAAGATTCGTGTCTCTCTTCCACTTGACTATTTCTTCAATTACCACATCTCCTTTTGTCATTTTTCTCCTTCTAGAAGCCCTGTTACTCGCACTTTGGGATCCCGGCTCTGATGATTCTATTTGCACGTTGGATTCTTTGCAGCTTGGCTCTGTACTGGGAGCGAGCCCATCCATCTCACCTTCTAGAATACAGCTTCTGCTCTCAGAGGACCTTTCCTTTTTTCACTTCCTCTATTAAATTTTAATTCTGGAAATTGCGTGTGTGCGTGTGTGTCTGTTTTGAGATCTTGACTGTCTCCTTTCCGTGCGCATCTCCCTGGTGGTTCTCATCCGTATCATTAAGGCCCCTTCTCCTGGCGCTGAGAGCGAAGGAAGCCCCCTCCAGTGGGGTTGTCCACCTGAAGCAGCACGGGGTGTCTGGTCGGTAGACGGAGGGCTGGTGGGACCCTTCACCGAGCCGTGCTGTGGGAGGGCACGGAATATTCTCAGGCCTCCACAGAAGGAGCAGAAAGCCAGACGCAGAAGCTGAACAGATCCCGAGGTGGGCGTGACCCCTTACTCCCACTTCAGTCCTGGGCAAAGAGGTTAAGGCAGAAGGACCCTGAGTCTATGAGGAGTACCAGAAAGAGAGCTTTCCTGAGAGAGGAGGACTAAGGCCCTATCCAGGAGTGCCCTTTATGTGGGAGGATGGGCCAAATGGATATGTGATGACCGGAGAGGGACTGTGGCTAGGACAGTGCTTGGGGTGCCTAAATATGGCTTGTTTTCTTCAGCACACAAACTACAGTTCCCAGCATCCCCTGCAGCCGAGTGGGTCTAGTGACCATGTTCTAGCCAATGAAATGTGAGCAAGAGTCATGGGCGGAGTGATCTGGGAGCATGGCTTCAGGATGGCGGAACCACACCATGGAAGGATCTTAGATGTCTGAATCACTCCGCAGGGCAGAACTGCACGGGTAGAGGAACACCCACCCAGGCCCGTGGTGGACTTTGCATGAGCAAGAAATAGGCTTTGGCTGTGTCAGCTATAGGGATGTGGAGCATGACTGTTAAGTCTTCCCAGTCTTGCCCGACTCTGCGTGACCCAATATACGGCATCCCACTAGGCTGCCCCGTCCCTGGGATTCTCCAGGAAAGAACACTGGACTGGGTTGCCATTTCCTTTTCCAATGCATGAAAGTGAAAAGTGAAAGTGAAGTCACTCAGTCGTGTCCGACTCTTAGTGACCTCACAGACTGCAGCCTACCAGGCTCCTCCGTCCATGGGATTTTCCAGGCAAGAGTACTGGAGTGGGGTGCCATTGCCTTCTCAGGTTATAGCAGCTAGCCTGTGCTAACTCGGAAAACTTTCCTGGAAGTCTCTTGCTAGAGCTCATTGACCATAAACGGATCGCCCGCTCTCTCCTCTGAGTTGTGTGGAGGTGGAGGTGGAGGTGATAGCCGAACAACATCAGGGTTTTGTGAGCAACAAAGAAGGCGGGAATTGATTTGGAATCGGTGACCACCAGTGACTGCTACGTTAGTGAGGCTAAACAGCTTTTTATATATGTATGGTCTAACTGCAGTTTTTGTCAATTGCCTCTTTGTGTTACTTTGCCTCTTTTTCTATCAAGGTTTTCATCTTTTATATAACTATGTATAAAGTCTTCTGATGTATCATGAATTGTAGTGCCCATCTACCATTATTCTTGTCCTCCTGACATCCGATTCCTCTTCCTCCCTTGGGAATATCCCCTAATTTCTGCAGTGAAAACTCTAAATGTCAGGAGCTCGCCTTCCAGCCCCCACCTTGGAGCGAGGATGCAGGCCTGTGATTGAGACTCTGCCATTCAAATCTCTCCTCTCAGAAATGCAATTGGACTAGTGATGGGAGGGAGTGGAATGGTGCAGACTTAATTCTGCAAAGGATGGAAACAATGGCAGCTGACCCGTGGCCCTGCTGGTGCCCAGCATGGGGGGACAGCATGCGATTGTTCCCTGACCCACTGTAGCCCAATTGCCATTCCTGTCTGGAAGGACAGCCCTCCTAGTGAGTCTGTACAGGACTCAATATCCATCCCTTTTCTGCTGAAATCAGCTAAAGTCAGTTTCTGGTGCACAGAACAACAGCAGAACCTAACCGTGATGTTAACCCTTTATCCACAGCATCTGTTGCAAATCTTCTTCTCTGATTGTGGTGAATCTTGCAACCTTATACACAAAATAGCTTTTCCCAGAAAGACATTTTAGATTCTTATGCAAATAGGTCAACCATTTGCATAATTGTTTCTGGTTTTCTTTTTAAATAACATTGATTTATTTATTTGGCTGTGTGGGTATTTGTTGGAGCACACAGGCTCCTCATTGAGGCTCACAGGCTCAGCAGTTGCCCTGCAGCACGTCGGATCTTAGTTCCCCGACCAGGGATCAAATCTGTGTCCCCTGCATCGGAAGATGAATTCTTATCTGCTGGACCATCAGGGGAATCCTTGTTTCTGATGTTCAAGTCATGTTTAGAAAGGCGTACTTTTAATCCAAGAGTATAAAACTGTTCACCTGTGTCTTAAATTTAAAATTTTCAACTTATTCTTTCATGTAAATATTTGTATTTAAATATTTTGTGTTTAAATGTATACATACTTAAAGTCAAACACCATCACTGGACTTTGAAACAAATTATTTCTTGGCTTCATTTCTCTGATTCCTGCAACCTCCTCTCCTGAGGCGTTCAGCTTTTTAATAGATGTTTCCTCTTTTTTTAAATCACCACATCTCGATGAAGTGGTTTTACTTTAATTCCTGGTTTTCAGCTTTAGATATATCGCTTTACTTGCTACCATGGAAAACGAGGTCTTACTGCCCAGGCCTTTTCAAACCCATAGGCCCGCTCCATTTTCTGTTGTTGTTGCAAATTGTGTACTGAAGAAGCTAGTGGTTTGTCCTGTTTTCCTGCAGTCTGGATTTTGCTGGTCGCGTGTCACTGGCGTTGTTAGCCATGTTCCTCTGTCTCCTGTGTTTCCTGTAATTCGGTGGTTGGATCTAGAGCGGGGATGGGGGTGGTAGCAAACCTTCTCTGTTAAAAACCAGATAGTAAATATTTTAGGCTTCGTGCACCGCATGGGTTCTGTTGCAGTTCCTCAAACCTGTATTGTGCCGTGAAAGCAGTGCAGACAATATGTAAACAAACGTGGGGCCCCAGCTCACAGACCCTCGATCGCAGGCTCGGTCAGGCCCAGGTTTGGTTCAGCACGTCTTTGGCCCTACTGTGTTAAGGAGGCAATTCATGTTCCATTGTTTCTAACTCCCCCCCCCCCTTTTTTAAAATTGTGATAAAATACACAAACGTAAAACTTATCCTTTTAACCATTTTAAGTGTACAGTTCGGTGGTTACTAGATACATTCACATTGTTGTGCAACCATCACTATCATCCATCCCACAAACCTTTTCATCTTGTAAAACGGGAACTGTGCCTATTAGACACTCACTCACCACTCCCCTCTCCCCCAGCCCCTGGGAACCATCATGATACTTTCTGTCTTTATGATCCAATTACTTTTCTTAAAAAAACTTTTTTGAATCGTACTTGATTTATAATGTTGTGTTAATTTCAGGTGTACAACAAAGTAATTCAGTTATATTTATGTCTGTATCTATTTTTTTCAAATTCTTTTCTATTATGGTTTCATATCAGGGCTTCCCTGATAGCTTAGTTGGTAAAGAATCTGCCTGCAATGCAGAAGACCCTGGTTTGATTCTTGGGTCGGAAAGATCCCCTGGAGAAGGGAAAGGCTACCCACTCCAGCATTCTAGCCTGGAGAATTCCAAGGACTATACAGTCCATGGGGTCGCAAGGAGTTGGACACAACTGAGCAACTTTCACTTTTCACAAGATATGCTTCCCAGATGGCGCTACTGGTAAAGAACCTGCCTGCCAATGCAGGAGACCTAAGAGATGCAGGTTGGATCCCTGGGTCGAGAAGATCTCATGGAGGAGGGCACGGCAACCCACTCCAGTATCCTTGCTGGGAGAACCCCATGAACAGAAGAGCCTGGCAGGCTACAGTCCATAGGGTGGCAAAGAGTTGGACACGACTGAGTGGCTAACACACACACACAAGATATTGAAAATAGTTCTTGATGCTGTACAGTAAGTCCTTGTTGTTTATCTGTCCTATTGCTTTTTAACTTGAAAAAAATGAGGTCAAACTGAAAGTGGACCGTTCACCCATGATCCCACCACATTTTTGGGGAAGTGTGTAAACTGAGAAGTGAAAGCTGTCTTCTGCCCCTTCTATGCCACTCCCCACCCCCGGAGCCTCTACTAACAGCTGGGTAGTTTCCTCCAGACCCTTTAATGTACTGAGAAGAACATGTGTCTTGTAACTGTGGAGGCTGCCTCCTTTCTGCCCGCAGTGGTATCTGGAGGGGAAGGTTGGAGGACCCACCTTCCAGCTCCACTTCTGGGTGTCCCTTTGCTCACTGCTGAGGGGGTGGATCAGTGCCCCCCAATCCACTATGTAGCTGGGACAGCTTCTCCCCTTTCTGAATTTTCCTTTCCACTTTTCGTGGAATAATGCATGCACAACTCACATGGATTTTAAGTTTCTCTTTCTTGGCATATTCAGGAAGTTTCCCCCAAGAGTCAAGCGGTGGGGCAGAGGCTGCCGGTCGTGGCCCTGGGTGGGTCCATCCGCTCCCTTGTGTGGGCAGAAATGGGCTGGGGCAGGGCTCCTGGCTCTCGCGTGGGAGCATCTTGGTTCCTCCACTTACCGGTCCTCCCGTTTCCATCCTGTGCATCCAGGGTCGGCCAGGTGGCGCTAGTGGTAAAGAACCCGCCTGGCAATGCAGGAGACATAAGAGACGCGGGTTCGATCCCTGGGTCGGGAAGATCCCCTGGCGAAGGAAACGGCAACCCATTCCAGTATTCTTGCCTGGAGAATTCCTGTGGACAGACGAGCCTGGCGGGCTACAGTCCATAGGGTCGGACACGGCTGAGCGCCCCTGGGACACTGTCTCAGTCCCTTCAGCCACCTGCAGACGCCACCTCCTCTGCCGTCCACTAGGTGGCACTCTCCTCCTCTGCGTTCCTCCTGGAGGTGGGCGAAGGGGCAGAGCTCTGGACCCTGTTGCTGCTGAATTGCGGGGTGGGGGTGGTGAGCCCAGATGCAGACGATCAGGGATGGGGAGTGGAGAGCTGGAATCAGATGCAGCTCATACACTAAGATAACGGGGTGTTAACGTCAGACTTTCTGGCTCCATTTAAGGTAACAGGCCAACAAGTCGCCCATTCTTGCAGAGTTGGTCATGGATAACTGGCTTTGGGACTCCTAGATAAGCACTGGCTGTCCAGCTTCTCAAAGAGGTCAGAGAGGCTGTGAGTGGAGTGGGAGTTTGAGGGGATTTTCTGCAGAACAGAACCGTGTGGCCAGTGGTGCCCCCACCCACCTTATCTCAAGGTGCTGTGGAGAGGCACCTGCAGACCCACTTGGAGGGGCTGGCCTGCGCCCCCTGTAGCTTGGGTGGGCAACTGACTTCCACCAGAGACCCTGAAATGGTGGTGCCTGCCTAGTGAGTCAGCCTGAGGCAGAAGAGAGGGCTGTCCTTCTGGTGGATGTTGTGGTGTCCTGACCAGACCTCCTCTCCTGGGCTGGTGCGCCTGCCCCCTTCCCTGGAGAAGTGCCCTCAGCTGTCGGAGCCACAGTGCCTGGAAGGTTAGGGGATGGCCAGAGCCAATGGCTAACTACTGTAGAGCGTGAGAGGCTGTCCCCTTACCCCTAGTCGAGGGTACGTCTGTGGTATAATTTGTGCATCAGGCCCACCGAGGCTGGCCTTAGCCTTCCCTCTTCCCCACCCTGTTCCCCTCACTCCCAGACAGGCTGGTCCTGACAAGCTCCCTCTAGGAAATTCCTGCTCCTGAAACCTGGTCTCTGGCTCTGCTTCCCGCTCCTGAAGGCAGGTGGTACCGGACCCTTGGAGGCTGACTCCAAGGATGAGGTGCTGCGTTGGATGCCTTGCTGGCCTGACGTGATGAGGCCCCGTCACTGGTGGAGGGTGGAGCTCTGACGGTCCCCGCCACTCAGCTTGGCCACGCTTCGGACAGGACTCAGTGGGACAGGGACATGCTGGCTTATACAGTATCCCTGGTACTTGGGAGACAGCGGGGCAGAGAGTAACCACGTGGACTGTGGGGTGGGGAGCCTGTTGCTGGGGACCACTGATGCTTTGAAGGAAATAACCCAACAGTTCAGGCCACTGATCACCCATTTAAAGCAAAATCAGGAGGATTCTTTGGCAGCATTTAAGGAAACCTTCTCTTCTTCAGCCCAAGGGCAGCTGGGGAAAGACAGACGTGGGACTCAACTGTAACAGAATTTCAGAGAAGACTGAGTTCCCAGCCTAGGGAAGTCTCCTCTCCGAAGCTAGGGCCCCCAGGGAAAGTGGTGGGGTCCCTGAGGCTTGCGATGAAGCTATTGGGGAGACACTCTGGAGAACTGCCCCAAACACAGTGCAGGTCTGAGGGAGCCAGAGCCCAAAAGTTGCGCTTTAGAGGAGTCCCTCGCTGGGAAGAGGATGCCAGGCCCTGCTGCCCCTGCTGTGTGTGGTCCCTGACCTTGAGCTGCCAGGGGAGGACTTGGCCTTGGCTCCAACACTGTGGCTGCATGTGGAGGCTGTGCGTATACTGCCTTGTGGTCACTTCTCTCTCTCTCTTTTTAAATTATTTATTTGGCTATACTGGGTCTTAGTTGCAGCAGGCAGGCTCTTAGCTGTGGCATGTGGGATCTAGTTCCCTGACCAGGGATGGAACCTGGGCCCCCTGTGTTGGGAGCGCAGAGTCTTAGCTTACTAGACCACCGGAAAAGTCCCGTGGCTTCTCTCCTGAAGGGAGAGCTGATTGGCACATGTCCAAGGCTGCCACAATGGGTCACTGAGATTGTTGGAGGGCTGTTGGATATAGGGGCCAAATTGACATTGACCCTCACGGATTCAAGGGCCTTCCAGTTCTAGTAGAGGAAGAATGCATAGGGATCAGGTGATAAATAGAGGCCTGGCCTAGGTTTATCTCACAATGAGCTTTTCATATCCAGAGACCCCCTGGGTGGTCATTTTCCCAGTCTCCCTGAACTTGTGAATGAAATACAGTGTTGGCAGTTGGCAGAACCTTCGTGATGGTCCCTTGAGCTGCAGAGCCTGAGCAGCTGTATGAGGAAAGACCACGTGGCAGCCCCTGATACAGCCTTCTTGATCCTCCTTTCCTCACCCCATCCCGGCTAAGATAGTAAATCCAAATCAACATTGCTTTTCTGGAGGAATGACAGAGACTAGAGCCATCTTCAGAGACTTAAAGGATGCAGGAGTAGGGGTCTTTATCACACCCCTGCTGAATTCACCACTGGCCCCTGCAGAAACCAGATGTGTCATGGCAGATCACAATGGACGACCAGAGACTCAGCCAAGTTGTGGTCCCCAGGGCAGCTTCTGTGAAGGACTGTGTCTTTGCCAGAGTTGGTTAATATCATCCTGGGTTATGCGATGCGTCTATTGATTCGGCCAACACATGCATCTTGGCTTTTCCCCAGGGCTGTATTCATTCTCCTGCTGGCTACACAATATAATCCCAAGGGACCAGCCTGTCTGGACAGCCACTGTGGTCCATTTCAAAGGCACTGACCCATCTGGGCAGCCACCGTGGTCCAGTTCAGCAGCAGCAGCAGCATGATCATCAGAGCCAAGGAGTGAGAAGTGGCAGGTGTGAGGCAAGCCTTGGGAGAAGGTGTGTGCCCTGGAGGCTGGAGGGAGGCAAACCACGACTCAGGCCCCTGCCCCTCGAGGCAGTGCCTGCGTGCCGGGTCATCTCCTCCCAAGCGAGAGTCAGCTTATTGCACCTGGTACCTCCCACCAGTAGGAAGGAAGCAGTCCTGCTGGTGCGGCTCCGTGGGTCTGGGGACAGCATCGCTGTTGGGTACTCGTACATGTTCAGCACTGCTTTGGCATGTTGTTTGGTGACACAGAAGGCTGTTGGTTCAGAGCTGCAGTGAAGTGTGCATCCGTGCATGGGACAGGTGACCCCCCCTAGACCCCCTGGGACTAGGGGTGTCCGTGGTAGGAAAGTCGCTCTATGGGAGGCTCCCCAGAAGCTGGAGCAAGGCTGCCTTCAGCAGAGGAGGGCTCCTAGTGTGCCATCAGCCCTAAAGGAACTGAGCACCTGACCAGGGGGAATCCAGTGGCCAACTGGTCACTGCTGAGACTGTTGAGACCAAGTGACCTCAACTTGTCATCACAGGCTGATGAATCACCCACCAGATGACAAAGCCAGGCCTCTGTGACGGAAGTGGGTAGGGCTCACTAAGGTCTCAGGATGCGTGAACAGGTGGCCCAGTTTCCCGTGCCAGCTCCCATCTGGTGGGGGCCTCCCAGGGACCAGCTGAGAGGAGGGGAGGGGAGGTGGGTTGGCGTTTGGGTCAGCTTGGTATGCTGGTGTGAGCCGAGGAGGGCAGCCGCTGTGTTCAGGGCTGGTGGGGGTCCCCAGTTCCCAAGAGATGGAGTTTGAGGGGGTGAGAGCACTGGCCTAATCGCTGTGTCTTCCGCAGGGCCTTTCCTCTGGGGCCAGAGCAGGTCATGTTCAGCTGGAGCCGGGACCCCTGCTCTGCCATTCTCCCTCCCCTCATCACCTTCTAGCTTTTGCTGTAGCGTGCGCCCTACTAAGCCACGTGTCCTCCAGTCCAGTCTTAATGGGGATGGGGGTTTCTTCTGAGTAACAGAAAGACTTTGCAGTTGGATAGAGGTGGTGGTTGTGTGGCATTGTGAGTTACTAAAAGCCATGGAAAGGCATGCTTTATAACGATTAGTTTTATGTTATCAGAATTTCACCTTAGTCTACAGCCATACTACCTTGAACGCACCTGATCTCATCTGATCTTGGAAGCTAAGCAAGGTCAGGCCTGGTTAGTACTTGGATAAGAATTTCACCTTAATTAAAAAACGGTGTGTAGAGAGTAAGAACCCCTTCTCCCTTGCCACAGACACAGACAGACACCCATACGCACACATAGAACCCCCACCCCCACTGTCCACGAGCTTGCTGAGGGCTGAGCCTCAGCCTTAAATGATGTGTTGTTGTTCAGTCGCTCAGTCGTGTCCGACTCTTTGTGACTCCATGGACTGCAGCACGCCAGGCTTCCCTGTCCTTCACTGTCTCCCACAGCTTGCTCAAACTCACGTCCATTGAGTTGGTGATGCCATCCAGCCATCTCATCCTCTGTCGTCCCCTTCTCCTTCCGCCTTCAATTTTTCCCAGCATCAGGGTCTTTTCTAATGAGTCAGCTCTTCACATCAGGTGACGATGTATTGGAACTTCAGCGTCAGTGGACTATTACCTGGTCTTGGGTGTGGCAACCGCTTCTCCAAGACTGTTCCAGGCCCTCAGTGGTAAAGAATCTGCCTGCCAATGCAGGAGATGCCGGAGAGGTGAGCTCGATCCTTGGGTCAGGAAGAGTTCCTGGAGAAGGGAATGGCTACCCGCTCCAGTATTCTTGCCTGGAAAATCCCGTGGACAGTGGGGTCGCAAAGAGTCAGATATGACTGACCATGTACGTGTGTTTCCACCGTCAGGTTTACGGTTAGCTGTAGGTTTTTCATAGAAGTTGGGGATGGTATATTATCTAAGGTACAGGGCTGCAGCCCAGGTCCTGCTCTTCCTCCGCATGGGCTACGTGGGGTATTGATTTCCTTCCTGAGATCCTCTGTGTCTCTGAAAGCCACCACTTCATTACCGTAACATTTACTTTCTTCCCTGTGAACACTCACCCCAGTTCAATGATTCATCTCTTTTTAACCACCTGGTGTATTTACAGAGCTTTCCCTCTCTCGTGGACAAGCATGATGTCTAGAGAGGAGTCACCTCTCGGCTCTGGGGGGTGGGCTGGGGGGTGGGACTGAGAGTGTTGGAAGGTGGGGGCGGGTTTCAGGACATGTCATCACTGCTCAGGCCTCAGGTGCCCCCTGCTCCCTGAGCCTCCCCTCTGCCGCTCTCCCTCTCACGGGGACCCCCTCACCATCACACACCCCCACTTCATTGTCTGAAGTTTTTCTGTCACACTTACAACTTGAAATTATTTTATGTCCATGCTTGTTTACTTATTTTTTTGTTTGTTTACTTACTTATCGTCTGTTTCTTCCACTAGAAGTCGGCCGGCCCCAATATTTACTGAGCACATGGGCAATTCTCTCCAGGTCAGTATGTGTTATCTGCCTCTTACCTTAAAAATGGTGATAAAATATACACAGCATAAAATTTCCCATGTGAACCATTTTTAAGTGTACGGTTCCGGGGCACTAAGTACAGTCACATTGTTGTGTAGCTGTCACTATCCTCTACCCACAGAACGTCGTCATCGTCCCAGACTGAACCTCTGTCCCCATTAAACGCGGAATCCCCATCCCCCTCCTCCCCCAGCCCCACACCCACCTTTCTGCTGTCTGTGCCTATGACCCTGACTACTCTAGGGACCTCATGTAAGTGAAATCATGCAACACTTGTCTTTTTGTGGTTGGCTCTTTCACTCAGCATAATGTCTCTCTGGTTCATCCGTGGTGTAGCAAGTGTCAGAATTTCCTTTCTTTTTAAGGCCTAATAGTATTCCATTGTGTATGTAACCACACTTCTCCCCTTGCTTCTAATGATGGAGTGGTATATAGTTTCGTTTACTTAAAAATTCTGTATTGAGAGACATTTAGGTTTCCTTTAAAATTTTTACTAACATTTCTATTTACTAACAATGCAGAAAAACATGACCTTTAAATATTTTTAATATAGTCATGCTATTAATTTCTGTAGGATACCTTTCGCAAAGTGGGATAGCTAGGTCACAGGGGATAAGCATCTCAAATGTTTGTAGGCATCACCAAATTGTTCTCCCAGGCCTGTCCTTCCCCCAACTATAAGTTTCCATCTTCTAAAATTTTGCCAATATGGTGGATAAAATATGATTCTCTCATTGTTTTAATTTGCATTTCCTTATGCATTATTGAGGTAGAACATATTTTAATGCCTCTTGATCACTTCTGCTTTTTATGTTGTAGACTTCCTATTTCTATCCTTGGTTCATCTTTCCAATTATGTCTTATCTTTATTCTTTCTAGAATATTCCTCTGTATTCCAGTCACGATCCTTTAGTGTGATTCAAATATCTTTTCCTAATCAGTAGTTTGCTTTTTCACTTTGTTTATGGTGTCATTTGTTGAACAGAAATACTACATTCTGTCAGATTTATCAATCTTTTCCTTTTTAATATGCTTTTTGCAACTTGTTTAAGAAGTTCTTCACCCATGAAGAAGTCGTAAAACAGGTTCTCCTATATATTCTTCTTAGGAATTTTTTAAAACTTTGCTTTTCATCTTTGGGCCCCCTACGTACCTGGTTTACTTTTTTGGTTTGGTGTTATGGTAAGTTTGTTTTCTCTAGGAGCCAACCTGAAAGATTTGAGTGCAAGCAATGGGAAGGGCACAAGCTGGAATCCAGATCGCCGGGAGAAATATCAATAACCTCAGATATGTGGATGACACCACCCTTATGGCAGAAAGTGAAGAGGAATTAAAAAGCCTCTTGATGAAAGTGAAAGAGGAAAGTGAAAAAGTTGGCTTAAAGCTCAACATTCAGAAAACTAGGATCATGGCATCCAGTCCCATCACTTCATGGCAAATAGATGGGGAAACGGTGGAAACAGTGGCAGACTTTATTTTTCTGGGCTCCAAAATCACTGCAGATGGTGATTGCAGCCATGAAGTTAAAAGATGCTTACTCCTTGGAAGGAAAGTTATGACCAACCTAGACAGCATATTAAAAAGCAGAGACGTTACTTTGTCAACAAAGGTCCATCTACTCAAGGCTATGGTTTTTCCAGTGGTCATGTATGGATGTGAGAGTTGGACTATAAAGAAGGCTGAGCGCTGAAGAATTGATGCTTTTGAACTGTGGTGTTGGAGAAGACTCTTGAGAGTCCCTTGGACTGCAAGGAGATCCAACCAGTCAATCCTAAAGGAGATCAGTCCTGGGTGTTCATTGGTAGGACTGATGTTGAAACTGAAACTCCAGTACTTTGGCCACCTGATGCGAAGAGCTGACTCATTTGAAAAGACCCTGATGCTGGGAAAGATTGAGGGCAGGAGGAGAAGGGGATGACAGAGGATGAGATGGTTGGATGGCATCTCTGACTCAATGGACATGGGTTTGGGTGGACTCCAGGAGTTGGTGATGGACAGGGAGGCCTGGTGTGCTGTGGTTCATGGGGTCGCAAAGAGTCCGACATGACTGTGTGAGTGAACTGAACTGAATGGGAAGGGGAAGGGAGAAATCCAAGGAAGGGCATGCTGATGAGCAAATACCTCCTGGGACATTGGGGAGATGGTGTAGAACCTGCCTCACAATTGTCCTGCTTGAGTGGTGAGGAAGTGTGGTATTTATCCTTTAGCTCTGCCCATCACCACCAGAGCATCATTCCTGGGGCACTAACTCAGCCTGCCCTTCCAGCTCGCTATTCTTGCTGACTGTGTGGAAGCCCCTGGGTCTCAGAGGTGTTTGCAGGTGGACACCTTTCTGTGTCTGCATCAAGAGTGGGAAGGGCAGGACACCTCTGTGACCATGGCAGTGTAAGGCTGGGACCTATGTGTGTTTCAAGTGGATGACCAGTACAATTTATTAAATGGTCCACCCATTTTCTTATTGCTTTTATTATATCAAATTTCTGGTTTCACTTTTTGGGTGGATTTGTATATCCCTGGGTTCTTACCCTGTTGTTTTAATTATCACAGCTTTATGAATCTTGATACCTGGTAGGGAAATCCTTCTCCTTATCTCTACTTCTCTTTCAAAATTGTTTTGGCTGTTCTTGATCTCTTACTGTTCCATTTGCATGTTAGAATTAGTTGTCAAGTTCCCTGAAAAGGCCTATTCAGAATTTGATTGGAATTATATTCACTTTATAGATTAATTTAGGAAGAAATGTTATGCTGATGATGTTGTCTTTCTATCCATGAACATGTCACTTATCTTTATTTGCTCATGTTTCTTGTGTTCTGCAGTAATATTTTATGATTTCCCCCATAAAGGTCTCTCTTTAATTGCAATTCCTATTGGCTTTTGCTATTGTGAATGATGCCTTCTTATATTACATTTTCTAATCGGTTATTTTTGGGTCTAGGATATTACTGGGCTTCTCTGATGGCTCAGATGGTAAAAAAAAAAAAAAAAAAATCTGCCTGCAATGTGGAGACCTGGGTTTGATTCCTGGACTGGGAAGATCCCCTAGAGAAGGAAATGGATACCCACTCCAGTATTGTTGTCTGGAGAATTCCATGGACAAAGATATTATTGATTCCTTATAATAAACTTGTATCTAGCAATCCTGCTGGAACTTAATTACTTCTCAAACTTTGTAGAAGCCCTGGAGTCTCTATATAGACAATCATATGAAATCTACATATAATCTACAATGTTTTGGCTTTTTGTTTCCTGTTATTATACTGTTTATTTCTTTTTTTTGTCTTACTGAATTTGCTAGCATCTTCAGTACAATGTTGAAAGAGGAGCGATTGGTGGCATTCTTATTTTATTCCTGAATTTTGATGGTAATGCTTTTAATATTTTCACATTAAGTAAATTTGCTATGAGCTCTTAGTAGATGAAAGTGAAAGTCTCTCAGTCCTGTCCGACTCTTTGTGACCCCATGGATTGTAGTCCATGGAATTCTCCAGGCCAGAGTACTGGAGTGGGTAGCCATTCCCTTCTACAGGGGATCTTCCCAACCTAGGGATCGAAAACCAGGTCTCCCGCATTGCAGGCAGATTCTTCACCAGCTGAGCCACCAGGAAAGCCCTTGATGTTTGTTGATACAATAAATAATATCTGTCCTTCTCATGGAATTTATGATCACTTGAGAGATAAGGCACAAAAGGAAAGCACCAAAGTATTAATATCATCTTTATTATTGATGAGTTTGATATAGAGTGAAACTTAACATATGGGGGCAAAGGTATTACTAGGACTGAACCCTGGAGTGAGGCAGACTCAATGGGTTTTTATGCTCAACTTTGTGGTCAAGAAGAGTAGTGAACAGGTTTTTTTTAAGTTTTAATTGTTTTCGGCTGTGCTGGATCTTTGGTGCTGTGCGGGCTTTTCTCTAGTTGCAGCGACCAGGAGCCGCTTTCCGGTGGTGGTGCAAGGGCTTCGCATCGCGGTGGCTTCCCTTGCTGCGTAGCGTGAGCTCTAGGGCACACGGGCTCAGCAGTTGGCACGCCCAGGCTCTGGAGCGCAGGCTCAATAGTGGTGGTGCTCCGGCGTAGTTGCTCCTCGTCTTGTGGGATCTTCCCGCACTAGGGGTCAAATCCATATTCCCTGCGTTGGCAAATGGATTCTTTACCACTGAGCCACCAGGGAAGCTCTGTGAACACAGTCTTGCCTGGAGTGGGAAGATGGAGAGAGAGAAAGACAGAGACAGAGGGAGACAGAGAGTGAGAGAGAAGAGGAAAGAAGCAGATTCACACGCGCTGAGTGTGTGTGTCCAGGTAGGAGACCCACTCCGGCCCTCCAGGAAGTACGAGGTGAAGTGGGAGGAGAGTGGGCTGCCATCTTCCTCCTTCAGAAGTAGGGAAGAAGTGAGGAATAAACAGCCTCCCTTGACACTAGTTGTCTCCGATATTTAAAAGTACGTATTTCATTAGGTTTTCTTTTATACTATTTTAATGTCATTCCTGCTAATTTCTTTTTTTTTCTTTAATATTTTTCTAGCTTCTTGAGTGCTTTTAATAATTGTTTTCAATCTTCATTGTTTCTTAAAAATATAATACAGTTAAAAGTATAAACTTAAAACTAAGCATCGCTGCACTTTAACTGCATCCCACAAGCTTTGAAAAGCATTACTTCTGTCGACATGTAGTTCTCAATATTTTGTCATTTATTTCTAGGTTCCTTTATAGTCTATAGTTATTTAACACTAATTTATTATTTTTAAATGAGTGAGATTTTAAAAAGATTTTTAAATAGAGGCTCTCCAGTTTAACTGCCTTATATTCAAAGATTGTTGTCTGTAAGATACAGATTCTTTAACATTTCTTAAGACTTCCTCTGTGACCTTGTAAATGGTCAATTTTTACATATGTTCAGTGTGTGCTTAAAAAGAATAAATACTACCTATTGGGTCTAAATATATAAAGTAGATCAAGCCTGTATATTATGTTGTTCAGACATTATAAAGTATTACATTTCTTATCTGACTAATCTATTAGTTTTTGACAGGTGAGTATCAAAGTCTTCTCATGCCTGTGACTTAATAATTTCTTATTATAAATGAGTTAGTTTTTGCTTTGTGAATGTTGAAGTTATATTGTTAAGTGCATGCATATTCATGATTTGGATGATAATACACTTTGTCATTATGTTGTATATTTATGTATGCCTAATAATGCTTTCCACCATAAATTCTTATTTTCTTTTTGCCAGGCTAGCTTTCCTTGGTTAGTATTTATCTAGTGTGGCAGAGGTTTCTAGTTGCCATGCAGTATTAATTTTCCCATTCTTTTTTAGTAGCAGACCCAAGTCGTGTTTTTATAGCCTTTCTTGCAGTAGGGGGTGGCCCCTGAGATGTTGGCAGAACAGAAAGGCTGCTGGAAGGCAATCAGTCTGGCAGGGATGACACCCTTTTGTTCTGCTTCCCTTTCCCCTTTTGGCTGCCTGGACTGCTGACTGGATGGCTGGAACTCTGGCAGCCATCTTGGAATGTGAAATTGCCTTGCAGGTTGCACCAAGTGCTGGAACAGTGGAACATAAAGAAGGTTTAATGCTGGGTCCCTGTTGACAGTGGGGCTCTTGCACTATTTCTGGATGGCCTTCATCTGCACCTTTTTATGTGAGAGAGAGATGTACTTTTACTGCATTTGAGTCACTGCTGTTTTGACTTTTCATGGATAACCAAAACTAATTCTAGCATATGTCAGATACATATTTTGTGTATGTGCCTTCATTTTCAATTTTTGTTGTTCTATTTTATTTATTTTTATTTTATTGTTTATTTTCAATGTTGACTTATTTTAGGTGTATCAGTCCACATGTTTTGGATATAAATGCTTTGCTTAGTCATACATATATTAAAAATTGGAATAAAAATGCAAACTGTGAATATTTTCTGAGTAATTTTATGAGTGGCTAGTGGCACCCCACTCCAGTACTCTTGCCTGGAAAATCCCATGGATGGAGGTGCCTGGTAGGCTGTAGTCCATGGGGTCGCTAAGAGTTGGACACAACTGAGTGACTTCCCTTTCACTTTTCACTTTCACGCATTGGAGAAGGAAATGGCAACCCACTCCAGTGTTCTTGCCTGGAGAATCCCAGGGATAGGGGAGCCTGGTGGGCCTCCGTCTATGGGGTCACACAGAGTTGGACACGATTAAAGCGACTTAGCAGCAGCAGCAGCAGCCTTGTGTCTGGGACATAGTACTCCCTAAATGTTTCTTGACTGATGAATGTGCTACAAAGGTTTTCTCCTGTCTGCCACTTATCTTTTTACTATAGTTATGATGTCTTTTGCTGCATAGAAATTAAAACTGTAATGTAATCAAATATGTGAGCCTTTTCGTTTTTGACTTTTGGGTTTATGTGGTGTGTTTAGAAAGAGCCCCTACCCACCCCAAACTTATAAATACACCTTATGTTTCATGTAACTTATGTATATGTGTGTGTGTGTGTGTATGTGTATGAATGTTGACTTGATTAGGAATTTTTGTGTGTATGGTGTGAAGTGGGCATCCAACCTTCTTTCTTTCCAAATGGATAATCACACCAAAATTTTCACTGAATTATTATTCTGTTATCAACTAATTGGGATTTTACTATAAATTAAACCAGCTGGCTAAACCAGCTGGAGTTGTTTGGAAGACTCGATAAGCATATCACACAGATAAGTTCCCTGCTCAGCAACTCTTGGAGTGTGATATAAAATTCACCCATGTGAGAAACAACTTCCTTGGCTGCCAGCTTTCCTGCCTGATCCCTGAGAGCCTGCACTGCGATGACTGCCCTTTAGTGACCATCTGCATGGGTCACAGCACCCTCTGTCTGTGTCCACTCCCAGAGATCCACCCATGTACCCCTTTCCCAGATGTCCTTGATACCAGGGATCCACTCTCGTTCTTCCCCTGCCTCCTCGGCTGTGGCATAATGAGAAATATATGTTTGTTCCTTATTCCTGGTTCCTGACACTGCGCTGTGCTTATTCACTCAATCATGTTCACCTCTTTGCAACCCCGTGTACTTGAGCCTGTCAGGCTCCTCTGTCCACGGGGAATCTCCAGGCAGGAATACTGGAGTGGGTGCCATTCCCTCCTCCAGGGGATCTTCCCAACCCAGGGATCGAACCCAGGCCTCCCACATTGCAGGTGGATTCTTTACAGACTGAGCCACCATGGAGGCCCAGTTCCTGACACAGAGCCCCTGAATCCTTTGGAGTTTCCTGGGTGATAAAAGCATCCTTTGTTCTAAACAGGTAACTCTTGCTGGACCCCTAGGTCACTTCAGCATGGAGGCTGGTCACCAGGTGGACCAAACCCCAATTAGAAAGTTGGAACTTTCCAGACTTCCCTGGTGGTCCAGTGGCTAAGAATTCAGGCTCCCAAAGCAGGGGGCCCAGGTTCGAACCCTAGCCAATGAACTAGATTGCATATGCCACGACTAGGAGTTCACATACTGCAATTAAAAATCACACAAGCTGCAACCAAAGATTCCACAAGCCCACCACAAAGGTGCAAGACCCTGCGTGCTGCAAGTAAGACCTGGCATAGCTAGATAAAACAAATGAATAAAAAATGTTAAGTGGGAGCTTTCATCCCCCACCCTCCATGGCCTCTGGAATGAGAGGGGCAGGTGCATGCGTGCACGTTCAGTCGAGTCCGACTCTTTGCTACCCCATGGACTGCAGCCCCTCAGGCTCCTCTGTCCATGGGATTCTCCAGGCAAGAGTACTGGAGTGGGTTGCCATTTCCTCCTCTAGGGGACCTTCCTGACCCAGGGATCGAACCCTCATCTCTTGCGTCTCTTGCATCTCTTGTATTGGCAGGCAGACTCTTTACCACTGAGCCACTTGGGAAGCCCTTAGAGAGGCAGGAAATTGAGTTAATAATTGATCATGCCCATATGGTGAGGCCTCCATTAAAATCCTCTATGTGACAGGGTTGGGGAGCTTCAAGGTTTATGAACACAAGGTGCCAGGAGGGTGACTGCCTAGGAGAGGGCATGGAAGCTTGCGTGCACACACACACACCATTTCTTCCATTTGGCTCTCCCTGACTTTATGTCCTTTATCATAAAGTAGTAATGGTAAATAAAGTGACTTTCTGAGTTCTGTGGGTTGTTCTGGCAAATTGTCAAATCTAAGAAGGAACTTGTGGAAACCTTCAGTTTATAACCAATCCATCAGAAATGGAGGAGACAGAAGAGACGAGTTCAACCCCTGGGTCAGGAAGATCCCCTGGAGAAGGAAATGGCAACCCACTCCAGTAATGAGTCAGACATGACTGAAGTGACTTACGCACGCCATCAGAAATGGGGGTGAACTTGCAACTGGAGTCTGAGGGGACAGTCTTGTGGGATCTGATGCTAACTCCAGGTGGACGGTGTCAGGATTGAATTGAATGGCTGGATGCCTGGTTGGCATCAGAGAACTGGTTAATGTCTTAGTTTGGGCTGAGGTAACAAAGGACCATAGACTGGGTGGCTTGTAAACAATGGAACTCGGTCTCTTGTCCGTCAGGAGTCTGAAGACCCGAGATCACGGCGCCGGCCTGGGCTGGGCTCTGGTGAGAGCCCTCTTCCTGTTGCAGTCTGGAACCATCGTACCCTCAGGTGGTCTCTTACCAGGGCAAGACCCCACTCATGAGAGCTCCTCCTCGTGACTTAATGACCTCCTAAAGGCTCCACCTCCAAGTACTAATACCATCACACTGGGCTTAGGGTTTCAGCATATGAATATGGAGAGACATACTCAGTCCACTGCAGTTAGTGTAAGAAAAAAAAAATCCCACACATTTGGTGGGAAGATAAAAATCTCTGACTATCTGACTGACTGTCTATCCAGGAAAATCATGAGCTTCCGTCCAGGAGTCAGCGTAGATCTATACTTTCAGCCGTCTCTCCTTCCAGGCACAGTGGACAATCATATTCTCCTCCAAAATATCCTTTTGCCCAGTGGGAAGACTTCCCTTTTCCACTGTCCTTCAGGGCTTCTCTGATGGGGGCTTCACTGCTCTGTCAGCCCATAAACCAGGCTCAGGGTTTTCCTTTCTCAGTCAACTGATGGGCAAGATGCCAGCATGTTTCCCAACACCTCCAGTGGGAGTGGAGGGTATCCCAACCCTGCATGAGAACCACTAATTGGCTTTTTCCTTAGCAGGATCGCTCAGGTCACTTTGTCTATATGGTGCTGAGTCCATAAAAGATGCTAACAAGATTGATTGACATTGATAGCAGTACAGAGCTCCCTTTGCATCTATAGGGAACAAGCATGCACAGAGTGGGACAAATTCTCCATCTTTAGGTCTTGATCCATGTCCTCAGTTTCCTGATTATCTGCAAGTTGACTCATTATGTCTTATATCAGGGAATTTAATGTCAGTGTCAAGAGGGGTAGGGCTCCCCATGTGGTATGGTGGTAAAGAATCCACCTGCCAATGCAGGAGATGCAGGACATGTGGATTCGATACCTGGTCAGGAAGATTACCTGGAGGAGGAATGGCAATCCACTCCAGTATTCTTGCCTGGAAAATCCCATGAACACAGGAGCCTGGAAGGCTACAGTCCACGGGATCTCAAATAGCTGGACGTGACTGAGCACCCATGTGCTTCAGGGGACGTGGCCCTTGAACCAGACTGGTCCTGGCATGATGGAAGGTAGAAGTGAGTCTCCTTATATGTGAGTGGATTTCAGGCAGTTTGGTGTCATGGCTGCAGGAACGAGCAGAATCTGGTGCTGGGCTCGTGGACCTGTGCCTTTGCTCTTGCCTTCATGTCTCTGTGTCTTGTGCTTCCCATCGGAAACTGCCTGGAATAGCATCTGTTATGGATGAGCTGTGTCCTGCCTCCAAAAGCTATACTGGGTCCTAACCCCTAGGAAAGTGAAAGTCGCTCAGTCGTGTCCAACTCTTTGAAACCCCATGGACTATACAGTCCATGGAATTCTCCAAGCCAGAATACTGGAGTGGGTAGCTGTTCCCTTCTCCAGGGCATCTTCCCAACCCAGCGATGGAACCCAGGGCTCCCGCATTGCAGGCAGATTCTTTACCAGCTGAGCCACCAGGGAATGTGACCTTATTTGGAAATAAGGTCTTTGCAGAAGTAGTCAAGTTAAGATGAAGTCATTAGGACATGCCCTAGTCCAATAGGACTGTGTCCTTATAAAAGGGGAAATTTGGACACAGAGACAGACATAAAGGGAAAGCAACATATGGGGATGAAGGCAGAGATGGGAATGATGCATCTGTGAGTCAAGACACAGCAAAGAAGGCTAGCAAACCACCAGAAACTAGCGGAGAGGCATGAAACAGATCCTTCCTTACAACCCTCAGAAGATTCAATCCTGCCAACACCTTGATTTTGGACTTCCAGCCCCCAGAACTATGAGATGATATAATCCTGTTATCTTAAGCTCCCCAGTTGATGCCATTTGTTATGACAACCCTAATAAACTAACAGAGCACCTACCACCACTCTAATTCTCCATAAGTCCTTTTCTGGGACCCATCTTTCACCCTGAAATCTCTCCCTGGGTCCTTCGGAATGACACCACATCACCCCGTGTTTGGATTTGTCCTTTCGGTGGTGGACAACAAGCCAAGCTCACATCAAGATGGCAGCCATCACGGGGTCAAGCCTGAATGTGAGCCAGAGGCTGCTGGGGACCTAGCCTGTGGTCCCCAGACTGGCCCACGCTCCTGCTGGCCACTTCTGGCCCTTACTTTGCCTACTTTGTGATCCCCAGGCCAGTGCAGGCGGCCAAGCTAAGGACTGATGGTCGAGAGCAAACGGTTGGGCACAGGGCCGGAAACACTCTTCTTCTGTCTTATTCTGAGTGTCGACTCTCAGAACCATGTTGTCCCAACTTCAGGCATGTGTCACCAAAGGTGCTGGGTCCTGTTCAGATTAGAGAGCGTAGCATCACCAAGGTGTGTGTATATATATAAAATCAAGGTCTAAGTATTTCCCTGGATCACATATTCATGTAAGCCATGTGAAAGTAATATTCAGTTTTTGAGAAAATGTAAAGGTTTTATTTAATAAATCAATTAAAAATAGCTAAGTTGAGGAATAAATCATGTTTTTCCTGAGCTAAGAGGACCAAGAGGAAATGGAGAGAAGCTGAAGCCTTCCAAATTCTGATATACCCCCATCAGTTCAGTTGTCAGTCATCCCGACTCTCTGTGACCCCATGGACTGCAGCATACCAGGCTTCCCTGTCCATCACCAACTTCCAGAGCTTGCTCAAAGTCATGTCCATCGAGTCACTGATGCCATATATATCCCCCCATAGTATCACTCTAAAACTTAGTTCAAAATAAAACTTGTTAGGAGAGAGGTGGGAATGGAGGGGTTGCTTTTTTCACCCAGATATATGACCTTTATTGCACTGTCATGATTTTACTAAAAGTACATGCTTATTGTAAAAATATCAAAATTGCAGAAAAATATAAAGAACAAAGTGAAAAGCATGTGAAACCCCACCCCTCGGTGTTACCGTGTGGGTGTTTGCATTGTGTCGTTTCCTACACTTTTCCATGCATCACTCTCATCTTGCACATGGTGGGTCATATTACACATGTTGCTTTTTGTTGTCGACCCCTCTTTGTGTTAATTTTTCCCCCCATACTCCCCTCTCCCGTCCCAGGTACTCAATAGTAGAACTTTCCTTCCATGTTCATAATCAGGCACAAAGTCACCATGTATGGACCTTAGAGAGGTTTTCGACAGAATAGTGATTAACATCTTGGTATTGGAACCACGTCATATGCACTTCTCTGCATTTTGCTTGCCTCACTTCATGCAGCACAGAGATCCTCCAAGCCATCCGTGTATGTTGCTTGCTCTTTCACTGTTGCACAGAAACCCATGATGAGGTTCTGCTCCCTTTCACTCACCCTGTGAGCTGGACTTTCATCATGTCCCGGGTATTTTCATCGCCCATACTCCCGGCCACATATCCCTGCATGGTGCTGCCTTGATTTGCAGGGGATAAACTTCTCTTGCGCTAAAGGGGATGCATATTAAAGTTTTAATATACCCTGCTGAATTACTTTCCAAAAAGATTATATCACTTTACAACCCCCACCAACAGTTTGTAAGAGGATCCTTTGCCCCATACCTACCCCAGGTCTACATGGAATCTTCTTAATTTTCATCAAAACCACTCTTGTTATTACATATGCAAATCATCCATATAATCTTGAGACTTACTTTCTGGACTCTAGGTGCTACTTATATATTTATTTTAAAACACTGGTTACTACATTTTTTAAGAAACAAAAATAATGCTTGTTCAATGCAAAAAAAATTGAAGAACATAGAAAAGCTTAAGTGGAATTCCCTGGCAGCGAGTGGCTAGAACTCCATGCTTGTACTGCAGGAGGCATGGGTTCAGTCCCTGGCTGGGGAGCTAAGATCCTGCATGCCATGTGGTACAGCCACACACACACAAGTGTAAGAAAAGCACATCCCTAAATCATAACCACCTGTCCATTGCTAGCATTTTGATGTATTTTCTATTTTTTCTTTATATATATATATATATATATATATATTCAGGTAGATACAGGTAGAGTCTTACAAAAGTAGTTTTTACATATGGTTCTGTTGTCAGGTAGCTTTTTCCCGATAGCAATCTATTATCACCATCTTTAAAAGCTGATAATTTTTCTCCTAGTGCATTTTTTTTTTAACTGTGTGGTTTTTAACAGATGCAAATTATCCTGTCATACGGTTTTTTTCCCCTCATTTTCTGCTGGAATTTTTTTTTCTGCCATAAACAATTCTGGGATGAACATCTTTTTTCCATTATGTCAGTTCATTTGTTTGCTTCTCTCCTAGAGGTGGAATTATTGAGCCTAAGGCAATGCATATTTTCAGGGTTTTTGAGCCAATCAGCGTCTGAAAGACCCACGCTGGCTTTGCAAGCTCATTTCAAGCCAGAGGCAGATGCTTTGGGAGTGTCTGCCCCCAGCTCTCCCTGGCCCCAGCCTTGGACATGGCATCCACGGGCACACACCCTCCAGTCTTCTGGGTGTCCAGTGCTTTGTGACTTACAGAGGGTATTTGTGTCCATGGCCTCAACACTGACCATGTGAGGGGGAGAGGGCAGAAACCCATCCCTAAGGCAGATCAGAAACCTAAGGTCAAATGACCCAGGCAGTGAGTGTATTAGTCAGCTCGGGCTGCCGTAACAAAGAACCACAGACTAGATGGCTTAAACAACAGACATTTTCTTCCTCACAGTTCTGGAGGCTAGCAGCGTAAGATCCAGCTGCCGGCAGGGCGGGTTTCTCCTGAGTCCTCTCTCTTGGCTTGTACATGACCATCTAGCTGTGTCCTCACGTGGCCTTCTGTGAGTGGGCCTCCCTGGGGTCCAAACTTTCTTCTTATAAGGACATTAGGTACACTGGACTAGGGCCCACCCCAGGGGCCTCCTTTTACCTTAATCAGCTCATTAAAAGCCCCGTCTTCAGATACAGTCACATTCTGAGCTACTGGGGGTTAGGGCTTGGACATGAAAATTCAGGGGTGGGTCACAATTCAGCCCACAGAAGTGAGAGAACTGTCCCTCTCTCCAGAGAGCCAGGCCTCTGGCAGGGGCTGGGGAACTGAGTGTAAGCGCAGTGATCCATGCAGTCCATGCCAGGAACCCTCCAGGTGCTGGCGAGTCACAAACGCAGGCTGTGCATCTGTTAAACTGGCTTGGGAGAAGTGACAAACGTCACCAGGGGATTCTCTCCTTCAGAGTCCCGCTCCTTCGGGAGGGAGGAGGAATTCTCCTCAGATCATTTTACCAGCCTTGATGCAAGGAATCTTTCAGTTCATAGATTCTGACCAGTTTTCCAGAGAGATTCCAATAAGTGGACTCTCGAGGTCCTTTGACTGCAAATTTTCATTCATTAGCTTTAGGAAGAAGCAACACAGGGGACAAAGCCTTGAATTTTAGATGAGAGCCTGGAGGTTTTGGAAAGTTTGGCTTCCTAAGCAGTAGCTGAATGAGCTGTATCTACAAAATGGGGATGTCCCTGTTCTCTGGGCCATAAACGAAAGGCATTATGAACATTCAAAATAAAAACAAAATGAAGCAAGAAAGAAATAGACACAGAATCTGCACCACTGATATCTGTAAAAGGAGAGTCAGTACAGATTGAAACAGAAAAAGGTGAAAGTGTTAGTCACTCAGTCGTGTCCCACTCTTTGCTACGCCATGGACTGTAGCCCACCAGGCTCCTCTGTCCATGGGATTCTTCAGGCAACAGTACTGGGTAGGTTAGCCATTTCCTTCTCCAGGAGATCTTCCCAAACAAGGGATCAAACTCAGATCTCCTGCATTGCAGGCAGATTCTTTACCATCTGAGCCACCAGGAAACTGTGGAATTCAAACCCATTTTCATTTTCTCTGGGCTCTAATCATTTCATTGAAAGACTTCTGACTTAGAATCTGTGCACAAGGCTGATGCCGTGGACCCTAATGAGCTAGGCTGCCGGCAATGCTTCCTTGCTGTGGGTGTTAGTCACCCAGCCGTTGCTACTGTCAGTGAGCTGCCTTAAATGTTTCTCAGGGAAATCTGAACCCAAGTGGGTATTTGGAAGGGTCTCCCAGTGGGCTGATTGCCTCGGGCCAACAAGATCTGGAGTTAAAAATGCACAGAAAACCAGGACAAATGAATGAGAAGAGAAGCCAGCGACACACTGACCACTGAGATAAGAAAGAGCGTGGTGTGACGTGGGCATTTCCCGGGAGTCACAGCGGCTCTGTGGCTGGCGAGATTTTAATTAGAATCAAGGGCTCTTGTTTGGCATCTTAGATTGTACCAATCAATGAGCCGAATCCAAATGTGGAGATCAACCCTCAACACAGGCTGATAAGGAGAGCCTGGGAGGCCCTGGGTTGGACAGCAAAGGAATACTGCAGAGCTGGGCTTTGCGCTCGGCAGGCCTGCTTCAGACTTTTGAGAACTTGCAGTTCTCCTACGTTGAGCTTGGAGTTGTTCAATGAGTGGGCCCGGCAAGGCCTTGGAGACTTCAAAGATGAAACGTGAGGCTGTAGTTGACTGTTTTGCTGATTGAGACAGCCAGTAGGCATCAGAAAGTGTCTTTTTTTTTTTTTGAATTTCCTCTGCTTTATTCTTTTTTTTAAAAAAAAACTTTACATAATTGTATTAGTTTTGCCAAATATCAAAATGAATCCGCCACAGGTATACATGTGTTCCCCATCCTGAACCCTCCTCCCTCCTCCCTCCCCATACCATCCCTCTGGGTCGTCCCAGTGCACTAGCCCCAAGCATCCAGTATCGTGCATGGAACCTGGACTGGCAACTCGTTTCATACATGATATTTTACATGTTTCAATGCCATTCTCCCAAATCTTCCCACCCTCTCCCTCTCCCACAGAGTCCATAAGACTGTTCTATACATCAGTGTCTCTTTTGCTGTCTCGTACACAGGGTTATTGTTACCATCTTTCTAAATTCCATATATATGCGTTAGTATACTGTGTTGGTGTTTTTCTTTCTGGCTTACTTCACTCTGTATAATAGGCTCCAGTTTCATCCACCTCATTAGAACTGATTCAAATGTATTCTTTTTAATGGCTGAGTAATACTCCATTGTGTATATGTACCACAGCTTTCTTAACCATTTGTCTGCTGATGGACATCTAGGTTGCTTCCATGTCCTGGCTATTATAAACAGTGCTGCGATGAACATTGGGGTACACGTGTCTCTTTCCCTTCTGGTTTCCTCAGTGTGTATGCCCAGCAGTGGGATTGCTAGATCATAAGGCAGTTCTATTTCCAGTTTTTTAAGGAATCTCCACACTGTTCTCCATAGTGGCTGTACTAGTTTGCATTCCCACCAACAGTGTAAGAGGGTTCCCTTTTCTCCACACCCTCTCCAGCATTTATTATTTGTAGACTTTTGGATCACAGCCATTCTGACTGGTGTGAAATGGTGCCTCAAGAAAGTGTCTTTATTTTTGCCCATCACTGCCTTACTCCAATTTCTGTAGTGGGTGTATTCATTTCCTGCGTGTGTGCGTGCTCAGTTGTGTCTGACTCTGCCACCCCAGGGACTGTAGCCCGCTAGGCTCCTCTGTCCATGAAGTTTTCCAGATAAGAATACTGGAATGGGTTGCTGTTTCCTTCTTCAGTGGATCTTCCCGACCCAGGGATGGAACCCGTGTCTCTTGTGTCTTCTGCGTTGGCAGGCAGATTCTATACCACTGAGCCCCTGGGAAGACCATTAGTTTCCTAGTTGTTGTTGTTAAATCACTAAGTCAGTCCGACTCTTTGTGACCCATGGACTGCAGTGCTCCAGGCATCCCTGTCCGTCACTATTTACCAGAGTTTGCTCAAACTCATGTCCATTGAGTCAGTCATGCCATCCAACCATCTCATTCTCTGTTTCCCCCTTCTCCTCCTGCCCTCAATCTTTCCCAGCATCAGGGTCTTTTCCAATGAATCAGTTCTTCACATCAGGTGGCCAAAGTACTGGAGTTTCAGCTTCAGCATCAGTCTTTCCAATGAGTATGCAGGGTTGATTTCCATTAGGATTGACTGATTTGATCTCCTTGCTGTTCAAGGGACTCTCAAGAGTCTTCTGTAACACCACACTTTGTTAAAAGGCATCAATTCTTTGGGGCTCAGCCTTCTTTATGGTCTGGTAACTACTCCCCAACACCCATACTCCCCTCATAGCCACACCTCATTCAGGTTCAGATTCCGATAGAGTTAACAAGCCCATCCTACCCAGGAGTGGGAAGAGGAGGCAGGGAAGGAGTGGTTACCAGACCAAGGACTTATCTCCCACTGGAGACCTGGGTCCTGCCCCTTCCCCTGCCCCTGGGGAATGGACTGGGGTGCTAGCCTGGGCAGCAAGGACCACCAGGGTGGTAGGAGTTAGGCAGGAGAAGGGCCTGGGGGACTGGAACTTTGAGGTGGGATCCCTACACTTAAGGGGCCTGGACTTGGTCTAATGCTCTTTGAAATTCTTAATAATTTGGAACTGGGGCCCTGCATTTTCATTTTTCTTGGATCCCACAAATTACGTAGCTGATCTGGCTTTGAGGAATTCGCTGAGGTTGGTGCTGGGGGCTGTTTAGAAGTAGCTCTGGGCAAGGCGGCCTTGGGTGCATGGGGGATGGGGTTTAGCTGGTATATTCTCTGCTCTGGATCAGGAAACTATTCCCCCACATGATTGGGACCGAGCTCCCTGGTGTCTCTCTAGAACACAGATGAGCACAGGCCCCAGCGGTGGACTTTGATCTCTTTTTTATTGCTTTTCTCGTTAGAAAAATCGAAGAGTGAAGACCTAGGAGGGAAGATCGCCTGAGTGATCCTCAGGCTGAGTGTGGTGGGGAGGGGGAGATTCCCCCACTGCCCCTCCTGAGTTCTCTTGGGCTGGTCTGAAAATTAAATTGACACAAGACAAGAGCAACAGGAGGGAAAAGAAAAAACAGTTCTTACTTAAGGTCTCATAGAAATGGGACCCCCGAAGTGACCAGTGCAGACTATTTATATATCATCTTATTTACTTAAAATCATTTTATTTATTATTTATTTAAAACATTATCTAATTTATTTATTTGGCTGTGCTGGGTCTTAGTTGCAGCATGAGGGATCTTTGATCTTTATTGTGGCTTGTGCTATCTTCCCGTTTCAGCATGTGGGATCTAGTACCCTGACCAGGGATTGAACCTGGGCCCTTGCATTAGGAGCACAGAGTCTTAGCCACTGGGCCACCAGGGGAGTCCCTACATATCATTTTTATACAAACAGTTACTTGTAAAGATTTAACACAACAAAAGAACTTGTGCTTGGGGTAGCAGGATAATGAAGTAGCAATGTCTGTCTATATAGCTTTCTTAGCTTGACTTCCCTAACTCTGGTGATAAGGAGGCTTTCTATCCTGGCATAGGGAGGGTATCTTCACATGGGAGATTTATTTCTCGCTTTCAGGGGGAGAGGAGTTGGGGAAAGTCAGAGTGGTTTTTTTATATCATTTTTCCCCACTGGCTATTTCTCAAGTAACTTTAATTCAAAATAATCAATAAGCCATTGTAGCATGTCTGGGGGCAGCCTGCTCTAAGCCCCATGAAGACAAAAGGAAAATCAAGCCCTTGGTGTTCCATCATGGCTTTGCCAAGGTTGATGTAAGCCTGCGGCAGGCCTGCTTCCGAGTGAGCTCTGTGAGAAGCCTGTACTGGGGGTCCCAGCCCAGAAACAACCCCTCCCCGCCCCCATAGCAGAACTACAAAATGCTCAGTGTTCCAAACGGCTAACGGCTTATGGACCCCCACCCCCACCAAGTGCAGACACAGCTGAGCCTCATTACTCATGGATTCAGTATTTGCAAATCTGCCTACTTGCAAAGATTGATTTGTAGCCTGCTCTATTTAAAGTGGGGCTTCCCAGGTGGCCCTAGTGGTAAAGAATCTGCCTGCCAATTCAGGAGACATAAGAGATGCGGGTTCAATCCCTGGGTCGAGAAGATCCCCTGGATGAGAGCATGGCAACCCACTCCAGTCGTCTTGCCTGGAGAATCCCACGGACAGAGGAGCCTGGTGGGCCCCAGTCCAGCAGGCGCGACTAAGGCGACGGAGCAGCAGCAGCATAGTTAGAATGGATGACCAACAAGGGCCTACTGCACAGCACACGGAACCCTGCTCAATGCTGGGTGGCAGCCTGGGTGGGAGAGGGGTTTTGGGGAGAATGGATATGTGTGCATGTATGGCTTAGTCCCTTTGTTGTTCATTTGAAACTATCAAAACATTGTTAATTGGTTATGTGTGTGTGTGTGTGTGTTCAGTTGCTCAGTCGTATCCAATTCTTTGTGACTCCGTGGACTGTAGCCCGCCAGGCTCCTATGTTCCTGGGATTTCCCGGGTAAGAATACTGGAGTGGGTAGCCATTTCCTTCACCAGGGGATTTTCCCGACCCAGGAATACAACCTGCATCTCTTGCATTGGCAGGCAGATTCTCTCTCCCTGAGACAGCAGGGAAGACCCGTTCGTTGGCTATACCCCAATACAAAAAAACAGTTAAAAAAAATGTAAAACAATAGATTTTTTTTTTTTTGCAGCCCCAAATCAGTATTTGCTGTGCTTTCGAGGTCATGTGAAAAGCAGTGTGAACTTCTGAGCTGCCTGAAGTTCAAGTTCCCAGCTGAGCCCCAACAGGGTGACTTCCGCCTTCTGGGCTTCACCCCTCACACTGTAACAGGTATTCTTTTCAAAGTCTACTTACTGCCGAGGTTTTGCACCTTTGTGCTTTTTCTCAGTGATGTTATCGTTTAAAATGACTCCCGAGGTATCGCTGAAAGGCTGTCTGCTGTTGCCATGCACGAAAAGACTGGGATGTGACTTGGGGAGAAAACATTTGTGTTAGGGAAGCTTCAAGCATACGCTTTGGGCTGTGAGCTCAATATTGAGCAAACAATGTATATTAAATAATGTGTTTTCAAACAAAAACCCACATAAAACAAGGTTATGTTAGTAGTGGGTTGGCAAAATGTGGGGACCAGAGGCTGGAGGGAGAGCCTACACTTGTATTTCCCCTATGGGCAATGGTTGGGTTTTTTTTATTTGAATGTTTTTTAAAAAATTGATTATTTATTTTTGGCTGCGCTGGGTCTTTGTTGCTGCAGGCAGGCTTTCTCTAGTTGCGGCGAGCGGATCTTCTCTTGCTGCAGAGCATGGGCTCTAGAGCACGCCAGCTTCAGTAGCTGTGGCTTACAGACTTAGTTGCCCTGCGGCACGTGGGATCTTCCTGGATCAGGGGTCGAACCGCTGTCCCCTGCATTGGCAGGTGGATTCTTAACCACTGGACCACCAGGGAAGCCGATGGTTGGGTTTTGATAATTCAGTTCTTGTGCTAATTTTATAGAACAAATGTGTGTGTGTGCATGTTGCTTCAGTCGTGTCTGACTCTGTGACCCTGTGGACTATAGCCCACCAGGCTCCTCTGTCATGGGATTCTCCAGGCAAGAATACTGGAGTGGATTGCCATGCCCTCCTCCAGGAGATCTTCCCAATCCAGGGATCGAATCTGTGTCTCTTAATGTCGCCTGCATTGGCAGATGGGTTCTTTACCGATAGCGCCGCCTGGGAAGCCCTTTATAGAACGGAACTGCCTTGAAAAACAAGAGTCAACTGTAATCTGAAATTCCTAAGAAGTTTAGGAATGCGTTTATTTGTCTTGTGGAAAATAGATACAAGTTCCACTTTGTAGATGAGGCCACAGGCTCAGAGAGATTGAGCAGCCCACCCAGGGACACACAGCTGGTTGGTTATAGGCAGAGCTGAGGCTTGCTCCCAGGTCTTCGGATTCTAAACCCTGCATCACTCTTTTCAAATGTTCGCACAGACACATCCTCAGAAGAAAGGAGTAATGCACACCCCTGGGAACACAGAGTAGAAGCTGAAAACAGCCCTCCCAGGTGTTAAATTGCTTGACAGTCTCTTGTTTTACCTGGAAAATTCTTAGGCATTGTTCATGCTACTCCAGAAACTCTGTTTCATTTTATGATAACAATGGAAAATGACAACTCGAATGCTTTCACCCCAGCGAACTAGATACACTCACTCCGCCGTCACATGCTTTCCTCCAGGGCAGGGACTTGACGAGTTGTGTCACCTCTGGGTCCCCGGGGTCCAGAGAGTAGAGTAAAGACAGAGAATGACTTATACTCCAAGGCGGGTGGGGTGGGGTGGGGGTGGCACTGTGGCAAACTCACCTCTTCCGTGGCCGCGAGCTCCGGATCCTAGACTCCGGGAATTCTGTCTCCCGGACGCACGAGCGCCTCTGCCGCTATTCACCACTTGGGGGCGCCCCACACAAGCCGGATCCACGTTCCCGCTGGATTTGTTTCCACGGAGGTCTACACTCTCCTCTGTGGGCCACCATGGTTGCCATGGATACTCGTGGCCACCCGCCAGACCAGGGTCTCAGGGCTGACGGGCTTTGCGGGTTTTAGGCCTTCAGTTCAGCTTCGGCCGTTTAGGAGACCTCTGTTAATAAACTGCCCCCGAAGGAACCACTGGATATCAAGGCGGAAGAATGGACGAGCTCTTTCCTGGCTCAACCTGCGTGAGATGGTCAGACAGCATCTGGGAGTCCAATGAGGTTGGCCGCACTTACTCGGAGTTTCTGGGACCCGCCCCAGGGTATCTCCCACACTGGAGGGACCAAATCCCTTTTTTGAAGTGACGCAGAGCGAGCCTGCGGCCCTACAGGCTTTAGGATCAAGGAGAAGTCTCCTCTGCCCTCCTTTCCTGGTACCTCAACTTGGCGTGTTGATGCTGGGGTCTTACTTCACCCTCACACTGACCAGTATTGGACACTGGGACATCTGATACATGTGTCCAGAGAGCAGTGTGTTTTCAAAAATGATGGTTATATTTCTGCTTAATGACCAAGGCACTTGATGGGTGTTCCATTCTTTGATCATCTCCTGGATGCTACACACGCGTGTGCACACACACACACACACACACACACACACCTGACCACATGCACGATCATGCACACACCTTACACACTCATAAAATCCCAGACCTCAGCTCCTGTGATTCCTCTGGTCTGTTCTGTGTTTCTACAACCATTTATTTACACAGCTGTGTAGTAACCTGTGTAAGTTTAGTAATTTGTGGCTCTGAGGGAATCCTGCAAGGGATCTTGTTGAAAAATACACTTTCAGGATCCTGAGTGACTCAGGTCGCCGAGTCCAGGATTCAGCAGGAACCTGAGTCCTGCTGAACCCAATCTCTGGGAGCCTTCCTGGAGAGGGGCATCAGTGCCCTCTGGTGTGCCCTCGCCGCCACCATCCGTGTGATCTGACTTGCTTGGGCCACCTGCACCCTTGTGTGTCCCTATCTGCCCTCTCCTGCATCCACCCTCCACCCTGCAGCCACAGCCATTTTTAAGGAACCACCTTAAGATCGCATCGCCTTGTTCAGTGGCTTCTCCACTTGAACAAGCTCCACTTGTTCACTCCACTGAACAAGTGCCCCAAGGATGGAGGTAAATATACAGACCTTTCTCAAGTCCTGCACCCAGTGGCCTGCCCACTTCTCCCTCCAGCAACAGCTTTTCACCTTTGTTAATTTCCTGTCTTGGCTTCTTTCTTTCTTTCTTTTGGCCATGCCGCATGGCTTGCAAGATCTTAGTTCCCTGACCAGGGATCAAACCCAGGCCCCTGGCAGAAAGCCCAGAATCCTAACCACTGGACTGCCAGGGAATTCCTCTTCTCCCTTGGTTTCTTTTCAGTATTTTTTTTTCTTTCCTAATTTATCATGATGCATGTAAGATATTAATTCTCTCACTCATCATCCTACTTTAATAGTATGAGCATTTAAAGTAATGAACTTCCTCCTGGGTGTCTTTTATTGAGGATTCATAGAGATTTTGAGATGAAATGTCCTCTTTTTCTTTGTTTTCAAGAGAGTATGTCTTTGGTGTTTTAATTCTTCTTTGAGCTAAGTGTAAACTAGGAACATGTCTTGATTTCAAAGTCATGCATATTTTGAGTCATCTCTGTATTAACTTTTCCTAATCATTTTGGATCATGTTTAGGAGATGTGGTCTTAAACCTCTACTTTTAAAATATTCTCAACTTGTCCTATGGACATGTCCTGTCACACCACTCAGGTGATATAAACTTCTAGATTTATCTTTCTCTCTTTAAAAAACAAACAGATTTATGTATCTGTTTTTGGCTGTGTGGGCTTTCTCTAACTGTGGCAAGTGGGAGCTCCTCCTCATTGCAGTCTCTGGGCTCTCATTGTGGCGGCTTCTTTTGTTGTGGAGCGCAGGCTCTAGGGCTTCAGTAGTTGGGGCTCAGGGGCTCAGTTGCTCCTTGGCATGTGGGATCTTCCTGGACCAGGGCTTGAACCTATGTTCCCCGCACTGGCAGGCTGACTCTTAACCACTAAACCACCCGGGAAGTCCTACCCCTCTCTTAAAGTGTTAGTCACTCCGTCATGTCCCACTCTTTTCGACCCCGTGGACTGTAGCCTGCCAGGCTCCTCTGTCCATGGGATTCTTCAGGCGAGGATACTGGAGTAGGTAGCCCTTCCCCTCCCCAGGGGGTCTTCCTGACCCAGGGATCAAACCAGGGTCTCCTGCATTGCAGGCAGGTTATTTATCGTCTGAGCCACCATCGAAGCTCATACTTTTCTTAAATGAAGAGTTTTATTGCATTTATCATATTTATTGAAGTTTTCTGCTACACTCGCACATACGTGTATATAAGTGTATGTATGTATGTTGATTACTATATGGGTGTATATATATGTATACATCATATATCTCTCTCAAGTTCTACCATTTCTAATAGTTTTTGTTTATATTTAGCTGCTGTGCTGTTTTCTGGACTCAGATTCACAACAGTTTCATTTTCTTCATAAATGGTAACCTTTATCATTACATAGTGGCCTTTTTTTTTCTAGTTCGTGCTGTGATTTTTTTAATTAAAATTTTTTAAATTCTGGCTGCACTGAGTCTTTTTGCAGCATAGTAGTGGCTCGAGGGCTTGCCTTCTCTTTTGTCTTTTAACCTTTCTTTTGTAACCCGTAAAATTAGACATTGTTATTATTGTTTCATAGTCAGTACATGGAGTTGCCTACATAATTACCAATTTCTTTGCTCATAATTCTTTTTATTGTTTTCTTTTAGAATATTATTTATTTACTTGGCTGCATCGGGTCTTCGTTGTGGCACACAGGATCTCGGTTGCAGCGCATGGGCTTTTTGGCGGTGGGGAGGGAGGTAGGGCTCTTTTTCTACTTACTGTTTGCCGTCTCTCTAGTAGCCTCATGTGGGTTTAGTTGCCCCATAGCACCTGGAATCTTAGTTCCCTGACCACGTATTCAACCCATGTCCCTGCATTGGAAGGTGGATTCTTAACCACTGGATCACCTGGGAAGTCCCCCATCATTCCTTCGTATTTGTTAATGCTAAAGATAATTTTAATTTTGAAGGGATTTCGTCCTTATAGAAAATTATAAGAATAGTAGGGAATAGTACAAATAGCTCCCCCAGCAACCATTCAAGAACACATCGCCAAGCTGCTGCCCCATCATCTCAGATAGTTTAGTGTGTTCCCTACAAACAAGGACATCCTTCTGCAGTCTGTGATGGTTTCTCAGTCTTTCCTTGATGTCCATGACCTTGACACTTTCAGAGTAGAGGTCAGCTACTTTGCAGGCTGTCCCTCCATTTGGATTTGTTTGTTTCTTTTGATTAGATTCAGGTTCTGTATTTTTGGCTGCAGTGTCACAGACTTTGTGTTATGTTCTCCTCTTTCCGTGTGATCAGAGAGAACACAACTTTAATTTGTCCCATGACTGGTGATGTGACATTGTGACTTTGATCACTTGACTAAGGTGGTATCTGCCAGGTGTCTCCACTGTGGGGGTTCTCCTTTTCACAATTATAAATGTTTTGTGAGGAAGAACTCCCAGACTTTTTTACCCCTTGGGTTTTAGCATCTATTGATACTTCTAGGCTAAATTATTAATAACTCTGGAGGCTGTCACATGATAATTTTTCTAATCCCATCATTCCTTCTGCATTTATTAGTTGGCATTTTACTTTTTAGAGATATTACCAGTTACTTTATTTTTGTTTATTTATTTTTGGCTGTGGTGGATCTTCGTTGCTGCACATGGGCTTTCTCCAGTTGTGGCAAGCAGGGGCTACTCTCCGTTGCAGTGCGTGGGCCCGTGCCTGCAGTGGCTTCTCTTGCTGCAGAGCGCAGGATCTAGGCACACAGGCTTCCGTAGTTGCTGCTCACAGGCGCTAGAGCCCGGGCTCAGTAGTTGTGGTGCATGGGGCTTAGTTGCTCCACGGCATGCAGAATCTTCCTGGACCAGGGATTGAACCCATGTCCCCTGCAGTGGCAGGTGGATTCTTACCCACCCCCGCACCAGGCAAGTCCATTAGTTGGCATTGTAGTGTAAACAGTTTTCCCTTCTTCTCATTTCTTTGTTCATTCATTTTTGCTGCTGCTGCTGCTAAGTCGCTTCAGTCGTGTCTGACTCTGTGCGACCCCATAGATGGCAGCCCACCAGGCTCCCCCATCCCCAGGATTCTCCAGGCAAGAACACTGGAGTGGGTTGCCATTTCCTTCTCCAATGCATGAAAATGAAAAGTGAAAGTGAAGTCGCTCAGTCGTGTCTGACTCTCAGCGACCCCATGGACTGCAGCCTACCAGGCTCCTCCGTCTGTGGGATTTTCCAGGCAAGAGTACTGGAGTGGGGTGCCATTGCCTTCGTTTTTAGCTGTGTGCTTTTCTGGTTCATTCCATAGGTTCCAATTTGTTACTTTTATTATTTGTTTCAGTCTTCAGTTGTCTCAGAGCCAGTGGGGGCCCCTCAGAGCTGGCTCCCCTGTCCTTTTGATTTATCCCCATCAATTTTGGAACACATCCTTATTTTCTGACACAAAAGATGTTATAGGCTCATCCTGTACTTTTCCTGCCTCTATCTTCAAATTGGCCATTTTCCCAAGAAGCCCTGGTTCCTGATAGGGAGAAACTGAGCCCTGGGTGCTGGGCAGGCTGATGGCTATTGCTGCCAGACCTTGCATGTGGATAAAACTAGGGCAGATATGCGCGTATACACACACTTATGTCTATACCCACTTCATATCTGTCCATGAGTGCTGAAACCATGAGTTCACATCTCTAACACACAGGGTTCCTGCCAGTTTTTTCCCCTTCAATATTTGCAACTCCTTCTCTGACAGTGAGAAACTGGACTGCTGTTATTCTCTGTATTTTACTTATTTGATCAATCTCTTCTCGGTAACCTATCTGCTACTGTGTTGCCCCATGCCCCTCAGAGGTGACAGGTGCTGACAGACACAGGTGTGCTGTTTCGGTGACTTTAACTATCAGAAACACTGTTGCTGCTTGTGACATGGGCTCCCAAACTGGTGACCAAATCTCAGTAAAAATCAGAACACAACGCAGCACAGTTTTCCAGCATTTTACATGATAGTTCCAGTACTGAAAAATCAACTGTTTAGTTAAAAAAAATTCCACATAAAATGATGTTACGTTTTAGCTGCTGAATAATTATAAACAGAGTCTTATAATAAAAATTAATTTTGGAATTATAATTCTGTAACATTGAAAAACCACAGAACATTTATAATGATTTAAAATGTTTGAAAATCCAGTCCAGGAACCTTTGAAAGTCTTGCAGGATTGAAGGGGTGATTCTTGCCCATCACAGGCCTCCACCCAGTCACTGTGATGGATTCAAATGCCTCCATGAACTCGCTACCATCTGTGTTTCTGGTTCTGCAGGTTGAGAACCGGGTTTAGAGCATGACACAATGCTGGGTACCAGCTCTTGGGCTGACAGTGTAAGTGGTACCAGCTCTTCTGACTGCCCGCAGGCCTTGCCACCACTGTGGGGCTTTTATAAAGCTGTGGCTTGGAATGTGGAGCAAAGCAGGTCACAGCCTTGGAAAGAACAGTGCTCATCGGGCTTCTCTGCAGACAGGACCCCTGGCTTTGGCAGCTCTGGCAACTGGGGAATCCCAGCCTCTGTGTCACCAAGTCTAAGCTTGTACTGCTCACCACTCGACAGGCCAATAAATGGAGAGACGGATTGTTGGGGCCAAGAATAGTGATTTTATTTGGAAAGCTAGCAGACTGAGAAGATGGTGGACTACTGTCCCAAAGAACCATCTTCTCTGAGTTAGAATTCAGGCTTCTTTTATACTAAAAGGAGAGGGGATGGTACTTACCTGGTAGTCCAGTGTCTAAGACTCCATACTCTCCATGCACGGGGCCCAGGTTCAATCCCTGGTCAGGGAACTAGATCCCACAAGCCTCAACTAAGAGTTCACTTGCCACACTAAAGATCTTGCATGCTACAGCAACGATCAAAGACCCCACATGCTGCAACTAACACCCGTCACAGGCAAATAAATAAATACGTGTTGTTGTTGTTAAAAGGAGGGAGGGGATAAAGTCTTGGTTTCAGCCAGACTCTGGGGGGGTTGTGTTAATTTCTTCCTTCCAACAGCCACTAACAGGTGGGCCTGGTCAGGATGTTTCCTGTGAGCTAAACAAAGCTATTTTAGCCTAAACTGGTTACCTGGGAGGCAGAGATCTTAGAGATGGGCCATTATGTATAATTTAAGCTTATAGGCAATATCCTTTTGGTTGTTAACTTGAAATAGAATCAAAGATTCTTCCTTATTACACGTGTAAGGCCAGAGCTCTCCTCAGCTCACTAGGGAAGGATGTAGAACACAGAAAGCCTGGGAAGGGCCTGATTCAAGGAGGAAAAGGCACTCCCTCACCTTTCTTAGTGAGAGAAGATGCCCATGGCCATTTGTTCATAAAACACATCCAGAGCCGTGCCTGCCATGGTTCAGAGTGTGCGGTGGGGCAGTCAGAGTCCTGCTCCGTAAAGTGGGCAGCCTGGGTGTGTGTCGGCGGGGGGGCGGGGGGACAGACAATAAACAAGAAAACGAGTAAGCATATGCACATCAACTATTATGGTGATACCAGGAAAGCTTTATCAAAAGCCCAAGTTGGGGGCTTCCCTGGCACTCCAGTGGTTAACACTTTGCCTTCTGATCCAGGAGGTGTGGAGCTAAGATCCACATCTTGGCCTCAGGGCCAAAAATCCAGAACATAAAACAGAAGCAGTATTGTGACAAATTCAATAAAGACTCAAAAAAAAACCCAACAAAAAACAGGTACAAGTTCTTGTTCAACTCATCCAAAAAGAATCTGGGTAAGGAACACAAAGGGGGATAAAAAAAACCCACGGAGGCTGAGGAGCAAAGAGAACAGAAGCAGTTTATTGTGGCAAGAGAGAAAGGACACACTCAGAGAAGTGCGTGGGCTCCTCACGAGTAAGGGGCGCCCCCACAGGCTTTTTTAAAATCTTATTTTTAGCCCTTTGAATGGGTTGGGGCCTTTTTGATTAGGGGTGGACTATTCATTGAGGGGAAGGCATGGCCTGGATTGTACCAGGCTGCATCAGTTCCCGTCTTGTGCATTTGTCTCCTGTAGCCACAGTGTGTGCACCCTAAGGGCTATTTTTCCCTTGCTTCCCCTTACTAGTTGAGCACCACACAAAGGGCATACAGGGTCCTCAGCAACCTGTGCATTTCTATTGCACGTCCTCCACCGTTTTCATGGTCAAGAGTTTCTTGTTCAGACGCTACAAGGTATCTGTTTCAGATGCCATTCTTCCACGTGTCATGGCCTCATTAAGGGCAAAAGGAGGAGGCTTTGCCTTCTGCCTAACGCCTTATTTTGGGCAGACAGCAGTGAGCGGCAGCTTGAAGCAAGATCTTAGTGCCATGACGGGGGATTGAACCCTGGTGGTGGTGGGGACAGTGCTGAATCCTAACCACTAGACCACAAGGGCCAGTGGCTGGAGTTGGGGCCCTGGCTCTTGTCTGCCTTGGAAAAAAAGAAAAAAGGAATTTGACAAAGAGACAGAAGGTATTTCTAAGCATTGACAAGAGAGAACAGGGCGCATGTGTCCTCAGTCGTGTCTGGTTCTTTGGGACACCACAGGCATGGACTAGAGTGGGTTGCCATTTCCTTCTCCTCCAGGGGATCTCTCCTACCCAGGGCTTGAGCCCACATCTCCTACATCTCCTGTACCTCCTGCAAGAATCGGAGGATTCTTTACCACTAGGCCACCTGGGATTAACAAGAATTTGGTTGTAAATGTCTAGCCTGGGGCCCATCTATCTTATGCCTCTGGCCCAGCCGTCTTTCCTGCCTCCGTGGGAAAGAACAGGTTCCCGAGAAAATAAAACACGAATCAGGGGCCACTTCGAGCTGAGGAGGGAAGGTTGGGGGAGGTGGCTGCAGGAAGATCTGTTCTCTCCTCGAGGTTACTTCTCAGGGCGGGGCCAAGGGCACTGAGGGACCCGAGCTGTCCTTGTCCCTGAGGCTGCGGGTCTCCTGCCAACACCGATAGTGATATACTGGCTGGGAGCCGAAAAGTACTAAAAGTCTTTGCCCAAAGAGGAAAGCGTGGGACGATGATAGGAATGGGCTGGTGATCTGGGCAGGACAAGCCTAGAACAGAGATGTTAGGAAGTACAGGTTGATTAATTATCAAAGGTATTTTGCAATTTCAGCAGAATACAGCATTCTTGGAGGGAAATACCCTTATGGTTTTCTTCTAGTGACAAATTACCGTGGAGACGCACTAGAGAAGATACGAATAACTTCCCAACGTTTAAGTCAGACCCGGATATAGTGACCTCATTCAAAGAAACACCCAGTCCCACCAACTCTGACAGCCTCCCCCCTTGCCGGGGGTATCCGTCCCTCTATCCGGGTTTCTCCCTGGTCTCCCCTCACAGCGATCTAGGGTTGACTCACAAGATGGGGCCCAGGACCCAGCCCTCTGATTGGTGGACTCGGGTCACGTGGTCCTTGACGCCTGCTCCCGCAGACTGAGGATCCAAAATGGCGCCCAGAGCGTGCCTGGGGTGGGGGAAGGGAAGTAGCAACTCCAGGAGCCTAGGAGGCTGCACCCACGTCACCCCAATGCCCCAAATGGTCCCAGGTTGTAGATTCTTCTGAGAACTAAAGGGAAGATGTCCAAGGATAATGTCCGTTTTGTTCCTTCCCTACAACTCTAGAGCTTTCTTTATTGTAAAGAGTCCCTTTTCCAAGCTTTTAAAACTTTTGTATTGCATGACTTTAAAAACAGGTTTTAAAATGCCCATTAAAGAAACTGGAAAATATACAAAAAGGAAAAAAGTTAATTATGCATGTCTTTCCGTTCTATTCTGTTTATGGCATGGATTATAGACTCTGTAATCATATCTCTTACCACTGCCCATGACTTCATCGTCTCATCCGTGCATCCTTAGTCTTCATCAACCCCATCTCCCATCCCAAGACCTGTGCAGTACTCTTCCTTCTGCCTCGAATGCATTTCCCAGACCTGCATGCCTTACTGCTTCACCTCTAAGTCTTTACTCACATACCACCTTTTTGCTGATGCCAGCCTTGTCCATCCTACTTAAAATTGCATTCTGATCACCCTAATCCCCCTTGCATCACCCTGCTTTGTCTTTGTGCCTCTCACCCTCAGCAGACTAGGTCATTTCTTTATTATATCGATCGTTACTGCCGGTCTCCCCTGCTAGACTATAGGCTCCAGGAGAGCAGCGACCTTTACTGTTTTTTTCTGGATGCATCCTCAGCATCTACAACAGTTGCTGTCACATAGCAGGCACTTGATGGATTTTTGCTGGTTGAATTGAATGAATGAAGACTGGCTAGTGCTTATTGAAGATTTACTCTGGGCTAGGCATTGTGCCAAGTACCTTAGCTTCTTTCAACGACTCTTGAAGAAAGTTTTAATAAACCCATTTTACAAACGAGTAACCCTGGGCCCAGAGAGGCTAAGCAACTTGCCTGTGATCACATAGCTGGTAAATGTCAGTGCCAGGGCAATTCATCTCTGCCCTGGCTGGTGTGTGTGTATGTGTGTGCTGGAGCCTGAGAAGATACTCCTGGCTGCTCCAAGAGGACAGTGATGGGTTTCCTCAGGCAGTGATATGATTTGGGTGGAGAAGGTGGGGGGATAAGAGAGATCTCAGGGAGAGCGGCTAGGAGGCTACTGTACTCCTTTAGCTGAGAGCTGATAGTTCCCTGCATTAGCGGGTAGCCAGGGAGATGGGGAGAAGCATCAGAGGTGGACAGCAGGATTTGGTAATAGATTGAATGAGGGGTGTTTAGATGGGATTCACATAGATGCAGATTGGGCCATGGGGCCCATGATTGAGGGAGCACTACCAGGAGACGCTAGAAGGAGGGCAAGGGAAGCAGAATAAGGAAGATGAAGCCAACCAAGGTGCAATCAGGGGATATTCAATTAAAGTGGCTCCAGGAGCCCAAGAAAATGGCAGACCCTGCCCAGGAAGGAAGCTTGAAGTGGCTGGGGGAGGGGCACACAATGAGGCAAGAGAATCAGAGGGCATCCGGTGAGCAGGGGCAGTGTTCGCAGCAAGAGAGGAGAGGAAAAGGAGGAGAGGAGGATGGCACCAAGGTTACCGCATCCAAGTGGATGCTGCTGGCATTTCTGAGATGGAGGAAGACCCAGGGAGGATCCAGGATGGGACCAGTTAAGTTTGAGAGCCCTGTTAGGCGGCCCAGTGCCAACGTCAGCTGTCAGAGTTGGTGTGCATTTGGCGTCTGGGTTGGAGGCACACACCTGGGAGCCGTCAGGGCATGGTTGGCATATGAAGCCATGGGCCATCCAGAGGTGACTGGTCAGATCAGTGACGGTGCATCTTTTACTTAAGGACTCCACTGACCTCTCTGCTCTTCCTCTTGTCTGATCTGGCTGCACGCCTTCTCCCAGAACGCCCCACACTCCATCCTGCCTCAGGGCCTTGGCGTATGCTGCTCATCTGCTGGGGGCATCTTGCCTCCGCTCCTCACTTAAACCCTTGGCTTGGGCATGGCTTCCTCTGGGGAAGCTGACCTCTGTGACCACATCAAATCCCCCTGCATCCCCCACCCTGTGAACGTCACCCTCTGTGGGAACAGTGGTCGCGGTTGTCAGTTTACACCTATGTGTGTGATTCGGTGGGTTTTGTTTGCCATTAACCCCTCTCCCCTGTTCCTCTGTGCCTGATGGGGAAACGAGCTCCCACAGACCCACTCTGACTGATCCGTGCCTGCCTGGTGCATTGGTCCCCAAAGCTCCCAAATGGAGTGCAGGGGCCTTAACCAGGGATGGGGTCCTCCTGCCTGCAGCCTGCCACTGTCCATCTTCATCTCTTGCTAAGATATTCTCTGCCCTGAGCAGGCTGCGTGCCTTTCTGCCCAGATGCTGCTGTGTGACCCAGTTAGTGGGCCTCCCTGTCCCCACTGCTGAGTGCTGGCGCCAGCATCTATATCTCGGGAGCCATTCCAAGTGCCTCCCCCTCACCCGTCTCCCCAGCCCTCCTGCCTGGAAGTACCGTATTTCTCCTCTGTCTTCCCTCTGTGCTCTGTGGACAGGCTCCACGAGCCCTCAGTGCATCCCGTCCTTCTGGAATACTTTTTGGCAGATCTGACCTATGTCCTTTGTCCTCTGAGGGCAGCAGCCAGGCCTGATCCACTTCACTCTCCCCTGGAACAGAGCCCATCCCTGACTGATGTATGCAGGCCAGGGTGGGGGGAATGGACTCTAGCTTCTCTGTGTGCGTGTCCCTGGAGCTCAAAATGCGACAGCACGTCCTTATCTGGTGTCTAGAAGATGTCTTTATGAAGGAAAAGAGATAAAATCTCAGCCAGGACCCTAGATCAGATGGGCCATCCTGACCTTTAAGAATAAGCCTTGCAACTCACTATGTTGTCATTTTGGTTTTGTTTAATCGAGCGAGTATAGTCTGAAAATTTCTGTAATCTCAGAAAATATCCCACCTACGTATAAAAAGGTCAACCAGAAGGACCACATACATTTATGTATGTAAAAGAGGTCTTTTGAGACTGCGGGTTTTTAAAATTGGGTAAAAATACATAACATTAAAGTTACCTTTTTAACCATTGAGGGGCATTAAATATATCCATATAGCTGTGCAACCATAATGGCCATCCACCTCCAGAACTTTCTCATTTTCCCCAACAGAAACTCAGTACCCACTAAACAACAGCTCCCCATTTCCCCCTTCTCAGCCCCTGATGACCACCATTCTACTTCCTGCTTCTATGAATTTGGCTCTAGGGACCTCATATGCGTGGAATCATATAGTCTCTGTCCTTTTGTGACTGGCTTATCACTTGGGATACTGCCTTTAAGGTTCAGCAGTGCTGTAGGCCTGTCAGCATTTCTTCCCTTTTTAAGGCCAAATGATAGTCCACTGCATGTTTATAACACTGTGTGGACTATCTTTTCGTGTATTCCATATTCTTGGTACTCTGGCATCTGGGGTCTTGATCCTGGAAAGTTTGCCTCTCCCAGGGCTCACTGATTCCTGGAGATAGAGAACAACACTCGTGTGAGTGCACCTTTGATGCACAAACCACCAAGCCAGGAACCACGCCCCCAACCACCTCCTTCATCAAACTCTCACACCAAGCCAATACTCTCCCTGCCCTAAATCACCCGAAGGCCAGGTGCTGGATAACTCAGGACCACCTTTATAGCCCAGGTCCTGCTGAAATTATTCAAACTATCCAACCTTAAGCTGACTCAAGGGACCCCCCTCCTCCCAATTCCTCCCACAGAAACCCCGATAAAGGCTCAGGGCCATGCCTTTCCTTTTCTTTTCTCTTCTGCCTTCCGACTGACCCTGGTGCTTCCCCACATGGCCCTTTATGGAGTTTCATGCCTCCTATTTCTAGGGATCTGTGAGTATAAAGCTCTTCCTTCATGACAATCATTTCTGAGTCTGAAGGTCTTATCATACCTGATTAAAACAAATCCAAGGCGTGTTTTCAGAAAATTACACTTTATTTATCCATCCATCCGTCCATTGGTGGACATTTGGGGACCTTTGAGTTGTTTCTGTCTTCTGCCTGCTGTTGCTCTTTTAATTAAATATTTCAAGTATGCAGAAAGAAGTAGCCAGAATAAGATAATGGACACCCCTGGACAGCCACTTGGCCGAAGATACTGTATACTGACATGACACGTGTCCCTACCTGCCCTCTCCTCCAGGGTGGTTCTGTCTCTTCCATTAGTATTATCCATCCCAGCAGGGATGCAACTTCTCCACAGGAAGGAGTATATGGTATTGTCTTGTACATTTTTGAATTTTGTAGAAACAGCATTATACAATATATGCAGCAATGCGCTTTTCCCACTCAGCATGATCTGTCTGAGATTCCCCCATGCTGAAGGATGCTGCTCTAATTTGTTCATTTTACTTGGCTGCTCAGTATCCCATTGTTTAAATTTACATTAATTTCCATATTAATCTCCTATTGACGGGCATTCCAAATGTTTCCTAGTTCACTAAAACGTGAACATCCGTGTGTGTGTGTGTGTGTGTGTGTGTGTGTGTTTGTGTGTGTGTCCATTTCGAGGGACAGCCCCAGGTGGGGAACTTAGGACACTGGTAAGTGCATCTTTCTTTTATCAGGTCTGGCCAAACTTTTCTCCAAACCGAGGTACCAGTTTGCACCTTGAGCAGCAAACATAAGGGTTCCTGTTGAGACAGAGAAGCTGACTCCTAGCTCTCAAATTCACCCCCAAACCAGATGCCCCCTTGGCCACAGCTGCCCTCTCAGAAACAAGCATCCTCTTTGGCTGGTCTTGGTGTTAGTGGGAGCGTGGTTTCCCAAAGCTTCTTTCAGTCATCCCTCAGCCAGGATGTTTTTGGAGAGAACCCCTTATTTCTGCTGCAGGAAGCCCCTTGTATATAAAGGCTGCAGAGGAAGCCTGCGTGCACGCATGCTAAGTCGTGTCCGACTCTTTGTGACGCTATGGAAAATAGCCCACCAGGCTCCTCTGTCTGCTGACAGCAAATTGTTCCTGCCTGTGGGGGCGTCCTCAGGACCAGCGTGATGCCCTGGCCGTCCCCTCTGGGAATATGCATGCCGGCCCCTACCTGCCCCTGGGAGCGAGGCTGGCCCCAACCTGAGGTTGGTGTCCTGCTCATCCCAGGTGAGAAAGGCTCAGTCAATTTGCTGGCAGTCGGTGTGGCAGATTTATCGGCATCAACAAAAGACTATTTGCTTAATAATACGCTTGTTCTGAAGTGTCTTTGTGCTCATGTGTTCTGACAAGGCGAAGTGTTTTGGCAGAGTGGAGGCAAATTCCTTTGAAATTAGGATATTCAAAGTAACTACTCAACTCAGGCCTTTGATATTGCTTTAAGAAATCTGTTTTGCCCATAAAATCATGGCTCTGCTATTTTCGCCATTCTGTTGACATTTATTCCAATTTTCCCATAGCAGCTTCTTCCACTTTTCCTTCTGTAATTCAAAATCAGAATCTTTTAAGTCCTTGGGAAATTGTTTCTGCAATATTCTAAATTGAAAATACTTGCAAATGTGTACTTTTTAGAACCAGTGTAAATTTTAAATCCAGGACGAAAGTAACCTTTTATGTGCAATCTCGTCCATACTCTAAATCACAAAGTGTTTTATTCTCTGTTCTTTGAGCAGGTCTCAGTTGCTCCGTGTTTTCACAAGATTGGAATTGCTGGTTGTGTGTGGTTTGAAGGGCTCCAAAGCTGTTCTCTGGGCTGTAGAGGCTTGAACCATCTGCTAGAGGGCCCAGCACCACCCCAGGCCTCCGCAGCTGTGGGCACCATGGGCGCCTGGGGCGCCTGATGTCATGGGTCTGGTAAAACCTGTGATGGGTTGTGGCGCCACCCTAGTTGGGGGTCGCAGCCAGCTGCAGCGTTCTCTCAATGTGCATCCCCCCAATATTCCTGGGCAGCTCATTGGGCTTACCCCAGGGAGCTACCGGCCGGCTTCTGCTGAGCACCAGCACCAGTTCGCATTCCAGCACCCGCTACACAGCGGTTCCTTCCCTCGCCCCGGCCTCCCGGCTTCTGCCCTCCCAATGTTCCAGGAGGCGGGTGGGGAAGAAGACCCGCCCTCCCTGGTCTGCAGAAGGGGTTAGATGCTGCCACTGAGCCCTCTGAGCCCAGGAGATTTCGGGAACGGCTGTTCAGGTCTCCCCTCTAAGACCCAGAAGTGCGCCGGCTGGGCAGGGACCCGGGCTGCGTGGTGGACAAGTGGCTGTGATTCTGGGCGCCCCACTGCGGTGCCCTCCGCCTATTCACCGGTCAGCCCCTCTTGCCGGTCCCTACTTCCTGTTCCTAAAGGAAAGCGGCCTCTCCACTCTGTCCCAACTTGAGCTCACTGTCCTTGGAGTGCAGTTTCCTTGAGCCGGGCAATGTCTATGGCCTGGTTAACCGTATTCCTGAATGTCGAGTATCTCAGACCCTTCCGCGAGCATCATTCTACAGGGATGCGCACGCAGGGCTGGGGGCGGGGGCGGGGTGGAGGGCGTGTGGGGATAGGCACGTATGGAGGTCCCACGACGGAGGTAGGAGAAGGTGGGGACATGAGCCCCGATTGTCTCCAAACTTCCCCTGGCCCTCCTAGGCTTGCAGGATTGAACCCCCCTGGCAGTGAAAGCCTCAAGTCCTAACCACTGGACTACCAGGAAATTCCCACCGGCCTCTCCCACACCATGTCTCCAGCCAAGAGTGAGTAGTCCTATTGGCCAACCTTAAAGACCCTTTAAGCTCTTTAAAAACTACTTGGAGATGGAATCAAGTTTATTTATGGGGCTTTCCTGGCCACCCAGTGGTTAGGGCTCCGGCTGGACATGGGTTCCATCACTGGTCTGAGAACAAAGATTCCACAGTCCTGTGGCATGGCAAAAAAAGAAAAAGAAGTTAACTACTAAAATGGAAATACAGGAAGACTTGAAAACAGTGAGAAAATTCTTTTTAAGAAGTTTGTCTATCTAAGAGTGGTTATCAGACAGATTCCACAAACTTCCAAGACCCCTCTCTCTTTGGTGACCTCATTTGAAATGCTCATCCATTTTCTGCCTTGTTCTTTATTAATAAATGCATTTATGGTTCTGAAGTTCCCTACAAGTAAGGCTTTAGTTGCATCCCACACATATTTTCTACTATTCAATTCTATTTATTTTTAAATTTCCATAATTATTTCTCAGTTGACTCAAAAATGATGTGGAGGTATAGGGTCAAAACAGTTTTGTTTTCTTTTCTTTTTCAGTTGGGAGATAGGCAGTGCAGTCAAAGTTTCAAAATCCAAAAGGCCTAAAAGTTCTATAAAATAACTATCCCCTTTTCCCCATTCCCCTCAGCCAGACACCCCTAAGCGACTAATATTAGTCATTAACTGAGTTTATATCTCAGGTATAGCTCAGAGTGTGTGTAGATGAGCGTATAAACATATATTCCTTTCCCCCTTCTTAGACAAATCCTATGCCTTTAGTTCTGACATGTGCTTTAGTTTGTCCTTAACAATACATATTAAGGATTGTTCCACATCAGCATGTAAGAGCTTCTTCATTTGTTTCCACAGCTGTGTAGTATTCCACCATTTAAACCCATATACCATTTTCTGAAGGCAATGGCACCCCACTCCAGTACTCTTGCCTGGAGAATCCCATGGACGGAGGAGCCTGGTAGGCTGCAGTCCATGAGGTCGCTAAGAGTCGGACACGACTGAGTGACTTCACTTTCACTTTTCACTTTCATGCATTGGAGAAGGAAATGGCAACCCACTCCAGTGTTCTTGCCTGGAGAATCCCAGGGACGGTGGAGCCTGATGGGCTGCCGTCTATGGGGTCGCACAGAGTCGGACACGACTGAAGTGACTTAGCAGCAGCAGCAGCAGCAAACTCAATTTAGTTCTCTATTGATGTACATTTATGTTGTCTATGGCTTTTCAAATTGATAAACTGTTGCCTTAAAAAAGAACACCTCTTTTCACAGAGATTACTTCACACTGGGCAAGTCTATCACTGGAAGTGGAACTGCTAGGTCAGGTGTCGCTAAGTCGTGTCCGACTCTGTGCGACCCCATAGACGGCAGCCCACCAGGCTCCCCCATCCCTGGGATTCTCCAGGCAAGAACACTGGAGTGGGTTGCCATTTCCTTCTCCAATGCATGAAAGTGAAAAGTGAAAGTGAAGTCACTCAGTCGTGTCCGACTCTTAGCGACCTCATGGACTGCAGCCCACCAGGCTCCTCCGTCCATGGGATTCTCCAGGCAAGAGTACTGGAGTGGGGTGCCATTGCCTTCTTCAAGGTCAAGTGTATGTGCATTTAAATTTTGATAGCTATTGCCAAATGCTTTTCTTTGAGGCTGTTGCAATTTATACACCCAGAAGCATAGCATGAGGTTCTATTTACCTCTTAGTTTTGCCAACAGTATGCTACCAAATTTTTGTTCTGTTGATCTATGAGTGAATAATGGTATATTTTCACTTTAACCTGAGTTTCTCTTATTTTGAGTAAAGTAGAGCAACTTTTATATGTTCTAAAGTTATTCACATGGATCTTGGTTTCTAAATGCTATTCTCCATTAAAAGAAATTAGCAGTCCTTGGATAAAGGGCTGATTCCCTGGATAAAGGGCTGATTCCCTGGGGCAGGGAAGATGCAAGACAAGCCTGGAGCATCTTGTAGTGTCAGAATTAAAGAAGTGCTTAACCCACAAACAAAAATCCAAACAACCTACAATAATAGGGGACTATCAAAGAGTCGCAGGAGCCAATTGAAAAAGCTCCCAGTGGCCAAATCTGGAACTATATGAGCATCAAGCTAAATGCAGTATTGGACTATATTTGCAACTTTTCTGTACATCTAAAATTATTCCTAGAGAAAATGTTTAACTTTGAAAAGTTATTGTATTTCTTTTTCTAATGAAGAGTTTGGTTATCTCCTCTGTCAATTTTTTTTTGGGGGGTTGTAAGTCTTTTTGTTTATTTGTAGGAGTTCTTTATATATTAGGATTTGGCTGTAATGTGAATTATACATATTTTCTCCAGTTTGGCTTTCTTTTTTAAATTTTACTAACAGTCATTTTTTCCCACCCAGAAATGTTTTAATTTATATAGTCAAATTTATTCATTTTTTGGTATGTTTCATGGCTTTTAAATTTGTGTTGTATCTGGGAATTCTTCCCCCTTCCAATGTTATAAAATAATTCTCCCATAGTTTACTCAAGTGCTTTTTCCTTAAGACAGTATATGATACAAACTTTTGATTTCTAAAACTGTATCAGATCAGTCAGGAGACAGAAACCACTCTAGCTATTTGAACAGGGAGAACTTAATATAAGGAATTCTTAACTAGACATCTAAAATTGGTATCTAGGTAACAGACAAGGTAAAGAGTGAACTTAAGGTATTGGGTGATTAGCAACCACAGGAAGCAGCTAACCCTCCCAGGGCTGAAAGAACACAGTAGAGACCGGAATTATTAAACTCAGAAGAAGGTCTCTCCCTCAGAAGCTCAGAGGAGGGCCCCTCCTCTAGACCTGGGACCCACACCTCTGAGAGTTGTTGGCTACACTGGTGTCTCTGAGGGGTAAAGTGAGAGCATGAAGTTGGTTTGCAAGTGCTAGAAAAAACTGTGTTGTCCTAAAACAAAACAGCCAGAAGAATGAGTTATTTATTATTTTACCAGCAGAATGAGTTTATTTGGGAACAGCAAAACATTGCAACTCACATATACAACCTACCATGAATGACACGGAAGTCTAAGAACAAACGAGAGGAATGCCTTTTTATAGAGAAGAGGGAGCTGGGCGGGGCTATTATAAACAAAGAGTCCATTGGAGGAAAGTGGGAGCCCAGAGTGTAGTGACTTTTCATTGGCTGAGTATGACAGTCTCTCATTGGTTGGGCTGTTGCCAGGCAGAAAGAAATTCTTCCTTTCTCGGGATAGGTGGAAAGTAGCAACTTTCTTCCTACTAGGTCTGCAACTGAGGTCAAGTGGCAGGGTATGAGAGCTACCCCTTCTGACTACCTGACTCTGTTTCAAATGAAGTTTCTGTTTATTAAATTTTCACAACTGCATCCTGGATCCCACTGTTGCTGTAGGTGGGAACTGCTGCTGCTGAGCTGAAGATTTGCTAGGATAACGTTCTCCAGAACAGGAAGCAAACAGGAAGTATTTAGTCCTCTCTTCTTCCTCTAGCTTTGCAGTGTCTCTCTAGGGCCCGCTCTGAGCAGAGCTTAACATGGACCCTGCTGACAGAGCAGAAGCGTCCGCAGAGTTCCAGCCCTGGGATCACAAAGCCAAATAGAGAAGGCTGGTTTGCAGCTGAGATAATAGTTTCATTACCGACCTGTTTGCTTCAGTGGCCTTTGCACACTTCAGTCCATCCTCTTCTATGTTACAGTGGGGCAGCAGACTACAGTGGCCACAGAAAAGTGCCTTACCTTGGTTTTCTAATCTCTTGAAATGAGTCAATATCAGTGCAGGCTTACCATAATGCATGCTTACTCATTGATTTGCCCACCATTTCTTCTTCCATCTCAGACCTTTTCATATATGATTATTTTCCTTCTTCCTGAAGTACCTCCTTCAGAACCTCCTTTGGTTGGCATCTGTTGCTGGTAAACTCTCAATTACTGTTTGTAAAATCATTATTTCACATTAGTGGCACTTGGAAAACATTATTATACTGTCTTCTGGCTTCTGCTGTAGCTGGTGATAAGTATGCTTTCAACCTACTTGTCATTCTTTTATTGATTATCTATCTTTTCAAATAACTTGATATATAAGTGAAAAGACAATAAAGTATATTAAAAAGGACATTGATTTGGGAAAAAACAAATGGCAGTCAAAATCTTGCCTCATCTCTGAGACCTTAGGCAAGTTTCTTAACCTCTGAGTCCCATGACTTCATGTTAAGAAGGAATCTGTACTCTGAATGGTGGTTATGGATATCTGAGATGCTGCATACATGCCCTGGACACATAGAGACACTCTGCTGACATGGTGATGGTCATTCCCAAGGATTCCATCTCTTTTCACATTTTTATGACACTTAAAGGTTAAATTTGAGTCTGTCAACAATGATGCTTAGTGTTTATTTTGAAATGTCAAAGCACAATTCCAAGTATGGCTCACTTTATTATTTTCTGTTGATAGAATTTTCAGTTCTATTGATGTAATTTTCTTTGTGATTAACTTAACAAGGAAACTTACAAGCCTCTGATTAATTAACTTCACAGCACCAACTACAGCACCTCAAACTCAGAATATTTTCATGTCAAAATGGGACAAAAGAATAAAGGGAGTTTTGGGTCCCTCTTTGGGCAAGAGACTGGTAGTTGTCCTCTGTTACTATCTACATAGCACCACAAGGGTCCTGTTCAGTATACAGCTGTGGTCAAAACAACAACACCAAGACAACTATTCTTGAGCTTGAGTGCTTTGTAAACAGTTTTTTAAATCACAAACTTTGATTTAGAAGTTTTCCTAAAATTGTGGTCATATTTGTATGTGTATTGGACAACTTGACATTCAAAACAAGCAGTTGCCCTTTGAATTAAAAGTAGGATATTCATCTGGGGAATTATTTACCTTCAGCAGAGTTGGCTGCCTGCTCATCTGGGCCTTTTAACAGCTCCGCTATCTACTGACTCATCTGTGTTCCTCTGCAAAGAACCCTTCTCACCTTCACCCTCACCACTCAAAAGTTGTGCTCATTTTGAAATCACACCTTTCTCATCTATTTTAATGTATTGACATTGTACAAGGAAGAAAAGACAAGCTATATTGAGAAGTAAATTGTGAGAGGATTAAGGAGTCCTAAACTATTAACCTATGAAGGTTAGTAATGAGAATGTCTCCCTACTCCTTAAAAGTATGGATGCAAAGGGACAGTGTTCTTGATTGGAAGAGAAACCATCACTTTCCACCTAGTTACTCAACAAGAAAGTAATTTAATCCTTTGCCTGAACCCTGTTTGCCCAACAGGACACTATGGGCAGATGTTAATATTTCCTGATACCTCTTCTCTTTCTGTTCTCGGGTTGTCTTTGTGGATGACGTCACCCTGTTTGCTCTGGGGGCCCATGGGGCTCAGCCTACTGCTGAGTTACTTAGGTGGTGGTTCGATCACTGGAGCAGGAATGGCCTAAAAGATTGTTCTATGATTAAACTAGTGGACACTCAAATTATATGTGCTCTGGGACCCTCAGGGACATTTTCTGAGTTTGTGATGATTAAGATTAAAAATCACCCTGGCTATGTTGGTAGCTGTAGAAAGAAAGAGAAACCAATGGGACATTATGGGTCATGATGTTTTGTGTGTTTCTAAAAGTATACACTGCCGCCTGAAGGGGTTCACCGCAGGGATGGACACTGCAAGTGGGTGGCCTGGGTTCAGGCCATTCTCCCACCAATTCATCCAAATCCTTTACTCCCATCTTCTGGGTCTTTGCTCCCCATTTCCCATCCTGCATCCTGAGAACCCCAGCCCCCTGTCTCAGTCCTTAACTTCCAACTGTATAAACTGTTCCTGATCAAAGATCCCGTTTCCCTGACCCCAATCAAGTCCTCTCCCAGTGGGTCTCTGCTATTGAGAGGAATTTAAATAGGAGCAGTTCAAAGAATTGACCCTTAAAGATCCTTTACATTTTCCAAGAGAACTTTATAAGCTCGAAGGAATCTCTATGCACGGAAATTTTTTTATGTGAGAATGTCGAAAATGGCTTGATTCAACTAACTGGACATCTTCAACTGTTCCCCTCCCAACCTCAAGTTGGTCATTCTGTTTTTTTTAAAACATTCCTTCTTTTGATGTATTACTTCTTCAGGGAATCTCTCTGGTATTTGCCTCCTAATCCCTGACCTCTATATGACCTGTGACACAGACTTTGACTCAGCACTGCTGTCAGCACTCTCTGGGCCACTTTAAAGACTTTTTTTTCTTTAAAAAGACAAATAAATAAAACACTATATTGCTCCAGGTCTCATACTTCAGTTTTGCTTTATCTCCGTCATCTGTACTTACCTGTTTACTTTTCCCACCCCTTCAGGTCATGTACAGATGTGAGAATTGGACCATAAAGGAAGGCTACGTGCTGAAGTCTAAGTGCTGATGCTTTCAAACTGTGGTGCTGGAGAAGACTCTTGAGAGTCCCTTGGACAGCAAGGAAATCAAACCAGTCAGTCCTAAAGGAAATCAACCCTGAATATTCACTGGAAGGACTGACACTGAAGCTGAAGTTCCAATACTTTGGCCACCTGATATGCAGAGTCAACTCACTGGAAAAGACCCTGATGCTGGGAAGTATTGAAGGCAAGAGGAGAAGGGGGCAACAGAAGATGAGATGGTTGGATGGCATCATCAACTCAATGGACATGAGTTTGAGCAAACTCTGGTAGATAGTAAAGGACAGGGAAGCCTGGCGTGTTGCAGTGTGTGGGGTTGCAAAGAGTTGGACATGACTTAGTGACCAAACAACAGCAATCAGGCCCTGGAAAGGCTGAATCCATGAAGTCATGACCTGGAAGTTCAAGAAGGGGGTCACTGGAACCTCCAATCTATAGCTAGTTGGTCAGGAGCACAAGGGACAACCTGGGTCTGTGACTTGCATCTGAAATGGGGGAAGAGAAGGTGTCTCATGGGACCGAGTGAGCCCTTTATCTGTAGGATCTCATGCTACTCCGGGTATACAGGATTGAGTTGAGTGGCAATACACCCAGCAGGTTTCTGGAGAATTGCTTAGTGATGTGGAGGAAACCTACTGACCCCCCTTAAATTGAAATTGATTCAGAATTCCTTTGCATACGGTCTAGTCTGGAAAACGTCCCTGCTGCGTTTGAGAAGAGCATGTATGCCGTTGTTGTTGGGTGGAGTGTTCTGTATATGTCCATTAAGCCTAGTTGGTTCATTGTGTTAAATCCTGTTTCCTTACTTATCTTCCAGCTGGTTGCTCTATCCATTGTTGAGAGTGGGATATTGATGTCTCCAATTATCATTGTAGAATTGTCTACTTCTGCCTTCAATTCCATAAGTTTTTGCTTCACATATTTTGATGGCCTGGTATTAAGTGTATGGGTGTTCATTCTTGCAGGGGTTGGGGTCATATTAATATGGGATGAAAAACCCCTGTGATGGGGGGCATGCCCACTGTGCCCTCCAACCACCAAACACAGTCTACTTGATCTGTGCTTTATCTTTATTGATTGCTTTCCATTTATAAATGTTTAGTCTCCTCTAGATTTCTGGGGTTTATTTTTTTCTCTTCTTTAATTCATGTGCAATTTATTTTCATGTGTGATGTAAGGCATGGACCCAACTTTCCTTCCTATATTGTAGCCACTTGTCCTGGGACTATTGCTAAGGACACTCCTGCTCTTTCAGTCATATTCAGAGTGAATATGATGCACTCTGTTAGTTCTGATAGGCTGTTTTGTTCACTGAACTGCTATTCATTCAGGAACAGAATCAGAATGAGTGTATATGGTTGCAAGTAGAAAACCCAATCTGAAATGGGTCTCAATGGGCTCAAATCAAGTTGTCAATGGGGCTGGTTCCTCCTGGAGGCTCCTAGAGAGAGTGTTCTTGCTTCTTCCAGCTTCTAGAGGCTGCACCTCTGTGTTCTATGCCATCAGTGTAGCATCTTCAAATCCCTCTCTGCTTCTGTCTTCATGTCAATTGATTACATCAGGCCTGCCAGGAATAATCCAGGATAATCTCCCCATTTCAAGATCCTTAATTTAGTCACGTCTGCAAAATCTCTTGCCCATAAGGTATCATTTACAGATCCCGGGGATTAGGAGCAAGTACCACTCCTTCTTGTCCCAGGGGAAGGGCAGCAGCTTATTCTCCTTGTGGGAAGTGGCACGTGTGGGGGAACAGGAAGGGCTCTGGGGGCAGGGCAGAGGAGCTGGGAACTTTCCAGAAAGGCTCACTAGACTTGGGGCATAGCTGTCAGCTCAGCACTGTTGTGATCTGGGTCTGGAGGGTCCTGTGATCCAAGCCCAAGCCTGCTCTGTTTGCCACACAACAGGCTGATAATGGGAGATGAGTTGTTGGGTCAAGCAATAATGACTTTAATCAGAAAGCTAGCAGACCGAGAAGATGGTAGACCAGTGTCTCAAAGAACCATCTTGTCCTAGTCTAAATTCGGGCTTCTTTTACATACAGGAACAAGAAGGGGCGTGCTGACCAATGGCTGAGCGGGCCGCTACAGACCGCACCTGCCCCGCCCCTGTTACAAGCCTGTTTCCTTGTTGTCAGGCCTCTCCCCTCCCCTTGCTCCACCTGGCCCCTCTCCATCCCAACTGCCTCTTGGCTGATCTCCCACCTCCATCTGGCCCAAGCATTGCAGCCAGGGTAAGCTTTCCAAGGTGGAAATTTGAGTGAGTCACTCAGCTGAAAATCCTGCTGACAGCTCTGGGTTACCCTTTAGGATGAAGTCCCACATCCCCAGCCTTGCAGTCCCCCTCTTCAGGACCTGGTGCTCATTCTCGCTTCATCTCCCAGGCTGTGGAGAGAATTGCCTTTCTCCCGTTGTTCAGGCTGATTCTTGCCTCTTCACCTTCATCGGTGTGGTTCCTTCTGCCTGAGGTCCTTCCTCTTATCCTTCATCTGCCAAATCCCATTCATCCTTCCCTGGTGGCTCAGCTGGTAAAAAAATCTGCCTGCAATGCGGGAGACCTGAGTTCGATCCCTGGGTTGGGAAGATCCCCTGCAGAAGGGAAAGGCTACCCACTCCAGCATTCTGGCCTGGAGAATTCCATGGACTGTATAGGCCTTGGGGTCACAAAGAGTCGGACACGACTGAATGACTTTCACTTTCACTTTTCATTCATCCTTCAGAACCCAGTTTGACTGTCACCTACTAGGGATACTTGGGGATTGGCCAGGATCCTGCGATGCCACAGAAATGGATTCAGTCTGTCCACACAAACAGGGGAGGGGTGGTCCCCAAAGGGCTGATGCTGTCACAAGGGAAAAGGACACTGGACACGTGGGGACACTGCTCAAGTCTATGCTGCCCTATCTGGTCCCCAGCGTGGGCCTGGAGCTCCTGTGGGAATGCACACCAGTCCTGGCACTGACCACATCGCATCCTTGGTGGCTGGATTCTTGCCTGCCTCCCCGTCCCTGTGAGCGCCTGTTAAAGACCTGGCCTGGCTCAGCTGGGCCCTCTGGGTTGGCACAGTGTCCAGCACACAGATGCCCCCAGATGGTGGATGTGGCAGGGGTTTGAGGGGCAGATAGAAACTCAGAAACACAATGAACTGAGAGGTCTGGGAGCTGTGAGGGGGGCCTGAGGCCAAGGCAGATGGATGGTAAACAGGCTGGGAAACAGTCCTTTCTGTTCAGGGTTTTCTTTCTCAAGAACAGGGGAGACTGGTAGTGTATTCTTTGGGCAAGTGTTTGACAATGTTCAGGGAAACTAGGCAGATGCTCACACTCTGTTCAGCAGGTCCACCCTGTAGACACAACCCAAATGAGCGTGCGTCCCACTGAGATGTTACATGAGGCCCCAGAGCAGCTTCGTTCCCAAGAGCCCCAAACTGGAAAGAACCCTAATGTCCCTCTTGGTGAAATGGACTCTTTGTGGACTATTCACAAAATGCAAAGTTCGTGTTAGAATTGACTCGTCCTACACCAGTTGGGGGTTGAGAACCCTCATCCAGCTAAGAAGGAAACACCAAATCTGTTTGGGGAACATGTTTAAACCAGAGGAACTTAGAATTGAATTTAGATGATGAAGCAAATAAAAACGATAGCATTTATCTTTTCGTGTTGAGATCAGAAATCTGTTTGTATCTTTGGCATTTTTAGAACTTAGAAAGTTTAAGCAAATTGGGCAGATTTGAGTGTTAACATCAGACTTGCGATTCTAATTTTAAATGTGCTCTTGAGTCATTGGTTTCCACCTGTGATTGTAAAGCTGAATTCCTATGAAGTGGTAAACAGTTTTTGATATTTAAAAATCACCATAATTATAAGTTTAATGTACCTGATTGATAAGGATCACTTAAGGACTTGGGAAGATTTGTTAGTCAGATAATTGAAAAACTTAGAAAATGAAATACAATACACTTTGATTGCAGCTTAAAATGTTTAAAGGAGTTTAATTAAGTAAGTAGGTAAATGCTGCAAACATTAATCAAAGTTTGCCTTAAAAATGATTGTTAAAATTGGCTGGATCTATTCATAGAATAAGATTTGTAAATTGCATTTAAAAGCTCAGTGAAGAATTGGGACTTAAAAACCAAAGTATTTCTGAAAGTCTTTTCTCTGCCCGTAAGCTGCTCTCAAACATGCCAGAAAAATCCATGGGCTGGGACCAGAAGGAGGCTGGAGGGGCGATGACTCGGCAGCCACCTGCCCAGCCAACATCCTGGACCAATGGAGCAATATGTCTGGCAGGTGGTGCCTATGAGGGGGTGATGTGAGCCCTGGATCCAGGCTCCCACCTTCCTCTCTCCATCCCCAACTCGGAGACACTCCCCCAAAGCAGCCTCTAGGGTCTGCAGAGACCTGGGGTCACTAGATGTCCCAGGCCCTGTGCCTCACAGCCTCTGTGAGAAATGAGCCTGGACACCCCCTGACACCCTCTGGTCTTCAGAGCCTCTTGTCTGCTTGGCGTTGCCCTCTGTGGTGGGCAGAATATGTGTGTCTGTGTGTTAGCTGCTCAGTTGTGTTTGACTCTTTGTGACCCCATAGACTGTAGCCCGCCAGGCTCCCCTGTCCATGGAATTCTCCAGGCAAGAATACTAGAGTTGCCATTCCGTTCTCCAGGGGATCTTCCCAACCCAGGGATCAAACCCAGGTTTCCTTCACTGAAGGCAGATTCTTTACTGTCTGAGCCACCAGAGAAGCCCTGATGGGCAGAATAATAAATGCCACCCCTAAAGATATCCGGGTCTTAAACTCTGGAATCTGAGAAGTGAAAGTGAAAGTGAAGTTGCTCAGTCATGTCCAACTCTTTGCGACCCTGTGGACTTTAGCCCGCCAGGCTCCTCTGTCCATGGGATTCTCCAGGCAAGAACACTGGAGTGGGTTGCCATTTCCTTCTCCAAGGGATCTTCCCAACCCAGGGATTGAACCCCAGCCCCCCGAATTGCAGGCAGACGCTTTATCCTCTGAGCCACCAGGGAAGCTCGAATCTGCAAATATTACCTTAAATGACAAAAGAGACTTTGCTGATGTGATGGAATTAAGGTTTCTGTGATTAAGGAGTATTATCCTGGATTATCTGGGTGGGCCCTAAATGTGATCACAAATGTCCTCATAAGAGAGAGGCAGAGAGAGATTTGCTGAGAAGAGGGGGCGATAGAGTACTGAAGCAGGAGGCTGCTCTCCCAAGCGCAAGACATCGAGCTCTGGAAGCTAGAAAGGGCGAAGAGGAAGATTTTCCCATGAGCCTCTGGAGGGAGCAAGTCCCTGCCGTCCGCCTGATTTCAGCCCAGGAAGACACTGACTGTGACCGCTGGACCCCCGGCTGTCAGAGAAGCAGCGTGTGGTTTTAAGCCGCCACGTTGGTGGTCACTGTCCCAGCAGCAGGAGGAAACAGGTACGCCAGCAGCGAGCACGTTCTTGACCTTGGCTCCCTGTGATGCTGCTGCTCTGCTCGGGGGGTGCCCACGGCCTCTGCTGACCCCATGGACCGAGGAGGGGCCTGGGGAGATTTCAGTCCCTCCTCTTCCCCAGTGAGCTGCTGACATCTCAGTGTTTAGGGGAGGACATCTTGGCACCTGTCCAAGTCATTGGTGCAGGGTTCCCTAACTGGACCGTGGTACCATTGTCAGTGGGTGAGGCTAGCGTGGGAATGAGCTCAGAGCCTCTGCAAGTCTGCAGGCGGCCCACCCTGGGGCCTGGCTGTGGGTCCCTTTCTTCATCTGCCGGTCCCTAACGCAGCCTCCCCTGCAGGTTTCCTTGCCGAGGTAGAGTGGATTGCACACTGGGGCTGAACCACACTGGTGGCCATCTTCGCCTGTCACTACCGCTGAGCCTCAGACCGCCAGAGACCCTAGGCTACTGCATGCCAGACTGGCACCTCCAGCACCTCACCGTCTCCACCCGCTTCCTGCACTCCTGGCAGGCGTGGTCTGGTTCTCCTGATATCTCAGGGATGCCTGCTGTTAGATCAGGGGAGACAAGCCAAACATTTCACAACCAACCCCAGAGGCCACACCAATTCACATCGCAGTTAAGCTGAAGTTCACAGGCAACAAAGTATGATCCAGGGATCTCCAAAGGGCGCTGACCTGCTTCTTGGGGACGCGCGAGACAATCAATCTGTTGGGGTAAGGAAAGAAATGTCAGAACTCCCGTTTGTATTTATTTTTAGCTCATTCTTTTAAATGTCCACTTCTTTAATATCTTTTATATTAGCTTTAATGTATTAGAAGTTTAAGGATACATCTACAACTGAATAACATGAAACTTGGCTTTCCTGGTGACTCAGTGGTAAAGAACCCACCTGCCAATGCAGGAGATGTGGGTTTGATCCCTGGGTTGGGAAGATCCCCTGGAGAAGGAAATGGCAACCCACTCTCGTATTCTCACATGGGAAATCCCATGGACAAAGGAACCTAGTGGGTCCATGGGGTTGCAAAAGAGTTGCACACGGCTGAGTGACTAAAAAAAAAAAAAAGCAAAAAACATGAAACGATGAGACTAATGCTTTAAACTTTTTACTTAATGAAGCTGATGAGTAAAGAACATTTTTACCCCGCTAATCTAACTGTCAAGCATTTATTAATTATCTACCATAGGCAAAGAACTGTGCTAGATGGTGGGGGGGATTTTTAAAAAGAGAGTGCATAGGATATGGTTTCTAGCAGAGAGGTTAGACGTGCTGCTCTGAAGGACAGCTTAGGGATAGTATTTGTAACTCACACCACAGACAAGGGTTAATTTCCCTAAAATATAAAGAGCATTTACAAATCAACAAGAAAATAACTAACAGTCTAATTGGGGGAGGGGAGAGGCTGGGCAGAGGAGATTCACAGAAATTAACTATAAATGGCCATTGAACATGTGAAATATGCTCACTCATCATAAGTGGGACACATGTCAAAAGAACCCTGAAATACCAGTTTCCCCCCATTATGTTTTCCAAAATCCACAATGTGAGAGCAGGCGCCAGTGATGGCAAGGGAGGCAGGTCATCTACTACAACAGTGGCGGCTTCAGGATTACATGCACACCTCCAAGTTGGCCACTCATCTTCTGGGAATTTACCTACCAGTATACACCCCTGTGGCAAATAAATTGCATATGTCCATTCAGGGGGGTCTCACTTGGGCTTAAAGAAGTAGGAAGCTCTATATGTTCAGATGGGCTTCCTGGTGGCTCAGTGGTAAAGAACCCATCTGCCAATGCAGGAGATGTGGGTTCAATCCTTGGGTTGGGAAGATCCCCTGGAAAAGGAAATGGTAACCCACTCCGGTATTATTGCCAGGAAAATCCCATAGACAGAGGAACCTGGTGGGCTGCATACAGTCCACGGGGTTGCAAAGAGGTGGACACGAGTGAGTGACTGAGCAGGCACGCACGCACCCACAACAGGTCAGACCTCTGCATAGGTAGGGAAGCGAGCTGGAAAAGGAGCCACAGAGCCCTGCTCCTGGTCTTCACAGGGGCTGTGTTAAGCTCTCCAGCCTCAGTTCCTTACCGGGAACGAACACTGCCCAGCCCTTAAGCCCTGGGCTCGCCGGACGCCGTGTTAACACAGGGCCAGTAGTTGACTGTCAGTTGCTGGGGATTTTCCAGTACCAGGCTCTGTGCTCTGGGCTTCACATAGATTAGCTCACGGAAGCCTCACAACAGCCCCATGAATGGGCTGCTTTCTGCATCTCAGTTTCCAGGTGCTGCAAGTGAGGCTTAGTAAAGAGGTTAAATAACTTTATGTCGCACAGTGACAAAGCAAGTTTCCCCTAGCTCTCTCTCTCCAAGCGAAGTGAAAGTGAAAGTTGCTCGGTCATGTCCGACTCTTTGCAACCCCACGGGCTATACAGTCCATGGAATTCTCCAGGCCAGAATGCTGCAGTGGGTAGCCATTCCCTTCTCCAGGGGATCTTCCCAACCCAGGAATTGACTGGGGTCTCCTGCATTGCAGGCGAATTCTTTACCAACGGAGCTATCCAAAGCTGAACATATTCCTTTCCTTATGGACAGTAAGACATCAAACACATCTGGGCTGGTATGTTGCTATTTCTTATTGGGGTCCCCCAAAGCACCCAGTTCCGGAAGGGGCTGCAGCCTCACGGGCTCTGCTGTCCCAAGGGTTGATTCTGGCTGCAGGTCTGTCCTTCCCGTGTCTCGGGAACAAAGCACGCGGCAGATGTGGGCTGCAAAGCAACGTGGGCAGCACTGCTGTCCTGGGCAGCGGCTGGGAGATGCCGCCCAGCCCAGGGGAGCAGAGAGGGGCTGCCATGCAGCGCAGAGGGGCACAGTCCCCTAGTTCTCCCCAGTCACCCTAAACAAGGAGGAGGAATGCCACACTACCCCTTAGAGAGGCTTTCCATCCCCGGAGTTAGAGGAATTCCCCATCCCCCTCCAAGTCTTATTTTCGAGTTGGTGCTGTCTCTTGTCCTCTGCTGGAGTGGAGGCTCTGAGAGACACGGCCTGAGGTGCATAGCCTTAGGCCATTTTCTGTCTTTTTTTTTTTTTGTTTGTGTGTTTAGTCGCTAAATTGTGTCTAGAGGATTCCCAGGTGGTCCTAGTGGTAAAGAACCCACCTGCCAGTGCAGAAGACTTAAGAGACACGGGTTTGATCTTTGGGTAGGGAAGATCCCCTGGAGAAGGACATGGTAACCCACTCCAGTGTTCTTGCCTGGAGAACCCCATGCAAGGGTTGCAAAGAGTTGGACATGACTGAAGCAACTTAGCGAGCATGCACATTCTATAAGTCATGTCTGACTCTTTGCAACCCCATGGACTGTAGCCTGCCAGCATCCTCTGTCTTCCACTGTCTTCTGGAATTTGCTCAGATTCATGTCCATTTGGTCAGTGATGCTATCTAACCATCTTAGGCCATTTGTTACCCAACAGGAGATGTCTGTTGAATGAATAAACTGAGGCAGGAGGTAGATGCCCTCCCCTACATCCCCTGGGTGAACAACTGGAGTTCATTTCCTGTGGACAGAAACTCCAAAATATCAATAGCAGGACAATCGAGAGAGGAGATTGGGCTGTGCCAGGATAAAAAATAAGAGACCACATATCTCTCATTCTTGAAGTCAAGGAGACCTTGTTGACTAGAAAGCTCCTTGGAGGTCAAAAGAGGAATGATGCCAAGGCTACCCAGAGGCCTCTTCAGTGGAATCCATCTCGGCTGAGAGACGCATGGGCGCACACGGGAGGATCCTGAGATACACCGCAGACAGACTCAGAACCACGCAAATCGAAATAATCGGCCAAAGGAAACCTGGAAAAGATGCCCCATAAAAGTGATTCAAACTACCAGGAGGGTGTGACTCTCTCTGAGTCCGCCTCTGTGTCGGTCCACAAGTACCATACTCTTTTCCTCCTAACAAACTTGTTTCACTACTTTCTGTCTTTGTGGGAATTCTTCTCTGCAAAGGTGAAGGGCCAGGGTCCTTGCCACTGACCACTGGTCTAGTGGCTAGGATTCAATGCTGCAGCCCGACCTCAGCCTCTGGCCAGGAACTGAAATCCGGCTTCGAGCCACTGCACGCTGAGGCCACCCAAGATAAAAAGGAAGGAATGGATGAGCGTAGAGTCCATCCCAGCGCTCTGCTTGCTCCCAGGGAGGAGGACCATGAGGGGACCCCAGGGCCACCACCCAGGGAGGGCATAGACCTGGGGGCCTCAAGTCCTTCCACTCTGTCTCACACCATCTGCTCCCCATCACAGGTCCTTCATAGGGGAGGCGTCAGGCGTGCCAGGACTGGAGGTTGTCAGCTTGGGAAACTTGGAGGTGGGCTAATTTGTCTCCCCCACCCCTTAGAAAGGGGCACCCTATGTGATCAGGGGAGAAGGTTTGGCTTTCTCTGGTAGCTCCTAAGTTAGAGAACACAAGGGCTGCTGGTAGTTACCGAGCGAGTTCTGTCCCTTTGGGGTTGATGTTGCAGAAGCTGAAGTTTGGCGGGTTTGCTGCGGCTGGCGCTGGGTGCTATTTTTATATGTGGTCTGGCCTTGGTGGGTTTGTACACTAGTCTCTCACGATCCGCCGTGCCCTGGGCTTGCCTGGTGCCCGGCTCCTCCCTTTCCGTGGGGTTGGTGGTAGCTGGGGCGCCCTGAGGCTGTCTGCACCCGCTTCCCGGGGCCCTGCAGGCTGTGGGGGAGCCACAGGGGTCCGCGAAGGGCAACAGCCGCCTGCAAATCTGCTGCTGCCGGACCTGCTCCGGCAGTGACGGAGCCGGCGCGCTCGTCACTCCCTGAGCTCCCCGCTGAGTGCGCAGGGCAGGCGGGGCGCCCTCGCCCTAACCCTGAGCGGCAGCCCCTCCTTCCACTTGCAGCTGGCTAACTGGTAGCGGTTCACGTCCCTGCTTAGTAGGAAAGAACGGATCGTGATGCCAAGGGTAGAGCCCGGTTGATTCGCTGGGAGCTGCGAGGACTCCCGAGGGGGTCTGGGCTCCAGAGGTCGGCCCCACGCTGGCCACGGCAACGAGGTGACCATGAAGGCGGGGCGAGAGGGCATCCCCTGTGGACGCTCCATGACTTCATATCTTGGGGTGTCCAGCGGGTCCCGGGAGAAAGCCCAGCTGTTTAGGCAAGCCCTTCACCCGGACCCCTAGCGCACGTGCTCCTCCTGCCCAAAGAAGCAGCCGCCAGAGGGCGCAAGATAGGCAAACCCAGCCCCGAGCGGCGGCCGCCCCACCTGTTCTGGGCCGCCCGCTGGGAGCGTTGGCGGTGCTGGTTGGAAATCGCTGCGGCGGATCCCTCCATCCACCGTGGCGGCGCACGCTCCGCGGGGCAGGGGTCATTCTAGGCGGTGTCCCAGCGTGGGTAAATACGCCTTTCCCGGGGTAAGACGTTGATTCCCTGGTCACTTCCCTTTCTGCCCCCCTGATGCGCTGGCGGGAGAATCTTTTTAACCCTTGCTGATGCTTTATTCTTAAAAACAGAGAGACAGCTCGGAGCCCTCGGCTGGCAAAGGGGTCCAGCTAGAAACATCACACTGTTTGTTTTGTTTCCACAGGATGTGTTTTTACAGTTTGCTTCTATTGATGACAAGTGATGGTGGTTTTCCAGTGATGGTAGTTGACAAACATCCCGCAGAAGATAAATTATTTAGAAGTGTGTTGACTGAAAGAAAAGCATGAATAAATAATCATACAAGGGGACTGAGGATGTGACAGAAGTCAGGAAGATGTATATTACTCAAGCTGGAAAAAACAGGGTTCTGAAGCAAGATGGTGATCACCTGCTGGATCAGAAACTCATTTTATTACTGTGTCTTTTTCTTGGGCTTTTTTGATGCCTTGAACCTGGGTCTCAAGGATTTTGGAAACCTGGATCAAGTATTTCTTTATTAAATGTGTGCGAGGCTTTTCTGTGAGGCCATGCACTGTTCTATGTGCTTCACTGGTGTATCTCACTTCATCCTCACAGCTTATGAGACCAGTACTACTCTCTCGTTTCACACGAAGAAACTGTGATGCCGAGGGGCGGGGGGCGGTTAGTTAACTGCACAAAGGTAAGAGCTGGGATTTGAACCCAATATGGTTGGCTCTGGGCTTCCCAATGGGCACTAGTGGTAAAGAACCCGTCTGCCAGTGCAGAAGACACAGGAGACACGAGTTCGATCCCTGGGTTGGGAAGACCCCCTGGAAGAGGACATGGCAACCCAATCCAGTGTCCTTGCCTGGGCAATTCCATGGACAGAGGAGCCTGCTGGGCTACAGTCCATGGGGTCTCAAAGAGGCGGACACGACTGAAGGGACTGAGCAGGCGCGCACACACAGGGTTGGCTCCAGAGTCTGTGCTGTGAACTCTCATGGGCTTCCTAGCCCTCACTCGCAGCAGCTCAGTGTCAGTGTGACAGCTTGGTTCCCAGGTTTTCAAAGGCATTTCTGGGCAGAGGATGCTCTGCAGAAATGCAGGCCCGTTGCCAGGCCTCTTGGGGCTGCACCGTCCTTTACTGCAGAGATGCACTAGGGCCGCGGCATCAAGGGGGCCCCCTGTGTTTTGGAAACTGGGGGAGACTCAAAGGGTTTGGGTGGAAACCCTCTCTATAGGCGACAGTCACCGCTCCCTCAGCTGGTGTCCCCCAGTCGGGGAAAGCTGACAGCAGTAAGAGTGGCCATTGTCCTTCTGGGGCAGAGTTAGGGGAGTGCTGGTGACCGAGCACTGGTCGCGGCAGGCTCCCCTTCAGGCTGCAGGGGCGGTGCTGGAGGATGCTCTGACTTCCCACCGCAGGGGAGTGGACCAGGTGCCTGCTGGCCCGGGGAGCAGCCTGGCCTGAGTCCTGAAGGTCTCAGGGGGCGCTTCCCCTCCCTCCCACACATCCTTTACTGCAGCCTTCTCGCCGTGGCCGGTCTAGTGTCTTTTCTCCTTCTTGAAACTTCTTCCATTGCCAGGTACCCTCCAAGATGCGTGGAGGATGGTGAGTAGGACCCCAAGGGAAAAAGAAGGGCGAGTCCTGGTGACAAAATCATGGGGCAGGGGCTCCTTGGAGGTCACAGAGAAAGCCTAGAGGTGCTGGGGTCCCCGTGGACCAGGAAATCCTGTCCTCGGTCTCAGGGCAGGCTCTGGGGTCTAGCTCTCCCCTGGGCTGCAGGTCATGGTCTGTCCTAGGAGAGCTGCAGTCAGTGACCCAAGACCACCGTGGGGGCGCTCAGGTCATCTGTGCATTGTGGAACCTGCCTGTCCCTGGGCTAGTCCAGAGCCTCGGCGCCCGGGCTGCCTGCCCCCTGACCTCAAGCCTAGCTGCTTGGGAGCCACGTTTGCCGTTTGTATTCACCGTTCCAGAAGCAGGAAGCAGCACCCTCCAAGAGAAGAAGAGAGTTGTCAAGTCAACCAGGGTTTGTCCTTCTCTTGTGGCCTCATGAGATACAGATTCAAGCCTCCCCACTTCTGGAGACCCTGTCCAGAGGTGGCATTTCCCCACCACTTCCAATCCTGTGTCCCAAAGACTGGCCCTCGGGGGAGAACTTGACCTCAAGCCCCTTCTCCTGGCTGCCTGTGCCCGGATGCCCTGACTCTCTTTGCGTTTCCGCTGACAGTCTGGGAGGCAGCCCATCCCTTGCCAGGATTCCAGATGGGTGGAACAGCCCCTCCCCCACTCCCTCCATCTGTCAGGGCCCTCCTGGCCCACAGATTGGCCCTGGCCCTTGGCCTTGAGGCTGAGAAACTGTGATGTGCTGAAAGGAAATCAGGATGTGGATGCACAGAGCTCTCTAATGAGATGTGAAGCATCCAGAGTGCCAGGGCTGTGCCTCCAGGCACCAGTGCCACCGCCATCCTTGTCAGCATCGCCCAGACAGGGCGTGACAAGCCCAGGACCCCGGGAAGCTGGCCTGCTGTCCTTCCATGAGCAAAGTGCACAGGGAGGCCCTGGCCCTGGAGAGGAGGCGGCGGTGCTGGCTACAATGAACCTGGGCGGGAAACCTCCTTAGAGCGACTCCCACTCACCTTCAGGGCCCCAGGACCCCACAAGGAGGGCCAGCCACTCCCCGAGGTGCATAAGGGCTCACGGCAAAACAAGTCCTGATTGCTATCCTCATTTTTTATTTTCCCCATAAAAACAAAAATCCTCTTTGGATTTCTTTCGATTAATGAAAACAGGTGCTAATGCAGCTCTTTGCAAAAGTGAACTGGCATAAAGTGAACTTTTAAAGCGGGGGGGATACCTGTAATTGGCACAGTGCTCAGATCATCGATAAAGAGTTTCTATGGAAGTAATGAATGACGGCTAAGGTCACCTATATGTTGCAAGAGTCATATAGTCATGGTGGGAACTTGATGTATAAACCAACCTCTGTTCTTGAAGTTCAGACAATTCACCAAGTGTGTGTTGTTTTTCCTTTATTTCTGCTCAGCAGTCTAAACCAATCAGCTCAGAGATGCTTTCTCCTCTTTTTCTGTTATCTCAAACCCTATGATAAGTGTTTTCTCCAACATCTATTAGATGCTGAAAACCCTAACTTCCATGACTTGTAACTTTTTGTTTGTATTTTTCATCTCTTCGTCCTCTTGCACGGTATTCTGGGAAATTCCCCAAGCAGGATCTCCTGGGTCATTGCATCCGCTTCACTGTTCAACCAGTTCACGGACAGTTTCAGAATTTGTCAGTCATGTTTGCAATTTCCAAAATGCTGAAAATGCTTCCTTTTCACAGCAGTCTGTTTTTAGAAAACAGATGTCCTCAAATTTCTCTGAAAATATAAACTATAGTTCCTTTAGATTTTCCGTCTATTTACTGCATTGCTTCACTTACCTCCTGAGCTGGTTCTTCTGTTGATTGATCCGGTGTCTCTCTTTCAGTTAAGTCTTGGTGTCTCTGGGTTGTTCATTCATGTTCGAAGAAGACGGTCTGGACAAGATTGTTGGTTACTGAAACATCCTTCCCCAGGCCCAGTGGGAATTCCTGCCGCCTAGCCATGAGTGAGACCTCTGCCTGTCGGAGCCTTGGCCGTGGTCCTTGTGGGGTGGGGGCCAGTGGTCAGGACCCATAGGCACGGGGAGTGAGTAGACAGGAATTTTTGAGTAAAGGGCTCCACGATGATGTGGGACCCTTACATTGCTGGGGCGCTGTCCTTGTTCTCTGGACCTAGCACCCAGTTTCTGAATCCCTTTTATGTGTCTTTGAGGCTTTGGCCCTGGGAAACACTGGAGTCTGTGGCTAAGGGGGGGTAGGGAGGGGCGCTCGCATGACTAACTCTGCTGATACTCCTATTGATTACCCAACGCTCTTCCGCTCCCCCGCCTCCACGTGGCACCGTTCTGCTCCTAAGAGCGCCCTGTTTTCCTCCTGTGTGAGGTGGGATCTCCTTGTCCCTTGCTCCCTGGTCTTTATATCCTACGTATATTCCTTTCCTCCCGGGCCTTTTGCCTGCCCTCTCAATCCGCTTGAATTTGGGGAAAGGGAGATGAACGAGTTTTCTGCAGGTTATCTTGAACCCTATACCTGCCTACATCACCCGGGAAACCAGATACAGAGCTCGGAAGACCTGTGTGAAGCAGGGCCCAGGCCACCCCCATCCCCTGGGGCAGGGCACCCAGTGGGTTCTTTAATGGTAGGTTCCATAGGTGGGGAGCCCGGGACTGTGTGAGGTCCCTTGGAGGCTGGGTTGCAACCGATGCAGAGGAGAGTTTGGGATCTACCTGCTGCCAAGGGCAGACCGGGAAAAGGGATGGGGAACACACATCCCCAGGTGACTTCGTGGTTCTATATGCAAAGCGGAAATTCCAGACCAGTGCTGGTGTGGGCCACGCCTTCCATCACCTTCACCAGCTGTCCAGGCTCCTAAACTCCCTGTATTCTAAAAAAAGATACACGAACTTCATAAATGCATAAAATTATGTAATAATTTTTAATCACTTCCTAAAATTACCTATTAAGTAGTCTATAGAGATACATTTTTTCTACTTAAAATAGAGGTTAAAAATCTAATTCCAATCCAAAAATGCTTTCTTTTACAATCTGACAAAATAATTTTAAAGTTTGCCTTGGAAAAAAATTAATCAGGGCTAGAGAAGAAAAGGAAGGACAGTTGTGGGTGCTCTCTATGAGATGCTAGTTATAAAATGAAGCATTGGGTAAGAAGCTGGACTCCGTCAGCTTCCTGACCAGGTTCCCTCCTTCACACAGCAAATACCTCGGCACAGGCAGGCTTGGGTGCTGGGGAGGTTAAGGACGGACGAGGTAAGATTCTTGAAGAGATTATGTTTGAAGAGGAGGCAGTGGGAAAAATAACAAAAGCCGTCCTTGAAAGCCCTTTGGAGGAAGTGGAAGGGTTGAACCATCAGGGGCTCTGGAGAACAGTCTAAACCAATGCCTCCTGACCTTGAACAGACACACACATTCATTGGGGATCTTAGTAAGAGCCGATTCTGACTTGGGAGGTCTGGGCGAGGCCTGAGGTTCTACAAACCTACACGCTCCCAGGTGGCGAGGATGCTGCTGTCTGTGGACACTCTCACCAAGCCTGGTACAGGCAAGGAAGCAAGGAACTGTCAGTCGCTCAGCCATGTCCGACTTTTTGTGACCCCCGTGGACTGTAGCCCTCCAGGCTCCTCTGTCCATGGAATTCTCCAAGCAAGAATACTGGAGTGGGTTGCCATGCCCTTCTCCAGGGGATCTTCCCCACCCAGGCATTAAACCTGGGGCCTCCTGCATTGCAGGCAGATTCTGTACCAGCTGAGTCAGGTGGGACCTGGCAGAAAGCATCCTGCTGCTTTTCCTCTTTTGAACCCCGTCTTGTCCAAGTCCATCCCCACCTGGCTAAGGAGATCTCTCAAAACTGTGACCATAACCATGTTCTCTTGCTCAAACCGGCTTGTCACCTGTGAGGGCAGAGCCAGTGGATGGGCTCTGTGCTCAGGCCCCACCTCCTCCAGTCTTGCTGCCCTCCATCTGTACACATTCTGCCGGGGCCCAGACTCTCTCTTCTAATCCCGCCCCCCTCATCAGCCTCAGGACCTTTGCACTCGCTGTTCTCCTTCTGCAAATACCCACCCCCCTGCCCCCCGCCTCACACCTATGCCTTCTCTCAGTTCTTTCCAAGCACCCTTCCCAACCGTTAACATCCTCCGCTTTGTCCCTCTGACATCCTGTGATCCATGTCCTGATGACACTTTCCCTCTGTCTCCCCACTGAATGTACCTCCTTGCTGACTCACCTTGGGTCCCCAGGGCCCAGCGTGGGGCCTAACACTTGGTGGGCATCTAATACGTCTCTGTGGAACTGAAGTAATGATGAGTTCTTTCACAGCCTTTGGGATCTGAGTCTTAGCAGGTGGAGGAAAATTGCTGGAAAACAATTTTAAGAGTCAAGTGGAAAAAATAAATGTGTGTACGAGTTTCCTAGGCCTGCAGTAGCCAAGCACCTCAGACCGGGTGGCTAACAAGCCCGGGCATTTAGTGTCTCATGGTTCCGAAGGCCAGAAGTCCAAAGTCGAGGTGTCTGCAGGGCCACGGCCCTCCACCGGCTCTGGGGACCATCTTTCCATGCAGCTTCCAGTTTCCCGGGGCTCCTGGTGCTCCTCGGCCGTGGCGGCATCACTCTGCTCTGTCTTCACCTGACTCCTCTGCTCCTCTGTGTGTCTCTTACAGGATCATATGTCATTGGATTTAGGATACTCCCAAGATGTCCTTACCTCCAGACTCCTTGCTTCATCACATCTGAGAAGAGCTTTTTGCCGAATCAGGTCACAGGTTCTAGAGGGGCGAGCATGGATGTATCACTTTGGGGGCCACTACTCAGCCACTTAGATGTGCAATGGGATGAATTCCAGCCCCTTTGAGACAAATGCAAGAGTGGGCCTCGTAACAGCTGGGAGTGGGTCAGTCCAGGCAGGAAGAGCCCGGGTGACCAGTGACTGCACGGTCATTCTCCGGAGGTTGGTGTGGAGAGAATGGAGCGGGGACATCTGGACACATCACCCGTCGCCCATCACCCCTCCCCCCGGGCCAGCACTGACAGCTCCCAGGCTCTTCTCCACTGTGGCAAGATGAGGGGAGCATGCATATCAGGACCCTTCTGTCTCTAAGTCTCTGTCCTGGGGTCCCTTTGGTCTACTGGTGAATGCAGCAGACACCCCGGAGGGATGCGGTTGGGAGTGGGGCTCACCGCCCCGGCAGCCCTCTGAGGCTGAGGGCATCATCCGCCATCTCTGAGTCTCCCTCACTCATCCGTCACCCACCTCCGCAGTCATCTGGAGCGTGGCTGAGACATCAGCCCAGCGTCTGCACACAGTCCCAGGGTCCCTGCTGACCAGCTGTCTCACAAAAGAGGGCTGGGCGCCCCCTGCCTTCGGTTGGGTTCCTGTAAAGGTCTGAGTGTAAACCATTAATCTGGAGGTGATCTCAGGAAGAGAAGAGAGACAGGGAAGAGAAGAAGGCCCACAGGGGATGGTGTCAGGTCAGCTACCTTCGTGGCACTGGGGCCAGGGAAGCTGGGGGTGGACACTCCAGCTCCGGGCTGGAAGCTTCTAGCTTGCCCCACGTGGCCCCCTCCAGCTCCTGCAGCTGGAGAACACCCTCGGGTACCCACAGCAGGGCCGTCAGAAGGTGCCAGAAGAGAAGGCCATGGTCCCCTTCCCCACAGACCCAGAGGAAGTAAGCTGAAGGCAAAGAGCAAGGGCTGCAGGGAAAACCCAATCGCAGGCCACCGGCTTTGCAAAGGACCAGTGGACAAGGCCCAGGGCTGCTGGACGATTCCAGCAGTTTCCACATATCTCGGTTCTTGCATCTGGTCAAAGCACAAATAAGGGTGGGGTGGGGAGGGGGCCTTAGTTCACTGGAGAGGAGACAGCCTCTGAACACGAGCACTTGGCAGGCTGGAGTCATCTGAGATCAAGCTCAGACATGGGAGTATCTCGTTAAATTCTACCTCCTGGAACCTGCAGGCACAGCTCAGACCCTCTTCTCCCATCTCTCCTCCCTGGCCCCAGAGCCTCCTGTTTCTCGGCCTTCCAACACATTGAGGCTGGAGTAAGAGCCTTCCACTGTGTAAACTGAGGTTGGGCGAGAGATTGTTTGTTGGTCAGTCGCCCAGACATGTCTGACTATTTACGACCCCGTGGACTGCAGCACGCCAGGCCTCCCCGTCCCTCACCATCTCCCGGAGTTTGCCCAAGTTCACGTTCATTGCATCAGTGATGCCATCCAGCCATCTCATCCTCCGACGCTCTCTTCTCCTTCTGCCTTCACTCTTGCCCAGCGTCAGGGACTTTTCCAATGAGTTGACTCTGCATATCAGGTGGCAAAAGTGTTGGAACTTCAGCTTCAGTGTCAATCCTTCCAGTGAATATTCAGGGTTGATCTCCCTTAAGATTGACTGGTTTGATCTCCTTGCTGTCCAAGGGATTTTCAGGAGTCTTCTCCAGCACCACAGTTCGAAGGCATCAATTCTTTGGCATTTTGCCTTCTTTACAGTCTGTCTCTCACAACCCTACATGATCACTGGGAAGACCATAGCCTTGACTCTCCGGATCTTTGTTGGCAGAGCAACGTCTCTGCTTTTCAGCACGCTGTCCAGCTTGTCTTCGCTTTCCTGCCAAGAAGCAATTGTCTTCTGATTGCATGGCTGCAGTCACCGTCCTCAGTGATTCTGGAGCCCATGAAGAGGAAATGTGCCACTACTCCCACCTTTTCCCCTTCTATTTGCCATGCAGGAATGAGGGTGGATGCCATGATGTTAGTTTTTTTTAATATTTAGTCTTAAGCTGGCTCTTTCACTCTCCTCCTTCACCCTCATCAAGGGCGAGGAAAAATGACCAAAATATTTTTAATGGCATATCACGTTGATACCAAAACCTAACAAAGATTGTAGGAAGGAAAGAAGAAAAGAAGGAAGGAAAGAAAGGAGGGAGGGAGGGGACCACAGTCCAATCTCACATGTGAAGATTCCTGGAAAACTCTGAAACATTAACGAGCAGAATCCAGTTACACATTGAAGGAATAATACCCGTTGTCTCAGCAGATTCACTTCTGGAATGAAAGGACGGTTCAGCATTCTTTGGAAAACTCATTCATATAATTCATGAAGTTCATTAACATTATTCATCATATTAGTTGATTTAATGAGAAGTCATACTATCAACTCCATAGGTATTGAAAAGACATGTGACAAACTCACCAATCCTTGGTTGAAGGCAAACCATGAAATTTCCTTCATCACTATGGAGTAGAAGAGACTTTTCTGATTATGACATGAAAATCCAAAAGTCAAATAAGAAAAGATTGAAAATTCAATTACAAAAAAACCTTTCCATGCAGAAAGATCAATAACATTAGCATGGGTGACGAAGTCCAAAGAAACTGGGAAAAATAGTCTTAACTTTTATCATCAGTTCAGTTCATCGCTCAGCTGTGTCCGACTCTTTGAGACCCCATGGACTGCAGCACACCAGTCCTCCCTGCCCATCACCAACTCCCAGAGTTTACCCAAACTCATGTACATTAAGTCAGTGATGCCATCCAACCATCTCATCCTCTGTCGTCCCCTTCTCCTCCCACCTTCAATTTTTCCCAGCATCAGGGTCTTTTCAAATGAGTCAGCTCTTCGCATCAGGTGGCCAAAATATTGGAGTTTCAGCTTCAACATCAGTCCTTCCAATGAACATTCAGGACTGATCTCCTTTAGGATGGACTTGTTGGATCTCCTTGCAGTCCAAGGGACTCTCAAGAGGCTTCTCCAACACCACAGCTCAAAAGCATCAATTCTTCAGGGCTCAGCTTTCTTTATAGTCCAACTGTCACATCCATACATGACTACTGGAAAAACCATAGCCTTGATTAGATGGACCTTTGTTGGCAAAGTAATGTCTCTGGTTTTTAATATGCTGTCTAGGTTGATCATAACTTTCCTGCCAAGGAGTAAGCGTCTTTTAATTTCATGGTGTAGTTACCATCTGCAGGGATTTTGGAGCACAAAAAAATAAAGTCTGCCACTGTTTCCCCATCTATTTACCATGAAGTGATGGGACCAGATGCCATGATCTTAGTTTTCTGAATGTTGAGCTTTAAGCCAACTTTTTCACTCTCCTCTTTCACTTTCATCAAGAGGCTCTTTAGTTCTTCTTCACTTTCTGCCATAAGGGTGGTGTCATCTGCATATCTGAAGTTAGTGATATTTCTCCCAGCAATCTTGATTCCAGCTTGTGCTTCATCCATCCCAGAGTTTCTCACGATATACTCTGCATACAAGTTAAATAAGCAGGGTGACAATATACAGCCTTGACGTACTCCTTAGTCAAAGATAAAACCTAACATATAAGGAGCTTGTATAAATTATAAGGAAGCCACAGACTGTAATAAAAAAATAGACCAAGGATATGAATAAACAGTTCATAGAAAAAGAAATACAAATACATCTTAAATATTTTAAAAGATGTTCAACCTCACTCATAAGAAAAGAAAGATAAAACCACACTGAATTATTACATGTTGCCCAAGATATTGGCAAAACCCTACAAGTGTGATTGTGGTGCAGTGTGCTAGTCTTCCACGTTAGCTCAGCTGGTAAAGAATCTGCCTGCAATGCAAGAGACCCTGGTTCGATTCCTGGGTCTGGAAGTTCCCCTGGAGAAGGGACAGGCTACCCACTCCAGTATTCTTGGGCTTCCCTTGTGGCTCAGCTGGTAAAGAATCCGCCTGCAATGTGGGAGACCTGGGTTCGATCCCTAGGTTGGAAAGATCTCCTGGAGAAGGGAACGGTTACCCACTCCAGTATTCTGGCCTAGAGAATTCCGTGGACTGTATAGTCCATGAGGTCACAAAGAGTCGGACATGACCGAGTGACTTTCACTTTCGGTGCTGTGTGTTAGGAAGCTGGAGGCAGTGTGCATGAGGGTGTCCCTGAGGAGGCCCCTGGGCTGCCTCCCAAAGCCACCAGCTTACTGACACAGCAATTTCATAATCCCACTGCTAGAATTTTATTCTACAGATACAGTAACATTCAAAAGAGTTCAACATTTTTTGTGATATCAAAATACTAGTTGAAATCCAACTGTCCATCAACAGGAAACCAGTTAGATTATGGAAACCCATGCAATAGAATACTGTGCAGCTGTGAAAATGAATCAGGATATTCTCAGATGCATAAGGGATACCATAGTGGTGATACAAACACAAAGTACAGAATTACCTTCTGCAAAAAGGGGACAAAACGAGAATGCACACTTGCCCTTGCTTATGTTTTAGGAAGAAAATCTGAAAGGACGCATAGGAAACCAAAAATGGTTACTGGAGGGTGGGGGGTGGCAGGTGGGAACTCTGTGGGAGGAGGGAGATGGGAGAGAGAGACTTTCCATTGTTTATCTTTCTTACATTTTCTATTTTGAACTATGTGAATGTCAAACAGGGAGGGAAGGAGGCAGGGCACAACCTCTAAAAGAATGACATAGCAGATGAGGACAAAAACTTGTTAGAACCAACAGATCCAAGATGCTGGAAGATTTGACTCCCAGTGGACTTTGAGCCTTATTATGCACTCCAGTACTCTTGCCTGGAAAATCCCATGGACGGAAGAGCCTGGTAGGCTACAGTCCATGCGGTCGCAAAGAGTCGGACACGACTGAGCGACTTCACTTCACTCTCTTCACTCACTTCATACTTAATTACTGGAGAAGGAAATGGCAACCCACTCCAGTATTCTTGCCTGGAGAATCCTATGGATAGAGGGCCTGGCGGGCCATGGTCCATGGGGTCACAGAAAGTCGGACACAACTGAAGTGACTGAGCATGCATGCACTCATTGTAATACATTAGCATATGCTGAATGCCATACCCACAGGTGCCATGGCAGTTCCGAGGCTAACCACAAAAGGCCCCAAAGTGGGCAGTGGCCCAGATTCCTGGAAGTGTCTGCCCCTTCCCCAAAATAGTTGGAATAATTCTCCTCCTCATTAGCCCATGAAATTACCCAGCCAATAAAAACTAAGCACCTCATATCTGGGGCCTCCCACCTTCTGAGACGGCCCACAATGTCTGTGCGGTGTGTTTCTCCCATTGCTGCTGTGACTCTCCAAGATGACCCCTGCCCTGGGGCCACTGTTGCCTTTGGAGACGGATCACATTCTGTCTGTGGAGTGTGTAGCTCGCTAAATAAATCCATCGTCTTACCTATCACTTTTTCTCTTGCCCAGTTGTTTCTGCGATGAGCTTCATTCAGTCCTGACACCAGGGGTTCAATCTCAATAAAAGACAGTGGGTTCAAGTCCCGGTCTGAGTCTGAATCCGAGTCCTGACCCATGGGTTCAAGTCCCAGTCGGAGTTGTGAAGTTTCAGCTTGACTATCTATTCAACAGTTTTAAATTTTGATGCATATATTTGAAGATGCTCTAAAAATTTTTTTTTCTGGAAGAATATACATTGTTGGTGGCTGACTTTCCACTTCCTGGGCACGTGAGGGTGGTGGTGGGGAAAATGGATTTTTATCATTTTATAAACTTCTGGACCATTGGGTCGTTTGCCGTGTACACATACAACTTCCCAAAGACAGCTAATTATTGATGTTGATGTATTTCTGAAAACATAGACAAACGCATTTGAGTGAGTTCCTTGGGGAAGTGGGGGAGTTGGAGTCAGAATGTCAGAGAAGGGGCTTTCATTCTGTTCCCCCCTTTGTCTGTGACAAGGCCCTACCCCTGCCCTGCTGTGTGAGCCCAGAAAAGACCCTCACTTCCCTGTCCCAAGTTCTTCAAGGAGTGCAGGGAGGGGCCGAGTGCAGGGAGGGGCCGAGTCCAGGGAGCCCAGCTGGATCTGAATGCTGTGATTTCAACTGGAAAAGAAGCAAAGGAAGAAGAGATCAGAGCAAAGGAAGAAGCAGCATGGTGCTGGTGATGATGGTGGTGGCTGATACCCACCATCAGGACACTCACGAACTCGTCTAATCTCACTAGAAGCAGAAGGCCTCCACCTTAGAGATCTGGAGAACCTGGAGCTCAGGGGAGGGAAGTGGGCTGTCTAAGGTCATTTGGCAGCCAGGTGTGGCCTTGGCTTTCATTGATGGAGCTCTTGGCTAGAAAAGTCAACCCTAAGGGCAATTCTGGTTCTACAAGACCCAGGGGCTCACTTTACATGGATTAATTTAATGAGACGTTCTGGAGGGCGTGGCGGCTACAGTCTGAGGCTGCTTGCATCCCACCCCAAAGCCACGCTGTTCGCCCCTGGGCCCGGGAACTCCTGGGGGATGGGCACCTAGGTGAGAATGAGGGTGAAGCCGGGCATGCCGCAGTCCCGGGTGTGACCACTAGGTGGCGCCGCTGCCGCACCCAGCCCTGCCCCCAGCAGCCCCGGAAAAACAGAAAGAACAAATTAAAAATTCTTTGGCCTGGAAGCGGAAAGTCAGTTGGAGATTCCGGGAGCCTTCTGGCAAATCCAGGAGGTTTGACCTTCTGTTGTAAGCAAAGCCTAGGGGCGTCCATGACAGGCAAAGGGCAGGGAGGAAGAGAACATTTTTTAAACCATATGGAGGGAGAAGGTAGAAGGAGAAAAGAATTCTCTCGAGGACCCTGGGATTTCAGCAGCCACCTCTGCTCAGCCACTGTCCCAGCGAGCCTGGGTCCGAGTGCGGCGGAATCACCTGGGGACTTTTTTTTTTTTTTTGAAAGAAGGCTAGAGTGGCTATATATTTTTTAATTAGTTAATTTATTATATTTAGCTGCACTGGGGCTTTGCAAGCGGGCTTTCTCTAGTTGTGGGGAGCAGACGATGATCTCTAGTTGTGGTGCCTGGGCTTCCCATTGCGGTGGCTTCTTCTGTTGCAGAGCTTGGGCTTTAGGGTGTGGGCTTCAGTGGTTGCGGTGCACAGGCTTAGTTGCTTCCCAGCTTCCACCACGGCTGGAGCCGGTGTCACCTGCAGTGAACCACCAGGGAAGCCCCTGGGGCGTGCTTTTAAATGCAGATCCCTGGGCTCGCTGGGGATCTGCATTTTCACCAGCACTCCTGTGGTTTCTGATCCGTGCTAAGGTTGGAAGTACCAACAGGGCAACACTTCCTTTCCCGGGTCAGAAAATGGGGTGCCAGAGAGGGGAGGTCACTGCTCAAGGTCACAGCCTTCCCTTGTGAGGATGGTGTTTGCACAAACCCAAGCATGAAGCATAGGTCTTTCATGCAAAATTCAGATTCAGTCCAGGGCAGTTCCAGAGGGGGCTGCTCCCAATCAGCCCCTCTCTCCTGGCCTCCTTGGGCTTTAGTTTGAGCTGTCTCTCTCCCCAGGTCTCTCCACTTGCTATTTTAAAATTTGTAATGAGCTCCTGCCAGAGAGGCAGCGGCCCAGACTTTGAAATCCAGGCCCAGAGCCCTGACTCCCAGCGTGCTGGCTGGGCGCCATCTTGGCTGAGTTCCCCAAGCCCTCTGGGGAGATTCTGGGAAGTTTAGGGTCCAGACACCCACCCACACCTCACCCACCCACACTTCCAGCAAGTTTCAGACTTCTCTCCAGAACTGACTCAGCCAATTCTTCTTGCATCCTGGGAGTGACTGGCCCTAATTCTGACCCAAATTCTGAATTCCAACCTTTAGCTAGCAGTTGGTCCATGACAGGCTAGAGGCCAACTAGCAGCTGGCCAGGGGCATCAGAGAGAGCGTGGGTTGCGGTGTGTGGTTCGAATCCTGGCTATGCTGTGTGACCTTGGGCAAGCTGCCTGCCCACTCTGAGCCTTGGTTTCCTTGTCTGGGGGAATCAGCACTGCTTCTCTCCTGGGCTGCTATGAGGCATGAGTGAGAGCCTGCAAACAGCGTGGTCAGCATAGAGCTGAGCACACGGTGAGCCCTAGGTGCCAGGAGCAGCTGTTACCAGGAGGCACAACACAGGCTGGGGCGCCGGGGCGGGGCCTCCCCACCTCCTCACACCCAGGCTGCCATCAGACACTGGGTCGGACAGGCTTGACTTTACTCACTTCCCCAGTCTGCACACCTGCTCAGCTCCAAGGCCCACGAGGGCTTTCTCAGGGATGCCAGGAAATGGTAGCCATGGTTTCCACCCTGGGGGAGCTTACAATCTAATAAAGGCAAGCTGGAACCTTGAAATAGAAACTTCCCGAAATAGTGCGTCTGCGAGCTGGTCTCCCGGGAGGTCTAGTAGGAGATGCGTGGTAGGGATGGAAACAGCCCGGGCCTGGGTCCTCTGCACACCCACCCCCCACCTCCCCCAGCCTCCCTGCAACCTCAGGGCGTTGGACCCCAGCTGGTGGGGCAGCGGGTGGGTGCTGCTCAATCCGCACTCTGTGCTTTAGCAAGATGAAGTGAAATGGCCCAGGATGGGTGAAAGTTGGGCCAACAGTCTCCCGATTCAAAGGGACACGTGCAGAGAGTTCTGAAAGTTCCGACTGAAGCATGCCGGGGACTTTCCCGGTGGTACAGTGGTTAGGAATCTGCCTGCCAATGTTGGGGACACAGGTTTGATCCCTGGCCTGGGAAGATTCCACTAAGACTGTGCGTTGCAGCGACTGAAGCCCGTCAGCCCGAGAGCCCACACACCACAACTACTGAGCCCAGGTGCTGCAGCTACTGAAGCCCACGCACCCGGAGCCCGTGCTCCGTGGCAGGAGAAGCCACCTCAACGAGAAGCCCACGCAGCGCAGTGGAGAGCAGTCCTCACTCGCTGCAGCTAGAGAAAGCCTGCACGGAGCAACGAGGATCCAGAGCAAGTGAAAAAAAGTTAGATTGAAGGATGGCCCGCAAGGAGACGCCGAAGTCTTCCTTAGAGGCTGAGCCCACCTTTCTACCCTGGAATTCCTCTCTGGGATTTAACTTTAACCCGAGCAATGAAGCCACAGCCTGAGTGATGTTTCTCCCGCAGCTGTAATTCAGTAACATCGCAGCACAGACTCATTTTTTGTTAATTTTCTTGACCTTTCACTCCCGGTGTTGGATGCCCCAGATGCCCCAGTGAGTTTTGTCCCCACTCCAGACCAGAGGGGCATCCGAGCAGTCATTCTTGGGAATAGGGGGAGGAGGAGGGGTTTCTTCAAAGTCTCTCGGGCATCTTAGGACAGACTGGACTGGCTGGCCCACCCCCGTGGGGCCGAGCGGCGAGCGGAGGTAGAAGGTCTGGCCATCCTGTGCCTGCCCGTGGTTCTGGGCAGCAGGCCAGGTGCTCACTAGCTCCCTGATTCCCAGGAGACCCACCCTGGGGGCTGCAGCTCTGTCCATGGCGTTCACTGAGCTCTTGGAGCAGGCGGGGGGCGTGGGGCTCTTCCAGGCCCTCCAGATCCTCACCTTCTTCCTCTTCTCGGTCTGGGTGCCTTTCCAGTTAGTCGTGGAGAACTTTTCAGCCGCTGTCCCAGGCCATCACTGCTGGGCTCACCTGCTGGAAAATGGCTCCGGGGCCCCTGCCAACCTCAGCCCCGAGGCCCTCCTGCTTGTCTCCATTCCGCCGGGCCCCAACCGTGGGCCCCACCAGTGTCTCTGCTTCCGCCACCCACAGTGGCAGCTCCTGGACCCCAACGCCACGGCCACCAACTGGAGCGAGGCAGACAGGGAGCCGTGCGTGGACGGCTGGATCTACGACCACAGCACCTTCACCTCCACCATTGTGACTGAGGTGAGGGTCCCCCCCACCACCAAGCCCACCATTTCTTCCCCCTTCCCAGCCTCCCAACGACTGAGAGGATTAGAACGCCTCCATCAGCGCTGTTAAATGATGTGTGCTCCCTCGACACTTAATTACTGATGGCTTGGGATGGCCAGGATTCCCATCTGGGGCTAGGGTTACAGGAGACTTCAGGGAGCGAACACTCTGCAGGAGAGTTCAGAATCAGTCAGCCTTTAAGCCAGGAATAACAGTAGAGAGCCCACACCTGTGCCCTTAAGTGGCAGCCGCTGCTCTGATGCTTTCCCTGTTGTCACTATTTCACAGCAGTCTCTTGAGGTGGGTCTTATGAGTGACCCCATTTAATGAGAGACAAAACAGAAGCCCACAGAGGTTAAGTAACTTGCCCCAGGACACACAGCTAAAGTACACTCCAATTCAACCCAGGGATCCAGGTGCCGGAACGTCTCCCTCACTTTCTGTCCTGCCTTGAGGCTCAAGGCCCCTGCGTCATCAATGAGCGCAAGGGAGAAACAGCTCCCGCAAGCAGGGAAAGGAGAGACGACACCTGGATTATAAGCAAAGGAATCAATCACGTGCAGGTTGGGGCAGAGCCGGGTCAGGACAGAGGTGGGAGCGTGTCTGGGTGTTGAGAGAGCAGTACCCGGCACAGAGGGTAAGGGGTCGGGAGATGGATGGGCGCATGTGGAAGGAGGCTGGCTTGTCCTTAAGTGCAAAGAAAAGTCACCAGAGGCTTTGGAACAAGGAAGCGCTGTGATCTGATTTGCATTTTCAGGGGTGACTTTGCAGGGTGGAGAATGCCCTGCCACGTGTGTGTGTGTTTAGGGGTGGAGGGGGAGCGCTCTTCCTGCAGTGGTTCAGACAACAGAGGTGGGAACAGGGGCAGAGCCGTGGGCGAGGCAGGCAGGCCTTGGTGAAGGGAAGGGCTGACTTTGGGTGGGGGGGCAGGCGATGTTCAGGCAACGGCTGCCTGGCCCCCAGCAGATGGCAGGAAAAATTCACAGTGACACGTGCTCATCTTCACCGTCCTGTAAGAGAGGCAGCCGTACAGCCCCGTTCCCGGAGGAGACGGGCTCAGCCACGTGCAGGAACACAGCTGGGGTCACCAGCTGGTCAGTCACCAGCTGACTCGGAATTTGAGCCTTGTGGTTTAGCCACCGCACACCACTGTCCACTAGGAGAGGCCTGTCCCACCGTTAGACCCAGAACCCTGTCCCACATGTCCTGCCCTGCTGATCATTAGTGGGAGGCAGGGGGTTGAGGCCCGCTGCCCACGTACCCCTTCCACCATGGTTGTCTGAATTTAAGATTCTAGGGACCCCACTGGGGGAGGCCAGATCCCCTCTGGGGGTTCTGGACCTTCCTCTGCCACCCTGACCCCACTATTCCACACCCCCTGAGCCAGGCTGACACACCTTCCTCTTCTTCCAGTGGGACTTGGTGTGTGACCACCAAGGCCTGAAGCCCCTAGGCCAGTCCATCTACATGGCTGGGGCCATGGTGGGATGCATCGTCTGTGGCTTCCTCTCCCACCGGTGAGTATCTCCTCTCCTGTCCTCCAGCTCCTTCAAAACAGAATGAGCATTGCGAGGACAGAGGTAAGCGTGCAGTGGATGTTCATGCTTCTTAGGAGAGAGTCACCCCCATCTGGAGTCTGAGTCCCAAGTTCCCAGGGGGCTGAGAACCGCCATCTGAACCTTGATGCTGGGCTGAGCTGAGAAATTACCCTGAACACTCACTCCCCTCTTCAGCTTTTGCACCCAACTTTACTGAGCACCTACTGTGCGCCAAACACTGCACAGTCCCTACCCTCGGGGAGCTGATGGCTTTCTGGAGAGAGACAGACTCCTCTTTCTTTTAACCAGGGCTTCCCTGGTGGCTCAGCGGTAAAGAATCCACCTGCCAAGGCAGGGGACACAGGTTTGATCCCTGGGTCGGGAAGATCCCTTGGATGAGGAAATGGCAACCCACTGCAGTATTCTTGCCTGGAAGATCCCATGGACAGAAGAGCCTGGCAGACTACAGTCCATGGGGTCGCAAAAGAGTTGGACATGACTGAGCGACTAAACGACAACGACGTGAAGTGTAGTGAAAGAGAACCCCCGCTCTCGCCCCTCCCTGAGCGCCCCCTCCCCTCTCCTCCACGCCCCTCCTGAGGTGGAGCGCCCAGGACCCTCTCTGGGAACCTTCCTCGGTCTGTGCTCAGGTCCTGCCCCGGGCGCCTCTGTCCAGTGCTGAAAACGCCCACGTTGCACCGCCTCCGCTTGTAAACCCAACTGCCAACCTGGAGTCTCCACTTGGATGGACCTCACAGTTACCACGGCCCCCCGCTGAACCTCTGAATCCCCACCTCGACCCAGCCCAAGCCCTGCGCACCAGACTCCATCCTGGAGGACAGCCCCCCTAGGAGCCAGCCCCGTGCTCTCTCCCTCAGCCTCCACACTCACCGGGCTCCTTCTCCAAAGGCCCCCACGCCGAGGACAGTCCCCACCCACCCCGCCACCCCTGCTCAGCACTTGGCTTCTCCCTGGTGGCCTCGCCAGCCCCTCCTGGAGCAGCCCTGCTCCCGCCCAGCCCACAGGACCCACCGCAGCGGGCAGCCTCACCTCACCTAGAGGTTTCTGCCCATAGCCCCTTTGTGTCCAGCGTGCAGGTCACTCTGCTCCAGTCTCCTCCTTGCAGAGGCCTTCCCAGCTTCAGGCCCATAGGTCCCACGGCCCTGGCCGCTGTCTACTCACAGCTTCTGGCTGTCTCTGCCGGTGCCCGGCTCTCGTTAGCTCATTGATTGTGTGTGTCCCCACGAGACCATAGCTCTAAGGAGGCAGGGGCCTTAGGGTCGCATCCTTGGTGCCCAGCACACAGCATATAGCCCATAATATGCTGAAGGCACGAATGGTGTCCCCGCTATGCCTGGCAGCTCGGGCTCTGGGGCATCCTGAGCCCCAGCTTCTTAGAAGGTGGGTGTGTTATTTCTCTGTGCCCTGGTTTCCTCCTGTCAGTGGGCACCCTGCCACCTGCCCGTGGGGCTGCAATGATGAAATAAGTTAGTCACATGCAGAGCCTGGGCCAGTGGCGGCTCTTCATGGGCCTTATATTACAGTATCCTGAGCATGGCAGGGAGCCTGAACACCGGAGAAGGAGGTGCTCCAGTTTGCACTCTCAGAGGACCGGGCACCCGGAAGCCACCGCTCCTTCCCCAGGGGCCGCCCACACCGGGAGCCACATCGTAATCCGTCTGTGGCCGCCTGGTGAGCCTGGGGTCAGTGCCAGGCTTCAGCCTCCTGGTCTCACCCCGAGATCTGGGGCACGTGTTCCTGCTTCTGGGCACTGCCCAGACAGGCGAGACTGAGGTTGGTCCACGTCTCTCCAGTCTGACCGACACGTGCGTGCATGCTCAGTCACTTCAGTCATGTCCGGCTCTTTGTGACCCCATGGACCGTAGCCCAGCAGGCTCCTCTGTCCATGGGATTCTCCAGGCAAGAATCCTGGAGTGGGTTGCCATTTCCTCCTCCAAGGGATCTTCCCAACCCAGGGATCGAACCTACGTCTCCTGCCTTGGCAGGCGGATTCTTTACTGCTGAGCCACCAGGAAAGGCCCCTGCCTGACACAGACTTCAGCTCAATGCCTGCGTGGTTCAGGCTGAACTGACCTCGGGGCGGCAGTGGCACCACGAGCGTGTGGGCTCCGGTGGGTCACCAGGCTCGCCCAAGGCCACGGGCCCCAAGCCGCTTGCGATGCTGCCCCCTTGTTTGGCATCTCATCATGAATGCCTGCGTTTTACAGACAGAGAAACTGTGGCCCACAGACACTGAGCCAGGTGCCCAAGGTCACCGGGGAAGGGCAGAGCTGGGCTCAGACCCAGGCACCCAATGCCAGTCTATTCTGGACCACGAGGCTACACCGCCCCACGAGAGCAAGACGTCTGCCATTTTTATAACAAGCGCACTCTGAACATGGTCCCTGGAGATCTGAGGAGGTGCTGCCTGCCTGTGCCTGGGGGAGGCTCCAGCAGGAGCCCCTTCGGCCTTCCGGTGGCAAGCCCTTGCCTCTGTGCTCAAGTCCCCAGGCCCCTCTCCAGGTGCCCACCATGCTTGTCTCCCCAAAACAGGTTTGGGCGGAAGCCAGTTCTGAGCAGGTGCTGCGTGCTGGTGGCCGTGACCAGCATCAGCACCATCGCTGCCCCCAGGTTCCCCGTCTACTGTGGCCTCCGGTTTCTGAGCGCTCTGGGGTTGTCCAGCATCCTCCTGACCTCCGCGATGCTCAGTGAGCCTCTCGATCGCCGGCCCCAGCCACGGTGTGGGGATGGGGTGCATGGGGAAGAGGGGGCCTGAGGGCCCAGCGCACAGGGCCCTCACCTGCGTGTCTGTGCCGTCCTTCAGTGGTGGAGTGGACCACGACCAGCACAAGGGCCGTCACCATGGCGATCCTGGGGTCCACCTACGCATTGGCCAGATGGCCGTGGGTGGCCTGGCCTTCACCCTGCGGGACTGGCGAACCCTCCAGCTGGCCGTGTCGGTGCCTTTCTTTGTCATCTTCCTGATATCCTGGTCAGTACAGTGTGGGGCCTTTTCCCTTGGGGAGAAACAGGAGGGGAATCCAAGAGGGGGTCCCTCACCCCTACCTCTCTGGCTGGCCATGGCTCCCAAGATGCCGAGACCCTGGAAGAGTGATGCGAGCAGACCCCACTGGGGACAGACATCTTGGGGGCTCAGAGTTCCGGGGTGGGCATTGCAGCCAGGGCTCTGAGGCTCCCTCCAGCCCAGCCCACTGGCCCAAGGCTGAGGGCTCCATCCTTCACTCACATTGGCACCAGCTCCCCCACACCCACCAGCCTCACTGCTTCACACCATTTGCCCAGCTTGCGGGCATCCAAGTCAGGCATCGGATATGGAAAGATATTATCATTTCTATTTCTGACGCTTCGAAAATCTCTGAGGTCTGAAAATACCTGCTTGGGTGGGGACTGGAGGAAGAGATACAGGGAAATAATCACAAATTCTTGTCCTCGTAAGTTCTCTTGTGCCAATGGGCCAGAGCCAAGCTGGTCTGCTGTGGGCAGGTAGAGAAGGATAAGGACGCATTCATTCATTCTCAAGTGTTTATTGTGCTCCTGCTCTGTGCTAGACTTGGCTTTAGGCACTGGGGATCCATCGGAAAATACAATAGACCAGAAGTCGCTGACAATGTGGAGATTTATTGTATCAACAGGACCAGGAAGAAAGGAGGAAGACCATTCCATAGTTACACTGATTAAGCCACCCTGGTCACACTGACTGGGTGCATCCCAGGCGCTCTTTGTAACACCAGATGTGCATCAACACTGCTTTTTTTAATGTGTCATTTAAACCATTTTATTTGTTTGTTTTTATTTTGGAGGGAGGATATTAGTTCCCTGACCGAGGATTGAACCCGCACCCCTTACAGTGGAAAAGCAGAGTCTTAACCACTGGACCACGATGGAGGTCCATCAACACTTCTTCTAATGAGGAAGGGAGATGTTATTACTGCTACTTTCAGATGAGGGACTGAGGCCCACGGAGGTTCAGTGGCTTGCCCAAAGCCACACCACTGTTTTGTGCCAGAGGCAGGATTTGTATCCCAGGTGGGCTAGCTCTTCTAACCGTGACATACTGCCTCCAGAAATTCTTCTTAGCTTCCCCCTGAACCCAGCTGAGTTCCTGTGGGCTGGGAAAACTCTGGACCCTTTTACCAGGGAGATACTTCTCCCTGTCCATCTGCCCCTGAGGCTGGAAAGAAGCTGACTACTTTTATAAAACCACTTGATTCTGGCTGCTGCTAAGTCACTTCAGTCGTGTCTGACTCTGTGCGACCCTATAGACGGCAGCCCACCAGCCTCCCCCGTCCCTGGGATTCTCCGGGCAAGAACACTGGAGAGGGTTGCCATTTCCTTCTCCAATGCATGAAAGTGAAAAGTGAAACATGAAAGTGAAGTCGCTCAGTTGTGTCCAACTCTTAGCGACCCCATGGACTGCAGCCTACCAGGCTCCTCTGCCCGTGGGATTTTCCAGGCAAGAGTACTGGTGGGTTGCCATTGCCTTCTCGGTTCTGGCTGGGGATGTTTAAATGTGTGTGTGTGTGTGTGTGTTTTAATTCAGCATGATGCAAGCTTTCTGTCATAAAAATGGCCCCAGAATCACCCCATATCCAGTCAACCTGGGCACTCGCTGAATGTGGGGCTTGGGCGGGCAGGCTCCTGGCAGCAGGGAAGCCAGATGGGGTGGCAGGGAGTGGGGGCTGGTGGAGAGGGTGGCCAGGCGTTGGGACTCATCCTTATTCTGCAACCATCAGGGACTTCCCAACTCAGCATTAGAAGGGCAGAGGGAGAAGCAGCGGCCTTCTCCCCACTCCTGTTGTAGCCAGAGGGTCTGCTGCCCACCACCCCCTCCCCACCTGACCTGGGCACCTGGTCACCAGTCTGAGCAAAGAAAGCAAAGACCCAGTCAAGCACCTGCTTCTTTAACAGGCGGCTGCCAGAATCCGCCCAATGGCATGTTATCGTAGGCAAACCAGATCAAGCGCTTCAGGAACTCAAAAAGGTGGCCAAGATAAATGGCCACAAGGAAGCCCGGAAGACACTGACCACAGAGGTGAGATGCTGTTGTTTGTGACCCAGAGTGTGAGATATGACCCAGGAAAGGACCTGTACTGGTGTTTTATCTAAACTATCACTAACATCACCTGTATCCACTCCAGCACCACCCCCATCAACAGACTCATACATTAAAACACCATCATCAACATCACTATCATCACCTTCATGATCTCAGCCATCTCTGGCATCATCATTACCATTATCCCCGTAATTATCACCATCAAACCTACCATCACTGTCCCCACCATCACCATCCCCAGCATCATCACCATCCCCACCACCATCCCCACCACCATCATCACCATCCCCACCACCACACCACCATCACCATCACCATCCCCACCACCATCCCCACCACCATCACCATCCCCACCACACCACCACCACCATCACCACCACCACCACTATCCCAACCACCATCCCCACCACACCACCATCACCATCCCCACCACCACCACCATCACCATCCCCACCACCATCACCATCCCCACCACTATCCCCACCACCATCATCACCATCCCCACCACCACACCACCATCACCATCACCATCCCCACCACCATCCCCACCACCACACCACCATCACCATCACCATCCCCACCACCATCCCCACCACCATCCCCATCCCCACCACCACTGCCATCACCACCACCATCACCATCCCCACCACCATCACCATCCCCACCACACCACCACCACCATCACCACCACCACCACTATCCCCACCACACCACCACCACCATCCCCACCACCATCACCATCCCCACCACACCACCACCACCATCCCCACCACCATCACCATCCCCACCACACCACCACCACCATCACCATCACCACCACTATCCCCACCACCATCATCATCCCCACCACCACCACGACCATCACCATCATCACCATGATTACCACCTCCATCCCCACCATCACCACCACCACCACCATCCCCACCACCATCACCATCCCCCCCACCACCACGACCATCACCACCATCACCATGATTACCACGTCCGTCGCCACCATCGTCCATATCACCATCCCCATCCCCACTGTCAGCACCACCCTCATAACCACAGTCAGCACCGCCACTGTCAGCACCGCTGCCATTACTACCACACCTGCATCACATCTCCATTATCACCACCGTTCCCACCTCCGCCACACCCACAGTCACCACCACTACCATCGTTTCTACACAAATACCACTGTCACTACCACCACCACCAACAATAATAACACCACTAATATCAACACCACTACACTCTCCACACACCCATGATCACTATTCCCACCACCATCGCCTCTACCAGCAATGCCATCACCATCAACTTCATCTTTATGATCATCCGCACCACCAGTACCATCAACACCACCATCAATACCCACACCACCAAGACAGTCAGCGTCACCGTCATCACTAGCCCCAGCTCCACCACAGCCACCATCAACAGCACAGCCACCATTAGCAACAAAACAACCACCACCACCAACAACCACGCACCCACATCACCACATCTATTAGTCACCGCCTTAACCCACATATATTGCCCACTTACCTCATAAGGCTCTTCAATGTATTTGGAGAAATGGGATGTGCTTGTCTGAAGGTAGCTATTTCAAGGAAGTAGGTGTGAGAGGATGTGCGGACAGAGACAAGAGGACTCAGAGTTCCCTGAGGGCAGAAGGATCGGAAAAGGCTTCCAGGAGGAGGTGAGCTAGAGCTGGCCAGGACTGAGCTGAGCAGGGGCAGGCAGGGCCCGGGCGCAGGTGTAGACTGGATGGGCACTTGGGATGCAGTACGGAGCCAGTGTGACTGGGCAGCTGTGCCCTGAAGCCAGCCAAGAGGAATGAAGACGGATGGCAGGGCCTCTCGGGGTAACTGCCAAGGGCTCCCTGCAGCAGGCAGCTTAGCAGCCAGAGACGGGACACAAGACCATGCCTTGGCTCCTAGAGGGGAACTGGGTCTGCAGAAGAGAGCTCAGGCTGGGCCAAAGAGCAGCCTTTCTGCCCTCAGCCCCACCCACCCCCAGGGCTCTCCATCTCCAGGGCCCAAGGCCAGGCTCTCCCCAACCCTCTGCCCACCTGGACACCATGTCTGGCATGGGAGTGGGGCAGGGCCATGGTCCCAGCGTTCACTGCCCCGTTGCCCCCAGAGGTACTGATGTCCAGCATGCAGGAGGTGGCCTCTGCGAAGTCCCGCCAGTCAGTGCTGGACCTGTTCCGCCTGCCTGTGCTCCGCTGGAGAACCTGCAACCTGTTGGTGGTGAAGTATGCCGTCCTGTGTACCCTTCCCGGTACAGGGCTTGGGGGGCAGTATTCAGGGGGAAACAGCCCCTACAGCCTCATGGGGTACATCCCTGGCTTGGACAGGCAGCTCCCCCAGGGGTCAGGAGCCTGATAGGTGGGGGAGACGGAGTACGCACAGATGTGGTCAGGAGGCTGGCTTGTGCAGAAAGTCAGCCAGAGAGCAGGGCTGGGATATGGTCCTGGGCCGGGGGCCGGGTCAGACTGAAGCCCAGGGCAAGGGCAGAGCCATGATGTCCCCAGAGCCAAGGGACCAGCAGGAGCTGGAAAGTCAGCACCAGACTCACCCTGACAGCTGGACTCCTGGGGTGTGGAAGCGACCACGTTCTCGCCACACACGGCCCCCTCTGAGCCATCCCATGAGATGAGTTCATTTATATCCCACTTTAGAGATGGGAAAGAGGGGCCAGGGGAGGAAAGACACGTGCCCGAGATGACAGAGTGGGCATCTGAACCCTGGCTGAGCTCCCCGCTAGACCCTCCGGCCCCGCAGTGAGCGTGGACTCCCCGCCCAAGGAGGCCCTGTCCCCCAGGGCGGCCTTTGTTGTTAGTGCTGTTCAGTTGCTCAGCCGAGTCCGACTCTTTGTGACCCCATGGACTGCAGCTCGCCAGGCCTCCCTGTCCTTCACCATCTCTCACAGTTTGCTCAAACCCACATCCGTTAAGTCAATGATGCCATCCAACCAGCTCATCCTCTGTCGCCTCCTTCTCCTCCTGCCCTCAATCTTTCCCAGCATCAGGGTCTTTTCCACCTGGGACCAGGCAAAGACTCCTTAAGACAAAGTCAGTTTAAGCAACTTCCTGAAGAGCGGATCAAAAAGCGAGGGTCAGGTTTGATTGGGACTCGATCTGGAAATAAAACTCAAAATTAGGAAAACATTAATTTTATGCTATATTTTAGCACATGTGGGTTATAATGGCAAATATGTGCTGCATCTTAGAGCAAAGAATGCATCAAATGCCTCTCTCTGTATTTTTTGCTTTTCTTTTTCTGATGATAAATTAGAAGGAGTGCCCGGGGGCCAGTGAGTGTCCAGGGCTGTTCTTTCAAAAGCCATCAAGGCTTCCTCAGTTCTCCCAGGGGCTGCTCTGCACCCTTTGTCATTCAAATCACAGACTGTGAGGCGGCCACCCTCCTGGGTTTTCTTGGCTTTGACTGTTAACCCAGTTATTACTGGCTAAGACTCTAGGTGCTTGTGCCCGCAAGTCAGCCCAGCTTTTCTCCCAGTCTTGTTCACAAGCTTCAGGAAGCACCTGTTTCTGCAGGAATTGCAGCTTTTCTCTGCAGCTGGCACCTGAATGAAGCCTCTTGGGGGCAGCAATCAGGCGCTGCTGAAGGGGAGGGCTGGGGACTGTCCAGGTGAAGAGCGGGGTGGGGTGGATTGGAAAAGTGGTCAAGAATTATTTACCTGCATGGCCACTTGTGGAGCCAGAGTCAATCTCCAAGGGGCAGAAATTCAGCTACTGAGGTGGCTCAGCGGTAAAGAATCCACCTGCCAATCTAGGAGATATGGGTTCCATTCCTGGGCTGGGAAGATCCTCTGGAGAAGGCAACCCATTGCAGGATTCTTGCCTGGAGAATCCCATGGACAGAGGATCCTGGCGGAGAGGTGGACACAACTTAGCAGCTAAACAATAACGACATTCAGCTACTCAGAAGCCACCCTCCTGAGTAGGGGCAGGGGACACCCTCTGGGTGGCAGACTCTGAGATGGAGGTCTGGGAGCATGAAGTTCATGGAGAGAGCTCCAGGGGTCGCCTCCTGTGGAGGGGAGTGGGGGCAGGGAGGGCAGGAAGCAGCCAGGACAGGGGACAGGTGCTGTCACAGCCAGGCCCCAGCCTGGGGACCTGGGAGCTGGGGCAGCCCTTCCGAGTCATCCCTCTGGCCAGCGTAGACCAGCCATGGGATGCTCTGCCCAGCTGGGGCATAGCACTCCCAAGAGCTGCAAAAATAAGACTTTCTATCCTGAAGTGGACAGCCCAGCATCTTCCACTGAGACCCCTTTCTGTTGTTAACCCCATGTTTCGAGACAAAGAAACTGGCAGCCAGTGAGGGGCAGACAGAGACTTGCCCAGGTTCCTGGCCAGTAGAGCAGGTTTCTGGCCACGACCGGATATAGGAAGCAGAGCCAGAGGGCAGTGTATGTGTGTTAGTCGCTCGGTCGTGTCCGACTCTTTGCGACCCCACCAGGGTAGCCCACCAGACTCCTCTGTCCATGGGATTCGCCAGGCCAGAACACTGGAGTGGGTTGCCATTCCCTTCTCCAGGGGTTCTTCCCAACCCAGGGATCAAACCCAGGTCTCCTGCATCACAGGCAGATTCTTTACCATCTGAGCCACCAGGGAAATCCACTAGAACCTGACAGAGAGGCAGGTCAGCTTGACTCACTGCCCTGTCTGCCCAGAGAGGGTCACGTCTTCCTGCTGGTTGGTTGGTGGACAGGAGGTTGAGAGGCGACGCGCAGCCCGCCGTGGCTGACACCAAGGCCCACACTTGGACTGGATGGGCTACTGTCCTCCCCACCCTTTCCTGGGACAGCCTGACCCCGGGGAGATGATCCTGCAGGCTGCCCAGGGGCTGGGCTGACGTTTCTTCTGGCACAGACCCCATGTGGGCAGATGCTCCCAGGGTGAGCCCTCCTCCACGGGGCAGGGGCCTGACTCTGGATGCCCCCCAGGGGTGCCCGCTCCTCCCCAGGGCACCTGCTCCTCCCCAGGGCAGGGGCCTGACTCTGGACGCCCCCCAGGGGTGCCCACTCCTCCCTGGGGCACGGAACTGACTCTGGATGCCCCCCAGGGGTGCCCGCTCCTCCTTGGGGCAGGGGCCTGACTCTGGATGCCCCCTACAGCTTCTTCCTCACCGTCTCATACTACGGGATAGTCCTCGACCTGCAGAACCTGGGGAGCAACATCTTCCTCCCTCAGGTCCTCTTTGGAGCCGTGGACCTCCTGGCCTGGGCCATCACCACCTTCCTGCTCAGGTTCTTCGGCCGCCGCACGACCCTGGCTGGCTCCCTGGCTGGGGCCGGCCTCGCCGTCTTGGCCAACACGCTGGTCCCGCAAGGTGCGATCAGGGCAGCGGAGCTGGGGGCTGAGGGACCGAGGGGCTGCCGGCCTCCTCCCCACCGACCCCGCTCCGCCCAAGACCCTGACTGCCACAGCTCCACCCACCCCCCACCCATTTCCCTGTGATGCTGAGGTTCAGAGAGGTGAAGCCCGGTGCCCGAGATCCCACAGCGGTGAGGGACGGAGCCAGGCCTGGACAGGACTTGAAGCAGGAGACCGAGTCTGCGGAGCGGGGACGGGTATGGGAGGCCGAGCGGGGCCCCAGGTGAGGAGGAGAAGCATTGAGCGGTGTTTCCTCGTGTTCAAGAAGCCAGGTGTGCTTCACAGAGCACTGGGGAGGTGGGGAGGGTGCCCAGCTCTCTCCTTCCCCACAGACGCTTTGAGGCCCCAGAAACCCTCTTTGGGTCTCGATTTACTGTTTAAGGTGGGTGACGGGGAGGGGCAGGGACAGGTGTCCCCCATTGGCTGCCAAGCTGGGGCGGGGGGTGGTTAGTGTGAGGATGGAGGCCCAACTGTGAGCTCAAGCTCTGAGTGAGACCCGCGCCCCAAGGAAAGCTTCTGAGACAGTTCTAAGCGCTCTTGACAGTTTCTAAGACTCTTCCTACAAGGACGACTTACGGGAAGGGGAGCTGGGCCCAGCCCCCCCCAGGGAGTGCGACCTCACCTCGGCTTCCCGCTGAGGCTCCTCGCAGAAACAGGGTCCCCACGGGCAGGCTGAGGCACTGTGGGCAAGCTTCTGGGTCGCTGGGTGGCCCGGGGGCGCTGCTGTGGGCCTGGGCCCGGCCTGACCATCTCTTTCAAGGGAAGAGGCACCCTCAGGGCTGCAGGAGCCCTGTCGCAGCTTCCCCTCGAGTGCCACCCACTCAGGCTCACCCACCCCAGAGCTGGCTGGGTTCTGGACCTGCACCCCCCCCGCCCACCCCCCACTGTGACATCTCAAGCCACATCCCCTGGCCACACCACCCCCCCTGCCCCAGCCCAGGGCAGCCTGGCCCTGGGGCACACCGCCTGGGACCTACCTGCTCTCAGCTCAAGGGAGCCCTGTGGAAGAACCCAGCCCCTCTGCTCCAGGCTCCCGGGGACCCTCCCGACAGACCCCAACTCACCCCTTGCTCTGCCTTAGACCTGCAGACCCTGCGTGTGGTCTTCGCTGTGCTGGGAAAGGGGTGTTTTGGCCTCAGCTTAACCTGCATCATGATTTACAAGCCTGAACTCTTCCCAACTTCACTGCGGTAGGCTGGGCTGCAGCTGTGGAAGGCACACCCCCACAAGGGCCCGTGGGGAGGGCGGGCAGGGGCTTGGCACCCAGGAACATACAGTGGAGGGCTAGAGGACCAGGCGCCGACGTGGAACCGAGCAGACGCCCCGGAGTCCTCCCCGCAAAGGCCCCAGCTCAGCCAGGGCCTCCACACACAGCCCCTCCGCTGAGTCCAGGCTCGGAGGCAGCCCCAAGGAGGGCTCCTGGAGGCCTCCGGACTGGGAACCACTTTGAGCCGCAGAGCCCGCTGCTCAGGTGAAATCTTATAAGAGCCCGGAGGGTTGCCTCCCACTGTCCCTTGTCAAGAGTTAGACAAGCCCCACACTGTACAGTTGGGTAAACTGAGGTTTAGGGTGGCCAAGGACTTACTCAGTTGAAGAGCAGGGGTGGACCTCAGCCCCCACAGGCCTGGCCCAGCTTTACTCATGGTGCTCGCTCGCTCACTCGTTCACTCTTTTTTTATATATCATTGATACTTTATGAAAAGCCTATAGAAACCACATTTATTGGTATTGTTGATACTTTATGGGAAGCCTGAACTGGGAGCTCAGCGGCCTAGCAGGACCCCTGAGACAAGCCTCCAAAGTACCCAAGACCACGAAGAATGGCCTGGGCCTGGAGAGTTCCTGTGAAGGACTCCAGATGGTCCCAGAAAGCAGAAACCCCCTCTTGATGGGAAAATCCAGGTGGGCTCCATGGAGGAGGTGATGTTAGCAGAGACCTCAAGGAAGGTGACTCCTTCAGCCCAGCTTTCCCTCCCCTGGCATTCCCTGGCCCAGCCAAAGTGCCCTCCTCTAGGAAAGCTCCACCCCGGCCCCCACCATAACAGCAGCTGTGACAAGGGTCCCGGCCCTCCCCTCCGCTCACAGGATAATCGCAGAAGGCTTCCTGTACTCAGCAGCTCGGCTAGGGTCTGTGATGGGCCCGCTGATCAGGATGACCCGCCAGGTCCTGCCCCTGCTGCCCCCGCTCTCCTGTGGTGTCATCCCCATCGCTGCTGGCCTCATCGTCCTCTTCCTCCCGGAGACCCGTGGACTTCTACTCCCTGACACCATCCAGGACCTGGAGAGACAGTGAGTGACCATCGGCCACCCCGGGAGTCATGCAGCTGGGCGGGGCTCGGACGGGTGGCCGGTCCGCCCCAGCCCGGGGACAGGAGAGTTCAAGGGTTGGGAGGCATCCTGTGCAGAGAGGGGCAGGAACCAGGCTGGGTGGTCACAGCGACGACTCCCGCAGCTCGAGCTTGTCAGTTCCCCCATGTCACACTGAAGGCAGTGTGTTTCTGAAACCGTTTAATCTTGACAACAACCCTGCCAGAAAGATACTACTGCTCTCCCTGTTTACAAGAGGCTCAGAGAGAGGAAGTGATTTATTCGAGGCCTCACAGGTTGAAGGTGATTGTACCTTAGGCAGGAAAACGTAGTGGTCCAGAGCCCAGCTCTCCAGCCAGACTGCCCAAGATGGAATCCCTGGCCACGTGGGCAAGCGCCATCCCTCTCTTATCAAACTGACACAGAAGAGCCTCAACTCTCCTCCTTAAGGCTTCCTGCAAAGAAGCCCAGGTCCAGATAGACTATCAGGTGCCGAGAATAGGAATGAAGGGACGTTCCTCAATTTCCTTTTATAGCCAGAATCAGCTCTAGGTTTCCACTTCGTCCTGGTACAATGGGTGTTTAAAAAAAAAACACCAAAACAGTGTACTCAGAGAGTTGTATTTGGGTTTAAGTGGATAATTATATGAAAGCCTGCAGCTCATGCTCAGTAAGTGTGGCTGCTGTGTCTGGGGTGATAGGGTTCGTGGGGAGCCTCCCTCACTGAACAGGAGCCAAGATCATGATAGTAGTAATAATAACAGCAGGGGCTTAGTGGGCCCTTATTGTTTTAATACAGCACCTGATTTGATCCATGCAACAAGCCTATGAGGTGCTGTTCTGTCCAATTTCACTATCAAGAAAATGGGGACACAAAGAGGTTATGCAATTTGCCTAAGGACACCCAGCCAAGAGGCAGAGAAGCCAAGACCTAATTTATTCTTTCACTTAATTCATTTTTGTTCCGTATCTACTGCATTTCAGGCACTGTCCCATGCTTTCGGCAACAGCTGTAAATAAAACCCTAATCTTGTAGAGCTTACATTCCCATAAGACTTGACCCCCATTTCTGCCCTCCAAACCGCAGACCTGGAGCCATCACCACACACCACCCCCTCTCCTTTTTTGTTATTCTAGGAGGTCAGCAGCAGCCAGGGGAGGCCAGCAAGAGGTGGTCATTATAGAAAGCACCTGGTTCTAGAAATTCAGCCTGCAGGAGTCCCACGGGCCAAAGATCCCCTCCGGAGGGAATCGCCTCGTCTGTGATCAGAAAGCAGAAGTGATTTGGGCAGCCTCGAGGGTTTGGCATGGCTGAGCGAGCAGCATGGCTGTCTGCTGAGGCTGAAAGCAGAATCACCCCTTTCTTCTGCTCTCCCAGCCCTGCCAGACTTCCCACCCACCTCAGCCCTGCAGGAGCCCCCGGCAGATGGACACGCCCGGCCTGGATGTCCCAGGTCCTCTTCGTTAACACGATGGGTCCTCTCCCTTCCCCGCCAGGGTCTTGTCTTCACACCTTCACTCAGCCATCCCCTTCTCCTCACTTCTCAGAATCTGGTGCTGCGGGTTCTCACCTCCCAGCTTCCAAAGTAGATCGTAGGGAATCCAGACCAACCTGGATTCCAGCCTTCCCCTTGCTACTCACACGGCCACATCAGTTAAACAGGGCTCAAGGAAACTGCCTCCCCCAAAAGTTAGTGGATCTTAGCACAGACCAGAGTCCAACAGATAGAAGCTGCTACCGGAGCTGTCAGGAACAGGCATTCCGGTGTGCCCTGCCCTGGGCACCAGCAGAGGAGGCAGGTATAGGTGTTCAGGTGTGCCCTGCCTTGGGCACCAGCAGAGCAGGCACATGGAGCTGAAACCCAGCCCAGGCTGCCCAAACCCAGCCACTTACCCTAAGAGAGGCTGGCTTCACTCTGAGCAAGTGGCTGTTCAGTCACTTTCTGTTAACCCCGCTGGTGAGGGAGGCCTCCTGCCCTTTGGTCCCGTCGTTACAGGGAAGGGCCAACCAAACACTGCACAGATGGAGGGACGCAGTTTATTATTCACACGTACTCACAGCCCTGGGAGGTCGACAACCATGCAGGGTCACAAGGGTTGCACAGGGGCAGAGAGACTTACCAAAGGCTGGAGGCAGGGTGGGGTGAGGGCAATGCCTGGTTCCACAGGAGCGTGGGACTGCCTTGTTTGAGTCATTCCCCAAATTGGCAAGGAACCGATCCCCATTGCTGAGGGGTGACAGGAGCTGTGCTGGCCTCTCCCCAACCCCTGTAAGTGTTGCTGGCTGGGGACCTCACCTGCAGAAGCAGAGTGGGACCTGAGTTAAGCCCCCGATTCCCTCCAGGTTCCACCAGATATCAAGGCAGCACAGAACATCAGGCCTTAATTGTAGGCCTCATGCTGCAGGGCCAGCCTTCTGTGCGTCCGTCTTGAGGAGTCACCGTGTCCTCATTTACGCAGACCCTCCCTATGCAAGCAACAGCTCAAGCTGTTAAAACAGTGGGATCATTGAGGCTGACCACCTCTTTTAGAGGTGAGGAAACGAAAGCCCAGAGAGGCAGAGTGACATGCCCAGAGACACATAGCTGAACCCCGGCTTGACTCCAGGCCAGGGCTCTTTTCAGAACACCAGGCTCCTGGTCCTCAGCTGCACCTCTCCATGCTCTGATATCTACAGCACTGTCATAAAGTCCCACCCCTCCCTGGAGATCCAGACCCTTTAGGGGACTCCCCACTCTTCTGGGGCAACTCAGAGAAACTTCAGGCCCCAGGTTCCCCATCCCAGGCACCCCATTTCTCCTCTTTCACAGCTGATGCACATCAGACCTGAGGCAGATCAAATTCCCTGTCTGCTTAAATCCCTCTGGTGGCTCGTAATAAAGATCATACTTCCCCCGCCAACAGGCCCCTGTGGATTCCCAGCGTTACTTCGCATGTAATACATTTTAAAGGAGTCAAATCACACAAAGTGTGTTCTTGGATCATCATGGAATTAAACTAGAAATCAGTGACAGAGACATCTAGAAAACTCATTCAAACTGAAAAGCCCACTTCTAAATAACCCATGGGTCAGGGAGGAAATCACAGAGGGAATTATAAAATATTTTGAGCTGGATGAAAAAAAATTTTTAATGATGTATCAGAATTTTTTTTTTCAAGTTTGATGCTTTTTAATGAGGTAACAAGTTAACAGATATTCAATCCATTTTCCTTTTACCTCTCTAGAGGTAAACAAGCCAGATTTGGGGGTTTATCATTCTCATACAGGTTTTTAATATGTATATACATCAAACTTTGTTTTCATGTTCTCAAACTACTAAATCTTACACAATACATATCAGTTGGCCATTTTTAAGTCTTTTTTTTTTTTGAGATGTAAAGTTAATACACATACCTTATATTAATTCATTTTAACAGCCAAATTCTACAAACCACAATTTATTTACTCATTCTTCCAATGGACATTGGTTCCAGGCTTTTACAACTAAAAATATTTTATTGCAATAAGCTTTCTGTGCCCATTTCCTTGAGTACACATGTCAAGAACTCATGAATACCCAAAGATTGGGTATGCTGCTGCTGCTAAGTCACTTCAGTTGTGTCCGACTCTGTGCGACCCCATAGATGGCAGCCCACCAGGCTGCCCCGTCCCTGGGATTCTCCAGGCAAGAACACTGGAGTGGGTTGCCATTTCCTTCTCCAAGGCATGAAAGTGAAAAGTGAAAGTGAAGTCACTCAGTCGTGTCTGACTCTTAGCGACCCCATGGACTGCAGCCTACCAGGCTCCTCCGCCCATGGGATTTTCCAGGCAAGAGTACTGGAGTGGGGTGCCATTGCCTTCTCCATGATGTATCAGAATTTGTGAGATGAAGGTAAAGCAGTGATTCAGTTCAGTTCAGTTGCTCAGTCGTGTCCGACTCTTTTTGACCCCATGAATCGCAGCACGCCAGGCCTCCCTGTCCATCACCAACTCCCAGAGTTCACTCAGACTCACGTCCATTGAGTCAGTGATGCCATCCAGCCATCTCATCCTCTGTCGTCCCCTTCTCCTCCTGCCCCCAATCCCTCCCAGCATCAGAGTCTTTTCCAATGAGTCAACTCTTCGCATGAGGTGGCCAAAGTACTGGAGTTTCAGCTTCAGCATCATTCCCTCCAAAGAAATCCCAGGGCTGATCTCCATCAGAATGGACTGGTTGGATCTCCTTTCAGTCCAAGGGACTCTCAAGAGTCTTCTCCAACACCACAGTTCAAAAGCATCAATTCTTCAGCGCTCAGCCTTCTTCACAGTCCAACTCTCACATCCATTCATGACCACAGAAAAAACCATAGCCTTGACTAGACGGACCTTTGTTGGAAGTTATATCATCAAGTACTTACATTAGAAAGGAAGAAAGTCTCAAATCAAATACCTCAGCTTAAGAAACTAGAAGAAGAATGAATTAAAACTAAAGTAGCTGAAAGAGAGGGAATAATAGCAGAAATCAGAGAAATAGAAAATGATCAAGAAAATCATTGAAACCTGAAGCTGTTTTTTTGATATCAATAAAACTTATAAATTTCTAGCCATACTGATCAGAAAAGAAAAGAGAGAGAGAAAAGACACACACTGAGAAAAGACACACAAAATATCAAGAATGAAAGAGGAAATAGCACTGTAAATCCTACAGATATTAAAATGATAAAAGACTATTATGAGGAATATTTGGCCAATAAATTTGACCACAGATAAAATTAACAGGTATCTCGAAGAATACAAACCACTAGAACTCACTCAAGAAAAAATAGATAGCATCATTAGCCCTGTAACTATTAAGGAAATGGAAACCTTCTCCCAGAGAAAATTCCAGGCCTAGATGGCTCTGCTGGTTAACTTTGCCAAACATTTAAACAGGAAATAATATCAATTCTATACAAAAGCTTCCATCAAACTGAAAATTATAAAACTTCCCAATTCATGTGAGTCTAGCATTGCCCTGATATCAAAGTCAGAAAAAGACATGATGAGCATATAAAACATAAGTCAGTATCTCTTATAAACATAGACACAAAAATTCATAATAAATATTTTGAAAATTGAATCCAACAATATATGTTCAAAGTCAAGATTAACAAGCTATAGAAGAAAAACCATATGATCATCTCAATAGAGGGCTTCCCCAGTAGCTCAACTGGTAAAGAATCCGCCTGCAACTCGGGAGACCTGGGTTTGATCCCTGGGTTGAGCCGTCAGGGAAGCCCTAAGTATGATGCTCCCTCTAGGTTTTAGCAGGTTGAGGAAGTTCCCTTGTATTCCTAGTTTGCTGAATGTTGTTTATCAGGAATGAATGTTAAGTTTTGTCTAATGGATATTCTATTATCTATTGAGACAAAAGTGAAAGTCACTCAGGTGTGTCCGACTCTTTGCAACCCCATAGACTGTAGCAGATGGCTTGCCTGCAATGCCCGAGACCCACCCAGCTTCCATCCCTGGGTCGGGAAGATCCCCTGGAGAAGGGCATGACAACCCATTCCAGTATTCTTGCCTGGAGAATTCAATGGAGGAGGCTGGAAGGCTACAGTCCGTGGGATTGCAAAGAGTCGGACACGACTGAAAGACTAATACATCATACTTAATGGTGAAAGACTGAGAACTTTCTAGTTACTCTGGGTAGGAAGGGGCCATGCAAGGTTTGAGTGGAGGGCTGATGGGATCTGACCTGATTTGGAAAGATGCTCTGGCTGGGAGCGTGGAATGGATGACAGGCGGGGGACTGGGGCAGGGAGACCCATTCAGGGCTTCGATGTTTTATGTCAGGCAGGAGATGACTGGCTTGGCTGGGTGCCAGGGGTACCCAGTACCCCACAGGGAGAAGTTGGCAGGGGGTTGATTTGTGAGAAGAATCCTTTGGATTTGCTGAAAGGTTAGGGTGGAATTTGAAAGAGGAATTGCCCAGGAGACTTTGGGTCTGAATGACCCCCTGGTGACATTTTACTGAGACAGGTGATGTCTCTTCCCCAAGGGGAGGGCAAACTCACAAACCTGAGGAGACCCCAAGGGGGTGGAGGCAGTAGCCACCAGGCCCAACCACTGGAGCTTGTGAGCCCAGGGGTGTCAATCAGTCAGAGGCCAGCATTTTTATGTAAAATCTCCAAAATGTTCAATGCCAGCTCCATTGTTTAAAACACAGCATTCGGGCTAAAGGTGTCTGGAGGGGCCAATCCACTCTCCTGCCAGCCTCACCAGCCTTGACGCTCAGCTCCGTCACAGCCTGGACACAAGGCTCATCCCTCCTAGGCCAGGCCATGCTGACCACCGGCTGGGGGGTCCCTCCCACTCCTCCTTATTGCCCCCACGCCCTCTTGATTTCCTTCATCACCCTTTGATCTGTTTCCACGAAATTGGTGGTGGGCAGGCCTGTTGATAAGCACTCGGCAGGCTGGAGTGCGTGAATGACAGAAGGAGCAAACGAATGAATGAATGAGAGAGATGAGAGTAAAGGGGCCTAAGAGAGAGCCCCCCGTCCAGTGGTATTTCCATTCCATTTATCTCCACCCGCCAAAAGCTCGACCCTTCCTGGGTCTGTGGTGATAGGCTTGAGCACCCCTGCAGGTTAGAGGGGGGCCTTCCACCCAGCCACGAACACTCCTTTTCCCACCCCCTCCTCCATGCACAGATGTCAGACCTTGCTACCTGCTCTTGCTACCCGCCCTCCCTGCCTGACATTTCTAAGGAAAATGGATAACGAAAAGCAGACTCTCTGGGCAGGAGCAGCAAGAACTGACATCTTGGGGCGATGGCAGTCCCTGTGTGGAGGAGATCAGGTCTGCAGCAAGAATGAAGCCAAGAGAGGGTCAGAGGAGGGGCACCGCCCCCACGGCCCCAATGCACCCCCCTGATCTCAGGCAAGCTGAGACAGTGTCCATCTCAACCCAAGGCCTGGTGATGCTGCGCTGGGGTCCTGGGCCTGGCACAGAGGGTGGGAGCAGAGCACGCACAGGAGCCACGTTCGAGCCTTCAGGCTCGGTGCCTGGCAGGGGGCCTGGTGAGGCTTCGTGTCTGCCTGGGTCCCCGAGGAGGTGCTAGCAGAGCACAGTTAGATGGGGCACTCACAGTCCTCACCACTGAGAACTGACTTCTCAGGGGCACCACTGTCTTGGCTTAGGAAACTCCTTTGGCGAGGTCACCTGGGCCAAAATGAGACCTGAACACACTATCAGTCTTTGCAGCAAAGGAGAGCCTGGAATGATCCTGGGACAGGAGAAAGTCGAGGAGGGAGGGTAGGGTGGAGGCTGCCTGGTGAACCAGAGGCCAGAGGCATCCAGCGAGCAAGACTGTTACATCCAGGCAGGATGTTCTCACGACTGCCTTGTCTCCTTAAGCCTCTAGGACTTAGGCAAATGATGTGTGTGTGTGTGTGTGTGTGTGTGTGTGCGCGTGCACGTGTGTGTGTTTGTGTAAATAAAGGCTAGGGGATGACGTTCAGTTTCCAGGTGCAGATCCAGCCAGGACAGAACCACACGAAATCTCAAGCCTGTAGCTGAGACTCCAGCAGGATGGGAAGTAACCAGGAGGCCGGACGCCACCCCCCCTTACCCTCCCCGTAAAAACACTCCTACGCTTTGCTCAAATCACATGGACGGGGATACAGCCCAGAGGCCCTGCCCCCCTGATATCTGTGTTACAGGTGTTCTTCCTTGAACACTAAGAGCGCTTTGTTAAAACCTCCAAGCACCACCAATCATCTGTGAAAAGATGAATCACACTTTGACTCGGATTTGCACCAGCCTCACTCCGGGGTGTACAGTTGGGTGCTTGTCCTTCAGACAACATCTATCCTTGCCTGACCTGACCCTGGACTTCCTCAAGTCAGTCTGGGGGCTCCTCTGTGTCTCCCACAGTCCTTATGGTAAAAAAAAATGATGATGATGATGGTATTAATAAAATTATTTAGTCCTCACAGGGGGCTTCCCAGGTGGCGCAGTGGTAAAGAATCCGCCTACCAATACAGGAGACACAGGTTCAATAACTGGGTCAAGAAGATCCCCTGGAGAAGGAAATGGCACCCACCCCAGTATTCTTACTTGGGCAATCCCGTGGACAGAAGAGCCTGGCAGGCTACAGCCCACGGGGTTGCAAACAGGCAGACATGACTGAGCACACACACACACAGTCCTCATAGGGGCTTTATGAGATTAGAACTATTATTGTCCCCATTTTGCAGAGGAGGAAACTGAGGCTTAATGTCCTTCCTAAGGCTACATGGATTGGGCAGCACAGGGATTCAAATCTAGACAGCCTCTCCTGAGTCTGTGTGAGTAACCATAGAGCCACAGGGCCTCCCATTTAGGAAGAGTTTGTGGGTTTGTTAAACTGTGGCTGGCACTGGGTACTACGAACCCAGGCCATGCGTGTCTCAACCACAGAAGCGGAAAGGAAAGCTTCTGATCACACGGGCTGTTTGCATACCGCCGGCCAAATCCTGCTGCTGCGTTTTCCGGTGAAATGAGAGGGATTCTGCCAAAATCCACGTCATGCTTTCCCTTTACACTCCCCCCCAGCTTTTCCATGCATCCACCTAAAATTACTCCTCTTAACAATAGGCTGAAACTCACAAAAAGAGAGGAGCGCTCTGCCAGAGGACCAGGCAGCTAAACCAGCATGCGACTTTGCAAAGATGCTGAAATCCTAAAGGCCGAGAATCAGGGGGGCCAGCCACAGCGTCCAGACCCCCAGAACAGGGGCCCCGTGGCATGGGTTCCAGGGAAAGGGTGCAGAGGCTGAGGGAGGGGGCAGCATTTGCATCCAGCCTTATTAAAATGTGCCAGGTGGTCGCTGCCAGCTGTGGGCGAGACCCTCTGCAGAGTGGGGCAAAGTTCAGCCTGTTTGAGCAGCTCGGGTTCTGACGAGCCTTATTCTGACGGCTGGTTAACATCTCTCTGTTGAATTTTAACATGAAATATCTTTTTGACGCAGCAAGGAGAGTGCAGTCCCTTTGGTGCAGGCAGGCCAGGCTTGCAGGAGCCGCCAGGCACATGAAAGGGAAGGAACGGGAGCCGTGGCTGCCCAGCACTCTCCTTGACCTACTTAGAGCCGATTTGTTCAATGGGCCAGAGGAACCCGGGCGCGGGGGCCCTGGGAAGCCGAAACAAAGGGGGCTGTGGCCAGGGCTTTGGCAGCCTGCACGAGGGGGCCAATTAAAGCCATGATACACTCACCCCCAAACCTCGGCCACCTGCCTGAGATACCGCTGAGCCCGCCACTCACGATCGCCCCCCTTGCTACTGCTCAGCCTCTGTGTGGGCGGTGGGTACACACAGGTGGCCTGGTCTTGCCTGCTCCCAGGGGTCAGCAGCCTTGAAGCCAGAGGAAAATGTAACCAATGCCCGTGATTGCTCTGGAGGTATGCCAGGGGAAGGAAGCAGGGGTTCTGTGGATGAGGGCCCACTGGGTTCCTGGCAGGTGCCACACACGGTGCCCCAGAGGTGGGAACATGTGACTCTGGAAGTTAGCCTGGCAGGTAGGCTGCTTTTCTGTCTGGTGAAACCTTTTATGGAGCCTTTTGGCTACACACAGGGAAAGCTAGAATCTGGTCCAGAAGGAGAGAGGGTGAGCTGGCAGCATCAGGAAGTAAATGGATCTCTTTCCTGGGCGCTGAAGGGCTGTGAGAATGATTGACTTGGGGCTCCTTCTACAGAGGTTCTGAGCTAGGTAAGGGGTCCTTGGGCTCAGGGATAAGAGGATGTGAGGGAAGGAGCTTCTGACCTGATGGAGCAGGAGCCCAGGGAGAGAGGCAAGGGTGTTGAGGCAGGGACACTCCCTGGAGTCCTTCTTTGCAATCCAAAAGCCTTCAGCCTATTCCAGGAGTCGATAAACATAAACACGAGCTGGGCCGACATGGACTGGAGTCCTGATTCTGCCACAGAGTAGCTGCGTGACCCAGACTCACCTCTCTGAGCTTCAGTTCCCACATCTGCAAAAATAGGTATAAGAAGCATGTATCTACTTAGAAGGGTTGTCAAAAGGATTAAAGGAATTATTACAGGAAGAGGACTCAAGATTTGGTCAACATATATAAAGACTCAATAGAGGACTTCCCTGGTGGCCTAGTGATAAAGAATATGCCCACCAAGGCAGAAGAAAAGGGTTCAATCCCTGGTCCCGGAAGACCCCACATGCTGCAGAACAGCTTGTGCACCACAGCTATTGAGACTATGCTTTTTGAGAGCCTGGGAACTGCAACTACAGAGCTCCTGAACCACAACTACTGAAACCCAAGTGCCCTAGAGAAGAGAAGCTGCCACACTCAAAAGCTCTCTCACCACAACTGCAGAGCAGCCGCCGCCCACAGCAACTACAGAACAGTCTGCACGAGGACCCAGCACAGGCAAAATAAACAAATACAATTATTATTTTTTTAAGACTCAGAATATCACTTATACGTGGAATCTAAAAAAGACAAACTTGGAGAAGCAGAATAGAATGGTGGTTACCAGGGGCTGGGGGCATAGGAGAAAGGGGAGATGTTGGTTAAATGTGTACAGACTTCCAGTTATAAGATCAACAAGTTTTCAGGTCTAAGGTACAGCATGGTGATATAGCTGAAAATACTGTATCGTATATGTGAATATTGCTAAAAGAGTAGGTCTTAAACTTTCTCAACACAAAAAAGAAATGGTAATTATGTGATGGGATGGAGGTGGTTGCTAATATACCATGGTCACTATTTTGCAATTTACAGATGTATCAAATCAAACTGTACACCTTAAACTTATACAATGTAATTTGTCAGATATATTTCCATGAAGCTGGTGGGAGGGGAAGCAGCAATGACCATTAGGTATCCTCTCCATCACCATCATCCTGCTCACCATAACCAACACCATCACCAGCCTCACCACCATCACCCTCATCATCTTCATTCAGCCTTGAGGCATCCCTCAGCTGTTCTAGGGGAATTCTGAGTTGAGCCTGTGGCCACATTTGGGGCACATTTGGTAGCAATGAAGAGTGGGGGCCAGTGCGTTTTTCTAGGAAGGTGGTAGCTGAGACTTTCAGAATTGCCTGGAAGAACAATTTGGAAAAAGTAACACCCAGGAGACCAGCTCTTCAGAGGTTCTGGAGGAGTTGGAACTCAGGCATCACGTGTGTTGGGAACAAGTAAGGAATTATCTTTACTTGGATTCTCTGGGTGACTGGGGAAGGTGAGAACCATGACTTCTTGTCCTGAAAAAAAAACCTTGCAAAGCAGGGATTATGATGCTCTATTTACAGACGAGGGAAAAAACCCCTGAGATCTCCAGTTCAGACTGAGACCATGAAGACTGCGTGGCACCCCCATGTCCTGCCTGGGCCCTGGTGTGCATGCTGGATCCAGCTCTGGGCACCGTGGGGGACATGATGACACAGGCTCAGCCCTTGGGACGCCTGCAGCCCATCACCCAACTGAGGGAAGAGCTCGAGGCTCCGCCCATGGGCGGGGCTGTGGTGGAGACGGGCAGGGACAAGAGGCAGAAGCCTAGTGGGAGGGGTGGGTTTGGACTGGTGGGATGGTGGCAACAGCCCTCAGAAGAAATGGCCCAAAAGGAAAGATGGGCCACATGAAGTGCTAGGTAGTTAGGACAGGAAACAGGAGTCCAGAATGGCAGTGGCTAAAAGACAAGAAAGGGAAAAGCCCGGGAAAATAGAACAAAGGAAGGTCCGAGGACCGGAGGGAAGACCTCAGGTGGGACAAACAGCACTCCTGGCTGGCCCAATGTACGTAGGGCAGGCCCAGGGGAGGAAAAACATAAAAAGAAGAGCCAAAGGGCCGGGGCTCTCTCTCCTCTTCGCGACTTTGGGTTGGCATGCCCTCATACCAGGATGTATTTTCCTGCTATTTTCTAAATAAAATTGAGCTATAACACGGAGCTGTAACACTGATCTGTCTAAGAGCTATAACACGGTCTGTCCGAGACCCGAAAGCTATAACACGGTCTGTCTGAGAGCTGTGACATGCCGAGGGCTTTAACGTCCGTCACTTCAAATTTTTGTTGAGATGAGACAGAACCAAGGAGACTACACTGCCCTGACAGAAGGAAGTAGCAAAGGGAAGGCCCTGAAGACGGGCTGGGACAGGGGGGCTCTGGCTGGCTTGGCCTTGTTCCTGAAGCTCTAGGAAGTCATCAGTGGCTTTGAGTAAGGGCGATGAGCCGGAGGCTGGCGGATACCTTCAGAGGGACGAACCCAGACTGCTCTCCCGGTCATCTTGTCTCAAAGCAGATGAGGGAGGAGGGGAGCACAGCAGAGCTCAGATGTTACCTCATACTATGTTCCGAGTTTGGGGGACCCCAGAGGCATGAGCAACCCGGGCTGTGGCTGCTGCCTCCTCCAGCCGCCTGCCTGGACGCAGCCAGCCCTGTGGGCCACCGGAGACTTTGCTGAGTCACTGACGGTAAGCATGTCTACCGGCCTTTCTCCCGCCTGGCCTGGGACCAGAGGCAGCTGCTGTCGCCACAGGACATGGAGGGGCTGGGAAGAATCACAAAAGCCCTCCTGTGCCATCCGGCCAGAAAGGTCCACAGTGCCTCCCCAGGTCCACAAAACAGAACGTGTTGCTGAACAGCTTGTCTGTGCCCATTTTTGGAAAGTGCGCAATCTCACTGGTCCTTTCCCCTGATATTCACCAGGACTTGGCTCTGGAGAGAAGACCCCAAGCCTTTCGGCCCAATTGCCCAACCTCTCTTCTTCTTGACCTTCTCTCCAGCCACTGCTCAGCCCCATGGTCATGATCTAGAGTCCCTTTCATGGGAGCCTCATCTTCCTGGCTGCTAAAAACTGGAGACCAAGGGCTCAGCCTCAGACCTCTTCTCCCTGCTGTGAAAGGTCACTCCCTAGGCGAGCTCAGTGTGTCCTGGGTTTGTAATGCCTTTCAGCCCTACTGATCCCCAAAGACCAACTCACTCCACACGCCTCTGCCAACAGACAGCTTGGTCTCACCACACCCAAAGCCAAAGGATTGACCGCCCCCACACTTGTTGAAGCTCTAAGACTTCAGACACCTGATGCAAAGAGCCGACTCACTGGGAAAGACCCTGATGCTGGGAAAGATTGAAGGCAAAAGGAGAAGTAGGTGGCAGAGGATGAGATGGTTAGATAGCATCACCAACTCACTGGACATGAGGTTCAGCAAACTCCAGGAGATAGTGGAGGACAGAGGATTTTGGTGTGCTGCAGTCCATGGGATCGCAAAGAGTCGGACATGACTTAGCAACTCTACAACAACAGCTCGCTCACCTCAGTGTTCTCCATCTCGGTAGATTGCCCCTCATTCACCCACCAGACCAGTGTCATCCTTGCCTTCCCTCTCAGCAACCACACCCAACCCCAACCAAACCTATATATTCCAAGTCTTCCCCGACTGCCGTGTCTAAAGGAGCCCCCTCAGTCTTACCCCTTTTGCCACCTTGTTTCTCACCATGGCATGATCGCTGCTCATCACTGGATTACACTCATCTATTTCTTGGTTTGCTTCCCCTCCCCCACCATCATGGCTTCTATAGACCACAAGGGCAAGGACTTAGACTGTTTGTTCCCTGCTTTGTCTCCACTGCCAAAAGTAGTAGTTGGTGCATAATTAGCCCTTGGTAAAATCTGCCTGGTGAATGAATGAATCTCCACAATAATAAGACTAAGGCACACATGCCCCAGGAGAGCAAGGAAATGATGCCACCCATGAAACAAGAAGTGGAAGTTAGGAAACAAGAACAGGCCGTTGTAGGAAGGACCAACTAGTAATTTTGAAATAAGAAGTATAAATCCTGAAATTTAAATTCCCATGATTTGGAAAATCGGAGTCTCTGCTGAAGGGCGGAAGAGCAGAATGCATTCAATGAAAGAGAAAGTTAGTGAGATGGATGCTGGAGGGGAATACCTCCCATCAGGAGGAGTCCGATTCTGATGAATTCTGGAGTGCGTTTGTCGCGTGCATTCCAAGTATTTTCTGATTCATTCATTCAGTCAAACCATACTTAACAAATACCTCCCAAGTGCCAGGCCCTGCTCTGGGTGATGTGAATAAGCAGTGACTGAAATTGACCAGGTCCCCACTGAACTTACATCCTAGTGCTGGGAAGACAGATAACAAGGAAATCTATGAGTGGAAGACAAAAGGTGTTGGATGATAGGAAGTGCAATGGAGAGAAGAGGAAGCAGGGACTTCTCTCTTTTCAGGAAAAGGACTGGGGAGTGTAAAGGTGAAGGCAGTTAACATTTAAATAGAGGCCCAGGGAGGGCCTCAGTGAAAATGACTTTATTCATTTTTGGTTGTGCTGGGTCTTCGCTGCTGTGCGCAGGCTTTCTCTAGTTGTGTTGTGTGGAGGCTGCTCTTCATTGCAGTGCATACGCTTCTCGTTGCAGGGGCTCCAGGAGCTGCACCATGTGAGCTCCGTAGCTGCAGCGTGAGGGCCCTAGAGCGCTTGGGCTTCAGCAGTTATAGTGTAAGGGCTTAGTTGCTCTGCGGCATGTGGAATCTTCCCGGACCAGGGAGCGAACTCAGGTCCCCTGCACTGGCAAGTGGACTGTCATCCACTGTACCACCAGGGAAGTCAAAAGAGAATGAGACTTCCTCACGAAGACTTGGATTAAGTGAGCCATGTGGGTCTCTGGGAGAAGAGGGCTCCTAGCAGAAGGAACAGCAGATGCAAAGGCCCTGAGACAGAGCCGTGGAGCAACAAGCGGAGGCCAATGGGGCTGGTGTGGAAGCAGCAGGGACAGGAGAGGAGCCTGCAGAGGCTGCAGAGGCTGAAAGGGACTTTGGCTTTCACTCTGTGAACGCTGAGGAAGCACAGAAGTGACACAGTCTAATGGAAGTCGACAAAATAAAAATTGACATCTTAAGGCAAGACAGGAAAAATATCAACATAAAACTTTGTCTCTGCCCTTTGGCTTCCCCTCTCCCCTCTGGTGTGCATTGTGCATCCACGTTACGCCTTAACCAGACCTCCCCAATGGCAGACATAACTGCTGAACTATGAAGATCCATTTTTCTCCTCTGGCACCAGCCATGTAACTCTGTAGAAGACAACATTCTTTTCTCAACTCTGTAAGAAGTCACCATCACCCACCACTCACCTTGTATGGCCCAGAACAGACTGGTCAGATGTCCTGTGGGGGTACACAGGGCTGCACCTAGGGAAAGTTCTTGGCTTAAATACTTACTTACAACCTTATTAAGGTTACTGACTGTATTACTCATATTCTGCCTATATTATAAGATTACTTGCTTTCCCAAATGTATAACTGAGCCTCTGATAAAATTAGTACTGATGGGCTTCCCACGTGGCGTTAATGGTAAAGAATTCATCTGCCAGTGCAGCAGATGTGGGTTCGATTCCTGGCTTGGGAAGATCCCATGGAGAAGGAAATGGCAACCAACTCCAGTATTCTTGTCTGGGTGCAGGGGTAAATAGTCAGCTGCCCATTGCTCTGGCTAAGCCATGAGAAAATCATCATGGGAAAGAATAAAAGCAAACTATAGCAATACAGCATAACCCAAATAAAAGTACATTGGGTTGATTAGTTGGGGTGGTCATACCCTAAGTTAAGGAAAAACGTAGTGTGGACCTTGGAATGCCAGGTCAGCGCAAGTTCAGAAGGCTGCTTGTGCACACATTAAGATGTTTGCCCAAGGCATGTGCGGGTCTATGACCTCCAGCCAGGTGATAGCCCTTGTACAAGAAAATAACCAAGATAGTTTAAAGTAATCAATAAAACAGGAGATGTGACCGGGACACAGGAGGCTGACTTCATCATAGCACAGCAGATACTTTCTGCTTGCCAAGAAACTAAATAAAAGCGATGTGGCTCCGAGGAACAGGGCTCTTGATCCGAGAGGTCTTGAATCCCCCAGTCCCATCTTTAAAACTTTTATTCTGTCTCCAGTTTCTTTTTCCCAAACTGTGCGTTGACCACTTTCCATCCCTACCTGCTGTGCCGGCTGCAGCAAGTGGCGCCCAACGTGGGGCTCAAAAGTGAAGGATCACCGAGAGCAAAGTTGCAGCTGAAATAACAGCACTCGGTCCTGGAGAAGAGTGGGGTGAGGCCTCTGAAAATCCCCCTTTGTGGAAAGTAATACTCTCAGGCACTGAAACCGGGGTTAAACATGGAAAGTTCAGAAAGCTCCGAACAATACCGGCTGTATAGATGCCTCTTAAGGCAGCTTTTGAAAGCAGGGGGAACAAAAACAAACGAGGGCCGGCTATTGGAGCTTTTACAAACCATTGAGAAATATTGCTCATGGTTCCCTCCTCTAGGTACTTTAGATTCAGGAACATGGAAGAAGGTAGGTAGTGAATTAGCGAAACCTCTTCGCAAGGGAGTGCCCTTGCCTATGTCTCTCTGGTCAATTTGGACACTGATAAAGTCCATTTAGGAACCTCTTCAGACCCTGGAAAGCTCAGAAGGGAGTGAAGATGAATGTGAAATGAAACCCCATTAGAGGGAGGACCCTCTGATGCAGAGCCCAAGGAGGCAGAACAAAAAAAGCATGAGGCTCTTAAAGCTGCAGTTCCTTCTGCACCTTTTTTTCAGGAAAATGAATTTCCTTTACCTCCTCTTCCCCCTCTTCCGCCTTTTTTTTTTTAATTAATTTACTTATTTTAATTGGAGGCTAATTACAATATTGTGGTGGTTTTTGCCATACACTGACATGAATCAGCCATGGGTGTACATGTGTCCCCCATCCTGAACCCTCCTCCTGCATCCCTCCCCATCCCATCCCTCAGGGTCATCCCAGTGCACCAGCCCTGAGCACCCTGTCTCATGCATCAAATCTGGACTGGTGATCTGTTTCACATATAATATACATGTTTCAATGCTATTCTCTCAAATCATCCCACCCTCGCCTTCTCCCACAGAGTCCAAAAGTCTGTTCTTTACATCTGTGTCTCTTTTGCTGTCTCGCATGTAGGGTCATCATTCCCCTCCTGTCTTAACTGCTGGAGAGGCTCAAGCTTTTCCTTCCTTACAACAGACAGCAGTTCTGTTGCCCCTCCAGAAAGGCATTTGTCAGACTCGGCAGAACGGTGATTTGGAGGCTATGACTATGGCATTTCCAGTGACAATACATGAACGGATAGCTCCTGCGACAGATCCTAATAATCCTAATGGGCTGTGTTGAGGCTGTACACAGATTCCCTTCAAAATACTAAAAGAACTTAAGCAAGCTGTTCAGAATTACTGAGTAAGCTTCCCTAGTGTCTCAGACAGTAAAGATTCTGCCTGTAATGCAGGAAACCCGGGTTCAATCCCTGGGTTGGGAAGATCCCTTGGAGAAGGAAATGGCAATTCACTCCAGTATTCTTGCCTGGAAAATCCCACGGACAGAGGAGCCTGGCAAGCTGCAGTCCACGGGGTTGCAAAGAGTCCGACACGACTGAGCGACTAACACTTTCTCCTTTTACCTTGGGAATAGTTCAGGGACTAGCTGAGGGTTCCCATTGGACTATGGTGGCTCATGACCAAGCCAGGCAGATTCCCATCTCTTTAGATCAATTGATAGGCAGTGGAAACTGGGGGAGAACTCAAGATCAAGTGCTTATGGAAGACCAGGCTATAGAACAGGTTAGGCGACACTGTATAAGAGCCTGGGAGAAAATAGAGGTTAAAGGACAGGCTTTCTTTACTTTAGAAGAAGACCTCACCTCCCCAGAGAGACAATCCCTGCTTGGACAACATCTTATCAGTCAGGCCACCCCTGTCATCAGAACCAATTTGAACATTCCCTGGTTTAATTTTTAGCTATAAAACTATGACTACAAAAAACAGAGATGACGTTTTTGACACTGAATGGCCATGATATTCTTTAGGCTCCAGAGAAAACTGTTTAAAATAAACTATTTTTTGACGTTGCAAAACCAGTTCTTCTTGCGTATACAATTAAGATAAAATTTGACTTGTTACAATACTTTTTTGGAGCTCCAATTCTGCCTGAAAAACAAAAACAGGCCTGGGAAAGACACCTGAAGTTAACTCTTATCATGTCCTTGGGATACACAGCCCACTCTGTCTGGGACTCCAGCCCTGAACAAATTGGTAGAACTCAAACTAAGAAAAAAAAAAGAAGGGGCAAAGAGACATTTCAAATTTCAAGCGGAAAACTATGAGATCTTTGTCTGTCTGTCTAAATTTATCTGTATCTCAGTGTGTGTCTTTGTTTTTGGATAATATGAGGTTAATTTATAAATGAGCCTTATTTAAATTCAGGTTCATGTGAACTGAAAAATATTCAATATTAAATATCTAACATTAATGTTTGTTTGCTAATCTAATTAAGACATGTCATAAGTCATCAACATTGTGTAAAACTTTTATTGTGCCGAGGTTTAAGGTAAACTAAATTTGCCAACAAAGAAAGTAACTCTTTATATATATAAATATATATAAATGAGATGAAAACTTTTAGATAAACTCTATTAAAAATAATTATATTTTAGAAATGTCTACTTAAAATAATCTCTGAGAATTAGGGTAACTTAAATTTCTAGAGTTGTACTAAACTAAATGGTAAAAGTTTACTAGCGTGTGAGATGAGTGCAATTGTGCGGTAGTTTGAGCATTCTTTGGCATTGCCTTTCTTTGGGATTGGAATGAAAACTGACCTTTTCCAGTCCTGTGGCCACTGCTGAGTTTTCCAAATTTGCTGGCATATTGAGTGCAGCACTTTCACAGCATCATCTTTCAGGATTTGGAATAGTTCAACTGGAATTCCATCACCTCCACTAGCTTTGTTCATAGCGATGCTTTCTAAGGCCCACTTGACTTCGCATTCCAGGATGTCTGGCTCTAGGTCAGTGATCACACCATCATGATTATCTGGGTCGTGAAGATCTTTTTTGTACAGTTCTTCTGTGTATTCTTGCCATCTCTTCTTAATATCTTCTGCTTCTGTTAGGTCCATACCATTTCTGTCCTTTATCAAGCCCATCTTTGCATGAAATGTTCCCTTGGTATCTCTAATTTTCTTGAAGAGACCTCTAGTCTTTTCCATTCTGTTGTTTTCCTCTGTTTCTTTGCATTGATCGCTGAAGAAGGCTTTCTTATCTCTTCTTGCTATTCTTTGGAACTCTGCATTCAGATGTTTACATCTTTCCTTTGCTCCTTTGCTTTTCGCTTCTCTTCTTTTCACAGCTATTTGTAAGGCCTCCTCAGACAGCCATTTTGCTTTTTTGCATTTCTTTTCCATGGGAATGGTCTTGATCCCTGTCTCCTGTACAATGTCATGAACCTCAGTCCATAGTTCATCAGGCACTCTATCTATCAGATCTAGTCCCTTAAATCTAGTTCTCACTTCTGCTGTATAATCATAAGGGATTTGATTTAGGTCATACCTGAATGGTCTAGTGGTTTTCCCTACTTTCTTCAATTTCAGTCTGAATTTGGCAATAAGGAGTTCATGGTCTGAGCCACAGTCAGCTCCTGGTCTTGTTTTTGTTCACTGTATAGAGCTTCTCCATCTTTGGCTGCAAAGAATATAATCAATCTGATTTCGGTGTTGACCATCTGGTGATGTCCATGTGTAGAGTCTTCTCTTGTGTTGTTGGAAGAGGGTGTTTGCTATGACCAGTGCATTTTCTTGGCAAAACTCTATTAGTCTTTGCCCTGCTTCATTCCGTATTCCAAGGCCAAATTTGCCTGTTACTCCAGGTGTTTCTTGACTTCCTACTTTTGCATTCCAGTCCCCTATAATGAAATTATATTGAAATTCCAGATGTTCAAGCTGGTTTTAGAAAAGGCAGAAGAACGAGAGATCAAATTGCCAACATCCGCTGGATCATGGAAAAAGCAAGAGAGTTCCAGAAAAACATCTGTTTCTGCTTTATTGACTATGCCAAAGCCTTTGACTGTGTGGATCACAATAAACTGTGGAAAATTCCTCAAGAGATGGGAATACCAGACCACCTGACCGGCCTCTTGAGAAATTTGTATGCAGGTCAGGAAGCAACAGTTAGTTAGAACTGGACATGGAACAACAGACTGGTTCCAAATAGGAAAAGGAGTACGTCAAGGCTATATATTGTCACCCTGCTTATTTAACTTCTATGCAGAGTACATCATGAAAAATGCTGGGCTGGAAGATGCACAAGCTGGAATCAAGATTGCCAGGAGAAATATCAATAACCTCAGATATGCAGATGACACCACCCTTATGGCAGAAAGTGAAGAGGAACTAAAAAGCCTCTTGATGAAAGTGAAAGAGGAGAGTGAAAAAGTTGGCTTAAAACTCAACATTCAGAAAACGAAGATCATGGCATCTGATCCCATCACTTCATGGCAAATAGACGGGGAAACAGTGGAAACAGTGTCAGACTTTATTTTTGGGGGCTCCAAAATCACTGCAGATGGTGACTGCAGCCATGAAATTAAAAGACGCTTACTCCTTGGAAGGAAAGTTATGACCAACCTAGATAGCATATTGAAAAGCAGAGACATTACTTTGCCAACAAAGATCTGTCTAGTCAAGGCTACGGTTTTTCCTGTGGTCATGTATGGATGTGAGAGTTGGACTGTGAAGAAAGCTGAGCGCAGAAGAATTGATGCTTTTCAACTGTGGTATTGGAGAAAACTCTTGAGAGTCCCTTGGACTGCAAGGAGATCCAACCAGTCCATTCTGAAGGAGATCAGCCCTGGGATTTCTTTGGAAGGAATGATGCTGAAGCTGAAACTCCAGTACTTTGGCCACCTCATGCGAAGAGTTGACTCATTGGAAAAGACTCTAATGCTGGGAGGGATTGGGGGCAGGAGGAGAAGGGGACGACAGAGGATGAGATGGTTGGATGGCATCACTGACTCGATGGACATGAGTCTGGGTGAACTCCGGGAGTTGGTGATAGACAGGGAGGCCTGGCATGCCACGATTCATGGGGTTGCCAAGAGTTGGACACGACTGAGTGACTGAACTGAACTGAAATGGTAAAAGTTTATTAAATAGCTAGGTCATTTCCAAATAAAATAAGATTTTGAAACATTAATTACTAAACACTAACTTCCTCTTACAGAGAAACTAAAGAGATTTTAGACTATTAATAAATATGTTCGGTGTCATCCTGAGATATTCTCTATTAAAAAAGAAAAAAAAGCAAATGTTTTTAAAAAATTAAAACTAGTATTTATATTCACCAACCTAGAAAATGGTAATATACAAGACAGTTCATGGTTGTTTATGGAAAATAAGATTTATGTTTTTAATAATAATAAAAATATATGAAAAATAAAATTACAGTCTATTAAAAAAAAAGAAAGTAAATCTATACATATAGGTGGCTATTCTCTAAATAGATAAATGAAGTGATGACTCCAGAAAATGTAAGAAAGGGCTTATGACAAGTGAAAAAAGAGTTTTGTGCATGGTACAAGTTTCTTAAGACATTAAACTGCCTTTGAAGTCTTATTTTTACTTTGACTAAGTAAATAATTATTGTTTCACAATGAATATAAGCTGGTATCAATCTGAAATTTGGTTTTCTCTTTCTATTAAAAAAAAGTTTTCTTGGAATACAGCTTTTGATAACAGACTATGTAAATTTCTTTGTCTTTAATGATTCATACTTGCTTTTAAAATCTTTTGTTAGTTTGATAAAATAACTGTTATTTCACAACGATCTGTGGAAACTATGGCACACATAGACAAAGCTCATTCTGCTTCTACAAAATTAACCCTCATCAGGAAATTTAAAACGGATAAACAGTGGCTATAAACCGAACAGTCAAGGCTATGGGAAGTCCAAGATGGCCGCTTGACTTTTCCTGGCTCCCTTACAAACCTCACTTTTATTTGATAGGATAAAGCCTTTCCTAGCTGCAGGGTTAATATCTCACAATGGAAAAAATGGTTAAAATGCACTTTCTTCAGTATCCAGTGATCAGGGCACCCACCTTGCTGGACCGGTCATACAGACACTGGCAAAAGCTTCATGAGCCTCTGGGAAACCGTCACATTCATTGATGTCCTTTGTCGTCAGACAAGGATCACAAAACAAAGGGATTGGTTACATGAGATTGAACAGACTGCTAAATATGATTACAATTTTCATGACTTTTTGTCTGATGTATTACTGGCTTCTAATCTTTGTTTTCAGATATAAAAAAGATCTTCTCCTCAAGTCACTGATGGCTTAAAACAATTTAGTGATTTATGCCTGTGGGTAAAATTAACACATTTTTCTTTTCTCTCTGCCTCATCTCCCCTAAAATTGGAGACATTTGAGTTCTAAACAGCCTTACCAAGGTAAAAAAGAACTGTCTCCAGACATATACAAAAATCTCAGAGTATACTGGTAGCTCTAAAAAAAAATCCACCTAAATGATGTCAGGCCTATGATATCTAATATGTTCCACTAAATATTAAGTTCTAGTTTTGTTAATTCAGGTCTGTTTTTACTAAGACTCACTTAGATAGTTCCCTGTGGTTATGTTACATTGCTAAAAGGACATTCATTAAGTTAAATTAAAAAGGTCCTTCATTAAAAAAGACACTCTAAGATTGTTTCTAAAGCTTATATCAGTAACCAGTCGAACAGCCAGGAAATTAACAGCAAGCTATAGTCATTTAACAAACTAAGTCAGTGACTCAAAGATGTCACTGGGCTATACCTAATGAAAGTTCTTGACTTAAGGTCTTACTTACGATTTTACTATTACTGTTAACTATACTGTTTTCTGTATTGCCTATTTCAAAATTGTTGTCCCTCACATTGTCAAGGGTGTGCCTGAGCCACTGATATAATGATGGTAATATAGTTCCACATGAAAGCCGTAGTTATAATGGATGTAACTATATATCTTCCTTTGGTAAACTCTCTTATGTACATTCAGAAAACAAAGATCATGGCATCCGGTCCCATCACTTCATGGAAAATAGATGGGGAAACAGTGGAAACAGTGTCAGACTTTATTTTTTTGGGCTCCAAAATCACTGCAGATGGTGACTGCAGCCATGAAATTAAAAGACGCTTACTCCTTGGAAGGAAAGTTATGACCAACCTAGATAGCATATTGAAAAGCAGAGACATTACTTTGCAAACAAAGGTCCGTCTAGTCAAGGGTATGGTTTTTCCTGTGGTCATGTATGGATGTGAGAGTTGGACTGTGAAGAAAGCTCAGTGCTGAAGAATTGATGCTTTTGAACTGTGGTGTTGGAGAAGACTCTTGAGAGTCCCTTGGACTGCAAGGAGATCCAACCAGTCCATTCTGAAGGAGATCAGCCCTGGGATTTCTTTGGAAGGAATGATGCTAAAGCTGAAACTCCAGTACTTTGGCCACCTCATGCAAAGAGTTGACTCACTGGAAAAGACTCTGATGCTGGGAGGGATTGGGGGCAGGAGGAGAAGGGGACGACAGAGGATGAGATGGCTGGATGGCATCACTGACTCAATGGACGTGAGTCTGGGTGAACTCCGGGAGTTGGTGATGGACGGGGAGGCCTGGCGTGCTGCGACTCATGGGGTCGCAAAGAGTCGAACACGACTGAGCGACTGAACTGAACTGAACTGAACTGATGTACATGTGACTATTGATACATTCTCTCAATATATATAGACCACAACTCAATCTGGTGAGAGTACAAAACACATACAAAGACATTTAGATGCTGTTTTTTGCTGTTATAAAACTACCAAAAACCATAAAAACTGATAACAGTCCTGCTTATACCAGTAGAGCATTCCAGCAATTTCTTAAAATTTGGTCTATAAAATATTCTACTGACATTCCCTATAATCCACAAGGACAGGCCATGGTGGAGGGGGCTGATCAATCACTGAAACATATTATACAAAAACAAAAAGGGGGAGGTGCCGTAGGACAAAAAACAGTATTTAATAAAGCTTTATTTACTCTCAGTTTTTTAAAATATTGCAGCACAAACTATGGAAACTGCAGCTGAGTGACATTTTCAGGCTACATCCACAAATACACCTAAGGCTGTGATCCGGTGGCAAGATCCACCAACAAACGCTTGGTCACCAGGGAAGTTAATTACATGGGGAAGAGGGTCTGCTTGTATCTCCCCAGAAGAAGGTCTAGAACCTGTGTGGATTCCAGCTCGTAGAGTAAACCGAGCAGAAAACACCAGTGATTCCAGGCAACCTGATCATGGTTGTTTGCCTTGATAACCATCAGAGTGAGTATACCCCTGGCTTCAGCAGAAGCAAAGAATTATACCTACTGGGCCTATGTACCTAATCCCCCATTGCTAAGGCCTGTTAATTAGGGTGAAGGATCTATCCCTGTTTATGTTAATGACTCCTCCTGGATCCCTGGTCCAGAAGACCAAGCGTTTGCCCGTTCATAAAAAAGAAGAGGGGACCCCCTTTAATAGTACTTTGGATTTTGACACTTGACCTGTTTGCCTAAGTGCTGATCAGGGCTGTCTTAACCTATCAATGCAGGCTTGGCTTTCTGTAAATTCTTTGAACAGAAACCACACTAAGGCTCAACTGCATTTACTTTCTGGATTGAGCTCTGGATATCAAGAGACTGATCAAATTAATCTAACCAAGCCAGATAGAACCTTGTATGAGAGCAGACACATATGGGCCAGCCGATAAGATCAAATACACTGGGATAATGGTCGCGGGATTGAAGGGGTGATCTTACTTAATGGTTCCTACGGAATTGTCTGGAACTGGCCCCCTATGGGGTATGCAGTCTCTCATTGCTCACACCATAACTCGTCCAGCAATCCTTATAGGAATTAGCATTGGCATATGTATGTACACAATTACACTAATATTACTACACATTCCAAATATCCCATTATCTGGCATAACAGTGGCATGTCTCCACCACAACAGCAGCTCAAATTAGGTAGGGCTCAAACAGAAATGTGGAAGTTGGCCAAAGCCTGACAAAATATCAGATTTGGGATGGAAATTATTCTTACTCCATGAGTTATACTTTGTCATTCAATACATCAACAAATTGGACACTACACTCAAGGTTGTGTTAGGGAGCCGTACGTGCTTATGATTGGCACTAAAACAATTAATCAGACAGAAAGGAACCTGACCTGCCAAGATTGCAAACTGTATACCTGATTGAACAGTTCATTATTTAACTCAAACCATTCCTATGTGATTTTGCATAAATGTTCAGGAGTTTGGCTGCCAATATCTCAAAATAGGCCTTGGGAACTCTCCCCTGACATGCATACTTTGCTCACAGTACTAAATACTATTTGGAAAAGATCCAAATGTTTTATTGGGCTCTTTCAGTTCAGTTCAGTCGTTCAGTTGTGTCCAACTTTTTGCGACCCCATGGACTGCAGCACACCAGGCCTCCTTGTCCATCACCAACTCCCGGAACTTGCTCAAACTCATCTCCATTGAGTTGGTGGTGCCATCCAACCATCTCATCCTCTGTCGTCCCCTTCTCCTCCCGCCTTCAGTCTTTCCCAGCATCAGAGTCTTTTCAAATGAGTCAGTTTTTCGCATGAGGTGGCCAAAGTATTGGAGTTTCAGCTTCAGCATGTCCTTCCAATGAATATTCAGGACTGATTTCCTTTAGGATGGACTGATTGGATCTCCTTGCTGTCCAAGGGACTCTCAAAAGTCTTCTCCAACACCACAGTTCAAAAGCATCGATTCTTCAGCACTCAGCTTTCTTTATAGTCCAACTCTCACATCCATACATGACTACTAGAAAAACCATAGCTTTGATTAGACTGACCTTTGTTGGCAAAGTAATGTCTCTGCTTTTTAATATGCTATGTTGGTCACAACCTTTTTTTCCAAGGAGCAAGTATCTTTGAATTTCATGGCTGCAGTCACCATCTGCACTGATTTGGAGCCCCCCCAAAATAAAGTTTTTCAGTTTCCATTGTTTCCCCATCTATTTGCCATGAAGTGATGGGATCAGATGCCATGATCTTCGTTTTCTGAATGTTGAGTTTTAAGCCAACTTTTTCACTCTCCGCTTTCACTTTCATCAAGAGGCTCTTTAGTTCTTTTTCACTTTCTGCCATAAGGGTGGTATCATCTGCATATCTAAGGTTATTGATACTTCTTCCAGCAATCTTGATTCCAGCTTGTGTGCATCCAGCCCAGCATCTCACATGATGTATTCTGCATATAAGTTAAATAAGCCGGGTGACAATATACAGCCTTGATGTACTCCTTTCCCAATATGGAACCAATCTGTTGTTCCATGTCCAGTTCTAACTGTTGCTTCTTGACCTGCATACAGATTTCTCAGGAGGCAGGTCAGGTGATCTGGTATTCCTTTCTGGTATTTCTTTAAGAATTTCCCACAGTTTGTTGAAAATCACACATGGACATCACGAGATGTTCAATATCGAAATCAGACTGATTATATTCTCTGCAGCCAAAGATGGAGAAGCTCTATACAGTCAGCAAAAACAAGACCAGGAGCTGACTGTGGCACAGATCATGAACTCCTTATTGCCAAATTCAGACTTAAATAGAAGAAAGTAGGGAAAACCACTAGACCATTCAGGTATGACCTATATCAAATCCCTTACAATTATGCAGTGGAAATAACAGATTCAAGGGATTAGATCTGATAGACAGAGTGCCTGAAGAACAATGGACGGGGGTTCATGACATTGTACAGGAGGCAGTGATTCAGACCATCCCCAAGAAAAAGAAATGCAAAAAAGCAAAATGGTTATCTGAGGAGGCCTTACAAACAGCTGTGAATAGAAGAGAAGCTAAAGGCAAAGGAGAAAAGGAAAGATATACCCATTTGAATGTAGAATTCCAAAGAATAGCAAAGAGAGATAAGAAAGCCTTCCTCAGTGATCAATGCCAAGAAATAGAGGAAAACAATAGAATGGGAAAGACTAGAGATCTCTTCAAGAAAATTAGAGATACCAAGGGAACATTTCATGCAAAGATGGGCTCGATAAAGGACAGAAATGGTATGGACCTAACAGAAGCAGAAGATATTAAGAAGAGGTGGCAAGATACAGAGAAGAATTATACAAAAAAGATCTTAATAACCCAGATAACCAAGGTGGTGTAATCACTCACCTAAAACCAGACATCCTGGAATGCGAAGTCAAGTAGGCCTTAGGAAGCATCACTATGAACAAAGCTTGTGGAGGTGATGGAATTCTAGTTGAGCTGTTTCAAATCCTAAAAGATGATGCTATGAAAGTGCTGCACTCAATATGCCAGCAAATTTGGAAAACTCAGTAGTGGCCACAGTTTTCATTCCAATCCCTAAGAAAGGCAATGACAAAGAATGCTCAAACTACCGCACAATTACACTCATCTCACACACTAGAAAAGTAATGCTCAAAATTCTCCAAGCCAGGCTTCAACAGTACATGAACTGTGAACTTCCAGATGTTCAACTGGATTGAGAAGAGGCAGAGGAACCAGAGATAAAATTGCCAATATCTGTTGGATCATCAAAAAAGTGAGAGAGTTCCAGAAAAACATCTACTTCTGCTTTACTGACTCTGCCAAGGCCTTTGTCTGTGTGGATCACAACAAACTGTGGAAAATTGGGCTCCTTATTGCCACCATAATGGACATTATTGCCATCACCACCACAGCGCCAGTGGCAGAACTGGCTCTCTGTCAGATGGTGCAAACCACCACTTTTGTGCAGAAATGGTGTAAAAATGCCAGTTCCATTTGGGGAGACAAATCTCACATAGATAAGGAGATTAACAACAGGTTAGTGGATTTAGGAACTGCAGTCCTACTCTTAGAAGAAGAAGTACAAAATCTTAAATTACAAGTACATTAAAATGTGACTGGAACATTACTGCTTTCTGTGTAACCCCCCAGGAATATAACCAATCTGAACACTCCTGGCATTGTGTCTTCTCAAGTGGATCAAAGGTATCAGAGGTGGTCTCATTGGAACACTAGCTATGTTTTGCTGTTTCACTATAATCTTGTCTTTAGTCCTCAGATGCATGCAAAAAACCCTCCAAGAACTATTGAAGAAAGATGTTGCAAGATCAACATATCTTCTGCTACAAAAAGGGAGATATGCAGGGGTTAATAGTCAGCCGCCTGTTGCTCTGGCTAAGCCATGAGAAAATCACCATGGGAAAAGAATAAAAGCAAAATATAGCAGTACAGCATAACCCAAATAAAAGTATATCAGGTTGATCAGTTGGAGTTGTCATGCCCTGCTAAGGAAAAACGTAGTGTGGACCTTGGAACGCCGGGTCAGCGCAAGTTCAGAACGCTGCTTGTGCACACATTAAGATGTTTGCCCAAGGCATGTGCGGGTCTATGACCTCCAGCCAGGTGATAGCCCTTGTACAAGAAAATAACAAAGATAGTTTAAAGTAATCAATAAAACGGGAGACGTGACTGGGGACACAGGAGGCTGACTTCATTGTAGCACTGCAGATAATTTCTGCTTGCCAAGAAACTAAATAAAAGGGATGTGGCTCCGAGGAACAGGGCTCTTGATCCAAGAGGTCTGGAGTCCCCGAGTCCCATCTTTAAAACTTTCTTTCTGTCTCTAGTTTCTTTTTCCCAGACTGTGCGTCGACCACTTTCGATGCCTACTTGCTGTGGGGCCACAGCACCTGGGAAATCCCATGGACAGAGGAGCCTAGTGGGCTACAGTCCAAGGGGTCACAAAGAGTCAGACACGACGGAACCCACAGCACACAAGAGGCCTTGAAACGATACATAAAATATCCAGCTCTATAAGATCAGTGGTAGTGCGACTAAACACGGGAAGAAGCAACAAGGCAGAACCATTTCCTGAACCACAGAAACTAGTAAGACAGAGGCTTTTGGCTACTGTTAACAGGGCCTAGGGCTTCCCATATGGCTCAGTGGTAAACAATCTACCTGCCAATACAGGAGATACAAGAGACGGGGCTTCAGTCCTTGGGTCAGGAAGATCCCCTGGAGAAGAGAGTGGCAACCCACTCTAGTGCTCTTGCCTGGAGAATCCCATGGACAGAAGAGCCTGGCGGGTCCACGGGGTTGTAAAGAGTTGGCCACGACTGGGCATGCAGGCACCAGAAGGGCCTAATCCAGGAATAGCACACTGAGAGGCCGATCAGCAAAATCCTTGCCTGACCCTGAAATGAGCATTCCTAGCGTGGCTGGACAAACTGGACACAGAACGCCTCCTAAACCTTGGTCGGAATTAGGATCGAAAGGGAAGGGACTGTAAAATAAAGAATGTTGCCTACCGTCCAGTTCTACAAGAATCAAGTCATTAGCCACTATAGTCTCGGACCTACAATAGTCCTAAAAAAAATTGAGGCCAAAGATCAACATGAGGTACTTTATGCCCTGGAAACCTTGCAGAAAAGGCATTCTGATAATTAGCTACTTTCAGGAGGAATTTTTTATGAACTCAAACTCATGCACCTTCTCACATTTAGAAAAGCACTAAAAGGGATTCCCTGCTGGCCCAGTGGCTAAGACGCAGCACTCCCAACGCAAGGGGCCCGGGTTCCACCCCCGATCAAGGAACTAGGGCCCAGGGCCGCAATGAAGGCTGAAGATCCTGTGTGCCACAACCAAGACCCATCGCAGAAAAATAAATATTTTTTAAAAGAGCTAAGTTGGGACTGTCCAGTAGTTAGGACTTTGGTTTCCAATGCATGTATATGGATGTACATAATCTTATCCATTACGTACAAAATGGATAAGACTCATAGATTTCGAAAACAGACTTAGGGTGACCTAAGAAGAAATGCAAGAGGGGCCGAAGATAAATTAGAAGCTTGGGGTTAACATACACACTAGTACATATAAAATAGAGAGCCAAGAAGGACCTGCTACACAGCACAGGGAACGCTACTCAATATTCTGTAAGGGAAAATAATCTGTATAAAAATAAGTATATATATATATGAAGCTGAATCGCTATGCTGTACACCCGAAACTAATACAACATTGTAAATCAGCTATATTCCAATAATTTTTTTTTAATCATGAATAAGATGAAAATGGAAAAAAAAAAAAAAACCTTCGTAACACTTTCGCTTGGATTTTACAAAAGATGTTAAGCTTAGTTTCCATTCCAAGCTTCTGAAGCAGAACGTGCTGTGCTGTGCTCAGTCGCTCAGTCGTGTCTGACTCTTTGTGACCCCGTGGACTGTAGCTCGCCAGGCTCCTCTGTCCATGGAATTTTCCAGGCAAGAATACTGGAGTGGGGTGCCATTGCCATTTCCTGCTCCAGGGGATCTTCCCAACTCAGGGATCAAACTCACATTGATTAAAATAGTGTGTGGAAGTATTCACACCAAAGTGTTACCAGTGGTGATCATGGTTGGTGACTTTAGGAGTGATCTTCGTTTTCTTATTACCTTTCAATATTTTCTGAATTTTTTGGAAGGTGCATACATTAATTTTATTATGGGGGGTGGGGGAAGAAGTTATTTTTAAAACCAGTTGAAGCATGTCTTCATGGAACCTTTGTTTGCTGTCCAAACCTGGGTTCCGAGAATGCTCTAAAGAAGGGTTTCTGCCCAACATGAACCAGATGGAAATGAGGCCAGCTGGACAATAACAGAAAGTGCAGGACGGTGTGAAGATGGGGCTCCACTGCCCACTCTGAGCTCCAGGGGGAGGCAGGAGTAAGCAAGGAGAGCTCCCTGGAGGAGGAGGGTCTTATGGTACGGGCAGGATGTGGCCCAGGGTGAGCCAGGAGACCGCATTTCAGGCTAGGGGCACTGTCTGAGCAATGGCAGGAGCCCACTGGGCCAATACAGGGTGTTCGTGGGAGTGGGTAGGTTGGGGCACAGAGGCCAGGGAGGTGAAGAGGTTGTACCTGTGAACTACATGAATGAGCAGAGGGAAGAGTGGGCAAGACAGAAAGAAGTAGTGGGTGGGGGAGGGGCGGTCTCACACCCAAAACACGTGAGAACAAGCTGGGTCACCATCGCTGCTCCACTGCCTACCATCTACCTGCCAGATGTCACACACGTACTTGAATACACTCGTACATAGATGTGCACACACATCCGTGCACTCGTGTACACACATAGGCACATGCATCTGTGTACTCGTGTATACATGCAAGCATGCTAAGTCACTTCAGTCACGTCCGACTCTTTGTGACACTATGGGCCACAGCCCCCAGGTTCCTCAGTCCCTGGGGTTCTCCAGGCAAGAATACTGGAGAGGGTTGCTGTGCCCTCCTCCAGGGGATCTTCCCGACCCAGGGATCGAACCCACATCTCTTATATCTCCTGCATTGGCAGGCAGGTTCTTTATCACTAACACCACCTGGGAATGTGGCCTCTGGCTTTAACCTGGACAATCAACCCCCTTGCAACCAAGGAGGTCTCTCCTGGCTCGGGTCCAATCTTTCTTGAGTCCCCCACCCAGCGTGCACTGCTCCCCACCCCACCTCGGCTGTGGGAGGTTGGCCAGCTCCTGCTGCACTGCTGAGAGGGGGGCCCCTGGCTTTTAAGCAGGATTCAACAGGAGGGTTTTGTAGTGTGGGGATGGGCTGAAGGGACAGGAACAGGGGCAGGGAGACCAGGGAGGGGACAGCTGTAGAGACACAGAGGTGAGGGAGGAGGAGTTAGCAGGGCTCGGCCACTGGAGGGGTTGACAGGTGGGGTGCGGGAGATGTGAAATAAGATTAGGGATCGAGGAGTGGATTTGAGGAGGGGGCAGAGATCTTGGGGTGATGCTGAACTTGAGGAACCCACGGGGTGCCTGGAGACACTGAAAGACTCAAGAGAGCAAAGCGGTGGAGGGGAGGGCATTAATGACGGCAGACATGTGGAAGGGAGGGGCCGTGGGCGGGGGGCTGGGCCACGGCGCTGGCTGGGACGCATGGGGTTTGGATGCCTGCTGGTGACTCGGGCTACACACACACACACACACACACACACACACACAGAGTCCTCACAAAGCACGGATGTCGCTCCAGCCTCACGCCAGCCCCCAGGTTGAGAGGACCCCGGGCAGCGCCTCTCCTGGGTCAGCCCTCAGTGCCCCTGGCACAGGCAGGTACGAGGCGGCAGGGGTGCAGAGGGGCAGAGCTGAGGCCGCCCAGCCCACGCAGGGTGGGAGCTGCGGGACCTCTGAATCTGTCCCTCCCCCAGAGCTGGGTTAAACTTTACCCGAGGAAGTGACTACGAAGCCCTCTTCGTCACCTGGTCACAGTGACCCCAGCCTGAGTGACTTCAGCCTCCTCTTTCCCCACTTCCCCAGTCCAGCTTCTCCCAGAGGTCCAGGGGCAGCTGTGTCTCTGGGGAGGTGCTGGTGGCTTCAAGGTCACACCTCATAGACTTAGGTCCCAGCCAGAGCCACCCTGAGTGACGGCGCCCAGACACCCCCCAGGCTGAATCTGCATGGCGGGCACTGCTGCCATGCCCTGGGCAGCCTCTGTGAGGTGGGCGCATCCAGGCAGGCTCCATGGCTTTTTCTGAACTCCTGGACCGAGGGGGCAGCCGGGGCCGGTTCCAGGTTCCCCAGATGGTGGCCCTGGTGGTCCCCATCACGTGGCTCGCCCCTCAGAATGTCCTGGAGAACTTCTCAGCCGCCGCGCCCAGCCACCGCTGCTGGGTGCCCCTCCTGGACAACAGCATGGCCCAGGCCAGTGTCCCCAGGGCCCTGGACCCCCAGGCCCTCCTGGCTGTCTCCATCCCACCAGGCCCCAGCCGTGGGCCCCACCAGTGTCGCCGCTTCCGCCACCCACAGTGGCAGCTCTTGGACCCCAACGCCACGGCCACCAACTGGAGCGAGGCCGACACGGAGCCGTGTGTGGACAGCTGGGTCTGCGACCGCAGCGCCTTCACCTCCACCATCGTGACCAAGGCAGGGGCCTCCCCTCAGACCCTCCCCAAGTCCTGACACCCTAGAGGCCAAGGTACAGATCACAGTCGGCTGGATTCAAAATGGCCCAGTCCTGAGGGACGGCAGGGGGAGTCCCACCACTGTTGGCCTCCACATTCACAGGCAGCTTCCAGTTCCTCCTTGGCCACATCATCCTACCAGGGTTGATGGCAGGAATGAGCTTGCAGGAACCTCAGGGGCAGTCCACAAAGAGTCACTGGGTTCCCAGAGGCAACCTCCAGCGGATGTGGGAGACAGGAGAGGCGGCCCACCCAGCAAGCAGGAAGGGGACTCTATGAAACAGAGGGAAGCGGCCTCTGAAAGCCGGGAGAAGGCGCCAGCGTGGGTAGCTACTGTAGAAGGGCCCGGCAAGGAGGCGGATGAGCCCAGAGAGGGCCTGACCCCGGACCTGGGGCAACAGGGAGCTAAGGAGGGGCTTAGGCAAGGGGTGATGACCCCCAAGGTCACCGGGCCGGACACCCAGCCCTAGCTCCCTGGGCCTTCCCATCTAGCACCCTCGCCGGCCCCTTTCCCGCCTCCTGAGCTCAGATCCCCGGTCCACTCCTCTCCCACCAGTGGGACCTGGTGTGTGACGCTCAGGCCCTGAGGCCCATGGCGCAGTCCATCTACCTGGCCGGGAACCCGGTGGGAGCGGCTGTGTGGAGCCAAGTCTCTGACAGGTGAGGTGCCTGGTCCCCTCGCTGCCGCTGCGCCCCAAGACTCCGGGCCCTGACTGGCCCTGAGCTGGCGGGTCTGGGGAGAAAACTCCATTTGATGTGGGTCTTTCTCCTGAGACCCTCCAGCTGTGCCGCTGAGCAAGCTCAGTCCCTCTCTGGGCCTCGGCCTCACGGACTCCCCTCTGGGGCCATGAAAGGTCATTGTTCTCATCAAACATTCACTGCTAAAGCCTGCTCAGCCACAGGTTGCTGCTTGGCTGACCAGCTGCTGCTTGGCTGCCACTGCTGACGGGGAGCTCACCCCCTGCCCAGTGCCTCAGGGGCCGCTTCCTGTGCTCACAAGCCCTCTCTCTGTGGATGCAGAATGTGGGTCTGGACCCGGGAGTCGCTCAGTGGGCAAGCAGAGGGCGGGCTCCAGCGGTCCAGACCCCCACGGCCAGCGCCGTGGCACCCCGTGGACCCAGCCGCCCTCCCCGCATGCATGCCGCAGGTTTGGGCGCCGGCGGGTGCTGACCTGGATCCACCTTCGGGTGGCCATGGCAGCCACGGCGGCTGCCTTCACCCCCACCTTCTCCATGTACTGCCTCTTCCGCTTCCTGACGGCCTTCACCGTGGTGGGCACCACGCTGAACACCTTCATTCTCCGTAGGTCCCCGACCCTGGCCGGGCAGGGGAGGCTAGTGCGGGCTCCCAGGCCAACCCACTTGGTCTTGCAGTGGCAGAGTGGATGTCAGCACAAGCCCGCGTCTTCAGTGGTGACTCTGAACTCCCTGGGCTACACCTTCGGCCGGGTCCTCCTGGCTGCGGTGGCCTATGGCGTGCTGCAGCAGCTGGCTGTCTCCGTTCCCTGCTTCCTCTGCTTTGTGTACTCCTGGTGGGTGCCGCCCAGCTCCCTCCCTGCAGGAGACCCACCCTCCACCCTGGGTGCAGAGGCCTGGGATGCAGAAAGCCAGAGGGGAGCCACAGGAGCCTGGCATGGCCCCAGCTCCCCCCACCCCCCACACCCCGAGGCAGGGCCTCTCCTTCCCCTGCTCCTCCCAGGCGTCTCCTCCCCCTCCCTGCCCATCACCTCTCAGCCCGTCCCCTCCCCTGTCCTTGCCTGCCTTGGCATGTGTGCCTCCGGGCACGTGTTCTGAGCCCTTCCCTTGTGCCAGGCCTGGCAGCACTAGGCCAGGTCGGGGCGGATGGGATGCAAAGCTACAACACACACACACACACACCACACACAGCACTCCGAGAACACAGTCACTCCTCAGAGCAGGAGGCAATCACATCTCATGCAGCAGCTCTGAGCAGAGGTACCTCTACCCAGCCAGCGGCCTTCGGGGTTGGCAGACTGGCCCCCATATCACGAGAGTGAAGGGCAGAGGTCAGTGAGGCGGACTCCAGGGCCCGGTGCTGATGCTGGCCCGCTTGCCCTGGCAGACAGGCCCACGCAGGGGCTATGGGCACACGTGCATTTGTGACTCCGCTACTTCATCACTCCAACAAATGGCCACTGAGCACCAGCACAGTCGGGGCCCTGGCTGTGCCCGGGGAGACAGCGATGAGCAGGAGAGAAATCCCATACATCAGAGTATCACAGACCACTCAGTTTAGGGGGCCCATCTGAGGAGGGGACCCCATGGCCGCTCAGTTCCCACCAGCTTCTCTGCTTCTCTTCCAACCCAATTTCTCATCGTGAGACACGTCTGCACATGCCAACCCACGCCAATGACCCCGCCACCCTTGCCCGGCCACCTGTCGCTCGGGCCCTGCAGCCCATGAAAGGGCACAACTGTCCTCTCCCAGGACCGCCCCTGTGCCCATGGCTCTCCTTCTCCAAACGCTGCAGGCCCCCACCCCGCCCCAGCCTGCCTCTCCACGGCCTCCAGCCACCTGGGTGACGTCCCCATCTCTACTGTCTCAGCATCACAAACGTGGCATCTCCTTAGACCCGCTCCTCCCCGGGGCCTCCCCAGCGTTGACAGCAGCCCCCACCCACAGGTACTGGAGTCAGAGTCACCCTGACACCTCCCTCTCCTTCACGGCTCCCGCACACCTAGTCCAGCAGGTCACGGGGTCTTGTCAACTCTACCTCTGATGTGCGCTTTAATCCCCCTCTCTGGCTCTGCAAACCCCCAAGGACCTCAGGGCCCCACCTGCTGCGGGGGGAGCGTGTCTGGCTGGGGCACCTGTGTCCAGCGGCAGGAGCCCGTGCAGGGTGCTGGGCACAGAAAGGGGTCCGAAGCCTGGATGGTGCAGGGGGTCTGGGCTTGATGTTGAGGGGCTGGGAGACAAACTAGTGTTAGGGGTTAGGTCCTGCCACAGGGAGGGGGTGCTGGGAGGCGTGGGGCTGACTGGCACCCAGGAGGTGGTGACTGTTGCCTGGCATGGGCGAATGGGCCAAAAGTGAGGCAAGGGCCGTGGGCTGGTCGCCTGCAGGGGGCGCTAGAGGCGACAGGCGCTGGTGACTAACGGTGCAGGTGGAGGGGGTCTGAGCCCCACCATGGGTGTGAGGATGTTTGCAGGAAGGGGCTCCAGGGGAGGGGCCAGCTCAGGCAGGAAGGAGTGGCCATGGGGTGAAAGGCGGGCAGGAGGGCCCTGTGACGTTCAGGAGGGCTGGACAGTGGGGCCCCTGGTGGGCCTGCAGGACGGCGGTCCTGGAGCCATCAGGGGCGTGTTCACTGCACACAGGCCCTCCCAGCCCTGGCTCCCAGGTGAGGCCGGGGGAAGGGCCTCGGGGTCAGGAGGGAGGCAGGAAGGAAGGACAGGGACCCCCAACCCCAGCCCAAGAGAGGGAGGAGGCAGAAAGGACCTGGCCCCCGCAGCCAGCGCCCTTTGCTGCTTGCCAACCCCCCTGCCCCCCGACTTCAGCCACCCTGAGCCTGGGGCAGCCAGTGAGGCCACTCCTTTGGCAGAAGGGGCAGAGAGGCTCGTGCAGGCCAGGCCCTGGGGGGCACAGGCAGAGACCTCCTGCTCTCCTCCCTCTCCCCAACCCCAGGTGGCTGGCAGAGTCGGCACGATGGCTCCTTATTATGGGCAGGCTGGAGCGGGGCCTGCGGGAGCTACAGAAGGTGGCCACCATCAGCGGGAAGAGGGCAGTGGGGGACGCGCTGACCATCGAGGTGAGGCGAGGCTGGGCCTTCCCCCAGGGCTCAACCCTCAGACCCTCTCCTGTCCCTGAACAGGGTCCCTGGCAGACGGATGGAGGGCCCCAGGCCCCCAGGATGGGGGTCGTAGGGAGGAGGGCCAGGCCATTGACCGCATGCTGACAACCCTCCCCACCCTCCATCCAGGTCTTGCGCTCAGCCAAGCAGGAAGAGCTGAGTGTGAGCCAGACTCCTGGCAGCCTGGTCGCTCTGCTCCACACTCCTGGACTGGGCCTCTGGACCTGTGTCTTCATCCTGTGCGGGTAGATGCCCCTCTAATGTGCGCTTAACAACCCCCACCCCACCCGGCCCCAACCTCCGCCTCTGGCTGACCCTCGGGCCACCAGCAGCCAGGGAGCCTGGAGTCAGGGCTCTGCTGGCATCCACTGGCTCTGCTGACTCTTCTACTGGCCCCACTGGCTGAGAGGGCCTCTAAGACCAGGCCTGCAGCACCGACTCCCTCCATCAGGCTCCCACAGGAAACTGCCCAGGGCCAGGAGGACTCAGGCCGGGACAGGTCAACAGGAGAGATTAGCAAGGAGGATACATAGCAAAGTTGCTGGGAGAACCACAGAGCCCAACAGACAGAGGAGGCAGTTGGAGAACTCAGCGGCAGAAAGGCACATCTACCCTGGGGCTTCCCAGGTGGCGCTAGTGGTAAAGAACCCCCCTGCCAATGCAGGAGACGTAAGAGACCCAGGTTCTATCCCTGGGTCAGGAAGATTCCCCAGAGGAGGGCATGGCAACCCACTCCAGTATTCTTGCCTAGCGAATCCCATGGACAGAGGATCCTGGTGGGCTAAGTCCATAGGATCACAAGAGTCAGACACGACTGATGAAGCTTAGCATGCACGCACGCACCCTAGTTTGGAAGAACCAGAGAGGAGGGAGAGGGGTTATCAGAGACCAGGAGGCAGGACCACAGAGAAAGGGGCTGGTCAGTGGAAGCTGGAGCCATGGAGAGGACGCAGCCACTGGCAACAAGGTGCCCGGAGAGGGAGCAACACTTCAGCTTTGCCCTAGTCCTGCCTCCAGTCTCTCCCCAGTGCCTCCCATTGGCCAAAGCTCAGGAGACGCGGCACTGGCAAGGGAACCTGGGAAATGTAGTCCATAGCAACCACCCCACCAATGGGTACAGAGCCAGCAGGGGAGGCTGGAAGCAGGTCGGAGAGCAAACCAGCTGCCCCATCCCCAGCCTGAATTCACCTGCGCACCCCCACCCTCAAGTTTGCCCTTGGTTTCACCTTCTATGGCCTGATCCTGGACCTGCAGGCCCTAGGCAGCAACATCTTCCTGCTCCAAGCCCTTATTGTGGTCCCGGACATCCCCCCTAAGGTCGGCACCCTGCTGCTGCTGGGCCACCTGGGCCGCCGGCCCACACAGGCTGTGATCCTGGTGCTGGCGGGGCTCTGCATCCTGGCCAATGTGCTGGTGCCCCACGGTGAGCAGGCGGGCCTGGATGCACGTGGCTGCAGCCAGAGGTTCCCTACCTGCGAGAGCTTAGGCCACGAAAAGAGACCTCTTTTTCCCCCATCAAGAGGGCACTGGACTAGAGTAGGGCCCACTTAGGAAGGAGGCTGCTGGGCCGTCTGGACGAGATGGTGGCGGTCCACACTGGACAGCATCATGAAAAATTGTGGAGACAGAATAATAACTGTGATAGATTGCTGGGATTGGCGGGGAGGCGTGTTGGGAAGGGCAGAGAAATGGAGGGGGTGGAGGAGGACTCCCAGGGTCTGGATCTGGGAGTCTGGGTGGGAGCAGACTGGGCGGGGGGTGGTGGGGCAGGGAATGTCGTCACTTAGGACACAGTGCATGTGTGAGGTCTGGGGACACCCAGGTGGAGGTGACAAGCAGACATTTGGAAGATCATGGGGAAAGCCTGGGACCCCCGCCAACAAGCCTGCCAACCCCATTTCTATCCACAGAGATGGGGGCCCTATGCTCAGCCCTCGCCGTGCTGGGGCTCGGGGAGTGGGGGTTGCCTTCACCTGCTTCGCCATCTACACTGCCGAGGTCTTCCCCACTGTGCTCAGGTGAGGCCCACAGAAGCGGGACTTCCGGGCTGGGAGGGTGCTGTGGGCGTGGCCTCCCCTGGGGCCCTGTGCCAGATGGCCACCCAAGCAGGAGCCATCCTGGGGCCTCTAGTCCGGCTACTGCGCATCTATGGCGACTCCCTGCCCCTGCTGGTGTGCGGGGTGGTACCCGTGCGGAGCGGCCTGGCTGCGCTGCTGGTGCTGCCCGAAACCCAGAACCTGCCGCTGCCCAACACCATCCAGTGAGTGGACGCATCCCCGACCATTCCCTCCGCCCTCCCTGGAGCCCCAGAACAGGGCAGGCCTGGCCACCCACCCCCATTGCCAGACAAAGGGAGAAGCAGAGGCCCAGAGAGGGACAGGACTGGCCTGGAGTCACACAGCGCCTCTTTGGGAGACTAGAGACCCAGGGCTCAGTCTCCCAGCTGACAGTGTGGACTTGGTTCCCCTGCCCTTCATTCCGCCATTTGAGACCTGAGTGGCCCACCTATCCCCAGCTCCACCTTGAGAGAGGTCAAGGGGGCAGCATTTTGTGAGGTGGAGAGCTGAGGGTGTGGTAGTGGTACTGGACATTCTCATGGGCCCCAGACTCTACTCCTAAAGCCCCGAGATGCCTATCGGGGGCGTCACTCCCCATCCATCCGCCATCACGTGCCCAAGAGCAGGGCAGCCGTATCTCCCGAGTCCTCAGGACAGACACAGGTCAGGAGTAGTAACTTGCACCCACGAGACACAACCCCTCCGTGTCTTTCCTGAACAGAGTGGTACAGAAGGCAACACGCTTCCAGGGACACCCTGTCCTGAAATCCACAGGGTTTTGGGCCTCCTGGGAAGCCTGCGATGGGATGACTTCTCGGCAGAAGGACAGCAATGGCCTTCCTTTCCAGAGGGCCTGGGGGCTGCCCCTCCAGCTGAGCCTGGCCTGGCACTAAGGAGCCGCCTCCAACACAGAAAGGGCAAAGGATGGTGTGACTGGCAGGAGTCTCCCCGGTACACCGTCACCCGCCCCTCCCTCAAGGCCGCAGAGAGGAGCAGAGCCCGCAGTCAACCACGTGCTTCCTCACCGCTCACTGCCCCTGAGCTGGGAGGCTGACCGCCAGCCCCTCACAACCTCGCCAGCTTTTCACTGCACCCCAGGGGCTCTGCAAGAGCAACAGTGAAGTCTCATATCCTCAGCTTCATCAGAAAGATGGCTCCAGTCCCTCCCACGCCCTCCCAACTCCAGCCACCCGGCCATGTCTTCTGTCTGGATAGCCTCTGCCACCTTCTCTCCCTGACAACAACCCCCGCCTCCTCCCAGACCCAGGGCCCAACACAGGGCTTTAGTGAAATTCTCACATGGCTGTGACCACACACCTGTCCCCCAGCCTACCAGCCTGTGAGTTCCCAGAGGGTGGGGTGTCCCCATGTCCCCAGCTCCCCTAGAGCAGAGGGGCAGTGGTGCGAGGGAGATGAGAGAGCGAATAAAGGAACGAACAACTGCCCCTCTCCGGCTCTGTGATGTGCCCCAGGGTCTGCCTGGAAGGGGAAGTGGGGACTCCTTGCTGGGGCCACCCTTTCCCAGGCCAGCTTTCCTGCCCTGAGTGCCAGCCAGGGGCTGCATTTTCCAGCCTCTGTTGTGGACCAGGCACCGACCAGGCTGGACGCCTCAAGGCATCATCTCGTTGCATCTTTTCCTGAAGCCTTTGAGGCAGATGTGGCCCCATTTACGTGCGGGAAAACCAAGGCTCACAGAAACTGACTGCCGTGACACCGAGCTAAACGGGGGCAGCGTCAGCAGTCGAGCCAGGTCCGAAGGTCTCCGGAGCCAGCTCTGGCCACTACCCTCCAGCCTGCGCTCAGGCCTCACAATCCCGGCGCTTGGTGAAGCTTCTGGAGGGCACAGACACCATCTGAGAACCATCCAGAACCCCTGCACTGGCACCACTTACAGGGAAACCAGGGACAAGGGCTCAGATGGAAAGGGATGACCCCTGAGCTCTCATGGCCCAGCTCACACACACGTGGGTGCCCAGCAGGCCTCCAGCAGCCATGCCATCTGCTGAGCCTCCCCTGACCTGAGCTCAGGTGCTCTCTGGTCTGCCTGTGTCTCTGCTTCCAGGTGCCTCAGCAGAGCGCCACACACCTCTACACACACACATCAGTGGTGTGTACACACGCACACGTGGGCACACACATGAGAAGGCTATCGGGAGATCAGGAAGCAGCTCCCTGGCCCCAGGAGATGGGCTCACTCCCTGGCTTGGTCTTCTCTGCCTGGGCCTCTGGGAGGTCCTGACCTTTAGCTATCTGCCTCCAGTGAAGACCCCAGGACAAAGGGGATGGGGCGGGGATCGCATTGGTAAAGATACCCAAAGATGAGGCTGTGCCCCCTGCCCTGGACTTTCTGTCTTGTCCACCTGCTGCCCAACTGAGCCCCCGCCGCCTTACTTCCCCTTGCTTAGCATTCCTTAGGGCCCCAGGGTGGCCAGAGGCTTCCAGAAGGCAGACCCCAGGGCTGGTGGAAGATGACTCCTCGTCTCCCCGAGTGTGTCTTCCAGCTCAGCAAGTGCTCAGAGCCGTCTGTCTGCCCATATTCAGAAGGGCCTTGCTCCTGGTCCTTCCAGGTGGTCTCAGCCTGCCAGGACCCAGGGGGGCCCACCTAGTGCCCACATGGCACTCCTCACTTAACTCGTGTGTGCGTGTTCAGCCACTTCAGTTGTGCCCAACTCTTTGCAATCCCATGACCTGTAGTCCACCAGGCTCCTCTGTCCATGGGATTCTCCAGGCAAGAATACTGGAGTGGGTTGCCATTTCCTCCTCCAGGGGAGCTTCCTGACCCGGGGATCAAACCCACGTCTCTTACATCTCCTGCATTGGCAGGCAGGGTCTTTACCACTAGCGCCACTTGGGAAGCCTCACTTAGCAGGACCCGGACGCTGGGAGGCCCAGGGCCCTGGCCCTCTGGGGCAGTGAGGGAGAAAGTGTCATCACCATGGCGGAGTGAGTGCCCTGCCAAGGGCAAAGGGGCCTCCCTCAGCAGCAACCACAGGCCTGCAATCAGTTGGGCTCTGCCACCCGAGCGGCAGGCCTTCACCTGGGATGCACCCTCCCTCTTGATATCCATCACAGGGAGCTTCTGGCCCAGCAGCTGCTAGGCACCCTGCAGGGCACCCCTGCCAGGCGCCCCTTCAGTCTCCTTCCCCCACTCCCCCCATCATAGCAGTAGAAGCCCCAGGCAGCGGGGACAGGAAAATGCCTCAAGACCCACTTTGGCGATTCTCCTGCCTCCAGCCAGGCCTGCAGCTCACCCGGGAGGTGTGTGAAGAGGGGCAGCGCCGGCCACACAGGCCCCACATCCACTGCCAGGAGGGCCTCGTGCCCAAAAAGCCCCCGCGCTGGCGGAGCTTGCGTTCCCACACCTGGGGGCCTGCCTGGCCAGTGCAGGTCTTCACAGTCAAAGGTGTCAGCCAGGCTTCACTGTAAGCTTCTTCCCCAACCCCGTCCTTTGTTCTCCCCTCCCACCCCCTAGAATCTCCTGACACATCCCTGCAAGTATCAGTGTCCAGGAGCAGGGTACGCAGAATTTCACCCATCCCCATGCTGTTCAGACTCTCCTGGGGGTCACTGCCAGCCCAGCCAGACACCAGGAGCCCAGGTCAGGCCCAGGCGGTAAGTTCAACATCAGATGCACAGGATGAAGGGGTTAAGACCAAGGGGACTGTCTCTTACAGACAAGCACACTGAGTGAGTGGCAGAGGCCAGGAGTCTTTCCTCACTACTGAGTCCTTGGGCGGCAGGGCTCTTAGCTGCCTCACACAGAGAGCAAAACACAATCGCACAGCCACACGGCAATGACTCAGAAGGGAGTCCATCTTCCAAGTCCTGCACTGTCCTTCTTTCTGATCCCCTACTCCGATAGACTGTTCGAGGCCACTCTAGAAATTTCTGGAGTAAGGATGTTCCCTTCTTGACACCAAGGAATGCCTGCCTCCTGTGTTTGTTTTCTTTGGCTAGTGGTGATGGGGGCAGGAGAACCCGAGATAAGTCTCTACTCCTTGGACAGGGAGAGCAGCAGCAGAAGACCCTGGGGTGAGGCCATCACCAGCACAGGGACAAGACATCCTGACAAGGCTGCCCCGCATCTGGCCTCGCACAGGCTCCCGCAGAGGGTGACAGCTGACCTCAGCGAGTCTGCCCTCCAAGACTGTGAGCAGTAGGAGACAAGCGAGGCCCAACCCTCCTTCCTGGTGACTGGTTCAGGAGAGAGGTCAAGTCCATGGAAATCCACCCCCTGGGGCGGCTGGGGGAGGACTCACTCTCCCACCCCTGTTAGGACTCGGGGTGGACGGAGGACTCTCAAGGGCCACTGGGACACACCCCATGAGGGGAAGGGTCCCATCACAAAAGCATCATCGCAGAATGGAGGGATGCGGGGGGAGATGAGGTGGATCTGGATGGGGTTCCGGTGGGCACTGAGCCCAAGGACGCTGGGAGGTGTCCAGGCCTAAACAAGGACCAGTCTTATGAAACTGTTGCAAGAATGCGCTGGCCGGGGGTGGAAGTTCAGGAAGCACAATAGGGCGATGAAGGAGGGCGATGAAGGAGGGCGATGAAGGCTGACGATGAGCCAAGAGCTCGAGAAAGCAGAGCCTGGAGCAGCGGGGTGGGGGGCAAGACCCACCAAGCAGAAGGCAGAGGAGACCTGAGTGATAGAATGTGGCTGAGTCCTGTCTCCAAAAGCCTGGTGCTCCAGCGTGGCCCCCTGGCAGATGCAGACTCACCCACACTCCCGAGGATGCAGGAGTACAACCGAGGATGCACGGGCCCTCATGTAACCTCCACCTTGAGAGTCTCGGCTTCTTTCGACCAAGTGGATGAACAAATACAGACCCATCTGCGCATGTCTGGGACCTTGGGGACCTTTCGTGTCCCCATGAAGAAGCAAACAGCTGGTCTGAGGTGTATGGACCCTTCTCCCACCTGCAGCCCCAGGGGCTACCCACCGTCAGCCAGTGGGGGCAAGGTCCAAACTCTAGAGATGTAAAAGGGGCAGAGACCCCACAGTTAGGTGGAACTGGGGGAAATTTGGACTCAGATACTGACCCACCTTGAGACCTTGGACTAGCAGCTGAAGCTCTTCCCACCCACGAATAACATTACCTCCCCCGAGGGCTGTGTCAAGGCTGTCCCCCCCCCTCCCCACGCACATGCAGCCCCCACCTTTCTAGCCACTAGAGGGCAAAAGGATGCTCCCACCTCGGGATTTGTCCACCCCCAGAGTCCGCCTGCCAACGTAGGAGACACAAGAGACTCGGGTTGGATCCCTGGCTAGGGAAGATACCCTGGAGTAGGAAATGGCAACCCACTCCAGTATTCTTGCCTGGAGAATCCGAAGGACAGAGGAGCCTGGTGGGCTACAGTCCATGGGGTCGTAGACTCAGACACGACTAAGCACACACACAGGCACTGAGAGAAACTAAGGTCCGTGGCCAGTGGGGCCAGAGACCAGTCATCGCTTTCAGGGCTGGGGGCTGTCCCCTGCCTCTGTCCCCAACCTGTTGGGACGTGAGGGTGAGACAAAGACAAGCCGCCTCAAGGAGCTCAAAGTCATGCTCAACTCAAACCTTTGGGCGCTACTTACCAGCTCTCATGGGCTCCAGTCTGGGCCCAGATCCCAGCCCAGAGCTGAGACCAGTGTCCCAACAGCACCCAACCCGAACAAACTGCACAGGACCGTTGGATTTGGAAAGTTTTGTTTTCTTTTCCCACACATTTCCGGGGTTGGGGTGTTTTCCAAGACTCAGACACATTTGTTAACAAAGAGAGAAAAAAAACTGGGGGAGCAGGGAGCCTGTGGGCAGAGAAGTGACCCCAGCAGTCCGCGGGCTATGCCTGGCTCCCCCTCTTCCCTGCTGCCCGCGCCCAACGGGTGCTGCTGCTCGCGATATCTAGATTATTTGTCTTCAATATATATCTGCATTTGCCTTTCCCCTCCCACCCGCCCCCCACCCTGCTCCTCCAGCAGCTTCCCCATCAATGCACGTCGCCCGGCGGCACACAACAGAGCAAGCCTTCCCAGGCCCGAGCCCCTTCCCGGGGCGGGGCACCAGGCAGGCCCCTCCTCCTGGTGGGCGGAGCCAGGGAATCTAGAGGCCACCCAGGCCCCGGCCCCGCCCCGCCCCTCTATGGGCCGCTCCGCCCACCCTCCCGCCCTTCTCCCACCGACTCTGGAAACCCAAAGGGAGGAAAGGAAGGGAGAAACCTGACACACACAAAGGAGAAGTGGGGAAGGAGGGTGGGGACTGAGAGACACAGCAAGCCTGGGGTGGGGACTGAAGGGCTCGGGGAGAGAAGGAAGGCAGGAGGAACAGAGGGAGCAAGAAGAAAAATGGAGGGAAATGAACAGGACGAGTAGCGGACACTGTACAAAACCCCCAGCCTTCCTTCCCGCCCAACCCCACCAAAATAAAACTACCCCCCTTAAAAAAATAAATCAACCCAGGGCTGTGAGCACGTGCCCTGCCCGGCGGGCGCAGAGCTGAGAGGGACAGACAGCCCCAGGACGGACGATAACTCCGCGCCGGACAGCCGGCAGGAGGAAGGGGACGAGCACGGGGTTTTCCTTTCCTTTTTCTTTTTTTGCGTTTCCTCTTCGTGAGAGAAGTCTGAGGCAGCCAGGGAGTGGGTCCCCAGGGCCCCGGCAGGGAGAGGGCCGCACCCTCCTCCCGGGCTCTCCCGGGAGGGGCAGCTGGCAGTGGGGCGCGGTGCCGGGGGCTCAGACGTAATACTCCTTGTCTTTGTTCTTCTTGGCCTTGCTGGGCGTCTTGGGGGCGGCCGGGGCCTTCTCTTTCACCACCGCCCCGTTGCTCTGGGCCGAGTTACTGATGTAGTTCCGGCTCTGGTCCACCTGGTAGGAGCCCTCGTCGCGGTTGCGGTACTTGTACATGGCATAGAGGAGGATGAGGATGCAGAGCGCCGCGGCCGCCACGATGCCCACCACCATGCCCGTGGTGCTGCTGGACTCCCGGATCACCTCCACCGCGCCCGGTGGGCCCCGCTCCCCAGGCCCGGTGGGGTTGGCTGTGGGCAGATGGGGGAAGCCGGGAGCGGAGGTCACGCCGGGGCGCAGGGGAGGGGGCCTCCGCGGCTCGAAGGACGTGGGGGCCCCGGGCCCCAGGGGTGGGTTTTCCAGCAGGGGCTGCAGCGGGTCTCGGTGGTTCATTTTGCCCGCTGGCAGGTTGGGAGCCGGGGCGGAGGGGGCGAGCAGCACCCCAGGAGCGCCCGTCGCCCCATCTGTCCTGAGGTTGGGCCGGGGAGCGGGCTTGCGCGGGGACAGGAGGGTAGTGCGGTCCGTGACCAGGGGAAAGGTGGTGTAAAAGTCCTCGTCGTCCGTGGGGGGGAGGCTGGAGTCAAAGACCTCCCCGGAGGCAAAGCCCGAGGCCTCGATAGGTTCCTCGCAGTCGCTGTCGTCCTGCTCGGCCTGGCAGGGGCCCCCGGCGGGCGGGCGGCGGGCCGCGGGCGGGGGCAGGGTGTCTTGGGTGGCACCCACGCCGGTGAGGAAGGGGTAGAAGGTGGGGGGTGGGGGCACGAAGGGGGATCGAGTGGCCACGGGAGGGGGGTCTAAGGAGTCCTCCGTGATTATGGGCAATATTAACTCTCCTCCTAGAACAAGAGAGAGAAGAGAAAAGACAGGGCGTCAGCGAGGGCCGGGGCGCAGGCGGCCGGCACAGAGAGAGAAATAACAGCCTCACACACCCAAATCGGTTCCAATTGGCTTTGGCGGAGACTAGAGCGGGCTGGGCCCGACCGCCAGCCGGCCGGAGCCCTGCGCTTTAAGCGGGCAGCGGCTCGGATGCTCTGGGCACCCCACGCACGGGCTCTGTGGCTCTCTGGGTTTTGGTTTTTTGTTTGTCTTAAGAAACCAAAAGGAACAGAAAGGAAAGGAAATAGAAAAGAAATGGAAAAAAACAAAACAAAAAAACTCTACTGGTTTAAGGTTTTAAAAACAGATACAAGAGCAGCATTTAAACAAACCTAACAACAATATCTTTTAGGGCTTTTTCTAGATTTTTCTCTTTTTTTGCTTTTTTTTTTTTTGCTTTTGTTTTTAAAAAAGAAGATAGCATACCACGGAATTCAGGCAACTTACATCAACAAATAGGCCGTGTGATTTTAGCATGAAGAAAAAAATTACAAACAGAGCTGTGTAAGCGGGTTCTCCCGGAAAAAATAAGAAAAAACAACTTTTCCGTACAACGTTTCCTGTCTATCTGTTTGGTATCTCCCTCCCTCACTCTTCTTTCCCTGAACAACTAGCTTCCTCCAGAGTACTCTCCTCCCTCACTTGTGCCCTCTCCCCCTCATTAAACACAAAACTGAAATGTGCACAGTGAAGGCTGGCATTGAGGAATGTTACCATAACTCGGTGTCCACGGTGTCGGAGGGAGGGAGGGAGCAGAGGGAAGGGGGCTTGGGAGGAGGTACAAGACAGGCAGAGGTGTAGGAATAGCCTCAGAGGTTAGAGGACTTGGGAGGGGATGGTCGTGGGAAGGGGCTTTGAGAGCTAATTGCAAGTTGGCCACGGGGAGAGGAGAAATTGAACGTGGGACGGGATGAGGAGTGGCAGGGAGTCACAGACACACCGGAGGAGGTCCTATCCACAGGACTTGGGAGTGGTAGTGAGAAGCCATGTGGAGTTAGGGAGGTGAGGAGAGACGGGAGTGAGTGAAGGAACTGGGCAGGAACACATGATTCTCGAGCTAACCTAAATCCCCAACTTTCTCTTTCTTCACCCTCCACCTCTGACCCCCACTGACTTCCCCCCTCCCCCTCCCCAGAACCCCCATGGGCCGCCAGGACCTGGCCAGGGCTTGACTGCCTCTGGCCTTCTTATTATTGTTAAAACAATAATAAAACAACGGAAAGAAGAAGAAAGCAAAAAAAGAAAAGAAAATACATACACAGCCATCTGGGAAGGAGGTACTCACTAATATAGGGCCCAGGAGAACTACGGGGGAGGGCCTCGGGGTTGGGAGCCTAGGTCTGATAGCTGGGGTCCCCTGGGTAGAAACTGCAATTCCCATCAGCCCTGAAGAGTGAGAACTACAAATCTCATTAGCCCTTACAGGGGTGTGGACCACAATTCCCATCAGCCCCTGGGTCAACAACTACAACACCCATCAGCCCCCTGGACAACCCCTCTCAAACCAAAACACTGCAACCCACTGGTCTGGGGCCCAAGGGAGCTGAGCCCCGTCTAGGGGGCTGGTGGAAGCACTCCCTCCTCTTGGAGAGGCAGCTCTGGGTCTGGTGGGGGTGGTAGGTTTCTCTTCTAGTACTCCTTCCAGCTCAGCTCAAGCCATGCCCCCTATCTGAGTGCTTATCTCTGATCTCTCTGCAGCATTTGATCTATACAGATCACACCACAAGCCTCCCACCCCGACTAAGGGAAGCTTCTCAGGACTCCATTGGCAGATCCCTCTGTCCCATGCTGCCAGGCCAGCCATGTGCCACCACCATGTCTTGGCACCTCTTCTCCTCCTCCCCCTACCCAAAGTGCTCTGGTCTCTACCCTGCTGTTCAAACACCTCTGTTGATCCTCTGGATCACAAGCTCCAGCAATCTGGCAGAGCCATCCTTGGTCGCAGTAGCCAGCTCAGCCAAGATCTTGCTATTGAACTCACAGCCTCGCCAAGCTCCTCAGACTGCTCTCCCCACCAGGATCTAACCTCCCCCTGGGCAGGAGCTCACCTGCACCCCAGATTGTAAAGCCTCTGAGCACCTGGCCTTCCACAGGCTCAGCCACCCTGGAAAACTGAGCCAAGAACAGAGAAGCATGTTCTGTGGGGCTGGGACTGTCCAATACCAGCTTGTCATGGAAGAGAATGCTGAGGCCTGGAGTGGGCAGGACTTCCAAGCGTCAGTGTCAGGCTACTTGAATGGACTCTTCCGTCTCTTCTGTGGCTCTTGGAGGCCAGGGAAGGGTCATGTCTCACAAGGAGCCCCAGAAGGCCTGACTCGTCCTCCCCATGCCTGCAGGAATCTGCTAGGCTGCTTACCTCTTGGCTTCGATTTTAACCTGGGAGGCCAAGACCTGTTCTATCATGAATTCCTATGTGACTGTGGGTAAGTTTCTTTCATTTTCTGGGCTTTATAACACTAGGGTACTGGGCTCCAGGCCCAGAGTGAGGCCAAGGCCTGGCTCCCAGCCTAGGGATGAACACAGTTGGTCCTCCATCCCTACCTGAACCCTACACCCACCAAGGATAGCCCAGCAACCTGGTCCCTGGGTCAGGGGCAAACTCAGCTGTTAGGTCTGAGGAGGAGGCTGGTAGCCCATCAAATGGTGACATCTGGGCCCAATTATGACAAGGCTCCCTTCCCTGCATGAACCCTGAACACATCTAGGGTACTCACTGCGGGCCCACACCACTTGCCCTCATCCTGACCTTTTGCCTTCTGTTCAGAGCACCTTCCCTGATATCTCACTCATACTTGAATCCAACCAAGCACCTCCTCTTCCAGGCAGACCTCCAGATGCTCCTCTCTGCCCTGGATGCCTCTGACACCATGTCCCTATTCTGTCCTGGAGGCACACGTCTGGACTCCCTGCCAGGAAGGCCCAAGGCCCATCTGTCTCTCCCAAGTATCCAGCACTGGGCCTGGCAGAGAGCAGGGGCTCGCTGTGTTTCGACCAGGGAAGGGAGGAAATTTCATCAGACGTTTCCTCTGAGCCAGGCCAAGCTAGGTATCTGAGCCAAAGGGCTGGGAGCCCCTCTCATGGGCCCGAGCAGCTGGCTTCTGAATATCTTTCCTCCCCAGCGCCCCCAGGCAGCAGGCACTTCTGAGAGTTCAGCCTGGCAGGAGCTGCTCCATGGGCCCAGCTCTCACCCACAGTCTCCTCTACCTTCTGTCTGAGACTGGGCCACCAGTTGTTCTTGAAGACTTTAAGATCAAGGCTCGTCCTAGACAGGCTTCTCCTTGACAAGCTACCTATAGCTGGGGCTCCAGCAGATTGCCAGGCCCACAACATGGGACCAGGAGACCCATGCTGGGGACACATCACAGCCCAGAGGGGGCTGATCAGGCCAAATAGGGCACAGATCTAGCTGTCTACCCTCTTGCTCACCCCCACCCCACTAGATGAGGGTATTCAGGGGCCTCAGGCCTTGGATCACAGACAAGTCCTGCCCATCCTGAGTCCCCCACCCCACAACCATTTGCTGTAATTCACTGGTTCTTTAAGTCCTCGGGGCACACAGGCTCCCAGGATCCCCCTGTGAAGCACCCCACTTCCCTGATCCCTGCCTCCAACCCCTCCCAGGCCTGGTCACATTGACCTCTTGCCCCTGCCCTTCAACCCCAGCCACTTCTTGCCTCCATCTCCGGGGTGTGGTCCTGCATCCTCAGCTCCTCTGGGGCTTTCCCCTGGGTCCAAGGCCTTGAGGGCATCTCCTGAGGGTGCCCTGCCCTCACCCACAGCCCCCGCACTGCCACACTTGCCCCTTGACGCCCCCTTCTCATGGCCCTGAACACAAGCCTCCATCCCCCACACCATGACCCCCCTGGGTCCCACAACCCCTACCCTCTCCATAAGACAACACAATATTGCAACCCCACACTGCCTTCCTTCTCCAGCACCCACTTAAGCCAGCCTGGGTTCTGTGGCGGTCAAGTCACACTCAAAATATGGTACCGCGTTTTTCTGAGGTCATTCATCAGTCCAGAAAGGGTCAGGCAAGCTTGCCCCAGTGAGGAGTTAGTGGGGCCTGGAGGAGGGGAGAAACCTTCAGAGACTCCTCACTGCAGAAGTCCAGCTGGGGGCTCCCCAGGTCGCCCTTCCCACTGGGCATCTGGGGTGCGGACTCAGGAAGACTCATGGTGCCTGGAATCCTGGGGACAGTTCTACTCCAAGGGTGCACACTGGGATGGGGTGCCCCTGGGGGTCTGATAAGGGCCCTAGACAGCCTTTTCCCCGTCCTCCATTTCAGGCAAATGCAGCATTGGGGGAATATTTACAGGAGCATTTATCATAGATACCACTCACCCTCTGCTCCTCAACTGAATTTCAGTGCATGGCAGTCCCCTTACTAAAGGGAATTCCATTCTGGCCAAGGAGATCACAAGCCACTCCCAAGCACCCTCCCCGCCCAGCAAACCCTGGCTCTGGGGGCTGCTGGCCTGGCAAGCCGGACCCTTTCTGCTTTTAGGGCACAGAAGGCCCTTGACTGGAAATCTAGCCAGGAACTCCATTCCCACCCAAGCAAGATCTGCCTACCCCCAAAGAAGCATCTAGAACTGAGGCTGAGAGAGACGAAACAATCGGTTGCCTGAGGCCTCATCCGCCAACCCTGGGTGCCCTGTCCAGGCTGTGACTTTAAGAAGGCCACTAGTCCAGCATTTAATGGGGATTAGAAAAACAGCAGCCCTTCAGTGTGGCCACAGCCCTGCAGGCGCATGGTTTGGCAGATTGTATCTTTGTGCAAAATTGGAAAAAGCCATCCTGTCTTGCTGGTGGACACAGCCCCGCTCCAGGGTTCAGGACACACGGCTTGGCAAGCAGAGCACTGGCGAGATTTCAGCCCTTACTCACCTGTTCCAGCAGAGAACAATCTGTGCAACTGTGTGCAGTGGCCTGAAGGGTGCCAGCCCTCCCCATCCGAAATCCCCGCACAGCAAGGGCAAACAAGGGCCAAGGTGGAGTCAAGGTCTGAGACGGTGAGGCGCATTCTGTGTGCACACACGTGCACCCACCCCTTTGAGGGGTCTGTTTCTGTGCACCTGGGCACGTGTCTCTAAGCATGTGTGTGCATGTGCGTGCAAACATGAACCTTGATGGATCTGGGCACATGAGCCCACATGGCAGCGAGTCTTAGCGGACATTCGAGCATGTGAGTGAGTCTGTGCTCTGTACGTGGTTTGTACGCGGTTTGTACGTGGTGGTCTGAGCTCATGTGTGCCCGTGTGAATGCATGAATCTGTTCCTGAGGAGATGCGAGCCTACCACCAAGGGTCTGAGCACATGCGGTGTGCCTCTGTGACCACCTCCTTTCCTCGGGCACTGAGACTACATTTCCCAGCATCCCTTGCAAGTAGGTGTGGCCATAGGAGGGAACAGTGGGCAGTACTAGTACTGGCCCATAAACACTCCAGGATGCGAGTCTTTGCACTCTTTCTCCTTCCAGTGACCTTGCCAACCTCGTGTTGAAATGGAGGAGCCACAGGTTGGAGGACCCTGGGTTCCCCGAGCACTCCTGCTAGTCACCCTGGTAGGGCTTCCCCTGAGTGAGAAACTTCCCTTAAAGGACCCACTCAGATTCAGGGATTATATGTTACAGAAACACACATTACCTTCACTAGTACAGACACAGCCCCAAGTGGGTGTCACATTAACAAAAACCTGTGGCCCTCAGGTAACAATCCAAGGAGATGGATTTGGAGGCTGGAAAGATGCAGGACCACATAACGCAGCCGCAGGACAGCTGGCATCTTGGATTAGGACACGCCTGTGCCTGCTGAGCCTGAGGCACTAAGGAAAAGTGCTCAGAAAGTCAGGATGGCAGGGCCGGCTTTCACCTCCTGCATTCAGTAACATGTTACAAAAAAGAGACATCGTTAGACAAGAACTGGTGGGTTCGCGACAGAGATGAAGGGACCAGAGAGAGCCCAGAATATGAGGCCTGCAAATGTCAGAAGAGCCGCTGCCCCCCAACCCCAAATCTTAAGAGAGAAGACTGGAGACGGCTTTCAGGAACAGTGGCCCAGTGACACTTCCGCTTGAATAACAGGGTTCAGCCTGGCTTCTAGGATCAGACTAAGGATGCGGTTCCCCACCAATTGTTCCCAATGCCCTCAAGATAGTCACCGCTAAATTAAGAGAGAAGACAGAGAAACAAGGAGATAAACAGGCTTGAGAATGATGCCTAGGAGAGAAGTCTGAGTGTGGGTCCATTGACTGAGCCTCAAAACCACCTTTGGGCCCCCAAATATGCACAGGAAGTGGACTGTCAAGGCTGTGGGGCCTCCAAGGAGGATGCTTTCGCAACACCCACCCAGAGATGGCCATGAAGGATAAAGGACTGGGAGGGACCTGCCAGAGGGCAGCACCGGGGCTCCAGACAAAGGAGAGGAAAGTTCCTCCAGACAGCAGAACATGGTATCAGGGGTAACATCCCCACCCCTGAGGGCAGAGCCTCGAGCTGCCTGCTGGCTGGATCTCCCAATACTAGGAGCTACAAGCTGCTGTGTGCCCTCCATCCTTTCCTTTGGATGCAGGGTTTTATGGTGGTGGTTGTCTCTGGTGTTATGGGTGTGTGGTCAATGAGATCAATTATCCTTTTAGTTAATGGGTATCCAGACCACATATGGGTACCCAGGAGCTAAGTCTGAACCCTATGGAGAGGGTCCATCTTGCAGACATACTCCCCTCTGAGAAGACTGTTCTAATCAAGTTGCAGGGAGGGGGGCTTTGGGTGTCCCCCTTGGGGGTGGGTGGGTGTGTTCAGTGGGCGGGAGAAAGTGGAATGCATCATTTGTGACCCAAAGCCCAGACTGTGGCAGATAAATGGCTAGCTGGTCACCAAATCTGTTTTTGCTTCCTCCTGTGAGCACAGCAGGGCCATGCCTCCCAGCCTTCCTGGAAGCTAGGCTGTGCCACGGGGACGGTGCTCTGGTGGGCAGCATCAGCAGGACCCACGCGCCCCTCTCCTTCCCAAGCCTGGCCCATAAACCCTCCCCTTGTGCCTCTCCCCATTCATCCCCTTCCACCACAACTAGGGAAGTCACGGTGCAACTTCAAGGTGGACCGAGACTGACTCTGAATCAGCGCTTGGAAAACAGCTGCTCACCCATCAGGAACAGTGTTTACGCGAAGGAGAAGTCAATTTCTGTGTGTTTAAACCCTGGTGTTGAGAGCTTGTTTGTTGTAACAACTAGCGTTATCTTAAGACAGGCTAGAATCTGAACACATCTGTGCCTCTGATTCTGAGCTAGATGTGTGGGTCTGAGCAAATGGGTCAATGCCTGTGGAACTGAGCATGTGTACGCCTCTGAGGCCTCGTGTGCACATGCACGGGAGCAGAGCCTTGGAAGGGATGCACATATGTGGGCTACGTGCATGAGGCGGCTTCTCTGGGTCTGAACGTGGGGGTTTATGTGAAGCCGAGTACACATGTATATGCGGGTCCCTGTGGTCTGTGTGCTCACACGGTGAACAGGAAGCCAGGCATTGTACTGCGTCTGAAGATGTGTGACTGGCCAGAGGGTCCACGGATATGTAGGTGTCCTTCTGTGTGTAGCTGCGTGTGTATCTCTGAGTGTATGAGTGAGTGTATGAGCAGCTGTGAGCGCCCACGTGGGTCAGTGTTGACCTGACTCTGTGTGTGCACGTGTGTGTACACCACTGTGGGACTGAGTACGCATACGCATGCCTTGAGGGCTCTGAGCACGTGTGTGTCCGAGCTCAAGGGCCCGCAGGTGAGAATGAGCTGAGATGGGCCTTGAGGAGCTCCTCTCCCGGGTGGTGGGGGAGGGGTGCAGGTCTGTGGGGCTGGAGAAACGTGTGTCTGTGCGTGAACCCCTGGGTCTGTGCACACACAGCTTGCCTGAGGATGTGCACACACACACGTTCAGGGGTCTCAAATGAGCACACACGCGGTACACGAGGACATGCCTTTGAGGATGTGTGCATCTTAGTGATCGTGAACAGATGTGCAAGTGACAGGCTGAGCCTGAGTGTTTGCATGTGTGGAGCTGTGACACTCATGCACCTCTGTGAGCCTGGGGCAGACATGGACATCCCTGAATTCACATGCCTGTGTGTGCACACGTGCACCTGCACCTCAGAAAGTTTGCTCACGTGGTGTGTGTGCCTACTCAGAACACGCACACACACATCTGTGAACATCTGCAAGTCAGAGCTCACACAGAGGATTCTGTGACCTGAGCACATGAGTGAACATGTCTGTGACACAGGTGGATTTGTATACGTGGGTGTGCCTCTACGAGCTGAGTGTGGATGTGGAATTCTGAGAGTCTCAGATTCGTATACGCATGGGCCTTAAGGGTCTGAGCACATGGGCATATGTCTCATGAATACCTAAAATATGCAAGCTTCTGAGCACGTGCATGTGATTCTGAACATCTGGTCTACCCCTCAATAGATATGCACATGCACACTTCAGTGGGGCTGTGAGTGCATGGATGTGCAGCTCTGAGCACCCACGGCTGCCTTTGTGGGTTAAAGACATGCTGCATGGCACCCTCGTGCAGTTGGGCTCATGTGTGAGTGTGAAAGCTGTGGGTCTGAGCAGGCAGACACCTATGAACCCGCATCTAGGTGTGGAGCCCTAAGCACACACATGCAGGACTGGGGCTCTGAACACATGTGTGTGCTTCTGTGAAACTGTGTACATCTGTGGGGGGTTGTCTGTGTGTGCCAGACTTCTGGCGCTCTGAATACAAGCACGTCCGTTTAGATCTAAGCACATGCATGCCTCTTTTAGCCTGGGCACAAATGGCATGTGCCCTTTAGGCTTGAACATATGTGGACCTGTGGAAGTGGACATGAATGAGCTTGCAAGTAGGTCTATAAATGTGTGTGCCAGGATGTGGGCATGCCTCTGGTCAGACACATGTGTGCATGTAGCTGGGTCCCTCTGTGGGTCTGAGCCTGTGCATGCGCTTCTGTGCGTCTCAGGGGCGAGATCCCTACAGGCCAGGCCCATAACACAGGGTGTGGGTCAGGCCGGCTAAGACAGCGGGGCGTGTTGGGTCACAGTGCCTGCTATGCAGGACATGGTTTCCTAAAGGCACTCCCCCTAGAAAGAATCTGAACACTGCGTCCATCAACACAACGCCCTTCTTTGGCTGGGCGGCACCCTCACTAAAGTGACTGTCAGATGATGGGTTCTCCAAGCTGGGGTGCCTGGGGAGGGAGAATGGGGTCTGGGCTCTGTGGAGGGGCCCAAGTCGATAGAAGGTGAGGAACATATCAGAGATGACCTGAGGCTTCACACCTGGAGCCCAGGGAGGAGGATCCGGCAGGTGAGAGAGGTGCAAAGAGCCTGGGGCCAGCCCCTGAGTAGCTGCTGTCTCTAGCCAGGCTGCTTCCATCTCTGACACTGACCTTGGAGACCAAGGAGGCCTGGTGTCTGCTGAAGAACAAAAGGGGTTCTGGCCCGAGCCCCTCCCCCTCCAGGTGGGAGGTGTCATGGTCTAGACATGCTGCTGGCTGGATCTCCCAATACTAGGAGCTACAAGCTGCTGTGTGCCCTCCATCCTTTCCTTTGGATGCAGGGTTTTATGGTGGTGGTTGTCTCTGGTGTTATGGGTGTGTGGTCAATGAGATCAATTATCCTTTTAGTTAATGGGTATCCAGACCACATATGGGTACCCAGGAGCTAAGTCTGAACCCTATGGAGAGGGTCCATCTTGCAGACATACTCCCCTCTGAGAAGACTGTTCTAATCAAGTTGCAGGGAGGGGGGCTTTGGGTGTCCCCCTTGGGGGTGGGTGGGTGTGTTCAGTGGGCGGGAGAAAGTGGAATGCATCATTTGTGACCCAAAGCCCAGACTGTGGCAGATAAATGGCTAGCTGGTCACCAAATCTGTTTTTGCTTCCTCCTGTGAGCACAGCAGGGCCATGCCTCCCAGCCTTCCTGGAAGCTAGGCTGTGCCACGTGGCCTCCTATCGAGATGAAAATCCAATTTAAACATTTCAGAGCAGCGTGAATGTGGAGGTGCAAACACATGCGATGCACATCTCAAGATGGGTTCCGTGGGTTTTCTCTGGATGCTCAGCATGCCCTCTGCCCACCGGCCCTCTTATTTTTAAAGGCTGGCCCACCAGACTCTCCTCATCCCCCAGCCTCCATTCCTCCTCCGCCCTCCATAGTCCCCTCACAGACTTGACCCTTTGATGCAGGGAAGGCAACTGACCTGCCCACTCAGCTCTGCCTCAATCCCTGGTCCCAACACAGCCTAAAAGCGCCCAGCCACCTGCACACACACTCAGCGTCACAGCCAGGCCCCTGACGAGATCCTGGGTGGGGTTGGGAGGCCCGAGCCTCAGTGGACAGTGCATGGCCCCGGGATGGCCCTGTCTGTTGCTGTAGGATGGCCATCTGCAGGGCCCAGGGAAACCAGAGACTTCTCCACTCGCCCCGGCAGTTCACATCCCCAAGTGTGCAAACGTGTGGTGGGGCCAAGCAGTGCCTTTTTCTTGTGACCACACAGCCTTTTCCCCAGAGTCCCATCCCAGGGCTCCCATGGGACCCTGCAGCACAGCCCCTCCTGCAGGCCTGAGTGGGAAGTTCTGTGTCCACCTACAGGAAACCCCTTCAGTGACTAGTCTGGGGAAAAGCGGGGTGCGAGGAGGGTGCTATGTCAAAGGTGCCAGAGTCCCAAAGCTTCCCAAAGCAACAGTGGGTGTGAGGGTGCATCCCTGAGCCAAGATCAGTAGAGAGACGGGGGAGCCCCCCAAAGCAGAGCTTCCCATAGTGGAGGGCATCTGTCCAGAAAGCACTGTTCTGGCTATGGGTGTGAAGGCCTTTCCAGCCCAGTAACCAGAGGCTTCCCGAAGTCCCTCAGGGCCCAAGACTGCCAGAACAAACCCCTCACTCTAGCCTACTGAGGGACACAGGGCGGTCAGGCATCAGCCTCTGGGCCTGGTGGGCTGCGCCCCAGAAATCCCTCACCCTTGGTCTCTGCCCCAAGGCTCCAGGGTCTTCTGGCTCTGCCCCCACTCCTTCCATTGAATGGCCACATTCAGTCTTCTTCCATGCCTGCTGCAGCCCACCCTCAGTTTGAGTGGCTCTCCTGTGGCTGGCAGACCCCCCAGGCTCTCCCCCAGGCCAGATTCACAGGCTCTGCCCAGGTCACACTACCCACCTCAGATGACCCCTTCACCCCCTCCCCCAACCCCAACCCTGCAGGCACCTGCCCCAACCTCCAGCTTCCAGTACCAACAGCCCAGCCATCAAGCATTGCAAAGTAATGGGGAGAAGTCTCTGCAAAACCCAAGCAAGAGATGAAGCCCCCGGGGGCTCAACCAGGCCACCACCAAGGCCCATGTGCTCCCAGGGGAAACGTGACCACATTCAGTCTCCTTCCATTCCCGCTGCCGGCCTCAGCTCCTCCCAGCTGCCACCCACCTGCACATGTGCACCCACTGTGCTGCTCCACACCCCACACTTCTCAGCTGGCACCCAAGCCCACCCCTGCTTTGCCAATCTGATCTCTCTCTGTGGGGCTGCACCCTTCTCTCCAGCTAGAAGCATAAAGCAGAGGCCTGGAATGCCTCCTCCAGGAAGCCTTCCCTCCCAGCTCTGCTCTCCTCCCAGAGCAGCTCCCCAGGCCCAATCTCCCTGGGGACCTAATGCCTGGCTGGGGCACCTCCCACCTAACTGCCCCAGCTTGGCCAGGGAGCCCCGGGATTGTCTGGCCACCTCCTTGAGACTGGGAGTGAGGAGGGTGCAGGAGCCAGCAGAGACCTCCTCTTTTAGTGACCAAGAGAACCCTAGACCTCAAGGACTGATGGGAATTGCAGTTCTGAACCCAAGAGCTGATGGGAATTTTAGTTCCTAGGCCTGCATTCCCCATCCCCATACTCCATCCCCCAACACCCCACAAGGACTCATGGGACCTGAAGTTACTCTTCTTTCTAGGGTAAATTCTCCCTCTTTCCCTCCTGGCATCCCTTGGCCTTCAATCTTAAGACCCCAAGCTAAGGACCTCACTACACTACCTCTGAGGGCTGGGGCACCAAAAGGCCAAAAACTGCCTCACCAGGGAGTACCCATGGGGCCTGGTGGCAGTGGCAGGGAGAGGAAGCTATCAGGAAAAGTTAAGGCCTGGCAAAGGCCTCTGAGGGGCTTGGGCTGGGGGCAGGACAGTCGCCCCCCTCCCCTCAGCGTCACAGTGGGCCCGGGGCAGGGGAGGGGGGAAAGGCACTCACCAGTACTGGGTTCACACTCCTCCAGGTCCTCGTCATCACTCGGGCACTCAGCCGAGGCCACCAGGAGGTCATCTGTGTTCTGGGGGGCAAGAGGAGGGTGGGGGGAAAGAGGAGGATTCCAGGGCAGGTCAGCAGGCCCCACAGCCACCTCCTGAGTTGTGGGACAGGATTGGGGGTGGGCCCTGGGCAGAGACACCTGGTCTACACCCCAGCTCTCTCATAGTTTGCTGGGTGACCCAGGGGCCTCCACCTCCCCATGCAAAGTGAGACTGAACAGCCCTGTCCTGCAGCAGCTCCCGTGCTCCTGGGGATCAATGAAACAGCACATGTTGTGCCTTTTATTTCTGGGAAGCTGGGGGGACTCAAGCCAGACCTGTGACTGCCAGACCAGAGCAAGGGGGTCCAGGGGCAGCAGGGAGGTGAGGCACGGGGGCCTCTGGAGGCTGGCACGGGCAGAGCAGGACCTGGGGGGTTTCTCAGTTCCAGCCTCACCACCCCACCATTCTCATCTCTCTTTCAACCCCCTTCCTGGAGCCCGGGAACCAGGCTGCACACAATAATTAGGGCTGTGGTTGCCATGACAACAGGAGTCGACTTTGTCAGCATTTTCTCTCCTCCTGATTGCAAAGAAAGAGAATCCCCAAGATGAGTGAGTGTAAGGGGAGGGGGGACACACAGGGGGTGACAGGGAAGAAACCCAAGGAGGGAAACCCAGACTCCAAGCAGGAAGGAAATTAAAGACTTCGGGTGGAGGCAGAAGGCCAGGCCGAAGGCCAAGGATGGGAGGAGTCTGGGCTGGGTAAGGGGTGAACTGGTCACATCCCGCTTCTTCCCCACCCCCTGATCTCAGGACTCTGCAGCCCTCACCAAAGGACAAGGTGGGGACTGGAAGACTACTTCTGCTTCTCCGCCGGCCTGCAGGCTCCACCACACAGCTGTGACCCCTAGAGCCCCACCCCTCTCTCCTGCCTAGACGGTCTGCCCATCACCTCACACTGAGACTGGATGCCCTTCTTGCCATCAGGCATTGAGCATGGCCAGTGCCCAAACTTGGCCAGAGCCACGCCTTTTTCCCAGGGCTCCCAGCTTCCTGGGGTAAGGCCCAGCATTCAGGTCCCCTCAATTTTCTTGGCTCTAAAGGCAGAAGGGAAAGGGGTTCAGGCTTGACTCTCTTCCCTGGACAAGGCTGTCAGCCAGATCCAGGCCCCTCCCGCACAGACTGACAGGGATGAGGGTATGGGAGCTCAGAGAGCCCAGCCCTCATTTACAGAAACGGAAGGCAGGCTGGTGGTGGAGGTAGGATCTGTCCCCGTGACTGACCCAGACCCTCCCTCACCCAGGATGACAGAGGTCCCGCCAGGCCCAGAGGCCCGCAGCCATGGGCGATGGGGAACAGGAGTGGCTTGGGCAGGGAGCAAGGTCCCTAAGCAAGATCCAGTGTGCCAGATGCGAGCCCCCACCCTCAGGCCACAGCAACAGCTAGAAAACTCAGCTGCACCTGGGCTGCCTTGGTGAGTCACATACGCTCAATCAGCTTTGGCCACCAGGAAAGTCAGGACTCTCCTGTCCCAGCAGAGCCTCATTCTCAGATACAGCCCCCTCGGGTGCTCCCCTGGGTGCAAGAGGAGATAAACTCAAACCTGACCCGGGGAGGGTATAGCAGGTGGGGCAGGCCGGGGGCAGGGAGGTAAAGCACCAGGGGACTGTCTGCACCTGCCTGGCTCTGACCCACAGGCACGGAGGACACTAAGGCCTGCTACACAGTGGCGTCTACTCAAGGTCACACGGAGAGGGCTTGTGACGGGAGCGGGCCGGCAGTCCCACCACAAGGACACTGGCTATCAGGAGAGGCTGCCCTGGCCTCCACCAGCTTCTGGAGAAGGGCTGCCACCACCAGGTGAGCCGCTGACACCTCCAGCGCTGTCGTCTCTGTGCCCTGCCCAGAGCGGTGCCATCCTGGCTCCCTCTGTCTTCCACTCAATGCCCACACAACACCGAGTATGGCCTTCAATACTAGGCAGGTAGCAGGGGTCATTCCATCCCGCAGGCCAATGTGGTCTGTCTTGGGCTTCACCCGTCTCTCCAGGTAGAAGCATCAAGCAGAGGCCTGGAATGCCTCCTCCAGGAAGCCTTCCTTCCCAGCTCTGCTCTCCCCCTATAGCAGCGCCTCTCTCATAGGTTGGGGGTGGTCTTCCCTGGTCTAGCTAGGGTACCCAACTTCCCCTCAACTCTGGGAATGGCCCCCCTAGAAAGAGTGGTCACCTCTACATCTACGACATCCCTGGTTCCCAGGGTGACAAGCGCTTCAAGAAAGGAGACCTTGCCGGGTCCATCTAAACCACCGTCCCCTCAGAGCTTCCCAGGCGCTGGGGTTGCTAGGCAGACATCAGCCCTACTCCCACCTGAACCCCCATCCCTCATCCACCCACTGAAGGGGCCCTCACCTGGGTGGTGCTGTCCCTCAGCGTGGGGGAGCGGCCCCGGCGCGTGGTGGTGGTGGCCATGGTGGTGGTGGTCTCCATGATGGTGGTGGCCATGTCGGCCAGCAGGGTGGTGGCCGTGGTCTCCGCGCTGAGCAGCACGGACGGCCCCTCCCCCACCAGGCGCAGGTGGCCCTCGGTCCGCACGTTGGGGTCGCTCTCGGCGGCCAGCGCCAGCACCTTGAGCCCATTGTAGTAGAGGCCGGACACCTGGCCCTGGAAGGGGCGGCCCTGATCCCGGCCCCCGATCTTGATGGCAGCCTGGCTGTTGAAGATGGTCAGCTGGCGGCCTGGGGGGTGGGGAGGGGCAGGGGTGACAGACAGAGAGGGGACAGGCAGTAGGGGGGACCAGAAAGGGAGGGGCGGTGCCCAAGGTGGGGAAAGGGGTGGAGGTGGAAACCAGCAAGTAGGGGTTGGGTGGGGATGGAGAAATGAGGAAGGGGCAGACACCAAAGGGAAAGTCCTCGTCAGCCACTAGCCCAGTCCAGGCAGCAGGGACCCTGGAGGGGAAGGAGCCCCAGGGCACACACGGGCCAGGAAAGGGGGCCCAGCTCCCCCCTCTCCCCGCCATGCTCATGCCTCTGGCCTTCCCATCCCCCCTCCTCTCTTCCTCTGGGGGCATCGCCCCCTTCTTTCCCTTCAGTTGGATCCCCATCTTCTCTCTCTGCTCCCCACCAACTTCCCACACCCGTGTCCAGCCCCAAGCCACGGAACCCTCGGAAGCAGCAGACAGAGGAGACAAAAAGGCAGAAACGGAGGAGGCGACTGCCAGGCCACGTGGTCAGTGCGTGTCAGGGCAGGGATGGAGGTGAGGCCTGGGTGGACAGTGCGTGGGAGGAGGGCCAGCATGCATGAGCCTAGGAGCAGCCACGTGGACCACACTCCGTCCTCCCAGCCACCACCAGGCCCTCAGACCTCTGACCAGGCCCCCCTCTCCCTCCTCCCCTGAGGCTCAGCCACAGCCTGGGGGTCACGCCCTGGAGAGCAGAGTCCTTCCTCCCCGCCAGGGTATGCAAGCACAGAGATGGAAAATGTTAAAGGGACCTTGCTTCGCTCGCTGACAGCCAAAAAAACCACTCCAGCTCCAACCTCGCTCCTCACTCAGCAGTTACACCTCAGAATTCCCACCTGGGTGGGCTTTGGTTGTTCTGTTTGGTTTTAGTGGATCTGGGGGTCAGTTTAACCCTCTGAGTTTGTTGCTTTGGTTTGGTTTTTAGAAAAGATATTTATTATGTTTAAGTTTAGATTTAACTTTGGTTTTGATGTTGCTTATTTTGTGGGGGAGGCGGGCAGAGGCAGTACTAGGTTGCCCCCTGCTCCCCTGGACCTTCAGCTGCTGGCGCTGGGGGTTTAAGGCCTGGCTTAGCCCTCGTTAGCCTCTGGTTAGTGCCTCGTTACAGATCTGGTTTAGAGTTAGGTGCCTATAAGCCCTGCCCTGAAACCTGGGCTGAGGACAGTCCAACTTGTGAAACCCACACTCTTGGAAACACAGGTTCCCCGGAACACCCAGACCTCTGGAGCCCCCAGCCATCTGTCTGGCCTCTGGCCAATGATTGGCCACAGATGTGTCTGCTCAGGCCCTCTGCTCAGCCTCTTCTCGTCCTCCAGCACTCCCTCTGCCCAGCACCTCCCTCAGCCTTGGAGCAGGGCCATCATCTTCCAGAGGGGGCAGCCAGAGCCCACAGAAGCTGAGAACTAGTGACTGGCAGCTAGACATGGGCCCTGGAGAGGCCTTGAGGATCAGTGTCCAGTTTACACCCGCATGTGAGAATTAGGAGAAAAACAAAGGGGAGAAGGTTCACAGTGGTCAAATGAGTTTGGAAAACAAACATTTCATAATTAAACAAGAGGTTTCTCTCTCGCAGGACTTCTCAGAGCCTTTATTAAAATGCATGTTCATACGCCTCTCCATGAGGAAGAAACGGGATTCCGATTTCTCAAGCTCATCTTACCACATCTCTCTCTCTCTTTCTTCTTTTTTTTTAACCACAAATCTCTTTATCGTGAAGCATCTCATGGGACTTATGCTTCACAGGATACATTTTGGAACTGGAAAAATGGATTCACTCAATAAATATTTATTGAGAACCTACCACATGCTAGGTGCTGACGGGTTCCCCGGTAAAGGAATCTCTCCAAGAATGCCCAGCTTTAGTTCTCCAATACTTTCCTGCTCCTCATTTCATCTCATCCTCGTGTGAGGCAGGCTGAGCAGGAATCACTGTCCCTGCTCCCCGAGGAGGGAGCTGATGCCTTGACCAAGGCCATGCCATGCTCTGGGAAATACTAGAGAACATGGCCAACCCTGCACTTTCTGGAAGAGGAACCAGAGGCCTAAAGAGAAGGTGCAACCCTGCAGGCGCAAAGCAGAACTGGGATTCCAAACCACCAGCAGGAGTTCTTCCTTCAGCTGGACCACAAGTCCCGCCCCCCAGGCCCTCTCCCTGGCCTGTCCAGCTCTCCCTACCCTTGGGGTCACAAGTTGTCCCAGCCTCAGCCCAAGCTGCTCCCTTGGCCTCTCTGATTCCGGGAGAGGGAGGTGGGTAATGGGGAGGAAGCCACATAGGTGAGCCAACTAGGCCCCTGGGGCCCCACCCACCATGAACTCCTCAAAGGGTTAAAGTTCACCCCGCTGGAGAGAGCAGCCCAGTGTGGCTGGGGGCTGTAGGTTTTAGCGATGTCTGTTACAGTCCCTTTAACTTTTTGTCCTGCTACGGATTTATCACATCTGGTTATCAGCATGTTTAGTCCCCGCTGGCCGTGTGGGGGCTGGAAGGGACATTGGGGGTTTTAGTTGGGGCCGGCCCCAGTGGACATTTAAAAGCACAGTTATCAGCTGGTTAGGTGGAGGTTTAACAGTGCTACTTCCCCCTAGAGTTTAGCCTTAGAGGTACAGAGCTCGCCCCCTCTCCAAAGGGAATGGGATGGCTTTGCCCTTGGCCCCAACTTCCCTTGGTGACAAGTGGCCTTCTCCCTCCTCCCTCACACCCAGCAGCACCTCTTAGCCAGCTGTTCTGTCTTCCTCATCAGCTCAGCGGGCACAGAAATCCTCCTGGGATGCCACCTCTCCCCCACCTCCTAGTCTCCCCCCAACCTCCACTGCGTCTGAGACCTTCTAGACCCAGGTGGGCCCCTTCCAGAGACAGTGGCCGCACAGACACTCTTCATCTTTCCAGTGGGATCTGAAGCACCCCAATCCTCCCTTTTCTCCTCAGATGAGCCCCGTGAGGTCTTCCTATCCCTCCTTGGGATCCTAGGACCACTGCCCTCTGCTTCCCAAAGCCATCTGCTGCCCAGCGTGCTGTGGTCCTCAGCTGGCCCTCGACTAAACCTCTGAGCCAACAGGGCAGCCCCCTCCCCACCTACACTTCACCCTGCCTTCCTGGAGGGGTTCGGCATCTCCTCGATGACCCTAGTCCCATCACAGGTTTAGGAAGAGACCAAGCTCTCCCACTTCTAGGAAAAGCCCCACCCCTGCCCCAACCACCCCTCTAGAAGCCACAGACCCTTGACCCCAGAGAGGAAGGGAGCACCCTGGCCAGACAATCGTCCTCTCACTAGGGGGTGGGTGATGGGGAAGGCTCGGATGGGGAAAGAGAGAGCTCTGCACCTTTAAGATAGTGTTTTTAAAGTTAATTAATTAATTAATTAATTCTGGTTAATTACCTTTGTCGAGCAGCCACTCATCAACTACTCGACCAAGCCGGTAGGGGATTCTCTGTCTAGCAATCGCCAGGCGCTCGTTATCAAAGTTTCCTTGGAAAAGTTTAGAAAGACAGTAGGTTTCTCAGGCGGCGAAGTCCAAAGGAGTTAGAAAAGTAATTATGCATTTCTCAGGATACTCAGAGTAAGCGGCCACATCCCACGGAGAGAGGGCAGGTCCACCCAAGGCGGGAGAAGAAACGCCGGTCCCTCGTCTGCCCTCCGGTCCCCCTCCCTAGGCTCCCAGGCAGAGCCAGCCCCATCCTGGGGGCAGGAGCCACCCGAAGAAAAGAGGGGACAAGGAAGAAAAGGAAAGGGGAATGGAAGAAGAGGCAGCTGGAAGGTCAAAGGTCAGAGGTTAAACAGGTTTATCTGTCTGCCCGCTTCCTTCCTCATCCCAGAGTGGGGTAGAGGGGCGGGGAGGGGCATTTAGCAGGTTTAAGTTAGGGGTGGAAGGCCTTAGCGACCCAGCTGGTTACTGCGTTTAGAGGGCGGTTTAGAAGTGGGAGGGACAGGTTAAGCGGGGGTTTATGCGGCATTTAGGGGGTGGTCCGGCACATACATTTAACAGTGAGATTTAAAAGTCTTCTCGAAGTCCCTTCGGTTCCCTTTACCTTCTGTGATCAACTCCCAGCTTCCCCTCACCTCCCATCCCACACCACACCCCACCACTGGTTTTCCAACGGCACTTCCCCTGCCAAGCCCCCACCGCGCTCACTGAAGACACTTCCAGGCTTCTCACCCTGGTCACAGTGGAGTGCGCCCGCTGGATATCCCCCAACTGCCCCGCCCAACCCTTGCATCTCGCCTCCTCTGTCACCCCGGCCCACCCCTGGGCTCCCTGAAGGTGCCCACGGCCCTCCTCCGCTTGGCGGCACCTGGCTCTCAACCCCTCTCTCTCATTCTCACTCCAAGACCCTCGGAGTCCTCTCTGCTCAGGTCCCCTCTCCGTTCCAGCCCTGGGGACCCATCCCAGCCCCAACCTAGCCTTCCTCCTCTCAATCCTGGCTGCCCATCCATACACAGCTGTTCTCTCTGCTCACAGGGAGGAAGGAGGATGTGTGTGTCTGTCTGTCTGTGTCTGTGTGTCCTGTGAGCTCTCCGCCAAGGCTGTAGGTGACCCCAAACTGTAGCTGTGGAAATGGAAGTTATTTCCTTTGGGTACCTGGCCACTCTACCCATTGAAACCCCTGACGCCATCTTCAGTAGCATGCACTCTGGGGGCGTTTTCCTCCTCATGTCTCACTGCACAACCATGCTACCTGCCCAGTGAGACCTGGGCCTGGGCCTGCCTGTGTTCACCTCCCATGAACCTCCCATGGTATGTTCACTCCGGCAGGGATGGGGCCTCCCTGGATGCTTACAAGGCAGTGAGACCTCGCCCTCCTGAAGATTCCACAGACTCTGAATCCACAGAGTCGGGTCACTTGTATTTTAGACAAAAATGGATCACCCACTCGTTGAGTCACTCAACAAACATCTCCTGAGTGTCTTCTCTATTCCTGGTACTGGAGGAATACTGGGTACTGGAGATGCAAAGACAAAGGTCCAGTCCTTGCCCAGGGGGAGCCCCCACCGAGCTGCAGCTGGCAAGTGACCAGCAGTGTCCTGTGTTCTGTCAGAGGCAGCACAGTGCTGGGGCTGGGGCTTGAAGGGGCCCAGAAGAGTCTGGAGGAGGAGAGTAGCAGCCAGATGGGAGACAAGCGGGGGAAGGGAGGGAGAGGGAGTGCTGGAGCAGAGGCAGGAGGGCAGGAGGCATCCAGGCACCTACTCCTACTGGAGAGTTGTGTCTGTGTGGTCATGTATTTGTCCGTATGTGTGTCCTGAGAGGGAGGGAAGAACGTACATCTGCCTCACTGGCGCACACAACAATTCTAACAAGACTTTAACAGCGCCTCTGCTATGCCATGCCATTCTAGCACTTAGGCCATCTCACAGAACTCTCCCAGTATGGCTATGATGCAGCTAGTATCCCCAACTTTCAGAGGTCAAAACTGAGATGCAGAGGCGCTTGATGACTTGTCCAAGGTCACCCAGCTTGTTAGTAGCAGATGCAGGATGGAAAGCCAGGTCCTGCTGACTCAGGGTCCCTGGGCTGCGTGTCTGTGTTTCCTGAGAGCCTGGGCCATGCACACTCTACTCTGCCCTGCTGGTGTCGCTCAGGGTGACACTCGCTTTCGTAGGTGATCTGCCCTCATAGGGCACCAGGCCCTCAGGTTACTCTGCTTGGCAGTCAAGGAGGCACCCCACAGTCTCTCCAACCCCAGCCAGGGATCCCAAGCAGAAGAGGGCAGGTGTGACTTTTCTAATCCTGCATCTGCCCTGCTGAGATCCAAAGGGAGGCGCTCTGGCTTGACATAAAGCTCCACGCTCCCTGAGTCCAGCCCCGTCCAGGGCGGGCTGGTGTCTTCACTGCTTCAAAGGTCACCCTGGTGTGTGTGTCTAAGAAAGAGCGAAGTCTGAGGCCCACAGCCGGGCCTGTGGGTGTCGGCGTGTCTGTGGCACTTGGAATGGGAACGTTTATGTGCCTGAGTTGCCCCACACATGCCCAGGCCTTGGTGTAAGCTGGCATCCCTCTGTTGGGCTTTTCCCCCTGTGTCTGTCTGACCACATGAATATTTGCCAGTGTCTGTGTGCCTGGGGCTGGCCTGCGTGTGTGTCAGTCTCTGTGTTTATTAGGGGGCTTTGGGATTCTGTCTTCAGGGGCTGCCTGAGAGTGTGTGGGTACAAGCCCACGTGTTGGTGAGCCATAAGCCCACACGAGCCTTTACATCCCAGAATAAGTGGGCCTGTGAGGGTTTGCACACTTGAACCTCTTGTGTCCTTCCGCCCCCTCGGCCAGCACAGGCAGCTTCTCTGGGCATCACTTTGGCCGAGGAGAGGGGCTGGGCCTGCAGGTGCTCTCTCTGTTCCTCAGTCGCCCCCTGCACGCGACTCTGCAATGTCACTCAGCCTGTGTCTCCACATCTCGCGTCTCGGTGTGTCTGCGGTTCTCCTGCAGGACCTCCACTTCCCCCCCTGTCGTCTCCCTCCCCAGGCTCTGGCCACCTCTTCTCTTGCTGGCTGCATCTGTGAGACAGCGGCTCCATATATCTCCCTGCATCACTCCGAGCGCTGACTCCGTTTCTGTTTCTGTCTCGGTGACTATTTCCATATCTCCCCACCGCTCCTCCCTTGTTTCCTCTCACTCTGAGGCTCTTTCTCTGCCTCCCTCAGATTCTCGCAGTCTCTGCCTCCTCACGTCTTTCAGGTCCTCATTCCTGTCCTTGCCCTGTGCTCCTCATATCTTGGTGGGTCCTCGGCCACCACAGCTGTCACACTGTTGAATCGGGTCTGTTTGCACCCCTGCGCTTCCCCGCCCCCATGACTGTGAGCTCCCTGCAAGCAGGAGCTGTGCCCTGCGTCCTCGGGGCTTAGCACAGGACCTAAAACCAGTAGTTGATGAAGCCTTGTTGAAGGCACTTGACCTATTTTTCGCTCTTGTTGTCACTTGTCGCTCTCTCCCTTTCACGATGTCCCTTACTCTTTGAGACGCTGGGGTTCCTTTTCTCCAGGTCTCCATGGTTACTTCTCTTTATCTAGTTCACCTAATATGAACCTTCGACTTGCTCTTTGTAAAGACCTTGGTTCTTGCCTTGGTTCTATCCTTGGGAACAGCCCTGCTTCCTTGCCAAGATCCGTTTTGCGTTACTTCTGAATCTTCTCTCTTTGGTTTCTGCATCTGCCGCCCCATTTCCACCTGTCCCTCTTTTCTCAGCTCATCCTTCCCTCAGTTACGTCAGACTCTCCTTACCTCTACGTTCCTTCGCTTCTCTCCTCCCCCACCCCAAACGGGACCCTGCTCTTGCATCCTTCCTTGCTCAGCTGTTCCAACCCCCTGCGAGCTGACCTCCCACAGTCCCACCCCTACCCTTCAAATCCCGGTTTTTCCTTTTAGCCCCGCCCCACCTTGGTCCCGCCCCTACAAGCCACACCTTTCCCGCTGCGGGAAGCCTCGCCACTTAGCCCCGCCCCTGGTGCAGGCAGCGCTCCTATTGGAGGCAGCCCTGGCTGCCCTGCCCCACCCCTCCCGCCACACCTCTGCGCCCCGCCACCTACCTGCCGGGTATCGCTCGTTGACCGGCCAGCTGTCCACCTGCAAGGTGGCGTTGCCGCCACTTCGAGTGAAGCGCACCACGTGGTATTTGCCGTCGCTCACGATGGCGTTGGGCTCGTCGATGGTAATGTCGTCCGTGCCCACGTTAAAGATCACCCCGACGGTGCCCTGGTCCTGGGGACAGGGAGGCAGAGATGAGGGGTTGGGAGGGAACGACCATTCACTCCCGCTAGAACTCCTCCTGTGACCACCACCGGTCCAGCTCTGCTGCGTTTAACAGCTTTACAACACACCTCTCCCAGCCCTGTACTGGGCCCTTTCACCTGCCCAAGGGGGTCGGCTTGCCCCCTCCCCCATATGCGAGTGAGGGAGCAACTGAGGTTCAGAGAGGTTGGAGAAGCCACTGTGGGGTGCAGAGCATGGACCTGGAGCACTTCAACTGACCACACTCGCTTCTTGCTTTTAGCTTCAGTCAAAATGTTCACAAATGTTTACGGGGCACCTACTCCATGCAAGGGCCACTGCGCCTGCAGGCCCCAGACAGGGATGATCAAGAGCAAGCCAGGGCCAGTGGGAACACCGAGGGTAGATTCCCTAAGGCACGACCAACAGGCGGGTCCACAGAAGCCAGCCTGGTGCCTCAGGAGGGTCTGGCCTCCCCTCACACACACACACCGCCAAGCTCCAGCCTCCCCTCCCCTGAATGCTCAGCACTGGGCAAGTCCCTGGGGGCTTGTCTCCAGGGCATCAGCAGGCATCAGCCCATGTGGGTCAGGCCTGAGTGTGGGGGCAGCCCCTCTACAGTCAAGGGGGCAGAGATAGGGGGTATGGACTGCGTGTTTTGGAGGGTGTTGGGTATAGAAAGAGATCCAGGAGAAAAACCATGTTGGGATCATTAAGGAAAAGTGAGATGGGGATATAAGGGTAGAGGATGCTGCAGGCAGGTGGAAAAAATGGACAGGAAGAGGAAAGACAGGGACTGAGCCTGGAGAAGGGGAGCAGAGAGTCAGTCTGAGCAACCCACCCAGCCCCAGGCCTCAGAGAGGGCCTCGTGGGAAACCCACACAGGCTGCCCAGGAGCCAGTCCAGGAAGAGTTCTGTTCATGGTGTCAGAGCCTCACTGAAGCCCTCAATGGTGCCAGGCCCTCTGTGGGTACAGTACACACGTGCTCTCTTCACCCCCACGGCAACCCTCAGGAATGTACAGCATCCATGTTCCACTGAGGAGGAAACTGAGATCCCGGGAGGGTAAACAATATCCCCCAATTCCATGGCTCATAAGAAAGGAACCCTAGGTTTGAACTCCAGTTGGCCTGACTCCAAAGCCAGTGCCCTCTCCTGCTTTGCACCCCCAGTCTGGGGAGACACCAACCCAGAGTGCTGGAGCTGGGGGTGATCTGAGAGGCTACTGAGACCAACCTTCCCTCAAGACCAAAGACCTCTAAAGAAGCCAGCACAAGGCCCTCTGGGCCCTAAACCTGAGCCCCTATTCCACTCCCCTGCGCTTCCTAGCAGTACCCCGAGTCCAGCCTCCTGAGTTCCCACACCCTCCTCCGCACGGGACAGACACAGTCAGGGGGACCCAGATCCTCCCAGAACACGCTACACTCCTGGAGTCTTCCTGACAGACTGTTCCAGTCCAGCCTGGGCATGAGGAGCCATTCAGTGGCCACCTCCTGCAACCAACAGGGTCAAGAGGCTTAAAGAGGGGCGAGGTGGCTCAGACGAGGCAGGCCTGGGGTGTGCAGGGGGAGGTGGGGAGCAGGGTGTCGCCTGTGGTCCACGTGGAGAAGGCCCTATCCCTTCCCCACTGTGGGTCCATCTCTCCCCCTCCTAGAACCTGGGAAAGCCACACAAACACACAGAGCCACACACTCAGGCAGCAGCTCTTCAAAGATGCAGCAAAGCAGGGAAATTGAGGTTGGGCTTGCCTAACAAAGAGCACGAGCAAGCTGCACCCACCCACCACCTGCAGACTGATGACATCCAGGGAGAAGGGGTGATGGTCTGCTCCTCATATGAGGGGAACGGACCTCAGTACTACTGTGAGTAATGCAACAGCGCCAGCCCCTTGGGTGCCTCTGAGGGTTTCTCCCCACGAGGCTCAGCCAGGTGGTGACGGCAGTCAAAAGCGGAAGTGGTCTGAGAGCCAGGCAGACAGAGGCCGTCCAGGGCGGCTGGAAGGCAGGACACCCCCGTTTCCTAGGAGGCAGCCAAGCTCAGAGCCGTGCACTCCGGGGGGGAGAGGCAGCTCCCAGTGCTGCTTCCGATGTGAAGTCAGTTGTCACTTCTGTTAAAGTCATTAATTCCTAATTCCCCAATTACCTCATTAGGCGGCGGCGGGAAGAACGAGGCCGCTCCTACAGCAAATAATTATGGGAGTCAAAATTAATTTGGCAAAGTGGAGCGACGCTTTATTAGAAACGTCAAATTGCTTTTCTCTTATTTTGCTGCCGCCTCCCCACTCTCTGAGAGCTGCTAATGACGCTGCGGTGGGAGCTGGTGTGTCACCAGGGAAGGAGGGGGTTTGGGGGCCGCCCCAGGGGGCTCGAGCCCGTCAAGTGCCCCACTCACCCCTCATGTGGCTCCCACACTTCCTCCAGGGCCCCCCACCCTTTCCAGGCTCCCCATCCCAGAGCCAGCCCCGCCCACCCCGCCCCACCCTCCTCGGTAACCCAGCAGAAGCCTGGTGTGTGCTTCACCACAGCACCCTGCGAAGGTGGGGGGTAACTGCTGAGAGGGGGAAAAGGAGACTCCTCCCGCTCCCTGTCCCCCTGCCCCTTCTCAGCACTGGGTGGACCCTGTCCCCTAAACCCACAGGCACAGAGACAGAAGTCGTCAATGAGGCAGACACAGACCACCTGTAGATCAACTCATCCGGGGGACACTCACGGGTGATGGGGCTATCACCAGACACGGTGCTTCCTAGGGGCTGGGCAATGTCCTAAGAGCTTTATGTGCATCATCTCGAACCTCCCCAGCAGCTCCCTGTCTTCTGCCCATGCCACTACGCAGAGGAGGACACTATAGAGGCACGGGAAATGAGGGGACCCATGAAGACAAGGCAAGGACGTGGTGGAGCGGAGACTCAAACCCAAACATCTGCTCTGAAAGGCACACAGCCTCTCACGACTATGTGATGAGAGAGCGACCGCCCTCACTCACAGCGAAGGACCCAGGAGCACAGTCACACCTGCCACGCAGGGTCAGGAGACTGAACCAGCAGCAAACACCACACGGTCAAGGATACAAATATAGAGCGCCACGCCCAATCAGAGGCCACGAGACTGTCCCCCACAGACCCCTCAAACACTCCTGGCATGATCGACACGCACCAGCCCCACGCTGTCACACTCAGTCATCGCACCATCGCACTGCCTCTCACGCGGGCGGAGACACCTGCTCACGGAGCTTCCAGCCTTCTCTGCCACACCTCCCTCTGCACCCCTTTCCTGCTCGCTTCGCTGCCTGGCCTCCCCCGCCCGGTGCCCATCAGCTGCCACTTCTCCTTCGGCTCCACTCTGCCCACAGGCCATCTCCCCTCAGGCCTCATTCCTTCACTCCTTCCAGTCAGTGTCGGGGGAGGGTATGCAGCCTGGGGAGCCTAGAAAGCTGTCCTGTAAGGAAGGGCCGGAGCCCAGAGAAGCCTCTCCCCTTGCCCTCTCGCTCCCCTGAAGCTCAGGGTCCCCCACGCAGATCCCTCCAGCACACAGAGCCTGGCCAGCCTGTTCAGCCCTCCCAGCTCAGGGTCCCGGCCAGGGTCAGTGCATGGGGTGCGGGCAGGGAAGGGAGGTGGCTGTAAGGGGCTGCACAGGTGGAAATGGAGGCAGGTCAGAGGCCCAGGGGTTAAGACAGGGGAGAGGCAGGGGAGAGGTTTAGAGCAGAAGTGGAGCAGAGCCACCTAGAGCTTGTAGGGAAGGGTGTGGGGCAGGACCAGAGATGGAGAGGAAACGGGCAGCTTCAAGACTAGAGTTAGGATGTAAACTGTGAGGAGAGGCGGCCTGGGGGAGGCAGTGGGAGGGAGCAGAGGGCAAGGAGGGGAGCTGCACAGAGAAAAGCAGAAAAGCCGGGCTGGGAGGTCAGGGCGGAGACGTGGGATTGGGCCAAGAGGTCAGGGAGGAATGTGCAGGGCTGTGGCCAGAGAGGCTGTAGCAATGGCCATGAGGCCGGGCAAGGTGGCTGCTGCAAGGGCAAAGGTTAAGGGAACGATATTCAAGGGCAGAGCAGAGGCGAGACAGGATCAAAAGGCCAGGTGAAGAAGCAAGGGTGGGCCGTCCCCCGGTGGGGAGGCCAGAGGAGCAGGACAAAGTACGGGACACGGTGGGTGGCTGAGTTGGTGTCGGAGTGAGTGGGCAGCAACCCAGGGCAGTCATGAGGTGAAGGCGTCCCCGAAGGCTGCGGGAGAATGGCCTGGAAACCTGGAGGGGGGCCCTGACTACATTCAGGAAGGTCAGAGACACAGACGGGCTCAGAGCTCGGAGCTGGGCAGCCTCAGTGCATAATTGGCGGGAGAGGGGGTCCCAGGAGCAGAACTGCCAGAAGGAAACCCCAGGGGTCAGGAAACAGAGATTCTGGGGGCTCCACAGAAGGGAAAGATTTAAGGTACTGGTTCCATGGCAGAAGGGACCGAGTGGACCTGGGGTAGGAAGGCCGGGAGGTCGGGGGTGGTGGCCCCTCTCCTTACGATGTGCAGCTGCAGGTAGTCCCCGAGGCCCGAGGCGCTGTCGACCCGCACCAGCACGGCGCTCCGCTGGTGTGTGCTGAAGCCCACGGCCAGGCGGTCCATCCTTGTGCTCGGCCGGTCATTGGGGGGCCACGTGTAGGTGATGAGCGCTCCCCCCTTCCCAAAGATGTACGTGGTTCCGGCTGCAGAGAGAAGGAAAAGGAGAGGGAGATAAGGCGTCAGGAGGGCACGGTCAGTAGGTCCTTGGGGCTGTGCCCAGCGCCCTGAGACAACCGGTTTAGGGTACAGGGCTTCAGGTGTGAGACCCACAGCTGCCACCAGGCCCTGCCGCCCTAGGGAACAGTTGGCGGGCGGGTGCCCAGCTGGGAGCCTGTGCATGCGCACAGACAGATGTAGCTGCCTCATCAAGAATTCCAGTTTTAATTACAGCAAAACAGAGAGGTAATAGAGAGACTGACACAGACAGAGAGGGCCTGGGGAGATGCTGCGAGGGGACAGAGATGATCACCAGGGGCAGGCAGGACCCAGAGGGCCCCGCTCAACCGCTCCCAGGCCCGGCCCAGGTGACAGGTGTGAGGTGTGTGCTTCTGCAGGCTGTGCTGAGCAGGCACCAAGGCAAAGGAGCCCCAGGCGATGGCGCGAGGAGAAGCAGGGGCTGTGTTCGGCTCTGACTCACAGCCCGCAGGCTGGCGCCCCTCCAGCACCTGCCCCCCACCCCCTCCCAAGCCCCTGCAAAGCCTGGTCCCAGTTTGCCTGGACTCCCTGTTTCCACTCCCAACTAGGGGGCTGCCTGGGTGCCAAAACAAGGGGTCCTGGAGCCCTGCCCAGAAAAGAAGAGACAGACAAGGGGGTGGGGGCAGGGAGAGATTGACAGCCAGAGGAGGAAGGAGGCAGAGACAGATGGACAGAGAGGGACAGAGAAGGGTGTAGGTGAGAGAAAGCAGGAGGGTGGGAGCCAGAGATGGTGAAGGGAACCCTCTCCCACCCCTCCCCCACCCCACCCTCTCTCCCCCTCTGTCTCCTCTTTGCCATCCGGCTGCCGGGGGCGGGGTGTGAGGTCCCTAACGATCTCAGCCCCAAAATAAACCCCATTAGTCCCCACGTTCCCTCCTGCGGCTGCCTGGGCTCCCTGGGGGTGGAGGGGTGGGGGCAGACTGATGGCCACGGTGGGGGGTGGGGGACCGGTCACCCAGCTGCTGGCAAGGGAGCTCTGTCTGGGAGGCCTAGAGGACCAGTGCTCTGGGGCCTTCAGAGAAGGGAAGACAACAATCTTGCATTCTTTAGAACATAAATGGAGCAGATGAGATTCATAAAATGCTTAATTAAATAATTAGCCACTAACGACTCCTCTCAAAGCACTTCTTGGGGGAGAGGGGTTCATGGGAAGACTTATCCAGAGAGAAAAGAGAGACAGATGGGCCTGAGGGGAAAAGCCTGGAGTAGACTGGGAGAAAAGTGTGGCTGTGGGGTGGGAGAGCTCTGGATGGGCTAGAAAGTCCCAGGTCAAGGAGGGTCTGGGGTATTTCCAGAGCAACCTGCTCTGCCAAAATGGCAGCCCAGTGAGTAACACTAAGGCCACCCCTCTCACACATCTTGGGGTCTCTCACCTCAGGGACTAGGAGCCCGGTTTGGGCAATATGGGATCAGAGGTCTTTATCCTAGGAAGCTCCTAGGCCTTCAAAAGGAGAGGGGACCCCTGAGTGCCTTGGAGGGAGGCACCTTCTCCAGGCCCAGGAGAAGCCAAGGAGACAAGGGAAGGCTGTGTGTGTTCTGGGTCCCAGAAAGGCAGTGAGGCCAGCGGTGTGGGGAGGGGGGAGGGGGGCAGAGGGGAGCATGGTCATCTGTGCAGGGCCAGAGGGGAAGATGACTCCCTCCCAGGGGGCAAGGCTGGGGGAAGAAACCACCAGGGTGTCAGTTAACTGAAGTCTGCCACACCACAGTTGCGGGAAATCACCCCCAGCAGACAGAGAAGCTGGGCCCTGCCCCTCCCGACTCAGGTATCCTTCCCCTCTGAGGGCCTCCCTGGTGAGATCTGAAATCTCAAGATGGGGCCCCAAGATCAGGGCGGAGAATCCGATCGGGGCATGAGCCACAGCCCCGGCCTCCGGCAGTCACTGCCTGGACAGGACAGGGCTGGGCCTGAGGGCTAGGAGCAGGGTAGGCCTCAGCCGGCAACCTTCTCTCCACTCCCAACACTGCAGCACTCTGGAAAATCGGCTGTTTCCATGGTAACCGAAATACCCAGGGTCCTCCCTTCCCCCTCTCCTCACTCACAAGCTGCACGTCCAAATTTGGGGGGTGAAGAGGGCCAGGGGAGCTGAGATGTTGACCCTCCTGCACACACCCCACTCCCTGCCTCCTGGCCTATGGGCCTCTTCACCCCCGGTTCCAGGGCCTCCCAGTCAAAAGCAGAAGGGGCTTACTGGGTCTCTTGGTCCCTCGACCAACAAAGGAAACTCCATCTACCTGGAGCCTCCCAAACCCACCAGGTCTCGGGAAAAGGAGACCCTTTCTCCTCACTTTCCCATCCCAGGAACCCAGACAGCACATCACCCTGAGCCCGGAGAGGAGGTGAGAAGCTAGCCGCCCCCCACCTCCATGCCCATAGAGCAGTGAGGCAGGAGGGATCAGAGGCCGGGCGGGTGCCCGCAGCCCCGGGCCCGGTGGCCGACGCGTCCCCAGTGACGCACCCACAGACCCCACACCCACACACAGGCCACACCGCAGCCAGCTGCACACAAAGACCCAGTGTGGGGAGGCAGACCCCGACAGGAGACAGCCGGGAAACATGGCGGTAAACGCACAAAGACTGGCAGGCGGCGAGGGCAGCGGCTGGCACCGCGAGGACCGGACGGGCGCACCCCTCCCCGCCCCCGAGGCCCACGGCGCACGGGCCGCCTGCCGCCCCCCCGCTAACCCCAGTCCCCAGCCCGCGCCCCCGCTCGGCTGGGCCTCCCCCGGGATTCACTACCCCGCGACTCTCCCACTGCCGCCAGTTTATTACGCGGGGCGGGACTGTAAAAGCCTAAAGGCGTTTATTACACGGTGGGGGATCGGATGGAGAGACACTTCTTGGGCCGAAGAGGTGAAGGATGAATGGTTTATTGGGCTGGGGCGGCAGTGATTACCCCAGGGAGGCATTTCTCTCCCCGGCTCCCCGGCTCCCGCCCTCCGGGCAGCGGGCTGGGGTTGGGGCGGACGCGGGTGGGGGGCGGGGCTCCGCCCGGTCCCTCCCCTTCCCTCCCGGCTGCGCTCCGGAGGCGCCTCCCGCCTCTCGCCCCGCCAGCCGTCCTAGGCCCCGGCCACCCGACACCCCGGGTCGCGGGGGAAGGCACACTGGAGCCCAGGACACCAAACCACAGCTAGAACCTCTGACGGGCTCCCGAAAGGGCTCCGGAGAAGAAGGGGGCGTAGGCCAAGGCCCATTATGTTGCCCTCGGGTGGTCCAGACCCACTGTTCTTGACCTCCCCAGGAAAATGCTACTGAGCTACATGACAGATAACACTGTGGGGTGGCAGGGTGGGGAACACCCCTGAAGCCCAAGGCAAGACTGCCTCTGACCAGACACAAAATGCACAGGCCTAAGTGGCCACCACCCAAAGGCCCAGGCCTGGAACCATCTGCCCACACCCAGCATGGTCCTCTCTATGCCTCCTGGACCCAGACATTCACTGGCCCAGTAAAACACTAAATGACCAAGAATCTTCTGTACAATTCCCACAAACCTGCATTCTAGAGGGGAAAAAAAACCAACCAACCATTAATAATGGTTAGCTAATCCAGACCCAAACAAAATAATCATCCCATGTGAAAAGCCACCCATGCAGTTCTACCCCTGTGGTTAAAACTACATGTGCAGACCCTCTGCAGCATCAGAAGCCATGGCAGAAACCTTCTGGTAGATCTAGAATCACGAGAGGATAAAACATCCTCCACAATCCAGCAAGGTTGCAGGCCTGAGTGCCCACAGCCCCCACACACTAGCTCTTTGTAGACAGACCCTCACTACCCCCCAGGGGGGGTTCCTCCCCAGATCCAGAGCCCTGGGCTCAGCTCTCTCTTGATCCCAGAACAATATCTCCTCAATTCTTAAGCCCATTCCTTGCCATAAAACATTCAGTCAGACATCCAAGTGAACACACCCATAACAAGAATCAAAATAAATGCCAGATCCCTTTATAAGCTGGAGTGATGAATACAGAACCCCTGGAGGCTCCTGACTCAGAAACGAACTGGGATTGACCCCTCTCTTCCTGGCCTCAGAGGGTATAGGAAATGAAGGTCAGGGGTGGTGAGGCACGTTAAGGGCTCTGAAAGCAGAATCAGGGTCAAGGATCAGAAGTGTCTCCCCCGCCCCGGGCCATTTTTAGGACCCAGGTGTTCTGGTCCTCCCCAGCCCAGACTGACTCCAGGTGCAGGCATGTCTGGCAGGTCGGTAAGGGCTATTATGTAAGAAGAGGGGTTGGGGGTGGGAAGTGAAATGGAGCAAAGAGTGAAGGGAAAGAGGGAAGGAAGCAAGGAGAAAGGCAAGAGCCCATGAGAAGGGAAGTGGAGATGCAGGTGCAGAAACAGCAGCTCCTCACCGTGGGGAAGCCCAGCAAGGAAAGGTGTCCTCTGGCCTGGATGGGTCTCCCAAGCTGGCTCTGCCTCTTGCCAAGCCTGGGTCCCAGCAGAAGCCGGCCCCTGGACCTCACCCCACAGTGGAGGTGTGCAGAGGTGGGGTTCGGCCATGGCCGCTGGCCTCTTCCTCCTCTTCTCTCTGTCCTTGGGCCCTCCTCCTTCCTCTCACTTGCCTGACCCTTCATGGCCTCCTCCACTCAGTCTTCCCATCCCCTCCCCTCACTGCCCTGCAGTGCCTTCCAGCTCCTCTGCTTCCAAGGGGCCCTCCAGTTCCTCTGCTTCCAGGGGGCCCTGGGCAGCCTGTGGCCCTCTTTGGGCTGTTTCTCTCCTCCGCACAAGGGGGTGGCTGCCTCTGAGGCCTCCCAATGCCAGCATTCCATAGGATCCCACCCCCAACACCCCCCAAGTTCTTTCCTCCATTGTCTCTCCCTTCCCTCCCCAGCTCTTTGCACCCTGACACCAGCTCCTTCACTGAACCTTCCTCTGGCACTTCAGTTCCAATCTGCCCAGCTCCCCTGGGCCAGCCCCCCTCCATCCCCTGCCTCTTTGACCTCCTCTCCTTGTCACCCCACAGAGATCTTCCCTGATGGCCTTTCTTCTCTCATCCTTTACTGCCTCTCCTCACTCAGAAAGACCATGTCCTATCTGGGTCTCTCTGGGGACTGAGCCTCGATGGACCTGGAGGGGACAATAAAGAGGATGGAGAAAGGAAAGGAGGGCCAGATTGCTCGTGGTGAGAACAGGGGAGTTAAAATCAGGAGCAGGGGTATGGGGGGCGGTGAGTGCAGGAGAAGAGCCTGGAGAGCATGGCATGGAGATGACCCCAGCTGGGACAGAGGTTAGCCAGGAACACTCTGCTGGGCAAGAAGAAGAAAGGAATGAGAAAGGATGTTGGATGAGGCTGCTCCTGGGAACTGGATGAAGAGAAAGCAGAGGCATGAAAAAGATAAAGATAATCTAAGAAAAAAAAGGAAGGGGGAGAGAAAAGAGGCGGAAAGCTTGAAAGTGGTATGGGGGAACAAAGACTGGGAAGCAAGAAAGGACAGGTGAAGAACAGTGATGAGGAGGCAGAGATGCGTGCAGAAATGGGGACCATGAGGGCACAGATGGGAAGTGAAGATACGGGCATGAAAGATGAGGAAGGGACAAAAAGGGAGTCAAGAAAATGAGAGGGGACGGATGGGCAGAAATGGAAGTGATACAGAAATTAGAGACAACAAGGTACAGAGTGCGAACTGGTGAAGGCACAAGGATGGAAGCATGGAGATGTCAGAGTGCCAGGATGGAAGGCAACAGAGGCACAGAGAGGGAAGTGACGGGAGGACAGGTATAGGAGGTGATGAGAGCACAGCAATGAGGGCTGAGATGGGGACCAAAGATGGAAGGTGATGAAGTATACAGATGGGAAGCAATGGAGGTATGGAGGTGGGAGGTGATGTACCATATGGGAGGTGAGAGAGGTATAGAAATGGAGGTGATGGTGGTACCCTGTGGGAACTGATGACAAGGTACAGAGATGGGAGGTAATGTGGAGAACAGAGAAAGAAGTGGACTAAAATGGGAGGTGATGGGATCTCTGGGACAGCAGGTAACAGGAGCTTTGAGATGAAATGTGAAAGAGAGACTGAGATGGGAAATATGGGACCTGACATGGAGATGAAATAAAATGTGAAGAGGGAGAGACCCAGGAGGCCTGGGATTGGAAGTCATGGGGACGCAGTAATGGGAAGTGTTGGGGGCACAGAGAATACGGAAGACAGAGATAGAAGGCAGCAGGTACAGAGATGGGAGGAGGGGCTTGCGGTGAATCTTAGGGGTCTAAGGCAAGAAGTGGTGAAGGGACTGGGCTGGGAGGTAAAAAAAAAAGGCAGAAACTAGAAGTGCTAGAGGTTAGAAACGAAAGGTGATGGGGTCTGAGAGGGAAGGCGAAGTCAACGCTGACAAGGAAGGTTACAGCAGGGGGGAGACACCGAGCTAAGCGGTGACAGTGTAAAGTGGGAGAGGACTGACCTGAGAGGCGATGGGCAGACTGGGGTGGGGGACAGAAATTCAAACAGTGGGGAGTGGGAGATGCGAGGGTCAGAGGTGCAGCTAGGCAGAAATGAAGAGATATGGAGAGGAAAAACCAGAGGTGAAGGGATGAGGCTGGGAAAGGATGGGACAGTGGAGCAAGCTGATTGCTTGGGAGGCGGTGGAAGGACAGGAATGGGGGAAAGACAGGACAGGGGCTGCAGGAACAGAGGTGAAATCGCCAGATACAAGGAGGTGAAAGAGGCGGTGATGGGACACATCTGAGGAGGGGTGATAGATGGGACAGAGGTGAGAGGTTGGTGGGGGACCGACAAGGAGATAACGGGCACGGAGAGGCTGGGCCAGGAAGGTGACAGTGGCCGAGGAGGAGGGAAGCCAGATGGAGGAATGATAAGGGGCAGGGATGGAGGTGGTGAAGACGAAGAGAAACGGGGAAGGGAGAGCAGGGCAGAGCGGATGAACGGCCAGATAGGGAGGGGGTGAGGGGGCCTACACAGAAGGGTGGTAACACCCCGGAGACAGGGATTCGGAGGTGAAGGGGAGGCAAGCAACGAAAGTGAATAGAGATGAGGGATAAATGGACGGGGTGAGGGGATGCTGCTGGAGAGGAGAGGGTGGGGCTGAGGTGCTGGTGGAGCCCAACATGGGAGGTGAGGGGGCGCGGGCCCGCAGAGCGGAGGGGCCGGGCCTCGGCGCGCACCGGCTGGGGTGCGGCCCGCGGGGGCCAGGGCCGCGCGCAAGGGAGGCCCCGGGGGCCGGCCGGCCGGCCGGTATCGGCACCGCCACTTACCGTGCCCGCCGCGGGTGAGGAAGGGCATGCGGTTGATGGCGATGGGCACGGTGCCGTGCTTGCTGTGGAAGTGGTGGACGTGGTGGGTGGTGCTGAGGCTGGAGGAGACCCGGGCCCCCTCGGCCGCCCCCAACAGCAGCAGCAGCAGCAGCAGCAGTAGCGGCAGCAGAGGTGGCGGCGGCGGCGGCGGCAGGGGCCCGGCCAGGGAGGGGGGGCGGCGCGGGCACCCCCCCAGCCCGCTCCCCCCGGGGGGCATTTCGGCCCGGGGGCGGCACCCTCACAGCCCCATGGCTGGGGGCGGGGACGCGGGACCGAGTAGCCCCGCGAAGCCCCCCTCCGGCTCCGAGCCCCGGGAGGGGGGTAGGGGGTTGAAATGAAGGAAAATCAGAGCCCAAGCCTCGGTCCGGAGCCAATGAAATCAAGTGGATACCGCCGGGGAATCCGGGGTCCGCGGAGCGGCAACGCCAAGGTCCAGGACGCCTGGGTCCATCGCGAGGAGCTAAGGGTCCCCCCGCATCCCGGCGGGGTTGGAGCGGCACAGAGGGCCGTCAGAAACCCGGGGGAGCGCCCGGGGGAGGGGGCATGGTGCCGGGTGGAGAGATAGGGGAGGAGCGGGGGCCAAGCAGGGAGGGGAGAGCGGGGAAATCCTGCGGAAAAACCGAGCCGGGGAGGGGGGACTGGAGGAGAGAAGCAGGAGACCGATGGAGACTAGGGCCCGCCGCGCCGCGGCTGCCGCTGCCGCTGCCGCCCGACGGAGGCCGGCGGGGAAGGAGGGAGCGGCCGTGGAGCGGGGGGGGGGGGGGGGGGGGGGCGGGAGAAGGGGGAAGGAAAGCAAATCCGGGTGAGGGGGGAATGAGGGGAGAGGAGGGGAGAGGAGAGGAGGGGAGCGGGGCTGAGCGGAGGGAAGGCGCGAGCCTGCGAGATTCCAGCGGAGAGATGGAGGCAGCGGAGTGTTGCTGCAGAGGCTGAGAGGGCTGGAACGGAGAGGGAGGGAGAGAGGAGGGGTGGAGAGGGGAGGGGAGGGGGAGCGCGGGCGGAGGAGGGGGCAGGGCGGAGGGACCCGAGCGGCTCCCGATCTGCGGGCGGCGCTGGGCAGCTCCGCCGCGCGGCACCTGGCTAGCCGGCTCAGCGCTCGCCTCTCCTCTGCGCGCGCCCCACCCCTCCCCCACGCCCGGGTGCGCGCACCCCTTCCGCCCCCTCCGGAGAAGGGGCCCTGCTGAATAATTGAACAGAACTGAGGCTAGCCGGAGAGGCCGCTCTCTTCCACCTCCTCCCACCACCCCCCACCCCGGGCCCGGACGAGCCCCAATAGTGCTCGAGGGCCCAGTGCGCAGAGATGTGGCTACCACCACCTCTGCACGCACCCCTCGGAACACACGTGCACGCTAGGATGTGGACGGGCTCGGGTATGGAGACACCCACGTGCCCATACAGGCACCAGTGCGCGCGCACGCACACAGGCTCAGACACAGACATTGCATACATGTGCTCCCAGACACCCGGCACACGAACTCACACCCAACCGAGTGTGTACACATGCTCACACACATACGTGTTTGGTCACAGGCAATGAATGAACAGCCAGCATACACACGGACACCCCCACCTCCAGGTCACCCTCCAAGAACAGGGTCACCCATATGCAAACAATGCACCCGGAGCCTCAGAGGTGCTCAGAGTTAAGACACCACACACACAGTCCCTCCACACCTCCTCAGACGGGTGCTTCCCCCACCCGCGGCAACCCTCCTGGACACCTCCAATCCTTCCAGTCCACTTCCTCTGCCCCTCCCCCCATATGCCAACCTCCCCGTCTTGGGTGGGGAGGGGGCGATTCCAGGATAACTATCCACTGAGTGTTCCACTTGGGACAAAACCCTTTCTGAGCCACTTATGTCCTGCTGAGGAAGCCATTCTCCTTCTAGGGGGCCTCTCCACTGAGACCTGCCCCTCAGACTTGGCGGCACTTCTGGGAAGTAAGAGCAAGGAGGCTTTCATCCCTTCATCTGGATGCCACCTCTGCACTGACATCAACCTGAGTTCTGCTTGGACGGGGTCTTGCTGGGGGTGGCGGTAGGGGTGTGGGGAGGCCGAATGTAGATGAGGAAGAGAGGGAGGGAGGGAATGATGAACCTGGAAGGAGACAGACAAGGAGAGGCGAAGAAAGGGCAAAAGGGGAGAGGGGCAGGGCAGGGGCTGGCTTCTGCTTATTATCCAGCATTCCGTTTTGGAGCAAAACCTGTCACCAGGAGCCCTGAAAGAGCTTCACCCAGCTCCTGGATGCATTCAGGACCCGAGACAGCTCCTCTGCCCCAGCTGCCACCTTCCCCAACTTATTAGATGCCAATGCCCCATTTGGTCCCCAGCCTTTCAGAGGGAAGAAAGGAGTCCTCAGAGGCACCCAGAAAGAAGTGTCCAGGTGGTGTGTGGCCCCATGAGGGAGGAGAGTTTGCAAGCTAGGGAGCACGGCTTCCTGCCCTCTCTTCCTGTGCCCGCTCTTGGCCCTGGCTCTGGGATAGAGACTGACAGAGCTCTGAGCAGGCAGAAAATGTATGGTCCCGGAGGGAGGGAGGGAGGAGCCGGTGGCGAGAGGAGAGGAAGGGAAACCGCCTAGAGGCCAATCAATACTAGTGAGTGGGAAGTGGAGAGAGCCGGAGGGGGTGACACTGGCGAGCGAGGTGGGGATAGAGAGGGTAAAAAAGAAGGGAGAGACAGAGGTGTGCGGGAGATCAATAGAGGCTGCGGAGACCAGCAGAGCGGCTAGGGAGATGAGAAACAGACAAGGGCAGAGATGGGGAAGAACCCATTGCCTGGGAGAGCCCGCGGACAGGCTTCGGGAGGTGGAGCTGGAGCTGCCCAGGGAAGCGCTGTCCAGACCTCAGCCCTGGGGCTTCAGGCCCTGCCAGGAAGCAGGCCTCCGTCCAGCTTCCTTCCTCTCTCATTTCATATTCTCTTTTTTATTTTCTCTCCGTTTTCCTTTCTCTCATCCTGACAATGACTTCTCTCCCTCTGATCTCCTACCTTCCCAGGGCAGACTCCTGAGCCTCACAATGGTGCCTTCACCCCCAGGAGGAATCCCCATGTCCCAGATGGAGAAACTGAGGCCACACGTAGGGAAAGACTGTCCTGAAGGTTGACTCCTCCTCATCCCAGTCTTTTCATCACCAGACAGCTCCACACCCCAGGCCCAACCCTCTGAGGATGCCTGGGCCATCCCCACCCCCTCCATCTCTTCAGGCACAAGGGCCCTCGATACCCAGGGTGCCTCCAGGGCTATCACACTTGGGGTGAAGTAGACAGGCATCTGGGCCAGGTTCCTACTTGACCTTGTGTATCAGTGGAGCCCCCAGAAGACCCGTCATAGAGACAGCACGAGCATCAAACAGCCAAGCCTGGAGAATCAGGAGGAGGCACAACTTCAAGAGAAAAGGGGTTGAGATCTCAAAGGCACCCCCAGGGCCAGTGTTCAGAGGCTCCCAGATTGCACCCACCTTGTCTTTACCTCCAAGGCTCTGCTCGGGCTCTGCCACCATTCACACAGACCAGTGCTCGGGGACAGTCACACTTCCCAAGAGGCCCCTGTTCCCCAGCCCCAACTCTCCCTGCCTCCCACCTGCCTGGAACCCAGGGAAGTCGTTCCACTCTCTCTTCCCACCCCTGCTGAAAGATGGCTTGACTCCCTAAACTCACATCCATCTCTCCACTCCCTCCCAAAAGGCTCCATCACGTGGGAGTGCAGTAGTGAAGATGGGCAGCGCTCTTCTCCATCCTGACCCCCTGCGGCCATGGCAAGAAATGCCCACCATCTGTGGCACCGCCTCCACCTCCACCACCCCGGGACTAAACCTTAAGAACACCCAGGTTCCAGCCGCACCCCGCCCCCAGCGCCCTGTGATTAAGGGCATGGATGTGCCTGTTACTGAGGCCTCAGTGTCCTTAGCAACTAAATCAGACAGCTGGTCTCCATCTTACGGTCTTCTCTGAGGACAAATTAAAAGGACTTTGTAAGCCGTGAAACACGAAACAGTCAGTAGGGATAGTTACTATTAAACAGCAAAGTTACCACCATCCCCAGATCGCCTGCGCAAAGCGGGAATGAGCTGGAGAGAAAGAGGCCCAGCCCCAGCCCGTCCTTATTCCCCGATAGGCAGGACTGGAGCGGCCCTGAGCTGGCCGGCGTCTGCGGGCTTTGGCAGGTACAGAGAGTGGTAGGACCGGACAGGATGTGGAGGTACCCAGGGACGGGCCCGCCTCAGAACAGCAGAACACTCATGGAGATGAAGGGAACGCTCATGGAGATGGAGGGGGCATTCTTACAAAGAAGGAAAAATCAAGAGCCCAATCCTAGAAACCAGTCGGTTATGCTTCCCTTAAGAAACTCAGGACTCTGCCCGATGACTAAGGCTCCACAGTGTGGCATGGAGGCAAAGGCACTGACCCCTGTTCTCAGCCCAGATCTGCTATTCACTCTGGAAATCCACCAACTCCTCCAGGCCTCAGGGTCCATGTTTGCAAAGTGAAGTGCGTGTGTCTTTTTTCAGGCAGCTGGCGTGTCGTGTCCCTGATCTCTCAGCCCAGCTACCCCCAAGGAAGACCATTCAGGTGACACCTAAAGAGGCCACAGGCTGCCCAGCCTCCCCTCAAGCAGGAGGTTGTCTCTCCCTCATGCCTGCCCCACTGCCCTCTCTCAGCCAAGTACTAACCAGCTGCCGGCCACCGACCATGTGGGACTGGAAACTGCTGCTGAAGCCCTCTCTGGGAAGGGGCCTCAAACAATATGCAAGTTGGCAGCAGATGCCCAGCCAGGGAGGAGAAGAACTAGGTGAGGACACGAGGGAGTGTCCTTGTGGATCCAAGGGACACCCTGCAGCTGGGTGGAACTACACCATGGCTGGCCTCCAGGGAAGCCAGCTGTCCGGAGACCTGGCCTCCTGGGAGTCTCCTGAGCCTGTCTTCTGGGGGTGTAGTCCTATTCTGGCCAGGAAATAATGGGTTTCCACTGCACACTTCAAAGACACCAGGGGCAAGGGGGTACAGGTCAGCAACCGCCCCACCAGTCCTGTGCGACAGAGGTACGACACTTGAGACCATGGCCAGCGTCAGGACAGTGACAGAGGCTGACACATCTTTGGGGAGGGGTGAGGGGAGCAGTGTCCCACCAGCTCAGAAGGAAGAGGAGAGGCTGTCTAGCAACCATCACCCCCGACACACAGGTGTCAGGAGTCCTGCAAAGGCCCGAGAAGGGATTCCAGGAGGCAACAGCAGCCAGTAGCTCCCCTCCATCTCGCTCATGACAAGAAGGGACGGGAAGGAAGCAAGCAGCATGGCTCTGAGAGACCCTCCCTCCTCCCGGGGCCTCCCCCCAACACCTCCAGCCCTCCCAGTCCTGCACTCACGGTCATTGCAGATGGGGCCTCCGTAGGAGGTCATGGTGCAGTCGCAGGTAAAGCCGTCCCACTGCTGCAAGCAGACGCCCTGGTTGGCACAAGACTCTTCGGTGCAGGTGGTGCTGGGGCCTGGAAGAGGCAGGAAGAGGGAACACCCCCCCGCTCAGCCAAGCCCCCTCCCGCCCCAGGAGTTACGGAAGCTTTGGGACCAGGCCAGAAGCCCTCCCTCAGTTCTGCCGAGCAGGAAGGGCCAAGAATTCATGGGGGTGGGAGTGGGGGAGTTCAATGACAGCTGGTCTTGGCGGGAGGCAGCAGGGAGGACAAGTGACCTGACTCTCCCCACACCCTGTCCCAGCGCAGTGGCAGCAGGCTCCATCGAGGCCACTCGGCCCCCCAGTCTGCCGGCGCCCCACAGGGTCACACCTAACTCCTGCACCCACACTCACCATCACAGCCCCTCTCCACCTGCCCGATGCGGTGCAGGGCGTCGGCGATGAGGTCAGGGAGGCGCCCATTGAGGTCCACCGAGGCCAGGCAGCCCTGAAAGCCATCCCGAGAGGCCACCAGCTTGGGCAGGTTGTTGAACATGTTCTTGCTCAGACCGCCAATGTACAGCTCCCCTGTAAAGGGAGTGGGGTCAGAGCTCGGATCCCGGTCCCCAGATCCCCAGGTCCCTCCCAGGACATCAGCCTCCAGTGTCGGGTCCCGCAGCCCCACATGGTCTCATCCGGACTCCAGCTTCCTCTCTGAGGGGCAGATGCCCACCCCCACCCTTCCTTCTTCCTTCTCCACTTCTCCATCTGTCTGCTCCCCTCCCAGAAACGCCCAGATGCCCGGGGAGGGGAGAGGGAAGCAGCTGGAGGAACCTGCTCCGTGCTCTCTCCCACACATCTGATGCCAGTTCCGGCCCGTAATCAGGGCCTTTCATAGCTGTGCATCCTGGTCCCTTCCACCCTCGCTCCCTCCCTTCCAAAGTCTCCCATCCCCAGGATTCCTCCAGGCCTCTGCCAGGCTCTCCCAACTCTGGGTTTTCTGCTGGGGGTTCTAAGCCCGGCACCTTCCAACAGCTAGGGCTTAGACTGGGGATTCTGGGTGACACTGGCAAGAAGTCCTCCTCAGGGACACTGGTCCTCCACATCACTGCCTGGCCACAAGGACCTCAACTCCCTGGAAGTCCTGGCCGGCCCATGGCAGAGCTCCAGCAAAACATGATGGGTCAACCCTGCTGCCCCTGCTGGGAACTCAGTGCAAACCAAGACCAGCCCAGACCACCCCTGGGTTTGCTGCCACTGCAAATTACTTGAGACACATCGCCCCCTTCTGGCAGCAGGGAGAACTGGCAGCACTATGCCATCGGTTCTAGGGGCTTCCTCCATGGCTCAGAAGTAAAGAATCTGCCTGCCACACAGGAGACCCACAAGATGCAGGTTCGATCCCTGGATGGGGAAGATCCCCTGGAGGAGGAAATGGCAACCCACTCCAGTATTCTTGTCTGAAAAACCCCATGGACAGAGGAGCCTGGAGGGCTACAGTCCAAAGGGTCGCCAAGAGTTGTACCCAACTGAATGTCTGAGCACCGGCGCAGGATCTGACCAAGCTTCTGGTTCCAACTCCATGGCCCACTCACTCTGTGACCTCAGGCAAATCACATAGCTTCTTGGAGCTTCCATTGCTGCCTCAAGAGGAGGGTGGATTCCAGAGTCTCTAGGAACCCTCCCCACGCTGGGACAGTCTGAGTCACAGTGACACCAGGGATCCCTAAGGGACTGGGGGCTGCTCTGGGCGTGAGAGTGGCTCACATTGCCCCAGTGGGCTCTGGAGAAGCCACAGGCCTCGTCCTCATTCCTGTTGTTTCAAGTCCCTGGATCTCTATGCTCATCCCCCTCTTCTCTCGTCTCTGATGCACCACTGTTCTAGGGGCAGGCAGTGATGGCCCCACTAACTGCTAAAGAAGCCCCGGGGAATGGGGGACCTTCGTATGATGCTGACCCCACCAGGGAGGCCTGGGTCCAAACCAGTGCCCAGACTAGTCCCGCCAGTGCCCAAGGAATACGACCAGGGCAGCACGTGGGGACCTGGAGACTGTTCCTCCTTCCTCCCCTCATCACAGCCCCCTCCCAGCCCAGCAGGGACACTGCTCTCTCTCCGGCCCCCAGCATGGCAGACTTCTCAACCCTGGAGGGCCAAGAGGTCTTCAGAAGGCCCGGCTGCCTTCTCCTAGCTCTAGGGTGAGGCCACCAAACTCCCTGTGAGACACATCCTGCAGGCAGGCTTTCAGTGTTGAGAGGGCAGCCTCGCAGGAGAGCTGAGCAGAACTTTGACAGGAAGATGTCAGGCTAGACACACTGGAAAATGGGAAAGAGCGAGGGAAACTGTGGGCAGGGGCAGGACAGAATCACGCAAGAGAAAGAGCATCCCAGGCCGGGGGTGATGTTGCTGGGGCCAAGGGGGTATCTGGGCTAGGGCCAGGCCTCCTCCAGAGGCCCCAGGCCCCACCTTTGAGATCGAGGTTTCGGGCGCCATTGGAGTGCTGCGTGACAGTGCGGGAGTCAATCTTGAGCGTGTGCACGTTGCCCGGGTCCCTGGACACCACCACGTTGTGCCACTGGTTGTCATTGACTGGTTTGTCTGAGTTCCCCTTCATCAAGGACGGGCCATTCCCCAGGTCAAACACGTAGTGGATGTACCTGCCCCACAGTAGGGAGGAGACACTGGGTCAAGGTGGGGGCTGGGAAGGCGGGGTAAGGAGGAGCTACAGCTGCGGGGTGGGGGTTGGGCTGGAAGCTGCAGGAAGAAGGGGCAGAGAGGGAGACCTCATAGTGGAAGGACCCAAACCAACAACACGGGGACTCAGTTGTGAGGTCCCATTGTGGGGGATGTGGGGAGAGAGGCCACAGAGGACCTGGATCCTGGGACAGGCTCCGAAGAGAAGCTCATGGAGGGATAGCTTTGTGGAGGCAGTAGGGTCCTCTGGGCAGGGACAAAGCTGCTCTAGGGTGGGGGCCTCTTAGGCCAGAGAGGTCACGGGAACCCAGCCCTGCCTTCTGTCTGTAGTAGGGCTGGATGGCCTGAGCCAGGACAGTGAATGGAGCACAGATATGACTGAGAAACCCGTGGCAAGGAAGTAATTGGGGGGTGACTAGGGTGGAAGAGAGGGTGCCGCTTCTCCGTCTTGGCTGGTAGCGGGGGGACCTGTGGTCTGTGGGGACTGGACATCTTAGCCAGTGGCTGAGGGAGCTGCCTCTTGGTCATGGCGGGGACAGGGGCGACCACGTCCTTGACAGCGGTGCAGAGCCCAGCACCTCACCCCTTGACCAGCTCGATGACAATGAAGTCGTTGCCATTGCCTGAGTTGAACAGGAGGAGCCCGTCGGGGGCTGTGGTCTTGAACTGGAAGAAGAGGTGCATGGAGGCATAAGCTTGGAGTGTGGCGAGCGCCAGGTAGCTGCTGCGACTCTTGAAGGTGACAGGATCGGCCACAATGGCACGCAGGCCAAAGCGAGCATTGAGCTCACAGTAGGTGATGTCCCCGTCCTTGCACTGGTCCATGTAGGGCTGGCCGTTAAACACCAGCCCACTCAGGTGCCCGATGAAGTTGGAGGGCACCACGGAGATGAAGCGCCGCTCCGTCATGATGCCCGTCTCAATGTTGTGGAACTCCAGCCGCGTGTGGGCCCCTGCCATCTGTCCTGCTCAGCACAGGAGACAGAGATGGGGACATGGCTTTGGGGCCCAGACTGTAGGATCATTTCTGGGGCTGGGTCTTGGGTCCCCAGGAGCCTCCCCTCCACTCAAGGGCCACATGGGAAGGATATCAGCAAAGCCCCTACAGGCGCTGGCAGCACACCCAGCTCCTGGGTCTGGGGGACCTGTGGGACTCTTTGGGCCAACAGGCTTGCAGGGCAATGCTGCCTTTGGGGAGCTGAAATGGCCCCTGGGGTCCAGGAGCCCATGACATGCCACCCCTAAGGGAGAAATGGCACCCAGGCAGGGGTCACCAAGAACAGGGCTGCAGACTACCTACCCTCCACGGTCACGTTGTCCACCGACAGCTGCAGGCTCTTGCCCCGTCGCACCACCCTCACTGTGTGCCACTCATTGTCATTGAGCTTGTGCCCCGCAAAGAGCGTCTCAGGGCCTTTACCTGCGGCACCAAGGGGGGAGTCAGCTCAGCACATCCTCCTGCCCTCATGTGGCTGCTTCAAGTGCCACCCCGGGCACACAGCCTCACCTCTGCACACACCCACGCACACAGGTACACCACACACACATGTGCACACACACAGAGCCTCCACACACACCCAGTCATAAACACAGACGCACTCGGTATCGTAACCCTAACTCCCCAGGGTGGCATTGGAAAAGAACACGGAGTGAGTGAATAGTGCGGTGCCTTCGGAGTTGTGCCCTAAGGCCCTGCACCTGGAGACTCACACCTACGACCAGCATACTCAGCCCACCTCTCCTCAGGACCTTCCGTGTCAGTGTGTGTAGCCCGCAGCTGAATTCCCAGCCTATACACATAGGCCTCAAACTTTCAAGAGCCCTACCACGCACCCAAATGTGAAGTGCACCTACCGCCTCACGGCTGTCCATGAGCACTCCACACACAAACACACACACAGCTCCCCCATCTAGAGCAGCGGTCCTCAACATTTGGGCACCAGGGACCAGCTTCTTGGAAGACAATTTCTCCCTGGACCAGGACGGGTGGAGGATGAGATGGGGATGATTCAAGTGCATTACATTAATTGGGCACTTTATTTCTAATCTAGTGCCACCATGGATCTGACAGGAGGCACCGGTCCGTGGCACAGAGGTTGGGGATCCCTGATCTAGAGGGACCCAGTGTGACTTTTCTGCACACGCCTAGTTAATTCCACACACCCGGACATACACATCACGTACACAGCACGGCCAGCATGGCCAGAAAGCGGAATGTCTTTTTTTGGAATTACGGCCATTTATTCAAGACCTGGATGAACCGCTCCCAAGACTAAAAACGTTTAGCTTTAGAACGGTGCTGCAGGCCATTTGCGGCACCCCTCAAGATTCGTCCTGGGCCCCCCACCCCAGTGCTCTCACCAGCAGGGCAGGGCTCACCACGCATGCGCACATCTGTCCAACTACACACAGAGCCGAGCTAAGTACACTCTTTCTGCCTGTGGCTGCCGCGTCCTTGGGCTCTTAAGTGACCTCAGGGCACACCAGGCAGAAACACACTCAGAGACGAGGGTTGAATCCAGCCACACTGGGAGCTCAGAAATGTCCCCACCCGCTCTCACCCCTTTTGAGAGCCTCCGAGAGCGCCCCCGTTTGGCAGAATCTCACCCCCAAACAGGGGCCGTGAAGGGCTGAACTTCCGGGCTCACCGCCCACTCACCGGCAGCCCTAATCTTCTCTCCCGCGTGCCTCGACCTCCCCCTTGTGGCCACCTCGAGATACAGCGGGATAGCCCAGCCCCTCTTCGTCTCCTTCCTGCCCTCCTGCTGTAGGCGCCATCCCAAGCCCCTACCCTCCAGAGCGTTTGAGACTTGAAGTTTCTGGCCCTTCCTATCCTAGTCTCAGTGAGCATGCTGACCCCAGACCTCCACCGACTCCCCCCTCTTCAGCTTCGTTTGGTTCGTTCTGCCCTCCACAAGCACACCCCTCCACACACACCCACTGCCCAAGCTCCGCACAAGCCTGCGATGACGCCGTCTCCTCCCCTGCCCCCGCACCCCTCCCCAACCCCAATGTCCAGAATCCCAGGCCCCCAGGGGCTCTGCAGAAGAAGAGGGAAGCCACTTACTGGGTGCGCAGCCGACGCGCAGGCAGTCTGGGGGGGCCATGGGGCGGGCAGAGGGGGAGGGGAGACAAAAAGGCAGAACAAGTTTTTTTTTTTTACATCCTTCACAGGGAGGGGTATCTGCAGGCAGGGGTTCCCCCCAGGGCCACTTTCCGGGGACCACGCGTGCTCAGGTGCCTTCTCCCCTTCTTCAGTCGGCCCCCTCCCCCTCTTTCCCCCAAACTGGGAGGCAGGGCAACCGGTGATGGGAAGAAGGCTGACATCTCCCTTCTTGGAGAAGCCCGGGCCTCTCACATCTGAGGGAGATGGGCACCTTGGGAATCCCAGTCGTACAGGGGATCACTGGGGGGCTGAGGGCTTGACCAACCCCACATCTCCCCATCTCTGAGAGGGAGACAGGCGAGGAGGGCCAGAGCCCCTGCTCCCCCAGCTCTGGGACAACTCCCCGCTCAGAGCCCAGGCTGTCACACATCATCCCCGTGTCCCCTGGGCTCTGAGCTAAATGGAGGGGTCTGCCCCAGGGCCCCCTTCCCGCGGCCATACACCTCCCAAAGCCCCAGGGGGCTAGCACCACCCCTACAGGAACCTTCTTGCTACCCTTCCTAATCTGGAGGGTACCAGGCTGTCCCTGGGAACCAGGGTGCTCTTCACCCTGAACAGGAACTAGCATTATTCCCTTTTCCTAGGCAAGGGCCAGAGGTTCACACATGAGGACACTGAGGCCCCATGTGACTTCGGAGGTCTTCAGGGACAAGCAGGCGCCCTCGGCGAAGCCTCCTGCCCCTCCCAAGCCCCAGCACTGTTGTCCTCCAAGTCCAGGCTCAGAGAGCCCTGGGTACTCAGAAAGCACACTTGTCTACGCGGACCTGCAGCTGGAGCCCTGGGGCCTCTGGCCACGCCTCTGGTGGGACACATTACCCACAAGACATGAGTCCACCAGCCTCACGAGAACACAGAGCACTAGAGTCCTGTGACGGGGTCTTTGGACGTCTGTCCTGCTCCATCAGACCCAGACAGTAGAGGGCAGGAGGCGGCAGAAATGCTGGGTCCTAATCCCGTCAAGTGACTGTGGACAATTCTCTTCTCTCCCAGCCCCAGCTTCCCTCCCTGTGAGCTGAGGGGCTTGAACAAACAACCCTGACCTGGAAACAAGAACCAAGTGTCCAATGGGCCAGCTCTACCTCTCAGGGAGGGGCACTTTCCAGGCCCCTCTTAGCAGCAGTGTATCCTGCCATCCTCTGTCTCCTCTTGGAATGGGCTCTGCCCACAACCCCAAGGCCCAGGAGGCAAAGTGGGGTGGGGTCATCTGGCATCCCCCTAAGCCCCTGAAGGTTCCTGCAGTGGAGGTAGATTCCCCTGTGGCTCTGGGGGCATGGGCTCCGCGGGCAGTACGGCTGAGCCCCACACGCGTCGTCAACCACAGCAGAAGAGTGGGGGGAGCAGCCGGGACCTGAAGCCACAGCCTGGCACCAAGGGAGGGGCAGAAGGAGGTCAAGGGGCAGATCTGGGGCAAGTCACAGGGAGAGGAAGGAGGTGGAGAGGGTACAGAGAGAAAAGAGGAAGAAAGGGGGAGCTGGACGGAGGGGGTTGGGGAGGATGTCGGGGTGAGGGCAGGGTGCCAGGCCTGGACTCAGGTCACGGGGGCTCTCTCAGGGCCAGCAGAGTCTTCACCAATGAAGGGTCCAAAAAAGAAAAAAGGGAGCTGGAAGGGCAGGCCGATCCCCTTTTGGAGAAAAGACCTAGGGAGGAGCATAGTTCTGCCCCTCCCAAGCATGGAGGCTCCAGGAAGGGGGTTCCGTCTGTCCAGAGAAGAGGTGTTAGCTCCAGGCCCACCCTTGAAGTGACCCCACCCCAAGGAGCACCCCTCCAGTGGGACTGGAGGGGAGCAAACTCCCCTTGAAGATGAGCACCCAGGAGGCAGCCAGCACTGTCCAGAGGAAAGCCAGCAACTACGGGTAAGTGGGAGAGACTGCCCTCTGGTGGCCGCACCTCCCAGAGCACAGCTCAGGGAGATTTAACTGCTACCCTGATAACTAGAAACCTGCGCCTCAAGTTCAGCAAACGGGCAGAAGTGATTGGTGTGCACAGACCCACCAAGGCCCTGGCTGGGCCTAGAGACCAGGATGATGGTATGAATGTGTGATAAGACAGGTGGAAAAAAGTCATCTGTATGGAAAGGAACTCCGGAAAAGAAGCCAGGCTCCGCTTTCTGCATCCCACCTGCTCCCCCATCCACACCCTGCAAATTGGAGGTGGGGGAGAGGGGACCGGAGCTCCTTGCAAAGAGCCTCAGGAGCCCATTGGCTGGAATCTTGGAGGCGACACTGCAGAGTGGCAGCGTGCACTGGGCACAGCCCTCGTTCAGAGTCGTCTGCCCAGCAGCTCAGCCTCAAAAGAGCTCAAGAGCCTCTTAAAAGAGCCCCGTGGAAACAAGGTACCACCCTGTGGGAACAAGGCACCGCCCCATGGTCTCAGAGATTAAAGGGCTTTGGAATGTAACGTGCATTAAGCCTGGCTTACAACATGAGCAAGAGTCAGACTTGCTGTGTACAGCTGGAGACAGCAGAACTAAGTTCACAAGTGGGGATTTCAGAAGAGGAGGCTGCTACCAGGGAAGAACGACCCAGTGATGAGAGTGGCCATCTCAGAGGTGGGGTGCTCTTGACACAGAAGTCATCTGAACAGAGGTGGAGAGCCTCCCGTCGGCAGGGCGAGGCATGGCAGATACACACATGCGGGCCGGCTGAAGGAGGTGACTTCTAAGGGCCCCTCCAGCTTGGAGATTCTTCAGTTACAATTCACCCTTCGTGTCAGCCTCACTGGCAACTGCGACAGCCGACAGGCACATAGCAGGGAAAGGCAACCCCAGGTGGGTGACAAGAGGCAGGCCATGCTGGGTGCTGGCCTCAGAGGCCATGCCCAAGGTAGAGGGAACCCAGGAACCCAGATCACACTGGAACAGGGTGACGAATCAGGGCCTCCGGGAACAGAGACCAACCACCCTGTTCAGGGCCCGTAGACAGCAGAGCTCCAGGAACTGGCTCAGGGTCGGCAGACACAGTGGAAGCCAGGGCAGGAGGCGTGATCCGCTCCTGGGGCTCCCTGCCTGGACAGGGGCAGCAGCCCCAGGCCCTCCTGGCCCTCTCCGGCCCAGCAAACACCCAGGCACCTGAGACTGGCTCTGAACGCCTCCTCCCACCACGTGGTCACCAGCTCCACTCTCTTCGGGACCAAGTCTGCGTTAATCCAGTGAGCACTGACGAGCTGCCTGCAGGAGCCTGGCTTCCCTGCCGAAGAGATGAGACCACGAGGCCGCAGACCAAGCCTGCCAGGCCCTCAGGGTAGCAAGCAGACCGGGGATCAGGATGGGGATCGTGAGGTGGGGCCAGACGGGGTCAAGGGATGTGGAGGCGAGTCCCAGGCCTGGCTTTAAGCTTCGGTCCCTGTCCCAGTATGACTTCCCTTCCCTTGGCTGAGTCAGTCTCTATGTGTGCCGTGCATCATATAATGTTGTCACTTCCACGCTTCTACTTAAGCCTCAAAACAACCACAGAAAGGAGGCAGAGTGAGGATTCTTATCCCCATTTTACAGACAAAGAAACAGAGGCTTAGAAAGGGGGATATGACTTACCCAGCAGTCTAGGAGACCAGGACTAGAACCCAGATCTTCTGGTCCCCAGCCCAGTATTCTTCCCATCATAGCTGGAGGCTTGGTGGCAGGGTGTGGACCACCTGTGTGTCTGTGTGGTTCACACAACAGCCACACACCTCCCTGTATGCACATCACTTGGTATTTGTGGACAGATGTGACTGTACCAAGCATTTGGTCACAGCTTGTCATGAGCCGCTAGAGACAGCATCTCTGTGGATGGAGGTGGATGCAGCAGGGAGTAAGAGGTGGGTGGGAGCATTGTCCTGCTGGCCACCTTGTCCCTTAACTTCTAAGAACATATGTGGCACAGAAAGAAAAGCATGTCCATGAGAAGGAGCGAGGGCCTGAGGGTGAAATGTCCCCAGGGCCCACCAGAGTCCATTTCCCTGGCCAAGGCTGCTGCCTCCTGTCTCATCTCAAGGGACCCATGGTTCTTCGCAGGGAAACTAAGACAGTCCAGGTGGAGGAAGAAGCATCTGCCTTCCCTGCAAATGGAAGCCCCAGATGTCCCCTGCAGTGTCCCCACCAAGTACAGAGCTGCGTGTTCACTACACAGGGAACACACATGTTCCAGGGCAAAGGGTACCTGACCCTGGGCACACAGACCTGGGTACACAGACCTGGGCAGTCTGAGAAGCACAGGGCCACTCACGGTGTCCTGGGCTGGTGTCTTCCTCCTATGACCCTCTCAGGGGTGCCAGGGGACTCTGTACAGACCCGTGGGACGCTGGCAAAGGGTGTCTCCCATCCTGCTTTGCCCTGCTACCCACACCCACTCTGTAGGCTGTGATCGTGGTTAGAAACAGAGCTTTAGGGAGCCCTAAAGTTCCCCACCTCCAAGGCCCCAGCCTCACTCTTTGTCCCAGGAGCACAAAGGCAAGGTGGCCCAAAGGGGAAAGGATACAGTGTAAATGTGTTAGCGAGGGAATGGGTCCCCAAAAGGCCACAGTCTGTCCCCCAAACGCCCTGGAGACCAATGTTAGGGTGAGACTCCTGGTGAATATTTTAAGCTCAGAGCTCTGTCTTCTCCCCAGCTGAGGATTCTAATCTGCTCAGAGGAGCCTAACTTCTCCTCCAGATCCAGGACACAACAAGCCACCCCAGAGACCTGAATCTTCCCATGTGACAGGCCCTTGGGTGCTCCACCTCCATATGTCCAAAGGGTAGTCTGAAAGGGACAAATGTGACCCAGCCTGGGCAGCTTAGGGCCTCTAGCTGCCAAGCTTGCCCTGACTGAGAGCTCCATGACCCTGGGACCTCGCCTTGGGGTCCTGGGGTCACTACTGTCACCCCAGGTTAGGAACACATTGGCACTAAGACGTGGCCCATAAGTGACAGCCGAACGAGTGGCCTTGCTGTTTTCCTTTGACTCTGCTGAAGCCACACAGAGTCTCCCAGGCCTGGTGGTACTGCCCACATGGATGCTCCAGGGAGTGCCAGGTGAAGTGGAGCCACGCCTGCTCTGGGCGGGGCAGAGGCATCAAGCCATCAGGTGACAAGGGTCTTGATACTCCTCACCCCCCAGCTCTGTCAGAAACCAAGAGGAAGCACTGAACCTCAGCAAATCAGCTGGGTTTGAGTCCAGGCTCCTCCCTGATCGTCACTAGCTTTGTGATGCTGGTACGTCAGTATGTGGCATTCCCAGTCTATAAAATCCGGGCAGCTATGGGGACTCACGTGAAAGCAGACACGGGGAAGATGACATGTCTCGATGGGACCCCTTGTGCACCTACATGCACACACGCTTGCACACGCACACACACAGACATGGCTCTTTAAATTCAGAGCAGACGACAGCGGCTGTGTGGGGGGCCGGGTCCTTCTGTCTCTGGATCTGCTGAGGCAGGGAGCCGGGCTGAACACCAGTAGGCGTCTGCAAGCCTTCGCGAATGAATGAACCAAGGTATGAGCAAGCGGATGAGTTGACAGCGAGGCATGAACTACCTCCTTACGTGTGTGCGCTGAACAGACGCCTCCAAGCCCCAGGAGTGCCCTGGGAGGGTGACTATCACACGCCAGACACAGTCGGGTCCCCTCCCCACGGTTCTGCCGAGCGTGAGGCATCTACCTACACTATGCGTCCTCTCTGAGAGGAAGTTCTTGCGTGGGGTGGGGCGGGGCTCAGACCTGGGCTGGCACCTCCCATCGCCCATCTCTCACTGGAGCAACCACCAAGCTTCTCCAGACAGAGGGGGTGGGGGGTGAGAGGCAGGGTCGGGGAAGGGGCCCGGGGCACGGGCAGAGCGGTTACCGAGGTTGACAGTGAGCTTCATCTGGCCCCCGTCCAGCTCCAGGCGCAGGGTGTCCGCGGACTCCCTGGAGGTGGTGGCCATCATAAGCCCGTAGGCCCGCTGGGACATGAAGCGCAGGGACACGTCCTCCGCCTCCGTGTGCATGGCGTTCGGCAGCATGATCTTCATGTACATAGAGCCGTCGTAGCTCAGGACCGTAGCCTCTGCCCCAGGAGTAGGGGGAGGGAGAAGGGGGGGACAGGCAGGGGCCAAAGAAGCGAGAGAGAAGACCAAGACAATCAATACAGGGCTGGCAGGCCCAGGGATGGTCCTCGATGGGGCACAGGGACGGGCAGGGGCACAGGCGTGCAGACCAGCCTCACCTCTCTCACAGACCCGCCCCAGGAAGCCGGTCCCGACGCAGTCACAGACGAAGCGGTTCCAGCCCTCCCGGCAGGCGCCCCCGTTGCGGCAGGGAGCGGAGGCACACTGCTTCAGAGTCTCCCGGGAGCAGAAGGGGGCCACGCCCACAGCCCCCTGCGCCTCGGCCAGGCCCCGGAGGTCTCGGCTCCGCCCGTCTATGAAGAGGTCCCGCACGCAGCCCACGTAGCCAGCCCGCAGCGCTGCGGTCCACACCTCCGGGGGCAGGGGCAGGTCCACCCGCCCACCTTCAGGGAGACCGCCTAGGTACAGCTCGCTCTCCAGGTCCAGGATCTCGCTCTCTCCCGTGGCCAAGAAAGGCGTGCTGCGGCTGTTCACCGAGATGGAGCCTGCGGATCGGATGGAGGGAGAGTGTAGGCCTCAGTGGAGAAGGCAGGACCAAGAGACGTCCCAGGAGAAAAAAGGATGCTCTGCCCTCGCACCCTGGCAGCCCTGGGCTGCAAACATTGCTTAAGGAAGCCCCCAAGTTCAGAAACCCGTGTGAGCCGCCAGAGCCCAGCTGCAGTGTGCGGTGGGCCTGTCTAGACGCCTTCTTCCCATTTGAGCAAGTCCTCAGAGGATGTACCAGAAGTGGACATGCCCCCAAAGGGCTGGATCATTGACATGTCCTTCCCCCAGCCAACCCCTCAGACCAGGAGTCAGAGGCAGAGACCCCCAAGGAGGCTGAAAGACTTGAATCCAAAGAGTTTCCCGCTAACATTTATTGGGCTTTCAGGTTTGATACCAGGATCAGGAAGATCTCCTGGAGGAAGGCATGGCAACCCGCTCCAGTATTCTTGCCTGGAGAATCCACATGGATAGAGGAGTCTGGGCTACAGGTCGCAAAGAGTCAGACACAACTGAAGCGACTTAGCATGCACAGCATACACTTGCACGCATGCGTGCTAAGTAGCTTCAGTCGTGTCCGACTCTTGAGACCCTATGGTAGCACTTCACGTATATTATATCACTTAAATCTCATGGTAACCCTAAGGAACTGATCCTTTACAATCCCACTTGGAAATGGCAAATGAGGATTAGAGAGACTAGGGAAGCTGCCTAAAGTGCCACCACAGTTAAGGACCAGAGCCAAAGTACCACCCAGGTGGCAGGATTCCAGAGCCTGCATCCCCCACCCCTGGACCTGGAGTCCCTGTGTGGCTGGTGGAGCAGACAGGCAGGCTGATCAGCTCCTGGAGCCTCTGAGACAGGAGGGCAGCCAGGAAAGGGAAGCCAGGCATGGAGCTTCTGGGCTGTAAGAGTTCTTTGGAAGAAGGGGCTGGTCATCTTAGGAAAAAAGATTTGGGATCAGGTAGGAGCTTCAATGGCACCCCACTCCAGTACTCTTGCCTGGAAAATCTCATGGATGGAAGAGCCTGGTGGGCTGCAGTCCACGGGGTCGCTAAGAGTCAGACATGACTGAGCGACTTCACTTTCACTTTTCACTTTCCTGCACTGGAGAAGGAAATGGCAACCCATTCCAGTGTTCTTGCCTGGAGAATCCCAGGGATGGGGGAGCCTGGCGGGCTGCCGTCTATGGGGTCACACAGAGTCGGACATGACTGAAGTGACTTAGCAGCAGCAGCAGGAGCTTCAAAGTCTTTCCTGAGCTCTTAAGAAGCCAAAATGTATAAATTAGAAGCATTATTCTGTTTGTAATTTTTATTCTAACGTTCTCCTTCCTCTCTCTTTTCTCCAGTTTTGAAGAATTCTTTAAAAAATAAAAAGGCCACCTATCTCAATAGGGTTAAAGAGAGGTAAGGATGGTTTGACCATGCAAGGCCCAAATAGGCAGACTGGGGGTGGGGGCACCAAGCATGGGTCTGCAAGAACAGGAGCAGGGCCTCCTCGACACACCTGGCTCCTCACCCGGAGCTCGTTGTCCTCGGTGCGAACCCTCCCCTGCACCACAGGCCCTCCCCTCGTGCCCCATTTTAACACTGGGGTCCCTGGCTTGTCCTCCCTGACAAGACATCAGATCTCCACTCTCCCAGCCCCTCAAACGTGGCCCCCAATCACCTACACTTCTATCTGCAGCAAGATCCCCAAATGCTTGCTCCACCCACCCACTATGGGGTCTCCTGGACAAGGACACCACCCAAGTGGACTCTCCACAAATGAAGAGAAGGTGAAGGAAGGAAGGCCATGGTGGGGAAAGAGTATATAGTGGCGAGTCAGCAGGAGGAAGCCACAGTGCGCCATATCATCACTATCCATTCCACCGCTGATGGACGTCTAGGTTGCTTCCATATCCTGTTATTGTTAATAAACAGTGCTGCAGTGAAGATTAGGGAACATGTATCTTTTGGAAAATATGGCTTCCTCCAGGTATATGCCCAGTAGTGGACACCAAGGGAGGGGAAGGGGAGGATGAATTGGGTGACCAGGGTTGACACATGCACACTCCTGTGCATAAAATAGGGAACCAATGAGAACATGCTGTACAGCACAGGGAACTCCACTCCGCGATCTGTGGTGACCTCACACGGCTGATTCCCAGTGCTGGGCACAAGAAGCGAACACAGCACTGTACAGCAACTATACTTCAACAAAAACGCTTAAAAAGAAAACCAAAGTGAATACTCATCTTGTTTCAAGGTCATTCTAAAACATTCTACAAAAGGGAACAACAATCCAAGTGTTCAATGGCAGATGGATGGACAAACAAAAGGTGGTCTACTCATACAATGGCATATTATTCAGTCATGAAAAATGAAGCCTGACACACGTAGCTAACACATACTACAATGTGGATGAAACTAGAAGACATTATGCTAAATGACATAAGCCAGACATAAAAAGACAAATATTGTGTGATCCAGGTATAGGAGGTCCCTGCTGCTGCTGCTGCTAAGTCGCTTCAGTCCTGTCTGACTCTGTGCGACCCCAGAGACGGCAGCCCACCAGGCTCCCCCATCCCTGGGATTCTCCAGGCAAGAACACTGGAGTGGGTTGCCATTTCCTTCTCCAATGATGAAAGTGAAAAGTGAAAGTGAAGTTGCTCAGTCGTGTCCGACTCCTAGCAACCCCATGGACTGCAGTGCACCAGGCTCCTCTGTCCATGGGATTTTCCAGGCAAGAGTACTGGAGTGGGGTGCCATTGCCTTCTCCCAGGAGGTCCCTAGAGTAGGCAATTCATAGGAAGTAGGATGGTGGTTTACAGGGGCTAGGAGTTAGTATTTATGGGGACAGGTTTTCAGTTTGGAAAGATGAAAATGTTCTCTATATTGATGGTGGTGCTGGCTGCACAACAGTGAATGCCCTTAACACCACTGAACTGTGCACTTAAGCATGATTAAAATGGTAAATTTTACGTTGTATATAAATTAACACAAGAAAATTTTAAAACATGGGAAATGTCAAAGAGAGCTTTGTTGGAATGACGGCCCCAAGTCTGTGCTGGGCCATGAGAAATGGCTGAAGTGACTCACAGGCCAGCCAGGCCTGGTGTACAGGGTCTGGCGATCGAGTAAGCCTAAGGAAACCACTGCCTGAAGACAGAGCAAAGCAGAGGGCCCTGGGGTTCTCTACAAGGCCTGAGCAGATTTCCAACCTAGAGAGTCATAGATCCCCTGCGTGGAAACCCTGGGAGGCAATTTGTGTTCTGTGAAGACTCCCTGGTACCATCATGACACAAAACCAGGGGATGAACCCATTTACTGCAAAGCCTGGGGAAGGCGACATTTCTCTGAGAAGCAGCAGCAGGCCCATGAGAGGCTGAAACCTCCAGGAGCCGTGGCAGCCCCCTTCCTCCCTGTGTGTGTGGGGACGGTCACTCCACCCTGAGATGAAGGCCCAGTGCAGTGACAGCCGGGGGAGCATGAAAATTTAGCTGACGTTGATAAGGGCTTAAATTGGATAACGTGTCAGTTCTCATTTGCATCAGTTCTTCCTCTCCTGTCCAACAAGATGGAGAAGAGTAAAGAAGAGAATTAGAAAGAAAACAAGAAGAGGATGGGAAAAGAAGGCTGAAAAGGAAGAGTGGAGGAGGGGTGGCTAGAAGCAGCAGAAGGTTCCAGAACAGCGCCTGCCTGGCCCCAGCACCCTCCACCCTGCTGCTTTATTGTGTAAGACCCCTCACCAGGCAGACAGTGGTGGTGTTTACTAGGCCTCCTCACGGGAACATGTGCTCCAGGTCAGCCAAGGCTCTCGCACACTGCTGCCTCGTTACAGCACCCTGGACAGCACCTGGCGTCCATAGGCGCTCACTACCTATTTGAGTGAGTTAATACAGAAAGGTGAAAGGCTAGATAGAAGGGAGGCAAGGTTGGGAAGGTTTTTGTTGTCGTTTAAGGAGAATGGGATAACCACTGTGTCAGGCACTGAGCGAATGCTTTTATAGATTTTTCCTTGATTTCCCCTCTTGATGAACCCAGGTTAATGATCCCTTTTATAAAAAGGAAACTGAAGCTGCAAGGCATTGAGTGCTGGCCTAACGTCACACATGCAGGAAGTGGGAGTGTGAGGTGTGCGCCACCCCACACCTGATCTGACTGGTCTGATGTGTCCCTGTGGCCCTTCTAATCCCAGCACCATACAGGGGACATGTCACCATCATTGGCCACATAGCTCTCACTACCTGTGTCCTGTGTATAAACCCAGTGCTTCGGGAGCACTTGATGGACAGAACCTCAGCTGTCAGACTGCTGGAATGGGACGACCCTGCTCCCGTGTGGGGCGAGGGCCCTCCCGGCCCCAAAGTTTCCCAGGAAGAGGCTCTTCCTCATTTCACCAAGGCACCATGGCAACAAGGACAAGGGAGGGGTTGGGAGGGCCAGGGGAAGGGGAGGGGAGGAAACAGCAGATTGGACTGTCAGCGTGGGTGGAGAGGGGTGAAGTGAAGTGAAGGGAAAGTTCACTCAGTCACGTCCGACTCTTGGCAACCCCATGGACTATATAGTCCATGGAAATCTCCAGGCCATAATACTGGAGTGGGTAGCCTATTCCTTCTCCAGCAGATCTTCCCGACCCAGGAATCAAACCAGAGTCTCCTGCATTGCAGGTAGATTCTTTACCAACTGAGCTATCAGGGAAGCCCAGAGAGGGGCGGCCATGGTAAAGGAGAAGATCCAGAGGCCTCTGACCTTTGCGCCCGTCCCTCTGGAAGTCCACGTGGCACCACTCGCCGTCGTTGACCTTGCGGCTGGATGCCCGCAGCTTGATGCCCCCTGAGCCCATGTCCAGCAGAAGGTAGAGGTAGCCATCCAAGAGCTCCATGGCAAAGTAGTCGGCCCGCTGGGCAGTGCTGGGGCTGCCGGGCCCCACCCCGGCCCGCCCGCCCTGGCTGAAGAGCAGCAGCCCACTGGGCTCTGTGGTGCGGAAGTCTAGGGAGATGGAGCCGGTGCGCTTGGCGCTCCAGCGGGGCAGTGCCACAAAGGCCTCGGGGCTCTCAAAGGTCACAGGGTCCAGGGCAGCCACATCCTCACAGCGGAATGACAGGTCCCCCTGCAGCTTCATCTTGGGGTCTCCTTCCTTTGCCAGGCGGGACAGTTCCAGCTTGAAATCGTTGTTCTTATAGACCACCTGCAGAGGGCCGTAGGGGGATGGGTGGGTCCCAGGATGAAGAACAGGAAGCAGTTTAGGACCTGACCACTCCTGCCTGACAGCTCGGGGCCTTGCCACCCAGGCCTGGGGCCCCTGCTCGGCACCCCAGACTGCTGTTCTAGAACTGCACGCTCAGAGGCTGTGGGCAGCATTTCCCTCGAGGCACTTATTTCTCTGTCCTGTCTCCCTGCCCAGCACGAGCACAGCAGCCCTCGGCACTGCTGAACTGCAGCTCATAATAACTGGAACCACCAGGAACACTTGGTTGACACTGACATTCTCATCTACCCCTCACAGCTGCCTCGAGAAGCAGGCACCAAATACCCGTTTTACAGATGAGAAAATTAAGAGTCAGACAGGTCAAGGGACACAGCCAAGGTCACAGAGCTGGTGAGTGGGCCTGAAACACTGGTGTTTAGTTTTCATGACCACCACTCTCTATTCTGTACACAGCTGCCTTGAGGGTCCTCTGAGAAGAAGGGAAACTCCAGGGCTCGAGGAACTGAGAGAGGAGAAGCCTCTTGCCAGGGTCAGTGGGCCTCAGGTTTTGAAGAGGGGTGGGCTCCCGCCACAGAGTGGAAGGTACAGAGGCCCCGGGCAGCTGGCTGGCCAGACCGGGGTTTCCGGGGGCGCCCCCCGCCTCTCCTGGCCCTACTCACGTCCTTGAGGCAGCCCATGAAGTTGTTGCTGACGGGCGAGCCCGGCAGGTCGGCCGTGTTGGGGCTGCCCCCAATGTAGAAGAAGTCGTCAGAGCCCAGCATAGTGTAGTCCTCCTGCGTGTAGCCTGTGGTGGTCAGGATCCCGTCCACCGAGATGGTCACCTGCCCAGCCCAGGGAGGGAGGGGGAGACAAGGAGACAACTGGCATCAACTCCCTGGGAAGAGCCATGGGTAGGGCAAGGGAGGGGCTGGGGGGCAGTGGGGAGAGGGACTCTCCATTTTTATGTCTGCTTGTCTCGGAGGAGGAACAGTGGGGGTGTGGAGACGGAGAAAGGAGGCAGCACAAGATTTGATGGTTTCAGGGCGGGCTGAGGCCGGCCCCATGGCCCCTTCGGCAGACAGAGGCCTGAAGGGCGCCCGAGGTGTTCACTGTGCACAGCAGCAGGAAGTGGCTCCCAGAAGTGGCCCTGGATGGACAGATGGATGGGAGTGGGGGCCCCTGAGATGCAAATGGCACTGTTGCTTCTCTCCTCTTGAAGGGTCTCTGGACGCACACGTGATTTCAGAGCATCTCTCATTAAAGAGGCAGAGAGCACCAGTTCTCCTGGGGTCCTGGTGGCTTCGACACCCCTGCAGCTCTCCCTCCAGGGCGGTGGAGTCCTTTCAGTCTTAGCCCACGGGGAGGTTGGACAATAGCAAGGGCGTGAGGAACAGGAACCCAGGGGCTGCTGGGGAGCCTGGGCACTTCTCAGGAGACACACAGTGCCTTTGAGGGCTGATTCCCATCACTGCCTCCTAACTGGTCCCAACCCCCTTGCTGGGTCTGTCTTGCTATCCGGGTCCCTCTGTTTTGGGGTCACTTTCTTGTCCCCCAAGGAGGGGGCAGCCGCTGGCCTATTCATCACCCTACCTGATTCATTCATCACCACAATTACTCTATGGAGTCAGGGCCAGGCTAGGGAACAGAGGGAGACAGGCTAACTTCCTGTTACCTTGTCCCTGGGCTGAAAACTCAGGAAACAAAACAAGACAGGTAGGGATGGGGGCATACCTGGTGTTCCAAGGAGGTGAAAAGGGCTCAGTAGTGGCCTGGGGAAGGCAAAAGTGACCTTAGTGTGGGGACAGTGACGAGTGCAGGGAACTCCATGAGTCCCTGCTCCCCAGGCAAATGTCCACCCGAGCTCTGAAAAGTCTAGCCAGAGGAGCACCCACACCCAACCAGGCTGTGGCACAGAGTGAAGGGCGGGGGGACCACAAGCCCCCACTCTCAGAAGGTGGTGGATTAGGACAGTCAGGCTCCCACAGGGGCGATCAGGAAGCCAGCTCACAGTGAACTCAACACCATGCTTCTCCAGGTTACAGCTCCTCCCGCTTCCCATCCCCCAAATGTGCCTCAGCACCCCCTTTCTGGGCAAAGTCTGGAGACTGGGGCCTTCCGATCACAGCCCACAGTGTCCTTCCCACACCAGTCCATACGCACATGCCACCAGCCATCTTCCAGTGACTGGTCTCCAGGGTTCCACTGTTTCGGGGATGGGGAGTGGGTATTAGGAACACCTGAGGGACATGAGCGGAACAGGGCCAGGGGACCATCCCTCACAGGATCCTCAAGTCCCCCTCATGCTGGGCTGGCCTGACAGTGTGTGGGGGTGGAGCTGAAGGGGCTCCCTCCTGGGAACCATCAAATCTTGTGCTGGGGGGACTGGGTTCAAGGACAGAGGTAAGGGCGTGTCTTTGTGGAAGTGGGCACTTTGAAGATTTTGAGTCCTGTTTTGAGGTGAGGGCTGGTCATTATTGTTTATAGCTTCTTCCCTCAATCCCACCCGAGGCTAGGAAATGGAGATCTGGGTGGAAAGGGAAAGGGTCAAAGTATTAGTCACAAAACATGCAGACGAGATTAGAACGGGCAGGAGGAGCTGGAGAAAGGGGAGGAGGGGGCTGGGATGCAGGGCTGGGAGTAAGACAGGGAGAGGTGGCAGGGGAAAGGGGCCTCCAGCCTACCCTCCTCTCCCAGGGCCGCACTGAGAGACCAGGAATCGGGCCACTAGTATAGTTCTGAGTCTACGTCTAGAAACCCAACTGAGAGTCAGCTCCTGAAGGCTGGGCCCCTGGCCTGACGTGTCCCTGTGACCCTACTAATCCCAGTACAGTCCAGGGGAAACATAGCCACCATTCAGGTGACCGTCAAGTGGCCTGATGATCAGGGCCACACAGCTCTTACTGCCTGTGTGCCACGTGTGAACCTGGTGCCTGGGGAGAGAACATGGACAGAATCACAGTCCTCTGAGGCTGCTGCCTTCACCCTAGAGTTAGAAAGACATGACTTGGGGCCCCTCCTTGACACCCCTCCCGACTGGGTGCAAATCTGACCTTGCCCACCTTGCTTTATACGAATCTCTGCCACGTGGTGCTCCCTATGGGAAAAGGGCTGCCTTAACCCCTTGTGTATCTGTCCTGGTGTTTTAGAGCCTCCCTGGCCCAGGGGTTGGGGAGAGAGCAGCAGGAGGCACGGTAACATAGGGAGGTGCATGGAGGAAGGGGGGGTGAGGGAAGAAGAGAGAGAAAGGGGGAGACGGGCACCACGAGAAAGGAAGCCGAGGATCGGAGGGGATGGAGGAAGGTCTCTGGGGAAGGCGAGGAGGTAGATGAGTGAGATTAGTAAAACCCGACTGTTTCCTCAGACAAATCAAAGTCCAGACACAAAAATGGCAGGTTCGTTAGTAAAAGCAGGAAACAGGGGGATAATTCCCCCAGTCCCCCTCCACCCCAGGGGTTCATGATGCCCCTGCCCCCCAACCCCCCCACACACAGCTTCTGGAAGGGGTGGGGCCGGCAGGGGAAGAGGGCAGAGGGGGGACATGCAACACAGAACAGCCATGGCAGCTTAGACACGTGCGGGTTAGAGGGCCTGGGTGGGGGTCCCGGCCCAGCAGGACAAGCGAGAGAAAGGCAGCCGGGGTGGGGGGAAGGTATGCAGGGCCAGGGTGCGTAGGGAAGAGCCCAAATGGAGGCAAAAGAGCTGCAGGGGTGCAGAAGGAGAAGCTTCCTTCCAACAGAGGAGGGGAGAGGAGCCGCCACTATGACAGAGACATGTACAGGTTGAGAAAGAAAGGGAAGGGATGTTAGACTCAGACCTTCCTCCCCAGAGGGCGACCCAGACACTCACTCCCACCACCCATTCGCCACTGATCACTGACCCCAGGCACACCTGCTCACACACCACATCTTACTGAAGGCGGTGGGAGAGAGTCCTGACAGCCTCATTTCCAAGCAGCATCCTTTTTGTCATCAGGACCACGGCTAGCACCCCAAGACACAGCAGAGACTGCACGCAACCCACATTAATCCACACAACACAGACAGACCAGGCCCTGAGTGGGGCTGAGTAGAACATGACGAACGAGCCACAGCTCTGCCCCAGAAGAGCCATGACCAGTCAAGGAAGAGGGGAAGGAGCCCATGCCCATCCTCTGCTCCATTCCCCAGGGACGGGGAAGGTGGCCGGAGGTGGCTGCAAGGGGCAGCCTATGACCTTGATGGGTTCTCAGCCCTTCCTGCTGGCCCCACCTCCCTTCTGCTCTGCTCTGCTGGTCTCCCCCCTTAGGCAAGCTGCTAGCATGAAACCAGGTCCTGGCCACAAATGTTCTGCCTCAGGCACTCCATGCCCATCATGGTCCCAAAGGAAAGGCTGGAAAGAGGGGAATGGCCCTCTGACATCACCCAGAGCCTTTCCCAGCTCCCTGCTATGATTATAGGGTCACCGACCTTCCTGGGAGGAGGATTATTAAAGGGAGAATAAGATCAAGGGCAGATTTTTTTTAACTTGTAAGCAGGTTAGAGGGGCTCTGGGGAGTCATGAAATCCCTTGACATTGTACGCAAACCACTTCAGTGGGTTTTCCTCCAGTGAGAGTCCACTGCTGTCAGCAAACTCTCAAAAGGCTCATGATCCAAAGATGAGTAAGGCCAGCTCGTTCAGGAAGGCAGGCCTGGCCCGCCCTTAGGACTACAGAGGGTGGGAACAGGACATGAGGAGAGGAGGACAGCCAAAGGGCGTGTGCAGCCGCACAGCGAATCCTGATGACTGGACTCAATGGTGCTGGAACATACACTTCAGGTCAGAAATCCTGAGTTCTTATTTGGTCTTTACCATCTTCCAGAACAATACTCATTTCACCTCCCTGACTCTCATCTGTAAAGGGGTTTAACAACTTCCATGACTTCTGCTTCTCCCAGGCTTACTGTGAGGATCAAATGAGATCAACGAAGTGAAAGCACTGAACTCTTCCACTACTTGTTACATTGCCCCAGGCCCTCTCAGGCCTCAATTTCTCCCATATGTTAACCGGGAATAATCTCTCCCTGCTGCATGCAATCTAGGCATTTGTCAATTTTAAATGATATTCAAAAAGTGAGAGCTACTTAGAAGAAGCAAAGTCTCCAGGTCAGGTGCGGCGAACACTCCCTCCAGCCTGACCACACCTAACCCAAACCTCTCCACCGGTTGGCCTTTTTGACCTAGATCCACTCTCTCCCCCAAGGAGAAATGCTCAAATAACAAAGAGAGTCCATACAAAGGAATTAGTAAAAATAAATGCAAAACCAACCAGAGCCCGGCTGAGGAATGCCTAGGAAATCAGAGCAGGTTGAACGCTGTCTCTTTGGGTGCTAGGTTCTCTGACTCCACTCCTGGCTCAAAGAGCTGATCCTTGGCACAGGTGTCTGAGGGTTTATGAGGTGACTCAGGCCACCAGGAGGCACCAGCTCTGGTTGTCAAGCAGGGACGCTCATACTAGGAGGCGTGGGCTTCAGAGACTTAGAATTTCACAGGGACTTTCCCTGCTAGGACTGAAATCAGACAAGGCTGTTTGCCTTTTGACCAATTTAACCAAGACATCCCATCTTTCCTCCTCCTCCTCAGGCCCAGTTCCTGGGGCATTCTGGGGTTTCATGTAGTTATTTTAGGACTGAATCCCAAGAAAGGATGGTAATAGGCTCTCCAGTGGGGCCAGAGATGCTATATTCCCCACAGTTTGCTATGGGAAGGGAATCGCTTCTGTACAAAATATCCCTGCCCTGGAAACATGGACATAATCAGTCAACATTTTATAAAGCTTAATAAAATTATAATTTCCTTTACAGAGTACAGACGCTTTCACTTCCGCTACCCTTGTTGACCCTCACACTGACTCCCTGAAAGGCAAGCGAGGAATGTCAGCCGTTTGGCAGATGAGAAACAGCTTTAGCCCCAGTTCACAGTCTTTAACTGAACTGAGACTGGAAGGAAGGGGAAGTCTGGGCCCTAACTCTCAGATAGCATACTCTGCTGCTAAGTGGCTTCAGTCATGTCCGACTCTGTGCGACCCCATAGACGGCAGCACACCAGGCTCCCCCGTCCCCGGGATTCTCCAGGCAAGAACACTGGAGTGGGTTGCCATTTCCTTCTCCAAGGGGTTTCCTGTATCTTGCCTCCCTTCTGTCCTCAAAGTCACAGGTTGGCTGTCCAGTGAAGCTCTGTAAAGAAAGAGTTCCAGGGACTTCCCCGGTGGTCTAGTGGTTAAGACTCCACGCTTCCACTACAGGGGACACAGGTTTGATCCACTACAGGGAACTAAGTAAGATCTTGAATGCTGCACATAGTGCAGCCAAAAAATAAATTAATAATAAAGAAAGAATTTCAAACGCCCCGTTCAGGTACTCAGTGGCCTGGTCTGAGAGGTAAGCAATGGCAAACTTCTAGAAGCAGCAGCTGAAGAAAAGGGCCTGTGGAAGAGCAGTCCTGGGACCACCACACAGCTCCATCTGAACACCAGGATGACAGAATGGCCAAACGAGGCCTCGGATTGGGGAGGGCTGGGATGGCCGTGGCCTGGGCACTGTCTCGGACACAGGACAAAGGACAGGACCACCACAGGTCTGTGGGTGCAAGGAAGCACAGAGCTGCCAGAGTAGCAGGACAGGCCAGATGTGTTCTCAGGGCTACATCCTCCTGGGAAGATGCAGAACCTCTCAGACAGGGAGCCCCAGCTCCCAAGCTGCCTCCTCTCCAGCCAGGCAGCTCCGTGGGCCTGGTAGGTTGGGCAGGCCAGGCAGCTGCCCCAAGCAGCATGGGCCCCATGGGAGCAGACACGTCCATTTGCAGGGTCCCTAGCCTGGCGCTCAATCACTCTGCATTATTAATAGACGATGACTAACCGCCTGCTGCCGCAGAGCCAGGACCAGGCGGGCAGGAGGGAATCCCAGGGGAGGGCACACAGCAGGGCCTGCAGGCACACACTCATGGGCGAGGCGAGGAGCAAAGGGCCAGCCTCAGCTCCTTCCCTGCTCCCACCAGTCCCAGCCCCACAACCCGCCTCCTAAGAGCCCTCACAGGCTCAAAAACACACAGTCACGCAGCCCCCAGCTCATACCAGCGTTTACACTTGTAGAATCACCAGCAGAGTCTCAAACACACAGTATGGTCTCCCACCAACACCCCCTAAATGTCACACCAACATTTACACACAGTCGCACCCACACACCAACACACACCAGCTGCGTTTACACAGACACCCACACCGACGCTCACAAGGCCTGGGCCCAACCCAAACAGAGGAGCTCAGCAACAAGTACCCCGACTTCACCCCACTAGGCCTCCTCCTCTCACCCCCTCAACAGGGAAGGGAACCAACCCCGGTCAGAGGCCATGCGGGACAGGCAACGGGGGGGGGGGGGGGGGGGGGGGGAGGGGCGGGGCAGAGAGGGGACAGGAGATGGAGGGGAAGAAAGACAGTGTGAGACACAGTGTTAGTCAGAGCAGCAGAGCGGTGGGGAAACTGGACACTGTCCCTGGTGGGGGGAAAAGACCATTCATGCCATGCGAGATGTGGGGGAGCCAGAACCAAGACCCCTCGAGGCTGGGAAGTGAGGCAGGAGATGCTGTCCCTTCTTGGGCAACCAGCCTGGGGCAGCCCCTAAATCGGGGTGAATGGTGATGTGAAGGAGCTCTGCATCCCCCAAGGCCCCCTCCCCACCTGTGACCTGCGGAGCCTATGGCCCCCAGAGGCCTCACCCCCAGCCCCCTCCCCCAGCTCGAGGGGCCTGTCCAGAGCTGACAGTGAGCAGAGCATAGCATGTCATGGGATGGTGTTTTCCATGGATTTTCAGGAGACCAAGAAACTAAACCAGAGAAAAGAAACAGGGGTGGGGCAGGGAGAAAAGGAACAAAAGAGAGCAAGAGAAATAAGCAGCCTGGCCCGGGGCTGCTCTAACCAGAGCCGGTGAGCGCGGGGTCGGCCCCAGGTCTCTCTGGCCAGGAATCAATTCAGAAATCAGGGGAGGAGGTTAGAGCAGGGACAGGCCAAATTCCTGGATTTCCATTTGTCTTTTGGATTTGCGTTTGGACCAAAAAAGGCAAGAAAAGAGAAAGAGGAAAACTCAAAGAGAGAGAAGCAAAATCTAGAGATTGTCCAGGACGCAGAAAACAACTGGAAGAGCAAAACAACCAAACCAAACGGGGAAAGGAAACAAAAGAGGGAAAATCGAACAGTTAAAAAACCCACAGCAAACCAAACGGTAAGACAATTAGAGTGATATCTACCAGATAATGCAGTTTGTTTACCATAGCGTGTCCAATGCCTGCGTGCTTCACCGGAGATATGGGGGAGGGGTGGGGGGGTCAAAAAAAACAAGAACAACAAAGACAACAACAAAAGAACAGAACAAAAGAAAAGAAAAAGAAAATGACCAACTGTGAAACTCAAGGAAGGAGGAAAAATATATATCCATATATATTTGGTTGTCTGTTCAGACCCTCCCACCTTAAGTTCAGCTGAAGTGTTTTGTTTAAAGAAAATTAAATTATAATGGGAGGGAGAAATAAAACACACACAGAAATTAAATCCCTTCTCCCGATCCCCGCCCACCCCACCCCTGGAGTCCTCTCCCCCCCATCCCTTCCCAGAAGAGCCGGCTGCAGAGAAGGGGAACAGTTAAAGACCTTGGTTAGTAGAGAAGGAAACAACAAAAGAACTAGACCAGGAAAGCAAAGACTTAAAGATGGCGACATTCCGCAGATGAGACAGAAAGGTTAGTTCGGTTTTTCACTCATACCTTGCCCCACCTGTCCCTGCCCATCCCTTGGTCCCCCCGGGGTTATAAGCGTGTTAGTAACACACACAGAGTTGGCAACGGGGTTTTCCAACAGAGGGTGAGAGAGGGAAGGCAGGGGGTTAAGAAGCAGACCCAATTATGCAGTATTAGTAAGTCCTATGGGCTGAAATGTTAAGGAGTTGAGGGGAAGGCAGGAAGGGGAATAGGGGTGTGAGAAAGGCACGGGCTATTGACTCAGGTAATGAACGCAGGGGTTTGTTGGCTAACTGGTCGACCAGATGGCTTTCCAGAGAACTGGCTAAAGAGCAAATTGGTGCTGGCCAACTGGCTGACCAGTGACCATGTTGAGTTAATGGGTTAACTGGTTGGTGATGGGCCAGTTGGCTGTCAGACTGGGAGAATGGTCAAGGCCCCCAGAGAATCCCAGGACTGGCTTGAATGAGAGGCAATTTCACTTGGAGCAAAAGGGAAGGGGTTCCCAAGGAGTATAGGAGGGAATATGGATGTCTGCTTTTCCTGGGGATGGAAGATAGCAAATAGACCCAGGGAGTCATGGACCAGGGAAGGGCAGCTCTTTATATTTTTTCCTGTTTCTCTTCCTTCAGAAAGGAAGAGAGAGCAAGTCACCACCAGAACAGGGAAGAGGAAACTCTGCCCTTCATGGGCTGGCAGAAGGCTCACTCTCACATCACACCTCATCCCAAACCCTCCTCCCCTCACCCACTCTCCCACCCAGAGCTCCTAAATTAATCCTAATTTGACTTTGCAGAGCCCACACTGCCCCCAAATTTCCCTTAGTTCTTCAATCATCCCACCCTATTTTCTTATGCCCCTTTGGGCAGCTGTTTCTCCCAGAATGAAGTACTCCCCGCCGCCTCCACCATCACTCGTGCAAGTCTGTGCAATCAGTCAGGCTTTCCCAGCAGCCCACCCTCCTTCCCCACACCCACAGACCCCCAAGCCTCCACTCCCCACAGCCAGCACCAGAAATCCACTCCCCCCACGTACCACAACACAAGAAGGAACACAAAGACCCACCTCCCTCTAAAATCCCTCACTCCTATCTAAACTAGAAGCCAATTTCTTTTACCCCAGACTCTAGAAGCCAGAAGCCCCACCCTCATGCAGCTCTATATTCATTTCCTCTCCTCATGGTCAAAGACGGCAGCAAGAACCACCTTCAAAATTTCCCTTTGAGGAGATGTCAGCGGGGCTGAGGCAGCTTCACCCTGTGTGACAGAGATGCTGGGACACTACTGCTTGATGTCCATCAAATACTAAACTGCAAGCCCAAGAGTGTGACTGTGAGAAGGAAAGGTCTTCTGGGGACAGACCCATTAGTTAGAGAGCTGTTATAACCAGTGGGCACAGGACTAATTCAGTAAGACAATTAATAAGGGCCTTGTATAATTAAAAATAACAGAATTCAATATTTAGCAGCTAGGAGTTCTGAATGACCAATATTAATTATTAGTGATGCAGAAGCAGTTTACCTAGCAGGAAGACAAGAGTCTAATTGCACGTACAGAGACTGGACCTCCCGTACAGAGACGGGATAACACATGGTACAAAGACTGGTCCTATCGGCCAGTAGGACTGTTGGGAAATGAACAGGCCAACTACTCAGGGCAAGGAAACACTAGCTGCATGACAGCTACACCCATGGCACCAAAACAGGTGCAAGTTTGCTGACACCACTGCACCAGTCAAACGAGACAGGGGAAAAGAGGCACTGCAGGTAAAAGTCCAACTTCCACTCTTTTGAAGTTAGAACTGGCTGTAGAAACTAAAATAAGGAAAAACCCATTTTCAACTTTCATGGACAACTTCATCTTTAACAAACAGAAGAGTGAATTAAGAAACAAGACTGAGAGGGAAGAGCTGTGCATTCAAAGCCTGGGCCTCCCACTGCTGTGTCAAGAGATCCTTGCTTTCTCTGACAAACAGCGACGTTGCGGTGGATGAGACAGGACTCCTCTAGATCTAGAGAGTGCAGATCCAGAATGCGGCAGTCATGCCCTAGCGGGCAACTGAGGCCACACACTAGAGTGGAGGCTCCACCGGCACCCAGCTTGCGCCCATGAGGCAGCAGCCCACACCTTCCCAGATGCTAGAATCTGGAGAGCTGGGGCTTCAGACTAACAGCTGGGCAAGGAAGGCTTTGCCCCAGCCACAGAAGCAGCTGGAGGGCCCCTGGAGGACAGGAACACATGGAGGACCATGTGTGATGAGGGAGGAGGACATCAATCACAGAGGGAAGAGGTCAGTGACTACAGCAAGTGTAACTTACCACGACCAAGGGCCTTTGGACAAAACCTTGCCCCATCTCTACCTTGAAGTCTCGACGTAGCTCCAGCCCCTCAAGAAAGTCAAGAAGGGGTTTATACACACAAATCACAATCTGGATGAAGGCAGTCTCTATGGAGCAAGAAAAACTCAGGACAAAAGAAAGAGGACTTGGATAAGATGGCCCCACTTTTTCAAGAGACAGCAGAACATTTAGATGGTTCAAGACATGGGGACATCCGAGAATGGCAGGACCATAAGGCAAATGACAGACCCTTTAGCACTGCACACCGAGGACGACAGCCAGGCCCTCCCAGGAGGCAGAGGAATGGAGTCAGACAGACTCTCACCCTCCAACTCCCACAGGATAGCCTTGGGCCAGCTCTTCAACTTGCTTTTCCCTCATTGGTGAATGGAAGTATCTCCCACTCCACAGGATTGTTAGAAAAGTTAGGTGAGATACAAAAGAGAAACGAGACCCTTGAACTTGGGGGCCCATGAACGAGAGATATGAGGGTGCGATCTGATCAGTGCTGTAAGAAAGGGACAGATCCTGATGAAACTCCAAAGAGAGGGCGGGAGCGTAAAGGAAGGACTTTTTCCCAGAAGACAACAGTAGTTCCGGGCTCATATGAAATAATTAGATCTGCTAATCTGTCCAAAACCTCACCAACTGGCTTCAAGGCAGAACCCAAAGGAACCAGCAAAACCACTAGAAAAACAAACAAAAACACTCAGTTTCTGGTATTAAGCCCTCAAAGGGAACTTCCCTGGTGGTCCAGTGGTTAAGAATCTGCCTTTCAGTACAGGGGACACAGGTTGCATCACTGGTCGGGAAACTGGGATTCTACATGCCCAGGAGCAACTAAGCCCACACGGCAACTACTGGGACCACACGCCACAACTAGAGAGTCCGTGCGCGGCAACTAAGACACAATGCAGACAAAGAGAAGCACTCAAGGAGCTCACCACCTAGAAACAGAGAAGAGAGGAACACAAATTAACACACAGGTAGAGTGTGGTGACAGGGCCAGAATACAGCAAAAAAGGAGACTGGCTGGGCAGGGGCGGGGATGGCGGTGGGGTGGCTCAAGAAAAGCCTTACAAAGGTGGTGAGACGGGCTGGAAAACCCCACAACTAACAGTAAAGGCGGCAGCGAGCCCACGATGCTCACGTGGTGCCAAGCCCGGGGCATCACCTCAGTCACTCCTCAAAGGCCCCTCTCACCTCACACTGGTTGCGTAACTTGCCTCAAGTCACTCAGTGACTTGAACCCAGTCAGTCTAATTCAAACCCCAGCTCTAGGGTTTCACCCGGTGGAAAGGAGGGTGAATGGTGGTGTCCTCAGGGAGCACTATGGAAATGAAGTGGGCAGCTCAGGAAGCCAGTGTAGACGGGGCATGCCCAGCAGCACAGTTAGGCCCTGAGGCAGGGTGTGTGACAGGCTGAGAGACCCGGAGGCCGAGCCATAAGGCGGGGGAGGGAGTCCCAAGTGCCTGCCGGACCCCATCCTTGGAGGACTCCCTCCTTGGGGTACAGGGTGTCTCCATACAAGGCGCAGCCTAATAGGAGCTGGGTGGGAGGAAGCTCCACATAATACGTCAAGGGCCAGCTTGTCTCCAGAGCTGGTGCTGGTTAGCTGGTCAGAGATGAAATGGATTGGCACTTGGCATGTATGGTGGGGAAGGCACACTGGTGTCTGAGGAGAATGTGCCCAAGATTAAAAATAGGCCTCAGGGACTTCCCTGGTGGTCCAGTGGATAACACGCCATGCTCCCAATGCAAGGGGACCAGGTTTGACCCTTGGTTGGGGAACTAGATCCCACATGCTGCAGCTAAGCCCGAGCACCACGTGCTCTAGAACTTGCTCTACACAGCTAGAGAAGCTGGCAAAGACCCAGCGTAACCAAAAAAAAAAAAAGAGAGGCCTCAGGGAATCCTCAGATGGAATCATTCTTGCCAAGATCACCCAGGAGACACCACTGGGCAGAGTCCTCAAGCCTGGATTCAGGGGGAAAGCAGAGCAAAAGCAGGTGTGGTCTCAGCCAGGCTCCCTCTGGCCCTGACTGCACTGTTCCAATAGGTTCTGGATGATTCCAGGGGTCACTATCTGGTTCAGGGGAGGTGGGGAGAAATTCTGCCTCCTTCCAGTCTTAGGAGCTGGCCTCCTGACCAACACCCAAAGCTGATGAACCAAGAGGAGGAAGGGAGACCCCCTCCATGTAAGTTCTGGGCCAGGCTGTCCCCAGGTGGCAGTCCCCCCATTGTTCTAATCACTTGGGGAAAACTACATGAACCCCAGTGCCCTCCCAGAGGCTGGGGCAGATGTCACTTCTCACATCACCCCTGTCCTTGCTCCTGGCCACTCCTGACCCTACGTTACCCCTCAAATCACAAAAGGATCTTTCCAGTCCCAGAACGCCACGAGGCCCTTGTCTGCACCATTTCTTCTCCTCGGCACTACCAACACTTGGGGCCAGATCGTTCTTTGCTGTGGGGCTGTCCTGTGCACTGGGAGATGTTTAGCAGTATCTTGGCCTCCACCCAGTAAATGCCAGTAGCACCCTCCCCAAGCTGTGACACTCAAAATGCTTCCAGACATTTCCAGAACCTCCTGGGGGCACCCCCTCCCTCAGTTGAGAACCAGGCACTTAAAAGGCCTGGGGAGGATGGACTTGGCAATGAATCCAGAGCACAGCCATCCCCCTGATGGTCACAATGACCCAAAAAGAGCTGCAGCTCACACTTAAGGATGTGAACTTGAGTCAAATACATCTCTCCAGAAACCCCTTCTAAAAAGACCTCTCAATCAAAGTCTTGAAGCAGATACCCCCTGAGCTCCGAAGGCTTGTGTTTGGGTCAGTATGACCTGACTCCGCTCTGAGCCATCTGGTAGAGCCAGCCAGGGGAAGTGGTCTGCATCCGTCACCAGCTCAGACCCAGAACTCTGTGAGCGCCGGAGGAGGCTACTGTGAGTCCCTGTCCATCCTGGTGCTGCGGAGGCCAGGCCTCACCACCTATAGGTGGCTTTCCCACCTTCCCTGGTCACAGCCTTGCCCACTTGTCTGTGTCTCTCGAGTTCCTAGAACATTTAAGATTCTTGCCACTTAGCTGGCGCTTGTGTGCACCATTGGCTCTGATCACTTTTAGCAGACTCATCCTGTCTCCTCAAGAGCCAAAGGGCTGGGAGGGTGGGACCATGTCTTTCCCCTCAGTACCCTGTATAGGACTTCCCAGGTGGTGCAGTGCTAAGAAACCCTCCTGCCAGTGCAGGAGACACAGGAGACTGGGGTTCAATCCCTGGGTCAGGAAGATCTCCTGGAGAAGGAAATGGCAACCCACTCCAGTATTCTTGCCTGGAAAATCCCATGGATAGAAGAGTCGGGCGGGCTGCAGTCCATGGGACCACAAAACAGTCAGACATGACTGCACGACTGAGCACACATCCTGTATAGATGGACAATGTATTGGCCAGAGGACACATGGGTAAGGACTCTGGGCTTGCAGTGTGTTGCCAAAGACAGCACCAGGTGACAACACCTGTCCTGGGGAGAGAACAGCAGCAAGAAGGCAACTCTGCCCAGCCCTGCAGTAAACAGGGTGACGCCACAGGACAGCCCTCCAGCCGGCTCAGGGGACGATGCAGCTCTTTGGAGCTTGGGGAGCACTGAGAACAGATGCCTGGGTGGGAGCCCGACTACTGCAGGGAGCAGCGGCTTGGAAAGAGCAGGTGGATTAGTCACGGTGTCCCGACAGCAAGAGGAAGTCACCACTGAGAGGGATGCCCCATTAGATCGTGACTCAGTGGGTTGAAGAGGAGCAGGTAAGAACAGTGTGAGGTCTGACAGCCCCTGCCCCCCAGGAGCCTTCAGTGGGAGGAAGGAGAGGAGAAGAAGGAAGTTGCCAGTGATGGTGAAGAGGAGAGACAACAGAAGTTCATTCACCAAGAAGTTCAGCCAGAACCAGGAAATAAGAGAAGGTACTGAGTGAGAGAAGAGCTCCAAACCAGCCCAGATGGTGCCTCCCAGGCCTCAGGGGTTCCACGGTCCTGGCTGCACTTAGCCTGCTGGAGTGGAGCTGGGAAAGCATCCCTGCCACCAGCCACGAGAGAAAGCGGTGGACCCAGAGAAAGGGACCAGCAGGAGCCTGGCACCCGGGTGCCTGGGGATCCCAGGCACCCAGCGAGCAGGGCAAGGAGTCCGGAGGCAGAGGCGGGAGCCATCAAGGATGCACAGCAGCCTTATCTGCTTTCAAAAAAGGCTCTGGTTTGGACCACGCTTGAGGCAGGAACTTCTCAGGGCTGGACACAAGCTATGGGGGCTGCTGTCGAGCAGGAGCCTGGCCAGAGAGACTGCTTCGCCTGCTGCAGCCTCCCTGCACCTTGTGAGAGGCAAGAGCTACTGAGGACAGAGTCAATGCCCAGAAGCATCGGCACTCCTCCAGGGTGGGGGGCGTCTGGAGACGCTGAGAAGAGCCCTGTCCTGACTGCAGGGGCCGCCCCAAGAGTCTCCTGAGCTCCTGCAAGGGCAGGCCTGGAAGCCACAGCAAGACAGTCAAGAACCCCTGGGAGAGCCTGCGCCCCTTTGGAGGAACAGGACGGGACAGGAGAGAATTGGGGTGCTGCCAGAGGAGAGGCAGGACCAAGCACCTCTCCAGCCGGTTCCCTGCTCACACCTGCTGCCCCGACCCTGCTGAGCCCAGCCCCAAAGGCCCTGCCTAGCCCAGCCCCAAAGGCCCTGCCTGAGCGCAGGCCACATCCCACCCCATGTGTCCTAGACTTTCTGCCCTAACTGGACACCTGCCCCTCCAGGGTCTGGCCAGCGTCTCCCCATCCCAGAGCACTCCCAGGGCCCATCATTCAGGTTCTGTCTCATCCCTCCATGTCCTGAATCGCCCTGCTGCCAGTTCACCTGATTTTTCAGCCCCAGCCCTTGAAACCTCAGCACCAAGTCACCAGCATCAATCCTAGCCCAGCCCTTCCTCTTCCCCCGGGCTCTGGCCCTGGACAGCTCCGCAGCCTCCTCCCTAGTGTGGATCCTGGTCCTTGCAGCCTGCCGACTGCGGCCACACTCCTGGCCCCTGCCAGCCCACCCAAAGCCTAAACATCCTTCAGAACCACACCCTGCCACCCAGCCTGAGCCTGGCCCCACATCCTGGTGGCCTCGCTCCCCACTCCCATTCTGCCCCAGACGCCGCTGGCCCCGGCCTTCTTCCTGCTCCCCCTACCTGGCGCAGGTTTCGAGTGACCCGGACATCGTGCCAGGCGTTGTCGTTGAACTTGCCGTTGACGGGTTCCACCAGGGCTTCAAAGGCTCCCGAGCCCAGGTTGATGACGAGCCAGACCGCCCCGGATTTGAGGGACAGGTTGACGTAGTCGGCCGACTTGCCCGTGTGCAGCATCAGCCCATTGCGCTGCAGGGTACGGAAGGCCAGCGTAATCTCATCCGTGCTGCTCTGGATCGGGTTGTGTGACAGGTCGTAGCAGAAGAACTCATTGCCCTTGAAGGTCGCCACAAACTCTTCCTTGCCTGGATGCCACCGTGGAGAAATGGAAGAGGGCTGAGTGGCGTGGGCACTCCAGACCTCCCTCTTCCCCTCCAGCCGGGGTACCCAGAGCCTCTCGATCCCAATTGCAAGCTATAGGCTCACTCTCCTCCCTCCACTGGCCCCCTCCTCTCTGGACCCCGCCATCTTTGCTGTCAGAAGCAGCTTCCTCCACGCCTATCTCCAAGGCAGGAGGCTGCTAAGTGGCTCTCACACTGACAGCTGACAATTAAGCTGCCACAGGGCCAGGCGAAGCAGACAGAAGCAGGCAGCCTCACCGTCTCCTCCCCCACCAGCCCTCCCCCAGCCACTCCCCTTAACAGAAAGATGCGGAAGAGAGACAAGAGGCTGCACCTGAAGTCTTCCTAGAGTGTCCCCCTATGGCGGGGCACCAAGGGTCTCCTGAGTGCAGCCCACTTCCCCCTCCTGCCTCTTGTCCGGTGATGGCCATTCTCACTGCCTGGGAACAGTCTCAAGCCTGACCACCTGGGATGGGACTAGCAGGCCTGCTTCATAGCACTGAGCAAATGGAGAGAATGGGGTGGGGGGGCAGGGGGAAGACACATGGGAGGGTGATGTGGGTGACAGATGTCCCAGGGAGCAGGGGGTGGGGCTTACACAGGAGGCCACCGTGATGGCTGTCACCATCCCCCCCAACTTCCTAGTCCAACCTGAGAGGACAGTGCTGACAGGTCCTAGATTGAGCGCCTCCAAGGGTGGCCAGAGGGCAGGTGTAGGACCCATGTGCCAGGAGATGACTGGAGGCAAGATACACGGGCAGGCCTGGCTCTCGAGTGTGTGTGTGTGTGTGTGTGTGTGTACACCCAGCACAGGGCTCCTTTCACTGGCACTCTTTAAACAGAAGTGAAAACAATTGGAAGGGCCTTAGGGGCATTTAGCTTTCTACAAATGGATGACAACGGCTTAGTGGTGGGAAGGTGGTGTCCTAACCCTACACCTTCACGAGCCAGAGCCCACATCCATTGAGGGAAGAAAACGGGCCGTGGAGTCAAGGGAGCACAGAGGACCTGGACTCTGACAGCGACTTGTTTCTCCTTCCAGCTGGGCCCACCCATCTCGCAGGTGAGGCTGGGAGTGAGCAAGACAGCTGGCGGAGGGCCTCCGTGGAGGGCGGGGTTCTTCAGCACAGGCCCCCAGGCCCAGGAAGAAGCGGGGCATTCGGCCCTCAGAAGGCACCTGCCCGCAGTATGCCAGGCCCCATCATCAGCACGGCATGTGGAAGCCGGGGCTCTCTGGGTGCGCCTCCTGCAGATGTCTCTCCCCTGCACAACAGCCCTGCTCTCCCTCCGGGCAGGCTGCCCGCAGACTCAGTCCTCACTGCCTCCGGATGCCAAGGCACCAGCTGCTGCCCCAGAGCCTGGCACGGCACTGCTGCAGCTGGCGAGGCCCGGTTTCCTGAGGCTGTGGGGCAGCAATGGCTGGTGGGGCACGGGCCACATCGGGACAGCTGGAAGCCCCACTCTGCCCACCTGAGGGCTCCAGCAGAGAGGGCCAGAAAACAAAGAGGAGGAGACAAGGAGAGACAAGGAGGGAAAAGTAGGGAAGAACGGTGATGCGGAGGCAGGCCACACGGAGAAGGAGAAAATGGACCACAGGGGACAGAAGGGGTCTGGAGACAGCGCAGAGCTGGGAGCGAGCAAGAGGTGATGGGGAAGCAATCTGGATAAAGACAAGCACTAACTGGGAAGGGACAGGTAAGGGTGATGGAAGAGGGCCAGCAAGGAAAGGGGGACAGAGACCTCTAGGGAAAGGACGCCAAGGCCTTGCTGTTTCCATAGCAACCAGGCCTGCTGCCCAGGCACTGGCAGAGCCGGGGGGCTCAAGGACCAGGAAAGGGAACATGTTTGACCTTGAGTTTGCTCCACGTCCTAGTCTCTCCTGAAAGCCCAGCCTCCCCTCCCACTCCCTCACCTTCACTGCAGTCAAAGAAAATATTAAAAGGAGAGTCAAACAGAAAGAAAGGAAAGAATAAGGCAACCACGTGGAAAAGTGATTGGAACAGAACAAAAGAGCCCGGTGAAAAGGAGAGAGGCGGGCCTAGAGCCGGACCCGGCTGCCAAGGCAAAGTGGAGAAACGAGGCCATTCCTCGACTCTTCCGGGCTCTGCTCAGGTCTCCTGGGAGAGGAGCCAGGGTAAACGTGTCCTCCATTGCCTGCCCCCGCCAGAGACCCAGCAGGCCAGGGACGGGAAGAGGCTTGGAGCAGCCAGAGGGAACCTGGAAGAACTGGAGGAGAGGGACGGAGAAGAGATGAGTAAATGTGAACCAGAAAACCCAAGAACGGTGGGAAGGACAGACAAAGACCGCCCTGGGGTGGGGAGGAAGCAGCAGGACCTCTTGGGATTGGTGGGGATGCGGGGAGGGGGACGGTCTGTCAGGTAAGCATGTGGGGGTCGCCAGGCCCGCTGAACTCCCAAGAGCATGAAGCCGCTCTGAAAGGAACAGGACCTGAAACAGCAGGGGGCGCTCGCTCCCATCCCGCCGTGTGGACGCCCCGGAACTACAACTCCCAGCATCCCTTGAATATTACCGCTCCTAACCGTCCCTGGCACAGGCAAGGGGTCACTGCTGACACTCGTTTGTCTCCCAGGGTCGGGGAAGTGGAGCCCCACCAGTGTCCCCAGTCAAGCTGGATGTAGCTGGAGACCAGTTGTTAGGGTCCTAGACCTCTAAAGGCCGTGAGGGGCAGAGCAGCCGCCTCCTTTTCAGGCCCTGCTCAAAGCCCTTCTCTGGGAAGGTCTCCAGCCCCCTCAGCCCCTCCCTGCTCTCAAGCACTACAGCTGTCTGTTCTGCTCATTTGGCACTTACTGCCTAGTAACATCTTGTACTGCTCCCTTGAGAGGAAGTATGATGTGAAAAAGAAGACCTGGGCACTAATGCTGGCTCTTGCACCAGCTTTGTGACCTTGGCCAAGAGGCAGCATCTGTAAGGCCCAGCTTCCTCCTCAGGACAAAGATCATCTGCCTACCTCCCAGGTTGCTGTGGGCATCTAGAAAAAGACTGGATGGGGTGAGGCTTCCTAAACTGTAAACCATTCCACAAATAAACGACTCGTGTTACCGGGATGTAACGTTCTGTGTGTGTGCGCGCTGCCTCTCCCTCTCCATCAATGAATAAACTAGCTCCTCTGCACACAGTCTGCACTCTGCCTGTACTTCGCACGTACCAACACTGTACTGTAGTTATTTGTTAGAACGTCAATGAGCCCCTTGAGAACAGAGCCCATTCGCCCATTTAAAATAAATCTGCTGAGCACACGCCTACATATGTGCCAGGAGCCGTGGAAAGCACCGGGGGTATACGAACGAAAATACCCAATCACTGTCCTCAGGGAGCTCGGTTGAGAGGGGGAGGCAACCAGGTAAAGTGACAGTTACGATGCCGTGTGGTGAGTGATATAATGAATGTGCAGACAAAGGGAACACCATGCAGAGTCTGGGGTTTGCCGAGGGAACTTGGGGGAGACTTCCAGTGCGGGTGGCCTAGCTACTTTTTCGAGAGTCAGCTGAAAGAGATACCAAACAGCTGGGGAAGAGGGCAGAGATGGCAGAAATCCAGGCCAACAGAACAGCACGTTCTAAAGAACAGGACTTGACAGCCCTAGGGCTTGGCACCCACTGGAGCTCCTTGAGGGGTTGCTTCTCTGCCCTGCAAACTTCTTAGGAAAAGATTCTCTTAAGAGATAGCCTTAGTGCAGGAAAAATAAGGAGCTTGAAACCTACAGCCCTGAGACAGGATAAAGGGCCCCAGGCTGGCCTCAGGGGCATTGGTGAGGTCAGTCTCATCTGTAAACCAAGGGCCACAAGCCCTTCCACTGGTGGGGCGTGAAGGCTCACTGAAGTGACGCCTGTGTTACATATCTATTAAAAATGCCAATGTCTTCACCAGAATCCCCCTGGGCTGACACCGAGCGTGCCGTCAGAATGTGACGGTTAAACAGGGTGTCGAACCTGCTGCCCAGCCACTCTCCCAGGGAAACAGGTACTCTCAAGGCATCCCTGTTCTTTGGCCTAAACAACTGCCACAAGAAGACCTCTGTGTTCTAGAAATAGGTCATCAGGACAACAGGGCTTTGGGAAAGAGACGGAGTTCTGTGGCCCTTCACACCAGGGCAGGTACTACGGGTGCGGGGTTGACCTCAGAGCCGGTAGAAGGCGCGAGGCCTCTGTTGACTCTGCTGCCCTCCAGGAAGTGAAGTTGGCCTGCGGGGGTGGTAAGGGCTGGGCTCTCTGAGGACTGTGGGGTCACTGACCTTTTGACGGCTGGTGCACATCGCCGGCTCCTCCTCTCCCGGCCCCCCCCTCGGAGAACAGTAAGGACCCTACTGGAGAAGCAGAATTGGGGAGTCAGGCACAGGGGGCTAGCCAGGCAGTCCCACCCCAGCCTTGAGGTGATAGAGGGCCCTTTCCAGGGCAGAGCGCCTGCCTGGAGGTACAGTGGGGGTAGGGGTGTGCTCTGGATACTCATTTGCTTCAGGGCCTCCGGGCAAGGAGCTGGTTGACAAACCAAGAACACCAGCCCCACAAACCCCATCACACTCACAGCCACGGATTCCACCCCTCGCCCAGGGCTGGGGAGATTGGGATGGAGGAGCAGAGGCCTCATTGCTGGTTGAGGAGCCCCTTCTGCCCGACAGCCTGCCAACGGGACAGCCCTCTGGTCCTGGGGGCCCTGAACGTCCACAGCCACTCTCAACCCCGACCTTCTGGGCCAGGTTCCTGCTCTTCCACTCGTGCAAGCTTGACACAGCACCCCCTCTTCCAAAACCACCTCCGTTCCCACACCAAACCCCTCTTCTGTTCTCTGCCCATATTCAAGGCAAGCCTGGTTCTCCCTCTACACCTGTTCGTTTATTAGTGTGTGCTAGTAAACGAAGGTTGCCCTCGTCCACTTCTTGGCCAGTTAGCCCGAGGGGCTTCCCAGGGACGGGGCTGCGCTCCATTTGCTCCTGGTCCTTGCATGGTGCCCTCAGCAGGGCTGTGCACACCAGCAGGTCCTGCCAGACCGAGCTCACCGTGGGAGCAGGAAGGCCTTTGTCAGGGAGGACATCTCGCTCCCCGCTGCCCAGTCCCCTGACCCTGGGCCTCGTCTCCAAAGTCCCCACAGTCACCACATCTGGGCCCCAGGCTGCCTTGAGCTCTCCACCCATCCCGACCAGGGTCTCCCAAGCACCACAGCTACCACCAGCCCCTAGGAGATGGTTCTTGAGGGGAGCTCAAAGATGGAGTTTAAAAGTCCCTGTCTGGGCCCTGATTCCAACCCCAGTCCCCAGAAATAAAGCTAGAATAATGCCTGAGCTGTGGCCTTTCGGGGGTGGGGTGGGAGTGGGGGCTTTAGGGATCCTTCAGGCCTTCATCTATAACAATGGTAAGCCATAGCCGGCATCTCCAGAACCAGGCACTGAGAGGCAAGAAGGATGTGAATCGACCAGCCAGACCCTGACTACCCACTCGGGACTTCCTCCTTTCACACATTTCTTGTCATAATTTCACATCCCTGCATGAATTCCAGGTCTCTACCCCCAGGCCTAAATCCATCACATTCCAGATCTCAGTCTCTCCCCACAGCCCAGCCTGCATCCTGTAGGCCCCTCCTGTCTACGGGCTAAGACCCTCACCCCATCTCTCTGGAAGGTGAGCCCCGACAGAGGACCACCTGGGTAGGGGAGCAGTGCCTGAGGGTCTGGGAGGGAGTCAGTGACAGGAAGGTCAGAGCTGGGGGATCGTGGTCAGGACTCCTGGGCTCTGTCTCCAGGTTTGCTGAACACCAGGGCTTTTAAAGATGGTAAGGACTTGGTCGAAGGGAGGCTAAAAATAGCTGAGCAGTCCCAAAGGTACCACCAATTAAAGGCTGTGTAATCACTAGCAAGTCATCTCTGGGCTTAAATGCCCTCATCTGTCAAACAGGGTCAGGAGACATCCTCAAGTCACCGGGGAGGGTGTATGGGCCTGGGTGGGGCGGTAGCGGGGAGCTGTGGAAAGGGGGCATCCCACAGCAGCAGGGTGAGGGGAATGAGGCTGCCTAAAATCCTCTTCCTCCAGCCCATGCTTTTCTCTTTGTATTTGGGTTCACAGAAGAGAAAGAATGATCAGAATGAGTGGAAGGAAATAAAACACCACCATGAGAAAGAAAAAAAAAAAAGCAAGATACACTATCAGGAAAACGCAAAAAAGGTGACTGGAGACAACGGCAGGAGTTCAAACATCTCTTGATGTCAGAAACCAAGGTGGGATGAGGGCGGATGGAGTGAGTCAGGGGTTAGGGGAGCGGAGAGCACACACGGGGAAAAGCCCCCACCCCCTGCCCCAGCACCCAGTAAAATAAAGATGTGGCAGAGGAAGGGGGTAGGAAGGCAGGAAGGAGGCGGGGCAGGTGGAGGAGGGGGAAGAGGGTGGGGAGGGGGCGGGGCCAGAAAATCCAGGCGCAGGTTGGGGGCCATCCAATCCAAACCAAACCAGAACTTCAAACCATACCTTCGCTGTTTAACGTCAGGTGAGCCGGACCTTGGAAAGGGGAAGGAGAGAAAGAAAGAAAGGAGAAAAAAAAAGGAAGAAAAAAAGAAAGAAAAAGGGAAAGAAACAAAGAAAACACGAGTCATCAAAATCAGCCAGAGAGAGGGGAGAAAAAAGCTTTTGCTGCCACAATTTAAAAACCCTTTTAACTTGTGACAGACATCGGGGGGAAAGCCCCCAGCCCAGAGCTGAGGGGAGGGGCCCCGATGCCGAAACAGAAGGTGGAGGGCACGAGAAGGGGAGAGAGAGAGAGAAAAGGGGGCGGCGGAAAGGGGGACGGGGTACAGGCAGAACCAGAGGGAGGAGGGGGCAGGGAGTTACTGCACGGGGGAGAGGAGAGTTTGGTTTCTTTTTTTTTCTTCTTGCCGGAAAAAAAAAAAGGAAAAGGAGGAGAAGCATGAGGCTGGGAGGGCTGCTTTTTCCTTTTTCTTTTTTTCTTTTTTTTTTTCTTCCGGGAGGCGGAGAGAAAAAAAAACAGTCAACGAGAAAAACGATTCAGATGAAGGAGAAAATAAAACACGACACAAAAATCAAAGCCACCTGGAGAGAGAGAGAGTGTCCTGTTAGCATGGGATTGAGCTGGCAAGCGGGATCTCCACCCTCCACCCATCCCACGAGCCTGGCAGAGCCGGAAGGACTGGGGCGTGAGGAGACTGGGCCTGGACGGCCTCTCCCACCAAAGGGGGCTGTGGAAAAGCCTCTATCCAGGCCCCATCGCCCAAGCTGCACTCCCCACAGCCTTGGAATGGGTAGCAGGCACCTTGCACACCCGGGTTCTGCGAGAAAACTGGGGCTCAGGAGGACAAAGAGCAGCAGCAGGTAGGAGGAAGCAGAATCTAGGGGCATGCTGGATCAAGAAGGGGGTCTTGGGACTTCTCTGGTGGTCCAGTGGCTAAAACGCCACACTTCTGCTGCAGGGGGCCCCTCAGAAGTCGAGAAACTAAAATCCCACATGCCCTGGGGCATGGCCAAAAAATTAAATAAATAAAGAATGGGGGTCTGGGACCTTCCATGCAGAGGCCCGGGAGGCTAGGCCAGCACCCTCGGATAGCAAAGACAAAAGAGGACAGCCAGGACCCCCAGGAGGGAGCTCCCTAA